>NW_028270167.1:72556960-73799464 GCF_037043375.1 Chiloscyllium plagiosum
TATCGCTCTGTCTTAAAGACAGAACACTGCATCCGAATGTATGTGTGTTTCTGGTTAATGGCTGGAGACAGAGGGGATTCGAGGAGGGCTATCTTTTGGACTGGAGCCCGGTGATCAGGGATGTTACAAAGGGACTGGTGCTGGATCCACTTTTTGCTGTCGTTTTTATCAATATTGTAGATAAGAATTATAGAAGGCATTGTTAGCAAGTTTATGGATGACACCAAGATTAGTTGTACAGTGGAGAGTGAAGAAGGCTATATAAGTTTACAAAGACATCTCGATCAATTGGATCAAAGAATCATAGAGATGTACAGCATGGAAAGATATAATCTGGTCCAACTCTTCGTACCAATCAGATGTCCTCAATTCATTTAGTTCCATTCGCCAACATTTGGCCGATAACCTTCTGAAGCCTTTCTATTAATATCTCAATCCAGATTACTATTAAATGTTGTAATTGTACCAACCTCCACTACTTCCTTTGGCAGCTCATTCCATACAGTCACCACCCTCTGTTTGAAACATTGTGCCTTAGGTTTCTTTTCAAACTTGTCCTGTCTCACCCTAAACCTGTGCCTTTTAGTTTTGGACTCCCCTACCCTGAGGAAAATACTTTGACTGTTCAACATGTCCATGCCCCTCATGCTTTTATAAATGTCTAGAAAGTGCAAATGTGACTCCAATCATCACGAATAGCTGTGCTTTCAGTCATCCTGGGACGAAGTTCTGACATTCAATACTGACACCTCTTCCTTCTCCATCCAGTTACCATTATGAAATCAATTCCATCAATGCATTCAGACATAAAATTAAGCATCTCTGTGGGGTTTGAATCTAGACCATTGAGCTCAGAAGTAGGGACACTCCCGACACTCAGCAATAGCCCCTAAATCTGCAACATGATTCTCCTGTGTTTTTGTTCATCAGCCTGTTCTGACACACTGTGACACACCTCTGGGACAGGCAGGATATGAATCCAGACCTTCTGGTCCAGAGCTAGGGACACTTCCACACAACTTCAGGAATTGGAATCGAATCCACAGCTCGGGCTTAGAGGCAGGGACTCTATCCACTACATAAAACCGAAACCATGTCCAGATTTTAGGTCACAATTTAAGGGCCAGCTTTCAGCTTGGAATGGATTCATTAAATCTGTTTCAGTTTACTGAAATACACAGTTAAAAGAATTACATTGTTAAACAGATACAAGGTCTTTACCTCAATTATAGGATGATGCGTGCATGTGCTCTCCCATCGAGATAAATTGTGAATATGTTTAATTGATTGACTATGATATCCATCTTAAATGACTATTATCTGTAATCTGCAATATTAGGGAAGGAAATCCTGCAGACACACTCTGCACAATGCAGGATCTCGAATATATATCGTTACTGAACACCAGAGTGGTGCAAGAGCATAATGTTTGGCCCTAAAACACTAATCACGATTTCCCATTTTTAACGTGTGACTGCCTTCATCCTAAAACCATTAAATTAAACGAGGCAGCTGGTTACTTTCCAGCCTCTCCTCCGCACTGACTGTGTCTGCACTCCACCCTCGCCCTCATGCCTATACAAGGTAAACAAAACTCAGGGGTTTTGTGAAAATCAAGGCCAAAGTTTGTAGGCCTCCCGAAGAGGGGGAGGGTCTCTAAAGCAGAACGGGAAGGGTGAAGGGGGCTGTAATATTACTCACTGGGCTCAGGAGTGACAGATGAAGTATAAATTGGTTAAATGCAAGTTATTGCATTTTGTTTCAACGAACAAGTGGAGGATATATGGAATTAAAAATATAGTATTTGATAGTGTCGTGGAACGAAGAGACTCGGGCGTTCAGGTATATTTTTTCTCAAGTTTGCATCAAATGTAGAGAAGGTGGCCATATAGGCATTTACCACACTTAGCTTCATTGATGAGAGCTTTGGGAATAGACGTTGGTATGTTGAGGTTGTACAGAACGTTGGCGACATCTCTTAGAGTCATCGAGTCACAGAGATGCACAGCAGGGAAACAGACCATTTGATCCAACTCGTTCATGCCGACGAGATATCCCAACCTAATCTTGTCCCATTTACAAGCACTTGGCCAATATCCCTCTAAACATTTCGTATTCATATACCCTTCTAGTTGCCTTTTAAGTGTTGCAATTGTACCAGCCTCCACCACTTCCTCTGCAGCTCATTCCATACACGTACCCCCTTTGCGTGAAAAAGTTGCCCCTTAGTTCGCCTTCATATCTTTTTCCTCTCACCCTAAACCAATGCCCTCTAGTTCTTGGCTCTCCCACTCCAAGAAATAGACTTTGTCTCTTTACCCTATCCATGCCCCTCATAATTTCGTAAACCTCTATGAGTTCACCCCTTCAGCCTTCGACGCTCAAGGAAAACACCTCCAGACTGTTCAGCCTCTCCCCACAGCTCAAATTCTCCACCCCTGACAACATCCTTGTAAATCCTTTCTGAACCCTTTCAAGTTTCACAACATCCTTCCGATAGGAAGGAGACCAGAATTGCACGCAATATTCCAAAGGTGGCCTAACCAATGTCCTGTACAGCCGCAACATGACCATCCACCTCCTGTACTCAATATTCTGAAAAATAAAGGAAAACATACCAAACGCCACCTTAACTATCCTATCTACCTGCGACTATACTTTCAATGAGCTATGAACCTGCACTCCAAGGTCGCTTTGTTCAGCAACACTCCCTAGGATCTATCCATTAAGTGCATAAGTCCAGTCGCAATTGGCTTTCCCAAAATTTAGCACCTCACATTTATCTAAATTAAACTCCATCTGCCACTCCTCAGCCCATCTGAACAATATCCCGTTGTAATCTGAGGTAACCTTCTTCGCTTTTCACTCCATATCCAATTTTGGTGTCATGTGCAAACGTACTAACAATACCTCCTATGTTCATATCCAAATCATTTATACAAATGACTAATAATAGCAGACCCACCACCGATCCTTGTGGCACTCCACTAGTCACAGGTCTCCAGTCTGAAAAACAACCCTACCCCACCACCCTCTGTCTTTTACCTTCGTGCCAGTTCTGTATCCAAATGGCTAGTTCTCCCTCTATTCTATGCGATCTAATCTTGCTAATCACTCTCCCATGTGGAACATATAACATAGAACATAGAACATAAAACAATATAGCACAAAACAGACCCTTCGGCCCACAATGTTGTGCCGAACATTTGTCCTAGCTTAAGCACCCATCCCTGTACCTATCCAATTGCCGCTTAAAGGTGGCCAATGATTCTGACTCTGCCACTCCCACAGGCAGCGCATTCCATGCCCCCACCACTCTCTGGGTAAAGAACGTACCCCTGACATCCCCCCCATACCGTCCATCCTTCACCTTAAATTTATGCCCCCTTGTAACACTCTGTTGTACCCGAGGGAAAAGTTTCTGACTGTCTACTCTATCTATTCGTCTGATCATCTTATAAACCTCTAACAAGTCACCCCTCATCCTTCGCCTTTCCAATGAGAAAAGGCCGAGCACTCTCAACCTATCCTCGTACGACCTATTCTCCATTCCAGGCAACATCCTGGTACATCTTCTCTGCACCCTCTCCAAAGCTTCCACATCTTTCCTAAAGTGAGGCGACCAGAACTGCACACAGTACTCCAAATGTGGCCTAATCAAATATCTATGAACATTGACCCCAAGATCCCTTGCTCCTCCACCTTACTAAGAACCCTACCATTAACCCTGTATTCCGCATTCTTATCTGTCCTTCCAAAATGGACAACCTCACACTTGACAGGGTTGAATTCCATCTGCTACTCCTCAGCCCAGCTCTGCGTCATATCTAAGTCCCTTTGCAGCCGACAACAGCCCTCCTCACTATCCACAACTTCCCCAATCTTCGTATCATCTGCACATTTACTGACCCACCCTTCGACTCCCTCATCCAAGACATTAATAAAAATTACAAACAGCAGAGGACCCAGAACTGATCCCTGCGGAACTCCACTTGTAACTGGGCTCCAGGCTGAATATTTACCATCTACCACCACTCTCTGACTTCGACCGGTTAGCCATTTTTCTATCCAATTGGCCAAATTTCCCTCTATCCCATGCCTCCTGACATTCCACATAAGCCTACCATGGGGAACCTTATCAAATGCCTTACTAAAATCCATGTACACGACATCCACTGTTCTACCCTCATCCACATGCTTGGTCACCTCCTCAAAGAATTCAATAAGACTTGTTAGGCAAGACCTACCCTTCACAAATCCATACTGCCTGTCCCTAATCAAGCAGTGTCTTTTCAGATACTCATAAATCCTATCCCTCAGTACCCTTTCCATTACTTTGCCTACCACCGAAGTAACACTAACTGGCCTGTAATTCCCTGGGTTATCCCCATTCCCTTTTTTGAACAGGGGCACAACATTCGCCACTCTACAGTCCTCTGGTACCATTCCCGTTGACAGTGAAGACGAAAAGATCATTGCCAACGGTTCTGCAATTTCCTCTCTTGCTTCCCACATAATCCTAGGATATATCCCGTCAGGCCCGGGGGACTTGTCTATCCTCAAGTTGTTCAAAATGTCCAACACATCTTCCTTCCTAACAAGTATCTCTACAAGCTTACAGTCCGTTTCACACTCTCGTCTTCAACAATACGGTCCCTCTCGTTTGTAAATACTGAAGAAAAGTACTCATTCAAGACCTCTCCAATCTCTTCCGACTCAATACATAGTCTCCCACTACTGTCCTTGATCGGACCTACCCTCGTTCTCGTCATTCTCATGTTTCTCACATTCGCATAAAATGCCTTGAGGTTATCTTTGATCCTATCCGCCAAAGATTTTTCATGCCCTCTCTTAGCTCTCCTAATCCCTTTCTTCAGCTCCCTTCTGGCTATCCTGTATTCCTCCAATGCTCTGTCTGAACCTTGTATCCTCAACCTTATGTCAGCCGCCTTCTTTATCTTTACAAGTCATTCAACCTCTCTCGTCAACCAAGGTTCCCTCACACGACCATCTCTTTCGTGCCTGACAGGTACATACATATCATGGACATGTCGTATCTGTTCCTTGAAAAAGTTCCACATTTCCACGACATCCTTCCCTGACAGCCGATGCTCCCAACTTGTGCTCCTCAGATCCTGTCTTACAGCATCATATTTACCCTTCCCCCAATTGTAAAACCTACCCTGTTGCACGCACCTATCTCTCTCCATAACCAAGGTGAAAGTCACAGAATTGTGGTCACCATCACCAAAATGTTCACCCACTAACAAGCCCATCACTTGTCCCGGTTCGTTACCAAGTACGAAATCCAATATAGCCTCCCCTCTTGTCGGACAATCTACATACTGAGTAAGAAAAGCTTCCTGGACACTGCGCAAATACCGCCCCATCCAATCTACTTGATCTAAAGAGCTTCCAATCAATATTTGGGAAGTTGAAATCGCCCATGACTACTACCCTGTGGCTTCTGCACCTTTCCAAAATCTGTTTCCCAATCTGTTTCTCCACAACTCTGCTGCTTTTGGGGGGCCTATAGTAAACACCCAACAAGGTGACTGCACCTTTCCTATTTCTGACTTCAGCCCATACTACCTCCAAATGAAGATCCCCCTGGAACTGCCTTTCTGCAGCCGTTATACCATTTCTAATTAGCAGTGCCACCCCCCCCCCTCCTTTTTTACCGCCCTCCCTAACCTTACTGAAACATCTGTAACCAGGAACCTCCAACAACCATTCCTGTCCCTCTTCTATCCACGTTTCCGTGATGGCCACAATATCGTAGTCCCAGGTACCGATCCACGCCTGAAGTTCACCCACCTTATTTCTGATGCTCCTTGCGTTAAAGTATGCACAATTGAACCCATCTCTGTGTCCGCAAGTATTCCCTGTCAGTGCTACCTTCTCCACAGCCTCCCTACATTCTTGGACATCCTGACAAACAGCTAACCTACTTGCTGGACGACAAGTCCGGAACCCATCCCCCTGCCAAATTAGTTTAAATCCCCCCGAAGAGTGCTAGCAAACCTACCCCCCAGGATATTGGTGGTTCAGGTGCAAACCCGTCCTGCATGTACAGGTCCCACCTTCCCCAGAATGCAGTCCAATTGTCCAAATATCTGAAGCCCTCCCTCCTACACCATCCTTGCAGCCACGTGTTCAACTGCACTCTCTCCCTATTCCTTGCCTCACTGGTACGAGAAACCTGCAACAACCCAGAGATGACGACTCTGTCCGTCCTAGCTTTTAGCTTCCAGCCTAACTCCCTGAGCTCCTGAATTACCTCCCCACCCCTCTTCCTACCTATGTCGTTGGTGCCAACGTGCACCACGACTTCTGGCTGCACACCCTCCCCCTTAAGGATTCTGAAGACACGGTCCGAGACGTCTCGTACCCTGGCACCCGGGAGGCAACAAACCATCCGAGAGTTTCGCCCATGCCCGTAGAATCGCCTGTCCGTCCCTCTAACTAGAGAGTCTCCTTTCACTAGCGCTCTCCTCCTCTCCCCCTTTTCCTTCTGAGCCTCAGAGCCGGACCTCGTGCCAGAGACCAGGTCACTGCAGCTTACCCCTGCTAGGCCGTCCCCCCCAACAGTATCCAAAGCGGTATACTTATTGTTGAGGGGAACGACCACAGGTGATCCCTGCACTGTCTGCTTCCTTCCCTTCCCACCTCTAACTGTTACCCAGCTCCCTCTGTTCTCTGGTGTAACTATGTCCCTGTAGCTTCTATCTATCACCCTCACAGCCTCTCGAATAATCCTCAGTTCATCCAACTCCAGTTCCAGTTCCCTAACGCGTTCTGTGAGGAGCAGGAGCTGACTGCATTTCCTGCAGGTGAAGTCGGCAGGAGCAACGGTGGTCACCCCTACCTCAAACATCCTGCAGGACGAGCATTCCACTGTCTGCGCTGCCATTACTCTACACTTAGTCTCCAAAACAAGAACACTGAGTAGCTTACCTGTGGTCTTTAAAGTTAGGTTAGAGGAGGAGGATGGGAAGGAGGCCCTACTTTGTCGGGCCTGGGGTCCAGAACACACCCACTCAAATATCAATCACTTACCTTCCCGACCCAGCTCTGCACTCCAACTTCACTTCCGCCCAGCTCGCGCCACTCACGGCTGTGAAAAGACCGTTGGCGTCGAGGTAAGTTCTTAAATATCAACCACTTACCTTCCCGACCATTTCTGCGCTCCAACTTCACTTCCGCCCAGCTCGCCTCGTCGAACGCCTTAGTGAAGTCCATACATATCATATCCATTGCTCTGCCCTCATCAATTCTCTTTTTTACTTCTTCAAAAAACTCAAATAAGTCCTAGAAATATGATTTCCCAGGCACAAAGCCATGTTGACTATCCCTAATCAGTCCTAGCCTTTCCAAATACATGCATATCCTGTCGCTCAGGATTGCCTCCAACAATTTGCCCACCACTGACTTCAGACTCACCAGTCTCTTGTCCCCCTCGCTTGTCCTTATCATCTTTCTTAAACAATGATACTCTTCTGGAATACTGTGTCCAGTTCTGCTTACCCTATTATAGGAAGCATATTGTTGAGGTGTAGAGGGTTCAGAAGAGTTTTACCAGGATATTGCCAGGAACAGAGGAGTTGAGTTTTAAAAGTAGACTTGTTAGTCTGGTACGTGTTTCACTGGACAGAAGAAGCTTCAGGGGTCATAGAGGTTTATAAAATCATGAGAGATGTAGATAAGTTGATTGGCTGTTCTCTTTTAAATAGGATGGGGATATTCTATAATGAGAGGAGAAATGTGTTAAAAAGACAAGAAAAGCACCTTTTTTACACTGAGGGTAGTTTGTGTGTGGAATGGACTTCCTGTGGAAGTGATGGGAGTGGGCATTGTTACAAAGTTTAAAAGACATTTTGACCAGTACATCAATTTGGATAGTGCTGTGAGCTGCTGCCTCCTCCCACCCCTGAATGAATCCCTTTTGGTTTTCCCCCTCTGCCAATGCAGTGGCGTGGGGCGGCCAGCAGAGGGTGATATTGAATCAGTTTAAACAACACAGACTGTTGGAACTACCCAACACAGACTCACAATTTCACACAAATACCCTGATGATATGCAGATAAAGGGAGCCTACCAGGATTCCTCTTGGTCTGCGCTACGTCAAAACCTCATTCACTCTGTCTGGTGTGCGCAAGACGTTCTGTTACTCCGTTGACAGAATGTCATTATTTGACTCATTCTCTGCGATGGTGTAAGTATTAACTTGCTCACACGAGTGAGTGTGGCAGGATTTCAGTTGTTCCGTGGGCCTGTGTCTCTGCGACAATCTCAATGTGTGTACAAAGTTAACAATCGCACAATACAAGGTTTTTAACTAAGTATACCCCATTCCAACACAGCTTCAACTCAATGTTTATAGATGGCACCAAAACGTGATGCATTACAAAGTTTCTGGAGGACAGTGTGGAACTCTAACAGGCCTGTTGGTGTAGTGTTCAGGTTTATGGGAGATGGGAATCAATGCAGAATAGTGTGAGATGATGTACTTTTGAAGGAAGGACATTGGAATACATTATAAAATAGGCCGTACCGTTATAAAGCGGGTGCAGGAGCAGAAGGCCCTGGCTGTGTATGAGCACAGATTATTGAAAATGTCAGGGCAAGTGGGGAGAGCAGTAAATATTTCAGATTAGTTTCAGGATCTCGGCTGTTTACAGGAGGAGGTGTAGGAGGGAGCCTCCGTACTCCCTTCCTAGGAGGTGGAGGAGGTGATGTGCTCTGAGCCCACCCTCCTGCCCACCGAGACCGTGGGGATGCCATTTGTACCAGCTCGACAAAAAAGGGAGATGGCATCAGGGCCATGGCTTCTAAGTTGTGCTGGGGGGGAAACGGAGCTGCCAGTGGGTTTAAAGTGAGAATTGCCCTTCAGTGAACATTGCTCCTTACTCGGTTGGTGGGAGGTAGATAGTTCAGAATCTCCGCACGAGGTGTCCTGGTCCTCTCTGGCACGTACCAGGGTCTCCCCACATGGCAGGGGGCGGGTGTGAGGGAACGGATATCGGGCACTCCACCACCCGGCTTAACCCTTTCTGTCCTATTCCAGGCTGTTTCTCCCGGAATGGGAGAAGGGGAGAGAAGGAGTGAGGGTGGGAGTGGGTAGCCCTGCTGCTGGTGCTGGTGTAGGTGGGGGTGGTGGGAGATATGGTGAGGGGTGCGGTGGAAGTCAGTCCACAGTGTTGTATCCATGCAGTGTTATTAGTGTGAGGCGCGGGCAGAATAGTGGAGAGACAGAGAGAGAGGGAGGGAAGGCGCTGCAGTGAGAGTGGTGAAGCATGAGCCTTGCTCGTGTGTAGGTGCAACAATAGATATACAGTGAGTGTGAGGGAGCAGAGAGAATACGGTGACCTTATCCTGACAGAGCGGGGAAGGTTATTGATGCTTGTCCTGTGTTCCTGGATATTTCTTCAGACCGCAGACGCTGGGTGGCGAGCTCCGACCATGTTCGGTGGGTCTGGTGGTGTGACCCCTCCCCGGGGAAGGGAATTGCCCTCCTCTATACGAGCCTATCCACCAGGACCTCCGTGCCCCTGTCGACAAAGCTTGGTAGAATTGCCCTTTCTCAGCTATGCTCACGGTAAATTGTGCAGGACAGCTCCACACTGAGAAAGCTCAACCGCATGCCCATTGGCCGTTTAAAGATGGACCCAGTGCCAGGGATCACGAAATATCCAGGGGCACCCGGGCGATCGTGAGTACCTCCAGGCATGATGGGTTGGAGAATCTGGATGGTATTGAATGAGAGGGACACCATGGGGTAGGGTGGAAAGTTAATGAGTTGAGTTCAAAAAGATAGCACTAGCTCAGCTTCGTGCAGACAATCCTTTGGCAACACTCAATGAATGTTACAGGATGCTATTGAACTCTCTTAATTTCAGCATTCTGAAACAATGCATACCACAGCAGTGTATTGATATATAAACATAGGCTAGATATCTGTCCAGCACGACAGCTATGCAGAAAATAGCAGTACATTGATCTATAAACCCAGACTAGATATCTGTGCAGTGCCGGGAGCTATGCAGACCACAGCAAAGCATTGATGTATAACCCCTGACTAGATAACTGTCCATCACTGGGAGCTGTGCGGACCACAGCAGTGCATTGATCTATAAACCTGGACACTGTCTCTCAATCTCCCCCTCTCTGTCTATACCCCAAACCCCTCCCATGTGGTGATACTTAAACTGATTCCCCCGCTATCATTCTCTGGCATTGTGTGTCACACTCACAGTACCCCCTTGTCATGGCACCTTGGAGAAATGGAGCTGTAAATGGATGGGAGCTGAATAGCCTGTCACTTCCAGCATGGGCTGCAAGTTTCCCCGCGCTGGGCAGTGATCTAACACAATGTTACTGAGCAATGCACTGGGCTGGTGTACACACTCCGACATTGTGGGAGGGTAACTGCTCCTGGTTTACAGATCAATGCACTGGGGTGGTGTACACTGTCCTACATGCTGGGAGGGTAACTGCTCCTAGTTTAAAGATCAATGCAATGGGCGTTGTACAGAGCTGGACACGCTGGCAGGGTAACTGCTCCTGGTTTACAGATCAATGCACTGGAGCGTTGTACACAGTCCTACATGCTGGGAGGCTAACTGCTCCTGGTTTACAGATTGGTTCACGGGTGATCACTTCATAGGTCGCTGGTGCTAGCCAGACTATCTGGTTGAGGTTTAGAGATAATGCAATGATGTGGTCAAAAATCTCCTAAAGCTAGATGGATATTTGTATCAGGTTCACACATTAGTGCTCTAATGTGGTCAACGTAGCTCCCAGTGCTGGACAGATATCTATTCCGCGTTTCATAAATCAATGCACTGCTGTGTTCTGCATAGCTCCTGGTGATGGACAGATATCTAATCCGCGTTTAGAGATCAATGCACTGCTGTGTTCTGCATAGCTCCCGGAGCTGGACAGATATCTCGTCGAGGTTTATATAACAATGCAATGCTGTGTTGTGCATAGTTCCCAGCGTTGCACAGCTGTCTAGTCCGGGCTTATACATCAATGCACTACTGGGGCCTGCATAGCTCCCCGTGCTGGACAGACAGCTAGTCTGGGTTTATAGGTCAATGCACTGCTGTGGACTGCGTAGCTCGCCGTGCTGGACCGATATCTAGTCCAGGTTTATAGATCAATTCACTGCTGTGTTCTGTATATCTCCCGGTGCCGGACAGATATCTAGACCGGTTTTATAGATCAATGCACTGCTGTGGTCTACACAGCTCCCAGTGATGGACAGATATCTAGTCCAGGTTTATAGATCAATGCACTGCTGTGGTCCGCACAGCTCCCAGTGATGGACAGATATCTAGTCAGGGGTTATAGATCAATGCTTTGCTGTGGTCTGCATAGCTCCCGGCACTGCACAGATATCTAGTCATGGTTTATAGATCAATGTACTGCTATTTTCTGCATAGCTGTCTGTGCTGGACAGATATCTAGCCTACGTTTATATATCAATGCACTGCTGTAGTCTGCATTGTTTCCGATGCTGGACAGATATCTAGTCCAGGTTTATGGATCAATGCACTGCTGTGTTCTGCATAGTTCTACGTGCTGGACAGATATCTAGTTCCGGTTTATAAATCAATGAATTGCTGTTTTCTGCATAGCTCCCCGTGCTGGACAGATATCTAGACCGGGTTCATAGATCAATGCACTGCTGGTTTCTGCATAGTTAAACGTGCTGGCCAGATATCTAGTCTGCGTTTATCGATCAATGCAAAGCTCTGGTCGGCACAGCTCCCTGTGCTAGACAATTTTCTATTCTGGGTTTATAGATCAATGAACTGCTCTGTTCAGCATTGCTCCCCGTGCTGGACAGGTATGTAATACGGGTTTATAGATCAATGCACTGCTGTAGTCTTCACAGGTCCCCGTGCTGGACAGATGTCTAGTCCGGGTTTATGTATCAATGATCTGCTGTGATCTGCATTGCTCCTGGTGCTGTGCAGATATCTAGTCCGGGTTTATAGATCACTGCACTGCTCTGGTCTGCATAGCTCCCGCTGCTGGACAGATATATAATCCGGGTTTGTAGATCAATGCAGTGTAGTTGTCTGTATAGCTCCCCGTGCTGGACAGATATCTAATCCGGATTTATCGATCAATGCACTGCTGTGATCTGCACAGCGCCCGGTGCGAGACAGATGTCTGATCCGGGTTTATACATCAATGCCCTGCTGTGTTCTGTGTACCTCCAGGCGCTGGACAGATATCTAGTCCAGGTTTATATATGAATGCACTGCTGTGGGCTGCATAGCTCCCAATGCTGGACAGATATCTCATCCGGGTTTATACATCAGTGCCCTGCTGTGATCTGCATAGCACCCCGTGTTGGACAGATATGAAGTCCGGGTTTATAGATCAATGCACTGCTGTGGTCTGCACAACTCAACGTGCTGGACAAATATGTAGTCCTGGCTTATATATTACAGCACTACTGTGGTCTACATACCTCCCAGTGCTGGGCAGATATCTAGTCCGGGTTTATAGATCAGTGCACTACTGTGGCCTGCATAGCTCCCGGAGCTGGACAGATATCTACTCCGGGTTTATAGATCTGTACACTGCTGTCGTCTGCATAGCTCCCGGTGCTGCACAGATATCTAGTCCAGGTTTATAGATCAATGCATTGCAGTGGTCTACACAGCTCCCCGTGCTGGACAGATATCTAGACCGGATTTATAGATCAATGCACTGCTATGGTCTGCATTGCTCCCAGTGCTGGACTGATTTATAGTTCCCGTTTATAGATCAATGCACTGCTGTGGTCTGCAAAGCTCCGCGTGCTGGCCAGATATCATGTCTGTCATGATAAATCAATGCACTGCTGTGGTCTGCACAGCTCCCCGTGCTGGACAGATATCTAATCTGGATGTATAAATCAATGCACTGCTGTGGTCTGCACAGCTCCCCGTGCTGGACAGATATCTAGTCCTCGTTTATCCATCAATGAACTGCTGTGTTCTTCATCGCTCCCCATGTTGGACAGATATTTAATCTGGGTTTACAGATCAATGCTCTGCTGTGTTTTGCATAGTTCCCGCTGCTGGACAGATATCTAGTCCGGGTTTATTGATCAATGCACTGCTGTGTGCTGCATTCTTCCACGTGCTGGACAGATATCTAATCCGTGTTTTTGATCAATGCGCTGCTGCGTTCTGCAGAGCTGCCGATGCTGGACAGATATCTAGTCTGGTTTAACAGATCAATGCACTGCTGTTTTATGCATAGTTCCCCCTTCTGGACAGACATGTAGTCCGGGTTTGTAGATCATTGGTCTGCTGTTTTCTGCATAGCTCCCCGTGCTGGACAGTTCGCTAGTCCGGGAGTATAGATCAATGCACTGCTGTGGTCTGCACAACTCCCCGTGCTGGACAGATATCTAAACCGGGTTTATAGATCAATGCATTGCTGCGGTCTGAACAACTCCCCGTGCCGGACAGATATTTAGTCTGGGTTTATTGTTCAATGCACGGCTGTGTTCTGCACAGCTCCCGGTGCTGGACAGATATCTAGTCCGCCTTTACAGATCAACGCACTGCTGTGGTCTGCATAGCTCACTGTGCTGTACAGATATCTAGTCCAGGTTTATACATCAATGCATTGCTGTGATCTGCACAGCTCTCAGTGCTGGACAGATATCTAGTCCGGATTTTTGCATCAATGAACTGCTGTGTTCTACGTAGCTCCGTGTGCTGAACAGACATAGAATCCGGGTTTACAGATCTATGCACTGCTGTGTTGTGCAGACTTCCAGCTGCTGGACAGATATCTAATCCGGGTTTATAGATCAATGAACTGCTGTGGTCTGCATAGCTCCCGGTGCTGGACAGTTATCGAGTCCGGGTTAAAGGATCAATGCTATGCTGTGGTCTGCATAGCTCCCCGTGCTGGACAGATCTCTAGGACGGGTTTATCGATCAATTCACTGCTGTGGTCTGCACAGCTTCCCGTGCTGAACGGATATCTAATCTGGATTTATAAATCAATGCACTGCTGAGGTCTGCACAACTTCCCGTGCTGAACAGATATCTAATCCAGGATTTTTAGATCAATGAACTACTGTGGTCTGAACAGCTCCCGGTGCTGGACAGATATCTCGTCTGTGTTAAAAGGCCAATGCACTGCTGTGATCTGCAAAGCTCCCGGTGCTGGACAGATACCTAATCTGAGTTTATTCATCAATGCACTGCTGTGGTCTGTACAGTTTCCGTTGCTGGATTGATGTCTCGTCGGGCTTTATAAATCCGTGCACTGCTGTGGTCTGCATAGCTCCCGGTGCTGGACAGATATCTCGTCGGGTTTATCGATCAATGCCCTGCTGTGTCTGTGTACCTCCAGGTGCTCGCCAGATATCTAGTCCAGGTTTATATATGAATGCACTGCTGCGGTCTGCACAGCTCCCGGTGCTGGATAGATATCTAGTCCGGGTTTATTGATTTCAGCACTGCTGTGATCTGCACAGCTCGGGTGGCGGACAGATATCTGGCCAGGGTTTATAAATCAATGCACTGCTGTGGTATACATAACTCCCCGCGCTGAACAGGTATTCAGTCCGGGTTTATAGATCAATGCACTGCTGTGGTTTGCATAACTCCCGGTGCTGGACAGATATCTAATCCGGTTTTGTAGATGAATACACTGCTGTGGTCTGCACAGCTCCTCGTGCTGGACAGACATCTAGTCCGGGTTTATAGATCAATGCACTGCTGTGGTCTGCATAGCTCATGGTGCTGGACAGATATCTAGTCCGGGTTAATAGGTCAATGCACTGCTGTGGTCTGCGTAGCTCCCGGTGCAGAACAGATATCTAGTTCGGATTTTTAGATAAATGAACTGTTGTGCTGGACAGATATCTAGTCCGCGTTTATAGATCAATGCACAGTTGTGACCAGCACAGCTCCCCGTGCTGGACAGATATCTTGTCCGGGTTTATCGATCAATGAACTGCTGTATATTTCACAGCTCCCCGTTCTGGACAGATACCTAGTCCGGGTTTATAGATCACTGCACTGCTGTGGTCTGCAAAATTACCCGTGCTGGACAGATATCTAATCCGAGTTTTAGATCAATGCACTGCTGTGATTTGCACAGCGCCCGTTGCGAGACAGATATCTCATCCGGGTTTATACACCAATTCCCTGCTGTGTTCTGTGTACCTCCAGACGCTGGACAGATATCTAGTCCAGGTTTATATATGAATGCACTGCTGTGGGCAGCATAGCTACCGATGCTGGACAGATATCTAATCCGAGGTTATACATCAGTGCCCTGATGTGATCTGCATAGCACCCCGTGCTGGACAGATATGAAGTCCGGGTTTATATATAACAGCACTACTGTGGTCTGCATACATCCCAGTGCTGGGCTGATATCTCGTCCGGGTTTATAGATCAGTGTACTGCTGCGGCCTGCATAGCTCCCGGAACTGGACAGATATCTAGTCCGGGTTTATAGATCAATGAACTGCTGTCTTCTGCATAGCTCCACCTGTTGGACAGATATCTAATCCGGGTTTATAGATCAGTACACTGTTGTCGTCTGCATAGCTCCCGGTGCTGCACAGATATCGAGTCCGGGTTTATATATCAATGCACTGCAGTGGTCTACACACCTCCCCGTGCTGGACAGATTTCTAGTGCGGGTTTATAGATCAGTACACTGCTGTCGTCTGCATAGCTCCCGGTGTTGAACAGATATCTCGTCCGGCTTTATAGATCAATGCACTGCTGTGTTCTGCATAGCTCTCCGTTCTGCATAGCTCCCGTGCTGGACAGATGCCTAGTCCGGGATTATAGGTCAATACCCTGCTGTCGTCTGCATAGCTTCCGGTGCTGGGCAGATATCTCGTCCGGGTTTATATATCAATGCACTCCTGTGTTCTGTGTAGCTCCCCGTGCTGGACAGATATCTAGACTGGATTTATAGATCAATGCACTGCTGTGGTCTGCACAGCTCCCGCTACTGGACAAATATCGAATTCGAGGTTATAGATCAGTACACAGCTATGTTCTGCATAGCTCCCCGCGCTGGACAGATATCATGTCCGGGTTTATAGATCAATGCTCTGCTGTGGTCTGCACAGCTCCCCATGCTGGACAGATATCTAATCCGGCTTTATAGATCAATGCACTGCTGCTGTCTGCAAAGCACCCGGTGCTTGACATATATCTGGTCCGGATTTATAGATAAATACACTGATGTGGTCTGCATAGCTCCCGGTGCTGGACAGATATCTAGTCCAGGTTTATACATCAATGCACTGTTGTGTTCTGCATGGCTTGCGGTGCTGTAAAGATATCCAGTCCGGGTTTATATATCAGTGCACTGCTGTGTTCTGCATAGATCGCCGTGCTGGATCGATATCTAGTCCGGGTTTATAGATCAATGAACTGCTGCGGTCTGCGCAGTTCCACGTGCTGGACAGATATCTCATCTGTGTTTGGTTATGAATGCACTGCTGTGATCTGCCGAGCTCCCGGTGCTGGATAGATATCTAGTCCGGTTTTAGAGATCGATACACTGCTCTGATGTGCACAGATACCAGTTTTGGACAGATGTCTAGTCCGGCTTTATAAATCAGTGCACGGGTGTTGTCTGCTCTGCTTTCCCTGCTGAATACTTGCTGGAGGAACACGGCAATCTAGTTGACGTTTCGGGTTTAGCCCCCCTTCAGGACACTTGCACAAGTTTTACACCCGAAGCGACTACTTCTCCACCTCCTGATGCTGCTTGGATTGGTGTGTTCTGACAGGATCTGTGCAGTGTTTCACTCTAGACAGATTGCCCATTGTATTGACAAATTCAATAGATGAATCTGCACAGTGTTCCACTCTGGACAGATTGTTGGGTTGTACTGAGCAGTACACTGGCCTGATCTGCACAGTATTCCACGGTGAACAGATATCTCCTCTGGGTTTATAGTGCCTGGGTTGGTTCTGTGAGGTGGATTGAGAATGTGGTATATCTAACCCTTTCAGCTGATCTGCCAATGCCTTTAGGTCCCATTCCTGTGATTGGACCCACCGTCTCTCAACCCATTAATGTTACAGTGTGCCCAGGCACAGGACATCATGTTGGTGGGGTGGGTAGGGGGAAAAAGTGATGGACAGGTCAAGGAGTTCCCCGGAACGTTCTGTCCCTAACATTCTATAACTGTCATTCCCCGGAACGTTCTGCCTCCCGCATTCTATAACTGACATTCCCTGGAACGTTCTGTCCCTGACATTGTTTGTGAACGGCCGGACGTCAGTGAATAAAACAAACGATAAGATCCCGAGGGAAGACATCCCGTTCCAGGGAGAAGGAGACACTGTTCCGAAGGTGCCTCGGGCAGTTAAAGGGGAAAATACATTTTCCCTACATTTACTTTTCTTCACGACACAGGATTGACCACAATTTAGACCAAATTACAGGAATTTCCAAAATCCGTTTGTCTTCAGGAAACTGGGAGAGAATCCTCCAGGATAGCAACGTTTCCACCCTCCGTATTAGGAACTGGGAAGCAGGCACCTGTGTCTGCTGTCGAGTGATCGAGTGTATGGGAATGTTCTGAAACCATCCGTCCTTATGGATGTGTCTCTGTGTGTTTGGGGAGGGAGGGTTTATTGTGGTTTATGTCACATTTTTTTCAATAAGTCAGACCTTCCCATTTGTTATTCCAGCTCCAATTATTTTAATAAATGTCTTAATACAAGAACATATTTGAAAATCTCACTGGGTCCCCGATCAAACGGGTCCCTTTGCCTCCAGGCTGATGGATAATGGGTTTGTTTTCCTTCCTCACAGTTATCGTCGTGACCATCTATGTCCTGCTTTATAAAGATTGTGGATTGTCTCCATGTGTCAGACGTTACCTGGGGGCCATGGCAGCGGCGGATCTCCTGGTCATTATCCTGGACCTGATCCTGAGACACATTCCCATTGTTTATCGGGAACTGTTTTATTTCCTGAGGGACTCCGTCCCCGTGTGTAATATCCACGCCGTCCTGCTTTATGCAGCCACTGACTGCTCTGTCTGGTTCACCGTCACTTTCACCTTTGATCGGTTTGTGGCCATTTGTTGCCAGAAACTGAAAAGTAAATATTGCAGTGAGAAAACGGCGGCTGTGGTTCTGGGAGCAGTGACTGTGCTGAGCTGTTTAAAGAACATTTTCTGGTATTTTATGCTCACGGCTCGGTATTGGCTGATGAACGAGCCCTGGTTTTGTGATGTACCAGACGCTGTTCTATCCTCCAGTGTATGGGTCACAATCGAGTTCCTCCACCACATTCTAACCCCGTGTGTCCCATTTCTCCTGATTCTGCTGCTTAATGTGCTCACAGTCAGACACATTTTAGTGACCAGCAGAGCCCGCAGGAGACTCCGCGCTCACACCAATGGGGACGCTCAGTCTGACACAGAAATGATAAACCGAAAAAAATCCATCATTTTACTGTTTGTGATCTCGGCCAATTTTATCCTGTTATGGTCAACGTTAATGGTGTATTCTATATGGTACCGGATGTTGTATATTGGGTATCAGTCTGTGCTTCTCCATGACTTTGTGCAGGAATTGGGCTTCATGCTGCAGCTCCTCAGTTGCTGCACAAACACCGCGATTTATGCCGTGACCCAGACTAAGTTCAGGCAGCAGCTGAAGAATGTGCTGAAATATCCCTTCACCCAAATCCATCAATCAAACAAATTCCCTCATTAATCAATCCATCCGGGATTTTCACATTTCAGTTCAGTGTTTCAGCGATGGGGCAGCCTGTCGCTATGGTAACAGACTGAGGGTAGCGCTGGTTTGTCCATCCTTATCCCACAGGGGGGTTACAGGGAAACATTTCAATGTTTCTCACGACTCAGGGGCCAGTGAGAAAAGGCACCATTCCCTGACTCTATCAATCATTTCCATTTGTAAACAATAAAAATGTTGATTAACGAGTGCCGAGCAGCAGAGTGACCAATGTTGTTGTGTGTCTTTGTGTTGGAGAAGCTGAGCTGGAGAGAGACAGACTCAGCCCCAAGTGCTGGGCCTCAGGGAAGGGAAGGGGACCGGGCCCTGAGATCAGCAGCTGGGTGTAACTCCCTCTGTCCCCCCACTCAAACCTGGCCTCCCTATTTCCTCTCCGCCACTCTTTCTCCTCAATTCTATCCCCCTCTCTCTCCCACACACCGCCAACCCCGGTTTCCCCACCTGCCTTCACTCTTTCCTCTCCCCCCTCTCTCATGTCGTCTCTGTCTCTCTCCCGCAATTCCAACTCTACCCCATTTTCCATTCCTCCCACTTGTCACCCCCACCCCCCACACGCAGCCTCACCCCAAAATCCCCCCAATCTCTGGGTCAGAGGGAGAGGGACGCGTCAGGGAGACAGAGTGTGTCAGAGAGGAGGGAGGGACAGGATGGAGAGAGATTCAGTCAAAGAGAAACAGAAGGAGGTGGGGAGAAAGAGAAACTGAGGAAGAGGGGTCGAGAGTGAGAGAAGGTGGAGAGAGAGTGAAGGAGCAGGGAGAGAGAGAAGGGGAGAGCGAGAGAGAGATACGGGAGGAGATAAGAGAGAGAGGCGAGAGAGAGAGTGGGCGAGAGAAAGAGTGAGACTAAGAGAGGGGCGAATGAGGGGGCAAGAGAGAAATAGAGACAGAGAGAGGGGCGAGGAGAGAAAGAAAGAGTCAAGAGAGCTGAGGTGGAGACAGAGAGAAAAGGAGAGAGGGCAGAGAGAGAAAATGAGGGGACGAGTGAACGAGGGGGCGAGCGAGAGACAGGGGATGAGAGATGGGGGCAAGAGAAAGCGGGATGGCTAGAGAGAGAGAAGAGGGAAGAGAGTGAGATAGAGGTGGGAAGAGACAGAGGGTTGAGAGAGAGAGAGATGGTGAGAGACAGGAAGGGCACAAAGGAGAGAGGAGTGTGTGAGAGGGTGGCGAGGGGGGTGGGAGAGAGGGGTGAGAGCGAGAGCGAACGCAAGGGAGCGAGAGAGGTCGAGACAGAAAAAGAGAGAGTGAGAGAGACAGAGCGAGAGGGAGGGTAGGAGAAAAGGGGTGAGAGAGAGAAGTGGGGAGCGCGCGCGAGAGAGCGAGATGGTGAGAGAGGGGAGGGCGATAGGGGGCGAGAGAGGGGAGGGCGAGAGAGTGGAGGGCGAGAGAGGGGAGGGTGAGAGAGAGGGGAGGGCGAGAGAGGGGAGGGAGAGAGAGGGGAGGGCGAGAGAGAGGAGAGTGCCAGAGAGAGGGGAGGGGGAGAGAGGGGAGGGCGAGAGAGAAGTGAGCGCGAGGGGAGGAAGAGAGAGATGGGAGGGCGAGAGAGGGAGGGAGAGGGATGGGAGATAGAGGGGAAGGAGAGAGAGACCAGGGCGAGAGAGAGGGTAGGGCGAGAAAGAGGGAGGGCTAGAGTGGGAAGGGCGAGAGAGTGGGAGAGAGAGGAGGGCGAGAGAGAGACGAGTGGGCGAGAGAGAGTGGAGGGAGAGAGGGGAGGGTGAGAGAGGGGGAGAGAGATTGGGGTGAGAGAGGCGAGGGCAAGAGAGGGGAGAGAGAGAGGGGAAGGTGGGTGATGGTAGGGCAAGAGAGGAGAGGCCAAGAGAGAGGAGGGGGCGAGAGAGAAGGGAGGGAGAGAGAGAGAGGGAAGGGCGAGACAGGGGAGGGAGAGAGGGGGAGGGCAAGAGAGGGGGAGGGCGAGAGAGGGGTTTGGGTTAGAGAGAGGAGGGACAGGGTGGTGGGCTAGATAGGGGAGGGCGAGAGAGGGTGGGCGAGAGAGAGGGGAGGGAGAGAGAGAGTGGACGGCGAGAGAGGGGGAGGGCGACTGTGAGGGGAGGGGAGAGAGGGGGAGAGAGGGGTAGGGGAGAGAGTGTGTAAGGGAGAGAGAGGCGTGGTGAGAGAGGCGAGAGCGAGAGAGGTTGGAGGGTGAGAGATGGGAGGCGAGAGAGGGGAGGGCGAGAGAGAGGGGACAGGGAGAAAAGGCAGGGCAAGAGAGCGGAGAAGAGAGAAGGAGGATGAGAGAGGGGAGGGCGAGAGATGGGATGGCGAGAGGGTGGGGTGGGAGAGAGAGGGTTTGGGAGAGAGAGGGGAGGGCGAGTGAGGGGAGGGTGAGTGATAGGATGGCGAGGTAGGAGAGGGTGATAGAGGGGAGGGTGAGAGAAGGAAGGGCGAGAGAGGGGAGGGCGCAAGAGGGGTGGGCGAGAGAGGGGAGGACGAGAGGTGGGAGGGCGAGAAGGGGAGGGCGAGGGAGAGGGTACGGGAGAGAGGGAAGGTGGGCGGGAGCGGAGGGTTAGAGGGGGAGGGAGAAAGGGGGAAGTGTGAGAGAGGGAGGACGCAAGAGGGGTGGGCGGGAGAGGGGAGGGCGAGAGGGAGGAGAGCGAAAGAGGGGAGGGCGTGAGAGAGCGGAGGGGAGAGTGGGGAGGTGGGCGAGAGGGGAGGGTGAGAGAGGGGAATAAGAGAGAGGGGAGGGAGAGAGAGAGGGGAGGGATAGAAAGGGGTTTGTGGGAGAGAGGGGAGGGCAAGAAGGGGAGGCCGAAAGTGGGGAGTGAGAGAGGGGAGGGAGAGGGAGGGGATGGAGATAGAGGGGAGAAAGGGGACGAGAGAGAGGGGACGAAACAGTGGACGATACAGATGGGGCGAGAGAGAGGGGACGAGAGAGAGAGGTTGGAGAGAGAGTGTGTGGAGAGAGAGGGTGGAGAGAGAGGAGGAGAAAGAGAGGAGAGAGAGGAGGGGAGAGAGAGGAGGGGAGAGAGGGGGGAAAGAGAGGGCATGAGAGAGAATGGACGCGAGAGAGGGGTGGAGAGAGGGCGCGATTAAGTGGACAGAGATGGGGAGACAGAGAAGGGGAAGGAGAGAGGTGAGAGAAGGGGAGAGAGAGAAGGGGAGAGACAGAAGGGGAGAGAGAGAGGTGGTGGAGAAAGAGAGAAGGGAGAGAGAGAGTGAGGGAGATAGAGAGGGGGATAGAGGGGGAGGGAGAGAGAGAGGGAGAGAGAGGGGAAGAGAGATTGGGGAAGAGAGATTGAGGGAGAGAAAGGGGAAGAGAAAGGGAGACAGAGAGAGGGGGACAGAGAGAGTGGACAGAGAGCGGGGGAGAGAGAAGGGACGAGAGAATGGGGACGAGAGAGGGGACGAGAGAATGTGGACAAGCGAGAGAGGGGGGAGAGAGATAGAGGTGGAAACAGAGAGTGTGGAAAGTGATAAGTTTGATAGAGAGAGTGTGGCGAGCGATGGGGGAGAGAAAGGGAGAGAGAGAGGAGGCGAGAGAGAGGTGACGGGAGAGAGAGGGTGGAGAGAGAGGGGGAACAGAGAAAGGGGGCAGAGAGGGGGGACGAGCGAGGGGATGAGAGAGAGGGGACGAGTGAGAGTGGACGAGAGCGAGAGATTGGGCAAGAGAGAGAGGGAAAGAGAGAGGGGAGAGAGAGAAGGGAGAGAGACGGGGAGAGAGGGGGAGAGAGGGGGACGAGTGAGAGGGGACGAGAGAGGCAGTGTGGAGAGAGAGAGAGGGTGGAGAGAGAGTGGAGAGGGAGGGGCGTGAGAGAGGGAGCAGAGCAAGGGGGAGAGAGAGGGGAGAGAGAGAGGGGCGAGAGAGTTGGACGAGAGAGAGGGTGGAGAGAGAGTGGCCGAGAGAGAGGGGATGAGAGACCGGGGACCAGAGAGAGGGGAGAGAGAGGAGGACAGTGAGAGGGGGAGAAAGAGGGGGGAGAGAAGGGGAGAGAGAGCGGATGAGTGAGAGGGGACGAGAGAGAGGGGCCAGAGAGAGGGGGACAGAGAGAGGGATAGAGAGAGAGGGGACAAGAGAGAGGGGAGGATAAAGAGGGGACAAGAGAGAAAGGATGGAGAGGGAGAGGGTGGAGAGAGAGAGTGTGGAGGGAGAGGGTGGAGAGAGAGTGGAGAGTGCGGGAGAGAGAGGGAGGGAGAGAGGGGGTGGAGAGAGAAAGGGGGAAAGAGAGAGAGGGTTGAGAGAGAGAGGGAGAGAGAGTGGGAGAGAGAGGGGACGAGAGAGAGAGCGCGGAGAGAGAGGGTGGAGAGGGAGGGGCGTGAGAGAGGGGAGCAGAGCAAGGGGGAGAGAGAGGGAAGAGAGAGGGAAAAGAAAGAGAGAAAGAGAGAGAGGGGCGAGAGAGTGGGGGTAGAGAGGGTGGAGTGAGAGTGGACGAGAGAGAGGGGATAAGAGAGGGGATTAGACAGAGGGGTGAGAAAGGGGACAGTGAGAGGGGACAAAGACGGGGAGAGAGGGAGAGAGAGAGGATGAGTGAGAGGGGACGAGAGCGAGGGGATGAGAGAGAGGGAAGAGAGAGAGGTGGACAGAGAGGGGAGAGAGCGAGGGGGACAGAGAGAGGGAGCTGGGCGGAAGTGAAGGCAGAGCGCAAAGCTGGTCGGGAAGGTAAGTGATTGTTATTTGAGTGGGTGTGTTCCTGAAAAAGGAAGATAATGGACTTGAACGTGTGGCTGGGGAATTGGTGCAGGAAGCAAGGATTTAAGTTCTTGGATCACTGGGGTATGTTTTGTGGTAAGCATAAATTCTACAAGAGAGACGGTTTGCACCTTACTCGGTTAGGGGCCAGCATTCTGGCAGGCAGGTTCGCTATTGCAACACAGCTACGCTTAAACTAAGTAGCGGGGGGAAGGGGTCAAACTGGATGTTTAAGAAGGAAATTGGAGGGAAAGTTAGAATAAAGGAAGTCAAGAAAGAAAACTTTATCAATGTGGCAGAAAACTCAGAAAGGGATCATGCTGTAAGGTTGAGTGTAATAGGAGTTGATTGGAAGGGTGAGGGCAGTAACAAATTTAAAATACTATACATGAAAGCACGAAGCATTAGAAATAAGATGGATGAGCTTGAGGCTCTTTTGGAAATTTGCAGATACGATATTGTGGGGATAACTGAGACGTGGCTTCAAGGGGACAGGACCTGGGAAATGAATATTCAACGCTACACGTGCTTTCGTAAGGACAGACTGATGGGCAGAGGGGGTGGGGTGGCCATGTTGGTAAGGGATGATATTCAGTCTCTTGTGCAGGGGGACCTAGAATCAGGGGATGTAGAGTCAGTGTGGATAGAGCTGAGAAATACTAAGGGTAAAAGGACCCTCTTGGGAGTTATCTACAGGCCCCCAAACAGTAATCTGGATGTCGGGTGTAAGTTAAATCAGGAGCTGAAATTGGCCTGTCACAAAGATTTTACTACAGTTGATATGGGGGATTTCAACATGCAAGTAGACTGGGAGAATCAGGATGTTATTGGACCTCAAGAAAGAGACTTTTTGGAGTGCCTCAGAGATGGATTCTTAGAACAGCTGGTGCTGGAGTCGACCAGGGAGAAGGCAATTCTGGATCTGGTATTGTGCAACGAACCAGAATTGGTCAGGGACCTCGAAGTGAAGGAGCCATTGTGAAGTAGTGACTATAATACAATAAGTTTCATATCTGCAATTTGAGAGGGAGAGGGTACAATCGGAAGTGAAAATATTTCTGTTGAATAAAGGGAACTATGGAGCTATGAGGGAAGAGCTGGTCAAAGTTCAATGGTACATTACCTTAGCAGGGATGACAGTGGAGGAACAATGGCGGATATTCCTATGTATAATGCAGAAGTTGCAGGATCAGTTCATTCCAAGAAGGAAGAAAGATCCTAGGTGAAGGCATGGGTGGCCGTGGCTGACGATGGAAGTTAAGAAACATATAAAGTTAAAAGAGAAAAAATATAACATAGCAAAGATAAGTGGGAAAACGGAGGACTGGGGAGCTTTTAAAGAACAACAGAGGATTACTAAGAAGGAAATATGTAGAGAAAAAATGAGGTATGAAGGTAAACTGGCCAATCATATAAAGGAGGATAGCAAAAGTTTTTTTAGGTCTGTAAAAGGGAAAAAAATGGTTCAGACTAAAAGTGGGCCCTTGAAGACAGAAACAGGGGAATATATTACTGGGAACAAAGAAATGGCAGAGGAATTAAATGGGTACTTCAGATCTGTTTTCACTGGGAAGACACAAGCAATCTTCCTGAGGTAACAGTGGCTGAAGGACTTGGACTTAAGGGAATTTATATTTGCCAGCAATTGGTGTTGGAGAGACTGTTAGTTGAGAAGGTTGATACGTCACCAGGGCCTGATGGTCTACAATCCAGGGTACTGAAGGAGGTGGCTCGAGAAATAATGGAGGCGTTGGTGATTATTTTCCAGAATTAAATAGTTCCTGCGGATTGGAGGGTTGCGAATATTACCACTTTTTAAGAAAGGTGGGAGAGAGAAAGCAGGAAATTATAGGCCAGTTAGTCTGACCTCAGTGGTGGGAAAGATGCTGGAGTCTATTATAAAGGATAAAATTACGACACATCTGGATAATAGGAACAGGATAGGTCAGAGTCAGCATGGATTTATGAAGGGGGAAATCATGCATGCATGATTTTCTGGAATTTTTTGAGGATGTAACTCTGAAGATGGACGAGGGAGATCCAGCAGATGTAGTGTACCTGGACTTTCAGAAAGCGTTCGATAAAGTCGCACATAGGAGGGTGGAGAGAGGGGGAGAGAGAGAGTGTAGAGAGAGGCGACGAGAGAGAGGGGATGAGAGAGAGGCGACGAGAGAGTGGGGGGGGAGAGAGAGAGAGTGGAGCGAGAGAGACAGATAGAGGGGCGAGAGAGGACAGAGAGAAGGGGTAGAGTGTGAGAGGGGGTGAGAGAGGGGGGAGAGAGTGGGGGTGAAAGAGGGGGGAGGGAGCTGGGAGAGAGATAGGGGACAGCGGGGGAGAGAGAGAGGGGAGAGAGAAGGGAGAGAGCGGGTGGAGTGACAGGGTGGAGAGAGAGAGGGTGGAGAGAGGGGAGAGAGAGAGGGTGGAGAGAGAGGGAGGGGAGAGAGAGAGGGTGGAGAGAGAGGGTGGAGAGAGAGGGTGAAAAGAAAGAGGGGGTGAGAGAAAGGGGAGAGAGAAGGAGGTGGGAGATAAAGGGAAGAGATAGTGGGGTAGAGAGTGGGGACCAGACAGAGAGGGTGGAGAGAGAGATGATGGAGAGAGAGAGGGTGGTGAGAGAAAGGGGAGAGAGAAAGGGGAGAGAGAGGGGGATGGCGAGAGAGTTGGGAGGGCGAGAGAGGGGAGAGCGAAAGAGAGGGGAGGGCGAGTGACAGGTGAGGGAGAGAGTGGGGAGGGAGAGATGGGGGAGCGTGATAGAGGGGAGAGCGAGAGAGGGAAGGGCGAGAGACGGAAAGGCGAAAGAGGGATGGTCGAGAGGGGGGAGGGCGAGAGAAGGGGAGGGAGAAAGGGTGACAGAGACAGGGGAGGGTGAGAGAGAGGGAAAGGCGTGTGTGAAGGGATGGTGAGTAAGCGGGGAGTGCGAGAGAGAGCGGAGGGCGAGAGAGAGGGGAGGGCGTGTGTGAAGTGAGGGTGAGTAAGAGGGGAATACGAGAGAGAGGGGAGGGCGAGAGAGAGGGGAGGGCGAGAGAGAGTGAAGGGAGAGAGGGGGAGGGCTAGACAGGGGAGGGTGAGGGAGGTGATGGCGAGAGAGATGAGTGGGAGAGAGATGAAGAGGAAAGAGGGGTGGGCGAGAGAGGGGAGGGCGAGGGAGGGCAACTGTGAGAGAGATAGAGAGCCAAAACGAGAGCAAGAGACGCACAGAGATGAACAAAGGGGGCGAGCAAGAGAGAGAGAGCGCGCGAGAGAGAGATACAGCGAGAGAAAGATGAAGGAGAGAGAGAGGTGCAAGAATGAGGGAGAGAGGGGCAGATACAAGAGAGAGTGAGAGAGAGCGAGAAAGCGAGCAAGAGAGAGAGAGTTTCGAGAGAGCTGGAGGATTGTTAGAGAAAGAGATAAGGGGGCAGGGTCGAGAGCGAGGGCTACAGAAAAGGTGGGGGAGAGTGAAAGAGAGAGGGCGAGAGAGAGGCTAGGGCGAGAGAGGGAGAGGGCGAGTGAAAGAGGGGAGTGTGAGAGACGGGAGGGTGGGGGTGACAGAGGGGAGGGCGAGATATAGGGGAGTGCGAGAGATAGGGATGGGCGAGAGATAGGGGTGGGCGAGAGATGGGGAGAGCCAGAGATGGGGGATAGCGAGAGAGGGGAGGGCGAGAGAGGAGAGGGCAAGAGAGAGGTTTAGTGGAGAGAGAGGGGAGGGAGGGGAGCGCGGGAGGGAGGGGAGGGCGAGAGAGGGGAGGGCGAGAGAGAGGTGAGGGTGAGAGAGGGAGGAGGGCGAGAGAGAGGTTAGGGCAAAGGCGGTGAGGGAGAGTGAGAGGAGGGAGAGAGAGATTGAGAGAGAGAGAGAGAGAGGAGGAAGAGAGAGAGGGGAGCACGAGAGAGGGGTGGGCGAGAGAGGTGATGGCGAGACAAGGAAGGGTGAGAGAAGGAAGGGTGAGAGATGAGGAGGGCGAGAGAAGGGGAGAGAGAGAGGGGGAGGGCGAGAGAGAGGGGATGGCGATGGGAGGGCAGGGCGAGAGAGTGGAGGGCGAGAGAGGGGAGAGTGATAGAGAGGTGAGGGATAGAGAGAGGGGAGTGCGAGGGAGGGGAGGGCAAGATAGAGTGGACGGCGAGAGGGGGAGGGTGAGAAAGGGGGAGGGTGAGAGAGGAGAGGCCGAGAGAGTGGTGTGAGAGCGAGCGGTGGGCCAGAGAGGGGAGGGCGAGATGGGAATGGCGTGAGAGTGGAGGGTGAGAGAGCGGAGGGCGAGAGGGCGGAGGGCGAGATTGGCAAGGGCGAGAGAGAGGAGTGTGAGAGAGGGGAGTGTGAGAGAGAGGAGTGAGAGAGAGGGGAGGGTGAGAAAGGGGGAGGGTGAGAGAGGAGAGGCCGAGAGAGTGGTGTGAGAGCGAGCGGTGGGCCAGAGAGGGGAGGGCGAGATGGGAATGGCGTGAGAGTGGAGGGTGAGAGAGCGGAGGGCGAGGGAGGGGACGGCGAGATTGGCAAGGGCGAGAGAGAGGAGTGTGAGAGAGGGGAGTGTGAGAGAGAGGAGTGAGAGAGAGGGGAGGGCGAGTGAAGGGAGGACGAGAGAGGGGTGGGAGGTAGAGGGGAGTGAGAGAGAGGGGAATGCGAGAGAGGGGTGTGCGAGAGAAGGGAGGGCGAGAGAAGGGAGGGCGAGAGAAGGGAGGGCGAGAGAGGGGAGTGAGAGAGAGGCGAGAACAAAAGAGGGGAGCGTGAGGGAGGGGAGGGCGGAAATAGGCGTGGGCAAGAGATGGGGTGGGCGAGAGATAGGGAAGGGCGAGTGATAGGGGAGGGCGAGAGATTGGGGAGGTCCAGAGATCAGGGAGGGGGAGAGAGTGGGGAGGGCGAGAGAGGGGAGGGTGAGAAGGGGGAGGGTGAGAGAGGAGAGGCCGAGAGAGTGGTGTGAGAGCGAGCGGTGGGCCAGAGAGAGGAGGGCGAGATGGGAATGGCGTGAGAGTGGAGGGTGAGAGAGCGGAGGGCGAGAGAGGGGAGGGCGAGATTGGCAAGGGCGAGAGAGAGGAGTGTGAGAGAGGGGAGTGTGAGAGAGAGGAGTGAGAGAGAGGGGAGGGCGAGTGAAGGGAGGACGAGAGAGGGGTGGGAGGTAGAGGGGAGTGAGAGAGAGGGGAATGCGAGAGAGGGGTGTGCGAGAGAAGGGAGGGCGAGAGAAGGGAGGGCGAGAGAAGGGAGGGCGAGAGAGGGGAGTGAGAGAGAGGCGAGAACAAAAGAGGGGAGCGTGAGGGAGGGGAGGGCGGAAATAGGCGTGGGCAAGAGATGGGGTGGGCGAGAGATAGGGAAGGGCGAGTGATAGGGGAGGGCGAGAGATTGGGGAGGTCCAGAGATCAGGGAGGGGGAGAGAGTGGGGAGGGCGAGAGAGGGGAGGGCGAGAGAGGGGAGAGCAAGAGAGAGGGAAAGCGGAGAGAGAGGGGAGGGAGTGACTGCGAGGGCGAGAGAGAGAGATGAGTGCGAGAGAGGTGAGGGCAAGAGAGAGGGGACAGCGAGAAAGAGGCGAGGATGAGAGAGTGGGGAGGTCGAGAGAGGAGAGGCGTTGAGAGGGGAGGGATAGAGAGGGGAGGAAGAGAGAAAGGGGGAGTGAGAAAGTGGGGACAGAGAGGGAAGAGTGAGACGGGAGGGCGACAGAGAGGGGGAGGGCGAGAGAGAGGGAAGGAGGGGAGGGCGAGTGAGGGGAGTGAGAGAGAGAGAGGAGCGCGAGAGAGGGGAGGGCGAGAGATGGAAGAGCGAAAGATGGGGAGGTCGAGAGAAGGGGAGGGCAAGAGAGAGGGGAGGGGGAGAGAGGGCAGGACGAGAGAGTGGAGGGACAGAGAGGGGAGAGCGAGCGAGGTGGAGTGCGAGTTAAAAGGGATTGCGAGAGAGAGTGGACGGCGAGAGAGAGTGGAGGGCGAGAGAGAGGGGAGGGCGAGAGAGAGGGAGGGCGAGAGAGAGGGAGGGTGAGAGAGAGGGGAGGGCGCGATATGGGAGGGCGAGGGGGCAAGAGAGGGGAGGACAAGATATAGAGGAGTGCGAGAGTTACGTTTGGGTGAGAGTTAGGGGAGGGCAAGAGATGGGGAGAGCGAGAGAGGGGAGGGCGAGAGAGGGGAGGGCAAGAGAGTGGGTAAGAGGAGAGAGATTGGAGGGAGAGGGAGGGTAGGGCAAGAGGGAGGGGAGGGAGAGACAGGGGAGAGAGAGAAGAGGGGAGCGCAAGACAGAGAGAGAGGAGTGCGAGATAGTGGAGGGCAAGAGAGAGGGGAGGGCGAGAGGGAGGGGAGCGCGAGAGAGTGGGCAGGGTGAGAGAGGGGAGTGGGGGAGATGGGAGGAAGAGACTAAGGGAGAGAGAGAAAGGGGCGTGAGTGATGTGAGGGAGAGAGAGTGGGAAGGGAGAGATAGAGATATCTGAAGAAGGGCTTATGCCCGAAACGTGGATTCTCCTGTTCGTTGGATGCTGCCTGACCTGCTGCGCTTTTCCAGCAACACATTTTCATTCTGTTATGAGCCCCGCTCAGTTCCTACACTATTATGTGACCATAGATTCAGATTGTTTTTAATGGCAGATATCAATACGAGTTGCACAGTGGCAGGAGCACGGCTAACCTATGGACAGCACTAAAGTGATCTCACACCCATTGACTCTTTAATAAAGAAATGGGGCAAACCTCAGAGATAGGGAAATGTAAATAAAGTAACCACTGTCAAGATTTCATCCAATTCTATAGTAACTGATACCTGATCACCAAATTCTTCTGCTACTTGAAAGGATGCAAGAAGCCCCAAAAGATGATACTCCAAATTTCACTTGATTCCGTGTCACATTATTGCAAGAGAGCTTTGTAGTTGCCTTCTAGCAGACATTATTTTTTTCCACAAACCACATAGGTTTGACAGAGAAGCATTGGTTCTGATCAGAGGTCAGAACTGAATAGTACAGAACCACATCAAAACTCATCTCCAGTAGCTGTGTCAATGGGTGTTTGGGTTTACAGTGCCTCTGTGTTCTGAGCTTCAGCCCCAATCTCTCGCTGTTCCCTAGTTTTTCTGATAAGTTGCATTTCCAGTCAGTTTCTATTTCATCATCGTCCCAGATTATAGAGGTTTCAGTATCAGTGAGTTCACCAGTATAGCGCATTGAGTAAATCAGCATTGGCTCCACTGAAAAGGCTTTTAAATCCTGAGGCTCATAGAACAGCACATGCTATCTCTGTTTAATGACCTAATAACAACTAACAACATTATATTTGATATGCTATATTTTCCATTACTGACTGCAATGAATCTACGTCATGGGATGCAGAAACGCACCAATGTGAGTAAAAACTTAGTAAACTTTGGGCAAAACCCAGACTATTGACTTAAGAGAATAAACTCCATACAAGAATGCAACAAAGAAAAGCAGATTGAAGTCAAATGATGCACAGATTTGATTAAGAGCAAAACGCCCTCTACCCTAGCAGGAAGGAAAGTAGAAAAGTTGTGCATTTATATAACATCTTAATGCAATCTCACAGCATCCTAAATATCTCTTTCCAGATCTCTGAAACAAGTGCAGAACCCCTGGGGCCACTGAAAACTACATGCTATCAAACCCAGGGAATCAAACACGGAAATATCAGCATGTGTCCATGTAACAGTTTAAAATATATGTTTAACACCTCCGCTCGAGTAACTAGAAAAATTGTTTCGAGGTATGAACAGGAAATGAGAATAGGTCACTTGGCCCTTCGAGCCTGTTCCACCATTCAATAAGATCCTGACTGACCCGATTTTAACAAGCTTACAAAACATTCAGCTGACAATATCCCATTTTAGCTTTTCTTATGCTATCAATTTAGTATATTCCACTACACATCTATTCTAATCTGGTGAATAATTCTCCTGCTGTTAATCACTGATTCACACTGTACTCCTCTCCTCACTCATGAATTGAAGGAGCCCATAACGCACTCTTCTATTCCTCAGCCTATTCTTTAGACAAGATAAAATGGATTGGAACAGACTCCACTGTTTGCTTGTACTTGTCACAATGAGAACTATTGAAATATTTCAATACATTCCTTTGGTGCAAAATATAATTTGCTTTAATCATTTAAAACTGGTTCAATGTATTTTATATTTGCATTGAATGGTATTTTAGTTTGGCCCAGATGTTAATACAAAGTGAAATATTACATCACCGAGCTTTGTCTCATTCTCATTTGATGGAAGTTGGAAAGGAGTGTTTTCTTCCAGCAGAGAGTGAAAAATGAACAACCAAGTTGAGTAATAATACATGCAGGTTCTGACAAAGTCAATTTTCAATCAGAGATGGTCTATACAATAACCGAAGTACTTTTGATCATGTAGTCACATGTCAGAAATGTGATATCCAATTTGTGTACCATGAGAAAAGCAGGAAGGCGATGATGACCAGATCATCAGCTCATCGGGATTGAGCGATAAATATTGGCCGGGACTCCAGGTATAATCTCCTCACTTTAATTCAAAGTAATAAGGGTCCCTTTAGAGGGCAGAGTGGCTTTGGCTTAATGTCCCATATTCATCTGATGTGCAGGATTATCTCAGGACTGCACTGCTGTGGCAGTATCAATTAGTGTATTCTAAATCCGATGGTAGATCTCGACCCCTCCGACTCAGTGACACCTGAGCAACACACAGTACTCTGACAACTGGCTTACTATTTACATCCCCAGGGATTAATGAAGCCATTCAGGGCAATTGCATCGATTCTATATGAAATACAAAACAGGCCTCTTATGGTAGAATGATAGTCTCCCTACCCCTAGATCAGTCGGCTTAAATTCCTAGATTATACTTAGTAGGCTTAAATTCATGTCCCACCTACTCCAGAGGTGTGTCATACATCGCTGAACATTTTATTTTAAAAAAAGGAAAACCTCTTTAACCAATGGGCTGTTGTCATTTGGAAAGTGCAACATGTGTAATTAGGAATCAGCACTTTCGGTCACCTTTGCTGACTCCCTGTGTGTTCTACGGGAGTCAGTAATTTCTATCAGTGTCCACAGTTACAGCTACACAAAGTCCTCTAATATCTCTCCTAAATGGATCGTTCTTCCCTTTTGAATATGGGCAGTGAACACTCAGTCCTATCTCTTTTTTAGCAACAAATGGCTACCTTACTTCCAGACTGCTGTCAGCAAGAGATTAACTTGCACTGTCAAAGTGTGGCAATACAGAGAACAACCCTCCCCATATTGACCCAGGCTAAGATTACAAAATGCAGCACAAGTCAGTGTTTATGTCCAGAATTAGATAACCAGGAAGGATGTTCTCCATGGCTGGGGAGTCCAGAACCAGCTTACAGAAAGAATAATGGAGCAGTGTACTGAGTTGGATAATCAACCATCATCATTTTGAACAGCAGCGCATGCTTAAGGTGCTGAATGGCTTGCTGCTCCACCTATTTTTGTGACCATTCTGTGGCTGGAAGAGATGTGTTTTGTTCAAAAGCTGTTTTGATAGGAAAACAAAAGAGAATGTGTTACTGGTTATAACACAGAGTGACGAAACAATTTCAGATGATTGTGAATTGGTCTCCTCAAACTAAATTGAGCAATGAGGAAGTTCTGGAAAAGTGGGATAAACTGCTGAGTTACCTTGCAGTTGAAAATCGAAATGACCTGAAAGAGTTAGCATAATCACATGGGGAGATATGTGAGAATAACCTGGGAATTACTAATCTCACTACACATAATATTGATTGAGGAAATGCTGTTCCAATCAAACAACATCCTACAGACTTAACCTTTGAAGGTTGGCACAAGTTCAGAAAGAGACTGAGCACATGCTGAAAGACAACATAATCAAAATCCGTCGTAGTGAATAGAGCTCACCTACGTCAGTGGTGATTATGTGTGGACCTAGTCAAAATCCATGCGGTTACTAAATCTGATACGTGTCCTAAATCAAGTTTGGAAGACCTTATTGAGAAGATGGGACAAGAAACTTATATTTCTCAGTACGACTTACTCAAAGGATAGTGACAGCTACTTTTATTCAAAAAGGTGAAGACAATTTCGGCTTTCGTAACAGCAAAATGCACTGTACCAGTTTACAGTCATGTCATGTACATTTTAAAGACTAAACAATGAACTAATTTCTTCGTTACCCAATTGCGTGGTACACATTGATGACCGAGTTTAGAGTCACACGTGGAAGGAAAACTTTCAGAATTTCTCAAAATTATTCATTCGACTTTTGGAGGCAGGCTTGGTGATATACCTGGCCAACAGGGAATTCAAGAAAAACACAAATCACTTTCCTGGACGATGTTATTGAACATGGACAGGTGGCCCCATCGACCAAAAGAGCTGGACGACTACAAAACAATCTTGATTATCCAAGACGGGTGGGGATAACTAATTGTTTGGATTACTGATTGTTCAGATAACTCATTGCTCGGATAACTGATATGATTGCAAACAAACGACCTTGTGATCTTGTTCTGATAATCTGAAATTTGGATAATTGACGTTCGGATAACAGAGGTTGTTCTGCATTTGGTAGTACTACGAGTGGGTTTTATCAGAAAGTTTTTCAGAATCTTAGCAGTGTGGCTGCTTCACCCACTGAATTGTAGAAATGCAGGAGGTTTCAATGGATGGAAAACTGTCAGAAGGCATTTGTCAGCCTGAAAGTTGTGTTAACTACTGCCCCAATATTAACGACAACTAATAACCCAAAGCTATTCAAGGTAGTTATCGATGCGAGTGATAAAAGTGTCCGTGCTGTACTCTTACAAGAAAACAACAAGAAGATAAAAAGACTTATCAATTGTTTCTCAGGAAGCAAAACATTCATCAACAGGAATATTTCACAGTTGACAAAGAGACCTTGAGTTTGGTATTGGCGTTACAACATTTGCCAGTAATGCATCTGAGACAACCATACATATTGATCATAATCCATTAAAGATTTTTGCAGAAATTTAAGGACAAACATTGTAGACTGGTTTTCGGGGCATGTCTTCATGAGATAGTCTCGACATTATTTTACAGGACATCCTGACTCTCCAGCAATTTCTCTCATGTTGTTAGATTCCAAATTAAAAATGCAATTTAGCCACATGACAAATCAAACTTACTTTTTCGTCACTGATTTCATTTCTGTAGAATTGAGATTATCATTTTTTTTAATGCTCGGTCTGTTAAAGTGCTATTGATCAATAACCACAAAATGAAAAGCAAACTAAAATGGTGTCTGGGTCTATAATTTATTGCCAGACATTAAAAAAACAGAAGTCTCTCAATGCTGTATTTCAAGCCTTGATCAGCTAATTTAATGAAACAAGGTCATCCTCCAATCAGCCATGATCGTGATGAATGGCAGGGCAGGCTCGAAAGATTGCATGGCCTCCTCCTGCTCGTATTTTCTACGTTTCTAAACCGGCTTAAATACCGAAGAAAACTGAAGATTCAGAACGACAAACCCAGATTAGTGCTCAAATGTCCTTGCTCAAATGCCTTCTTGCCCCATTGAACTCAGCCCTCCTCCATCTCAGAATTATTCTGGATTGATCCTTGTTCATTTTATACACAAGCTAAAATCTTTCGATACAATGACCAATGCTTCCTTAAATGATCCCAATTTAATATTTAATGCATTTTATACATATTGTGTGTATGCACACAAATTATGAAGGTAGCAGTGCAGATTGAAGATATCATTAGGATTCTGAACATTATAAATAGGACTGTGGCATGCAAAATAAGGAAATTATGGCAAATAGTTAGAAACAGTCCTGCTTTTCCCTCATGTCTAGTATTTATGCAGCACACTTCAGGAAGGGATTTGAGAAGGTGAACAAAAGGTACACAAACATGGACCCAGAGATGTACAATTGGACAACTATGTGGATAGTTTGAAGAAGCTCGGCTGCTCTTTATGGAGGACAGTAGATGAAGAAGACATTTTACAAGTGTTCAAAATCATGAGGAATTTGGATAGAGTAGAGTAAAAGGGTAGGAAAATGCATCTGGATTGGTTACTCTTTAGAGAGTTGGTGTGGACTTGTTGGGCCAAGTGGTCTGTTTCCATACTGTACGGAATCTATTTTTAAAAAGGCTTGAGAAGAAAAGGACACTGATTTAAGATGATCAACAAAATAAAACAACTGTTACAAGGATTACTTTATTTACAAAACAGCATAGTTAGGAAACTGGAAAGTTCTTGCTAATAGTGTAGTGGTGGAGGCAACTTCAACTGAGGTCTTCAAAAGGAATCTACAATTTTCAAAAGGAGAGGTTTTGCAGTATCACATAGTAAAAGAGTTTCGGAGTGAACATAGGCAAGTTCCTCTTTCAGAGCTGATCAAATAATTGCCTCCGAGTTGTTACCGTTTATCGTTGTATAACATTGCACAAACTACCAGCTCACCAGTTATTTACGCATGGTTTGTCATATTCTGAAATAACGACTTAGTCATTCATGCAACTAAACTTACTTTGCAATTACTTCACTTGATGCAGGAGAACCTGCATTCCCATTTTCCTCACTGTTTGCACTGATAATGTTTCCAGAACGGCAATTCATCAAAGAGCACAAATTAAGTCATTTAACGTCAGTAAACTTATCCAGAATTCAGTCCAAAGCAATTTAACAAAAAAAATCAAAAAATCACAGCTTGGTCGACTGGTTTTCTTCAGTTGGTCAATGACTGTGCAATTTTAATAAATCGCATTATTTTACCATAGTGATATTAAAAGAACACAGATATCCATGCAAAGTGAGAATCTGGTGTAACAGATCTTTAGCTGATCGTTGTCATCCTCAGAAATAGAGATTATAGACAGGAAAGGTCCTTTCAGTGTAAGTCTAATGAGTTGCTGTAGTCCATTCCGTTGAGTGTAAGTGCGAGGTAGCCCCACATCGTAGCTCAGTGATGGGACAAAGAGAGTGGAAATTAGGTACGTTAGTTCTTTTGCCAGTCTATCAAACTGCTCTCTCTTTGATCATATTAAGCTTCTTGACTATTGTTGCAATTAAACCAATCACCAGGTGAGCTGTGAAGATTCCAATGCTCCCGATCTTGGCCTTGTAATGGTGAAGTTAATGGGGGGTAATGGCAAAGCAGTATACCTTGAATCTCAGTCTTGTAATCTTGCTAATGTTATTAGTTATTGATGCCATCACCACCCATTCCCCTGGAGTGTATTGACAATGCTGTCCTATGATCTGGAAAATGTTGCTGGGGCTTTATTTGTTTTCAAGATGCATCATGAACCATCGCGGTCGTGATGATATGGGGTTCGTTTGAATTCCACAAAATCTCTACAGTACACCACAATGAGGGAATGCTGGGGTTGGGGTTTGGAAGAGACAGTACAGGGTGAAAAGAAGAGAAAACCATTTATTTAGTATGTCACAATTGTTTACAGCCATTTCTGGCTATGCAAGACCTTCATACTGAAAGACAAGCAAAATTCAACCGACCATGAAAAACTTTGGATGTTTTATGCTGATTCAAGATTGGTCTCACAAAATAAGCCAAGCATTTCTGAACCAGTCAAGCAGTTGTTTTCTGTGATTGTTCTCATCTGTGTTAGTGTTCACCACACTGCCATGGGATGACTTCGTGAGGCAACCCTGACATAATCTTACAACAACTGCCAACACTTCCTTTTCACATTATTGGATCCCTAACATAGCAGAGTTAAATCTGACATTAGATCAAACTTACTTGTCAATCTGTTTCCTTTAGTTTCTGAAAACCTTAAGTTTCCGCCTAATTCACAGTGTGAGGTGTCAACATTTTCAAAGCTGCAACTGGTCATAAAGTATCAGTTTAATCATTTTAAATATGTGCATGATCACAAAATTAATATTTGGCACTTCTTATCAACATCGAGAGTTTTGGCTGTGAGGGCAGGAGCTGGTGGGTGTGGAGTAAAGAGGTCAAATAAAGACTTGTCTGCACTGGGGCAGAGGGAAAACATCCCAAATGCAAGGATTCAAGTTTAACTTCCTTATTTATGAAAAAGAAACTCAAGGTCATTATACACTATTGCTAATTTAACCCTTACAAGCACAATTTGTAACTCAATGTTTGAATCAGAATCCGAATATAGTAATTTCTCATTATTCAAATTCACTGTGGTTCATGTCATATTAGTCAGTATTGGCTATTTTGTTTAAAAAAAGAATTTTATTCCTTTTCCTTTCCTACTCCTTCATCCGTTCGGAGTTTACTGAAAGATCTGACCATAAGAAACCCAAGAGTAATTACAGGTCTCTGACCCAGAGCAGTGTAATAACCTCAGTATTTAGGCTTCTATTCATTGATGACATCAGTGAAACGGTGTGGATGTGATGCTGCCTGTATTGAATTCACCATGAAAGCACTTTATAAGCTTGATTCAAACAAATAACTATTATTAGGGAAAGTGCCTGACTCTGTGAATACACATGGCCTCTGGCCAACTTAAATTATAACAAGTGCGAAGCGTTCAATGGCGAAATGGTATGGGAGATAGACCAAGGTGAGGAGACCAGGAGCTGGTTCCCATCCATAGCCATATTTCTTCAAATATGTAGCCAAATTTCATCTAATGTCACCAAACTCTGGAGACCATGGCGATGATTTTGGAGGGAGTGTGGAATGGAAGGTGGGGGAGTGAGGATGAGCAGGAAAGAGAAACAAAGAGAAGCGATGAGGTGGGGTGAAGGAGAGGAACCCAATTCTTCAGTATTTTCACTATAGCTTCAATGTCCAGAAATAGAATCTCAATATCGATCAGCAAGCAATTTCCCGTCTCAGCATTTAGGGTGGTGGTACTACTGTTTCAGACAACTCTGTCATTAATATTAAATTCCATGGGAGGCAGTCTAGCAGCCTCTTTAATGTAGCTGTTGTTATCTGAACTGGTATTCGTCGCGTTGCACAAAACATTTCAAAGGAATCAATGGTTCTTCAGCATTCCCTTTTCACATTGTTGAATTCCAAATGAAGCATAATTAAACCACATCAAAATCAGATCATATCAAACTTGCTTCCTCATGTCTGGCAAACTTTGATTGCCATCCTCCTGACAATCTGGTCTGTCAAAATGTCCCCAGCCACAAGTCATCGTGAAATACAAATTAAACAAAGGACTTACACCTATAAATGACTTGCAAACATTTGAAAATAAACCCTGAAGATCAAAAGGCCCTATTGAGCTGATAGAGCATTTTAAAAAAAAAAAAGAGGAATCACTCTAATCACCATGAGTAATGCAAATATTGGGAGGGGCTGTGGTATGGAATGGTGGTGTTTGCTATAGCACTGGGAGATGTTGTCAAGAGGAAGTTCCTTCAGAAATCTTACAGAAATTCCTGCTGTCCAGAAATTCATTTTCACATTAGATTCTGTTAGAAAAGGCCACTTTCAAAAGCTATGACTGCAATATATGTTGATTTTTTTTCAACTTTCACAGAGGTTTGCAGGACACCATGGTCTGTTCCTTTTGAAGAGATGGGGTGAGGGGAGGTGGCCGATATAATAGCATTGGGAAGCAGAGGGTTAGGTCGTCAATGTGTTTTCAATATGGTTAGCCTCATTGCACAGTCCAGTGCTTTAAGGTGAACAACTGAAGGCCTGAACATTGAAGAGCTGGAAATGATTATTGAAAGACTTTTGTTAATGCATGCTCAATTATTCACTGGCTTTTAACTGGGAGGTGGTAGGATTTGGAAATGGCAGGTAGGGAGTCTGGCACTTTCTCATTGCTTAGCCATGCTGACATAGACCAGTTCTCTTTGACATCTTGACTCTCCATGATCTCTCAGGCCTGCCTCCCTCATTTCCCTGATTCTGCCCACCTTTGCATCCACAGCAATGATCAGTATGAACAGGAGGGCTCAGAAATGTGTTGATCTGTCTTCCATCTTACTGGAGTAACAACTCTTGAAACTAAGCTGCACTGTCAACTGATGAGTAACCCTGGCAAGAATCTCTTCATTTTAGATTAGAATGGATCTGGAAAAGCACAGCAGGTCAGGCAGCATCTGAGGAGCAGGAAAATCGCCGTTTCGGGCAAAAGCCCTTCAGCAATGAAGAATCTCTTCATTGGTCACTGCTGGCAATATACCATCCTTAGCATACGCAAAAACCTCCAGGTTTCAGTCCCAGCATCAGGTCTGCAGCATTCACTGCAAGCTTCCACCTAAAATGTATTTTTACCAGACGAACGATAGAGCAAAGATTATATGCCAGTCAATAATTTCTTCAATGCAAAATAACAAACTGTGGAAGTTGACAATCTGAAAGAAATACAGAAGTTGCTGGAGAAACTCAACATATTGAGTAGCATCTGTGGAGAGAAAGCAGAGTTCACCTTGAGTCAAGTGACCCTTCTTCAGAGAGATCTGAAGTTGTGAACATGAGTCATTCAACTAAAAACATTAACTCTGCTTTCACTCCACAGATGCAGCCAGATCTGCTAGCTGTTAGTAGACAGTCACACATTGTATTCAGCTTATTATTCAATGACCTTCTTAGTTTCTGGAGAACCAGAATCACCAGCTCCCTTGCACTTTCGGCAGTTGATGTTTTCAGAGCTGCAAATCGTCATCAAGTGCCATTAAGCCAATTTTAGCAAACATTTACGATCAGAATAAAAACATTTTTGAGACACTTGAATAGGAGTGTCAGGAGTTCAAGCCACTGACAGTCAGGCTGGAACATGGAAATGAAGGATGTGACAAACCCATTTCTTCAATACTTTACACGTGTTGCACAGTCTAGAAAAGACTCAAATAAAGAGCTTAGGGTAATTATAGAAGGGCAACAAACTGTCCAATTTCTCCATTTAAGAAATTTAAGGGCTCTACAATCAGGATTGACATTTCCTCAGCAATGGGTATTGGCTCAGCAATTGCAAACGTTAATGGTGGCATAGAAAGGTTTGCCAGTCTGCCTTTGTTCCAATTAAACCATCAGCTCTTTAGATTGGGCCATTTCATTCTTGGGATAGTAACCCATCAACAGCTTATTGGTCAGTCCACATCAGCAGCATGTCAACATTAGTGGTGCCATCATTCACAGCAGCGCTGGCTCCAGCTCTCAGTCCAAGCAGCAGTGCTCCACCACAATTCACAAATTTATTACTGCAAACGTCTTGTTTAAAAAAAAAACACCGCAATCTAACTTCCAGGAAAAATAGACACTTGGGAGGCAGAGCCCAGCAGTTTCCGTGATATGCTAACTATGGCCTGGAATAGCATATTTGACATTGTTCTCGCATGTATGCAGAAGGAAATACCTACATAACTTCACAGGAATTGCTAGTTCTCCAGCAATAACCTTTATTCCAAATACAATATTAATCAGGAATTAAATTACACTTTGAATCAAACTGACACGTTAATTTCTTCAGTTGATCCTGATGGACTATAGGTTTCATTCCCGTCTCAGTTTGGATTGTCACACTTACTTTGCCTGCAATTGGTCATAAAAGATAAATGAAGTTATTTAAATGAGCATTTGCCTCCATCCCACAATTGTGTGCCAGCTGTTTGAATGATTGAAGATTCTGGATTCAGGACTGCAGCCTGCATTCAGCCGTTTGAGTGAAACTGGTCACACTCCAGATGGGTGACTGCAATAGATGGTGAATTTATTCTTCAAAACCTTTGTTGCTGCTGATAACGATTAGAGACAGAAATGGGATATCAAGTTATTGAATGTATTCATATTCAGAGTTTAGAAACTTCAATAACAAAATGTGAGCAACTTACAATGAAGTGTCTTTGATGTCCTCTCCTAATACAATATTTTTGAATCAAAATTCTGAAGCCCTAATTCTAATGCAGATAACAGAGAGACAGGAATGCAAATGATCTTGCCTGGAGTGGTGTTCCCTGCGCTGCTGGGTGATGTTTCCTGAAAAGTACCTAGAAAGTAATTTCCTTTCTATTTTGTGTACTCTGAATGAAGCAAAACATTAATCACATATTGTTTTCAAACTTACTTTACATGATAGATGTTGGAGTGTACAGTTTTCCATCGACCTTGTGCTTTGGGCTGCCAGGTGATCTGCTAATAGTCAGAAAAGTGCTATTCAGTTATTTTAAGCATACATCTACATCCACAATAAAATCATCATTATTAACCTGAAAAAGTGAGTAAGCATTTCAAGCCATGGACAGCTAGTTTTGTAAAACTAGTTCAAGACACAATTGCAGTAGATAGTGATTTATTACCCCAAAACCCTCACTGGCTGTTTGCAAGACAAGATAATGAGGCTGGAGTGTGGTAGCAAAGAAAGGGAGACACGATGCAACCAATTCATTTCTTGAATACTTTATACTTGTTGCAACGTCTCAAAATATCTCAACTAAAGAGCTCCAGGCCCAAATGGAGACTAGTCAGCCAATTTTCCAATATCTCCAATGAAGACCTTTGGTACTGTCTCGACATACAGGGCTGAATTTTCCACGTCAACTGGTATTTGCCAAGATTCTCATAAATCAGGCCAAGTGGAGGGGAGTTCAGGAGCAAAGCCCAACTCCCTTCTGCACCATTATATTATCTTGACAGTGGTGGGCAAATGAAGGCACCAATTGTGAGCCACTCATGTCTGTCTGTGTTGTGAACAATAGAGCTCCTCAACTCCCACAGTGGGCTTTGGCTTGCAAATCTCTTTAGTACAGGCTCAGCAATACCCACGACTAATGGCAGCAAAGGAAAGTCACTGATCTGCCTTCTCTCTGTTATTGCTGTTAGCTCCTAGGATCATGATGATTTGTGACCAGGCAGCAACTTCTGTATTAGCTACTATCAGTACCATGCCATCCTTGGCACTGCCAACCATCGCGTTATAATCCAGCTCTCAGTTCAACCAGCAGGGCTTCATCAGAATTCATAAAATTATGACGGCAAAAGTCTTGTGTAAGACAGAACACCATCTTCCAACTTCTGGATGTAATACATATTTTGTGGGTTAAGCTTACTGTGGTAACTAGAGCCTGCTACATGGTTCCTGCATGCAGAACGAAATATCTACATAACTTCACAGGAACTGCTTGTTCTCCAGTAATTGCATTGGAGAATATAATATCAAATGAAGTACAAATTACACAAAAGACCAAACATATGTTCTAGTTATTGCAAACAATCCTGGAGAACTATATTTTCCATATCCCATGCAATTTGGATAGCCAACCTTGCCATGCCTGTAACTGGTCAGGCGAGATAAATTAAGTCCTTACGTTAGCATTTGCCTCCAGCTACTATTGAGTGCCAGCTGCTTGAATGGCTGAAGACTCTGGATTCAGTAGTGCAGCTTGAGTTTAGCTGCTTTTGTTAACCTTCTTATAATGCAAACGGATGCTGCAATCAATTCTGATTTTATTCTTCAACCCCTTTCACAGGTTTGACGGACACTATAGCTGGTGATAAGGGTGATGGAGTGATGGGATACGTATTTCTTGAAACTATTCATTTTAAGAGACTAAAATGATCAGGGGTAAGTAACCCAAATTTGAAAACAATTTTGAATTCAAGCTTCCTTGATGCCCTCTCCTAAGACTGTCTGTTTTGAAAAAAAAAACTCTCCGCCCCGAAGAATAATGCAGATAATAGAAAGGCAGTATGTGACTGCTATGGTCTGGAATGGTATTCTCTGCACTGCTGTGTGGTGTTTTCATGAGGAGTCCCTCGGTATCTTACTGTAACTGCCAGCCCACGAACAATTTACTTTCACTTTCTTGTACTCTGAATGAAGCATAATCATGGTCACATATCGTATCAAACATACTTTTCGTGACCGGCTTCGATTTGGAAGGGCACGGTTTTCCATTTTCATCACAGTTTAGGTTGTCAAGTTTACCAGGTCTACAATTGATCAGACAAGAAAAGGTTTAGTCACTGAAATCAGCATTCGCCTCCATCTACAAGTGTGTGCCAGCTGCTGGAATGGCTGAAAAATCGGGATTCAGTATTGCAGCTCTTAAGCAGCTTTTTTTAAAAAAAACTGTTCATACTGCAGAAGGATGACTGTATGAGTTGCTGATTTTTTGGCAAATTTACGAAACTAGTTTGCAAGAAAGCAGAGCACAGGTAGGGGGCGAGGCAGAGAATGTCCGGGAGAAGGGATTTTTCTTTGCAGTATAGACCAGAGAGGTCAATGGGAGGTAAAAAGTTCAGGACCTGGCTGATGAAGGGGTAACATTTGACTGAAAAGATTTGGATGTTTTAAAGCAATGGCTTTTCCAGCAACTCTGTTTTTCTTTCTGATTTACAACATTCGCAGTTCTTTCGGGTTTTATTTGGATGCGTTCTGTTGTTCTAGTTAAATAAGAGCTTCAATCTGTAGGAACAAAGCAAGCATTAGAGATGCAAATTCAGTGCGATTGCTGTCGTCTTGTCTGCAAAGGTGTTTGTTGCACTGCTGTCACATGCTTTCAAGAGGCAGCCCCTGAACAATCGAAACAACAGCTCTCCGGCAATATCTTTTCACGTCTTTGAATTCTGAATCAAGGATCATTTACACACAAACTGGAGCAAACTTATTTTCTGCAACTGTTCCTGGAGAAATTAGATTTCCCGGTTCTTCACAGTATACACAGCTAAAATTAGTCATGAAAGAAGACATTTTAAGCTAGGTCTTGTATGCACAATTGGCTGATGGCTGGTATAAAATTGCTGGCTACTCATGGATTCAGTATTATATTCTTTGATCAACTGTACTTATTAAGTAGATCAACTTCCAAAGATAGTGGGACAATGGAAAACAGTAGGTTTTTTCTTGAAAACTTTCTTAGATGATTTGAAAGACACCACAGGCAAAATGAGGGGAGGAGAGGAGATAGTGTGGGAAATAAGAAATGTAACTTTCTGCAGGCGATATAGAAATGTAATTGTTGTAAGTGCTAGTGGAGTGTAATTTCTGTGGATGTGGAAGGTGGTTAGTCAATCTAGCTATCTTTGGATTATTAATATTAGTGGGTCTGGTGGTAGGGTTCAATGTCCTAAAACGGGTAATGAGCCGACTGATGACATCCCTTGGAGAAGGAACCTAAGTAAATCATCAGATGCTTTTACAATCAGCAGGTGATATGCAACAAAGAGAAAGTCAAAGAATGCTTCTAGCGTTCGAAGGACGAACAGCACAAATGTAAAATGTAAGATTGTGAACCTCATCGCCAAAAGGCGAAAGAGGGCAGAAAATAAGAAAATGGATTAAAGGAGACTTAGTAAGTGCAGAAACTAGATTTTTTTTAAAAAAGGGGGAAGTGTGGGACATAAGAAATGTAGCTTTCTGCAGGCGATATAGAAATATAATTGTTGTAAGTGCTAGTGGAGTGTAATTTCTGGTGATGGGTGAGGGGTGAGCCATTATACAAACGATCATGGAATTATTGTAGCATGTAGTATACTTAAGACAAAGACTTTAATGAATATAGGGGGTCTTTTAAAGAAGTAGTTTTAAAGAAAATAGTTTAAGCTAGGAAATAACTATGGAGTGTTGTAGCTGACCACAAAAGAAGAAGTAAGGGTATTTTCACAATAAAGCTTATAGTAACAAGACAAAGAACGCAGACATCCAGGAACGGCTTGGTACAGAGATAAGGGAATTGAAAAACAAGTGAGGTAACTGACTTGTGATAGGACGAATGGGCAAAGGGAGTCGTGAGCCTGCAACACACAAACTGTACAAAAATGATTGTATAACTGATATATTTGCACTCTTTGCCAGGCTAGCGGGGTGCACGGACTTGCAAGTTTGTAATAAATTGTCCTTGTTTGTTGTGGTTCTGTTCGCCGAGCTGGAAGTTTTTGTTGCAAACGTTTCGTCCCCTGGCTAGGCGACATCATCAGTGCTTGGGAGCCTCCTGCGAAGCGCTTCTTTGATGTTTCCTCCGGTGTTTATAGTGATCTGTCCCTGCCGCTTCCGGTTGTCAGTTTCAGCTGTCCGCTGTAATGGTTGGTATACTGGGTCCAGGTCGATGTGTTTGTTGATGGAGTTTGTGGATGAATGCCATGCCTCTAGGAATTCCCTGGCTGTTCTCTGTCTGGTTTGCCCTATGATAGTAGTGTTGTCCCAGTCGAATTCGTGTTGCTTGTTGTCTGCGTGTGTGGCTACTAAGGATAGCTGGTCGTGTCGTTTCGTGTCTAGTTGATGTTCATGTATGCGGATTGTTAGCTGTCTTCCTGTTTGTTCTAATTAGTGTTTAGTGCAGTCCTTGCATGGCATTTTGTACACTACATTAGTTTTGCTCATGTTGGGTATCGGGTCCTTCGTTCTGGTGAGTTGTTGTCTGAGTGTGGCTGTTGGTTTGTGTGCCGTTATGAGTCCTAGGGGTCGCAGTAGTCTGGCAGTCAGTTCCGAGATGCTCCTGATGTATGGTAGTGTGGCTAGTCCTTTTGGTTGTGGTATGTCCTCGTTCCGTGGTCTTTCTCTTAGGCATCTGCTGATGAAGTTGCGCGGGTATCCGTTTTTGGCGAATACCTTGTATAGGTGTTCCTCTTCTTCTTTTTGCAGTCCTGGTGTACTGCAGTGTGTTGTGGCCCTTTTGAATAGTGTCCTGATGCAGCTTCGTTTGTGTGTGATGAGGTGGTTACTTTCATTGTTTAGGACTTGGTCTGTGTGTGTGGCTTTCCCGTATACTCTTGTAGTGAATTCTCCGTCTGGTGTTCTCTGTACCATCACGTCTAGGAATGGGAGTTGGCTATCCTTTGCTTCTTCTCTCGTGAATCGGATTCCTGTGAGTGTGGCGTTGATGATCCGGTGTGTTTTTTCTATTTCCGTGTTTTTAATGATTACAAACGTGTCATCGACATATCTGAAACAGAGTTTGGGTTGAATTTGTGGTAGGACTGTTTGTTCTAACCGTTGCATAACTGCCTCTGCTATGAGTCCCGAGATTGGTGATCCCATGGGTGTTCCGTTGATTTGTTCGGAAATCTGGTTGTTGAATGTGAAGTGTGTTGTGAGGCACAAGTCCAGTAGTTTAAGTATGCCGTCTTTGTTGATAGGTTCAGCGTCCTGTTTTCTGTTCCGTATGTCCAGTAGGTTGGCTATTGTTTCTCTGGCTAGGGTTTTGTCAATTGAAGTGAACAGTGCCGTCACGTCGAATGATATCATGGTTTCTTCTTTGTCTATGTGTATATTTCTGATGATGTCCAAGAATTCCTGTGTTGATTGTATAGAGTGTTTGGATCCGCTGACCAGGTGTTTTAGTTTCTGTTGTAGTTCTTTGGCCAGTTTGTATGATGGTGTCCCTGGTAGTGATACTATGGATCTGAGTGGGATGTCTGGTTTGTGTACGTTAGGTAATCCATAGAATCTGGGGGTGTTGTTGCTTTCCGGTTTCATTCTTTGTAGGTCAGCTCTGGTTATCTGTCCGTTTTTTTGTAGATTCCTTAGTGTGTTATTTATCCTATTGGTGAGCTGTGGGGTGGGGTCAAACTCCCTCTTTTGGTAGGTGTTGGTATCTGCAAGTAGTTGTTGTGCTTTTTGGATGTAATCAGATTTATCTAGGGGCATGGCATTCATCCACAAACTCCATCAACAAACACATCGAACTGGACCCAATATACCAACCATTACAGCGGACAGCTGAAACTGACAACCGGAAGCGGCAGGGACAGACCACTATAAACACCGGAGGAAACATCAAAGAAGCGCTTCGCAGGAGGCTCCCAAGCACTGATGATGTCGCCTAGCCATGGGACGAAACGTTTGCAACAAAAACTTCCAACTCGGCGAACAGAACCACAACAAAGAGCACCCGAGCTACAAATCTTCGCACAAACTTTGTCCTTGTTTCCATGGCTTTGTCTCTGGCTGATTAAAAAGTGAGTTTTGTTTCTAACAATAGGAACCCTAATTGTTCAATATATTTATCCTTTCTTCGGAGTTCAGCTATCTAAGTATTCGACTACAAATTGAGATCTGAATATTGAATGAGCAAGCAATATTACACTGACCACTTTTGAAGGTTTTGTATTGATGCCACTTTTTTTAAGCAAACAAAATCTCTAAACTCTCAGAAAAATGCAAACACTATAGACATATTAAAGCAACCTTTTTAATGTGACTGCTGTCGGCTGGTGTTTTTTGCATTGCTGTGGCATGGACTGAGAGAAGCCCCTCCATATAACTTACAGGAAGTGGTACTAATTTTCTTTCACATTTTTGTGTTCTCGATGAAACTTAATTAAGGCACACATTGGACTAACATTTTCTTTGTGATCACTGCATTCATTACTGGAATCTCTTCTGCCTTGGAAGTGTCACAGTTTCCATATCTGCAAGTGGTGTTACAGCACAAATTAATTGATTTTAAACAAACACTTGAAAAATTCAACCATTGAAAAAGCTCTGAAGATGGAGGATTTCAGCATTATAAACTTGTTTGTTGGATCTTTACATTGAAACTCCAATTTATCAGTTTAATCAACCTGCCACATCCCATACAAACAGGGATGAGTTTGATATTCAACATGAGTATGTCTCATTAACTGTAAGTTTAAATCCGCATTCCTGCCTCCCCTGAAAAGCTTTAAACACCCTCTCTCAACAATAAACTATTTATCTTTGCCTTTAAAATATTCCATAGCTCTTAATAATGTGTCAGAGTTTCCACATTTTGAGATAAAACAAATCATCTGGATCTGTTTTAAATGGACAACCACTGACATTTAGACAGTAATCCTTCATTCTCGTCTCTTCTCTAAGTGCTCTCTACTTTTGTGTTAAAATTCCCCCACGATAAAAGGAAAATATTTATTCACTGTCCTAATTATGTACTGTATCTGTATGCTAGCACTTTGTGCTTCAGGTAATGTTACACTCTGACCCCACTGCATCTCAGAACTATGGAATCTCCCTCTATTTAAAAAAAATGCTTTTCTTCCAGTCAAAATGGACAACTTCAAATTTATCCACGTAAAGTTCTATTTGTCAGGTCTTTGACTACTCACTTAAGCTATATTTCTCTATAGCACCCCGATGTCCTCTGAGGTTATTTTTTAACCTTCCTTTGTCATGTCAGCTTTATATTCATTCCTTCATAAGTCATGGACTGTGAGTCAATACTTGGAATATTTGAGCAGATACAGATTTGATTCAAATGGCAGCTCAAGTTATATTATCCTAACCATTCTGAACTCCAGTTAATTCTCAATTCCACACAAACACTGAAGTAAATGCGAACATTCATGTAAAAAAGGCTGAGCCCCTGAATCTAATTAGATAATACCAAAATAACAATGGCATTCCCGTCAGCCTCTCTCTCTCTCAGCACGCACACACACACCATGGATTAGGGAAAATCTTGAAATGTAAGATGTCTGTAAGGTAAATGAATACTATAAACTTCCACTGTCCTATGACAACCTTTTAGCCAAACCACAATGGTTGACTCCGACCTGTGCGTTTTGCTTGATGTGAGAGGTTAGGGACGTGGCTCACATTCCTGACCCTTACACTGGCAAGAAGTGTGTCCAATTGCAGCTGTTGTTTGACCGCATGACGGATCTGGAGCTGCGGATGGACTCACTGTGGAGCATCCGCAATGCTGAGGAGGTCGTGGATAGCATATTTAGTGAACTGGTCACACCGCAGTTAGCGTTTCTGAGGGTGACAGTGAATGGGTGACCAAAAGACAGAAAAAGAGTAGGAAGGCAGTGCAGGTGTCCCCTGCGGTCATCTCCCTCAAAACAGGTATACTGTTTTGGATACTGTTGGCGGAGATGGCTCACCAGGGGAGGGCAGCAGTTGTCAAGATCATGGCACCATGGCAGGCACTGCTGTTCAAAAGGGCAGGAAAAAGTCTCGTAGGACCATAGTCATAGGGGATTCTATTGTGAGGGGAGTAGATAGGCGGTTCTGTGGCCGTAAACGGGAGTATTGGATGGTATGTTGCCTCCCAGGTGCTCAGGTCAGGGATGTCACTGATCGGCTTCAGAGCGTTCTAAAAGGGGAGGGTGAATAGCCAGTTGTCTGGGTGCATATAGGCACCAACGATATAAGTAGAAAACGAGATGGGGTCCTCAAAGAAGAAAATGTGTTGCTGGAAAAGCGCAGCAGGTCAGGCAGCATCCAGGGAACAGGAGAATCGAAGTTTCGGGCATAAGCCCTTTTTCAGGAAGGGCTCCTGAAGAAGGGCTTATGCCCGAAACGTCGATTCTCCTGTTCCCTGGATGCTGCCTGACCTGCTGCGGTTTTCCAGCAACACATTTTCAGCTCTGATCTCCAGCATCTTCAGACCTCACTTTCCCCTCAAAGAAGAAGTCAGGGAGCTAGGAGAGAAGTTAAAGAGGAGGACCTCAAAGGTAGTGATGTTGGAAGTACTACCAGTGCAACGTGCTAGTCAGTGAAGAAATGAAAAATAGGCAGGATGAAGACGTGGCTTGAGAGATGGTGTAGGAGGTAGGGGCTCAATTTGTTGGACATTGGGAGAGGTTCTGGGGATTGTGGAACTATTACAAAATGGACAGTCTACATCTGAACCAGACTGGAACCAATGTCCTTGGGGAAGTTTTTGCTACTGCTTGTTGGGAATATTTAAACTAATGTGGCAGGAGACTGGGAACCAGAAGAGAGAATAAGTAGGCAGTGATGCGAAGATTGGAGACTGTAAGAATTATGAAGATAGCATTCATAAAGGGAAGAGTAGGCAGAGAGTAGATGAGTGCAAAAACAAAACTGGCAGCCTGAAATGCATCTACTTTAATGCAAGGAGAATAGTGCGTAAGGCAGATAAACATAGGGCTTGGATTGCTGCCTGGGAGTATGATGTTATTTCAGTCACAGAGACTTGGTTGAAGGAAGGGCCTGATGATTGGCAATCAAACTTTGCAGGATATATACGCTTCAGACAGGACAGAAAGGGAAGTAAAAGGGAGGGGTGGAGTTGCATTGCTGGTCAAGAACGATGTCACGGCTGTGCTGAAGGAGCACACTATGGAAGTCTTGGGTAGTGAGGCATTATGGGTGGAGCTGAGAAATTAGAAGTGTGCAGTTATACAGTTGGGGCTGTATGACAAGCCTCCCCAACGGTGAGCATGTGGTAGAAGAACAAATAGGTAAACAGATTATGGAAATATGTAGAGGCAATAGCGTAGTGGTGATGGGAGATTTCAATTTTCCCAACATTGACTGGGATATACTAAGCGTCAGAGGTCTGAATGGGGTAGAATTTGAATTAAGTGTCCAGGAGAGTTTTCTACTGCAGTATGTCAATAGTCCAACGAGGGAAGGGGCCATATTGGACCTGATACTGGGGAACAAGCCAGGACAGGTGGTAGAAGTTGCAGTGGGAGATTTCTTTGGGAACAGTGACCATAACTCTGTAAGTTTTAGAATATTCGTGGTTAAAGAAGAGAGTGGTCCTAAGGGAAGAGTACTAAACTGAGCCAAGATCAATTATATCAAAAGTAGGCAGGAGCTCAGAAATGTGGATTGGACACAGCTATTTGAAGGGAAGTCTACATTTGAGATGTGGGAGGCTTTCAAAGGTAGATTAAAGATAGTGCAGGATAAACGTGTCCCGTTAAAGGCAAAAGTTAAGAAGTGCAACATTTGTGAACAGTGGATGACAGGGGAAATTGTACGACTAGCCAAGAGGAAAAGGGAACCATACTTAAGGTCTAGGCAGCTAAGTACAGAACGGGCCCTGGAGGAATACCGGAAGAGTAGGACAAGTCTTAAACGTGGAATCAAGCGGGCGTAAACGGGTTATGAAATAGCTTTAGCGAGCAGAATGGAGGAGAATCTCAAAGCATTTTATTTTAATATGAAAAGCAAGAGGGTAACTAGAGAAAGGATTGATCTACTAAAGGATAATGAAGGAAGGCTGTGTGTCGAACCTGAGCGAATTGGTGAGACTCTGAATGATTACTTTGCATCAGTGTTTACTGAGGAGAGGAACATGATGAATGTTAAGATTAGAGATAAAACTTTGATTCGTCTGGATCACGTTGACATAAGTAGCAAAGATATGTTGCGGAGGCGAGAGGTTATTAAGTTGGACAAATCCCCAGGATCGGATGAGATCTATCCCAGAGTGCTTAGTGAGGTGAGAGAGGAAATAGCTGGGGCCCTGACAGATATCTTTGTGGAATCCGTAAATGCAGGTGAGGTGCCGGAGGACTGGAGGGTAGCTTATGTTGTCCCCCTGTACAGGAAGGGTAGTAGGGATATTCCGGGTAATCAAAGACCAGTGAGCCTGACGTCAGTGTTGGGAAAGTTGCTGGAGAATGTACTGAGGGATAGGATCTACTTATATTTAGAAAAGAATGGGTTTATCAGTGATAGACAACATGGTTTTGTGCGGGGGAGATCGTGCCTGAACAACTTAATTGAGTTCTTCGAGGAATTGAGCTAGTTGATTAATGAAGGAAGGGCTGTTGATGTCATATACATGGACTTTAGTAAGGCGTTTGATAAGGTTCACCATGGTAGACTAATGGAGAAATTGAAGTCATATGGTGTGCAGGGTGTTCCCTCGAGGTAGCTAAAGAACTGTATGAGAAATAGGAGACAGAGAGTAGTAGTTGAAGGGAGTTTCTCGAAATGGAGAAAGGTGACCAGTGGTGTTCCACAGGGGCCACTGTTGGGGCCACTGTTGCTTGTAATATATATAAATGATCTGAAAGAGGGCACTGTTGGTATGATCAGCAAGTTTGCAGATCACACGAAGATTAGTGGAGTAGTAGAAAGCATAAGGGACTGTCACAGAATACTGGAGGATATAGATAGACTGGAGAGTTGGGCGGAAAAGTGGCAGATGGATTTCAATCCAGAAAAATGTGAGATGATGCAAGTACGCAAGACTAATTCTAGAGCGAATTACGCAATGAACGGAAGAGCCGTGGGAAAAAAATTGCTGGGCAGAGAGATCTGGGAGTGTAGGTCCATTGTACTCTGAATGATGCTCCCCAGATGGATAGAGTAGTCAAGAAGGCATATGGTTTGCTTGCCTTCATTGGATGGGGTACTAAATACACGAGCTGGCAAGTCATGTTAACATTGTACAAGACATTGGTTCATCCGCATTTAGAATACTGTGTACAATTCTGGTCGTCACATTACCAAAAGGATAGGGAGACTTTTTAGAGGGTGCAGAGAAGGTTTACGACGATGTTGCCTGGTATGGAAGGTACTAGCTATGAAGAAAGTTTGAGTAGGTTAGGTTTATTTTCGTTTGGAAAAAGGAGATTGAGGGGCAATCTGGATTAGGTTTACAAAATCATGAAGGGTATCGACAGGGTGGATAGAGACAAGCTTTTTCCAAGGGTGAAGCATTCAATAACGAGAGGTCACGCTTCCAAGGTGTGAGATGGAAAGTTTAAGGGGATACACACGGCAAGTACTTCACACAGAGGGGTGGTGGGCGTTTGGATCGCGTTGCCAGCAGAGGTGGTACAGGCAGGCACGGTAGATTAATTTAAGATGCGTCTGGACAGGTGCATGAGTAGGTGGGGAGCAGAGAGTTATAAATGCTTAGGAATTGACTGACAGGTACATTTGGATAGGCTCAGGCTTGGAGGGCCGAAGGGCCTGTTCCTGGGCTGTACATATTCTTTGTTCTTTTTATTAACATATACTTTCCTTTTCATGTTGTATTTATTAGAAGGTGCGAGGTTGGGAAGTGCTTTTGGCAAAAAGGACCGGAATCTCCTTGGTCACGCATCACAAACAGAATTCATGCAGGGCATCCATGAACCAGGACAGGAAATGAAATGCCAGCCTTCATTACAAAATGAGTCATATGTCGGAGTTGTGGAGTGTTGTTGAGGCAGTATTTGGGCTATTGTGGACAGACTTTCTGACCTTTATAAATCAGTGACCTCCTTGTCACAGAGGCAGTGCAAAGCTGTTTTATCAAAATAATCACTGGGATGATGGTAACATGAAGAGAGTGTGAAGGAAATTGATGTTTAATTTGCAGCACGGTGTGTGAATAAGAGTTGACTGCATTGAACCTTGAAAATTATGGACGAACACACATTACGTCCAGAGAAAGACATTGATGGCATGGAAATTGCATTTTGCCCATGATACATGCTTCTTTTTAGTTTATGTACCTCTGTAAAGCTCCTATGTTGGTTGGGAGAGAGCTTCAGGCTCCGAATGAACTCTCTTTGCCTCAATGTGCAGTTGGTGTGTGACCCTGCATTGAAAGTCACATTGTTCACAAATCTGTCAGCAGCTGCAATGCCTAAAATGTTAGCTGTTCCCAACAGCTTCTGACCTCCATTGGGAATACTGGTCTGCCTTCTCGGAGATGCTCACCCTCCTCACCGTCAACGAACCATATTAATGCATCCATTGTGTACCATTAACAATGTAGCCAGGAGGAACGGCATGGAGCAGTCTATCCATTCAACCTCTGTTCCATTGGTTTGTCATTTTGGTCATAGATAACATCGTCTTATTTCTGTACAATGGGCTTGAGCGGCTGAATGGCCACCTCCTGATGTCATGGGAGACGCTCAAGGACCTATCTGGGCAACCAACCCGCGGTTCCTGTTTAACAGCTCATGTGTTTGACTGGGCTCCTTATCTTCCTGTGTAATAGTCAGGAGAGAATGAATGGGCTATCCCTATTCTTATCCAATAACATTGATGGGCAGAATGACCTCCTCACATTCCTGTGAAGTGAGCTTGAGGTGCTGACTGAGCGCCTCTCTTTACTCTGTTAACGCACAGCGATGTCCCGAGACTGAGGTGGTACATGTCGAAGAACTACAAACATGTTCTTTGTGCTGAATCACTCCAACCAGTGGGGAGGTTACGCTTCATTTCCATTATGTTCAATTTTCTTCAGGTTACTTGATGCCATCCTCAGTTAAACATTGCCTTGTTGTCAGGGCCAGTCACCTAGTTTATATATTTTGTTGATGTCAATAGGTCACGGTGTACGCGTGTGTTGTGTTTCCTTCTCACAGAGGGGAGTGACCATCGGGACGTCACTATTCCACAGAGGAAGGGGAGATAGATCATTGAGGTAGTTGGAAGAAGGGATAGATGGATATTTGACACGGCAGACACTCCAGGAGTTGGGGCTTAGAGCAGTTCAGCCATGATCCTATTGAAGGGAAAGGCAGACCGTAGGAGCTGAATGACCTACTTCTGCTTCTCATGCTCTTGCATTCTGTTATTGGAAGGTTCATTATTGTTATTTTTCTGGTTGTCCTGTGAAGGAATGTTGTAGTCAAAGAAATTAGAGCATTTTGTGAGCAAATTCTTAGTCCAGTATGGCGTCATTATTCACGATGAATCTGGGTCAACAACATGACAAACAACAGGGCAACTTCTGTAAAGAGAGAGGAGGGGACTTTTTCACAGTAACACCAACTCTTTTTCCCAAGAGCGTTTTCCAATCAACACCAAATCATGTTTGACTGTATTCGGGGGCTGAATGGTCACCTCGGTTTCTGTGCACCAGGTAGTAGGAGTAAGTGGTCTCCAACTGCTCGTGAGTAGCCGATTGAGTGGCTGAATGGAATGGGGCGAAGTAGGACTGAGGAACAGGAGTGGATCCCTGAACTACCAGGCACTCAGATTGTGGCTGATCAGATTGTGGTCTCAGCCCCACGTTCCTATCTGCAGTTCATTATCGTTGAGTCACTTTCCCATCAAATAGTGAACTAACACACCTTTGCATAAATGCAAACACACAGGTACCACAAACCTGTGGGTAGGAGAAATTCCCACTCAAATGGTCTTTTGAGAATTTCTCCTTATACCTGTTCCTACCGAGGTTAGAGAGTCATTGCTTCTTGTTCTAGTCCCACTCCTCCAGAGGTCACGACAAATTATCAGTGCAACTAAATGCGTTATATAGTAAATGATATCCGTCTCAGACTGGGTCATGTTCAGTGTTAGGAACAAGTCAGACTGGTTTCTTAAATTTGTAAAAATAACTAATCTAAAACCAAAGCAAAGTTACTCGAATTACGATGGATACATAAATGCTATACTGTTTGAACATTTATTTTTCTGTAAATCTGAGAACACAGAAACATGCATACGAAGACACACGCACACAAACACACACGTCTGAAGGCAAACTGAAAAAAATGGAACTCTGCAGCATATTAATTCGAAAGAGCTTTGTCCAAATAACAGTTAATTTCAGAGTAAAAGCAAAATTGAGAGAGTTTCAATTGTAATTCTGCCTCTGAAGTTATTCTGCCTCACAGAAGCTGCTGGCACTGGGGTTTCTTCCTGGAGCAGTTGGACTTGCCTGAATTCCCTTTGGTGCAGGCAGTGGAGAGATTCCAATGAATCCTCAAAAGGAACCCTCAAAGAGTGCTAAAGATGGCTGGTTGGTTTTCAGCTCGCATATGTTGCTGTAGAGAAGTACAAGTAGAGACGGAGTATGAAACATGCAATAATGTGACCCAAACACCAACCTAGACAAGGTAAGGTCTGGTTGAACATTCTCCTGATTGAATTACTCCATCCCTGTTACCTGCTTCATTTATAAATGATTTGTAATTCATAATTTGAAGGTATATTTATATGTGTCTGCATAATTTTTGTAAAATAAATTCATGTCTTCATAATACCTGTGTTAAAATGAGTATGTTGTTTTCTAAAATTAAATCCTTAGTTTTATTCTCTAATCTTCAGCTCCGCCCCAATACACTCTCCTCAGGGTCTTACATGGTTCAATATGAACAGTTCTCATTCTCAGGCCTGAAGTACTCTGACCTTGTAAAGGCCAAGAGGGCAATGGATGTAGGATCAGCCAAGGTTATCTTCCAAGGCTGGAGGAGTCCAAACCAAAGATTTAAAGTGAGAGGGGAAAATTAAAAAGATACCTGAGTGGAAACTTTTTCACACAGAGGGTAGTGCGTGTATGGAGCGATCTGGCAGCGAAAGGGATGGAGGCTGGTACAATTATAACATTTAAGAGGCAGTGGATGGGTATATAAATAAGAAGGGTTGAGAGAGTTATGGGTCTAATATTGGCAAATGGTTTTATATCAGATTGGAATATTTGGTCGGTGCAAATGAGCTGGACTGAAGGGTCTGTTTCCGTTCTGCATGACACTATGATTCTATCAGGCCTTCACTCTAGCAAGGGGGAAAGTGAAGCATCTGTGAAAAGCTTCTAAAACAAAAGCATAGCTTTTCTTTCAATTTCAGGGTTCATTACTACATACAATACATTCGATGTAGTCTCAGCATTGTCATGTACAGATGCAGTAAAACATCTCGATGATTTTCCCCGACAGCCTTTGCATGAAACAGCAACATTCAATGCACTTCCCTAATCACTTGCTGAATCTGCTGACTTGGTTTATATGGCTCATGTACCGAGACACACACATCCCTCCGTACCAATGTGTTCTGCGATGTTCTCTCCATTTAAGTAGGTTACTGTTATTTTATCTGTTCAACAGAGCACTGTCTTCCCTTAGCCCTTGTTATACTGTTTCCTGCCAAAGCTTTGGTCACTAACCTCCCATGTCGGTATCCCATTGCAGAGTCTCCATATGCTGTGAAATGACTATCTTGGTAAATAAACTAATTGAACTCCAATCCAATCAGTCACCTCATCCAAGTCATTGGTATAGATTGTAAATTGTTGATAATGTCACACTGATCCCTGAGGCATTCCACCAAGTTGGGCGGCACGGTGGCACAGTGGTTAGCACTGCAGCCTCACAGCGCCATGAGACCCGGGTTCAATTCCCGACTCAGGCGACTGACTGTGTGGAGTTTGCACATTCTCCCCGTGTCTGCGTGGGTTTCCTCCGGGTGCTCCGGTTTCCTCCCACAGTCCAAAGATGTGCAGGTCAGGTGAATTGGCCATGCTAAATTGCCAGTAGTGTTAGGTAAGGGGTAAATGTCGGGGTATGGGTGGGTTTCGCTTCGGCGGGTCGGTGTGGACTTGTTGGGCCGAAGGGCCTGTTTCCACACTGTAAGTAATCTAATCTAAAAGTTACAACTTTACACCTGAATATAAACATTTATCCTGAATGTTTATTCCCTGATAGTTTACCAGGGTTCCCCTGTTGCTGGGCAGCAAGCTAGAAAGGTAAGATGGCCTCATCCTACACTGTGTAATGTCCCAAGCGGACTGAATGCGTTCAATCTAATCCTGTGTAAATCCTTAGAGGGCAGAATGATCTCTGCCTGTCTCATTATAACGATGTTGACTGGCTGAATTGGATCTTTCTTTACCTCTGTAACATTACTGAGTGCTTGAAAGAACAACATATAGGTTAGAGGCAGCAGCTGGCCATTCAGCCCCTCGCGCCTGCTGCACCATTCAGAATGTGCATTGTTGATGTGAATATGACTAAACATCCTCTTCCTGTCTGTTCCCAATAAACTTGGATTCTCTTGTACATCAAAGATCTATGGAACTGAACCTAGCTACTTCGGCATGAGAACACCACAGATTACACAACCCTAACAGAAAGGAACATCCCTGTCTCAGTCTGAAATTGGAATGTCCTTATTCTCAAAATGTGTTCCCCTCAAACCAATCACCACTCTTTTGATATAAAAGGAGTCGACAATTAGAAACAGATATCGATCATTCAGCCCCTCAAGCCTGACCACTTTCTCATTAGCTCTCCTAAATCAAATACTTACCAAATTCAGCCTCCACTGACGTTGTGGAAAGACAATTCCAGGCACCACAAGATCATATGAGCAATGAACCCTGGAGCCGAATTAGGCCATTCAGCCCATTTTTGTTTGCCATGACATTTGATCGCGGCAAAAATATTTCTCAACCACATTTTGCTGCCTTCTCCAACTGATCATTGATAATTTATTAATAAAACGTATATGTCTTTGTATTAAAGACAGTGTGTGCCTGTATGTGGAGTTATGTTCATGTGTTTGTGTGTAAACTTCCATATCTGTGTGCGTTTCTCTGTGTGCATATGTTATGTGTGTTATTGTCAGTATCTCCGTTTGTGTGTACCTCTGTCTGCATCTCTTTTCAAAGTTGCTTTTGAAGTAAATATATTGAAATTGGAATCAAAGTCTCCCTCCTCCTCTGTCTCTGTCCCTGTTGTTCGCAGAGTTCACAGAATTCCTACAGTCCCTGACTAGGCAAGCATCTATTGCCCATCCCTAATTGCCCAGAAGGCAGTTAACAGTCAACCACATTGTTGTGGGTATGGAGTCACATGTAGGCCAGACCAGGTAAGGATGGCAGATTGTTTCCTCCAAGGGTGTCAGTGTGCCTGATGGATTTTTCCGACAATCGGAATGATCATCATTAGCCTCTTAATTCTTGATTTAACGTGAATCACTAGAAGAGTCTGAAGGCAACAAGAGTATAGTTAAGAGGGAAATTGGGAGCATAAAAAGGGGACATGTGATAGCTTTGGCAAATAGAGTTAAGGAGAATCCAAAGGAATTCTACAAATACGTCAAGGACAAACGAGTAACTGTGGAGAGAATAGGACATCCTTAAAGATCAGCAAGGCTGCGCATGTGCAGAACCATAAGAAATGGGGGAGGTCCTGAACGAATATTTTGTATCGGTATTTACTGTGTAGGAGGCTATGGAAGCTAGAGAACTTGGGAAATAAGTAGTGACGTCTTGGAAAGTGTCTGTATTACAGAGGAGCTGCTGGAGGTCTTAAAACATGCAAATGAAGGGAAATGTCCTGGATTTTATTGAATGCACACTCGAACTCTGTGGGAAGCGAGGGAAATGATTGCTGGACCCCTTGCTATCATCAATAGCCACAGGTAATGTGCCAGAAGACTGGAGTTTGGCTAACGTGGTGCCACTACTTAAAGGATTTATCAAGAGTAATAAGGAAAAGCTAGTGAGCCTGACGTTAGTGGTGGATAAGTTGTTGGAGGGGATTATGAGGCATATGATTTTCATGCATTTTGAAAGGTAACGACTGATTAGGGATAGTCAATATGACTTTGTGCAAGCAATATTGTGTTTCTGAATTGACTGAGATTTTTTTTGAAGAAGTGACTAAGAAGATGAACTGAGATAGAGTGGTGTACATTGTCGATATGGACATCAGTGAGGTGTTGAATATCATTGTGCATGGTTATCTGTTTGACAAGATTAGTTCATATGAAAGCCATTTGGTTACAAAACTGGCTCAAAGGTCGGAGACAGAGGGTGGTGGTAGAGGGTTGCAATATCTTGGCAAAGGTTTGCAATGCTCCCCCTGCTGTGCAGAAAATCCAGTTTATGGAGTTATCCTCCAGCATGACCTGCACAGCTCTCCATCTTAGCCATTACCTGACCCGAGGTCAGAATTTTAGGCAATGGACCATTCTAGCGGATCTGGCAATGTCTCCATTCAATGTTTGCTTTCTTAACATTGGACCCACCATAGTCTATCCTATCCTGTTATTCCGATCCCTCCATCTCCTTATCCATATTTTCAGCAAGTTATCAATTAATAAATTATTTCGTATTTTTTCTGTATCTTTCCCTGGCCTTAGATTTTGAATCCCTCGTGCATCGAGTGCTGACATGGTGAAGATCAGAAAGATTGAAATGGTGTGTGTCAGGCGGTTGTTCCCTTCCCGATGTGTCCCATGTGGTGCTCCATGGACAGGGGTGTTCCAGCAGCTCTGACTCACGTGTTTGAAACTTGGTATGAGCCTGCCCACGGAACGCCTCTGTTTGTCTCTCTCAGTTGATTGTGCAGTCAGTAACACGAAGAAAATCCTGGAGTATAATTATTAAGGAACAGGCATCTAATTTGTAGCAGAGCGGCTTCTGACTGACTCCAGTTATTGAAAAGGTAGTGGAGGGGCTGGGGATGGTTTGCTGGAGGTTGTGCTGTGAACAGCGTCAGAAATTCAGGGAGACCTGAGGATTTGGTGACCCAACTTTGGATGGAGCATGGGGACTGTAGTTACAGCTTCTGGGTCTGTAACATGAACAACAAATGGAGCAGACGCTGCGGAGAGGGGAAGTTCTGAAACCACGGAGTGAGTGAGCGTGGGGAAAGGGATTTGGTGGATCTGTCTGTGTTTTCGACTGGACAAGCAATTACTCTCACTCTCCCTGTGACCTACACTGACTCGATAACCGTCACTCTGATCCCCTCAAATTCAATCCATCACCGTCACCCTGACCCCCTCACACTCACTCCGTCACCGTCACACTCACCCCTCTCACACACTCCATCACAGTCACCCTGACAAACTCACACTCACTCCATCACCGTCACCCTGACCCACTCGCACTCACTCCATCACCATCACCCTGACCCTCTTACACTCACTCCATCATTGTCAACCTGTCACCCTCACACTCATTCCATTACTTTCACCTTGTGCCCCTCACACTTACTCCATCACCGTCGCCCTGACCTCCTCACACTAATCCATCACCGTCACACTGATCCGCTCACATTCACTCCATCACCACCACACTGACCCCCTCACACTCACTCCATCACCGTCGCCCTGACCCCCTCACACTCGCTCCATCACCTTCTCCCTGAACCCCTCACACTCACTCCATCACCGTCACACTGATCCCCTCACACTCCCTCCATCAGCATCACCCTGAACCCCTCACAGTCACTCCATCACCCTGAACTCCTCATACTCACTCCATCACAGTCACCATGACATACTCACACTCACTCCATCACCATCACCCTGATCCCATCGCCCTCACTCTATCACCGTCACCCTGACTCTCTTACACTCACTCCATCATTGTCAACCTGACCCTCTCACACTCACGCCATCACTGTCCCCCTGACTCCCTCACACTTCCTCCATTCCATCACCCTGAACCACTCACACTCACTCCATCACCATCACCCTGAACCACTCACACTCACTCCATTACCGTCACACTGATCCCCTCACACTCACTCCATCTCTGTGACACTGATGCCTTCATACTTTTCCGACACGCTCACCCAGACCCCCTCACACTCACTCCATCACCGTCTCCCTGACCCCCTCACACTCACTCCATCACCGTCACCCTGAACACCTCACACTCACTCTATCAACGTCACCCTGACCCTCTCACACTCCCTCCATCACTGTCATCCTGAAACCCTCACACTCACTCCATCACCGTCACACTGATCCCCTCACACTCACTCCGTCACCGTCAACCTGACCCCCTCACTCACACTCCATCTCCGTTATCCTGATCCCCTCACACTCACTCCATCTCTGTCACACTGACCCCCTCACACTTTCTACCACAACCTCACCCAGGCCCCCTCACACTCTCTCCATCACCGACACACTGATGCTCTCACACTTACTCCATCAAGTCACCCTGAACCCCTCACACTCACTCCATCACAGTCACACTGACCCACTGACACTCACTCCATCACTCTCACACTGACCCCCCACACTCACTCCATCTCCGTCACCCTGATCCCCTCACACTCATTCCATCACCATCACCCTGAACCCCTCACACTCACTCCATCTCCGTCACTCTGACCCTCTCACACTTCCTCCATCACTGTCATCCAGAACCCCTCACACTCACTCTATCACCGTCACACTTATCCCCTCACACTCACTCCATCTCCGTCAACCTGACCCCCTCACTCTCTCTCCATCTCCGTTATCCTGATCCCCTCACACTCACTCCATCTCTGTCACACTGACGCCCTCACACTTTCTCCCACAACCTCACCCAGGCCCCCTCACACTCACTCCATCACCGTCACCCTGACCGCCTCACACTCACTCCATCACCGACACACTGATGCTCTCACACTCACTCCATAAAGTCACCCTGAACCCCTCACACTCACTCCATCACAGTCACACTGACCCACTGACACTCACTCCATCTCTGTGACACTGATGCCTTCATACTTTTCCGACACGCTCACCCAGACCCCCTCACACTCACTCCATCACCGTCTCCCTGACCCCCTCACACTCACTCCATCACCGTCACCCTGAACACCTCACACTCACTCTATCAACGTCACCCTGACCCTCTCACACTCCCTCCATCACTGTCATCCTGAAACCCTCACACTCACTCCATCACCGTCACACTGATCCCCTCACACTCACTCCGTCACCGTCAACCTGACCCCCTCACTCACACTCCATCTCCGTTATCCTGATCCCCTCACACTCACTCCATCTCTGTCACACTGACCCCCTCACACTTTCTACCACAACCTCACCCAGGCCCCCTCACACTCTCTCCATCACCGACACACTGATGCTCTCACACTTACTCCATCAAGTCACCCTGAACCCCTCACACTCACTCCATCACAGTCACACTGACCCACTGACACTCACTCCATCACTCTCACACTGACCCCCCACACTCACTCCATCTCCGTCACCCTGATCCCCTCACACTCATTCCATCACCATCACCCTGAACCCCTCACACTCACTCCATCTCCGTCACTCTGACCCTCTCACACTTCCTCCATCACTGTCATCCAGAACCCCTCACACTCACTCTATCACCGTCACACTTATCCCCTCACACTCACTCCATCTCCGTCAACCTGACCCCCTCACTCTCTCTCCATCTCCGTTATCCTGATCCCCTCACACTCACTCCATCTCTGTCACACTGACGCCCTCACACTTTCTCCCACAACCTCACCCAGGCCCCCTCACACTCACTCCATCACCGTCACCCTGACCGCCTCACACTCACTCCATCACCGACACACTGATGCTCTCACACTCACTCCATAAAGTCACGCTGAACCCCTCACACTCACTCCATCACAGTCACACTGACCCACTGACACTCACTCCATCACCCTCACACTGACCCCCCACACTCACTCTATCTCCGTCACCCTGACCCCCTCACACTCACTCCATCTCCCTTACCCTGAGCCCCTCACACTCACTCCAGCATCATCACCCTGACAACCTCTCAGTGACTCCATCACAGTCACACTGAACCCTTCGCACTCACTCCATCACTGTCACCCTGACAAACTCACACTCACTCCATCACTGTCACCCTGACCCGTCACACTCACACCATCACCGTCAACCTGACCCCCGCACGCTCACACCATCACTGTCACCTTGACTCACACTCACTTCATCACACAATGCCTCAAAGCACCCCCACCATCACTCTCACCCCCACACACTCCACCACCATGACACACACTGACCCACACCATCCCCACCGTCAAGCTCTCACCCTCACACTCCAGCACCATCACACACACTGTCCCATACCACCCCACCGTCACGCTCTCCCCATACACTCCACCACCATCACACACCCTGTCCTACACCACCCGCATCGTCACGCTCACCCCTACACATACCACCACCATTACATACACTGCTCCACACCACCCCCACCATCACGCTGACCGCCACACTCTCCACCACCCTCATACACACTGCCCCACACCACCCCCACCGTCACGCTAACCCCCACACACTCCACCACCCTCACTCCCACTACACCACACCACCCTCACCGTCACACTCACCCCCACACACTCCGCCACCATCACACACACTGCCACACACCACCCCCACAGTCACGCTCAACCCCACACACACCACCACCATTACATACACTGCCCCACACCACCCCCACCATCACGCTCACCACCACACACTCTACCACACTCATACATACTGCCCCACACCATCCTCACTGTCACGCTCACACCCACACTCCACCACCCTCACACAAACTGCCACACACCACCCCCACCGTCATGCTCAAACCCACACATTCCACCACCCTCACACACTCTGCCCCACGCCACACCCACCGTCACGCTCACCCCAACATACTCCACCACTATCGCACACATTGTTACAAACCATCCCGACCGTCACTCTCACCCCCACACACTCCACCACCATAACACACACTGAACCACACCACCACCATCGTCTCGCTCACACCCTCACACTCCACCAACATCACACACACTATCCCATACCACCCCACCGTCACGCGCTCCCCCATACACTCCACCACCATCACACACCCTGTCCCCCATCGTCACGCTCACCCCTCCACACACCACCACCATCACACATACCGCCCCACACCACCCCCACCGTCACGCTGACCGCCACATTCTCCACCATCCTCATACACACTGCCCCACACCATCCCCACCGTCACGCTAAAACCCACACACACCACCACCATCAGACACACTGCCCCACACCACCCCCACCGTCACGCTCAACCCCACACACTCCACCACCATCAGACACACTGCCCCACACCACCCCTACCGTCACACTACCCCCTCACAACCCACCACCATCACACACACTGCCCACACCTCCCCAACCTTCACACTGACCCCCACACACATTACCACCATCACACACTCTACCCCACACCTCCCTCACCGTCACGCTCACCCCCACACACTCCCCCACCATCACACTCACTCCCCCACACTTTCCCTACCATCATGCTCACTCCCTCGCGCACTCCCCCAGCATCACACTCACAGGCCCACGCAGTTTTCCACCATCACACTCCTCTCGCACCTTAAACTGAGCTCCTGCCTGTGAACACCGACCCAGTTGATCCCCTCTAAATGGCCTTTAATCCCATCCCCATTCTATTCCCCGAGTAACAGACAGTATGTCCCACACAATGTGTTCTGTTTGTCATATCCTGTTGTATCAATCTCAGCCGCAGCCTATGGCGCCGCTCCACCTGTTACCCCCTAGTAACGGCTGGTGTTTTCACACCCACCATGTCCCCGAGCCATGGAGTTTGGCGCTAAGCTCCATACAGTTGCCCAAGCAATGGCCTGACATGTCGTCCCAATCTCTGTTCCCTAACATCGGCCTGAAGATCGACAACCCTCTTCTGTTCCCCCAGCACCGAAGGATTCGAGGAAGACAGTAACGTTGGGAGGTTATGATCACAAGATGGAGAGAGAGTGAATGAGATTGGGGAAGGCAAGGACAGTGGAACTGAGAGTGTAAATGCGGAAATGAGACAGAAAAAAGCAGTGCAGTGTGAGAGTGGGAGGGCTATATGGAGGGAGAGGGACAAAGGGAGCAAGGCGAAATCTGCTGAGAGCAAAGTTGGAGTGGGAGACAGCGGGAGTTATACCCAGCTCCTGAGCTCAGGGCGCGGTGCCCTCCCCTTCCCTGAGGACCGGGACTTGGGGCTGAGTCTGTCTCTCTGCAGCTCAGCTTTTCCAACACAAAGACACACACAACAACATCGTTCACTCTGCTGCTCGGCACGCTTTAATGGACATTTTTATTGTTTACAAATGAAAGTGATGGATACAGTCAGTGGGATGGTGCCTTTTCTTACTGGCCCCAGAGTTGTGAGAAACATTGAAATGTTTCCCTGTAACCCCCCTGTGAGATAAGGATGGACAAACCAACGCTACCCTCAGTCTGTTACCATAGCGACAGGCTGCTCCATCGCTGAAACAGTGAAATGAAATCAGAAAATCCCGGGTGGATTGATTAAGGAGGGAATTTGATTGACGGATGGATTTAGGTGAAGGGATATTTCAGCACATTCTTCAGCTGCTGCCTAAACTTAGTCTGGGTCATGGCATGAATTGCGGTGTTTGTGCAGCAACTGAGGAGCTGCAGCATGAAGCCCAATTCCTGCACAGAGCGATGGAGATGCACAGAACGATAGCCAATCCACCACATCCGTCTCCATATAGAATACAGCATGAACGTTGACCATAACAGGATGAAATTGGCCGAGACCACAAACAGTAAATTGATGGATTTTTTTCGGTTTCTCATTTCTGTGTCAGACTGAGCGTCCCCATTGGTGTGAGTGCGGAGTCTCCTGCGGGCTCTGCTGGTCACTAAAATATGTCTGACAGTGAGAACATTGAGCAGCAGAATCAGGAGAAATGGGATACCCGGGGTTAGAATGTGGTGGAGGGACTCGATTGTGACCCAGACACTGGAGAAGAGAACAGCGTCTGGGGACATCACAAAACCAGGGGCGGTTCCCCAGCCGATACCGAGCCGTGAGCATAAAATACCAGGAAATGTCCTTTAAACAGCTCAGCACGGTCACTGCTCCCAGAACCACAGCCGCCGTTTTCTCACTGCAATATTTACTTTTCAGCTTCTGGCAACAAATGGCCACAAACCGATCAAAGGTGAAAGTGACGGTGAACCAGACGGAGCAGTCAGTGGCTGCATAAAGCAGGACGGCGTGGATATTACACACGGGTACGGAGTCCCTCAGGAAATAAAAGTGTTTCCAATAAACAATGGGAATGTGTCTCAGGATCAGGTCGAGGATAATAACCAGGAGATCCGCCGCTGCCATGGCGCCCAGGTAACATCTGACACATGGAGACAATCCACAATCTTTATAAAGCATGACGTAGATGGTCACGACGTTAACTGTGAGGAATGTAAACAAACCCATTATTAATCAGCCTGGAGGCAAAGGGACCCGTTTGATCGGGGACCCAGTGAGATTTTCAAATATGTCCCTGTATTCAGGGATTTATTAAAACAATTGGAGCTGGAATAACAAATGGGAAGGTCGGAATTACTGACAAAAATGTGATATAAACCACAAGAAACCCTCCCTCCCCAAACACACAGAGACACATCCATAAGGACAGATGGTTTCTAGAACATTCTCACACACTCGATCACTCGAGAGAAGACACAGGTCACTCCTTCCCAGTTCCTAATACGGAGGGTGGAAACATTGCTGTCCTGAAGGATCCTCTCCCAGTTTCCTGAAGACAACCGGAATTTGGGAATTTCTGTATTTTGGTCTAAATTGTGGTCGATCCTGTGTCGTGGAGAAATGTAAACGCAGTGAAAACATATTCACCTCTTTAACTGCCTGAGGGGCCTTCAGAACAGTGTCTCCTTCTCCCTGGAACGGGATCTCTTCCCTCGGGATCTTATCGTTTGTTCAATTCACTGACGTCCGGCCGTTCACAAACAATGTCAGGGACAGAATGTTCCGGGGAATGTCAGTTATAGAATGTTGCGGACAAAACATTCCGGGAAATGGAAGTTATAGAATGTTGGGGACAGAACGTTCCGTGGAATGGCAGTTATAGAATGTCAGGGACAGAACGTTCCGGGGAATGTCAGTTATAGAATGTCAGGGACAGAACGTTCCGGGGAATGGCAGTTATAGAATGTCGAGGACAGAACGTTCCGGGGAGTGTCAGTTATAGAATGTCGGGGACAGAACGTTCCGGGGAATGTCAGTTATAGAATGTTGGTGACAGAACGTTCCGGGGAATGTCAGTTATAGAATGTCGGGGACATAACGTTCCGGGGAACTCTTTGACCTGTCCATCACCTTTCCCCACTACCCACCCCACCAACATGATGTACTGTGCCTGGACACACTGTAACATTAATGGGATGAGAGAGGGAGGGTCCAATCACAAGACTGGGAACTACAGGCATTGCCAGATCAGCTGCAATGGTTCGATATACCACATTCTCAATCCACCTCCCGGAACCAGTCCAGACACCATACACTCAGTGGAGATATATGTTCACTGTGCAGGCTCATCCACTGCACTGGTCAATACAAACCAGCAATCTTTCCAGAGTGGAACACTGCACAGATCAGATCAGGGCATTGATCCATAAACCCAGACCATATATCTGTCCAGCACCGGGAGCTGTGCATACCACATCATTGCATTATCTGTAAACCTCAACCAGATATTCTGAACAGCAGAGCGAACTGTGCAGTGAACACCCGTGAATTCATCTGTAAACCCGGGGCAGTTCACCCCCCCCCCCCCAGCATGCAGGACTGTGTACCCCACCCCAGTGCATCAATGTGTAAACCAGGAGCGATTACCCTCCCAGCATGTCGGACTGTGTACATCACCCCAGTGCATTACTCAGTAACACTGTGTTAGATCCCTGCCCAGTGTGGGGAAATTTGCACCCAATGCTGAAAAAGTCAGAATGTTCAGCTACCATCCATTTCCAGCTCTATATCTCCTTTGAACCATGACAAGGGCGTGCTGTGGGAGTGAACATCACTGCCACAGAGAGAGATGGTGGGGGAATCAGTTTAAATATCTCCACATTGGAGGTGTTTGGGGTATAGACAGAGTGGGGCAGACTGAGAGACAGTGTCATGGAAGGATGCGTTCCCAGGTTTGAGAATGCTGAAGTGTAGACACTTTGATAGCATCCTGTAACATGAGACAGACTTCCCAGGAAAGATGGGAGAAAGGGAGAGTGGTGTGAAGTCAGATGAGCATTTGTTCTGTATCTTTGTAACTGGAATTGGTTTCAACAGAACCTCTGACTTATTGGGCAGATTCTAACAATAATTTATCTTTGTTTGATTTGCCTTGAGTGTGACAGAGGGATCGTCTACACGAGGCTGAGCTAGTTTCCTGGTGCTGTCGTATCGAACTCCCCTCATGACCTATCCAGCCCACCCCATGGTGTCCCTCTCATTCAATACCAGCCCGATTCTCCCACCCATCATGGCTGGAGGGTCTCACCATCGCCCGGGTACCCCTGGATATTCCGACCATGGCAGATAAGGGGAAATTAGGCCATGGTTTTTCGACAGGGGCACTGAGGTCCTGATAGATGGGCTAGTACATAGGGGGGGCATTCTCTTCCCAGAGAGGGCCACACCACCAGACCCACCGAGCATGGTCTGAGCTCTCCACCCAGATCAGTGCAGTATCTACGGTCTGAGGAAATGTCCAGAAATACAGGACAAGCATCAATAACCTTCCCCGGTCTGACAGGATAAGGGTCACCGTATTCTCTTTGCTCCCTCACACTCACTGTGTATCTGTTATAGCACCGACCCCAAAACAAGGTTCATGCTCCAACACTCTTACTACTGCATGCAGCACCTTCCCCCCACCCCGATATCTCTCTTCCTCTCTCTTCCCACCACCCCCCCACACTAATAACACTGCATGGATCCAACACTGTGGACTGAATCCCTCCGGACCCCTCACCATGTCCCCCACCTACACCAGCACTAACAGCAGGGCCACCCACTTCCACCCTCCCTCCCTCCCTTTCTCCCATTCAAGGAGAAACAGCCTGGAATAGGACAGAAAGGGCCAAACCGGGTGGTGGAGTATCCGATATCAGTTCCCTCAGCCCCCCTCCCCCTGCCATGTGGGGAGGACCCTGGTACGAGCCGGAGAGAACTGGGAGGCCTCGTGTGGAGATTCTGAAACATCCACGTCCCACCGACCGAGTAAGGAGCAATGTTCAGTGACGGGCATTTCTCACTTTAAACCCACTGGCAGCTCCGTTTCCCCCCAGCACAACTTAGAAGCCGTGGCTCTAATGCCATCTCCCTTTTGTGTCGAGCTTGTACAAATGGAATCCCCATGGTCTCGTTGGGCTGGAGGGTGGGCTCACAACACATCGTCTCCCCCACCTCCCAGGAAGGGAGCACCGAGACTCCCTCCTAAATCTTCTGTAAACCTCTCAGATACTGAAACTAGTCTCTGATATTTACTGTTCCCCTCACTTGTCCTGACATCTTCAATGATCTGTGCTCATATACACACACGAAAATCTGTTCCTGCACTCCCTTTATAACGGTACAGCCTGCTTTATATTGTCTTTCAATGTCCCTCCTATCAAAGCGCATCACCTCACATTGCTCTGCATTGATCCCCATCTGCCCGAAAACTACATCAACGTGTGATTGTTCTGTTCGAGATCCACACTGTCCTCCATAGACTTCACAATTCGTACAAGATTGGTGCCATCTCCAAACGTTGAGATTTTCGCAGCATCACAGTCCCCATGAAAGAACTGGAATCCTGCCACACACACGAGTGTGAGCAAGTGAAATAATGCTGTATTCTCAGAGGCAGAGTCGAATAATGACATGCTGTCAATGGAACAACACAAATCCTGACACACACGACACGGAGTGAATTAAATATTGAAAAAGCACGTATCTTAATTGACAACAGCGTATTAATGTTATGAATTTGGAAGTGTGCACTGTTCCTTTAAGAGAGAGTGAATGCTGTTCTGAACTGAGAGCTTCCAAGCACCTGTGGTATGAAAGAATGACAGACTCAGAGTGTCAAGGACAACTGAAAATATGTCACATTTGGCTGTGAAATAGGTCCCTGAGTGGTTGCTCTTTGGACTACAATTCGAATTTTACCAGTTTAAATTATGCCCCAGGAAACTAAAACCAAATCAAGTTTGAATTTATTGATTTTCGAAATCGAACAAATGAGATAATACAATGTTGTGGATATTAAGAATGCAGGCATTTTGAAAATTGCAGACAGAGCAAATGCCATCAACACAGATCCAAGAGATTAGGAAACACTCTCTAACAAAGGTACCTTTTCATATGGAGCATATCCGCAGTAAACAGAAAGAAGATGACCCAGGGAGATCAACAACGGGAAGAAGACATCGCAAACAACAGCTGCTGTGTGGTTTTGAAATTAAGTTAATGCAATTTCAATAAGCAGCTTATTGAAACAGTATATTGCTATAGAGCTGTAGGCAGTTAATAAGCAGTTTAGAGAAAGGGGGTCACAGAGTTGTGAATAGTTGATGTAAAATGTTCACTTTCAGAGTTAAAAAAATAGATATATTTTATTTAAACAGTGGATTCTGAGAGTTCTCTGCCACTCATATTTTTATAGTTTATGAGGTGAATTGAGCATTTCTTTATGTTGAGTTTATGTTACGAGATGTGCTGTGTCCTAACAATTGCTGTGTGTCTCTCTGTGTGGGGCAGGTCTGGCAGTCTCCGTGGTGTTTAAAGTGATGCAATGCCACCGTCTGCTGGCCTTCACACGCCATTGCACAGACATTGGCAGAGGGTGAAAACCAACAGCGATACATTCAGAGAGGGGGAGGGAGAGGTCAGCTGCTCACAGCCCCATCCAAACTGGTGTTTTACCCGTGTACTGATCTAAATGTCCTTTAAACGCTGTAACTGTCCCTGCTTTTACCACTTCCTCTGGAAGTTCATTCCACACACAAGCCATCTTCTGTCTAAAATAATTGCCTTTCATGACTTCTGTAAATCTTTTTCTGCACGCATTAAACTACCCCCCAGTCTTGAATCCCCCACACTAGGGAAACGATCTCAGCTGATCAATTTATCTGCACCCCTCATGATATTATAAACCTCTGTAAACTTACCAGTTAATCTCATACTCTCCAGTGAAAAAAAGTCCCACCTACCCAACCTCACCTTATAGCTCAATCGCTCCATTCCCAGCAACATCCTGGTTAATCTGCTCTCAATCCCCTCCAGCTTAATAATACCAAGGTCAATAATATCAAAGTGAATAGTCAAGTCCCTTTCTGACGGTGGGGGGACCAAAACTAGAGGGCATAGGTTTAAGGTGAGAGGGGAAACATTTAAAAGTGACCTAAGGGGCAGCTTTTTCACCTAGAGGGTGGTGTGCCTATGGAATGAGCGGGCAGGATGACCAGACTGGACACAGTATTCCAGAAGAGGCCTCACCAATGTCCTGTACAACCACAACATGACGTCCCAATTCCAATACTCAAAGGTCTGACCTATGAAGACAAGTGTGTTAAAAAAACCTTCTTAACCACACTATCTATATGAGATGCAAATTATAAAGAATTATACCTGACGGCCTAGGTCTCTGTCCGACAACACTGCCAAAGACCCGACTTTTAATTGTATAGGTCCTGCTCTTGTTTGATTTATCAAATCCAATACCTCGCATTAATCCAAACTAAACTCCATCTGCTACCCCTCAGCCCAGTCTGTGATATTACTGCCACCTCACCTTCACCCTTTAATGTTAAAATTCCCTGTCCATCTCCAGGAGGCCTGCACACTCCGGCCTGGATTTTCACAAAGACCCTGAACTTGGTTTGCCTTGTGTGGTTAGGGGGAAGAGGGACAGATTGCAGACACAGTCAGTGGGGAGGTGAGGCTGGATAGTAATCAGCGGCCTGGTGTCATTCCATGGTTTTAGGCAGAGGGCAGACACACGTGAATGTTGGGTAATACTGATCGATGTTTTTGGACCAGAAATTATGGTCTTTCTCCGTCTCTGTAATAAATATCTATTTGAGACCCTTCATTGGGCAGAGTGTGCCTGTAGGATTTCTTTCCCTAATATTGCAGAATACAGATAATAGCAATTAAAGACGTTCATAGTTAATTTCAATAGCACAGCACGTGCACTCAATATCCTACAGTTGAGACAAAAATTTTTCATTTGTTTAACAATACAAAGTGTTTTGTTTAGTTCAGTAATGGTAACCTGATTATAATAATCTACACCGAGCTGAAAGCTGACACTTAAAATATGACCCAAAATCTGGGTATGGTAGTGTAGTGGGTAGTGTCCCTGGCTCTGAACTAGTACTCTGGGTTTGATTCTAATTCCTGAATTCGTGTGGTCGTCTTCATAGCTCTGGACTAGAAGGTCTGGATTCAAGTTCAGCCTGTTGCAGAGGTATGTCAAAGCATGTCAGAACAGGCTGATGAGCAAACGCACCTCCAGGCACATAGGTCTAGGTGTAAAGCCCACAGAAACATCATGATACATCTGAACAAACTGATTGAAATAGATTTAGAATTGAGACTTGATGGAGAAGGAAGAGGTGTCAGTATTGAATTTCAGAATGTAGGCCCAAGATGACTGAAAACACAGTTATTCGTGTTATTTGGAGTCCCATTTCGCAGCAGTAGAGGTTTATAAAATCAGAATGGTCATGGATATGGTGAGTAGTCAGGACTTTCCTCCAGGTTAGTGGGCGTCCAAAACTAGAGGGCATTGGTTGAAAGTGAGAGGGGAAATGTTTTGGTGAGATCTCAGGGGCACCTTTTCATGCAGAGGGTGTGCGTATGGAATGAGCTGCTAGAGGAGGTGGTGGAGGCTGTTACAACTATAACATGTAAAAGGCATGCTGGGTACTGGCATGCCTGCTGAGCTTTTCCAGCAACTTCTGTATTTGTTCAAAAAATGCATTCATTTTAACACAGCTATTCTCAAAGCATTAAACATTTTTTGGATGACGCAGGGACATATAAATCGACCGAGACCATTTTCTGCTCAGGATATGGCTGTGTGTATGACATCAATAGCTTCCACCTATCGCATTCCCAACGCCCCTCCCCCAAGTCCCTCCTCCCTACCTTTTATCTTAGCCTGCTTGGCACACCTTCCTCATTCCTGAAGAAGGGCTTATGCCCGAAACGTACATTCTCCTGCTCCTTGGATGCTGCCAGACCTGCTGCGCTTTTCCAGCAACACAGTTTTCAGCAGCAATGATGCACCGACATGGAGCAGGGAATGTGATGGAGACATAGTTTGGACAATGTATAAAGAGACCTCACATGATCCAGTTTGGGAGAGGATGACATTTTTGTGTGATTCATCTCAGAGAGGGAGAAAATGTAATCTGCCTGAGAAGGAACGGCCTATTGCACTCTCTCTCCTTCATTGTTCCTCATCACAGCAATGTGTGCGAGCTAACAAAACTGTACAGTCATCGTTACCTTCGTATTTTCATAGAATTCCTGCAGTGTGGCAACAGGCCCTTTGGCCCAACACGTACATACCAACATTCCAAAGAGTAACCTTCCAAGACCCGTTCCCCTACATTTACCCCTGACTAATTTAACTAACCGAAATATCCCTGAACACTGTGGACAATTTAGCATGACCAATTCACCTAACCTGCACAGCATTGGACTGTTGGAGGAAACTGGAGCACCCATTAGAAGCTCACACAGACAGAGGGAGAATGTGCAAACTTCACGCAGATTGTTGCCCGAGGCTGGAATCAAACCCAAGTCCCTGGTGCTGTGAAGCAGCGGTACTAACCACTGACCCACCGTACTGCTCTTTGGGCGATCCCTGACCAGAATTCATTGGAATCTCCTCACTGCCGAATGCAAAAGAAATTCAGCCAAATCCAACTGTTCCAGGATGAAATACCATTGCGAGGAGCTTGTGTGAGTAGAATGTCTTCAGAAGCAGAACAACATTTTGGACAATCTCTCAGTTTTTACTTTTGTCATGAGTTATACTAATATCTGGGTGAAGTTCTTTCAACTTAAAATTGCAGATATTTTGTTTATCTGTGTGTGTGTGTGTGTGTGTGTGTGTGTGTGTGTGTGTGTGTGTGTGTGTGTGTGTGTGTGTGTGTGTGTGTGTGTGTGTGTGTGTGTGTGTGTGTGTGTGTGTGTGTGTGTGTGTGTGTGTGTGTGTGTGTGTGTGTGTGTGTGTGTGTACAAAGAACAAAGAAAATTTACAGCCCAGCAACAGACCCTTCAGTCCTCCAAGCCTGAGCCGATCCAAATCTACTGTCGAAAACTGTCGGTCAATTCCTAAGCATCTGTATCCCTCTGTTCCCCACCTACTCATGCATTTATCCATATGAATCTTAAATGTATCTACCGTGCCTGACTCTACCACCTCTGCTGGCAACGCGTTCCAAATGCCCAAACCTCTGTGTGAAGTACTTGCCATGTGCATCTCCCAAAAACTATCCACCTGTCACCTTGAAACCAAGACCTCTCGTTATTGAATCCTTCACCTTGGGAAAATAAAGCTTGTCTCTATCCACCCTGTCTGTACCGTTCATGATTTTGTAAACCTCAATCAGGTTCCCCCTCAATCTACTTTTTTCTAACCTATTCAACCTTTCTTCATAGCTCGCACCTTCCATACCAGGCAACATCTTTGTAAACCTTCTTTGCACCCTCTCCAAAGCGTCCACATCATTTTGGTAACGTTGCGATCAGAATTGTACACAGTATTCTAAATACGGCCGAACCAAGGTCTTGTACAATGTTAACATGACTTGCCACTTCTTATACTCAATACCACGTCCAATGAATGCAAGCATACCATATGCCTTCTTGACCACTCTATCCACCTGTGCAGCAACCTTCAGGGTAAAATGGAACTGCATTTCCAGATCTCTCTACCCATCAAGTTTTCCCAAGGCTCTTCCATTCATTGTACAATTCGCTCTAGAATTAGTCTTGCCTACATGGATCACCTCACATTTGTCTGGATTAAAAAACATCTGCCACTTTTCTGCCCAAATCTCCAATCTATCCATATCCTCCTGTATTCTCTGACAGTCCCTTGTGCTTTCTGCTACTCCACCAATCTTTGTGTTATTTGCAAATTGGTAATCATACCAACAGTGCCCTCTTTCAGATCATTTATATATATTACAAACAACAGTGGCCCCAACACTGATCCTTGTGGAGCACCACGAGGTGTTCATTTCTCCATTTCGACAAACTCCCTTCAACTACTACTCTCTGTCTGTTGTTTCTCAACCAGTTCTTTATCCACCTCGCTAGAACACCCTGCACAACATATGACTTCAATTTCTCCATTAGTCTACCATGGGGAACGTGTGTGTGTGTGTGTGTGTGTGGGTGTGTGGGTGTTTTTAGAAAGGGAAATATCGATTCTTTATTTTCAATATCCAAACCGTTTGCCATTCATCTTTCCATCATAGTTTGAGTAACATTGGTCTGGATCATAAACGTGCTATTTCAGCTGATTAAAGAAACTAGCCTGACCTGTTCCTAAAACTGACCCTGACCTAGTCTGAGACCGATATCATCGGCCATATCACCAACCTGGTTACATTTAACATTTGTTGTGAGCAGTGGAAGAGTGGGACTAGAAAAGGAAACAGTGACCCAAAAAGCAGGGTAACTATAGACCGGTGAGCCTGATGACAGTGGTGGGTAAGTTGTTGGAGGGGATTCTCAGGGACAGGATTTACATACATTTGGGAAGGCAAGGGTTGATCGGAGTTGTCAACGTGGCTTTCTGCAAGGGAAAACATGTCTCATTAATTTGATTGAGTTTTATGAAGAGGTGACAAAGAAGACTGATGAAGGCAGTTTAGTAGACATTGTCTACATGGACCTCAGTAAGGTGTTCACAACATTTCGATTGGTAGATAGATTAGAAAGTTTCGGTCACATGGGATACAGGGGAATTGGCTTGAAGTTCACAATTGGCTTGAAGGAAGAGGGGTATTTTTTCAGACTGGAGGCTTGTGAGCAGCAGTGTGCTGTAAGAATGCTGTTCACTGCATTTCATCATTTATATAAAGGATTTGGATGTGAATATCGGGTCCATAGTTAATAAGTTTACAGATGCAATATGACTGGTCAAACTACTCGCTGTGAAGCAAAACACCATTTATTTAAACATACAGATAAAATGAAACCAAAGAAAGGAATTTAGAATAAGGTAATTCTATTCGACAAGTTAACAGAATAATAGATCTAGGAGCTATTACTAATGAACTGTTCCAATATAGGAAAATCCCATAACCACAGTCCCTGGCAGAAAGGAAAATTCAGACACAATGTGTCACAAATATTTCTCCAATATAGTAGTTAAAAACTGCATATAGAGAGAGTAGCAGCCAGGAGACATTCACTGAAGCTTTCAACTCTGTTGAGACCCCAATAGTTTCTGATGTTACTGAGAAACCAAAACCCAGAGATCCTAATCTGTGAGAGCTGGCCACACCCATTCAGGCTACATTACAATTAACCCAAGGCCTCCCTAGCTGTTTACTCAACTGGCCTTAACTAATCAGCTTGGAAACGATCCTTCAAACCCTCTCTGAATAGAAACAAGTTCAAAAATAACCTCTTAAAGCTGCAGCATCATCACACTTGTCAGCACATCGAGCTGTCAAACAGGAACCAGGGGTAACCCAATCAGGCCCTTGACCCTGTCCAATCGGATGATGAAGAAGCCATTCAGCCCCTTGAGTCACTTACACAGGAACAGGATGAGGCCATTCATCCCCTTGAGTTTCTCACACAGGAACAGAAGGAGGCCATTCAGCCCCTTCAGTCTCTTACACAGTGACAGGAGGAGGCCAGTCATCCCCTTCAGTCTCTTACACAGGAACAGGAGGAGGCCAGTCAGCCCCTTGAGTCCCTTACACAGGAACAGGAAGAGGCCAGGCAGCCCCTTGAGTCCCTTACACAGGAACAGGAGGAGGCCATTCAGCCCCTAGAGTCTCTTACACAGAAACAGAAGGAGGCCATTCAGCCCCTGGAGTCACTTACACAGGAACAGGATGAGGCCATTCCCCCCTCAACGCACTTACAAAGGGACAGAATGAGGTAATTGATGCTGATTCCTGATGAATGGCTTATGCCCAAAACATGGATTCTCTTGCTCCTCGGATGCTGCCTGACCTGCTGTGTTTTTCCAGCAACCCACTCTCTACTCTGATCTCCAGCATGGGCAGTCCTCACTGTCTCCTAATTGATGCTCTAACACGATGAACAAGTGGGGCAGAGGCTGCACAGACAGACTGCTCCACGTTGTTCCTCTTGGCTCCACTGCTTATGATACACACGTGGGACTTTAACGTGGTTTTCTAGTGTTGAGGAGGGAAGCCATATGTCTTGTCTCAAGAAGGCACCTTTCATCTCCGAGAAGACAGCCTGCTGTTCTCTATGTAGGGCGGAAGTGGGTGGAAATGGCTACCTGTTTCAGATGGAACGTATTGTGGTTGGTGTTGGGGATTGTGAACACCATGATGTTCAGTATGGGTTCACATGCCGACTGCACAATAACGTGGGGGGAGTTAATTACGGCATATAAACTGTTAGGAAAGCCTAGTTAGACTGATGAATGGGCTCTCTAAGATCAAATAATGCTGATCGTGTTCATGTTGATCTTGTCGAATGCTTATCTTGTGCAGTGTATCCTGTATGCCTTCCTCTGTCCAAGCCTATTTCCACCCTCTGATCTGCCTGGCCATGCTTACTATGATCTGCCTCAACTGCTCATAAATAAAGTGTTTCTCTGTACTGAGGTACACGTGGCAATAAATCAAAGCAATCAATCATGGGTAAAGTATGGAATTTCTCTCCCTGTCAATGTCTCTTTTGGAAATAAGTGATCGCTGCCACTCCTCGTGTTTCAGCATCACCATTTCTTCGTCTCTCACAGCTTTACAGATTAAACACTCAGCTTCTTTACACTATCTTCATGTTACCATCATCTGTGTCTGTGGTAAGGAGATAATTGCTTACAAAGGCGATCAAATCTGTAGAGAGTGCCCCAAATACTCTCTTAGTAAGCCTCTATAACAGCAGGAAGATGGCTTTACTTATGTACTCGAATCATCATACAATGAAGGACAGCATACCACTGACAGCACCCATTATATATACAGGGTTTGATTTGGAGCAGTCAGCATAGACTTGTGAGAAGGAGATCATGCTTCCCAAATTTGTTAGAGTTCTTTGATGAAAAGACCAAGAAAGTTGATGAGGGCCAAGCAGTAGACGTAGTTTCGATGGATTTCAGTAAGGCCATGTGATAATGTTTCACATGGCAGGCTGCTCTGGAAGGTTCCATCACGTGGAATGCTGGCGGAATTGGCCAATTTGATACACGGTTGGCTTGATGGTAGGAAGCAGAGGGTTTAGTGGAAGGATGCTAGTCAGACTGAAGGTCGGGTCCATAGCTTTTTGTTATCTATGATTTGGTTGAGAATGTACAAGGCATAATTAGTAAGTTTGCAGATGACACTAAAATAAGTGGTAGCGTGATCAGTGAGGAAGTTTAGCAGAAATTGCAGCAGGACCTTAATCAGGTGGGGAAGTGGGCCGAGAAATGGCAAATGTAATTTACTATAGAAGTGTGAGGTCATGCACATTTAAAACTCAAATCAAGTTTGGAGTTTCATGATGAATGAGAGGGCCTTAAGGGGTGCAGTGGGCTGAGAGACCTTGGCATTCAGGTACACGTTTCTCTGAGAATGGAGTCACAGGAAGGCAGGGCAGTGAAGAAGGCTTTTGGCACACTGACCTTCATCAGGCAGGACACGGAGTATGAAAGTTGGGAATTTATGTTGCAGTTACACAGGAGTTTGGTAAGGCCACACTTGGAGTACTGTGTTCAGTCTTTGTGACCTTGTTTTAGGGAGGATGTTATGAAATCAGAAAGAGTGCAGAAGAAATTTGCAAGGACGTTGCCAGGACCCAATGGTCTGAGTTGTAGGGAGAGGTCGGACAAGCTAGGACCTTTTTTTAAAGTGTAGGAGACTGTGGGGGAGGGGGGGGGGCTTATAGAGCTGTATAAGATCAAGAAGTGAATGGATAGGGTTAATGCTCTGAGTCCTTTTCCAAGTTTGAGAAAAATGAGGATTAGAGGGGATCAGTTTAAGGTTAGAGGGGAAGGAATAAAAGGGAACCCGAGGGGCCACTTCTTTACACAGAGGGCTGGTACGTGGATGAGTGGCCAGCAGATGTGCTTGAAGGTAGTACATTAACAACATTTCAAAAGCATTTGGATAAATATGTGGATAGGAAAGGACTAGAAGGATATGGGCCAACTGCAGGGAAATGGGGTTAGCGTGGATGGACATTTACAAGGTGGAGTCGAACCCCTCTGTTAATTAGAACCAAACACCCAGAAAAACTCGCCTCACCTCGTAATCTGTTAAAATATGAGTGACACAGATTTCCTACATTCCACTATGTAAACAAAAATTAACAAGTTAGTTTCTTACTTTTAATAGTGAACACTAAACAACAACTATTCAGAAATACAAGCTCCTCTTTTCTTAACTACTTACTATCTGACTCCAACTCTGTAAAAATATGCTGTTCCAACAACCCACATATTAAACATTACAATCTCAAGATCACACAGTCTCTATTTTCCCCGCTGTATTCACTGTTCCAGCTGCTGATCTCCCTGTGTCATGTTTTTTCTTAATGCAAGTAGGTTTGACATGAACATGTGTCTTTGATAGAGAGTGTTTGAGATGGTCAGTTAGCACTCCTGCTCTACAGCAGTTACTCTGCTGTTGGATGGCATTAGCTCTCCCTCTCGTGTTCAAAATGCTGAGTTTATGTACTCCCCATGATACAATATTTCTCATAAATTGATTGCTTTCCAGGTGTCCAAACAATAATATTTAAATTCCGTTGGCTTCTCGTATCCTGAGCGTTATTTAAACTCTTTGGTTGTATTTGAATTGTTGTCAAAACAGCAACCAAGTCCCAGGTATCCATTTCCAAGCTAATGGTGACATGTGAGACAGCCTGACCTTTAGCTGGCATCTGTGGCTGTACTTTCTATTCAGCAAAACCCGTTTGTCTTAAAGTGACCAGACATGCTTTAGGCTTCATAACACCTCCCCCCTTCAGAAAAGAAAATGAACCATCAGAATGAAAAGATGTCATCATTCCTGTACCTCTAATTCTTAATCCCATTTTTATGAAATACAAAAGTATTAATCTCAGCTATACAATTCATATTAATTCCTCACGCCTATATAATACTGGAATAAGTCAAATCTGATCTAAACGTTTTCCTTTAAATCCACGTTAACACATCTGCTATCACATTTTAGCACCAACAGCATGTATATTTTGTAAGTTTAAAGTCGGTAACATCAGACTCCAATGAAATAGTCTCATATTCTGGTCTTTAAATATTCCAAAAATTGTGAGAGGTTTGTCGTTGTCCACAACCATCTCCAACAATTCGTTTTTCATACAAACATTAAAATATTGTCAGGCCAGTACGAAAATTAATCATTCTTTTTCAATAATGGAGATATTGGGTTTTTTTCTGGTGTATATTGAGTTTTTTCGACAAGTAGCCAATTGGACATTCAATTCCATCATCATCTTTCTGTATCAATACATCTCCGACTACTACATCCGTAGCATTTAACATAATTTTCAAAGGGTTTCAAAATATTTGGTGTATCTAAACCCGATGCAGTGATTAGTCCTACTTTAAAATTCTCAAATGCCTCCTGGCATTGTTCTGTCCTCCACAATTCTGTGTTCTTCTTTAATAAATCCATCAGTGGTGGCAATACGCTGCTGAAGTTTGCAACAATCTTCCGATAGAATCCACTCAGTTCCAAAAATCGATGCACCTCTTTCTTCGAGGATGGTCGTGGAAATTCCTCAAAGTTAGAAGGCAGAGGTTGGTGGTGGAGGGTTGTTTTTCAGACTGGAGGCCTGTGACCAGTGGAGTGCCACAGGGATTGTGCTGGGCCCTCTACTTTTTGTCATTTACATAAATGATTCGGATGTGAGCATAAGAGTTACAGTTAGTAAGTTTGCAGATGACACCAAAATTGCAGGTGTAGTGGACAACAAAGAGAGTTTCCTCAGATTACAAGAACGTGACCAGATGGGTTAATGGGCTGAGAAATGGCAAATGGAGTTTAATTCAGATAAATGCGAGGTTCTGCATTTTGGGAAAGCAAATCTTAACAGGACTTATACACTTAATGGTAAAGTCCGAGGGAGTTTTGCTGAACAACGAAACCTTGGAGTATAGGTTCATAGCTCCTTGAAAGTGGAGTCGCAGGATCGTGAATATGGCGTTTGATATGCTTTCCTTTATTGGTCAGAGTATTGAGTACAGGGTTTGGGAGGTCATGTTGCGGCTGTACAGGACATTGGTTAGGCCACTTTTGGAATATTGCGTGCAGTTCTGGTCTCCTTCCTATCGGAAAGATGTTGTGAAACTTGAAAGGGTTCAGAAAAGATTTACAAGGCTATTGCCAGCGTTGGAGGATCTGAACTACAGGGAGAGACTGAACAGTCTGGGGCTGTTTTCCCTGGAGCGTCGGAGGCTGAGGGGTGACCTTCTAGAGGTTTACAAAATTATGAGGGGCATGGATAGGATAAATAGACAAAGTCTTTTCCCTGGGGCCGGGGAGTCCAGAACTAGAGGGCATAGGTTTAGGGTGAGAGGGGAAAGATATAAAAGAGACCTAAAGGACAACTTTTTCATGCAGAAAGTAGTACGTGTATGGAATGAGCTGCCAGAGGATGTGGTGGAGGCTGGTAAAATTGCAACATTTAAGAGGCATTTGGATGGGTATATGAATAGGAAGGGTTGGAGGGATATGGGCCGGGTGCTGGCAGGTGGGACTAGATTGGGTTGGGATATCTGGTCGACATGGACGGGTTGGACCGAAGGGTCTGTTTCCATGTTGTACATCTCTATGACTCTATGACTAAGTCTTTGTGATTCATGGGGTCAACCTTCCATGTCCAATGTAATGTCTTAAGAACATCACCTCTGCCTTCGCGAAATCTGTTTTCTTTAAATTTATTACCAAGTTTGCTTCTTGTAAACGTTCAACATGCTCTGCCAACTGTAACATGTGAGCTTTCAATCATTTGAAATAAAATCACTACATCATACAGATAAACTGCACAATTTGTTTCTCTGGCCACAACTCTGTTCCTGAGTCTTAAATGTGGCTGGAGCATTATTCATTCACGTGACATACTTGATAACGTTTTTATCATATCCGGTATCTTTACCAGATTGTTTAACTGACTCAACATTTTGTTTTAATTTGAAAGGGGCCACTAAACCTGGCTTTGAAGGGATTTCCTACCACTGCTGGCGATACTAATACGTAATCCCCATGGGAAATCGTCAAAGTTTCAGAGTTTTTATCTGCAACCTGCTTCATTCTATGCTGTGCCCTCTTCAGGTGCTGCTTAGCTAACACACCTAGTCCATCTAATCTCTCCCTTACCTCACGTACATAATCCAACTGTGAGATATCCGACTTCGGTCCTGTCAATTTATATTTAACTAACTTCAAATGACCTCTTACTTCATGTACGAATATTAACTCAAAGGAAGTAAACTGAGTAGATTTATGTGGGACATCGCTAATGGCAAACAATTTAATGGGACACCTTTATCCCAATCATTCGGATAATCCTGACATTACACTGTTAACACAGTATTCAGTGTCTGATGCTAACTTTTCAATGATCCCTGGGATTCAGGATGGGACGCGCCTGATTTGAAGTGCTGTATATCTAAGCTATCCATGATTCTGTAAACAGCTGAGCAGTAAAATCAGACCCTTGGTCTGACTGAATCTCTCTGCATAGTCCACAGCGAGTAAAGAAAGGCTACCAACCCCTCCACCTCCCTTTTTATCTTAACACTCCGTAATGGAATTGCCTCTGGTAATCTGGTAGACACATTCATTATGGTTGGAAAATATTGGTTTCCTCTTTTATTTTAGAAAGAGGAGCTACACAATTGGTCATAACCCACGTGAAAGGTTCTTCAAATGCAAGAATTGCCAACAAATGTGCTGGTTTTATTACTGCCTGTGACTTACCTACCGTTTGGCATGTATGACGTGTAAAATAAAAAATAGCCACGTCGTTGTGCATTCCAGGCGAATAGAAATGCCTCTGTACCTTAGCCTGAGCCTTCCGTACACCGAGGTGACTGCCTGCAGTTAGTTCCTGTGCTACCCGTAACACTGTCTGCTACCGGTAACACAATCTGGTGCACTTCGGCCCATTTCCCTTCTGCACTAACCTGTCGTGGTCTCCATTTTAATTTTTGGATTCTATCTTTAAATTACTAACGTTCGATAATATATTCGGATTTCTTTCCTGTGTGTGTGCATGTACATGTGTGTGTGTGTATATGTTGTGTATATATCTCTGTTGTAAGTCCATTAGCCTTTCTGGACTAAACACCTCTGCCTGACCCTCTGCCTGTTCAGGTTTTGTTTCTGCAACGTGACATCAAACAGGGTGTCAGTTAACTGCACATCAACTCCTTTGGCTTTGCCTTTCGTTTTTTCCTTCCTGCTGTAACTTATGACAGTGGTATCTTGTTATTACACTGTCTGCAAAAATTCCTGGGTATTTTTCATTTAACTCCCTCGTTCCCTAGTCTTCCTTTGACTTCTCCAACTCAAGGGGTGTCTCTCCCACCTTGAATCCTGCTAAATCGTTCCCAAGAACAAACTGTGTTCCTGGAATTGAGACTCTGTCACTCACTCTCACTGTTACTTCCCCAATATTGATTTGGCACTCCAACCTGATCTTACACAAGGGAATGCTTAATTTCTGTTCCCGTTCCACAAATTATCATGCTCTTGATTAACATGTCAGAGAGAGTGAAAATACTTCCAGCTCTTACTATTAGAAGCTCAGAGAAAGTGAGGACTGCAGATGCTGGAGATCAGAGTTGAACACTGGGGCTGGAAAAGCACAGCAGGTCAGGCAGAACCTGAGGAGCAGGAGAGTTGACGTTTCAGGCACAAGTCCTTCATTAGGAAAGTTGGGGGTAAGGGAGGGGGAACGGGGTTGAGAAATAAATGGGCGGGTGGGGGTGGAGCTGCGTGGAAGGTAGCTTGGAAGGCGATAGGCAGATGCAGGTGGGGGATAATGTTGATAGATCAGATAGGAGGGTGAAGTGGATAGTTTGTAGGATAGCTGGAACCCTCAAACTACACAGCATCAACATTGACTTCACCAAATTCCAAATCTCCCCTCCCATAATCTTATCCCAGATCCAACCATTGACTTTAACACCGCCCTCTTGCACTGTCTTAATTGTCCATCTTCCTTCCCACCTATCCAGTCCAACTTCCCCTTCGACATATCACTATCACTCCCACCTACATCTTCCCATCGCCTTCCCAGTGACCCTCCCGCCAGCCCAGCTCCTATCCTCCTGTTAGCCCCAGTCCTATACGATTCAAATTTGCATAGTAGGCTTGGGGCTTTATCAAAAATCTTCCTGAAAATCCAATCGTGTTGCATTGATTGCTTCTCCATAGTTTTGCTGAAAGTCAGTTACTCAAATATGATTCCCATTTGATAAATCTTTGTTACCTTTGTCTCAGCCCATTACTCTTAGTTAAAATATTTTCTCCATAACGTTTATTTGCTAATTTTATTGTATTCCCTTTTTCTCTCACACCAGATTAAACTTTCCTCGTATTGCTGGGAATATTGTTTTTTTTTGTTTTGTTTTCTTCTTAACTGAAATATTTGCTGCATACTTCTACCATTTCCCTGTTCTCCATTCTCTGGTTTCAGACTGTCAAGAATCTGCACTTTTCTCCCTTAATTTTGCCATTGACGTACTTTTTGAAGCTATTACAAGTTGACTTGTACTACCCTTGTGCATATAGAGTGTTCTGATACCCATCAATTCCTGTCTTAAGCTTTTCGATGATTGACCTTGCACAAATATGCACTCATAGAAGCATAGACTCTGCACCGTCAGAAATACAGCACGGTCTAGTTTAGTCCCACTTTTCTACACGAGCCCTATAGCTGGGAATGTTATGACACTTCAAAAGGTCATCCAAGTACTTTGTAACAGCTGTGAGGTTACCCGTGAAAACTCCCTCTCCGATAGTACAGTCCAGAACCCAAAACCCTCTGGGTGCAAAACGATCCTCAAGTCCTCTCTAAATCTCAAACCCTTCATTTTAAGAGTGTGCTCCCCCTTGGTCTTTTCCCCCTGACGAAAGGAACAGCTGCTGTCTATCCACTATGTCCATTTTCCTCATAATCTTTTCCTTCTGAATCACGTCCCCCTCAGCTTCTCTGCTCCAACGTAAACAATCCGAGCTTATCCAGCCTCTCTCCATAGCTGATATGCTCTATCCCAGGGAATATCCTGGTGAATCTCCTCTGCACCCCCTCCAGATCAATCACATCCTTCCTGTAATGTGGTTCCAAGAACTATACACAGTATTCCATCTTGTCCTCACCAAAGTTCCGCATAGCTCTTATAATCTGTGCTTCGATGAATAAAGGCTATGCTTACGCTCCCCTTTGCTTTCTCAACTTGTTTATTAACCTGTTTAGTCACATTCATGGATGTGTGCAGAAGCACCCTCTGAATTTTCTAGTGTGCTGCCATTCATTGAGTTCTCCGCTGTCTGGTTCCTTCTTCCAAAGTGTATCAGCTCATATTTATCCGGGTTGCATTCCATCTGCTATTGGTCTGTCCATCTGACCATTCCGTCTGTATCTTCCTGTTACATAAGACCTTCCTCCTCACTGCCAAACTCCTGGCCAATCGTTGTATCAAACAAAATCTTAGTTATCACACTCTCCCCACCCCTCGTCCATATTTGCAGATATATAATTTATGAATACCACAAAGAATAAGGTTATAGATCACACAACACCAGGTTATAGTCCAACAGGTTTATTCGGAGGCAGTAGCTTTCGAAGCGCTGCTTCTTCATCAGGTGGTTGTGCGCTTTGAAAGCTCGTGCCTCCGAACAAAGCTGGAGTTGTGCGATTTTTAACTTTGTCCACGCCAGTCCAACACTGGTACCTCCGAATCACAAACGATAAGGGATACAACATTGATCCCGATGGTGCACCATGAGACACCAGCCTCCAGTCACACCAACAGGCTTCTACCACCACCCTCTTTCTCCTACCACTAAAATTGACTTAGATGCAACTTGGCAAGTCACTAATGACTCTTACCTATTCACTGGTTATTCCATTCCTCTTGACAGACTTGCAGAATACCTGGGGATTCACCCCAAACTTGCCCTGCCAGCAGATTTCCATGACCCTGTATTAGTCAGTCCTCTCCGAGTGAAGAATTTCCTCCTTATTGCAGGCTTAAATTGCTTGTCCCTTATCCTGCCATTATTTGCCTTAAATGTAGAGTAGACAGCCTGAGAAACATCCTGTTTATTTACACCTTGTCATATGTTTAGTAAATTTTCTAAATTTCACTGCGATCACCTCTCATTCTTTGAAAACTAGAGAACACAGGCCGAGTTTCTGCATCAGACAATCTCGCCATCTAAAGGACGAATCTGGAGAATGCCCATTGCACTCCCTCTGTGGTCAGTATATTCTTTCTCAGATTAGGTCACCAAAACTGTACACAACATTCCAGGTACAGTCTCACCAACTCTGTGCACATTAGCCCAGGTACAGTCTCAACAATACACTATGAAACTACTTCAACATTTTATTGCAACGATATTCTGATTCTTTTAATTGAAGGTGAACCCAACTTTAACTTTCCACTTAAATATATTCTTCCAAATACCCTACAAAAAATTCCGAAGTTATCAAGTATGATTTCCTTTCAAAAATGCATACTGATTCTCTCCAATGTTGCTGTTAATTTCTAAATATTCAATATCAGATCCTGTCTTACAAATTCCAAAAGTTTATCTTCAAATGTCAAGTTAATTGGTCTGCTTTTCTTTACACTACCACTTTTTCCCTTTCTAGATGCCTGGATCCATTCTACCTGCCATGCTTGGATCACGTTTATTATCTTCCATTTATCTACAATGGCTTTGCAGCCTCTTTGGAATGTACAGGAAAATAAAACAGTCGTTAACAGTGCAATTAATACTTCTATTGCTGATTAATTTTAGACATTTTGAAATGAATTACATCAGTTTCGTTAGACTTAGCAATGCTCCATCCAGCTACATCTTCTAGTACTAACTTGTTGCTGATATGAATTGACTTTGTGTGTTTAGTTCCACAAGCCCTATACGATCACTTGGTATTTCTGGGTGATTTTCTGGGTCTTCCTCCATGAAGACAGATGCCAGGTAACTGGTTATTTTGTCGGCCATTTCCCTGTTCTCTACAATAAGCAATTCTCTCCCGATTAAGCATTTCCACATTTGATTATGCTTTTATTTTGGTTTCCTTTGAAATATAGATCGTAGGTTTATGCAGTCTTTGTGTTCCTGTTTGTTATCATGCATGTTCTCTTTTTGATTTCCTCATCGGTTTTACTGCCCTCGTTTTCTGGATTGTAAATTTCTAACATTTCGCAGGTTTCCACATTGTCTGGATTTCTTCTGAAGTCACTTCTTATGATTAATATAATTTTTAATTTGTTATGTTAACCATCATTAAGTCAGTTTCTCATTCTTGGGTGATTTCACCTTAAAGAAATAGACTTTTGTTTCAGACTTTGCAGTATTCCTATAAACCAGATATATCCAAGAACATTGCAAGAGAATAGAGAAGAGATTGCGGGGGAGGGGGGGGGGGGGCGGTGCTGGCTGATATTTTTACATCATCGCTGGCCATGGGCGAGGTCGCAGATGACTGGAGGACAGGGAATGCTGTACCCTTATTCAAGAAGGGCTACAAAGAAAGTCCTGGAAATTATAGACCAGTAAACTGGACATCTGTAGTAGGTAAGGTACTTGAGAAGATTCTGAGAGATAAGATAAACATACATTTGGAAAGGCACGATGTGATTAGGAGCAGTCAACTTTGTGCATGGGAGATCATGGTTGACAAATTTATTAGAGTTCTTTGATGAAAAGTGAACAGGAACGTTGACGAGGGCAGGGTGATATGCGTAGTCCAATTGATTTTAGTAAGGCCTTCAATAAGGGTTCACATGGTACGCTGCTCTGGAATGTTAGTTTACATGGAATTGAGTAGGAACAGGACAAATTAGATACAAAATTGTCTTGATGGTAGGAAGCAGAGAGCAATAGTGCAAGGATGCTTGTCGGACCGGAAGCCTGTCACGAGTGGAGTGCCTCAGTGTTCGGTGCTGGGACCATTACTGTTTGTTTTATGTATAATTATCGATGTATAATATATGGAAGGTTGTCAGACATTGCAGCAGGATCTTGATCAGCTGGGGGAATGGGCCAAGAAACGGCAAATGGAGTTGAATGTGGATAAATGTGAGTTTTTGCATTTTGCAAAGTCAATTCAAGGTCGGAGTTTAATGGCGAATGGTTGGGACTTACGGGTTGTAGTGGAACAGACAGACCATGGAATTCAGGTGCACGGTTCTCTGAAAGTTGATTCAGAGATAGGCAGGACAATGAAGAAGGCTTTTGGCACACTGACCTTCATCAGTCAGTGCATTGAATATCGAAGTTGCGGAGTTATATTGCGGTTATACAGCATGCTGGTGAGGCCATTCTTATAGCACTATGTTCAGTTTTGTTCACTTTGTTAAGGGAAGGATGTTATTAAACTGGAAAGAGTGCAAAGGAAATTTACAAGGATGTTGCCAAGAACTTGGTATTTCTGGGTTTTAAGGAGAGGTTCGACAAGCTAGGACATTTTACTTTAGAGTGTATGAGACTGATGGGGGATCTGATGGAAGTGTATAAAATCATGGGAGGCATGTGTAGAGTGAATGCACTCAGTCTTTTTTCCCCAGGGTTGGGCAATCCCGGATGAGAGGGCATCAGTTTAAGGTCAGAGGAGAAAGAATAAAAGGTAATCTGAGGGACAACTTTTTTTACAGAGGGTGGTATGCACATTGAATGAGCTGCCAGTGGAAACGGTTGAGGCGGGTACATTAACAACATTTGACAGGTATTTGGACAAATACATGGATAGGAAAGGCTTAGAAGGATACCGGGCAATAGCAGGGAAATTGTGTTAGTGTGAAAGAACATTTTGTTCGGAATGGACCGCTTTGGTCTGAAGGAAATATCTCCGTGCTGAAGGAGTCTATGACTCGAAAAACCATTGCTTATCTCTCACTGAATGTTGTATTGTATTTTTCCAATTCACTGGAGGTAACTTGACCCTCTAACCTCCAGGCTTCCACGATGTTTGAATATAATGTTCAAAATTTCTATATTGCATGCAGACATAGAAATTGAATATTACAGCGCAGTACAGGCCCTTCGGCCCTACGTGTTGCGCCGCCCTGTCATACTAATCTGAAGCCCATCCCACCTACACTATTCCATGTACGTTGCACGCAAAGCATTCCATACCCTTACTACTCTGTATGTAAAATGCAACATATTAATGTCACAATTCATCAAAAGCTGCTTCGGAGCAAGGTTAGTAATTAGTTTTTCTGACCACATAACACCAACTACGAAATAACGTGCTCACTAGTTGGTTACACAACATACTCTTCAACCTACCTGATACACACTTATGAAATTTATTTGTCACAACACTAGCTGTCATTTAGTTAACGCAGTTTCGATGCAACTTGATGCTATCTATTATTACCGCAGCACCCACGATTATTTGTTACTCATTAACAGGATCAGAGCGTCGCTGGATTACCAGCATTTATTGTCCATGCCAGAGGGCAGTTTAGAGTCAACAACGCTGCATTGGGTCTGGAGTCACATGCAGGCCAGACCAGGTAAGGACAGCAGTTTTCTTCCCTAAAGGAAATCAGTGAACTAGATGAGTATTTCCAACAATGGATTCCTGGTCATCATAAACCCTTGATTCCAGATACTTATTGAATTCAAATTCCACCATCTGCCATGACAGAATTCAAACTTGGGGACTCAGAACATTCCCTGGATCTTTGGTTTAAGAGCCTAGCGATAATACCACGACGCCATTGCTTCCCCTTGTATATACTTGCATATCAAATTTCCAGACCATATGATGCAAATTATTTGTGCCACAGTTTTGGTCTCGATATATAACACACCAATGTTTGCTTCTCCTTGCTATTTGTAAGATCCACCCAAACTGGTTCTGTGGAATCTGAGGGACAGGGTCTGTGATGTTGTTAGTGATAGACTTGGACAAGATATTCAGGGAGACTCGCCTCGATGCGGAGATGATCTGAAGAACTGGTCAGCAAAACAGGACAAGGATCAATATCCTTCCCGTTCTGTCACCATATAAGTGTCACCATATTCTTCTGCTCCCTCACACTCACAGTATGTCTGTTATAGCACCTACCCCAGAACAAGGCTCACACTCTATCTCCAATAAGGCTCAAGCATGACCACACTCACTGTTGCATTCAGCACCTTCCCTCCCCCACTTTTTCTGTCCCTGACGCAATAGCCCCGCGCACTAATGCCACTGCATGGATACAACACTGTGGTCAGACTCCCTACGGACATCTCACCCTTCCCCCTTCACCCACACCAGCATTAACAGCAGGGACGCCCATTCCCAACCTCACTCCGTCCCTCCTCTTCTCCCATTCCAGGAGAAACAGCCTGGAATAGGACATAAAGGGCCAAGCCGGGTATTAGAGTGCCCGATATCCGTTCCCTCACCCTCTACCTCGACATGTGGGGAGGATCCTGGAAAGAGCCAGAGAGGACCAGGATACCTTGTGTGGAGATTCTGAAACATCCACATCTCACCAACCAAGTAAGTAGCAATGTTCAGTAAAGAGCCATTCTCAATTTAAACTAGCTGGCAGTTCCAATCTTATCTCTCTCACTTGAAAAAGAACAGATACCCCATTGTACAGAGATGCAGATATTAAATTACACAGAAGTATTGGTAAGCACCCCAATATAGTAACTATCACAATGCTTACAAGGCGATAGACATACACACACGAAGAAGCACACAAAGACATATAGAGTGACACAAAAATAGACACAAACACAGATAGAAACATAGATAGAAAGTGTGATACACAGACAGACAGACATAGTCACACAAATACACAGATAACAAGCACATTGACACACACACACATATACCTACACACAGAGACACAGACACTAGTGTCATTAAGACACAAATACATACGTTTTTGATTTAAAAGGTGATCAAGGATTCTAGGGAGAAGGTAGGAGAATGATGTTGAGGAACACATAAGAAATTATAGAATGGCATATCAGACTCGATGGGCCGAATGGCCTAATTCTTCTCCTTTTAATAATGTTCGTGTGGTGTTACGCTATCAGGTAATCTCTTCCTGAGACAGCAGCACAGGCTGGGTTTGATACATATTTGATTGAAAAGGCTGAATGGGATTGTGGGACAGAGTTGGAGGACGGAATGGTTTATGTCTATTCCTAGTTATTTTATCCTTATATCTAAAAAGGGGCAGTGATTTGATGTGAGGTTAACACAGTTTTAAAATAATGCGTCTCACAATGAAATAAAAATGTCCCTTTCCCTTTAGTGTTGCGCTATCTGTGGTGTTCTCATCCTCAGGGAGCAGTGAAGACTCCGTTATTGCAGATATTCAAGGCTGAGCTCGACTGAACTTTGCTGAACAGGACAGTCAATGTTTTTGGGGAACAGACAGGAGAAGGATGGTCAGACACAAGCGGATGAGCTATGAGCATTCGGAATGGTGCCGCCGATTGCCTAACTGCTGCCCCTACCCCATGTGTTGTAGCCTCAGTCCACCCCTCGAGGCTGTTACAGAGATATACTGCTGCCCCTACCCCTTGTATTGTTCCCTCAATCCACCCCTCAATGCAATTACAGGGTAGATGTCCATGCCATTCAGCCAGACTGGATCGTTGCAATGAGACAGGAGGAGACCATTCTGGCCCTTGAAGGAGTTACACAGGAATATAGAAGGAAGTAATTCAGCTCGTTGAGTACATTACACAGCCCAGGAGGAGGCCATTTAAACTGCCTGAACTGCTGCACAGGAACAGGGATGCTGTCGCTAACAGGAAATAGACAGTAGTGATAAATTATTTTTTTTTTTACAAAATTGTAACTAGTTTTGCTTCGGAGGTCACCGTGTGGTCATCAATGATCAATAATCTATATCAAATATCTGGTTGAAGGGACTGAATGGATCAAACCTGCTTCATCAGGTGATAGTGGAGGGCTCGATCGTAACACAGAATTTATAGCAAATATTTACAGTGTGATGTAACTGAAATTATACATTGAAAAATTGATTCATGTAGAACTCTGAGCTCAAAAACTGCACGAACGTATGTAAAACTCTGTTATCTCACTTTTTAGATTAGAATCAACCTAAACATCATGGCACAGACAGAGAACACAGGGGCCAACACCTTCAACATATTGTCTAGCTATCACCATTGTCAACAGCTAACCCGGGAATGCAACTTTAAAAACAAGGTTTTGTGATTTACACATGAAAGAAGTGGAACTATCACTGTATTCTAATAGATGAAAGGCTTAACAGACAATCAATTTTTCAATGTATAATTTCAGTTACATCACACTGTAAATCTTTGCTATAAATTCTGTGTTACGATCGAGCCCTCCACTATCACCTGATAAAGGAGCATCGCTCCGAAAGCTAGTGTGCTTCCAATTAAACCTGTTGGACTATAACATGGTGTTGTGTGATTTTTAACTTTGTACACCCCAGTCCAACACCGGCATCTCCAAATCAGAAATAATATAATGTGAGTTGTCTATTGTGGTAGGGAGGATAGAACAACAGGAAACAATTTAATTGGAGAGAGATCACAGAACTCTGTGATGCAGATGTTTTTCATATTCCTGGTACATGAATCATATGAAGTCTGTGTGCAGATGTAGCAAGTGATTTGGAAGGTAAGTGAAATGATGCTGTTTGTGGCAACGGGTATTGGGTTTAATCAGGAATGTTTTACTGCATCTGTACGGACATTACTGATACCACATCTTATACACTGTGTGCAGTTTTGATCCTCTAAATTAATAAAAAAAAAAGGTAACTCCTTTCGAAGATATTCATTTCCTGAAATGAAGGCCTTCTCTTTTTGGAATTATATGTTTAGGTCTTAGATGAGAAATCTTATTGAACCATGATTTTCAGAAAACGTGTATCAGCTGGATACGTATTTAATCTTGTTAAGGAGACTAAAGCTAGAGAATAATTTTTATGAATGAGATGTGTTGATATTAACACAAATATTATGAAGACATCAATCTATTTTTAAAAATTTACGCAGACACACATAAAGATGGGCGGCACGGTGGCACAGTGGTTAGCACTGCTGTCTCACAGCGCCAGAGACCCGGGTTCAATTCCCGACTCAGGCGACTGACTGTGTGGAGTTTGCACATTCTCCCCGTGTCTGCGTGGGTTTCCTCCGGGTCCTCTGGTTTCCTCCCACAGTCACAAAGATGTGCGGGTTAGGTGAATTGGCCATGCTAAATTGCCCATAGTGTTAGGTTAAAGGGGGTAAATGTAGGGGTATGGGTGGGTTGCGCTTCGGCGGGTCGGTGTGGACTTGTTGGGCCAAAGGGCCTGTTTCCACACTGTCAGTAATCTAATCTAAGATGTCATCAAATTATAAAGCGGGCACATTTTGTTTTGCCAATGAAAGGCACTGTGCACAAAAGCAGCAATGATGCACATGCATATAGTTCATTATCACCCATTCCAGAAAATGGTCATGGAGATCGCACATGGTCCAGTTTGGTGTTCTGTTGACATTATTGTATTTTTCCACACAGATAGGGAGAAGAATATTACTTCCATCAGAAGCAGCAGCCAATTGGTCTCTCTCTTTTACTTTGTTTTGCTTGAAGACAAGGTGTAAGAGCAGAAAATCCCTGAGTCATTTTTACCACTCATGCAGGTTTCCTGGAGTGGGACCATTCGGCGCAGCCATTTTGACGCGTGCGATTTGGTGCGGCCATTTTAGTGCAGCCCATTTTGCCGCAGACACATTCAGGTGCAGAACTATTTCGGCGCAGCTCATATTTATTCCTTTTCAGGCTTAGTTAAAAGCATTAATGAAAGCACTAAAAATAAAAATAATGTTTGTTGTCTTTAGTAAAAATGTTAAAAAGAAAAAAATAAACGAAATATGTTCATTATGAAAAATCTAAAATATCACGTTCATTCAAAATTATGGGCAATCCTCGTAAATACTCAACATCATTTCTCTCACTAAATCTTCTTATGAGTGTTTGTATTCGAACATCTGCTTCTTTAATTTCAACGGAATATCGTGCCCTGCTATCAGATGCTCATAGTAAATGTCCCTTCCTCTCTGAACTTTTCGTAAACTGTCAATAAATTTCCAAATAACTGGATGTTCCACATCAAGTTTGCATTGTCATCTCCTGTGGGCAGCTTCTGCATTATTGTTTGTTTTGTCCTCATTGTTTAAAGTTCTTTCATATAAGTTCTACATTCCAACTGGAAACAGCGGTGGACGACGACCACTTCCACTGAATAATCGTCTACCTCCATAGTTATCCTCGAACCAGTCCAGCAGCGGTTGCAATTCATGTGGAAGCGCATCAGACAAATGTTCCATAGCTTCATGAATGTTTTCAATCGGAATAAATGAAAGACCAATTATCATTTTAGCTCTGAAAGAAAACTCTGAGTCAATGTTATACTTACTCAAGTGTCTTTTTATAATTTTTACTAAAGGAAATAAACATTATTTTTATTTTTGTTGCTTTGATTAATGCTTTTATCGAAGCCTGAAAAGGAATAAATATGAGCTGCGCTGAAATAGTTCTGCCCTAAATGTGTCTGCGGCAAAATGGGCTGCACCAAACAGGCCGCACCAAACAGAATGAAGTACTCAGTAAATTACACAGCACAGGAGGACGCCATATAACCATCCCAGGCTGTTATGCAGAAGCAGGGGCGCTCTGGGTAGCTGTCAGGAAATACAGAGTATAGATCATTACTCATTTTGTGTTTGGAAAGCTGTAAAGAGTGGAATTCTTCAGGAATATGTGTGAGCTCATCAACAATCTATACAAATGTACCGGGTGAAGGGAATGGAGCTCAGTTTGCTCATGCACCAGGATAGTCATTCAATAAGATGTCAAATGGAGACAGAGCGTCTGCAATGGGATTTAGACAGTGGGAGGTCAGAGCGTCTGCAATGGGATACAGACGGGGGAGGGCAGGGCGTCTGCAATGGAATACAGACAGGGGGAGGGCAGAGCGTCTACAATGCGATACAGACAGGGGGAGGGCAGAGCGTCTGCAATGGGATACAGACAGGGGGAGGGCAGAGCATCTACAATGCGATACAGACAGGGGGAGGGCAGAACATCTGCAATGGGATTCAGACGGGGGGCAGTGCGTCTACAATGGGATACAGACAGGGGGAGGGCAGAGCATCTGCAGTGGGATACAGACTGGGGAGGGCAGACGGTCTACAATAGGATACAGACAGGGGAGGGCAGAACTTCTGCAATGGGATACAGACAGGGGAGGGCAGAGACGGGGCAGAGCGTCTGCAATGGGAGACAGACTGTGGGAGGGATGCACCTCTGTAATGGGATACAGAGAGGGGAAGGGCAGAGCGTCTGCAATGGGATACTGATGGGTGAGGGCAGTGGTTCTGCAATGGGATACAGACAGGGGAGACAGAGCGTCTGCAATGTGATAAATACAGTGGGAGTGCAGAACATCTGAAATGGGACACAGACTGTGGGATGGCGCAGCAAAAAGCAATGGCATACAGACAGAGGACAGCTGTGAGCAAAGCTTCAGCAGAAAAAAAGACAGAGAAATATATATGTTATGGAAATCTTCTGTTTTAGGGAAAAGACAAAACAGCAGAAATGTATTTAAATGCAAGGGGAATGCAGAACTCAGTGTTACAGAGGGATATATGTGTCTTCGAACATGAATCTCATCAAATTAACCTGAAGATGTTGCAAGTGATTTGAAAGGTAAATGGAATGATTCTGTTTCGTGCAAGGGGTGTTGGGTATGAGCTTAGCAATGTTTTCTATATCAGTACAGAGCATTGCTGAGATTACATCTGTTGTATTATGTGTAGTTCCAACTGCTTAGACTGAAAAAAAATCGAAGTTACTTTCGAGACGTTTCAAAGACATTTCTCTTTACTCATTCTTGGGATGAAGACATTACGGTATGAAGAACTAACAGTTTGGCCTGAGAATGAGGGTTGTTGTATCGGCCATATAAGATATTGAGAAGAGTGTAGTTGGTGAATACCGGATGGATATTTCTTCTTCTGTGGGAGAATAAAACTGGGGAAATACTTTAAGAATAAGTCAGTTTCAAAGGAAAGGTAATTGGACCGAAAAATTGAACTCTGAATTCTCTTCCTGCATGCGGCCAGATAGGCTGAGTTATTTCAGCAATTACTGTGTGTGTTTAAGAATATTCATTTTAATACAGATATTGTGAAGACATGAAACGCTTATTTTTACATTATGCAAGAACGTATTAACACATCTTCAAAACAAGTAGGACCATTTATTGTTAATGAATTGATTCTGCAATACCGCACTGACCTGGAGTCGAGAATGTGATGGAGTCATAAAGTTCGGACAATGTTCAAGGAGAGCACACATGGTCCAGTGTGGAACTGATAATATAACTGATTTAACTTTCAGTTGGAAAATGTAGCCTATCTGTGGAGGAACAGTCCTTTCTGTTTCCCTGTCGCTCATCACAACAATGTGTAGGAGTGAAAAAAAAAAGCCCAGTTGTCTTTCTCACTAATGGAGGATTTCTGATGAGGATTCATTGGAATCTCCCCACTTCTTGAAGCAAAGCAATTCAGCCAAATTCAACTGTTTCAGGAAGAAATCCCATTGTCAGAAGGTTGTGCAAGCAGGATACCTACACAAGTAATTATTCAGACTCGATAGTGGGGGGAACAGGCAGGAGATTCTGTGGCAGCAAATAGGAATCCGGAATGGTGTGTATCCTCTCACATGCCAGGGTCCAGGATGTCTCAGAGTGGCTGCAGAACGTTATCATCGGGGGTTGGAGGGGGGAGGGTGGTGAAGCAGCCAGAGGTCATTGTGCACATTTGTACAAATGACACAGGTAGAAATAGTGATGACATCCTGCAGAGTGATTGTAGAGAACTAGGGGAAAGGATAAAAGACAGGACCACGACAGTTGTAATATCCAGTTTATTTCCAGTGCTCCGTGCTAGTGAGGGTAAGAACAGGAGGATATGGCAGATGAAGGTGTGGCCAAAGAATTGGTCCCGGGAAAGAGATTTTTGGATCAATGGGATCTTTTCCGTGGCAGAGTTGACGTGTTCAGGAAGGACAGGTTGCACCTGAACTGGAAAGGGACCAATATCCTGGCAGGCAGGTTTGCTAGTGCTGCAAGGGAGGGATTCAACGAGATTGGCTGGGGTTGGGGAGGGGTGGGATCCTCAACAGCAGGGAGGCAAATGCGAGGCTGGAAGGAGATACAGTAATCAGAAACAGTAAATTGAAGAGACAGGTCAGGCTGGAACACGACAGGCAGCAAGGAATGCCTGTTGGATTAAATTGCATCTATTTCAATGCAAGATGGCTGACAGGTAATACCGATGAACTCAGTGCGTGGATAGGTAGTTGAGACTGGGATATTATCGCCATTACATATACATATCTAAGGGAGGGACAGCACTGGCAACTTAATGTACGAGGGTACAGGTGTTTTATGCAGGACAGAGATGGTGGAAGGAGGGGACGGGGAGTTTCATTTTTGATTAAGGCGGGTATCACAGCAGTAAACAGAGATAAAATAACTGATGGATCATCCTGTGAGGATTGTCGGGGGAGCTAAGAAACAAGAAGAGAATGGTGATTGTATTTGGATTGTACAATAGGCCCCCAAATAGTAACGAGGAATTAGGGGAACAAAAATACGTGGACAGTCTGGGGAGACTTGCAGGGCCAATAGAATTGCACTAGTAGGAGATTTTAATTTTCCTAATATAGACTGGGAATGACATAGAATTAAGGACTGAGATTGGGTGTATCTATTAAGTGTGTTCAGAATAGTGTCCTCAAGAGTACGTGGAGGGTGCAACTCGGGAAGGGACGAAACTTGAACTACTCTAAGATCTAGGGCAGGACAGGTGACTGAGGTGACAGTGGGGGAGCACTCTGGAACCAGTGACCATAGTTCTATCAATTTTTAAAATAGTTATGGAGAAGGACAAAACTGCTCCACATGTTCAAGTTCAAACTTGGGGCAAGGCGAATTTTGGTGGAATTAGACCGGAGCTTGTAGGGGTTGGTTGGAGGCGTTTGTTTGCAGGTGAAGAGACCTCCTGCAAGTTGGAGGCCTTTAAAAGTGAAATGTCTGCAGTTCAAGGTCTATATGTTTCTATGAGAGTAAAAGGCAAGGTTGGTAGGAAGAGGGAACCTCGGATGTCAGGAGATATTGAGGCGTTGACCTGCAAAAAAGAGGCTTGGCTCAAGTCCAGGCAGCTGGGATCGAGGGAATCGCTGGAGGTGTACAGGGGATAGAGTAGTTTACTGAAGAAGGAAATCAGGAGGGCGAAAAGGAGGCACAAGATAGCTTTGGCTGAGAAGATTAGGGTGAATCCAAAGGGGTTCTTTAAACATATTAAAGAAAAAAGAATAGCTAAGTGAGAATATGACCCCACAAGGTCCAAAGTGGACATACATGTATAGAACCACAGGAGATTTGCGAGATTCTCAATGAATATTTCTCCTCTGCCTTTACCATGGAGAAATACATGAAGACTTGGGAGCTTAACAAAGGTCGTGGTGATATCTTGGGGTGAGTCAATATCACAGGAGAAGACGTGTTGAATGCATTAGAATGTATGAAGGTGGATCAAACTCCTGATCCGAAACAGATGCATTCAAGAACACTGCAAGAGTCTACAGAAGAAACTACAGGGACCCTGGTTGATATTTTTGCGATACCGTTAGCCAGAGGTTAGGTTATAGAATATTGGAGAGTAGCAAATTTTGTGCCATTATTCAAGAAGGGAAGCAAAGAAAAATCTGGGGTCTATAGACCAGGAAACCTAACGTCTGAGGTAGGTAGGTTACTTGAGAAGACTCTGAGAGATGAGATATACATGCATTTGGAAATAAAGGTTTTGTTTAGAAATAGTTTTTTTTTAGATTCCCTACACTATGGAAGCAGGCCACTTGGCCCAACAAGACCACACCGACCCTCCAAACAGTAACCCACCCAGTCCCATTCCCCTACTCTGACGAATGCACATAACACTATGGGTAACTTAACATGGCCAAGTCACCTGACCTATATATCTTTGGATTGTGGGAGGAAAATGGGGCACCCAGAGGAAACACACACAAACACAGTGAGAATGTGCAAACTCCACACAGATTGTCACCCGAAGCTGAAACCAAACCCGGATCGATGGCATTATGAGGCAGCAGTATTAGCCACTGAATCACCATGCCACCCTTGCTTTTTTCAACAGAGTTCAATGCCACAGGGTCAAAATCCATTCTGCCCTTCACCCATGATGCACGTTCTAATATAACATACCATGGATCATTTATTCTCTACTGAAAATGTCATCTTATTATTATTTATTAGTTTGTTATTATTAATTTTAATAATTATTATTAATAGTTGTTTTTAGACTGGAAAGATTGCATGGGTTTGTGAGTGGGAGATCATGCCTCTCAAATTTGTTTGAGTTCATTGATGAAGTGACCAGGAATGTTGATGAGGGCAGCGCGGTAGACATAGCCTGTATGGTTTTCAGTAAGGCCTTTGACAAGGTTACCATTGATAGGCTGGTCTGGAAGGTTAGAATCGCATGGAATCCAGAGGGACCTGGTAAATTGAACACACAATTGGCTTCATGGTAGTAAGCAGAGGGTAATAGTGGAAGGATATTCTCTGACTGAAGGCCTGTGAGACCTGAAGTCCCTCAGGGGTCGCTGCTGGGCCCATTGCTGTTTGTCCTCTCTAACGATGATATTGTTGCTCATGTACAAGGCATGATTTGGAAACTTGAAGATGACATTAAAATAGGTGGTATCGTGGAGAGTGAGGACGTATATCAGAAATTGCAGCAGGCCTTGATCAAACTGGAGAAGTGGGCCGAGGAATATTTTGGCAACATTAGATCAAGGTAGGAGTTTTATGGTGATTGGTAGGACCGTAAGGAGTGTAGCAGGGCAGAGGGACCATGGAGTTTAGGTCCACCGTTCTCTAAAGGTGGCGTTATAGTTCGACATGGTAGTGAAGAAGACTTTTGCCACACTAGCATGCATCGGTCAGGGCATGGAGGAGAGCAGTTGGGAAGTTACGTTGCAGTTATACAGGATGTTGGCACTTGTAGTGCTGTGTCCAGTTTTAGTCACATTGCGATCGGAAGGATGATTTTAATTTGGACTGTGTGCAGACGGATTTTACAAAAATGTTTCCAGGACTCAACAGTATGAATTATAGGGAGAGATTGGACAAGAGAGGACTTTTTTCTTGAGCGAATAGGAGGCTGAGAGGGATCTTATACAAGTTTACAGGGGTAGGGTGAATGGATCCAGCCTTTTTTTCCTAGAGTTGGGGAATCGAGGAGAAGAGGGCATCAGTTTAAAGTGAGAGGGGAAAGAATAAAAGGGAAACTGATGGAAACTGTTTTACACAGGGAGTGGTACACAAAGGCAATGAGCTGCAAACGGAAGTGGTTCAAGCATTTATATTAACGATATTTAATCGGCATTTGGGCAAGTACATGGACAGGAAAGGACGAGAATGCGATGGGGTAAAAACAATAACTGCAGATGCTGGAAACCAGATTCTGGATCAGTGGTGCTGGAAGAGCACAGCAATTCAGGCAGCATCCAACGAGCAGCAAAATCGACTTTTCGGGCAAAAGCCCTTCATCAGAAATCTGCCTAACTTGTTCCGAACACTGACCCTGACACACTCTGAGAACTATATCGTTGGCCATATCACCAACCTAGTTATAAGTATTTTTTGTGGCCAGTGGAAGATTGGAGCTAGACAAGGGAGCAGTAAGCCAAAAAAACACAGGGAATTATCGACTCAATCAGCCAACGTCAGTGAAGAGACTTCGTTGGAGGGGATTCTGAGGGGTAGGATTTACTTCTATTTAGAAAGACAAGGACTGATTAGGGATAGTCAATTATGATTTGTGTGATGGAATTCATGTGTAATTAATGCGATTGAGTATTATGAAGAGGTGACAAAGAAGATTGAAGAAGACACAGTGGTATACATTGTTTACACAGACTTCAACAAGGCATTTCATAAGGTTCTCCATCGTAGACAGATTACTCAGGTTAGGTTATATGTAATCAAGGAAAAAACTAACCAATTGGATACAAAATTGGATTGAAGGTTGGATTGGATTGGATTGTTTTCCAGGCTGAAGACTTGTGGCCAGCGGTGTGCTGAAAGAATCAGTGCTGAGCTCACTGCTTTTCATCACGGATATAAACAACTTTAATGTGATTATCGGAGGCATAGTTAGTAAGTTTACAGATAACATCACCAAAGTGGTGCAGTGGACAGTGAAGAAGATTATCTCAGAATATAACGGGATCCTTGACCATCAATAAGCCAAGCACAGGCAGATGGAGTTTAAATTAGATATTTGTGAGGTTTTGCATTTTGTTAAGTTAAAGCAAGATAATACCCTGGGGAATGTTGCTGAACAAAGAGACCTACGGTGAAGATTCATAGTTCATTGAAAGTGGAGTTTAGGTCGGTAGGGTGGTGAGGAATGCAGTTGGCATGCTTGCCTTAATCGGTCAGAACATTGAGTATGGGAGTAGGGGGTAGCGTGTTGCGCTTGTACAGGACGGAGGTGAGGCCACTTTAAGAATACTGCGCACATGTCAGTTGACTCTGCTAAAGGATGGATGTTGTTAAGCTTGAAAGGGTGCAGAAAATATTTACAAGGATTTTCTGGAACCTGAGGGTTTGAGCTACAGGGAGATGATGAACAGGTTGAGGCTTTTTCCGCTGGATTGTCAGAGGCTGAATGATGATATGACAGAGGTTTTAAAAAAGTCCTGAGGGTCATGGATAGTCTGAATGGGCAAGATCTTTTTCCCAGTGTAGGGGCGTCCAGAACTAGACGGCATAGTGTGAAGGTGACATGGCAAAGACTTAGAAGGGACCTGAGAGGAAACCATTTCATACAGAGGCTGGTGGGTGTACTGTCAGAAGAAGTGGTGAACGCGGGTACAATTACACGTTTAAAATGTATCTGGATAGGTACATAAATAGGAATGGTTCAGAGGGATGTGGGCCAAATGCTGACAAGTGGGACGAGATCTGATTAAGATGCCAGATTGGCGTGGACTATTTGGACAAGAGGATCTGTATCCATGCTGTATGACTCTCTTATTCTCACAATGGGATGAGGGAAAATTCTAAAAGGGCCATTCGAATGGGAATACTCTTTCTCAATAATTTGTGGTGCCGCTCTGATTGTAAGTATTTAAAGATTTGACAGAGAAGTATGTCACTGATAATGGTTCACAGACAGGAAGATGAAGATGAGGCTGAGACCACAATCTGATCAGCCACAATCTTAATGCATGGTGGAAAAGGCTCAAATTCTCTAATGAGCCACTCCTGTTCCTCAGTCCCATGTTTCTGCGTTTCATTCAACCTCTCAAACCGGCTATACAGGAGCTGTTGGAGTCCACTGAATGTTATAGTATGGTGCACAGAAACAGAGGAGACCATTTCGTCCCTCAAGACTGTCCCACACGGTTTGGGAGCTTTGGAAAATGTAATTGGAAGACCCAGGCTAGACACTTTACAGAGCTTCCCCTCTCTGTAACTTGTGCTTCATTCGTTGATCATGTTGTAGACCCAGATTCACTGTGAATACAGCCCACAAATCTCACCCAGCAATGGCTCACAAAATCCGCTGGTCTCCCTGATTGCAACATTCCATAAAAGACCTTCCAGGAAAATAACATCAACTAACTTTCCAATAACAGAATGGGAGAACATCAGAAACAGGAGCAGGTCATTCACATCCTAAGCCTTCCTTGCCCTTCCCTAAGAGGAGAAAGTGAGGTCTGCAGATGCTGGAGATCAGAGCTGAAAATGTGTTGCTGGAAAAGCGCAGCAGGTCAAGCAGCATCCAAGGAGCAGGAGAATTGCCGTTTCGGGCATGAGCCCTTCTTCAGGAATCCCTTCTTCGGGCATAAGCCCTTCTTCACTAAGATCAAGGCTGACCTGTTCCAAGTCTCAAATCTTCCTCAATGTCCAAGTCTTCTTGAGCACTTCCATAGAACACAGAACAAAGAACAGGACTGATTTGGAGATGCTGGTGTTGGACTGGGGTGAACAAAGTTAACAATCACACAACACCAGGTTATAATCCAACAGGTTTAATTGGAAGCACACTCGCTTTCGCAACGTCGATTCTTCATCAGGTTATAGAGGAGGGCTCAATCCTAACACAGAATTTATAGCAGAAATTTGCAGTGAGATGTAACTGAAATTATACATTGAAAAAATGATTGTTAATCCTTTCATCTGTTAGAATACCATGATAGCTTCACTTCCTTCATATGTAAATCACAAAACCTTTTTTAAAAAGTTGCATTCTCAGGTTAGCCGTTCACAATGGTGATAGCTAGTCAGTATGGTGAAGATGTTTCCCCCCCTGTGTTCTCTGTCTATGCCATGATGTTTAGTTTAATTTTAATCTAAAAAGTGAGATAACGCAGTTTTACATGAATTCATTCAGTTTTTAACCTCAGAGTTCTACATGAATGCATGCAGTTAGGACCTTCATCCCTCGACGTTGTGCCGTATATCCTACTCTAAGATCAGACTGAACTACATGCTTCCGTTCACTTTGTTCCATGTGCCTATCCAAGAGGCTCTTATGTTTCCCTCACGTATTTGACTCTACTACCACCGCTGGCAGTGCATTCGACACACCTACCACTCTCTGTGTAAAGACTCTATCGCTGATATGTCCCCTAAACCTTCATCCAATTGCCTTAAAATTATGCCATTTAGTCATAGACATTTCTGCTCTGGGAAAATGCTTCTGGCTACTCACTCTCTCTATGCCTCTCATCATCTTGTACACCTCCAGTGAGAAAAGCACTCGCTCCATCATGGTTTCTTCACAAGACCTGCCCTCTAGTCCAGGCAGCATCCTGGTAAATCTCCTCCTGGTAAATCGCACTTAATGAGAATTAATTATGAGCTCTACACTTTATGGAGTCATTCACGGCACAATGAAAGATGATTATCATCGGTGGGCATTAATCATCTCAGCCGTGGGACACATCTGCAGGAGATCTTCAGCGTAGCTTCCTCAGCCCAGGTATCTCCAGTTTGTCATCATAGATTCCCTACAGTGTGGAAGGAGGCTATTCAGCCATGGAATCCAAACTGAGCAGATTAGATTCCCTACAGTGTGGAAAAGGCACTTCGGTCCAACCAGTCCACACTGACCCTCCGAAGAGTAACCAACCCAGACACATTTCCCTCTGACTAATGCACCTAACATAATGGACAATTTAGCACGGCCGATTAACCCGGCCTGAACATCTTCGGACTGTGGGAGGAAACCGGAGCACCCGGAGGAAACTCATGCAGACAAGTGGGGAATGTGCAAACTCCACCCAGACAGTTGCCCAAGGCGGGAATCGAACTTGGGACCCTAGCGCTGTGAAGCAGCAGTGTAAGCTACTGAGCCACCGTGCCAGCCGAAGAGGGGGCATTCACTGAAGTTTACAAAATTTTCAGAACAAATTGTCCCTCTTCAGCTCTTGAAACAGTCTGTGACCATGTGCAGCAAGACCTGGACAACAGTCAAGATCGTGCTCTTAAAGTCTGGGTAACATTTATGTAACAGCACTGTACATTTCCACAGTAAAAGGAGGAGTTCATTCAGCACCTCAATCTGCTTTCACAAGAATGTGGGGAAGCCATTCATCCCATCAAAACTACTGGGCAAGAAGAAGGATAGACCATTCAGTTCCTCCTGCCTGTTGCACAGGAAGACAGGGAGTCTGCTCTCTCCCACATGTCACATACATGGGAACAGGAAGAACCATTTCACACCCGGAGTCGCTTACAAAGGAACAGGAAGAGGTTATTTAGCTTGTCAAGCCACGAACGCAGGAACAGGAAAGTGTCAGAGATACTCCAACATCACAAACAAATGGAGCAGGGGCTGCACAGATAGACTGCTCCAAATTGATCCACATGGTTTAATTATGTGTTACCTTAACATGGTTTTCTGGCAGTCGGAATGAAGCCAACATTTTTTTTAGCCATTCTCCAAGTTAACTTCCATCTCCAAGAAGGCAGCCCCATGGTCTTCGTGGAGGTCAGAAGCCGTTGGGGAATAACTAACTGCTTCAGAATGAAGGTAATATGGCCGCAGTCAGGATTGTGTACAAGGTGACATTCAATGCAGTGTCAGACAGTAACTGTTAATTCAAGTGTTCAGAGTTCATTCAGAGCCTGTACCTCTCTGTCAATCGACATGGAGGCTCTGCAGCTGCATGTAAACTGTCGTGAGTCAAATATCTAATGAAGAGCATGAAATTTTCACCCTATTCAGCTGTTTGGGACATAATGAATTTCTGTCTATACCCATCAAGCTTCAACCTCTTATTGTCTCACAGCGCTACAGAGTAAACACATATTTACTGCACTCTCTCCTCATGGTAACATCATGCCAGTTTTTAGTCTGGTCAAAATACTTTGCAGTCTCTCAGTGACAAAGGGATCATTATTTATAAAGCAGACCAAATCTTTACACAATGCACCAAATACTCTCTTAACAAAACACGATCAGTGGGAAAGATATTCTAACTTTTGTACTTCAATCATTTTGCATGAAGAGCCACATATTATTAACTTCCTGCCTCCGTATGAATTCTGTCAGTGATTAAGACTAAACACATCCAGGTCCTTTTCAACAAAAGCACTTGCCAACCTCCCTACCATTTAATAAATATAAATGTACATGATGGTATTTGTTGTTCACATCTGAATCATTTTTATACCTTGTGAACAGCTATTGCCCAAACACTGATCCTGCTGCCACCCATCAATCCTTCCGTCCAGAGAAAAACAGTATACTTCTCGTATCTCTATTACCCAATGTTTAATCCATGTGGTATATATTCCACCCCAACCGACCCATGGACTCTAACATTCCCCATTCTCCTGTATTCAAACATGTCAAGCGCCTTCTAAAAATACAAACACTCCAGTCCCTTTGGTTCTCAACTGTCGATGTCACATCGGATAATCTCCAGGTTTATCAAAGGTCATTTCACCTTCCTGAATCTAGGCCGAATGTACCAAATCATATCATTATTCTCCAAGTATCTAGTTGTCACTTTCCTTATAAAACGTTCCAATATTTTATTCTTACAGCTGACATCAAGCTATTTCGTTTTCTGTTTTCCCTCTCCATTCAGTTTTAAATATTTAGGTTTACAATATTTGTTTTCCAGTCTGCGGCATGCTTTCCAGAATCTAACTAGCTTTGAAGAATAATTAGTAATTATTTCACTTGCTCTGTTCTGATCTCAATCACTCTGGGATGTAGCTCATCAGATGCAGTAACTTATGAAACTTCAATTCAATTAGGTTTTCAATAACATACTCCTCATTACTTCTGATTTCCTGCAATCTCCCATTTTTACCAATCACTCTGTTCCCTAATATTTCTGCAAGTGAGTTTCTGTACCTTCCCCTGTGGAGATGGGACCAATGCATTCCTCTCAGCAGGCAAGTGGTTTCTGACCGCTTGTGGATTCATTGGAGGACTGCACTTCAGAGATGGTAGATATATTACCCACTGCTGCCTGCAAAGTTCCAGAATCAATCCATTTAATTCATCGTGAGTGTCAACTCAGTCCTGTCCCTGGTATGAGACGACAGGTTATACTGAAGGAGGGGATACAGCTCAGTGACCACCTCGATTTTGAGACAAGCTGGTTTTAAACTTTACACCTGAATGGGTGCAGCTTAGACAAATGTTCCTGGAAATCCCAGAGAGTATAGTACAGTGCCCTGCTCCTCCCAGTTTACACAGCTTCCCTTCTTTGTAATCTCAGCTCCATTTGTTTATTATGGACCCAGCCACACTGTAAATGCAGTATTCAGAGTGGGGTGCCCAGAACCCCGGGTGTCCCTGAATGAACCCAGTAACTGACATCACAATCCTGAGAACACCATTCACAAAGCCTCCACTGACTTTCTAGATGACAGCAGCAAGTCAATTCCCCACACCCATAGTGCATCCATTCAGTGTTTTTTCCTGTCTGAGAAAGCTGTTACAATTCATCACAGTCGCACAGTAACAGTTCCTCCCTCCAAAGAAGCAGTTGACAATGCAACATTACGTTTCTTTCTTTCTCAGTGACTATAAGTATTGCTGATGGAGTTGATCACCACACTCAGAGACGAGAGAGAGACGAACATAACTCACGGTAAGCAGGGACATCCCATAATAAGTATGATATTCAGGAATATGTGAAAAGGGGAAATGTTAGAATAACTTCCCATTCTGTTTTCCTTCCAGTCAATCATCAGCAATCCTTTTGCTTGCTTTTCCTTTCTCTCTCTCTCTCCCTCTCTCTCTCTCTCTCTCTCTCTCTTGCTGGACATCATCCACTCAACACAAACCGCCCGTTCACCCTTCCAACCATCCCTGATATACTAATATTATTTCTCAGTTGCATTCAGTTTTGATAGGTTTACTGAACTCGAAACGCTATTGTGTTTCTTCCGACAGACTGCCATTACTGCTGAGATTCTCCAACATTCTTTCAGACGGTGGAGAATCTCATTTCAGATCGCCAGCGTCCGCATTTCCTTGGTTATTTCATCTTTACTTTTATTGTTTCGCGGGATGTCAGCATCACTGGCAAGGGCAGCATTTGTTGTCCATCCTAACGGCCCTTGACCTTGCGGCCATTTGTCAAGGCATTTTGGAGGCAACCATATTGTTGTGGATCTGAGGTGACACTGAGTTCAGACAGGGCAAAAATGTTAGGCTTCTTTACCAAAGGTTACTAATAAAATAAGAAAAGAAATCCTGATGGTTTATGGTTGCCAAGCGTGAAATTAGGTTTCATTCCAAATTTTGTCATTGGAATTTAAATTTAGTTATCGGCAGTGGTAGGATTTCAGACAATGGTTTTAGAGTCAATCACCCGTGTCTCTGAATTACACAGTCAGTGACATTATTACTCTGTTTTAGAGTCCCTGTTGTGAAGTAACTGTAGAGACAAGAACAAGTTTATGATCAAACTATTTGTAACTGGAAGAGAGGTCAGAAGAGAACTGGAGCCATAAAATCTGTGTTAACGAAGGGGTAGATGATGGCGAAGTCTGCAACAGAACTCAGGCAGAGCTGGAGATTGGGGATATTATGAAGGTGGGTGTTAGCAGGTTTGATCACAGAGAGAATATGGAGACATAAAACAGTTCACGGTAAAAAGGGACTCAACGTTCCGAACAGTCTTGTTCCTTCTCAGATGTTTATGAGTAAGTAGTTTGGAAATGCATGAGAATGATGTGGCGTTTGTGACTGAAAGTTTATGTTTTTGTTAAATATAATCAACCAGAATAGCAATAACATTCAGCCTCATTTATAGAATCGACAGAGCTAGACTTACCAGGAACGCCAATAATAGCGAGGATGGGATAGTACCCAGCTTGAATAATCATCAGGACGGCTCGTATCCGCAACTCAAGCCGTGGCCAATCCTGAGAAAGGCAGTAAAGACCCCAAGATAAACCCCTGTCCATTGTTGCAACATTCCAGCCTAATGTTCTCAAATTCTGATCCATTGTTGGAGCATTCCAGTCACATGTTCACAGATTCTGATCCATTGTTGGAAGATTCCAGCCTAATATTCTCAAATTCAAATCTATTGTTGGAACATTCTAATGTTCTCAGATTCTGATCTCTCTCTCTTTCTCTGTAGCTGCTGATCCCAATCTTCTTGAGTTTGACTCTGCCCCGAACACTATGGCATAACAAGTTGAAAGAAGGCCCTAAGTATGGAAGAGAGAAAGCCTCTAGTGACCCAGTTAGGTCCAGGAAGGCTGATATTAATCACAGTCACTGAACAAACAGCTCCAGTTAACTCATTTTACGGCAACTCTGATATATCACAATAATACTTGGTATGGGTGGGATTTTGATATCGCTGATTATTGGGCTAATGGCACATCTCCAGTTGTAAACACAGAGGTGAGGGAGAGAGATAATTCTTTCTGTTTACAGGCTCGATGATTCTGCTGTGTTTTGGCAGCGTAGGAATTGCTGGGCTCCCGAGGCCGCCTGTGTCTGATCACCAGGCCTGCTGCATCTTTTCCTGTTATTTATTTATTTTTAAATTTGACTTTTGTCTGTCAAGCATTTAACGTCTTAAGTGGGTTTAGGCACTTTTGAGAGACACCTGCAGAGCCAGAGACGATGTAGATACAGTCCATTCCTTGTGGTCCTTGCAGCCGCGGCCTGGTCCTGTGGAGTGATGGTCAAACTCTCACAGAACCAGGATTCTTAGTTTTACCTTTCGCAAGTTATTGTTGGAGTCTCAGCAGAGTTGGAAGGCAGGAAATCTCTCCCCGGTTCTAAACACTCTCTCTGTGATTTATCTTGGAACTGTCTTTTGATGTTCTTTCCTCCTGTCATGAAGAACTGCATGTGAGAAAATCTGTTTCCTGCATTTGTTTTTTGACATTTGTTTGCTTATTGGATGATACCATATTGGAGCAGTTACTGTATACCTGTTAAATAAACTATTATTCTGCTAATTTTTGCAATAGAATAAAGTTATTGTAAGTTCCTCTTCCTTTTGTTGTCTTTTATCGACAGTATTCGAATAAATAGTGTTTTGCTTAATTATCGAATATTTTGACTAAGTAAATTATATCTGAAACACATCACCTCACATTTACCAGCGGAATGGGCCGAGCTGGAGGAGTGATAATCATGTCAGGATTTATATCGGATGCTGAATCCACCTCTCAGATCCAGCCCGGATATGTATTAGCCCTGATGAGATACCTGCTCAGCATGAAGCACTGCATAGACCAGGCTAGTGTACTGCTCAGCAATCCGTCCAGGATCGAACACTGCTTAGAGCTCACCGGTTCACTACTTATCTGTCCAACAGTGCACTGATCTATAAACTTGGACTCGATAATCTTTTCAGCACATGGCACTGTGTAGAACAGACAAAGGCATTGTTCTATACACACGGACTGGATATCTGCGCAGCATGGGGAGCTGTGCAATGAATAGCAATGAATTTATCTATTAATCTAGAGCCGTTACCTTCCCAGCATACACAGCTGTGTACACCAATCACTGCATTGCTGAGTAACACTGTGTTAGATCACTGCCCACCATGGGGAAACTTGCAGCTCATGCTGCAAGTGACAGAATGTGCAGCTCCCCTCCAAATACAGCTCCATATCTCCATTGTGGCATGTCACAGGAGTGCTGTGGAAGTGAAACTCACTGCCAGAGAGAGATGGCGGGGGAATCAGTTTAAATACCAACAAATGGGAGGAGCTTGGTTAAAAGCGAGGGGGAGATTGAGAGAGAATTTCACAAAATAATCTGATGGTAGGTTTAAAAATTGTGAAATGAAAACATTTCGATAGCATCTTGCAATATTGGCCACTGTTTCCAGGAATGATGGGTGAGCAGGATATTGGTGTAAGTTAAGATGATGGAGAGTTTTGGATAATCATTTGTCCTGCAGCGTTGTAACTGGGAGAAGGATCAGCAGAGTCTTCGACTCATTCGGTTTGAATCGAACAATAATTTGTCCCAGTGCCATTTTCACTGAGTGTGACAGAAGGAATGTCTGCACGAGGCAGAGCTTGTCTCCTGGTATTATCTTATCGAACTCACCTCATCAATTATCCACCCCACTCCATGGTGTCCCTCTCATTCAATACCAGCCCGATTCTCCCACCCATCATGGCTGGAGGTACACATCATCGCCCGGGAACCCCTGGATATTCAGTGATCCCTGGCACTGCTGCCATCTGTAAAAGGCCAATGGGCACGCGGTTGAGCTTTCTCAGTTTGTAGCTGCGCTGCATAGTTTACCCGAGCATGGCAGATAAGTGGCAATTCCACCGCAGTTTGTCGACAGGGGCACGGAGGTCCTGGTGGATGGGCTAGTACAGAGGAGAACCATTCTGTTCCCAGAGTGGGCCATACCACCAGACCCACCAAGCATGGTCTGAGTACACCACACAGCTCAGTGTCGGTCAGAAGAAATGTCCAGCAATTCAGGAAAAGCATCAATAACCTTCCACGCTCTGACAGGATAAGAGTCATCGTATTCTCCCTACTCTCTCACACTCACTGTATATCTGTTAGCGCCTCCCCCAGAATAAGGCTCCATCACTGTCACCACTGCAACGCAGCAACTTCTCTCCCTCTCACTTATGCAATACCCCCACATGCTTATAAAATGTTCTTATGAATGCTGTTTCTAGAATTCTCTGGATGATGTCGTTTGTACAATGTTCCAGATAATTTTCAAAATAATTCAACTTTAGCAAAATGTTCATCCCCCAGTATGTAACGTATCAGAGGAAGGAGCAGAGTTTTACTTTTTTCAAAGTCACTCAGGATGAAAGTGCATCATGAAGCCATTAAGCCTCTCAAATATGCTCCATAATTCGGACAAAGGGAGAACCTAAACACTTGAAGACTCACTCTCTTCTTGAAGACAGGCGCCACATTGGAGTTTCGCCAGTTTCACTGGAACACTCCTGTAATCCCGAGAGTTATGGGATATTTCACACAGTGCCACCAGTTATTCTGTAACCACTTCTATTAAAAGAAGCTATGAATTGCTGATGAGCTTTTTACACTTGTTCTTTTCTGTTTGAGAAAAGCCTTGTTCGTTTTGTTAGAGACAATGCAAAACTTTCATCTGACTACAATTTTGTTTATAATGTTTAAACTCTTTGTGCCTTCCCCTGTGAGGAACGATGTAAAATATTATTTCAAATTCTCTGCCTGTTCACTGAAACCAGTTCCCCAGTCACATCCTCCAGGTGTCCCACATATTCTTTCCTGCATTTCTTCTAAGGGTCACACACACATCATGAAGATTTTTTATTCCAGATTTTCTTTTCATATTTCTTGCCAGTTTTGGAATATTTTTCTTTGTATTTTGTTTTATACAATCTGCTTCAAGTTCCAGAAGTAAACTTCCCAAATGTGGCCGACGCTAGAACTCAACAATCTGAATTCTTTAGTTTCTGATTGATCAGTATCCTTCACAGCCTTTGTGAAGGTGGTTCATCTTCACATTTCCATATCATCTTCTTTTTGAGCAGGGTCAATCATTATTGAGGGTTATTAAGTAGTACCTGCTTAATCCCCCCACCCCCCACCCCCCAACTCACATCTGCTGACCTTCACCTAAGTCTGTTTTCACACTCCGTATTTGACCAGATATATGACATAAATGTGCAATTGAAATGCCTGGCTCTTCTCAATCATTCAGGGGGAACCTACGTATGTGGCTGAACACATGATCAGCTGAGGGTGACTCCATTCTCCCAGTTTCCCTCCCTCTGTCATTTCTGTTCGATAATGCCACATTTCTTTGGGAAGCTTCCTACATGTCATCCTTTTCTCTCAAACGAGAAATGCCCTCACTCTGATGGACTGAACCTTCAGCTGTGACTGTCCCGTCTCCCTCACTTCTGCTCTCACTCCGTCCTCTTCTTCCCAGAACAATGATAGATCTCCCCTTGTCCTCACTTCCTACTGCACTAGAATCCACATTCACAGAATCATCCTCTGCCACTTCCACCACCTCCAGCAGGACAGCACCATCAAACACCATCTTCCCCTCCGGTCCACTTTCAGTATTTCACAGGGACCATTCCTTCTGTTGCACCCTCCATCACCCCGAACACTTCCCCAAACTCCCATGGCACCTTCCCATGTAAATGCAGATGCTGCAACATTTGCCCATTCATGTCTTCCGTCCTCACAGTCCAAGGCTCTAAACACACCTTCCAGGTGAAGCAGCATTTCACTTGTACGCTTTCATTCCAGTCTCCTGTCATTGCTGCTCACAATGCAGTCTCCTTTACATAAGTGAACCAAACAGAAACTGCGTTGAGGAACATCTCCACTCTGTCTGGAAGAATGACCCTGGCGTTCTGATTGCACCCCATTGTTCTAAAGATAATGAGAATTCTTTGAGGAGGTAATGACGGGTTGGACCAGAGACAGTTATCTATCTGAACTTCCACAAGGCCTCTGATATGATACCGCACAGGATGCTGCAGAGTAAGATAAGGATCCATGGTGTGAGAGACCAGGTATTAGCATCGACAAAAGGCTGGCTCTCTGACAGGATGCAGAGTGAGATAAAATTGTCCCTCTCAGGATGGCAGCCGGTGACTAGCAGTGTTCCCCAAGAGTCAGTGTTGGGACCACAATATTTCACTTTATAGGTTAATGATCTGATTGGCGGGGCAGAAGGCATTCTGGCTACGTTTGCAGATAAAGCAAAGATAGGTGGAGGGGCATGGAGTATTGAGGAGGCAGGGAGCATGCAGAAAGATTTCGACAGTTTAGGAGAGTGGGAAAAGGAAGAGCAGATGGAATACAATGTGGGACAGTGTGAAGTCATGCACTTTGGTATGAAGAATACAGGCATGAACTATTTACTAAATGGGAAAAAAGTTCAGAAATCTGAGTAACAAAGTGACTTGGGATTCCAAGCTCAGGATTCGCCTTAGATAAACTTGCAGGTTGAGTCAGTAGTGAAGAAGGCAGATACAATGTTGTCATTCATCTCGAGAGGAGTAGGATATAATGGTGGGGATTCTGAGGCTTTCTAAGGGTCTGGTCAGACCACATTTCCAGTATTTTGTGCCTCATACATCAGAAAGGATGTATTAGCCTTGGTGTGTGTCAAGAGAATGTTAATCAGAAATGAAAAGCTTAACACATGAGGAACGTTGGAGGACCCTGGGTTTATACTCGATGAATATTAGAAGGATGAGGGGGGGATCCACTTGAAACTTACAGAATACTGAATGACCTGGATACAGACAAAACTGGGAGGACGTTTGTACTGGCAGGAGGGCACAGGCTTAGAGAAAAGGGAAAACCCATTAGAACGGAGATAAGATGAAACGTCTTTAGCCAGAGGGTGGTGAAATTGTGGAAGTTCTTATCACAGAAGGCTGTGGAAATCGAATCATTTGGCACCAACGATATAGCCAGAGAACGGACTGAGGATCTGAAAAGTGACTACAGAGAGTTAGTTTGGAAGCTGAAGAGCAGGACGAGTAGAGTAGTGATCTCAGGTTTGGTACCAGTGCCACGAGCTAGTGAGATGAGGAACAGTCAGCGAATGCAGCTTTACACGTGGCTGCGAGGCTGGTGCAGGAGGGAGGGCTTCGGTTACCTAGACCAGCGGGATACCTTCTGGGTAAGGTGGGCCCTGTACATGAAGGACGGGTTGCATCTGAACTGGGGGGGCACAAATGTCCTGTTTGGGAGGTTTGCTCGTGTGATTCTGGCGGGTTTAAACTAGATTGGCAGGGGGGTAGGAATAAGACCACATGTCTGAGAGGGGGTGAGTTGCAGCCGGGACAGTGACAGGATATATTGAATCTATCAGGAAGGTTTCTCACGTGATGAAACAAAGGAATCGGTTAAAGTGCATCTGCTTTAATGCAAGGAATGTCCGAAATAAGAGTGACGAACTTAGAACATGGATCAATACTTGGGGCTACGATGTCGTGTCCATAACGGAGACGTAGGTTTCACAGGGGCAGGGATAGTTGCTTGATGTTCCAGGGTTTAGAACGTTTAAAAATGCTTCGGGGCAGCACAGTGGTACAATGGCTAGCACTGCTACCTCACAGCACCAGAGACCCGGGTTCAATTCCCATGTCAGGGAACTAACTGTGCGGAGTTTGCAAATTTTCCCCGTGGGTTTCCTCCAGGTGCTCTGGTGTCCACCCATAATCCAAAAATGTGCAGATTAGGTGAATTGGCCATGCTAAATTGCCCGTAGTGTTAGATGAAAGGGGAAATGTAGGGGAATGGTTTTGGGTGGGTTACTTTATGGAGTGTTGGTGTGGATTTGTTGGGCTGAAGGGCTTGTTTCCACACTGTAAGTAATCTAATCTAATCTAAAAAAAAGATTAGGGTGGGTGGAAAATGAAGAGGGGGTGTAGAATTGCTAATCAGAGAGTGCATCACAGCTACATAAATGAGGTTGTTGAGGAAGGTTGGTCGACTGAGTCAGTATGGATGGAAGTTAGGGACATCAAGGGAACAATCACCGCATTTGGGGATTTTCTACAGACCACCTAATAACAGTAGAGAAACTGAAGATCTCATAGGCGGGCAGATTCTGGAAAAATGTAAAAGTGGCAGGATTATAATTAAGGGTAATTTCAACTCTCCCAATATCGACTGGAACCTCCTAAGTGCAGATGGAGTGGATGAAGCCGTTTTTGTCAGGTGTGTTCAAGAGGGTTTCCTTGCTCAGTATGTGGACGGACCGTCGAGGGGAGAGGCTATTTTGGATTTGCTGTTCGGCAACGACCCAGGACAGGTGTCCGAACTCTGGGTGGGAGACCACTTTGGTGAAAGTGATCACAACTGCCTCAAATGTAGCATAGTCTGCGAGAGTGAAAGGAGCAGTTTCCGAGGGAAGATATTTAATTGTGGAAAAGGAAATTATGATGCTATCAGACAGGAGTTGGCAAGTACAGACTGTGAGCAATTGTTCCGCAGAAAGGGCACAGCAGACATATGGAGACTGGTTAAGGAGCAGTTGTTGCGAGTGATACACAAATTTGTTCCTCTGAGACAGGTAAGAAGGGGTAAGATTAAGGAACCTTGGATGACGAGAACAGAGGAACATCTCGCAAAAAGGAAGCAGGCAGCTTACGTAAGATGGAGGAAGCAAGGATCGAGCACAGCTTTAGAGGATTACAGACTTGCTAGAAAGGAGCTCAGAAATGGACTGAGGCGAGCCATGATGGGGCACGAAAAGGCTTGGCAGGAAAGATTAGAGAGTATCCAAAGGCATTTTTCTCATACGTGAGGAATAAGAGAATGATCAGAGAGAAGGCAGGGCCGATCAGATATAGCATAGGGAACTTATGCGTGGAGTCTGAGCAGATAGGGAAAGCCCTAAATGAGTTTTTTACTTCGATTTTCACTAAGTAAAGAGAACTTGTTGTAAATGAAACTTCGAGGAGCTGGGACAGATCAGTCTTGACCAGATCAAGATTGAGGAAGTTGATGTGCTCGCAATTTTGGAAAACATTAAGATGGATACGTCCCCAGGACCAGACCAGATTTATCCGAGACTGCTCCGGGAAGTGAGAAAGGAGGTTGCTAAGCCGCTGGCGAGGATATTTGCCACCTCACTTTCCACAGGATTCGTACCGGAGGATTGGAAGGAGGCGAATGGTGTTCCTAATTTCAAGAAGGATAATAGGGAAATCCCTGGCAATTAGAGACGAGTCAATCTTCCGCCTGTGGTCAGCAAAGTTTGGAGAAAATTCTGAGGGATATGATTTATGAGTGTTTGGCAAAGCATAGTGTGATTAAAGGCATTCAGCATGGCTTTGAGAGGGGCAGATCATGCCTCACAAAGCTAATTGAGTTCTTTGAGGAGGTGTAAAGATAGGTCGACGATGGTCGAGAAGTGGATGTGGTGCATGTGCACTTCAGCAAGGTATTTGATAGGGTTCCCCATGGAAGGCTCATTCATAAAGTCAGGAAGTATGGGATACAGGGAGATTTGGTTATCTGGATTCAGAGTTGGCTTGTTGGCAGAAGGCCGACAGTGGTTGTAGATAGAAAGTATTCTGCTTGGAGGACAGTGTTGAGAGGGATCTCACAGGGCTGTGTTCTTGGGCCTCTGCTCTTTGTAATTTTTATAAATGACTTGGATGATGAGGTTATGGTGTGGGTTAGTAACTTTGCTGATGACACAAAGGTTGGAGGTGACGTCGATAGTATAGAGGGCTACTGTAGGCTGCAGAGCAACATAGACAGGATGCAGAGCTGGGCTGAGAAATGGCAGATAGAGGTAAACGTAGATAAATGTAAAGTGATGCATTTTGGAAGGTCAAATTCGAATCCTGAATATAGCATTAAAGACAGGATTATTGGCAGTGTGGAGGAACAGAGGGATCTGGGTGCGCAAGTGCATAGATCTCTCAAAGTTGCCACCCAAGTGGATAGGGTGTCAAGAAAGCATATGGTGCTTTGGCTTTCATTAATAGGGGGATCGAGTTTAAGAGCCGTGAGTTTTGCTGCAGCCCTACAAGTCCTGGTGAGACCACACTTGGAATATTGTGTCCAGTTGTGGACGCCCTATTATTGGAAAGCTCAGAGGCTTTGGAGAGGGTGCAAAGAAGGTTTACCAGGATGCTGCCTGGATTGGACGGCTTGCTTATGAAGAAAGGTTGAACGAGCTTGGATCTTTCTCTCTGGAGACAAGGAGGAGAGAGGAGAGCTGATCGAGGTGTACAAAATAATGAGAGGAATAGATAGTGTCAATACCCAGAGACTTTTCCCCAGGGCAGGATTGACTACTACGAGAAGTCATAGTTTGAAGATATTAGAAGGAAGGTAAAAGGGAGACGTCAGAGGTAGATTCTTTATGCAGAGGGTTGTGAATGCATGGAATGCATTGCCAGCTCTGATGGTGGAAGCAAAGTCATTGGGGACATTTCAGCGACTGTTGATCATGCACATGGATAGCAGTGAGTTGAGGGGTGAGTAGGTTAAATTACTACATTTTACATTAGGATTAAATCTCGGGACAACATCATGGCCCAAAAGGGCAGTTTCCGTGCTGTACTGTTGTATGTTCTATGTTCTATTTAGTGTATTTAAAACAGACTCAGATAAGTTTTGATTGACAAGGGGATCAAAGATTATTGAGAGGAAGCAGGAAAATGGGGTTGAAAATCTGTCAGTCGTGATCGAATGGCGGAACAGACTTGATGGTCCGAATTGCTTCATTTCTGCTTGTATAGTGTTCTGGATGGCACGGTGGCTCAGCGGTTTGCACTGCTGCCTCCCAGCATCAGGGAACTGGGTGCGATTTCGTCTGGGTGTTCTAGTTTCCTGTCACAGTTCAAAGTTGTGCAGGTTAGGTGAACTGGCCATGCTGAATTGCCGATTGTGGTCAGGGATGTTGATGTTAGGTGCAATAGTCAAGGGTCTATGTATAGTATGAGGGTAGAGAATGGGATAGGTTCGCATACTCTTTGGAGGGTCAGTATAATCCTGTTGGGCTGAAGGGCCCGTTTTCACACTGTAGGGATTCTAAGAAAATACAGATCGCTGCAATGTTCCAATGAAGCACAACCCAAGCTCGAGTAACACCTCACTTTACACTTTGGTACGATACAGTCTGTAGGAGTTAATATTCAATTCCATAAATTCACAGACTGAACCCACGATGGCTGTTCTCCACTTTCCTTACACTCTCCCTCCTGGGCTCCCTAAGTTCGTGTCTTGTTAATGCTGCATTCAACAGAGAAAATCAATTTCTAATATTTGCACATTAATTTTCACCCATTATATATCTGTGTCTCTTTCACCACAATTTCAAGCCCATTTGTCTTTCACACTGGGCCTCCAAACACTCTTTCCCACCTCTGCCAAGATACTAAAGCGCTCATTTTCCAATCCTTTACACGCCTGAAGAAGATTTACACTGGACTTGAAACATTAACATTGTTTCCCTGTCTCTGCAGATGTTTCCAGACACACTGAGTTCCTTCAAAAATGAAAAGTTACAGAACACATTTGCAATATAGCAAAGATCATAGGATACAGGAAATCCGAAACAAAAACAAGTATTGTTGGACATACCGGGTGCTTTGAGGAACAGTCACAGAACCCGAAAGATTAACTCTGCTTTCACTCCACAGATGCTGTCAGACTTGTCAGTGTCTTCAGCAATTTCTGTTTTTGAACAAGTTTCAAACATGTGTGTCAAAGCTGCTCACAACCCTGACCAACGTGAAGCGCCATACACCGGAAAGTGCAGGATAACGCAAGGTATACAAATTCATTTGCTCTGAAACTACATAAGGCTGTCATCACCGACACTACAGAGCTCTTAATCATGGTCATGGAGAGAAACAGGGAAACACATTTGCTTTAAACAGAAGATGGCATTACCGGAGGGGAAGAGATTCAGGTGAAAACGTTAAATGCTTTTGAGGAATGCGACAAATTGGAGGCATGGCATCATGAAGATACCCAAACAGGATGAGAATTTTTCAAAAACGAAGCGTTCCCACATCAGAAACCTAGATAGGGCACTGCGTACAGGGGAGAAAGGTGACCGGGTCCCCGTACGAATTGAGGACAGGCAGCAGAATTGTACTGCAGATATTGCAGCTCAAACTGGGCATTCATGTGATACTGCAAATCATAGCAGCTGTAATAGTAGCAGCAGCAGCAGCAGCAGAATTATATTCAACCACAATATAATCTCTCAGTCTACCATTACCATAAAGCCGAATTCCGGATCAGTGATGAGTGTGGGTGAACATGCCACAGTCAAAACCGTGTGTATCTAAACCTGATGACAACCTATTCAAGCTACCGCACTTACTGCTTACATTAATAGACAGCAGAACAAACACCTGATAGAGAGGGCGCCATGAGCCCATGACTGTGACTATTTCTTTTAAAACCAGCTATGAATTACTGTTGGCCTGTCTACTCTTAGTCTTATCTGTTAGAAAAATCCTTGTTCCTTTTGTGAGAGACGGTTCAAGAACTTCCCTCCTATTACCATTTTGCTTACATCATTGAAATACTTACTGTGCCTTCCCCTGTGAGGAAAGATGTAAAACATGGGTGTAAATTATCTGTCTGCTCCCTGTAGCCAATTCTTCAGTTACACCCTCCAATTATCCTCAACATACTTTCCTGACTTAATTTCACCTAAGGTCACACACTCATCTTGAACTTTTTTTATATGCTCGGAAAAGCTCATGCTGCTTGTTTTTGTATTTCTTGCCAATTTACTGCATCATTTCGTTTCTCCCCTTTTCCTCGGTTTCTAGATTAATACAGTCATATCGTGCACAAACAGACCCTTTGGTCCAGCTTGTCCATGCTGACCAGGTTTTCCACACTAAACTATTCCAATCTGATTGTATATTGTCCATATGCCTCTAAGCGTCTCCCATTCATATGTTTGTCCTAATGAGTTTTAAATGTTGTAGCTGTACTTGCACCTCCCACTCTTTCTCTGACAGCTCATTCCCTATACACACATCCCCCTCTGTGTGAAAACATTGACCCTTCGTCCATTTCAAATCTTCGCTCTTCCACCTTAAAACTATGCCTTCTGTGGTTGAACTCCCCAATCCTGTGGAAAAGACCTTGGCTGGTCATTCAATTCAAACCTCTCATGATTTTATAAACTTCTACAATGTCATCCCTCAACCTCCTACACGCTATCTGACACTAACTTCACGAACAAGCATTTAAAGATAAGCACTGCAAATTGGAGACAATATTCAAATGACAGGTAAATAACACTCAGCCCAAGCTTCCTACTATGATTTGTTTTTCTCCATGTTACAATACTAAGGCAGCAGGAAACGCTTACGAGTACCAATAAGAGGTCAAACACCTGAATTGCTTTGTCCAAATCGTGTTATGATCTCTACAGTGAAAGCGCATCTCTGGCCTGAACCATATAAGAAGGGGAATTCTTGTACCACACGGTCAGCGTTGACCTTTAGCAGAGTGAGATGAAGGCTGATTATCCGTTTTGAAATTTGGATCACAGTGTGAATTCAGTGCAAAGGGGAGAGGTGTTTTCAAAAAGGTTTACTCCAAGAAGGAAACTTTCCAGAATGAGATGTGAGTGGGAGGTGTAAAACAGCATGAACGGAGAGACCAAGCCACACTGAGACCAGAGGCAAAGTGGCAGCACAAGACGCAGCTTGATGCTATAGCAGACTAGGTAGACTTGATTAAAGAGTTTCAGGTGAAGTGGATAGGGACCATAATGTGAGAGAATGTACACTGTAATTTGAGAGAAAGAACCTGGAATCAGGAAGGGGAGACGAGCAGGGAAGAGGATGGAACAGCAATGGCAATGTTTTCTGCGGGGTAAATCAGGAGGCACAGCGGAAATTCATGCCTAACATCAGCTTATGGTCCCTGAAATAAACATTAGAAATCTGGCCCTCCACTGATACTCATCAATAGTATCCTTGAGAGCTTTTGTCAACCATGGGTGGTTCACCTGCTTATCGAGTTCTTCTTTTTGAACAGAAACAATAATTACTGAGCGGCTTGGGTTATCTGCTTGAATGTCTGCTCATGTATACTCACTGACCTTCCTCGGGGTCTATTTTCACATTCCGCTTCAGACCAGATGTGAGGCAGAAATCCTCAATTTGGATGCCTGGTTCTTTTCAATCATTCAGGGGGAACTTCTGCCTGTGGCTGAACACATGATCAGCGGAGGCTGACTCCATTCTCCAAGTTTCTCCATATCTGTTATTTCTGTTTGATGATGACACATTCCTGTGAGCTGCGTCTAACGTGACCTCATTTTCCTTCAAACCAGAAATCCCCTAACTCTGGTGGACAGGGCCTTCAGCTGTCACTGTCCCATCCCCCACGGTGTTGCCCTGAATCCATCCCCTCTATCCCAGAACAATGATAGATTCCTCCTTGTCCACACTTCTTCCTGCACGAGACTCCACATTCCCATAATCATCTTACGCCATTTCCACCATCTCCAACAGGACAGCAACATCAAATGCATCTTCCCCTCCCGCCCACTGTCTGTATTTCGCAGGAACCATTTCCTCTCTGTCCCCTCCATCACCCAGAACACTTCCCCACTCCCCCATGGCACCTTCCCATGCAATTGCAGAAGCTGCAACACTTGCTCATTCACCTCTTCCCTCCTCACTGTCCAAGGCCCCAAACAACGCTTCCAGGTGAAGCAGCATTTCACTTGTAAACTTTCAATCTGATCTCCTGTCATTGCTGCTCATAATGCAGTTTCTTTATATTGGCGAGACCAAACAGAGATTGCTTTGAGGAACACTCCCACTCTGTCTGTAGAAATAACCCTGACCTTCTCATTGCTTCCCATTTCAATAACCTACCTTGCTCTCATACTAACATTTCAGCCCTGGGCTGCTGCAATGTTCCAAGGCAGCACAACCCAAGCTCGAGTAACAACTCACTTTACACTTTCGTACGTTACAGCCTTTAGGAGTTAATGTACAATTTCATAACTTCACAGTCTGACCCCATTCTAACTGTTCTCCAGTTTCCGTACAATCTCCCTCCTGGCCTCCCGATGATCTTGTGTGGTTGCATCTTCTTTATCTTTCACTGAATCGAGAGAACCCCTTTTCCCCATTCACATCTTAATATAAAGCTATTTCACATGATCTTCTCGTTCACCACTACTAAAAGCATGTTTATCTTTTGCCACACCCTCTTTTACCCGTCAACCCACTCCGCACATTTGTCAAGGGATTATAAAGCTCATTTTCCAATCCTTTTCAGTTCTGAAGAAGTATCATACTGGTCTTGAAAGTCTAACTCTGTTTCTCTGTCTCTGCAGATGATGCCAGACCTGTTGAGTTTCTCTCGAAATGAATAGGCTCAGAACAAGTTTTCAATTAAACAAATAACTATGGATACTGGAAATGAAAATGCAAAAATTGCTGGAGAAAATGGGAGCTTTGTAGAAGGGTCACTGGTCCTGAAAGATTAACTCTGCTTTCACTCCACAAGGTGCTTCCAGACCTGCTGAGTTTCGTCAGCAATTTCTACTTTTGAACAAGTTCCATAGACGTGTGTTAAAGCTGCTCAAATGGCCTGTCTCACACGGAATGCGCTGGGAAGTGACCGATAATGCAAGGTGCACAAATTCCTTGATCTGAAACTGCATAAGACTGGCATCACTGACACTGCAGAGCTCTTAATCATGCTCATCTAGAGAAACAGAGGGGAACACATTCACATCAAACACAAAAGATGGCATTGGGGGAATGGAAAAGATTCAGATGCATATGTGAAGGGGTTTGAGTGAAGTAACAAATTGGAGGTGCGACACCAGAGAGAGACCCTCAGCAGAATCAGAATAGGAAAATGGAAGTGTTATCACATCAGAAACCAGGTTTAGACACTGAATACAGAGCTGATGGGTGAATGGGTATTGGTGTGAACTGAGGGATTGTTAGTAGAATTGAATTGAACATATTGGAGCTCCAAGTGGGCATTCATGTGATGCGGTAGAGTCACAGCAGCAGCAGAATTGTATTCAACTACAATCTGTAACATTTTCCCCAGCATAATCCCTCAGTCTACCATTACCATCAAGCTGATCTATGTTTCAGCGACGAGTGTGGGTGAACATGATAGGGTCGGAACCATGTGTACCTAAACCTGATGACAATCCATTAAAGCTACCGCACTTGACTGGTTATATTCGCAACAGCAGGACTAACATCTGATACAGAGGACGAAATGATCCCAAGACGAACAGATCATATCGAAGTTGTGCAGTGCTGCCACATCCAGGCATAAATGTCGCTGGACTATTAAACACCTCACTGGAGGAGAGGACTCCATAAATATCACCAGCCTAAATAACGGGACAGCCCTGTACATCAGTGTAAAAGACATGATTGTATTACCTGCACCTTCCTCAGCCAGAAGTGTTGAGTTGATGATCCACCTCACCCTCGCCATGCTGCCCGTAGAATCACAGATGCCAGTCTTTAATCGATCTGATTCACTGCACGTGACATGAAGAAACAGCTGAACACAGTAAATACGACAAAGGCAATGGGCCCTGACCTCATTCCTGCAATAGGACTGAAGACTTGTGCTGCACAACAAGCCGTGTCCGTGGGGAAGCTGTTTCATTCCAGCTCCAACTCTGACATCTCCCTGGCAATGTGGAAAATTACTCAGCTTTGTCTAATCCCATAACAAGGGAATAACTACAGTTTGACTGTTTACCACTCCCTGAGTCCTGTCGCGATAGTCACATTGGTGGGAGTTCTTTTTGACAGAGCTGTCAAGCAGCACAGAAATAACCAGCTCAGTGTGGTTTCAGATAGGTCCCCATGTGGAGATGATGTTTTTGTGGAAAAGTCACTGGATTACTAATCCAGTCCAGGCTAATGCTGTGGCAGCTGGTGGACGTTATAATTAATAAAATATGGAGATGTAAAACCTGGAGTCATTAACAGTGTCCTTGAAGCCAATGTCGATTGTAAACACCAATTTCCTTCCTCAATGTACTTTCAGGAAGTGAATCTCCCGTGCCTTCCTGGTCTGGCATAAACGTGACTCCAGACACACAGACATGTGAAGCACCCTTCAATGGTCTCGGAAACGGACAAGCAAGACACTCTACTGTATCAAACTGTTCCGGGGTCTTAAACGATAAAACTGTACAGATCACTCGGCACCAGCCTCAGTGTTGGAACGGGAAATACTACCGTGTTGACTCTGCAGAGATTTCCTTCCTAACATCTGAGAGCAGGTGGCAGGATCTACAGAGCTTTCCCACAGACTGCACAGAAACATCGGGAAAGGAGTAGGTCATTCAACACACTGAGCATCCTCCATTCTAGTTCTTGGTGAAAATCTCCTCAATTCAATTTTCCCCACACAGTGTTCATATCCTTTAGTCTGTTTAAACATCGGAACATATAAAATCGGAACTGCTGTATTCACTTTGGTCCACCATTTTTGATCCTCCATTCAATATACAGGCAGTTATCCAGTAAAGGTGTGTTTATTAAACGCAATTTCGCTGCAACACAATAAGTGAATTGGGCCCCTTTCTTTATAAAGTGAGCTCCCGTTCACCAGTTGAACAGTAAATCCCAGCCTTAGGATCTCTCTGTCTGCCAAATGCACCCTCAGTATGTTCAGCTAAAGCAGGAATATAATCCGCTCTGCAAGCCTTGAAACTGGGCCTCAATGTGGGATTTGTAGTCTACTTTTAAAAGAAAAATAATTTCAAAACCGGGAGGGGAATATCTTGGAGAAAACTGGAATTCCGCATCGGCATCACGTGGTCAGTCAATTCGCCCGCTTTCTGAAGAAGATCTTTTTGAAAGGTTCAGGGTTGTAGTCAGTAACTGTAGTGTTAAAGTGTGACATTTACTGTACTAATTCATTACAATATACAGTTTAAAGCTTTATGCAGCCTCGGTTTGGATGGAATGGATGAGGGTTGCTGAGGGATAGACTATAAATCTTTTAATCTTTTTAATCTGTCTTCCCTGTATGTGGGAGTATTGTCGGAACACTGCACCGTTGTATATGTTTCACCCTGTTTATAAAAGGAGGCAGGAATAAAATAACACTCGGGCTGCATAAAATGTTTGGTGGAGAAGTTTCTAGATCCCTTTGTCTAATGATGCTCCAAGTTTGAAATTCCCTGTTATCAAGTCCTTTCTTAACCTAGTGACATCATTCAGAGCATTCAAACTGCTGCTCAGGAACAGGGAGAAACAGGAGGTAATCACTCAACTGCTCGATTCTGGGACATAGGGACAGGATACAGTCTTTCAACTGTTCGAGATTGGGACACAGGAACAGCAGGTAGTCACTTAACTGCTCAATACTGGGACACAGGAACAGGAGGCAGTCACTCAACTGCTCGCGACAGGGATACAGCTAAACATGGAGGCGAGTGAGGCCTCAGATTTCTGTTCCCCAGGAACAGGAGGCTGTGACTCACTACCCACCAGTCTGGGACACTGGGAGAACAGGGAAATCGGCGTGTTACTAACAGAAATATCTGAGTAAGTTGCATGAACGAGCCATTTAATCCTGCTCCAACATTCTTCAATTCCATGACTGATCTGATTGCAATTCCCTCATTCCATTTTGCAGCGATTCCCCTCTCTGCAGCCTCTGCTCCATTTGTTGGTCATGTTGCAGATCCAGATGCTGCAACTACAGTCACCATGTTTCATCCAGAGTTGGATCACCAAAGCCTCTGGTCTTCCTGAATTTCGAGAGCAGTTTAAAACATAGCCTCCCGGAAACCATCCACAGCACTTCCACGAATGTACAAAAACTAGAGTTAAGTCAAATGTCAGTGAAATGCAAGTGAGAAGACTGGTCTGAATCACTAACAGTTGTGGGGATTCCTCATGTTACTGACCACCTGAGCAGCAGAGAATGATTAAAACAGGCGTTCAATGGTAGGCACAGAGCAAGTTACAAAGATGTGCCTCAAAACTGCTAAAACCCCACTCTCCAACATGGAGCACGGGCAGGACACTGGGACACACACAGAGACAACACATGCACACAGACCCACACGGACACACAGACACATTATCATATTTAGGATATAACTAGATAAGTTATGCTTAATGATGGGATAAAGGCTTGTTGTGAGAAGGTAGGAAAATTGGCTTGAAAAGCATGTCAGCCATGATCAGTAGCTCAGTAGACTGGATGGGCCAAATGGGCTTTTTTTTCTGCTCTAATTATTTACGGTCTATGGTACATGCATTTGTCTGTGCTTGTGCGCATACTTGTATGTGCATGTGTCTGTGTGTGTGACTGTGTTTTTGTGTGTTTGAGTGTGTCTGTGTGTGCATGTCTGTGTGTGTGTTTGAATGTGCTTGTCTGTGTATGTATCTGTGTGTGTGTTTGTGCTCCTCAGTATTTTCAGAAACTGAAATTTCAATGTACATTTTTTAAAAATTTCTATTCTGTTTGACAGTCCACTTTCCATCATAGTTGGAGGAACTTTGTTTTCGTCATGATTTTGTTATTTTAACAAATGGAGGAAATCAACCTGACCTTCTCCGAGGATGACCCTGACCCAATGTGAGACCTATAACATTGGCCATTTCATCAACCTGGTTACAGAGATAATTTATTGTGACCAATGGAAGAGTGGCAGTAGAAAATAAAACAGTTACCCAACAACCCAATAAACTCTGGACCAGTGAGCCTGACATTAGTGGTGGGTGAGTTCTTGGAGGGGATTCTGAGGGATAGCCAATTGCATGCATTTTCAAAGGCAAGAATTGATTGGGGATAGTCACCATGGCTTTTTGCATGAGAAATCGCGTTGTACGAAATTGACTGAGTTTGTTAAAATGGTGACAAAGCAGATTGATGAAGGCAGTGTTGTAGATGGTTTCCATACAAACTGGAACAAGTTGTTTGACAAGATTCTGCATATTAGGCAAGTTAGTAAGGTTAAGTCACATGGGAACCAGCGCATCCAAGCCAATTGAATACAAAATAAGATTGAAGGGAGGAACAGAGGTTTGTAGATGATTGCTTTTCAGACTGGAGGCCTGTTTTCAGGTACGAGGGGAAATATTTTAGAGGGAGGTGTCCATATGGAATTACTCCCAGAGGAAGTGGTGGAGTCTGGCATCTTGATGGCTATTTGAATAAGGAGGTTTAGAGGAATATGAGACAAATGCTCGCAAATAAGACTCGATCATAATGGGATGTCTGGGCAGCACTTACAAATTTGCATGCTTTATGACTGTATAAGAGGGGTGAGCAGAAATTCTAAACAGGCATTCCAAGTGGGAATTCTCATCCCCACAGCTTTGACATGTCTCTTTGTTTTATTTATTCAACGCTAAGTTAGTTAAATATTGGACAGAGAAGTGATTCTTGGATAATAGCACACAGACAGAAAAGTGGAGCTGAGACCACACCCTGATCAGCCACAATCTTAGTCCTTGGTAGAGAAAGCTCAAAGTGTCCAATAACCCACTCCTGCTCCTCAGTCCCATGTTTCTGTGTTCCATTCAGCCCATCAAACCTACTAGACGGAGCAATTGGAGGCTACTTACTCCTTTCACAGTAACAGAGGAGACCATTCAGCCCCTCAAAACTGTCAAACCCAGTTTTGAAAGTGGTTTTGAAAGTGTAATAGGAAAACCCAGGCAGTGGTATGAAAGAGGGTCGTCATCACTCCTGACTGAGCTTCCCCTTTCTGCAACCGGTGCTTTGTTTGTTGGTCAAGTTGTAGACCCAGTTCCACTGTGAATACAGCCCCCATTCCTCACCCAGAGATGGTCCAGACAATCTGGTAATATTCAATTCCAGAGCTTCCAGGAAAATAACAGCCTCTACTTTCCAATAATAGAATGTGAGAAGGCCACAAACAGGGATATGTCATTCATCCACACGCCACCCACCTCCCTCCAACTCCCCCCCCGCCACACACAAGCAGGTCTTCTCCCACAATAAGATCATAAGATCGAATATCCTCTTTCGTGTCCAATTCGTGTCAGAGCCCTCAACTCTGACTTGTCAAAAAGCACTCCCTGCCCCACACTGTGGCCTATTGATATGAGCAAAAGACGTGAACACAAGGGCTCAGGGAAGAGTGACCGGCCCTGACATCAAGGCATCATTTAACTAAGGACGGTCTCAAGGAGCCTGAGCAGGATTGCATTTAATGGGAATGAGGTGTAAACTTCCCTGGTTAGAATGATTTAAAGCATGAAGCACAATGATTGTGGTTTGTGTAAAGAAATCCATGCCGTCCTGGACATGTCTGCAAACGATCCTCAAGGTAGCTTCCTCAGCACAAACATCTTCAGCTGCTTAATAAATGTCTTGCCCACACCATTAGATTAGAAGTGCGGGTGTTCACTGAAGATCACACAATATTCAGGAAAAAATGTCCCCCTTCAGCTCCTGAACTAGTCTGTATCCATGTGCAGCAAGACCTGGACAACATTCAGGCTTGTGCTGTTGGAAGTATTGGTAACATTCATGTAGCAGTGCTGCTGGACACGGCACATTTCCACAGTTAAAAGGAGGAGATTATTCAGCTCCTCACGTTAGCTTCACAGGAATATGAGGAAGTCATTCAGCTCAATGAAATTATTGGAGAAGTGTAGAGATAGCCCATTTAGTGCATCCAACCAATTGTACAGGAAGAGAAGGAGTCACGTGTTATGGACGACAGCAGAGGTCCTCAAAAACATTTGAAGGCCTTGGCCTAGACGCTATTAATAATTAAGTGTTCTGATATAGTAATATCCCATAAACATGTACTTGGCAAGAAGGAAAGATCAGACACAGATTCTCAAATGCAGTTCTCCAATCGAGGAGGGAAAGCAAATCAAGTGAAAATTTAGAGAGAGTTGCAACTAGGAGACTTCCACTGAAGCTTCCAACTCTGTGAAGACCTCAATAGCTTCTGATGTTACTGAGAAACCAAAACCCTTCCTGTAATGTGGCTGACAGAACTGCACACTGTATTCTATCTATGGCCTAATCAATGGCGTGTTTAACTCATATTATGTCGCCTCGATGAATAAACACTATGCCTACAGTCCCGTGTGATTTCTTAACTGGCTATTACACTGTCCAGTCACATTCACGGATGTGTGGAGAAACACACTCTGACGTCCCTCGTGTTCTGTTATTCATTGAATTCTCCCCTGTCTGGTTACTTCTTACAAAGTGCATCACCTCATATTTATCAGGGTTCCATTCCATCTGCCATTGATCTGACCATCTGACCCTTCCACTTGTATTTTCCTGGAACATAAGACCTTCCTCCTCACTGCCAACCACCTGGCTAACCTTTGTATCAAACACAAAATTCCTTATTATGCTCAGCCTCCACCCACACCCCACCACCACACCCTCCGCATTCACATTTACATCATTTATGAATACCACAAATAATTTGATACACTGCACATGCTCTCTGTGGTACAACACGAGGCACTGGTCTATCTCTACCACCTTTCCAGTAACTTGGGACCACATAGCTGTTCTCCAGTCCTCTAGCACCTCCCTTGTGTGGTCAGATTCGACTAAAACATTTTGGTTAGGACATTTCCTTTCTTGTCTCCAACAGCATCCTGCGATACAACTCATCTGGACTTTACATTATCCCAAACCATCAATCCCAACTTGCATCTTACATCAATTTGTTCGAGAGCTTCCCAGTCCATCTTCTTGAATTCTGTACCAGCATCTTCCTTATCCCAACTAAAACAGATGTGAAGCTCTCGTGTTACAGTCTATCAATGTTTCCCAGTTTCACATACTGATTACTCGCTTGGTTTCGAAATGGATCCCAATTTTACCCTGGTTATTCAGCAATGGAGGAGACCTGAACCATGCTGGAACTGATCTCAACCAAGCTGCAGAAGCATGACCAGGAGATCCAGTGTCTCGGGCCACATGTCGTGGATGTGGAAGAGTGGACTGCAGCTTTGGAAACCATGGCAGAATCCTCAGCGGGTCGGGTCCAAGCCCTAGAATGGTAGGTACAAACCATAGTAGAGCAGGTCGAGGACCTCGAAAATTGGAGCCATCAGAAGAACATCAGCTTGGTCAGGCTGCCGGAACGATACAAGAAAGCCAGCTCGTCAGCTTCTTGGAACAGTGGCTCGCACAATTTTTGAAACTCTAAGTCTGGGCAAACTGGGTGCGGGTCGAGCGGGCCCACCGGGTCGCAGTGTGCAGGCCCGGATCAGACCAGTATCCTTGTCTGGTCCTTGTGCAACTCCAGCACGATAGAGAAAAACAGGTGCTGGAAGCTTCTTGAGCCTTGGGACACGTCGTACAATTAAGGAGAAACTTTAACTGACGTGTGGACCCGGAGGTGGATAAGATGTCGAGGGATATCGGAGGTATTTCCCCGCCACCCAGGCAGCTGGTGGACCTGAACAGGGTTGGTGGATGTGTGAGATGTCTTCATCCTGAAGATAGGGACTTCACCTTTTTTTCTAACCCACATAAATGCTACACTAGGATTGACATGTTGTTTCCCTCATTGCTCTTTTTAAATTCGATGCTGTCCGTTAGAATTGGGAACCATTTCTGATCATGTGGCATTGCACATGGAGGTCAAGGATAGTGGCGATGGGACAGGCTCACTGCAGTGGCACGAGGATTGTTTCCTCCTGAAGGATAGCAAATTCATTGAGTATTTTTCGGGGGAATTTAATTTTTTTTGGAACATGAACTTGTGCACGACTAGTAATCCGACAGTGCTCTGGGAGACTGCCAAAGCCTATATAAGGGATTTGATTATTTCTTACTCGGTGACTCAAAAGCGGCAGAAGGGAGAACAGCAGCAGATGCTTGAGGCTCGGCTGAAGAGAGCTGATACACCATATTTTGTCAGATTGTCCATAACTTAATTGCAGCAGATTACAGCCCTGCGAACTGCTCTGAATGCTGCACTCGCCCAGAGAGCAAAGAGAGAGATTTCCTTTGCGAAACAGAAGGTATTCGAGCATGGTGATAACCAGGTAGATATTAGACCAAAAAAAGATTACTGCTATTATCACCGGCGATCTCCAAAAGATTAATGCAGCGTTCAGGAAGTTCTACTCTTGGTTGTTCCAGTCAGCGGGCTGGGAGGACTGATTGGCGACGATGGAGTCCTTTATTAAGACCTTGGACCTCCCAGGTGTAAGTTCAGAGCAGGCGTCTCTTTAGAGTGCCCCTCTGATAATCCGAGAGATACAGGAGACAGTCAGGCAGCTCCAGAGTGGTAAAGTCCACGGCCCAGATGGATTTTCAGAGTGAGATTTAGAAGGAGTTCATAGACATGCTGGCTGGGCCAGTGTTGGATATGTACACTTATTGTACAGTCAGGACTGCCTCCCATCCTCTCTGAGAGAAGGAAATATTCATCTTATTCTCAAGAGAGGGAAAGTCGCAGAGGATTGCACTTCGGCCTATTTCATTATTAAACGTGGACTTTAAAATTTTGTCGAAAATGCTTGCTTTTAAGGTCCATTGCGAAAGAGGATCATTTTTATTAGGGGCCATAGGTCCTCTGATAATATTAGAAGAGTGCGAAATATGGTTCCAGTGTGCCAGCAAGGTTCGATTCCAGGCTCGGTAGTCTCCCTGGATGCAGAGAAAGCAGTTAACCGGATGTGCTCCTTTTATGTCCTTGAATGGTTTGGTCTTGGAGGGGTCTTCGCCAGGTGGGTGGCAGTGTTATACAGTGACCCAAAAGCAGCGAATTTCACTAATGGTATAAGGTCTGAGAATTTTAGTATTGACAGTGGCAGCCAACTGTTACCATTTACATTAATGATTGAGCCGCTGGCAGAAGCCAGCCGGAGGGACGCCAATATCACTGCCATGGAGGTAGGATCAGGAATGCAGAGGATCGCCCTTTAAGCAGATAGTGTTCCTCTCTTTCTAACTAACCCAATGATATCCGTGTCCTGTTTAATACGAACGATTAATTTATTTGGATCTTTCTCAGGGTATAAAATCAATTTTATGAAATCGGAGGCCATCCCTGTTGGGGGTCTTATCAGAGTACCCGACCTTGGGGTGGAATCTAATTCCCTTCCAGATGGTCACAAGGAGGTTTAGGTTTTTTTTTTATCATCCAAGCCTTTGATCAATTATATAAAGCTAACTTCGTGCAGTTTCTAGAGAAGATAAGACAGAATTTACCAATATCCTGTTTGGGTTAGCTCTGGTTAAAATGAATGTCCTTCCTTGTGTATGGTACCCCATGCCAATTCACCCTTTGACGCTGCCCAGGCGGGCGCTACGGAGGCTTAACAGTTGGCTTTGATTTTTCATCTGACGTCACAGATGTCGTCCTATTAACCTGGACAAATTGCAGCTTCCACAGTGAATGGGGGCGTGTCGATTTTCCAGACTTTTTAGAAATACAAACCAAGTTCCTTGCTTTCCGATGTGGCTGATTGGGCTTGTCAGGACCCATGGTAAATTTGGCTGGACATCGAGGCCTTTTCGGCAAATTGTCCCCTCAATAATCTGTTGTTCATGGACAAGATGAGGACTGTTGTGGAGAATTGCAGAAACCGATTGTCCTTAACACAGTGAAAGCATGGAGAATGATGGGACAAGTTGACGGCACTTTCCAAAACAAAAACTTCGGCTTTCACTCTCATTGTAGGATTGGTAGGATTCCAGCCGTGGTTGATGGATTCTGGCTTAAGGCTCATGGAGTCCAGATGAGTTTCCTGTTTGGGAGAATTTTTTGACAGGGAGGTCATGATGAATTTTGAGCAGCTGAGCCAGGAATATGAGGTATCTGGGAGTGACCTCTTTTGTTACTTTCAGCTTCAGGACTTTATCCAGAAAAAAGACTATATTAATGGTTCGTCTCTGTAAGTCATATATGGAGACGAGAGTGCTTCAGAGTATGGACACTCTCTCGTTCAGCACCTTCTGTCATTTATTAGGATGGTAGTGTGTCGAAGGACATTGACCCTGGTACACCAGAACACGAAGAGGCTATTCAGCCCCTGGAGCCTGATATAGTTACGGGAGGAGGCCAGTCAGCTCCTCGAGTCGATAACACTGGGCCCAGAGTAGGCCATGTAGCACCAGTACCCTGTTATGCAGCAATAGGATCAGTCTATTCAGCCTCCTCAAGTCTGCAACGTAGGAACTGGAAGAGGTCACACAGGGACTGGAGATTGATGCACTGGGGTACCAGGAGGATATTCAGTCCCTTCGAGCCTATTGCACGGAAATTGGAGAAGGATGCAAACTATAAGATTTCTTATGGGAAAGAAGGAAGAAGTTTATCTCACATGTCTCGTATATGGGTACAGAAGAAGGCCAACCATTCCCTCAGTCCTATATCAGGGATTCAGGAGAGACCGTTCAGTATCTCCAGTCTGTGATGGAGGAATATGAGTAGGTTTTTTCAGCCCCTCAAACTGTTACACAGCAACAGGAAGATTGCATAAGCCCTCACGACTGTTATGCATCAACAGGAGGAGGACAGGCAGACCATCGAGATGGTGATGTGGAACACCAGAAAGACATCAACTCATCGATTTTGTGCACAAGGTAGAGAATGAGTCCATTCAGCGACTCAGACCTCTTAGAGAGCAATCAGAGCAGGTCATTTCACGCCATGTGCCAATTATACAGGATTGCAGTGAACAAAGAGATTATAATGAGGTACGAATTTAGAATTATCACCTTCGCGATGAAATATATAGTCGTGAGAAAACTGTTCAAATTTTAAAAAATGTTATTAAAGTCGATTCTTCAGGAATTAATGACAAGAAATTTGAAAAGTCAAATCACAATCCAACAGAATCAACATGATTTCGATCATGGGGATCCGAGAGACGAAATATTTGGACTTCCAGAAGGCATTGAATAGCTCTGCACAAATGATTAATCTGCAGAATAAGATCGTTTACGATTAAAAGTAGTTTATCAACTTGGTACAGGCTTAGTGAAGCAACAACATGCAGTGAGATGGAAAAAATATCAGTCATTTTCTGTTTGGCAAAATTCAACTTTTAGGAAACCATATGTCTTGGTCTCCAGGCCCCAACTATTTACAATCTATAGTCTTACGTACTTGAGAGGATAGAACATGTTATAACCAAGTTAACAGATGACACTAACTCAGGTGAGAAATTGCAATGAAGATGGAAGAAATTAGAAAATGTATATGGATAGGTTGGGGCAACACTTGACAGAAGAACCTGAACAACGAAAAGTATGAGTGTATCCGTTTGGATCAGTGTAGCAGAAAGGCAAATTATTATCCAAATGGAGAGAGACTTCAGAGTGATTAGCTGCAGAGGGATCTGGCTGCCCTCGTCCGTACGACAAAATACTCCGATGTAAGTGCAGCAGATAATGAGAAAGGCAAGTGCAACTTTGGCATTTATTTCTTAAACAATGGATTATAAAGGGAGTGAGGTGTGAGATCGCAACTGAGTACTGTGTGCAGTCTTGGTGTCCTCACTGTAGGAGGGATGTATTTGCCATGGAGGCAGTTCAGAAGTGGTTTACTCGATTCACTCCAGAGGTGAGGAGTTTGTCCTCTGAAGAAAGATTGAGCAGTTCAGGCCAACACTGCCTGGAGTATAGAAAAATGAGAAGAGATGTCAGAGGTCTGGACGATGTTAAACGTGATTGACAATGTAGATGTGAAGTGGATATTTCCTCATGTGGGACAATCTTGAACGATCCTAAAACCATAGTTTTAGGATGAGCTGGGGGAGAATTTAAACAGGAGTGAGGAGAACGTACTTCTGTCACAGGGTTGGGAATCTGTGTAATTGACTGCCCCAGAATGCAGTATGTGCTGGGATATTGAGTAACTTAAGGAAAATGGAGAGCGGACAGGAACGTGGAACTGAGGCCGCAATGACGTCAGCCATGATTGTATTCAATGGCAGAACAGGCCTGTGGGGCTGGATTGTTTCTCGTTCTTATCCACCCCTTTGAATGTGTTACATATAAATGGGGAAGGACTGGTTATTAGACAGGAAACAGGCATTCAGGAAGAATCAGCCTTAATCAGTTTGACAGAACGTTACCAGTGGAGTCACACAGTGACCAGTGCTGGGTCCACAGCTCTTTACAATCTGTATCAATGACCAGGAGGTGTGGGACAAATGTACTGTAACTAAGTTTGCCGATTAAACTAAGATAATCAGGAAACTAAATTATCAAGGGAAGGTGGAGAATCTGTAATTTGATATGGATAGGTGAAAGTGAGGACTGCAGATGCTGGAGATCTGAGCTGAAAAATTTGTTGCTGGAAAAGCGCAGCAGGTCAGGCAGCATCCAAAGATCAGGAGAATTTACGTTTCGGCCATGAAGAAGGGCTGATGCCCGAAACGTCGATTCTCCTGATCTTTGGATGCTGCCTGACCTGCTGCACTTTTCCAGAAGTTTAGCAAATGGGATTTAAGGTAATATATAGTCTGTCTTTTTTTTTAGGAAGAATGGCAGGCTGTATCTTCCTGAAATGGAGAAAGACTACAGGACTTAGTGATGCAGTGTGTCCTGGAGGGTTCATTCTGACCCGATCAGACAAGGGAAGTGTTGCTCCATCTCCCTGATGTTCTCGGGGACCCCATTGCTCTCAACCACGATATATATCCTCCGATTCCAACAGGTGACGTTGACGTCAACATACTGGGAGATGATGGAGCTGTCACCCACTCCTGCCTGGAAAGTTCCAGATCATAGAAGCTGAATGAAACAGTGACCCTGACAGCCACTGGCAGCACCGTCCACCCCTGGTGTGAAGATGCAGGTTGTGTTTAAGGAAATGATATTGCTCTGTGACCAGCTCCTTGTTCAATCACGGTCCCCTCACACTCTGCTCCTGAGTTAAATATAACTTGGGAAGCTGTTCCTGGAAAACCCAGAGTGGATATAGCAGATCCCTTTCTCCACGCACACTCACTCCGTGGTTTCAGATCTTCCACTCTGTGCAGCCTCTGCTCCATTTGGTGTTCATCTTACAAACACAGATGCAGTAACTACAGTCCCTATGCGCCATCCCGAGTTGGGTCACCAAATCCTCAGATCTCCCTGAATGATGAGGCAGCTCACAGCACAACCTCCAGCAAACCATCCAAAGCACTCCACTAACTTTTCAATAACAGGAGTCCGTCAGAAGCCCCTCAGCTACAAGTTTGATGCCTGCTCTTTTATAATAATACTCGAGAGGTTTCGTCGCGTTACTGACCACACAATCATCTGAGAGGGACAAGCACAGGTGTTCAGTGGACACGCACAGACCAAGGTTCAAAGACATGTCTAAAGCTGCTGGAACCCCTGTCCAACATGGAGCACCACATGAGACACACCGGGAAGTGAACAGCAGCCCAGCACACACACACCCCTTTCCATAGATCGCCACATGAGACACACTGGGAAGTGAACAGCAGCCCAGCACGCACACAACCCTGTCCATGGATCGCCACATGGGGCTCACCGGGAAGTGAACAGCAGCCCAGCACACACACACCCCTGTCCATAGATCGTCACATGAGACACACTGGGAAGTGAACAGCAGCCCAGCACACACACACCCCTGTCCATAGATCGCCACATGAGACACACTGGGAAGTGAACAGCAGCCCAGCACACACACAACCCTGTCCATGGATCGCCACATGAGACACACCGGGAAGTGAACAGCAGCCAAACACACACACCTCTGCCCATGGAGTACCACATGAGACACACTGGGAAGTGTGCAACAGTCAAATACAAACATCCTTGTCCATGGGGTACCACATGGGACACACCAGGAAGTGAGCAACTGTCAAACACACACACCCGTGTCCATGGAGTACCACATGGGACACACCAGGAAGTGAAAAGAAGCCTGACGCACACCATTTCATTGTTTCTGAGCTTCACAATGCCAGCTCTCGATACACTAGGGAGCCAAATGGGACCCACAGACGGGATGTACATGAGAGCACGAGGCATACATTTTGCACATTGTTTCTGAGCTTCATAATGATTTCCCCGAGATATGAGCACCAACGGCCAGGTTAAGGTACAGAAGGACAGATATTCATGTCATAATTGGATGATTACTTGATCGACAAGTTCAGTAAACGTGGTTCTTATCAGACAAATGGGATTAACTGGATGAGTACTACTTTCGTATGTCCAATAACAAAAATAAGAATATAAAGTAAATGTGCTGACAAATCAGCTGAAATCCACGTCACAGAATAATCCAGATGATATATCTGTGCAGCATGTAGCAGTGTTCAGACCAGGCTAGTGTGCTGCTCAATGCAACCCAGCAATCTGTGCAGACCACACCAGTCCATGAACTGGGAGCTATGTAGTGAACAGCAGTAAATTGCTGTGTAAACCAGGAGCAGGTAACCTCCCAGCATGTAGAGCAGTGTACACCACCCCAGGGCATTGATCTGTAACCCAGGAGCCTTTATCCTCCCAGCATGTAGAGCAGTGTACGCCAGCCTAGTGCATTGAACTGTAAACCAGGAGCAGTTACCATCCCAGCATGTAGAGCTGTGTACTCTGGCCCAGTGCATTGTTCTGTAACACTGTGTTAGATCACTGCCCAGCGCGGGGAAACTTGCAGCCCATGCTGGAAGTGACAGGATGTGCAGCTCTTGTCCATTTACAGCTCCATATCTCCATTTTGTCAATAGAAGTAGGATATCTCAAGGCGAATGAGGAAGATGACTTAAGGTTAAGTAGGCAAGAATCAGACAGGGCTCTAGATGGTTAAAAGCTAGTCAGGAAGGAAGTGAAGAATAATCTCAGGAGAGCAAGAAGCGGGCATGAAGAAGACTTGGTGAGTAGGATTAAGGTAAAACTTAAGACGTTCTACAGTTGTGTGAGGAACAAGATGATGGTCTGAGTGAGGGTAGGGCTCATCAGGATAGTGGAAGAAACTTGCGCCAGGAGTCAGAGAAGATAGGGGAACATAGAACATAACAGCGCAGTACAGGCCCTTCGGCCTTCGATGTTGTGTCGACCTGTCATACCAATCTGAAGCCCATCTAACCTGCACTATTCCATGTACGTCCATATGCTTGTCCAATAACGACTTAAATGTACTTAAAGTTGGCGAATCTACTACTGTTGCAGGCAAAGCATTCCATACCCTTACTACTCTCTGAGTAAAGAAACTACCTCTGACATCTGTCCTATATCCACCACCCCTCAATTTAAAGCTATGCCACCTCGTGCTCGACGTCACCATAATTGGAAAAAGGCTCTCCTTGTCCACCCTATCTGATTATCTTATTATCTGATTATCTTATATGTCTCTATTAAGTCACCTCTCAACCTTCTTCTCTCCAACGAAAACAGCCTCACGTCCCTCAGCCTTTCCTCGTAAGACCTTCCCTCCATACCAGGCAACACCCTAGTAAATCTTCTCTGCACCCTTTCCAAAGCTTCCACAACCTTCTTAGAGTGCGGTGACCAGAACTGTACATAATACCCCAAGTGCGGCCACATCAGAGTTTTGTACCGCTGCAGCATAACCTCATGGTTCTGGAACTCGATCCCTCTCTTAATAAAAGCTAGAAAACTGTAAGCCTTCTTTACAACTCTGTCAACCTGGGTGGAAACGTTCAATGACCTGTGTACCTGGATCACTTTGCTCACCTACACTACCAAGAATCTTACCATTAGCCCAGTAATTTGCATTCTGGTTACTCCAACCAAAGTGAATCACCTCACTCTAGTCCGCATGAAACTCCATTTGCCACCTCTTAGCCCAGCTCTGCAAATTGCTGAAAGCTATATACATCACATCAAACGGTTTACTCTCATCTCCCTGTTTGCTCACCTTCTCAAAGAACTTAATAAGCTTTGTGAGGCACGACTACCCTTCACAAAACCGTGCTGACTATCCCTAAAATAATTGTTATTTTCTAGATGATTATAAATCCTATCTCTTATAGCATTTTACAACACTTTACCAACAACTGGAGTAAGGCTCACTGGTCTATAATCACTAGGGTGGTCTCTACTCCCCTCCTTGAACTGGGGAACCACATTTGCTATCCTCCAGTCTTCTGGCACTATTCCTGTAGACAATAACGATTTAAAGATCAATGCCAAAGGCTTTGAAAACTCCTCCCTGGCTTCCCAGAGGATCCTAGGATAAATCCATTCTGGCCCAAGGAACGTATCTATTTTCACACGCAGCAGGGTTTCTAATACCTCTTTCTTGTGAACCTCAATCCCACCTAGTCCATTAGCCTGTATCTCAGTAATCTCCTCGAAAGCATTGTCGTTTTCAAGAGCTGTTGAAAATATTCATTTAATGCTTCCCTTATCTCCTCTGACTGCACACACAACTTCCCACTACTATCCTTGATTCGCCCTAACCTTACTCTTGTTCTTCATTTATTCCTTAAATTCCTATAGAAATCCTTAGGGTTTACCCTGATCCTATCCGCCAACAACTTCTCATGTCTCATCCTCGCTCTTCTGAGCTCTCTCTTTATGTCTTTCCTGGTTACCTTGTAACCCTCAAGCGCCCCAACTGAGCCTTCACATCCCCTCATAACATAAGCCGCCTTCTTCCTCTTGACCAGAGTTTCCACTTCATTCGTAAACTACGGCTCCCGCGCTCTGTAGCTTCCTCCCCGCCTGACAGGTACATACTTATCTAGGACACTCAGTAGCTTTTCCTTGAAGAGGCTCCACATTTCTAAAGTGCCCATCCCCTGCAGTTTCCTTCCCCATCATATGCTTCCTAAATCTTGCCTAATGGCATCGTTATTGCGTTTACCCCAGCTGTAACTCTTGCTCAGTGGTATACACCTACCTCTTTATATAACTAAAGTAAACAGAACAGAATTGTGATTGGTATCAAAAACGTGCTCACCTATTTCCAAGTCTAACACCTGACCGAGCTCATTACGCAGTATCAAATCTAATGTGGCTTCGCCCCTTGTTGGCCTGTCTACATAATGTGTCAGGAAGACCTCTTGCACACACTGGACAAAAACTGACCCATCTATAGTACTCGTACTATAGTGTTCCCGTTGAATATTTCGAAAGTTGAAGTCCCCCATGACAACTAACCTGTCTCTGTCACTCCTATCGAGAATCATCTTTGCTATCCTTTTCCCTACATCTCTGGAACTATTCGGAGGCCTATAGAAAACTCCCAACAGGATGACCTCTCCTTTCCTGTTTCTAACTTCAGCCCAGACAACCTCAGTTGACGAGTCCCCAAACATCCTTTCTGCAACTGTAATACTGTCCTTGACCAACAATGCCACACTTCCCCTTTTTTACTATATTCTCTGTTCTTCCTGAAATATCCAAATCCCGGAACCTGCAACAACCATTCCTGTCCCTGCTCTTAACCATTTCTCCGTAATGGCCACAACATTGAAGTCCCAGGTACAAATCCATGCTGCAAGTTCACCCACCTTATTCCAGGTGCTTCCGGCGTTGAAGTGGACAAAGACAAGCTGACTCCTCGACGCAGAATTCAGCAAAGTATTTGCATATTTCAAGAAAATATTAAATTTTGCAAAACATTATCTGACAGATTTCACAGTAAATGTTAATTTTGTTAATTTTCCATTACATTTTCCAACTTTTTGTCATTTTAAAACAAGGACAACAACCAAAAAAAAAAACAGATAGCTATACAGCAAAAATATTTTATGAACACCAGGCATTTCCTCAGACACCACCGAACTCGAACAAAGCTTTGTGGTGGTTTTTCCACTTCCCTGGTTTGCCCGATACACAGCCCATCTTCACACGTCACATTCGTCAACGTCGCTGTCGGGTGCGGACAAGCAATCGGATCTTCCTTCTTTGGGGCCACGGATAGTTTAACATTTCGTATCCTACTGCAATCATAAGCAAACGGTGTCGGCAGGTACACAACTAGGGTCTTATTCAAAGCAGTATGAGTAAGACCAGTCCTACAACTAGTAGAACGATATGGGTCCATTACCCCCATCCTCCATAAGGGACATGAGCCATCGGGAACAGGAGTCATCTGCTCGTGGAGGCGGTCATATAGTTGCCTTCACACCATTCATTAAACAAGTAATATTTTGGGACTCATCAGTAACATTAATACAGCATGAGAACCTAACGTTTTGCAGACGCCCCCTCTCTCGGACGTCAGGATGTCTAGTACTCATCGATTTTGTGTCACTGCTTCCTAACCGCCATTAACTCAGTGCTAGGCCTTCAACCGTCTCATTTGCGAATACAGCATATGCGAGGATGTTCTGCGAGTGTGTACCCATTCCAATGCAGAGGGATGCCCCTTCGAGTTCGGCAATTGCTGCCTTTTAGGGAGAACACTGTTGTGTTGTTGGACAGTATCGCGGTGAAGCAGCACCCCTTTCTCCCTGGGGGAGTGGTGGTACACTTTCTCGCCATCTGCCCATATTATACCTGCGATCCTGATTAGATTAGATTACTTAAAGTTTGGAAACAGGCTTTTCGGCCCAACAAGTCCACACACACCAGCCGAAGCGTAACCACCCATTCATTTACCTAACACCTAACACTACGGGCAATTTAGCATGGCCCATTCACCCGACCTGCACATCTTGGTGACTGTGGGAGGAAACTCACGCAGACACAGGGAGAACGTTCAAACTGCACACTGTCAGTCGCCTGAGGCGGGAATTAAACCTGGGTCTCTGGCGCTGTTAGGCAGCAATGCTAACCACTGTGCCACCGTGCCGCTCATGGTCTGACCATTGATAAAGGAACAAGCAATGTTTATAGTCGTATCATTTGCGTATGTTGCTGTACAAGAGTTATTGTTCAAGTACAGCATCAAGGTACACTTGGAGATACACAAAAGGAGTCTCCCCCGATTGGTGCAAATACACGTTTCTCCCCTGCAATCCACTATCTGGAATGCTGTGGTCGGTAGCGTGTCAGGCTTGCGGCTATAGTTAGCCTGGAGTTCGGGTGGTGACACGAGATTTGCCCAAATTACCCCCCACTATCATGGTCAGGCTAGTCGCCTCCCGCGGAAGCAGACAGCTGGCATTTCTCGCCAGGCTCTCAGTAATTTGCTGGGCAGACTACCTCTGGGCTGTGTGCAAACATATCTAACAAGTGTAGCCAACATCTAATCTCTCATTTTGTCTAATGAACAAAGCAAATGCTCTGTTCCCTTCACATCTAGCAATGGCCCTTCCCAGCTCCCAACCTACTGGCGTCGCATTTACGCCATTTATCTCCAGCAGGCAAATTCCCCTCCTGCTTTAACTTCGCTCTCTAGACACGGCCGTCTCCCTTCGGGGTTCGGGTGTGTCATTAATGACCTTTGCCCGGCTTGGGGTTCGGTCCATGATCTGGTTTGATTGGTTGCCATGCCCCAGGGCTCCTATCATCTGTACTACCTTCGGCACTGCATCTCGCAGGGCGGGGGTGGGGCGACTGCACCACTATATTCACCTGTCTACAGATATCGGAGAAGGATCTTTCTCTTCCACACCACGAGACTCCCTCATTGCTCTTCTGAGTCTTACTTTGCTCATAGAATATCTATTTCCCATGTCAGGTGCCCCTTTTGCCGTGGTGGCTACTACTAAGTGCAAGTCACCAGCGCGGCATGGATCCCTGCATTAATCTTAATTATCGAATTTATAGTTGTCGTTGTTACTGAACGGCTATGGGTCGCATGTAAAGATCCACTTCGTCCTATCAGTTAAGATAACTGTCAGCTGCTGCATCCCAGACGCTCCTGCCCTTATGAATAGTCCTACCAGGGCGCTTGTCAACAGTGTTAACTTGGGGCAGCCCCACATTTGCTTAAGTCTTCTCATAAATACTTGCTCTAAATTGGTTTTGGTGTTGTGCGATGTCTCCTCAGTCCCAGCTGCAAGTTTGTAATGGCTGGCGTGTATCCACGTGGCTGTTCCGGCGATCTTAACAGCTGTCTGTGCTGTAAAGCGTACTTGAAACGGTCACCGCCACCTCTTTGCCTTCCTGTTTTCCCTCCTGAAGTCTTTTGCCACTATTCAGGCTCCTGGTTATGGATCGTACATCTTCCCTTCTGCTGATTGGGGTAGTACTGTCTTCGCTTGATTCTGTATTTGGGACAGAAGTGTAGAGAGTTTCATGCAGTAACACAACATCTCATCCTCACAGTGGCCTGTTTTCTGGCTTCCCTGACGTCTCGGGACAATTCCTGTGTTTGGCTGCCTACCAAACAAAATCTCAAACGGGCTAAGATTAGCTCTCCCTCTCCTCCTAGATCTCATACACATTAGCACAATTGGAAGTGCCTTTGTCCATGCCATCCCTAGTTCCTCACAGCATTTTGTCAATTTATTTTTAAGGTAGAATTTTCTCTTTCCGCTGCCCTACCGCTCGTTTGGTGGTAGGCACAGTGTTATCTCATGTTTCTTCTTAAATACTCACTAATATACTGTAGGGCATTATGGAGAAATGGTGTCCCACTGTCACTACTAAGCCTAGAGTGTAGGTTTGCTCGCTGAGCTGTAGGTTTGATATCCAGACGTTTCATTACCTGGCTAATGGAGGTTAGGGGGCTAGTGTAGGTTAGGTGGGCTTGGATCGGTGCAACATCGAGAGCCAAAGGGCCTGTACTGCGTTGTATTATTCTATGATCTTTGTTCTAGGTAACATCATCAGTGACGAACTCCAAGTGAAGAGAAACCGTTGTCTCCTGCTTTCTAGTTATATTTTTGTCCAGGATGGAGTTCGGGGGGTTTGTGGCGATGCCATTTCCTGTTTGTTTTCTGAGGGGTTGATAGATGCTATCTAGATATATATGTCTTTTTTAATGGCGTTGCGGTTGGAGTGCTAGGCCTCAAGGAATTCTCTGGCATGTCTTTGCTTAGCCTGTCCCAGGATAGATGTGTTGTCCCAGTCGAAATGGTGTTTTTGTTTCATCCATGCGAAGGGCTACGAGGGAGAGAGGGTCGTGTCTTTTTGTGGCTAGCTGGTGTTCTGTATCCTGGTAGCTAACTTTCTTCCTGTTTGTCCTACGCAGTGTTTGTGGCAGTCCTTGCATGGAATTTTGTATATGACGTTGGTTTTATCCATGGGTTGCACTGGGTCTTTTAAATTTGTTGGTTTTGTTTGAGACTTTTGGTGGGATTCCGAGGGGTCATAGTTGTCTGGCTGCCACGTTTGAGACTTCAGTGATGTATTGAAAGGTCGATAGGGTTACTGGCTGTGTTAGGTCTACTTGTCGTGGTTTGTTCCTGAGGAATCTGTGGACTGTATTTTTTAAGTATCCGCTCTTCTTGAATACGTTTTATAGGTGCTTCTCCTCTGTTTTCCGAAGTTCGTCTGTGTTGAAATGTGTGGTGCTTCGTTGGAATAGTGTTCTGACACAATTTCCTTTTTGCGTGTTGGAATGGTTGCTGGTGTAGTTACGTATTTGGTCAGTGTTTGTCGGTTTGCAGTATATGCAGACACACCAGAGAATTCCGAGAGGCCTCACACTCCAATCACAACGCCATAAACAAACACATTGATCGATTTACCATCTGTCAACCCCTCAGAAAACGAATAGGAAATGACATTGCCACAAACCCCAGGAACCCCATCCAGGACAAACGTATAAATAGAAAGCAGGAGACAACATATTCGCTACACTTGGAGGTCGCCACTGATGATGTTACGTAGCCAGGTAATGAAACGTCTGGATAACAAACGTACAGCTCAGCGAGCAAACCTACACTCTAAACCTCAACCGGAGCTATAAACGTTCACAAACCTTGGGACTACTAAGCCTCTCAGGGATGCTCCATCTCGGAATTATCTCAGTTAGGAAAGCTTTGGTAACGGCACTGGCAATCTGTTTTGCCGTAGGAAACGCTTGCACCCATTTTGAAAACATATCAACTATTACCAGACAATACCTTTTTCCTTTGCAGGGTGTTAGTTCGCTTAAATCCAGTTATAAATGTTCAAATTGTTTTTGGGATTTCGGAAATGCTACATAACTCATCTGTATTCCCCTCCCCACATTATTGTGGCACAGATAAGACGTCGTTCACAATATTTCTGGAAGTAATGAGTAAATCCCTCAATGTACCACTGTGCTGAAATGCTGTCATATCTCCTTTCTTTTGACACATGTTCCTTACCATTAGCAGCATTAAGGACGTTACATCGTTTTATTGCAATGTTAGGCTTCTCCAATAACACAGTATTGTATCTGAGTCAACGCGCTGCCGACGTATGTACTGTCTTTTGCTCGGAAAGCAGTAAGGATACTGCATGTGTGATCAGTTTGGTTAAGTCGCCATAGCCGATTATATCCCTGGACACTGCAACCACAGCTCACAGGCAATCTGATACGCAATCCTGCCGCTACGAGGTCTAGCTTAGCCGAAAAATAAGCTGCCAGCCTGAATTTTCCCCCATGATCCTGCAACAACACAGATGTCATGCAGCCATGTTTCTCATCTACCGTTTGACAGAAGGCTTGTTTGGATTCGGAATCCACAATATAGGTATACTTTGAAACGTCTTTTTCAATTCAACTCGGCCGCTGCGATCCATTGCAACGGACCTTGGTTCTGCTACTCTTTTCCATGGGCCATGTCACTTCAGGGCGCCTCCAGATTTGTGTAATGTGGGATAAACGTTCTTCAGTAGGAGCGTATGCCCCACAAGGATAGCAATTGTTTCGTCATGTGAGGCCTTGGAATTTGCTGAATTACTTGCTCTCTGTCTTCACCAATGGCCTTCCCTTGTTCAGATATTAAGTGACTGAAGAACTTCACCTGGTTGCATAAATCGAAGCTTTGCGAGACTGGCTTTGTGCCCTTCCCTCGTGCAATGCAAGGGAATCCTTATCACATTGTTTCTCTGTCGGTAGTACTAGAAAGCAATCGTCTACAGATTGCAGAAGCGCCGACCCAGGGGTTAAAACAAGAGTCTCCAGACTCTTGCGTAGAGCCTCATTACATATGGTGGATGACTCACAGTAACATTGACAAAGTCGTGTGAACTCATAAGATTTCCCTTTGAATGAAAAAGCGAACCAGAATTGACTATTTGGATGCACCGTTACACTAAAGAATGTATTTGCTAAATCCACAGCAGGGAACCATTTACTGTCCGGTCTGAATTGAACTAATACAGTATAGGGTTTGGGAACATTTGATGCGCGCGGGACAACACTGTTATTGACTGCCTGTAGGTCTTGAACAAACCTGCATTCCTCCGGTTCACTTGAATTTTTGCCTTTTTGATCAGAAAAATGGGAGTTCGCACCGGTGAGTTTACACAGGGGATTATCTCTCTCGCCTTTGGGAAGTATTGAAAGACTGGAGTAACTACGTCCATTGCCTCGGGTTTTAATGGGTATTGTGCCCTGCAAGAACGATACTCCGACTTCGTAGTTACTCGTATTGGTTCACAACCTCGCATAAGCCCCAAATCATGTTTGCCTTTTACCCATAATTGTGGGTGGCACGGTGGCACAGTGGTTAGCACTGCTGCCTCGCAGCGCCAGAGACCCGGGTTCAATTCCCGCCTCAGGCGACTGACTGTGTGGAGTTTGCACGTTCTCCCCGTGTCTGCGTAGGTTTCCTCCGGGTGCTCCGGTTTCCTCCCACAGTCCAAAGATGTGCAGGTCAGGTGAATTGGCCATGCTAAATTGCCCGTAGTGTTAGGTAAGGGGTAAATGTCGGGGTATGGGTGGGTTACGCTTCGGCGGGTCGATGTGGACTTGTTGGGCCGAAGGGCCTGTTTCCACACTGTAAAGTAATCCTGAGTTGGATAAATTAATTTCTTCCTTTCTGTCCGCACATCTGCATTAAACCAAATACCCACATCGTCCCAGAACGCTCAACATTTCGTTCTTTTTGCCTTTAGTACTCATGACCCCAAATCCTGCCACCAGTACTGGACACGTTCGCCAGTGACACGCGAGGAGCGTAGCCTTCCAAATCAAAAATATAGAGTTTACTTGCCGTCACAGGTCCTGGACATAAGTTCACACTGACTGCACATCTGCCATCCCTTCAATAAAATTCGCACAATAACAACTGACCTGGTTTAACCAATCTCCTGAACCAATACTTCTCTTATGGTTCCTCAGGGCCATCGTGGTGTATGTGTGCTGTGCAGTGCAGCATATTCCCGCAACAAAAATCGGTGTTAATAGGATTAACATGGTTACCTGCTTCCAGGGCGAGTGAATTGCTCAATGAACTCATTGCTCTCTGGCTTAATCGCCACTCATAGACATACACCAGGGGTCGAGGGTTGTATTTTGCAGTTTACACTTGTGAATCTTCCCTTTGAATTACCTGCAAACCCGTCGGAGCACTGAGCAAATACAACCACAGTCTCACTATGAGATCCCGAGCCATCAAATGTAAAGGAACAGAATTCCGCGAACAAAATTGAGAATTAGAATGTATACACATTACTGATTTCACACAATATGGGTGCGGTAAAACTCTCTCATATCACGACGCCTGATGCCTCCATTGAGTTCAGGAACATTCCACTCATCTTTATTGGCGTCAACGTTCTGAACTGTCTTGATTTGAGGAGTGAATGTGCTGGCCATGTATCTACCAAAAAGGTAACTGGTGTACCTTCCACATATCACATAGAGGTAGGCATCGACATATACGCATCATTGTTATATTGAACATATTGTCCACACTTCGCAATCCCAATGTTCAATATAGAATTGGGACACATCTCAGTGCCCGTTAGGTTAGTAGAAGTGATTATCATAAGGGATTCTTCGTTGCCAAGTATAAAGGAAAGAGGTTTACCTGTACCTTGTGGACTGCCCACCTCAACCTCAGTCGTCCCCTGTCAGTCACCATGCTGTCCAGCCTCCAGGACCGATTGAGGCTGTCTGTGCGGGCACTGTCTCTACCAGTGGTCCATTGCTCCGCAAACAAAGCACCAGCCAGATCTATCTCTGCAAGCGCACTTCCGCGATCCCTTCCTCTTTTGCGAACTCCACCTGTGCCTCTCTCTTTTCCCGCAGTTCCTCCCTCCAACGACTGAATGACCATTTGCATCATAATAAGTTGAGGTTTTAATTGATTGCTGTTCCATCTTTAATTTCCGGTTATGGTTCGCTTGAGCCAGCAATTTTTCAGCATGTATCACGTATTGTTCTATCTAATTCAGCTTTCGCGTGTCCCAGGTAATACACGTATATTGTTACCTATTTTGTTGTTTCTTACTTCATTCCATTGATAAAGCTGCTCCTCAGGTGCCTCAAACGGTGTGATCTCTGCCGTCGTTATGTCCTTGGGTGGTATCAGTCCACAATAGACGTTATCGACTTTCGTGAGGTGCTTAAGGTACTGGGACATCGTCTCGACTTCTTTAGGGATTCTTTTCAATTGATTGTGGGTACGATATGCTATTGGTTATTCAGCAAAACCTGAGGCGGCGACCGTTGACTTGGAATCTTCGCGAAGTGGATCTCGTAGGGGGGCTGTAGCTCTTCGAGGGTACCCATAAAGGTCAGGATCTGATCCAGTCTTAAGACACTGGACAGCTTCATTAGGTTGTTTTCCGTGTGTGTGTGCATGTGCGCTGGTGTTTGTACCTGTACTTGATCTATATTTTATTCGCGATTTTCTTTCCCTGAAATCAGGCTCAGCCTTCAACATGTTATAAGCACACAAATTCACAGGTTCTATTTTACCCTTCCGTTTCTCCTTCTCTCTCTCTCCTCCAACGGTGACCTCAACATTTGCAACTGCATGTTACTAAAACTTCCTTCCTCCAGAAAAACACATTCCTTGATATACATTTTAACTGCTTTACAGAAACTGGCCCATAATTATTTAGCATATATTGTATTTTTTCTTGACCATTCCGAGTTTTCTGTAGACCCTCTTTTTGTTCGCTCTTGCTGGAGTCGATTTTCATGGATATTGGAAAAGTGTTCATTTCTTTCTGTCTGTCTCTCTGCCGATATATCTGTCTATCTATATCTATCTATCTATCTCTCTCTCACGATACCATAATCTTCTCTTTGCCAATATAACTTGCTTTTACCTCCGGAGGTCCCCTCTCATTGGGCGCGACCGCCTCATTGCCTCGGTTTTCACAAACCAAGAACCCACGTAACCGGTACAGCATTGGCGACTCCAACGCTGCCCATGGTGGGCTCCAAGTCTCAAACCACCGTTAATCTTGCTGTCCCTTAAACTCTCTAGAGACGGCAATCCTTTCCCTTGAGTTTTACTCGAATACCGTGCGAGAGTTCACTGGTCCCTCTTCCTAGTTCATTTATTCTCTTCGAACGAGTCTCTATGTCGGATTACTTTAGCCACAACTCTTACCCCGACCCTATTCGATTCGGAACGCGACTCTGGGGCGATCCACTTATCCCCAGTCCTCGCACACAAAGGTGCCAATTCAGCGCTCGAGATGAAGTGAAAGACTTTCAAGGCAGTGGGGCATACACCTCCTGGGAATCTTCAAAATCTTACCCACTCGCAGGGTCCCAGGCGAGCCCTCTAGTTTACTGCCGTAGAATTTCAATCGACTCAACGCAAATGCTAGCAAGAGCAAAGAAAAAGTTTATTTTTGAAATTTGCAGAGTGGACCCGACACATTCGCAAGACGCCTCATAAAATGGACGCCTGACGGTTTTCACATATTCCCTTTATATTATATATCGCCTTGCCTTATCACACCTCAAGCCAGGAACCTGGGTCAGTCAAGTTCCTTTCCACACATGGAGTTGCTTTTTTCTAATTCATTGACTGCTGATATAATAGGTTATTGGCCTTGAGAGTCAGCTGTAAATTAGGTTGAACTTTACATTTTTTCTGTCTTTTTGCAAAGTTAGGTCCATACTTCTTTGTTTCAACCATGGTTTCACAGATTTCACAATAAATGATAATTTTCCATTACAGGGGATCAGGCTGACAGTGACTCAATAAGTGTGATGGAGTGAGGATGATAGTGACACAATGAGCGTGAGGTGTCAGCGGGGTAGTGATGCAGACTGTGTGAGTGGATCAGGCCGATAGTTACGCAGTGAGGGGAGTCAGAGTGATAGTGATGCAGTAAGTCTGAGGGATCAGACCGATAGTGACGCAGTAAGTGTGAAGTGGTCAAGGTGACAGTGAAGCACTTCGTGTGAGGGGTCAGTGTGACAGTGACACAGTAAGAGTGAGTGGTCAGGCTGGTAGTGACGCAGTAATTGGAAGGAGATCAGGCTGATAGTGATGCAGTAAGTGTTACTGTGTCAGGCTGATCCTGACGCATAAAGTGGGAGGGGACAGGGTGATACTTATGCAGTAAGTGTGATGGGGTCAGGCAGAGATTGACGCAGTGAGTGTGAGACAGTCAGGTTGATAGTGAGGGAGTAAGTGTGTGCGTTCAGGCTGGTAGTGACACAGTAAGTTGAGAGCGTCAAGTTGATAGTGGCCAATAAAAGTGAGGTGTTAGGGGAATAGTGACGCAGTAAGTGTGAGGTATCAGGCTGTTAGTGATGCGGTAAGTGTGAGGGTGAGTCTGATAGTGAAGCAGTAAGTGTGAGGGGGTCAGGCTGATAGAGACGCAGCAAGTGTGGTGGGGTCAGGCTGATAGTGTCACAGTATGTGTGAGGGGTCAGGCTGATAGTGATCCAGTATGTGTCCGTGAGTCAGAGTGATCCTAATGCAGGAAGTGAGAGGGGACAGGGTGATAGTGACACAGTGAGTGTGAGGTAGTCAGCGTGATGGTGACGGTGTAAGTGTGAGTGTTCAGGCTGATATTGATGCAGTATGTTGAGGGCGTCAGGCTAATACTGGCCAGTAAGTGTAAAGTGACAGGGTGATAGTGATGCAGGAAATGTGAGAAGTCAGACTGATATACACGCTGAAATTGTGAGGGGTCAGGCTGATAGTGATGCGGGAAGTGTGCGAGTGCCAGGCTGATAGTGACGCAGTAAGTGTGTTGGGAGCAGAGTGATAGGAACGCAATAGGTGTGAGCGGCTCTGGATGATAGTGACAGGTCAGTATGAGGGGGAGGATGGTAGTGATCCAGTGAGTGTGAGGTGTCAGGATGACAGTGAAGCAGACTGTGTTAATGTGTCATTGTGATAGTGGAGAAAGTGATGACTGCAGATGCTGGAGATCAGAGCTGAAAATCTGTTGCTGGAAAAGCGCAGCAGGTCAGGCAGCATCCAAGGAACAGGAGAATTGACGTTTCGGGCATAAGCCCTTCTTCTTTTATTGGCCATTCCTGAAGAAGGGCTTATGCCCGAAACGTCGATTCTCCTGTTCCGTGGATGCTGCCTGACCTGCTGCGCTTTTCCAGCAACACATTTTCAGCTCATTGTGATGGTGACATGGCAAGTGTGATGGGGTCAGGGTGACAGTGACGCAGATGCTTTCAGGGGGTCAGGTTGTAGTGATGCAGTAATTGTGAGGGGTCAGGGTGATAGTGACGCAGTGAGTGTGAGATGTCAGTGTGATAGTGACGCAGATCATTTGAGGGGCCAGGCTTATAGTGACGCAGTATGGGCAAGGGGTCTGGGTGACAGTGATGTAGATGCACTCACAGGGCCAGGTTGGAGTAAAGCTGTAAGTGTGAGTGTCTCAGGCTGATAGTGATGAAGTAAATGCGAGGAGCTAAGGCGGATAGGGATGTCGTAAGTGTGCAGGGGTAGTGCTAGAAGTGACGCAGTAAATGTGAGTGTTGAAGCTGATAGTGACGCATTAGGTTTGAGGGGATCATGCTGATCTTGACGCTGTACGTGTGACGTTGTCAGCATGATAGTTAGGCTGTAAGTGTATGGGAGCACAATGATCTTGACGCAGTAAGAGTGGGGAGTGAGGGTGATAGTGACGCAGTAAGCATGAGTGGGTAAGTCTGATAGTGACGCAGTATATGTGAGGGAGTCAGCCGGGTAGTGGCGCAGGATGTGTGAGATGGTCAGGCTGATATTGATGCAGTCAGTGTGTTGGGGTCAAAGTGATAGTGACGCAATAAGTGTAAGCGGTACAGGATGAAAGTGACATAGTGGATGTGAGATACCAGTGTGATAGTGATGCTGTAAGTGTAAGGGGTCAGAATGACAGTGACACTAAGTGTAAGGCCCTCAGTGTGATAGTGCCGCAGCAAGTGTGGGGTGTCAGGGTGTAAATGACGTTGTAAGTGAGAGAGGAGCATTGCGATAGTGAAGCAGTAAGTGTGAGGGGGTCAGGCTGACAGTGACACAGTCAATGTGACGGGGCATTGTTTTAGTGACAAGATAAGTGTGAGGCGTCAGTCTGATACTGACACAATAAATGTGATGGAGTCAGGCTGATAGTGACACAGTAAGTGTGAGGGGTCAGACTGATAGTGAGACAATAAGTGTAAGAATCCAGGGTGATAGTAACATGGGAAGTGTGAGGGCGTGACTGAAAGTGACGGAATAGGTGTGTGGCTGTTCGGCTGATGGTGACGCAGTAAAAATAAGGCCGGCAAGGTGAAAATGGCAAAGACTGTGTGAGTGGGTGAGGGTGATAGTGATGCAGTAAATGTGAGGAGGGCAGGGTGAGAGTGACGCAGTAAATGAGAGAGGATCAGAGTGAGAGTGACGCAGTAAGTCTGAGGGGTCAGACTGATATCGACGCAGAAGTATGAAGGGGTCAGGATGATAGTGACACAGTCACTGTGAAGGGGAGAGTTTTAGTTACACAGTAAGTGCGAGGCGTCAGACTGAAACTGATACAAAAAGTGTGAGTGGGTCAGAGTGATAGTGATGCAGTACATCTGAGGGGTCAGGCTGATAATGAGGCAGTCAGTGTGATGGGGCAGAGTTTTAGTAATATGGTAAGCGTGAGGCGTCAGTCTGATACTGACACAAAAAGTGTGATGGAATCATGCTGATAGTGACGCAGTAGGTTTTAGGAGTGAGGGTGATATTAACATAGGAAGTGCGAGGGCGTCACTGTTAGTGACGCAATATGTGTGTGGCTGTCAGGCTGATGGTGACGCAGTAAAAATGAGGATGTCAAGGTGAAACTGGTGCAGTAAGTCTGAGGATGGCAGATGGACAGTGATGCAGTAAGTGTGAGGGGTTCACGCTGATATTGAGGCATGCAAGTGTGAGGGGCCAGGTTGATAGTGACGCTGTGTGCCGGCGGGTCCGGCTGATAACGACGCAGAAAATGTGAGTGTCTCAGTATGACAGTGACGCATTACGTGTGAGAGGGTCAGGGTGATAATGACAGAGAAAGTGTGAGGGGGTCAGGTTGATAGTGATGCTGTAATTGTGAGCTTGGTCAGCGTGATAGTGAGGGGCTCAGGCTTATAGCGACACAGCAATTGTGAGGGGGTCAGGTTAGTCGTGACGCAAAACGTGTGAGCGGGTCAGGTTAATAATGATCCAGTACGTGTGAGATGTCAGGCCGATAGTGACGCAGTAAAGGTGAGAGTGTTGGTGTGCTAGTGACACAGTAAGTGTGAGCCGCTCAGGATGATAGTGACGCGATAAGTGTGAGGTTTCAGGTAGACACCCATGCGGTAAGTGTGACGTGTTCAGTGACAGTGACGCAGACACTTTGAGGGTGTCAGATTGAGAGTGACACAGGAAATGTGAGGGGACAGGTTGATAGTGACACAGTAAGTGTAAGGGGTCAGGCTGATAATGATCTACTAATTGTGATGGAGTCAGGATAATAGTGGTGCAGTGAGTATGTGTTTTCAAGGTGATAGTGACACACACGGTGTGAGTGGGATAGAGTTATAGTGATGCAGCAAGTACGAGGAGATCAGAGTGAGAGTGTGCAGGGTCTGGCTGAAGGTGACACAAGAAGAGTGAAAGGTTCAGGGTGATCTGGACGCACTAAGTTTGGGGGTCAAGGTGATAGTGATGCTGTAAGTATGAGTGGGTCAGTCTGATAGTGACACAGTACATTTGAAGGGATCAGGCTTGTAGTGATGCAGTAAGCGTGAGGGGGTCAGGCTGATATTGATGCACGAAGTGAGAGAGTGTCAAGGTGTGAGCAGGTTAGAGAGAGAGTGACGCCGCTAGTGAGTGGGGTTTGGCTGACAGGGATGCAGTAGGTGCGCATGTGTCAGGGAGTGAGTGATGCAGGAAGTATGAGGGTGCCAGAGGGATAGTGACGCATTAAGTATGAGGGGATCAGAGTGGTTGTGACGCAGTAATTCTGAGGGGATCAGAGAGATTACAACGCAGTAAGCATGAGGTGGTCAGTTTGTTAGTGACGCTGTCAGTGTGAGTGCCTCAGCCTAATAGTGATTAAATAAATTTGAGAGAGTAATGCTGATTGTAAAGTGATAAGTGAGAGTGAGTCAGGCTGGTAGTGACGCTGTAAGTGTGAGTGTTGAAGCTCATAGTTAAGCAGTAGGTGTGAGGTGGTCAGTGTGATTGTGGCGCAGTAAATGTGAGGGTCAAGGAGATAGTGACATAGTAAGTTTGAGGAGGCAGTGTTGTAGTGACACGGTAAGTGTGAGGCGTCAGTCTGATACTTACATAATAATTGTGATGGAGTCAGGCTGATAGTGACATAGTAAGTGTAAGGAGTCAGGATGATAGTAACATAGGAAGTGTAACGGCGTGACAGATAGTGACAAAGTAAGTGTTTGGCAGTCAGGCTGATAGTGACGCAGTCAAAATAAGGGTCTCGAAGTGAAAGTGGCGCAGTAAATGTGAAGGCGCCAAATGGATCGTGATGCAGTAAGTTTGAGGGTTCACGCTGATATTAAGGCGGCGGTAAGTGTGAGGGGTCAGGCCTATAGTGATGCAGTAAGTGTCGGCGGGTCAGTGATGCATTCAAAGACCAAATATCCAAGGCTCACTGTAGTGCTGAACAGCGAGACTTCTCAAGGCGAAGACAAAAATCAATAGTTCTCATCCTGGTCATAAATCACAATGCTCCATTTTAAAATTGTCCTCTCCTGGTTCTAGATTCACCAATGAGGGAACAAAATTTAATTGCACCACCCTGTTTATCTCTTCAAATATTTTGCAACTCTCAATGAGATTACCTCTCTTGCTCAGAAACCGTTAAAAAAGGCCTGATTTGCCCAATTTCAAATCAGAGGACTAAGGTTCATCCATGATATCAAGGCTAATCACCATTCGTGCTATTTCCTCATATGGCTTTCGTATCTTTCCTAAATTGAGGATTATAATTCCTCATACTGTAGTCCACGTGTGGTCGAACTGACACACCATCCATTGGAAATAATGCTTCGTTCTCGTGCCCTGAAAGCCTTCTGCAGCTTTCACAACAGACTTCTACAACTGCTACTAGACTTCAATGACTTATTAAAAACTTCTCCAAGATGCATTTCTAAAAATCTGTACATCAGACTTTCTACTTCAAACCTTCGACAAATAATCTCCACACATTTCCCTCCTGACAAGTATGATAAAGTTAAATCGTTGCTATTTATTAGATCATGGGGGACATGGATAGGTTGACTCGTCAAGGTGTTTTCCGGCAGGTGAGGAAGTCAAAATTTAGAAAACATCGGTTTAAAATTAGTGGATAAGGATTTAAAAGGGACGTCAGGGGCAACTTTTTCAGACGTGTCCAGAATGAGATGCCAGAGAAATTGGTAGAGTCTGGTACAACTGTAACATTGAATGGCATCTGGATGGATATATGAGAAACTAGGTTAAGAGGGATGTGAGCCAAATGTTGGCAAATGGGACCTATTAACTTAGGATATCTGTCCACCATGGTCAAGTTGGAAAGAAGGGCCACTTTCCGTGTTGTATTGTTCAACGACTTGATGACTCTAGAACAAACGCAAAAACTTTGCAAAAAATACCGTGAAGACGATTTCAAGTTCCAAATCTTCGGTTAATCTTCTTCTCTTGTGCTCACAAGTTCGTTACCTAATGTCAGAACGTACAGATCAGTTGCTGGATCCATTCCTGTAAATTGGTTCTGCATTCTTTCTAATTCCGATTTTTTTTTTACGAATGTAGCTAGTGTTTATGGACTTATCATCAATTTTTTCTAATACCATATTTCTATGAATATGAAAACCCAACAGCATATCTAATTTGGCACCAGGTGATGAGCAATTGAGTCAAAATCGATCGGACGCAGTGAGACAATGATCCTCTCTTCGTGGTGTACATCCGTGGCTCTATAATTCGACGAAGAATCATTCCCACAACTTCAGCTGTGTCAGAATCTAGTTTGCAGTGAAAGCCTGTCAATCTGCTAAGGTAACGTTCGTCTGGGTTAGGATCCTGCAAAGGATTTGGCGAAATCTTTGGGTCTTGACAATTTGTTCTTCCAACAAATGAATTCAGTTGTTTTACTGTGAAAATTGGCATTCTAGCTGCAGCTGTGATGGCCGAGAGGTTAAGGCTTTGGATTTGAAATCTAATGGGAGTCCCCTTGCGCAGGTTCGAATGGTGTTCACAGCGTAGAATCTTTTAAAATTCATTAATTCCTTTGCAGGATTTGGATTTCGTGGAGCTTTCAAGACTGACCCAGTCATCTAATTGAATAAATTATAGGTCGAGACACAAAAAGCCACCAACTTCCAACACGAATCAGTTTCAACATATTTTTCGAACTATCGTGAAATTTGGATTTTACGGGGTGGCGGGGTGGAATTCAGCAAAACAAGAAGCAATGCAATACATTTACCTGCAGGTGATGATTTTTTTTAGGATCAGTTGAAAGTCAAGCTGAGAAAGTTCAACCTAATTTACAGCTGACTCTCAAGGTCAATAATCTATTATATCAGCAGTCAATGAATTAGAAAAAAGCAACTCCATGTGTGGAAAGGAACTCGACTGATCCAGGTTCCTGACTTGCGATGTGAAAAGGCAAGGTGATATCATCGGAGTAGAATTTTCTGGAAATACTGGAAATGGAATGTTAATGGTCTTCTGCTGTCCACATTCGTAAGAAACTGTGCATTAAGAACTGAAATTGAAAATTAACGATGAAAATCAGACTTAGCCCTCTGCTTGTGGTGTAGCATTGTTCAGAACAATAGGTTGTTGTTGAGGCTAAAATTGACCAAAATAATCGATGGGGATCTTATCCACGGCCTTCGTTGGAGCAGTTGGTGTGGAGAGCTCAGCTTGAAGAACCAAATGCCAATTATTCATCCTGGCTGTCTGAATTGCTTAGTTAAACATATTCCCAGTTTAATGAAAAAAACCTTTGCTATCAGAGTTAGATGTTTTCATGTCAGCATGTTCCGATATGAGAAGACACTCCATGGAGTGGATGTGACTTAAATTTTGACTCTAACGTCAGAGATTTTGACACATTTCTGCACCAAAACAGCACTACCATTGGTATCAAATCAAACTGAACAAAGAACGAGTCACTTAGACATTTCCAGTCTGCAGACTCTGCCAATGGACCGTTCAGGCCCGATGTAGGAATAGGGCGTGGTGACATCTGTTCGCAAGTTGATCACTTCATTCTTGCTCACGATCCATAAACCGTAATTCATTTTGAACTTCTTAGCCATCAGCATGATAAGTGGTACATAATGCACAGGTTTCCTTCTCGAAAGAAAGAGCGAAATCTTATTCAATGCAGACGCAAATTCAAGTTGTCCCTGATCGACCAGAAGACAAATGTCGCGAAACAAAGTGAATACAGAAAACAATCAATGTTTTCTGGGATTCAAAAAGATGTACTGGAAGAACGGAAACATATATTTGGAACTAAAGTCACATACCACTTCCACAGACTAAACGTTCTTGAACCATTTTCTTAATTTGACCTTCATGTCCACCATTGCTGCAAAAATTATCTTAACAACTCAGAACATTATGTTCTTTGATATTCTCTCCTTCATGTTTCTCTTGATTTTGAAACTAAAACCGAGCATTAGTAATGCACCCTATTTCACTTGCAAAGATCAAAAGAAGATCAATTTATAAGAGAACAGAAATAAAGCTACGTCTGTCTTTCGAGAGAAAACACAGCTACCATTTCGACTCCAAAAAGTCTTCTTCAGAAGTCTGCGCAATGAACTCGAAATAGTAGACCGAAAATGAAAAAAAGAAGCCAAAATGCCGCGAATACACCACCCGCAAGTGCCTCAGGTCCTACTCGAATATGCCGGATTACTACTATCAACATCAGTGGAGAACGGAACAAAGCTCATTCTGCAGTTGTCAGCCTGTTATGACGTAGTTTGTAAAGTCAGAAATATGATGAGGTAAAAAGCGGGATGAAAGCGGGATATAGGAACTCTGAAAAAAGCAAGTGCGTGCTTTGCTTTGAAGAATGTTGGCAGTGATCAAAATGGAAATTAACTACAGTGAGGAGGGCTTAATTAATACTCAGCATCGTTGCAACACACAGGGACGCAATTCTTTTTGCTAGGTTTCTGATCTGCCATTTTATAATCACGACTGCTGTCGGGTTTGGTTTCCATTCCAGGCTTAGGTGACAGCCTGATGGAAGTTTCCACATTCGCCCAATTACTGTGTGGTTTCTCTGGTTTGCTGCCACATTCTAAACATTTGCAGGTTATTTGGAATCGCCATTGAACGTACACGGTTACAGAGACAGTGATGTCTCTGTAATAGGAGTGTCTGGATAGGATGTACTTCAATGGATTTTTGTGAACTTAAATAGACAGAGTGGGGTTAGTCTGCTGTTTCCTGGGTGAGCTACATGGACAGAGAGGGGTCAGGGTCTTCTTCCCTGAGGGAGATACGTTGACAGAGTTGGGTTAGTTGCTCTTACCTGTGTCAGTCACGCAGATACAGTAGGGTCAGTCTGCCCTTCCCTGGGCGAATTTCTTTCACAGAGTGGTGACAGTCTGCTCTTCCCTGCCTGAGTGAAATAGAAAGAGCGGGGTCAGTATTATCTTCCCTCGATAATTTATGTTGACAGTCTGGCTTCCGTCTGCTCTTCCCTGGCGAGTTACATTGGTAGAGTGGGGTTAGTGATCATTCATTGGGTGAGTGCCATAGACGGAATGGGATCAGTCTGCTCTTCCCTGAGGGAATTACATTTATAGAGTGGGGTCAGACTGCTCTTCAGAGAATGACTTATATTGACAGTGTGGAATCAGTCTGCTGAGTTACACTGAGAGCGTGGGGTCAGTCTGTCCTTCCCTGGGTGAGTAACACTGACTGAGTGGCGTCAGTTTGCTCTTCCCTCAGTGAGTTACATTGACAGAGTGGCGTCAGGAGTGGCGTCTTTGAGGAGTTGACAAAAGTAACTCGTCCCCTACATCTTTGGGATAATTAGGGATGGGCAGTGAATCTTATCTCATTGAAAGACAACTGTGTCCCAGAAATGCATTTCTAATAATTGCATGTACTAATTCGACACTGCAAGCGGACGGGAATAACTTGAGGAGAGGTGCAGGGTAGAATAATTAAAGTCAAATGCACTGATGCCGAAGAGACATGACACAAGATGTGAATGTGGAGCTAATGGTGCAAGGCTCAGTGTCAGTGCTATTGGTTCAGCATTTATTTCTCACTGTTCGCAATGACTCACACACCACTGCTGTCAATTCACAACAATGAGCCTGTTCATCTTGGTTTGAACATCCCTGCGTGTGTATTAACGTGGTTAATGGGACGCGAGAGGAGATGAGCACATCCTGTTTATTCTGTCAGTTTAAACAGATGAAAATATCGGTTGGATGCCAATGCAAGAGGATACTGTCTTTTTCTGTGCCTTTTCAGGAGGGCATGCTCAGCATTGAAATGTCTGCTTTTGCACAAGCAGAGTTTGATTGCCATTCATACTGAGCAACGCTAATACATAAAACGTGTTTTCGAATTCCTGTGATCAAGTGGTTCAGACATTGCACATATGGACGAGAAATCTGGCTTTTAACGTGGCGCCGTTGCTTAGCTGGTGAAAGCACCTCCCATCACACTGGTGCCTGCTCATTGTATTGAAAGCTCGTTATTTCTCGCAAGTATTGTGTTGCTGATCGAGAAACTCAGTGTCTGTTTGAATTGCCTTATATTCTGATTTCGAGATCCGGCTTCATTTTCCAGGTTTAAATCCAGTAGTGTATGTTGCTCTTTTTAACTACTATTTTAACCTGGAGATTCTTCCCGCAGTTCCACAAGCACTTTTGCTTCTCATCCTCTTATTCTCATTCCTTCATTCCCAGTTTTGTGGAAATTAAGTGGTGAGGCAGGAGACACTGCAGCATTCCCGGGGAATGTTATGGTAATGGCACTGACACCACGACATGATCACCCTCATTCTCTGCTGTCACCATTCATTTGTTTTACACCAAAAGTAAATGCATCCTTGTTCTTCTTCAGCTATCATGTAATTACTTTCTTTTTCTGTTGGATAAGGAATTCAACTTTAACTTCGAAAGGGTCTTTAGATTTTGAGGAAGAAATGTCTCCTTGCCTCAGGTCGAGGTGACAGACGCATTATTCAGAGAATGTGAGACTACTTCGACCGACTCCAGCCAGGCGTCAGAAAGCCTCTCAGCAGTTCGAGTCTCAAACTGTCTCTGAATGTCATGCTTTTCAAGAGCAGAAATGAGAAATGAGGGATATGGACAGCCAGAGAGTTGGAGAATGTGAAAAAAGGCCCAGGAGGATACAGAGACAAATATAGAAAAAACAAAGACACATATTGAGGCAGATACTGAAAGAAACAATTCTCCATTCAACGCGACTGCTAAATAACAGAAAGCAAAAGGAAATGTCGCCATTAAAACGTAGCCTTCCACCAGCTCAGGAAAATGAAAGTAGCATGACAGCTGATTAAGTCCTTTTAAGATTGTAAATTCGACGTTTGTAAGCTCAAGAGTGATTTTGATAAATATCCTGATTCGACAGGTAAGATTATCATTTTCCCAACAGTATAATCTAGAAATCTATAACTAACCTGTTTCCTGTCCATCTAAAAAAAAATCTGTTTCTCTCCACAGATGTTGCCAGGTGTAGCGGGTTTCTCTATCAATTCTCGTTTTTAGTTCAGCTTTCCAAAACCTGCATCTTTCTGATTTTTGATATTCTGGCACAAAACCAAGCATTACCAGGTTCGGGCCAGTGGTCAGAAATACTGGACCACGATATACTAGCACAATAAAACGTTCATTTCCTGTCCGAAAATAGAACTAATGCCATGGCAGTTCTAGTTCCAAATCCTAACTACGACATTACACTGAATGAAGACAGACGCTCTTGCACTTATTCTCAATGAAATGGCTTTTCCCTTTGATTTCTGATCAGTTTCACTGCAGATTGTTTTCTACTCGTCTTCAAGTTTTGCAGAATGGGAAAACCCATTTGGCCCATGGTGCAGTCTGGTTTAAAGACATTCGACTATTCCATTCCCAGTTTCCAGCTTTGGTCCATAACCTTCTGTGTTCTGATGTTTCCAGTGCAAATGGCAGTGAGGTTCTCGCTTTGATCTTAGATGACACAACAATGGGATTGAAGTTTGACATAGTCACACTGTGTTATTACCCACGTCGTGTCTCCCACAGAAAGAGACACACAGACACATTCCCCGAGAGTGGCAGAGTTCTCAGGATTTGATCAGCTCCTTGTACTTCACTTCAGCTATCCGCTCCAACATGCAAGTTCAACCGCCAAAAGGCAGCTTTTGGTTAAACCAAAGCCAGTTCTACAGACAATGAGAGACGTTGCTCTGAGCTAGAATTTGAAGTGGGCGAAAGAAAGTGTAAATTCGAAAACCCAAACCCTTCCGTTCCTGACAGATAACAGGAGTGGACTAGCACGCTGCATCCTCGTGATTTTAAATGCGAACCGATAATCCCCTAACTCGACGTCAGGAGTGTTACCAATTCTGTCACTGACCCAAAGACCAGGTTTGGCTGTAACAGTTTGTCTATAGGTAATGTAAACGTCCACATCAGGGAAACAGCATTCACAAGGTGAAAAATCAGCAAACATAATCACCATCACTGTTTCACTTGGAATTCCCCACTCTGTGAACCATTTCCTTTCACTGTACTTTCACATTTGAAGTTTTTTACATTCCAGAGCCTGAACTATTTCAGCGAGAAACCACTGGTCATTTCGAGCCCGTCATCCGGAATGAGGCGAGTTGAGCGATGCCTTTCTTGCTGCCAAAACATCAGCGCATACAAAACAAGCTCGTGTTAGCATCAGTCTTTTATTAACTTGCTGCAGTATATCTGCTGAACAACATCAGATTATCACAGCATTGCTTTCTTCACATTGAAACCAAGGGTGATAATATGAACCGACTTGGAAACTTGGAGAGAGTAACACTGCTGACGAAGACGATTATGACGTGAAGAGCAGGCACTAGAGTTTGTACAGGTCCCAAAGGCTACTACAGTATCAATGGACATCCCTGCATACGAGTCTGATTTTGCATTGCACAGAACAGGCTTTCATTCCCAGTCAGGAGATGTAGATTTAATTCGCTTCTTGTGAATTATCCGAATGAAAACTAAATCCTGGCTGCACCCAGAACACACACACGGATCCTGCCAGAACAATTCAGTGATCGATCAGTATCTTTCTGGAAGGACAATGGCAGCAAATACAAGCGAAAGCTATCACAGCAATTACCCCTCCAAGGTTCTCACGTTTCCCAGTTGAAAATATTTCGCTGTTCCTTCAATGTCACTACGTCTAAACCCTTGCCTCATGGCATCATGCCTGTACCCCGCTACTGAGGACATCCAGGGTTATGTGGAGTAACTCAAAATCTCAACCTCTCGAGTAATTAGGGATTGACGGTGCATCCCATCACATTGAGCAATGACTTTATCCCAGTAATACGTTTCCTAAAGCTGCAGTTTCTAAGGGAACACTTGCAAGCTGTCGGGAATAAGTTGAGAAGTGGAACGGACGGGAGGAAAATGTGAAAGGCAATGATGACTGGGAGGCATGAGACAGCAAGTGAGTGAGGAGCTGGTGTTGCAACGTTCAATGTCAGTGTCAGTATTTACTGACCACTATTCACTCTGATTCACACACCACTCCTTAACAATTCACCACAATGAGCCCATTCCTCTTACTGTGAGTTCACCTTTGCGGATATTAAGGCGGTGCCAAAGAGGATGGATGGATCGCGTTATCCTGTCAGCTTAAACAGTTTAAGTTATCAGTTTACAACAAAAGCAATAAGAGATTGCGTCTTCCTGTGCATTTTCAGTGGAGAATATCCAGCTTTGAACTCTTCTGGATCACCAGAGGCTGTTTTAAATTTACACCGAGTAACTGTGAAACACACAAAAAATGAGTCCGAGTTCCTGTGTTCGAATAGTCAAGTAAATGCACACATAGTTTTGAATCGTTGAGCTTGGGCAGTTCCTCAGCCTTAGTTAGTGAAAGTTCCTATCAAAAAACAGCAGAATATGGGATCAAATCCTGACATCGCACTGTTTATATGTCTTTCATGAAAAACAGAGTTCCCGACTTCAACTGTGGTTCTGGTCGTGGTGCGATTTTAAATCAATGACTGGATCGAGGTTATAGTTTAAAGACAGCTCCTTCGACACCTCTGCCACGCTGCTACACAAACCCCTGCAACCACGTTTTTCATGATTAGTGTTTCAGCATCGCCTCACTTCAGGCACTTACCCACACGCACTTTCAATGGCGAACTTCGCGTAAGTTCGATAAAATTTATGAGGATGTTGCAAGGCACACAGTGTTTGGACTGTAGCGTAAAGCTGAATAGGATATGAAAATTTTCCCTGGAGCTTGAGGGCTGAGGGATGGGCTTACAGAGGTTTATATCAATATGAAGGAGACGGTAGAGTAAATGGTCAATGACTATTTCTTCCCAAGGCAGGCAAGTTCAAAACAAGGGAACAATGTTTTCAGGGGAGAGTGGTAAAATTTAAAAGGGATCTGAAGGACATTGTTTTTTTCACACAGAAAGGATGGCGTGTTTGGAATGAATTGTCAGATTTAGTGGTGGAGTCTGGTATACTCTCAACATTTCAAAGGCATATGGATCTGTATACAGACAGAAAAGTTGAAAAAGAATAAACGTGAAAATTTGGCAAATAGAGCGTTTGTTTATGGGCTCAGCCCCTCTGAGATGCTGCAGTGGCGAACACCAGTTTGAATAGGCACTCATCACTTGGTCAGTGCGTTGGGCTAGTTTTCTGGAAGATGGTTAGATTAGATTCCCTACAGTATGGAAACAGACCCTTCAGCGCAACTATTCCACACCAACCCTTCAAAGAGTAATCCACCCAGACCAATTTCCCTCGAACTAATGCACCGATCATTATGGGCAAATTAGCATGTTAAATTCACCTGCCCTGCACATCTTTGGAGTGTGGGAAGAAACCCACGCAGACGCAGGGAGAATGTGCAAACTACGCACAGGAATCAAACGTGGAACACTTGTGCTGTGAGGCAGCAGTGCTAACCACTGAGCCACGGTGCCGCCATAAAAGAGGATGGAGAACGCAGTAAGCAACCCCGCAATCTCTCGCATGCAAAGCGAGTACTCTCCCATTTGAGATAACTCCCACAGGCTGCTGCGGTTAAAACCAGCTGCCAATAACCATTCTTCTTGACACATTCCCAACTTCTCAGTGGGAGATTTTGGCTGCAGAAAATACCTCACAAATCATGTTGCCCGCGCAGCTCTCCAGCGAAACCAAAAACTGACAACTCATGACCAGAAGCAGAACTGACAAAGAGAACCTATTTTCAGACACACGGACTCATGAATGCTGTCTGTGAGGCAGAGCACGTCGTCTGGTCATGAGCTGCTCACACAAATTAAGCGAGACAATTCCAAATGGTGCTTTCAACGTACTGGCGCCTTAGTGCACCAATACTTCCAGGAAAGTGCTCAAGTAACATGAATCAGAACTGACTAACAATGAACCATGAAAAGTGAAGATTACCAGTTACAGTCTCGATTAGATGAGGTTAACAATTGTGCTGATGTCTCCACCGGATCGAGAGGACCAATCACCAGCCTCTCTCATCAGGACAGAAATTAAGGAAATTAGGGAAAAGTACTCAAATTTCATATCGCAATTTCCCTCCTTTACGCAACAACAACAACAGAAAACTGCGAGCAGATTCAATGTAGAACCTAATTTCACATAAACAGGAAAATAAATATCTCCATTCACTTTCAGAGAAACGGTGAAAAATGCAAATTGTCTGGAATATGAAAGATTGGCGCAGCCTGTTTTTGAGTCGCATATTATGCTGGTGGCCTTTCGAGCTTGAGGGGAACGTGACAACTACAGCAGAAGGGGAAAACATGGGCACTGACATGTTGGTTGTTTTCTGCTGTGCCACATCACAGCCGGATTAGAAGAAATGACTGTTTTTTTTTTCTGTTCAACTTTAACAGAAATTGCTCTATCTGAGTGGTCGTGCTTGTTGTTCTCATCAGCAAATCTGGCTTTGAAATTGCTAGCCCATACCTACTACCATGCTGAAACGGAATACAATTCCGATGAGTCGCTGTGTGAAACTTTGTTCATTTTCTCTCCTGCCAGAAACGCCGACTCTCCTGCATCTCAGATGAACTGAAAAACTGGTTTAGCAATGGAATCCGAGAATGGCAAAACACGTAGCAAGATTATTCGAAACCCAGAGCCAATAAGAGTTCCAACTTTCCTTTTCTTTCTCCATAATAGTGCATTATCCAGCAGAGCCATGAGCAACTGCCACCTGGCTGCAAGCTGAGTTGGAAACCTATGTGGCAATCAACGACATGCGACTCACTTATTGTCGGTAAATCAAACACTTCTCACTTTGAGGTGTACAAAAATTAGTTTCTATACATATTCATGGAAGGTCAAAGGCGATCTGAGATGTCAAAGAGGTGGTCACTGTTCGTGATTGCTCTTTGTTCGAGTTGTGAAAAGGTTTCCCGCTTTAGTCGCATTCACGTTTCTTGTTGATGTCTGAATCAGACAGAAGGTGCTTCACCAGAGCTGCACTTGACTTGCATTCCTTTCCCTCGCTGTCATACTTTCCTGGAACTCTGTGAGAACAAGAAAACAAAATACATCCCGCGTCATTCGGCAGCCTGTCTGTGATTTCCTCATTTTCAGTTACAACATGGCCACACGGTAATATTAGTAACAGTATGAGAAGTAAGAGAACAGTAAGAGTCGATAGTTCACCTGTGCCTGGAAATCTTTTCATTCCTATTGTTGACTGAATGAACTGTATCCGTGTCTGCTGCTTCGAAACTCGAATATGTGAACTGCTCCAAACTATGATTGAGGATTTCTGGTTTTGGTTGACCACGTTGAGAAACGCCAGACAGCGTTCAAATGAAGCTTTCACAGCACATTTTCGGATGCATTTGACAGAGACTAACATCATGAATCCAGTGTTCGCTGTGACAGAAGGAAATGAATGTTCTCCTTGTTACTGATCCAGGCCACCTTCGCATGTCAAGCAAATGTGGTACTGTTGTTACAGAAAGGATCAGTGCCCAGTAACTGTGTCCTTAAAGAGGACATGATTGAAAATCCAGGAAATATTGGCTGAAAAGGCGCAGACAATTTTCCCTGCAGCGCCAAGACAGAGGAACATATGTAACGGCACTCTTAAACAGGATGGGCCAGCAGTGCTATAGACATCGCCACATATGAAGGACCACTGCGAATAGAAATTTGAAAATGAAATTCAGGCAGCAGGTATTCGGAATTATATTCTTTTCACTGCTACAGCAGTATTGGGCGAGTAAATTCAAAACAAGGTTTGCTGATGAGAATGCAATAAAACCCCATCGATCATGATATGAAAGACTGTCGTCCGGAAAGAGGGAACAACAATGTTTCTTCTAAGCTTTGTACTGGGCCACTTTCGCACAAACTGATACTGCTACTCTCCAGAAAAGATCAGGGCCCGCGGCATGCACTCTTAGAAATGGTGACCATTAGTGCTGGAAACTCCCTGCATATTCAAAACAAGGAAGAATACATATCGAATAAAAGCATAGATGGCAATTAATTGCACTTGTATTCCCTTTCACCACAACAGCTAGAATGTGCGGGGATATACAGAGTAAAGTTTACTGACCAGGTCAGAAAGCAATTACCTCCACATATCTTGACACACAAGCCTATCTTTCTTTCTGTCCGTTTTTTTTTAAGCGCCGATCCTTTCCGTAGGAGATGAAGATGATTATTGCTCCCCCGCAGGATCACAGTGGGGCCAGAGACCCGATCGAGCTGCTCAGAACAGTTCGTGTTTGCCGATAATCACTGAAACTGAGATTGATGACACGTAGACATGGGGTAACAGCTGCCAACACACGTGGAGGGTTTTGGGACGGATTAGGATCCACTCTGGGAAAAAGACTGGATCCTAAGACTGGGGAGTAAGTGTTCAGGTAGAGGACTGGAGAATGGGGTTAAGAACGATATTAGCCAAGATCGAATGGCGAAGCAGACTAGATATTCTGAAAGCGCTAACCGCTCCTATGTCTTCCTACCTCTGGCCATCTGGTATCTAAGGAATAGAAAGAGAGTTATTTGTTCAGTTGGAAGTCGTGGGCAAAGTGAGAGATAGAACAAGCATGATACAATTTTAGAGACTGGGAAAATGTTTGGAGAGGAAGCAATAAAAGTGAAGCTGAATATAAAGTTTGAAGTCAGGACATATTCAATAAAAAGGAAGTTTGTAGAAAGGCAGAGGGACATGGAGATGGAAAAAGAAGTGTCACCAGTCCCGAAATCTCATTCGGTTTTCATTTTCAAGATGTGACCGGACCTGCTGAGATTTCCCAGCAATTTCATTTGTTGATTCTGAAACAGAAGATGGGAGTGATCCTGGACCAGTCAGCTCTCTCATGTTCTGGGAATATTTGACGTACCCGTTCGATCAGATCACGTCTGTCCCACACTGAAACCTCAGAATCCTTCCCCACCTCCACCCTCGTTCCTGGCAATAAACTGTTCATTACACAAACTTACATGAGCACACAACAAGGACAATTGCAAAACGTTCAGGGAGAGCTCCGTTCCGTTCCATCAGCACATTCTGAATCAGTTAATTGTCGTTCAGGACCCATGAGACATTAAGCCGTCTCTGTCAGACCACTAACAAATGGCCATTCGCGTTCTGTGTCTTTGAACACTTTGGTTGGTGCACGGATGAAGTGGAATCTCACGTTTTGAAATGGACATCATTCATAGTATTTTCAGCTGCACTGATAAAGTTGTATCTGGCGCTTCCAGTAAAGTGCAGACAGTTTTCACTCAGTAACCGACATGTGATCAAAGCAGGAGGACATATATGTCAGCGAAAGCAACAAGAATGCTCCACCAGCATTGCCTTGCAATTCTGCATGTGGAACGAAGAGCTGGAACTCTATTAAACAGTGAAAACGACTATTATGGGGCTTGGACGCACGACTCTCTGATTAAAAACTCACATTGCACCGAACTGAGATATCCAGGCTTGGGACACGATGAATTAGTTTGCTATTTCATTCTGAGCATAATGCACCTGGCACAGAAATTTGCAAAGAGCCAGCTCATTCCTTCCAATCACAAAGAACATAATTCACATCTTTCACTTTTGTTATTTATTCAAAACATTACAATCTATTTAACACTGGTCCCGGCATTTAAGATTCAACCCGAATATTTTCACATGAAGTGATTTCCAGTCATTCTGTCAGACAATAAATCAGTCGGAAAATTACCTTAGGAAACCCAATCATTTCTGTTTACAGTATTGGGAATTTCCCATCTGCTGACGAGACAGAGTCCTTACAATGAACATTTTCTTTGTTCTTCCTGCCTAAAACGTTTACCACTTCTTATTTTCAGGACAGGAATTTTGTTTATAACACGTTCCAAGAACAGGAACAACCTTCCAATCTCCTGAAGCCGTTTCCAATTTAAAATGTAAGTTTTGTTCCTTTCCCACGGGAAGAGCAGTTAATGAGAAAGGTGTTTCCACGAGCTGTGTCCCAGGGTTTGGCAGGAAGCCGCTAATTCCAGCTGCAGTGGCCGCTTTCAGTTGGCATCGGGGGATTGGAGAAACATGGTGTCGTATTCTGCTGCGTGTAAACGTCTTGCTCTCTGTGGACTCGGGGTGAATCATGGATGAGATTTCGGAACAACACTGCCTTCCAGTCTCTGGTCATCTGCTATCTAAGGAAATAGAAACAGAGTTATTTGTTCAGTTAGAAGTCCTGGGCAATGTGAAAGATGGAACAGTTCTGATACAAAATCGGAGACTGGGAAAATGGTTGGAGAGGTAGTAATAAAAGAGAAGCTGAATATAAAGTTGGAAGTCAGGAGACATTCAATAAAAAGGAAGAGTGTGCAAACGCAGGTGGAGATGCACATGGAAAAGGAGTGTCACTAGTCCTGAAGTCTTAAATCGATTTATATTTCCAAGATGCTACCAGCATTTTCCAATAATGTCATTTGTTGTTTTAGTAAGAGAAGATGGCAGTGATCCTGGACCAAACAGCTCTCCCGTGCTCTGGGGATATTTGACTTACTGTGTCTATGTCCCACACTGAAACCTCACGATCCTGCCGCACCTCCACCCTCGTTACTGACAATATACTGTTCATTACGTTAAACACAAGAAGAACAATTGCAAAACGTTGAGGGAGAGTTCCCTTCGGTTTCCATCAGAACAATCTGAATCACTAAAAATTGGTTCAGTACCCATGTGACATTGATCCGTTTCTGTCAGACCGCTAGCAAGTGGCCATTCACTTTCCGTGCCTTTGAACACATTGGGTGGTGCACGGTTGGTTTGGAACCTTACATTTTGAAACGGACATCATTCATCGTATTTTCGGCTGCACTGATAAAGTTGTCTCTAGTGTCTCCAGTAAAATGGAAACAGTGTTCACTCAGAAACCGACGTGTGATCAAAAGCAGGCGGACAGATGTGTCAATGAAAGCAGCAAGAATATTCCCCTGCGAAGGGTTGCAATACTACACGTGGAAAGAAGAGCGGGAATTGTATTAAGCGGTGAAAGCGCCCATTGTGAGGCTTGCACCCACCAACCACAGATTAAGCATCTCACACTGCACCGACTGAGCTAACCAAGCACGGTGCACTGTGGATTAGTTTGCTATTACATTGCGAGCATAATTAATCAGCACTTTGTTAGGATCCAGTTCATTGCTCTTAATCACAATATCATTCACACCTTTCACTTCAGTTATTCCTTCAAAGCATTACAATCTATTCTGCACTTGTCCCGGGATTTAAGGTTCAACCTTAATATCTTCATATTTTTACCCTCACCTTTATATCGCTGATGTGATTTCCAATCACTCTGGCAGGCCGTAAATCAGTCGGGACGTTACCTAAGGAAATCCAATCATTTCCGTTTTCAGTGTTGGGCATTTCCTATCTGCTCACGAGACAGAGTCGTCTCAATCAACACTTTCTTTGTTCTTTCTACCTAAAACCTTTTACCACTTCCTATTTTCAAGGCAGGAGTTTTATTTATAACACGTTCCAAGAACTGGAGCAACATTCCAATGTCCTGAAGCCCTTTCCAATTTAAAGTGAAAGTTTTTCTCCTTTCTCACGGAAAGAGCTGTTACTAAGGAAGGAGTTTCCACGAGTTGGTTCCCATGGGTTGGCAGAAAGTCGCTGATTGAAGCTGCAGTGGCCGCTCTCTGTTGGCATCGGGAGCTTGGAGAAATTGATGTCGTATTCTGCTGCGTGTAAACGTCTCACTCCCTGCGGACTTGGGGTGAATCATGGATGAGTTTTCCCGGTTCCAATGTCAATACATGGTCGGGGTGAATGCTTGTGCTGAAATATTTGAGGCTTAGTCCCTGGGTGGGCTCGAACCACCAACATTTCAGCCAACTGCGCTAACCATTTGAGATACAGAAATTGGCAACGCAGATATCCAAAAGCAAAGCTATCGACGGGATATGAGGATACGTCGGACAGCAGGAACTTGCGTTGTTTTCAGAGACGGTCGCTGATTTTATCACCGAGAGGGTAAGCACACTGAGGAGCTGCAAACACTCAAATTAAAGGGCATCCACACATGCGCAGTTCTCTCGCATACATCTCCACATAGTAGCTCACTTACGATGCTGGTATTTGAAGCCACGATTCGATAGAAACTGAAGCTTAAAATCCAGCATCTTAAAACCCTCGATCCCGCTACCACACAAAAGCCCACACTCAGAATTTTTATGACTAGTGTTTCAGCATCGATTCACTTCAGGCACTTAGACCTCGCAGATTATGTAATGAAATTGGCGTAATTTAAGAAGAAAGACCAAAGGAAATGTACAGACAAGGAACAGGCCCTTCATCCATTCAAGCCTGAGCCGATCCAAATCTACTGTTTAAACCTGTCATCCAATTCCTAAGCACCTGTATCCCTCTGCTCCCCACCTACTCATGCATCTGTCCAGACGCATCTGAAATGTATCTACCGTGATTACCTCTCCCGTCTCTGCTGGGAACGCATTCCAGACACCCACCACCCACTGTATCCCTCTTAAACTTTTCACCACTCATCTTGAAAGCGTGACCTCTCGGTATTTAATCCTTCAATCTGGGACATAAAACTTTTCTCTATCTATCCTGTCTGTACCCTTCATGATTTTGTAAACATCAAACTCCTTTTTTCTAATGAAAACAAAACAACTCAACCTCTCTTCCTAGATTGCACCTTCCATACGAGGCAACATTCGCTTTTACCCGCCCTCTCCAAAGCGTCCACATCCTTTTGGTAATGTGGCGACCAGAAATTTACACAGTATTCGAAGTGTGGCCAGACCAATGTATGTTCAATTTTAACATGACCTGCCAGCCATTTTATTCAATACCCCATCCAATGAAGCCAAGCATACTATATGCCTGCTTGACCACTCTATCCACCTGTGCAGCGACCTTCAGTGTATAATGGACCTGTACTCACAGATCTCTCTGTCCATCAACTTTTTTTCCCCGAAGGTCTTCCTTCATTGTATAACCCCATCTAGAATTAGACCGACCGAAATGCGTCACCTCACATTTGTTTGGTTTGAACTCCAGCTGCCACTTTTCCGCCCAACTTTCCAGTATCCTCCTGGATTCTTTAACAGTCACTTATACTTTCTGTTAGTCCAGAAATGTTCGTGTCATCTGCAAACTTTCTGATAATTCCAACAGTGCTCTCTTCCAGAACATTTATCTATATCACAAACAACAGTGGCCACAACACTGACCCCTGTGGAGCACTATTGGTCATCTTTCTCCATTTCCAGAAACTCCATTCAACTGCCACTCTCTGTCTCCTATTGCTCAACTAATTCTTTATCCACCTATCTAGAACACCCTGCACACCATGTTACTTTACGTACTGTATTTGGTTACCATGGGGAACCTTATCTAACTCCTTACTGTAGTGTATGTATATGACATCAACAGCCTTTCCTTCATCTATCAACTTGGGCACTTTCCCAAAAAACTCTATGCCTCTCACTGATATGCACATTATTTTCTAAATATGAATAGATCCTATCTCTCAGTACCTTCTCCAGCAACTTTCCCAACACTGATGTTAGGCCCATTGTTCTGTAGTTATCCGGAATATCCCTATTATCCTTCTTGTACAGTGGACAATATCAGTAACATTCCAGTCGGCCAGAACCTCACCTGTGCTGAAGTTCGCCACGGAGGTATCTGTCAGGGCCCCAGCTATTTCCTCTCTCACCTCACTCAGGAACCAGGGATAGATCCCATCCGTTCCTGGGGATTTGTCCACATTAATTACCCCTAGCCTGCCCAAAACAGCTTCCCTACTTAAGTCAACATGATCCAGACTAATCAAATGTCTTACTCTAGACACAATATTCATCATATTCCTCTATTCAGTGAACACTGATGCAAAATAATTATTCAGAATCATACCCAGTCTCTCAGATTCGACATACACCCTTCCTTCATTTTCCTTTAGTAGACCAATCCTTTCTCTGGTTACCCGCTTGCTTCTTATATATGAATAATAGGCTTTAGGATTCTCCTTAATTGTGCGAGCGTGAAGTTGTTTCATGACCCCTTTTAACCCCCTTGATTCCTCATTTAAGACTTGTCCTACTCTTCTCATGTTCCTCGAGGGACCATTATGTTCTTAGCTGCCGAGGCGTTAGGTATGCTTCCCTTTTCCTCTTGGCGAGTCGTACAATTGTCCTGTCATCAACAGTTCACGAATATTGTCTTTCAAATCCTATGCCTTCAACGGGACATGCCTATCCTGCACTATATTTAACCTATCTTTGAAAGCCTGCCACATATGAACTGTGGACTTTCCTACAAATAGCTGTGTCCAATCCACATTTCCGACCTCCTGCATAATTTTGATATAATTAGCTTTGGCCCAGGATAGTACTCTTTCCTCAGGACCACTCTCATCTTTGTCAATGAGTATTCTAAAACTTACAGAATATTGGACACTTCCCAAAGAAATCACCCACGGCAACTGCTATCGCCAGCCCTGGCTTATTCCCCAATATCAGTTCCAATATGGCCTATTCCCTCGTCAGACTATTGATATACCGCCGCAGAAAACTCACCTGGAGGGTTCTTACAAATGGTATACCATCCAGACCTCTGACGCTAAGAGTATCCCGGACAATGTTGGGAAAACGGAAATCTCCAATCAACACTAAATAATTGCCTCTACGTCTTTCCATGATCTGTTTAACTATGTTTTTCTTACACCTCACGCTCACTGTAATACAGCCCCAAAAATCTAACCTCACCCTTCTTATTTCACTGCTCCATCCATAGTGTCTCACGACCCAAGCCTTACATGGTGTCTTCCTTTCGCACAGCCATGATATCATCCCTGACCAGCAATGCAACTCCTTCCCTTTTAACTTCCCTCCCTGTCCCGTCTGAAGCGTCTATATCCTAGAACATTTGGTTGCCAACCATGCCCTTCCTTCAAATAAATCTCTGTGATCGCAATAACGTCATATTCCCAGGCACCAACCTAAACCCTAAGTTCATCTGTTTATACTCCATGCATTAAAGTAGATGCATTTCAGGCCACCAGTTCTTTTGCATTCATCTGCTCTCTGCCTATTCTTCCCATTATTAATGCTATCTTCCTGATTCTTAGCGTTTCCAGTTTCCACCTCACTGCCGACTTGTTTAATCTTGTGGTTCCCAGCGCCCTGCCACATCAGTATAAAACCTCCCCAACAGCAGGAGCAAAAACTCCCGAAAGGACATTCGTTCCCATCTGGTTCAGATGTAGATCGTCAATTTTCTTATAGTCCCACATTGCCCAGAACTGGTCGCACAGTCCAACAAATCTGAAACCCGCCCTGCAGCACCATTCCTCAAGTCACGTGTTCATCGTGCCATTTTTTATTCATTTCGACGCTGGTAGTCACATGGCACCGGCAGTAATCCCGAGATTACTACCTTTGAGGTCCTCCTTTTTAATTTCTCTCCTGGCTCCCTGAATTCTCCCTGCAGGTCCTCATCTCGTGCCTGTATGCACCAAGACAACTGGCTGTTCACGATCCCCTTTTCGAATGATCTTTAGCCGATGGGCGACATCCCTGGCCTGAGCACCTGGGAGGCAACATAACTCTCCAGAATTGCTGATGCTCCACAGTGAGTCCACCCGCAGCTCCAGAGTGACTACGCGGTCAAGCAAGTGCTGCAGCTGGACACACTTATTTCAAGTGTACGTTTAGAAAACCTTTACAAGGATTTGCAAGGTTTGCACTGCTTGGACGTGAGAACGAAACTGAATCGGCTTCGTCAGATTCTCAGGAGCTTCAGGGCTTAGATATGGCCTCACAGAAGCTTATAAAATCATGAGGAAGACAGACAAAGTAAATAGTCAGGGAGCACTTTTTCACAAGACACGCGAGTTCAAATCTACATAGCAAACATTTAATGTGAGAGAGGAAAAATTTAAAAGGGAAGTGAGGGACACATGTTTTTCACACAACACTTTTCTGTGTGTGGAATGAATTGCCACATTTAGTGGTAGAGTCTGGTGCACTCACATTTCAAAGGCATCTGAATGGGTGTATAGACAGGAAGACCTCGGAGAGATAAGGCACAAATATTGGCAGATATGTATGGATTACTTTCGGTTATCTATTTAGCAAGGGCAAGTTGGATCGCGGGATTTGTTTCCATGCTCGACAACTCAGATGCTCCAGCCACCGGCAACGGTTTGAATACACCATTTGCAAAAAAAAAACGCATGATGTTTGTTACTCAGTCAGCGAGTTTGGCTATTTTGTTTGGAGGGTGGATGGGCCCAACCGATCCAGAGATAAAGGTTTTCCGGATATTTGCTGCCAATGACCATTCTTCTTGACACTTTCCCAAGTTCGCCATCAAAGATTTTGGCTAAAGAAAAATACCTCACATATCGCATTACCCACTTTCCTCTCCAGCGAATCCAAAACCTGACAGCTCTTAACGTGGAACAGAATCAGAACTGAAAAGGCAGTACCATGATCAGACACACCGAAGCTTAAGTGCTGTCTGTGATGCACTGTGAGTCGTCTCTGACATGAACCGCTCGCACAAGTAACAGCGAGGCAATTCCAAACCTACTGGAGATTTAGTTTATTGCCAAGTCCCAGAAAGTGCTCAAGTATCATAAAACAAAACAGAACTACAACGAACCAATAAATGTGAACATTTCCAATTGTATCCGTGATTAAATTAGGCCATCAATGCCCCGCTGATCACCTTTCTCCCTCACCAGGACAGTAATGAAGGAAATGAAAGTATAGCAACGTTTCACATCGCGATTGCCCACCTTTTCGCCACAGCATCAAATAACAGCGAACAGATTCAATGCAGGATCTTCTTTGGAAATAACGGTGAAATAACTATTCTATTCACTTTCAGAGTAAACGGGGAACAACACAAGTTGTCTGGAATATGAATAACCAACATAGACTACTTGGGTTACAGATACTACTGATGCACAGACTTTCATATGAAAAGGTACCTTGGGTGATTGCCCTACACCCAGAAATCTTCTGGCTACCTTCTGTTTGCCCTGTCACATTAACCTTGTGCTGCTCTAATCGAATTTGCAGTTCTTGCCATTTGTCCGTATTGCAACTAGGGAAAGCTGGTCGTGGCAACTCGTGACTGCCACACAAATTCTTTGCCAAAATTGGATTGTCCCGCAACGTGATTAGCAGTGCACGAACTTCGCAACGAGGATATGCCACGCGGCAAGTTACAAAGCACGCTTCCATTTATTAAAGTCAGTTTCTGGGAACTGACAACCAGATTCCTCCTTACACTCGGAATTATGACAACATATAAACCAACAGCCTCTCTCAGAGACAAGCGACCAATGCCCATCTTGTGCCGGACAAACCTAGTTGACAAGATTGGACGCAGGGACTGCACAGAAAACTATAGAGGAGAAGCAGACAGACGACCATCGAGCTGCATTCATGCAGTTCAGTTACCCTGTAAACCCCATGCACAGCTGTTCCTTGTAGGAACACACAGGGCACTGAGTCTCTCTGACTCCGGGACTTGGGACTCGGATTATATGACCGTCTGCAGCACTGGTTACTTCCTTGTGTGAGGTAACTCCCGATGGAACATATGTAAAACACGATAGCTGATTGAGAAAAACGTCCAAAATAGTACCCAAGAGACATATTTCTATTGTGTTTCTGGTCCTGTTCCTGACATGACATCCAGCATTGTACTTATTGTGTGCTTCCTGACGATTCGGTGGATGCTTCCATGATTGCATTGTGTGCAGTAATCTGCGTTTTAGCTGCAATTACGTTCGTTTGAAACCCAGGACCACCTGCCTCTATTCTGTTTTTTTCTTCACATGTGCAATTGCAACACAGTAAACGATCAATTAATATTGGAAAATGACATACACAGGCGTGTGAAAATCCCAGTTTCCGTGGCAATTATGCAATGGTTAGAGATTACATTGATTCAGGAGATAAGGATGGAAAATGTGTTTGGGTAGAGATGAGGAACATTGAGGAAAGAGGAAACCAGCCGGTGTAGCTTACAAGAACATTAACAGTAACCACAGTGTAAAAAAAAAACGTACAGGAAAAATACCGCCTGTGAATGCTAAAAGAAGGCAAGAATTATGGGAGACATTCATTTCCCTTCTTCCACTCCCGTTTGAATTGTAAAGAAACTTTGAAGAAAAACAATCGAAAAGTCATACCTTGGCCATTGATTACCGTAGATTAGAATACTTACAATATGGAAACAGGTCCTTCGGCCCAGCAATTCCACACCGACCCGCCCCAGCCCATATGCATTCCTCTCCATTCACCCCGTCAATTTAGCACGGCCATTTCACCAAACCGGTACATTTTTGAACTATGGGAGAAAACCAGAGCAAGTGCACGCAGTCACGGGGAGAATGTGCAAACTCCACACATTCAGTTGCATGAGGCGGGAATTGACCCTGACTCTGTGGTATTGTGAAACAGCAGCGCGCACGATGGTTTCAGCGTTAGATGCGACTTATTTGCCGTCTTTTATTGGGAAAAATCTCTTTCATTGTGAGCATCTGGAAAGACCAGGTCCTTCGCCAGAAAAAGAAATGAATATGTCACTAACCTTGGATTGTTTCATGTACAAGAACATTCAGATCAATACCTCTCTTGATCAGCTCTCCTGATCATGTTTGCAAAGAGATCCAGCAAATTGCCAAAGTGGGATTGTCCTTTCAATCAATAATTTTGACTCAGTTTGGCTGCAAATATCTTTTCCTAACATTGTGTTTTTCTTCCTTTACATTGGTGTCTCGCACCTTACAATTAACAGCAGAGTGGGAGAGGAGAATGGAAGCATTCAGCTCATCAAGTCAATGGTAGCTTTCAATGAGAATACAGCTGATTTGGTCAATGCTCAACCCACCTAACCTGTCTGTAGTCATGGCCGAGTGGTTAAGGCGATGGATTAGAAATCGATTGGGGTTTCCCCACGTAGGTTCGAATCCTGCTGACTACGTTATGAATGCTTTCCTGCTGGTACAATTTTCGCTCAAAGTTCAGAAAAACTATTTTGTGAACCAGGCCGGTAATTTGATTAGACTTGGGAAACTCGAGTTCTTCATCAGAAATGTTCCATATTTAAAACATTATCTCTGTTTCTCTTTCCAGATACACTGCTCGACACATCGGGTTTCTGCAGCTGTTATTGAACGTCCTGAGCAGAAGTGCTGCTTTTCATTAGATTCCTTTAATCCCTGTCCACTGTTCTCTGACTCGGGTCAGTGGCAACACTTCCTCCTGCTCGTCAAAGTGCTCATTCCCCACCGCTCCCTCTCCCATCATTAGAAACAATCGCAGGAAATCGCCACTTAACCATCTTTGTTCCAAAGTGAAACTCATCAGCCTCGGCAATCTCTTCACCAAACGGGACTTCTCATCCCTGGACATGGTGCAAGCCAGAGGATTGTGAAGAGATACTGTGAAAATATTGTCAGTTGGCAGTTGAAAAAATGTTTAGGAAGCAAACCATATAATTTAGGCTCCAGCTTTGCAAATCTTGAGAAACTCTTTGGGAAATGGAATCAGAGGAGAATGAAGAAGTGTGAACTGTCGGACCGAGTAGCGGACGGGACATTGACTCTGATGTTCTCGGGACAGGAACTGATCTGAGACATTGAAATCATTCTCGCTCATGCACGTGAGGAATGCAAACTTCATCTGGACTCTGGGACAATGAAAAACTCTGGAACACTCAAGACAATATCCAAATATTTACTGGGATCACTACAGTACGAGTACTATAGATGGGTCATTTTTTTGCCCAGTGTGTGCAGGAGGGCTTCCTGACACAGTACGTACACATGCCTTCAAGGGACGAAGCCACTTTAGATTTAGTACTGGGTAACGAGCCTGGCCAGGTTTTATATTCGGAAGTAGGTGAGCACTTTGGAGACAGCGATCACAATTCTCTCAGGTTTACTTTCGTGATTGAAAGGGATAGGTGTACTCCACGGAGCAAGAGTTTCAGCTGGTGGAAGGGAAATTACGATACAATGAGGTTAGATCTAGGAAGCGTAGAATGGGGTAGGAAACTGCAGGGGGTGAGCACATTAAAATGTGGAGCTTATTCAAGGAAAAGCTCCTGTGTGTCCTAGATAAGTATGTACCTGTCAGGCAGGGAGGAAGATATAGAACGCGTGAGCCGTGGTTTACTGAGGAAGTGGAATCCCTGGTCAAGAAGAACAAGAAGTCTTATGTTAGGACAAAATGTGAAAACTCAGTTAGAGCGCTCGAGGGTTCCGACGATATCAGGAGAGACCTAAAAAGAGAGCTGAGAAGAGCCAGGAGGAGACATGAGAAGTTGTTGGCAGATAGGATCAGCGTTAACCCTAAGGCTTTCCATAGGTATGTCAGGAATAAAAGAATGACGATAGTTAAATTTGGGACAATCAAGGATAATAGTGGGAAGTTGTGTGTGGAGTCAGAGGAGATAGGGGAAGCACTAAATAAATATTTTTCGACAGTGTTCGCTATAGAAAATGAAAATGTTGGCGAGGAAGATACAGAGCTACTTGCGTCTGGACGAGAAGAGATTGAGGTTCACAAGGAAGAGATATTAGAAATACTGCAGAGTGTGAAAATAGATAAGTCAGCTGGGCCGGATGGGAGCGATCTGATTTTGTTTAGCAAATGCACTGCAGGAAGTTACAAATCAAGCTGATGCTTACAACGGCTCGTTTTGAGCCGCTAATTTCAGTGAAGTGGCGGCGCCAATAAAAGGTGTCACGCATCTCGTCTAATTCCACATCCTGAGCTCGAAATGACCAGAGGTTTCTCGCCGAGTTTCTGCAGGGTCTTGTTTGGACGACACCATGACACTTTTTCACTGGAGTGGAACATGAAATCGCGTCGTGACTGTGAATAAAACGATGGAAACTTCCAGCAGAGAAGGACGCGACCCTGAAGCAGGCAGCTGAGGACAAATGTTTCTCCTTTGCCAGTGAAAGGCACTGCTTCGCAAATTGGAAACTTCGAAGTGAAGCAGTGTTGGTGATTATCTTCGCTGCTTGTTCACCTTTTTAATTCTGATTCCGTGAAAGTCCATGGCATTACATATCGACATTCTGCCAAGTGCTGGTTTGTCTTTTGGGCCAGTGGCGAAATGGATAACGTGTCTGACTTCGAATCCGAAGATTGTAGGTTCGAGTCCTACGTGGCTCGAGGGGGGATGTTTTGCTTTAACCGTGGTATACGTTGACGCTCCCCTGTGAATTTCTCTCGGGACATCGCCTCTGTGCTTCCGCATGTGAAGCTTGCATTTGTCCTCTTGCCCATTTCAAATTCCAGCTCTCCACAACGGACACCTCCGTCAGTTTGGCGGTATCTTCTGGTGTGTCTCCCTCTGTGGGTGAAAATGAGCATGAGTTCCTCAAAAGAGTTACAATTCATGATACTATTGTGCCATGTAAGAACATAGGATAACCTCATTGACATTTGACCTGGAAACATTAGAACACACGAGACTTTGGGCCAAAGTTCGAAACTGTGACTAGAATAGATGGCTCTCTGATTAGCCGCAATGCACACGGGCGGAATGGCCTTTTCCCACTTTGTAAATCTTCGAAGACAATTTGAAAAAAATCTGTAACGAAAATGTTCAGAAAGGGTGTTTTATTTACACCAAGTACGATAGTATCTATCGCCTTGTCTTGTTATTTACTTGTGAGGATTCGGTATTCTCAGCACCGTGGCCCGGATCGTATTCCCGCTCATGGAATGGTTGTATTGTTCAGCAAACATATCGATGTACCAGTACTTCTGCCGATTTTCCGATGCTGGCAGGACATTGATTTTGTCCAAAACATTATGAAGGTTAACATAAAACAAATAGCTGCAGGTGCTGGAAATCTGAGCCAAAAACGAAAATTGTTTGTGCAGCGGAGCATGACTGGCATCAGAAACGTTGACTCTCCTGCTCCTCGGATGCAGCCTGACCTGCTGTGCTTTTCCAGCATCACTCTGATCTAAAGTCAGGTTTCCAGCATCTGCAGTCCTCACTTTTGCCGAGTTTCTTCAGTGTCTCTGGTTTCCAATTCAAGAACTCCATCTCTAGCGGTTTCATGTTTGTACCTCCGTGCTGAGGAGTTGAAGAGTGAAGAAAAGTAACTCACCTCCTCCATCTCTCGGGTAATTAGGGACTGAAAATGAATCTCGTCACATTGAAATATATCTACATGCGAATTAATCTCTGTCTTTTATTGGGAACCATCTCTTTCATTGTAACCATCAGGAAAGATCATTTCGTTCGCCAGAAAAAGAAATGCATATGTCACTAACCTTTGTTTGCTTCAGGTCCGAGAATACTCAGATCAATAGCTCCCTTGCTTACGTCTGCTGGTCATGTTCGCAAAGAGATATGGCAAATTGCCAAGTGTGATTTTCCTTTCAATAAATAATTTTGGCTCAGTTTGCCTGCAAATATCTTTTCCTACCTTTGTGCTTTTCTTCTTTTACATTGGTGTCTCGCAGCTTACAAATGACAGCAAAGGTATGAAAGGAGATGGGAGGATTTCGCTCATCAAGTCAACGGTAGCTTTCAATGAGATCACGGCTGATTTGGTCAATGCTCAACGCGCCAGAGCTGTCTGTAGTCATGGCCGAGTGGTTAAGGCGATGGATTAGAAATCCATTGGGGTTTCCCCACGTAGGTTCGAATCCTGCTGACTACGTAATGAATGCTTTCCTACTGGTACTGTTTTCGCTCAAAGTTCAGAAAAACTATTTTGTGAACCAGGCCGGTAATTTGATTCGACTTGGGAAACTCGAGTTCTACATCAGAAATGTTCCATATTTAAAACATTATCTCTGTTTCTCTTTCCAGATACACTGCTCGACACATCGGGTTTCTGCAGCTGTTATTGAACGTCCTGAGCAGAAGTGCTGCTTTTCATTAGATTCCTTTAATCCCTGTCCACTGTTCTCTGACTCGGGTCAGTGGCAACACTTCCTCCTGCTCGTCAAAGTGCTCATTCCCCACCGCTCCCTCTCCCATCATTAGAAACAATCGCAGGAAATCGCCACTTAACCATCTTTGTTCCAAAGTGAAACTCATCAGCCTCGGGAATCTCTCCACCAAACGGGACTTCTCATCCTGGACATGGTGCAAGCCAGAGGATTGTGAAGAGATACTGTGAAAATATTGTCAGTTGGCAGTTGAAAAAATGTTTAGGAAGCAAACCATATAATTTAGGCTCCAGCTTTGCAAATCTTGAGAAACTCTTTGGGAAATGGAATCAGAGGAGAATGAAGAAGTGTGAACTGTCAGACCGATTAGAGGACGGGACATTGACTCTGATGTTCTCGGTACAGGAACTGATCTGAGACATTGAAATCATTCTCGCTCATGTACGTGAGGAATGCAAACTTCATCTGGACTCTGGGACAATGAAAAACTCTGGAACACTCAAGACAATATCCAAATATTTACTGGGATCACTACAGTACGAGTACTATAGTTGAGTCATTTTTTGCCCAGTGTGTGCAGGAGGGCTTCCTGACACAATACGTACACATGCCTTCAAGGGACGAAGCCACTTTAGATTTCGTACTGGGTAACGAGCCTGGCCAGGTTTTAGATTCGGAAGTAGGTGAGCATTTTGGAGACAGCGATCAAAATTCTCTCAGGTTTACTTTCGTGATTGAAAGGGACAGGTATACTCCACGGAGCAAGAGTTTCAGCTGGTGGAAGGGAAATTACGATGCAATGAGGTAAGATTTAGGAAGCGTAGAATGGGGTAGGAAACTGCAGGGGGTGAGCACATTAAAATGTGGAGCTTATTCAAGGAAAAGCTCCTGTGTGTCCTAGATCAGTATGTACCTGTCAGGCAGGGAGGAAGATATAGAACGCGTGAGCCGTGGTTTACTAAGGAAGTGGAATCCCTGGTCAAGAAGAACAAGAAGTCTTATGTTAGGACAAAATGTGAAAACTCAGTTAGAGCGCTCGAGGGTTCCAACGATATCAGGAGAGACCTAAAAAGAGAGCTGAGAAGAGCCAGGAGGAGACATGAGAAGTTGTTTTGCAGATAGGATCAGGGTTAACCCTAAGGCTTTCCATAGGTATGTCAGGAATAAAAGAATGACGAGAGTTAAATTTGGGACAATCAAGGATAATAGTGGGAAGTTGTGTGTGGAGTCAGAGGAGATAGGGGAAGCACTAAATAAATATTTTTCGACAGTGTTCGCTATAGAAAATGAAAATGTTGGCGCGGAAGATACAGAGCTACTTGCGTCTAGACGAGAAGAGATTGAGGTTCACAAGAAAGAGATATTAGAAATACTGCAGAGTGTGAAAATAGATAAGTCAGCTGGGCTGGATGGGAGCGATCTGATTTTGTTCAGCAAATGCACTGCAGGAAGGTACAAATCAAGCTGATGCTTACAACGGCTCGTTTTGAGACGCTAATTTCAGTGAAGTGGCGGCGCCAATAAAAGGTGTCACGCATCTCGTCTAATTCCACATCCTGAGCTCGAAATGACCAGAGGTTTCTCGCCGAGTTTCTGCAGGGTCTTGTTTGGACGACACCATGACACTTTTTCACTGGAGTGGATGATGAAATCGCGTCGTGACTGTGAATAAAACGATGGAAACTTCCAGCAGAGAAGGACGCGACCCTGAAGCAGGCAGCTGAGGTCAAATGTTTCTCCTTTGCCAGTGAAAGGCACTGCTTCACAAATTGGAAACTTCGAAGTGAAGCAATGTTGGTGATTATCTTCGCTGCTTGTTCACCTTTTTAATTCTGATTCCGTGAAAGTCCACGGCATTACATATCGACATTCTGCCAAGTGCTGGCTTGTCTTTTGGGCCAGTGGCGTAATGGATAACGTGTCTGACTTCGGATCAGAAGATGGTAGGTTCGAGTCCTACGTGGCTCGAGGGGGGATGTTTCGCTTTAACCGTGGTATATGTTGACGCTCCCCTGTAAAGTTCTCTCGGGACATCTCCTCTGTGCTTCCGCATGTAAAGCTTGCATCAGTCCAATTGTCCATTTCAAATTCCAGCTCTCCACCACGGACATCTCCGTCAGTTTGGCGGTATCTTCTGGTGTGTCTCCCTCTGTGGGTGAAAATGAGCATGAGTTCCTCAAAAGATTTACAATTCGTTATTCTTCTGTCCCATTATTGTGCCATGTAAGAACACAGGATAACCTCATTGACAAATGACAGCAACGGTATGAAAGGAGATGGGAGCATTTCGCTCATCAAGTCAACGGTAGCTTTCAATGAGATCACGGCTGATTTGGTCAATGCTCAACGCACCTGAGCTGTCTGTGGTCATGGCCAAGTGGTTCAGGCGATGGATTAGAAATCCATTGGCGTTTCCCCATGTAGGTTCTGATCCTGCTAACTACGTTATGAATGCTTTCCTGCTGGTACAATTTTCGCTCAAAGTTCATAAAAATTATTTTGTGAACCAGGCCGGTAATTTGATTCGACTTGGGAAACTCGAGTTCTACATCAGAAATGTTCCATATTTAAAACATTATCTCGGTTTCTCTTTCCAGATACACTGCTCGACACATCGGGTTTCTGCAGCTGTTATTGAACGTCCTGAGCAGAAGTGCTGCTTTTCATTAGATTCCTTTAATCCCTGTCCTCTGTTCTCTGACTCGGGTCAGTGGCAACACTTCCTCCTGCTCGTCAAAGTGCTCATTCCCCACCGCTCCCTCTCCCATCATTAGAAACAATCGCAGGACATCGCCACTTAACCATCTTTGTTCCAAAGTGAAACTCATCAGCCTCGGGAATTTTTCCACCAAACGGGACTTCTCATCCCTGGACATGGTGCAAGCCAGAGGATTGTGAAGAGATACTGTGAAAATATTGTCAGTTGACAGTTGAAAAAATGTTTAGGAAGCAAACCATATAATTTAGGCTCCAGCTTTGTAAATCTTGAGAAACTCTTTGGGAAATGGAATCAGAGGAGAATGAAGAAGTGTGAACTGTCGGACCGAGTAGAGGACGGGACATTGACTCTGATGTTCTCGGTACAGGAACTGATCTGAGACATTGAAATCATTCTCGCTCACGTACGTGAGGAATGCAAACTTCATCTGGACTCTGGGACAATGAAAAACTCTGGAACACTCAAGACAATGATGTGTTTCTGTTCGCCGAGCTGGAAGTTTTTGTTGGAAACGTTTCGTCCCCTGTCTAGGTGGCATCCTTAGTGCTTGGGATCCTCCTGTGAAGCGCTTCTGTGGTGTTTCCTGCGGCATTGATAGTGGCCTGTCCTTGCCGCTTCCTGTTGCCAGTTTCAGCTCTCCACTGCAGTGGCTGGTATATTGGGTCCAAGTCGATGTGTTTGTTGATGGAGTTTGTGGATGAGTGCCATGCTTCTGGGAATTCCCTGGCTGTTCTTTGTTTGGCTTGCCCTATAATAGTAGTGTTGTCCCACTCGAATTCATGTTGCTTGTCGTCTGTGTGTGTGGTGACTACGCATAGTTGGTCGCTTCGTTTCGTGGCTAGTTGATGTTCCTGGATGCGGATCGTTAGCTGTCTTCCTGTTTGTCCTATATAGTGTTTTGTGCAGTCCTTGCATGGGATTTTGTATACTACATTAGTTTTGCTCATGTTGGGTATCGGGTCCTTAGTTCTGGTAAGCTGTTGTCTGAGTGTGGCTGTTGGTTTGTGTGCTGTTAAGAGTCCTCGTGGTCGCAGTAGTCTGGCTGTCAGTTCGGAGATGTTCTTGATGTGTGGTAGTGTGGCTAGTCCTTTGGGTTGTGGCATGTCCTCTTTCCGTGGTCTATCCCTTAGGCATCTGTTGATAAAATTGCGAAGATATCCGTTTTCAGCGAATACCTTGTATAGGTGTTCCTCTTCCTCTTTTTGCAGTTCTGGTGTGCTGCAGTGTGTTGTGCCCCTTTTGAATAGTGTCTTGATGCAACTTCGTTTGTGTATGTTGGGGTGGTTGCTCTAATAATTCAGGACTTGGTCTGTGTGTGTGGCTTTCCTGTGTACCTTTGTGGTGAATTCTCCGTTAGGTGTTCTCTGTACCATCACGTCTAGGAATGGGAGTTGGTTGCCCTTTTCTTCCTCTCTGGTGAATCGGATTCCTGTGAGTGTGGAGTTGATGATCCTGTGTGTTTTCTCTATTTCCGTGTTTTTAATGATTACAAAGGTGTCATCCACGTATCTGAACCAGTGTTTGGGTTGAATTTGCGGTAAGACTGCTCTAACCTTTGCATTACTGCTCTGCTATGAGTCCCGAGATCGGTGAGCCCAAGGGTGTTCCGTTGATTTGTTCATATATCTGGTTGTTGAATGTGAAGTGTGTTGTGAGGCACAAGTCCCAAGATTTAGGAAGATTAGGTAAGATTTAGGAAGCGTAGAATGGGGTAGGATACTGCAGGGGGTGAGCACATTAAAATGTGGAGCTTATTCAAGGAAAAGCTCCTGTGTGTCCTAGATAAGTATGTACCTGTCAGGCAGGGAGGAAGATATAGAACGCGTGAGCCGTGGTTTACTAAGGAAGTGGAATCCCTGGTCAAGAAGAACAAGAAGTCTTATGTTAGGACAAAATGTGAAAACTCAGTTAGAGCGCTCGAGGGTTCCAACGATATCAGGAGAGACCTAAAAAGAGAGCTGAGAAGAGCCAGGAGGAGACATGAGAAGTTGTTGGCAGATAGGATCAGGGTTAACCCTAAGGTTTTCCATAGGTATGTCAGGATTACATGAATGACGAGAGTTAAATTTGGGACAATCAAGGATAATAATGGGAAGTTGTGTGTGGAGTCAGAGGAGATTGGGGAAGCGCTAAATAAATATTTTTCGACAGTGTTCGCTATAGAACTCTGGGAAGCAAGGGAAGAGATTGATGAGCCTTTGGCATGGATCGTCAAATCATCGTTATCTACGGGAATCGTGCCTGTGGAATGGAGCATAGCATATGTTGTTCCCGTGTTCAAACAGTGTCGTAGAGACAACCCTGGTAATTACAGACCAGTGAGTCTCACTGCAGTTGTTGGTAACGTGTTGGAAAAGGTTATTATGGATAGGATTTATGACCATCTCGAAAGAATAATCTGATCAGGGACAGTCAGCACGGTTTTGTGATGGGTCGGCCTTGCCTAACGAATCTTATTGACTTTTTTGACAAAGTGACCAAACAGGGAGATTACAGTAAACTGATTGACGTTGTTCGATAAGGTTCCCCACAATAGGCTATTATACAAAATGCGGTGGAATGGAATTGTGGGAGAGATTGCAGCTTTGATCACTAATTGGCTTGCCAATAGAAAACAGTGTTGTAGTTAATGGAACATGTTCTTCTTGGTGTCCATGTACTGGCGGCGTACCACAAGGGTCGGTGTTAGGTCCACTGCTGTTACATGAGATCTAACCTTGCCAATCAGTCTCCCATGGGGAACATTGTTGAACGCCTTACATATAGATCACATTTACTGCTCTGCCCTCATCAATCTTCTTTGTTACTTCTTCGAAAAACTCAATCAAGTTTGTGAGACATGATTTCCCACGCACAAAGCCATGTTCACTGTCCCGAATCAGTCCTTGTCTTTCCAAATATATGTACATTCTGTTCCTCAGGATTCCCGCCAACAATTGGAGTATTCTTGGCAGATGCAGTTTCATGTAGGGGATGCGAGGTCATATACTTTGTTGGGAAGAATCAAAAGACACGCTACTATTAAAATCGATAGAAACGCAAAAGATGTGCAGTGCAGAGGAGTCTCAGTGTTCTTTTACATGAAACGAACATATTTATTTCTTGGTGGCAAAAGAAAGCCTTTTCTGATGCTCACAATTAAAGAGATGGTTTCCAAGAAAATAGGAAAATTAAGTCACCAGTAGAGTAATCAATTACCAAGATATCCCTCGTAATGTTTTATGGGACATGTGGGATGTTTTTGATTATGGTTCTCCAAACATTTTTACAATGGAACCGAGAGTTTTAGATGGGAAGTTAAGATCACGCATGACTATTGCCATTTTTGTCACTCACACAGAATATTTTTTCCTTGTACGATTTATTTCGCTTTGTGGTTACTGCGAGTGGGCTTGTAAACTACACATGCTTGTGAGTTCATTCCTCACTGTTCCTCAACTCCAGCCAAACAGACTTTACATCCTTATTTCCTGAATCAAGGTAATCTCTAACCATTGCATAAATGTCATTAAAACTTCGATATTTCACAGGCCTCTGTATATCATCTTACAATATTAATTGATCCTTTACTGTATTGCAGTTGCGCATAAGAAGAGAAAAATAGCATCGAGAATGGTCGACCTCCGGTTCACACACCCATTATTGAAGCGAAAATGCAGATTACTGCCCATAATACGATCGTGGAAGCATGTGCCGAACCCTCAGGATACACAGAATAAGTGCAGTGCCACAGGGCATGTCAGGGACAGTACTAGAAAGACAACAGAAATGTTGCTATGAGCTCCTATTTTGGATATATTTCTCAATGAGCAATAGAGTGGTCCGTATGTTCCATCAGGAGTTACCTCACACAAGGAAGTAACCAATGTTGCAGACGGTCATATCATCCGAGTTCCAAGCCCTGGAATCAGAGACATTCAGTATTCTGCGCATAACTGCAAGGAACAGCTGTCCGAGGCGTTTACAGTCCAGATGAAATTATGAATGCAGCTCTCTAGTTGTCAGCCTCTTCCTCCTATGTCGTGTTTCGTGCAGTCCCAGCGTGGAATCTCGTCAACCACGTTTGACCTGCACATGATGCGTATTGGGCCTTGTTTTCTCGTGAGTTGTTGTCTGAGTGAGGCTCTCGGTTTCTGTGCTGTCATAAGTCCGAGTGTTCGGAGGAGTCTGGATATTGTTTTCCAGAATTTGTTTTTAATACAGGGAAGCATGATTTAAAAATTACCTCAAAGCATATCCTCGTTGCGAATTTTGTGCCATGCATCTGCGAATGAAGATGTGTGGATATTGGTTATTGGCAAAGAATTTGTGTGGGCGTCAGTCCAGCAGTCCCTAGTCGCAATACGAACAAACGGCAAGGGCCACACATTCGACTAGAATAGCACAACAATAATAGGACAGGGCAAGCAGAAGCCAGCCAGACAATTCCTGGAAGCAGGGCACTCATCCACGGATTCCATCCGTTGGACCCAATCTGCAATCCCAACCAGCGGAAGCAGCGGGAATGGAACCAAATGAATTCGTACCAAAACATGAGAGCAGCGCTTCACAGGAACCTCTGCAGCGCTGAGAATGTCACCCAGACAGGCGAGGAAAAGTCTGCAAACCATCTTCCTAGCGTCACCGAACTTTTCAACAAGAACTCCAGAAGCATCCGAACTTCACATCTTTCTGCTCCAAAACACTCCGCTTTTCCACAACAGAGAATTGCACACTCAACTACTGCGTGTAAGATGAGAATACCAGCCTCTACACTACCAAGGGCGGCAGTAAGAGCGAGGGGAAACAGCTGCCACTGTCATTCCACAGCTACAAACGGTCTCTTTGAAAGGTACATTTTCGTATGAATGTCGGGGCAGCAGTAGAATATGGGAACTAAACAGCCTGCGCTGTGTATTCATATTCTGGACAATGTGAGTTGTTCACAGCTTTCCCTGAAAGTGAGTGGACGTCGTTATTTCACCGCTGTTGTGAAGCCAGATCCTGCACTGAATCTGCTCCCTCGTTTTTTGTTGTTGTGGCTAAAAGGTGGGCAACCGCAACGTGAAACTTTGTTATATTTCTCTCATTTCCTTCATTACTGTCCTGGTGAGGGAGACTGGACATTGGCTCGCTCGATCAGATGGAGGCACCAACGCATTGTTGACCTAATTTAAACGAGAATATAATTGGTAATATTCACTTTGCAAGGTACATTTTTCTGTTTTGTTTTATGTTACTTGAGCACTTTCTGTTACTTGGCAATGCACTAAATCTCCAGAATGTCGGGAAGCTCCGTTTGGAATTGCTTCGGTGCTATTTGTGTGAGCAGTTCTTGACATACACGTCTCGCACTGCCTCACAGACAGAAGTAATGGGTGTATGTGTCTGATAATGACTCTGCCTTTTGAGTTTTGCACCTGGTCCACGTTAAGATCTTTCAGTTTTTGGATTCACTGGAGAGTTGAGGGGATAACACGATTTGTGAGGTTTTTTATTTAGTCAACGAAATTATTTGATGGAGAACTTGGGAATGTATCAAGAAGAATGTTCATTGTCTGTAAATGCCTGGAAAACATTCCTGGTAGCAATATTAATACGTCATTCCCATATCAAGATTGGGGAAGTAACGGTGAGAGTGAGTGACAGAGTGTCTGTTCCACGAAAGCAGTTTGTACTTGGGAACGAGTTAGCAGGATACAAGGTAGGAGAGGTACCCCCTGTAGTGGAGAAGTCAAAGGAAGACTAGGGAACTGGGGAATTGAAAGAAAAATACTCAGGGATTTTTCCAGACTGTGTAGTAACATGATCCCATAAGTTACAGCAGGGAGTAAAAATAAAAGAAAAAGACAAAGGAGTTGATGTTCAGTTAACTGACACCCTGTTTGATGTAACAGTACAGAAAAAAAAATCCTGAACAGGCAGAGGGTCAGACAGAGGTGAAAAATCGTCAAAGTTTCAGCGTTTCTATCTGCGACCTGCTTCACTCTATGTTGTGCCCTTTTCATGTGCTGTTTACATAACTCACCTACTCCATATAATCTCTCCCTCACCTCACATACATAATCCAAGTGTGAAATCACTGACTTCGGTCCTGTCAATTTATATTTAATGTATTTCAAGGACCCCTCACTTCATGTACGAATATTAACTCAAAGGAAGTAAACTGAGTAGATTTATTTGGGGCATCTCCGATGGCAAGCAATTTATGGGACACCTTTATCCCAATCATTCAAGCAACTGTGACAGTACGCTGTTAACATGGTTTTCAGCATCTGATGCTAACTTTCCAATGCTCCCTGGGATTCAGGATGGACGCACTTGATTTGAAGTGCTGTCTGCCCAAGCTATCCATGACTTTCTAAAACAGCTGAGCGGTAAAATGAGACCCTTGGTCTGACTGAATGTCTCTGCGTATCCCGCAGCGAGTAAAGAAAGCTAACAATTCCTCCACCTCCCTTTTTGCCTTCGCACTCCATAATGGAATTGCCTCCGGAAATCTGGGAGACACATCCATTATCATCAGCAAATATTGGTTTCCACTTTTATTTTAGAAAGGGGAGCTACACAATTAATCATAACCCACATGAAAGGAATATAGGAATTGGCAACAAAGGTGCTGGTTTTATTCCTGTCTGTGACATACCTACCATTTGGCATGTATGACATGTACAACAAAAAATAACCACGTCCTTGTGCATTCCAGGCCAATAGAAATGCTTATGTACCTTAGCCTGAGTCTTCCGTACACCGAGGTGACCTCCTGCAGTTAGTTCATGTGGCAACCGTAACACTGTATGCTACCGGTAACACAATAGGCACTTCGGCCCATTTCCCTTCTGCACTAACCTATTGTGGTCTCCATTTCAATTTTAGGATTTTATCTTTAAGTTAATAACGTTCAACAATATATTCTGATTCCTTTTCTGTGTGCGTGTAAGTGTAAGTCCACTATCAGTTGTAAGTCCATTAGCCTTTCAGGACTAAACACCTCTGCCTGACCCTCTGTCTATTCAGGTTTGTTTCCTGCACTGAGATATCAAACAGGGTGTCAGTTAACTGAACATCAACTCCATTGTCTTATTATTTGTTTTTCCTTCCAGCTGTAACTTATGACAATGGGGTCGTCTTTTGGGCGACACGGTGCCACAGTGTTTAGCGCTGCTGCCTCACAGCGCCTGAGACCGGGGTTCAATTCCCGCCTCAGGCGACTGATTGTGTGGAGTTTGCACGTTCTCCCCGTGTCTGCGTGGGTTTCCTCCGGGTGCTCCGGTATCCTCCCACAGTGCAAAGATGTGCAGGTCAGGTGAATTGGCCATGCTAAATTGCCCGTAGTGTTGGGTATGGGTGGGTGGCGGGTCGGTGTGGACATGTTGGGCCGAAGGGCCTGTTTCCACACTGTAATGTAATCTAATCTACATAGCCTGGAAAAAATCCTGCGTATTTTTCTTTTAACTCCCCAGTTCCTTAGTCTTCCTTTGACTTCTCCACCACAGGGGTGCCTCTCCCACCTTGGATCCTTTTAAATCATTCTCAAGAACAACCTGCATTCCTGGAACTGACAATCTGTCACTCACTCTCACCGTGACTTCCCCAAACTTGATTTGGCACTCCAACCTGATGTTACACAAGGGCATGCTTAATTTCTGTTCCCATTCAACAGATTATCATGCTCTTGAGTACCATGTCAGGAAGAGTGAAAATACTTCTATCACTTACTATTAGAGGCTGAGAGAAAGTGTGGACTGCAGATGCTGGAGATCAGAGTTGAAAAGTTTGGGGCTGGAAAAACACAGCAAGTCAGGCAGCATCCGAAGGGCAGGAGAATCGACATTTCAGGCACAAATCCTTCATCAGGAAAGTGGGGGGTAAGGGAGGGGTTAGTGATTGTGAAATAAATAGAAGGGTGGAAGTGGAGCTGGGTGGAAGGGAGCTTGGAAAGCGATAGGTAGATGTAGGCGGGGTGTGATGGTGATAGGTCAGAGAGGAGGGTGAAGTGGATAGGTGGTAGGACAGCTGGAGCCCTCTGACTATACAGCATCAACGTTGACTTCACTAATTTCCAAATCGCCCCGCCCCCAACCTTATCCCAGATCCAAACGTTAAACTTAGCACCGCCCTCTTGCACTGTCCATCTTCCTTCCCACCTATCCCCTCCGACAGATCACTATCACTCCCACCTACATTTCCTATCACCTTCCCAATGACCCTCCCACCAGCCCAGCTCCTAACCTCCTATTTATCTTTCAGCCCCCTTGTCCCCCCACCACATTCCTGACGATGAGTGTATGCGTGATATGTCAATTGTCTTGCTCTTCCCATGCTGCCTGATCTGATGTGCTTTTCCAGTGCCCCAACTTCTCAACTTTTAGAGACTGAGCAGATCCCGTATCTTACAAAATTATATCTTCTTGTCCCTCTCCCCCTGTGCTTTCTGAGTAAATTTCAACCACAGAGGCGAATTCTTTATAGAGATCAGGCACTGCCTCCATACACAGCCCCTGCCTAGGTTGTGCATTCTCCTGCAGCTCCTCGGCTCCACTTGGGGTCTCCTTTTCTAGTTTCACTCATGTCACTGGTTTAACCTCTTTCACACACCTTTTATAAGTATGTAAGTTAACTCGCTGAGCTGGAATGTTTGCTTTCAGATGTTTCGTTACCATGACTAGGTAACACAATCAGTAAGAGTCTCCGGTGATACACTGGTGGTATGTCCCGGCTCTCTATTTTTAGGTTTTGGTTTCTTAAGCTGGGTGATGTCATTTCCAGTTCTCTTTTTCAAGGGAAGGTAGATAGGATCTAAATTAATGTGTTTATTAATGTACTTCTGGTTAGAAGACCATGCCTCTCAGAATTTTTGTGCGTGTCTTTGTTTCGCCTTTCATAGGATTTGTGTATAGTCCCTGTCAAAGTGGTGTTCTTCCTTGTCTGTATGTATGGAAACTAGTGATAGTGGGTTATGTCTTTTGGTGGCCAATTGGTGTTCATGTATCTTGGTAACACGACAACAGGACAGTTTGAAATGGAGGAAAAGTGATTTTATATACACTGTTTAATCAGTGTGTGTTCAGATAAGGAAGATTGTTCATATGTGTACAACACATTCTGAATGAACAACGGAGACACAGTTAACAAAAAATGATGCACATGATGTATAACATTTATAAAGCATTAAAACATTGTTTTATCCTCATATAAGTGATATGTTCCCCTTCTCTCAACGTTCCCCCTTTTCTGGGATTCCCTATTCTTGTCTCCCATTCTTTTCAGAATGTGTTATAAATCTTGGTTTTGGTGTCCCAACTTATTTCACTTCACCCCCTTTCTACCAGGAATTAAATATATTGGCCTGTTGGGTTCTTTCCAACGCTAATGTCTGCCATATTATTGGAGAGAAAAATTCTGGCATCAGACCCAGCATTTGAACATATTACTCTGTTGTACATGCACTGTACAAAAGACCACAACACTCAGGAATTGCCAAAACATTGAACGACGTACATCTACTTCTTTCGATAATATCTCCACATCTACATTCTGTCTCTCGTTCTCTTTTTTTATCTAGTTAAGAAATCCCCCAATTATTCTTCGTGTCCCTTCTCTCAAAACTCCTTCTTTCAGTTTATATCTATTGGTCTCATCTCGATGTAATGTGATTATAAGTGAGTAACGTAAGTACAAAGACATGTGAGAGGAGTTGGCCAGAGTTAATTGGAAGGGGAGCCGAACAGGGAAGACCATGGAACAGCAATGGCAGGAGTTTCTGTGGATAATTCGCAGGATATCAGAAATTCATCCCAAAGGAGATGCAACATACTGATGGGAGGACAAGGCAGCCATGAGCGAAAAGGTATCAAACCAAAAGAGGAAACATACAGTGTGGTGAAGATGATTGGGAATCCAGAGAATTAATTGGTTCTGCAACTACGTAACGCTGGCATCACTGGCACTACAGAGCTCTTAATCATGGTCAGGGAGAGAAACAGGGAAGCACATTCACCTCAAACACAGAAGATGGCATTACTGAAGGAAAACTACAGATGAATTAAATAATTGAATTAAACTCAGTTAAATACTTTTGCGGAATGTGTCAGATTGAAAGCATGACACGGGGAGAGACCCTCAGCAGAATGACGATTTGAAAATGAAAGTATTAGCACATTAGGTCATTGAGTAATGATGACTGATGGGTGAATGGTCTCGATGTGAACTGGGGAACAGACAGCAGAATTGCATTGCAGATATTGCAGCTCAAAATTGTGTATTCATGTAGTGTTGCAGACCACAGTAGCAGGAGAAGCAGACCTGCATTCATACACAACCTGAAACATTTCGCCCTGGATAATCTCCTCAGTCTGCCATTACCATCAACACGATCTATGATTCAGTGACGAGTGTGGGTGAACGTGTCAGGGTCAGAACCACGTGAACCTAAACCTGATGCTAACACAATAAAGCTACCGCACTTGACCAACAGATCTGATTGAAGCTCTGAAGTCCTACCATATTCAGTCATAAATGGTGATGGATGCTGAAGCAAATGACAGAGGAAAGGGCTGCACAAACATCCCCATTCAAAATAATGAAACAGTCCTGCATATTAGTGTAAAAGACAAGCATGTAATACCTACACCACCGTCAGCCAGAACTGTTGAGTCAATGATCCATCTCACTTTCGTCATGATGCCCACAGCATTCACAGATGCCAGTCTTCAACCAATCTGATTCACAGTATGTGACATGAAGAAACAGCTGAACACAGTAGATACGACAAAGGCAATGGGTCCTAACCCCATTCCTGCAATAGGACTGAAGACTTATGCTGCACAACAAGCCGTGTCACTGGGAAAGTTGTTTCATTCCAGCTCCAACTCTGACATTTCCCTGGCAATGTGGAAAATTACTCAGTCATGTCCAGTCCCGAAGAGCGGAATAATTACAATCTGACCAATTACCAGCTCCTCAGTACAATCACGATAGTCAAATTGGTGGGAGTTATTTTTGACAGAACTGTCAAGCAGCACAGAAATAACCTGTGCAGTGTGGTTTCAGATAGGTCCCCATGTAGAGATGGTGCTGTTGTGGAAATGTCATTAGATTACTAATCCAGACCAGGTTAATGTTCTGGCAGCTGGTGTAAGTTAAAAACAATTAATAAAATATCGAGATTTAAAATCTGGTACCAGTATTAGTTACCCTGAAGCCAATGTCCATTGAAAACAGCAGTTTGCTTCCCTAATGTACTTTCAGGAAGTGAATCTCCTGTGGTTTCCTGATCTGGCCTAAAAGTGACTCCAGATGCACAGACATGTGATACACTCTTCAATGGCCTCTGTAATGGCTCCAAAATTATCATCCCTGCTTCTAGTCTGTCTCGCCCTGTCAGAGTTTATATGTTTCATTGAGATCTCCACTTATTTTCCTAAAGTCCATGGAATAAAGGCCCAGTCGCCTCAAACCCTGCTCCCACAACAAGCCTGTCATCCCAGAGATCAGTCTGGTCATTCTTTGCTGCACTCCCTCAATGTCAGGTTTGTCCTTTATCAGGTAAGGAGACCAAAACTGCACACAATACTGCAACATATTCGACATGGGGTCTCACCAAAGCCCTGTCCAGCTGCAGTAAGACACCCTTACACCTGGACTCAGATCCCACTGAAATGAAGGTCATACACCATTTACCTTCCTAACTGCTTTCTGTTCCTGCAAAAAATACTTTCAGTGACTAGTATACAGGGAGATCCAGATGCTTTACAATATTAAAGGTACCCAACTGTGGGTCTATGTACACTGGTAAGTGTCCCAATGTCATTCCTAGTATTTTCTGGCTTCAGAACTCACTGCTCTGTATGGACGGTGGAGGTCGGTGAAGAATGAAACGAAAAGAGGCATAAGTCCCTTTATAGAGTAACATTTTTCAATCTTTTCAAATGGTAGGCTGCTGTTCTCTTTTTCCCATCAAAGAGCACAACGTCACATCTACCCACATTGTTCTTCATTGCCTCGCATTTGCACAGACACTTCATTTGCCTCAGTCACCTTGGAGCTTTTTTTACATCCTCCTCACCCACTCACAATCTGACATCAATTAATGCCATCAGCAGGATTGGATATATTGCATTTGATTCCCTCTGACAAAATTTTAGTGTGTATTTGGAATAGCAAGGGCCCAAGCACTGCATCCTGCTACATCCCCGAGTCCTCTGCTCTAAAGAAAAACATTGATTTATTCCTACTCCCTGTTTCCTGTTAGCTCTCCCATTGTAAAACTATGCCCTTCTGTTAGCCCCAGTCCCATACGATTCAAATTTTCATAGTAGGCTTGGGACTTGATCAAAACTCTTTCTGAAAATCCAATCGTATTGCATTGATTGCTTCTCTATAGTTTTGCTGAAAGTCAGTTTCTCAAATATGATTCCCATTTGATAAATCTCTGTTGTTTTTTTCTCAGTCCACTGCTTTCAGTTAAAGTACTTTCTCCATAACGTTTATTTGGTAATTGTATTCTGTTCCCTTTTTCTCTCTCACCAGATTCAACTTTCCTCGTATTACGAGGAAGATTGTTTTTATGTTTAGTTTTCTTCTGTAAGTACATTACTGAAATAATTGCTGCATAGTTCTGTCATTTCCCTCTTCTCCATTCTCCATTCTCTGGATATAGACTGTATCGAACCTGCACGTATTTTTCCCTTATTTTTGCCATTGACGTACTTTATGAAGCTATTACAAGTTCACTCTTATTACCCTTGCGCATATAGAGTGTTCTGAAACCCATCGATTTCTGTCTTAAGCTTTTCAATGATTGACCTTGCACAACCATGTACTCATAGAAGCAGAGACTCTGCACCGTCAGAAAAACAACACGGTCTACATTAGTCCCACGAGCTGGCAATGTGATGACACTTCAAGAGGTCGTCCAGGTACATTGTAACAGCTCTGAGGTTACCCGTGACAACTACCTCTCCGGTCGGACATACCAGGATAGATCGAGTGAATCCTTAGAAGAGTATAAAGGAAGTTAGAGTATACTTAAGAGGGAAATCAGGAGGGAAAAACGCGGACACGAGATAGCTTTGGCAAATAGAATCAAGGAGAATCCAAAGTGTTTTTACAAATAGATTAAGGACAAAGGGTAACTAGGGAGAGAATAGGGCCCCTCGAAGATCAGCAAGGCGGCCTTTGTGTGGAGCCACAGAAAATGGGGGAGATATTAAATGAATATTTTGCATCAGTATTTACTGTGGAAAAGGATATGGAAGATATAGACTGTAGGGAAATCGATGGTGACATGTTGCAAAATGTCCACATATACAGAGGAGGAAGTGCTGGATGTCTTCAAACAGTTAAAGGTGGCTAAAACCCCAGGACCTGATCCGAGAACTCTGTGGGAAGCTCGAGAAGTGATTCCTGGGCCTCTTGTTGAGATATTTGTATCATTGATAGTCACAGGTGAGATGCCGGAAGACTGGAGTTTGGCAAACGTGGTGCCACTGTTTAAGAAGGGTGGTAAAGACAATCCAGGGAACTATAGACCGGTGAGACTGACCTCGGCGGTGGGCAAGTTGTTGGAGGGAATCCTGGGGGACAGGATGTGCATGAATTTGGAAAGGCAAGGACTGGTTCGGGATAGTCAACATGGCTTTGTGCATGGGAAACTATGTCTCACAAACTTGATTGAGTTTTTTGAGAAGTAATAAAGAAGATTGATGAGGGCAGAGCAGTAGATGTGATCCAGATGGACTTCAGTAAGGCGTTCGACAAGGTTCCCCATGGGAGAGTGATTAGCAAGGTTAGATCTCATGGAATACAGGGAAAAGTAGCCATTTGGATATAGAACTGCCTCAAATGTAGAAGACAGAGGGTGGTGGTGGAGGGTTGTTTTTCAGACCAGTGGAATGCCACAAGGATCGGTGCTGGGCCCTCTACTTTTTGTCATTTACACAAATGATTTGGATGCGAGCATAAGAGGTACAGTTAGTAAGTTTGCAGATGACACCAAAATTTCAGGTGAAGTGGACAGCGAAGAGGGTTTCCTCAGATTACAACAGGATCTGGACCAGATGGGCCAATGGGCTGAGAAGTGACAGATGGAGTTTAATTCAGATAAATGCGAGGTGCTCCATTTTGGAAAAGCAAATCTTAGCAGGACTTCTACATTTAATGCTAAGGTCCTAGTGAGTGTTGCTGAACAAAGAGATCTTGGAGTGCAGGTTCATAGCTCCTTGAAATTGGAGATGCAGGTAGATAGGATAGTGAAGAAGGCGTTTTGTATGCTTTCCTTTATTGGTCAGAGTACCGAGTACAGGAGTTGGGAGGTCATGTTGCGGCTGTACAGGACATGGGTTAGGTCACTCTTAGAATATTGCGTGCAATTCTGGTCCCCTTCCTATCGTAAAGATGTGAAACTTGAAAGGGTTCAGAAAAGATTGACAAGGAGGTTGCCAGGGTTAGAGGATTTGAGCCACAGGGAGAGGCTGAATAGGCTGGGGCTGTTTTCCCCGGAGCATCAGAGGCTGAGGGGTGACCTTATCGAGGTTTATAAAATCATGAGCGGCATGGATAAGATAAATAGACAAAGTCTTTTCCTTGGGGTGGGGGAGTCCAGAACTAGAGGGCATAGGTTTAGTGTGAGAGGGGAAAGATATGAAAGAGACCTAAGGGGCAACTTGTTCACTCAGAGGGTGGCACATGAATGGAATGAACTGTCAGAGAAAGTGGTGGAGGCTGGTACAATTGCAACATTTAAAATGCAGCTCGATGGGTATATGAATGGAAAGGTAGGGAGGGAGATGGGCCAAGTGCTTGAAAAAGAGACTAGAGTAGGTTAGGATATCTGGTCGGCATAGACGGGTTGGACCAAAGTGTCTGTTTCCATGCTGTACATCTCTTTGACTGTATGACTCCGCGATTTTGTGACTCACTGCTTGTTATCTGTCATTCTGTATGTAAACCACCCTGAACCTCTCGATTAGATTCCAGGCTGTAACTCACTCCTGGGTATCTGGTTTGCCGTATTTAAACCACCCCGAACCCCTCGATTAGATACCAGTCTGTCCTATCACTCTTGGGTATCTCATATGGTGTATGGAAACCACCCCAAACCCCTCGATTAGATTCCAATCTGTTCCTCACTCCTGGGTATCTCTTATGCTGTACGTAAACCCTAAACCCCTCAATTAGATTCCAGTCTGGAACTCACTCCTGGGAACCTGTTATTGGATATGTGAAATGATCAAAGTTGGATGTTAGAGCGAAGACAAGATAAACTAAATGGTGAAATGCTACATTGGGAGCAGACACACAGAAAGCTGATGGTACATTTCTGTTCTGTTACATATCTCCAAGTTTCAGATTGGGGCTCAATTCCTGTCACAATGGGGAAAGTCTCAAAAGCTGTTTCTTGTCATGCATGAATGCACCATCATAACATGAATTCCCTTGTAAGGTAGGAAATGGAGACAGCTCCTGGAAGGTGTCTGTATTTCTGTGTGTGTGTGATTCTGTGTGTCTGTGTATGTCTGTTTGTGTGTGATTCTGTGTGCGTGTTCAATGTTTTATATAATTTCGAACTGTATTGATGTTGCCAGTCTCTCTTGTTTCTCCTTATTTATAAACTCAATGTCGTCGTTTTGTTGATATAAAATGGTGGCTGTGGACAAATCTAAATTTCTGCCTGACTGATTTGTGTCAGGAATACTTTCAGCAAGGGAGAGGGGGCAATGTGTCAAAAAGCCATTTCCAGTCATTGATGCTCGCAGAGATCGGAAACGGAGACAGCTCTTTGAAGGTGCTTAAAATGCAAATCCCAGAACCGGTTTACAGTGAATGCGGAGAGGCAATGTGACATTCCAGTAAGGTCTGCCTTACTTTCCAAGCTCCTAATATATAAGAGAAACATAATATACAAAAACTGATAGTGCTCAGCCACTGAATTGTAGATTTGCAGCGTTGGATCAGAATCCTGCCTGGCTAGGCCTCATCCCAAATTGAAGGGTTTCTCAAATCCCACACTGACCTTCTGTGGGTGCAAATTGTGTGTTGTCTACAAATAAAATAAAATAATGTACCTGCAATTGAACAAAACTCTTTCTGGAACTTTGTGCATCTGTTGGTTTAAGTATCTTTCAACAGGATTGAAGATAAATGAGAGAGTGAGAGAGAGGTAGCACTGTCAGCAGAATGACAGTGCAGTATAAAAGGTATATTAATACTTTCAGTGAAAGGGGAAAACAGAGGAGGATAGTCCTCAAACTAGGAAAGTTGGGAGTCGTAAAGTTGTGTAGTTTGTGACTGCATTATGTTTATGTGAGTCAAGATTTGAAACCAGTTGGCCAATAGTACACTTTGTGACTCACTCCCAGTTACAAGTTATTTCACATAAAAATGTTAACATATCCCTCGATTAGATTCCAGGCTGTAACTCACTCTGGGCTACCTGTTATTCTGTATATCAACAACCCTGAACCCCTCGATTAGATTCCAGTCTGTAACTCACTTTGGGCTATCTGTTATTCTGTATATAAACAACCATGAACCCTGCAATTAGATTCCAGGCTGTAACTCACTGCGGGTTACCTGTTATTCTGTATATAAACCACCCTGAAACCCTCGATTAGATTCTAGGTTGTAACTCACTCCGGGGTATCTGTTATTCGCATTCTGCAGGGATAAATGCAGAAGAATGTGTCAGTGTGGCCCGAAGGGCCTATTTCCACCCTGTAAGTAATCTAATCTAAGTCAGGAGCATGCTGAAATGTGTTAGAAAGGATGTGTCAATATGCAATAACTGGACCCTTAGAAACACACTTTATACAAGAGAATTTGTATGTGGGCGGCACGGTGGCACAGTGGTTAGCCCTGCTGCCTTACAGCGCCAGAGACCCAGGTTCAATTCCCGCCTCAGGCGACTGACTGTGTGGAGTTTGCACAATCACTCCGTGTCTGCGTGGGTTTCCTCCAGGTGCTCTGGTTTCCTCCCACAATTCAAAAATGTGCAGGTTAGGTGAATTGGCCATGCTAAATTGCCCGTAGTGTTAGGTGAAGGGGTAAATGTCGGAGAATGGGTCTGGGTGGGTTCCGCTTCGGCGGGTTGGTGTGGACTTGTTGGCCCGAAGGGCCTGTTTCCACACTGTAAGTAATCTAAACCACTTCCTGACATGTTAAGCTCATGTTTCCAACACAATCTAATCTCAATAATGATCAATGTATCACTGGTCCTCCTATCTGCTGGCACTACCATCATGTTAACTTTCTGATGTTTACGTACATGATTACTGTAGCAGTGAGTCGCAGATAGACAGAGTGGTGCTGAACACATTTGGCACATTTTCCTTAATCAGTCAGAGCATTGAGTATAGGAGTTGTGGTGGCATGTTGCATCTGTACAGGATGTTGGTGAGGCCACTTTAAGAATACTGCATACAATTCGGTTTTCTGCAGAAATGACTTACACAGATGTTCCAGGACTGGAGGCTTGAGCTAATGGGAGAGGCTGATTACGTTGAGGTGTTTCCCCCTGGAGTGTCAGAGGTTGAGAGGCAACATTATAGAGGTTTATAAAATCATCAGGGGCATGGATATTCTGAACAGCCATGTTCTGCTCCCAAGGATAGGGGAGTCCAGAACAAGACAGCATAGGTTGAAGGGGAGAGGGCGAATGATTTAGAAGGGTCCTGAAAGTAAATATTTCACACAGAGAGTGGTGTGTGTAAATAAGTGCTGTCAGAGGAAGTGGTCAAGGCGGGTAAAATCACAGGAGGAATATTGGCCAAATTCTGGCAAATGGGACTAAATCAGATTTGATATCTGATCGGAGAGAACAGATTGGACAAATGGGACTGACTCTCTGATTCTATAAGAGGGATGACGATTAATTCTGAAAGGACCTTTCAAGTCGGAATTCTCTTCAGTAGAAGGTTATCGTGTCTCTATGTTCACATTGATTGAAAGCTGCGTTAGTTAAATATTTGACAAAGAAGTGAGTCATGCACAATGGGACGCAGACAGGAAAGTGGGGCTGAGACTACAACCTGACCAGCTACAATTTTAGTGCCTGGTGGAGAAGGCTCAAAGTATCTAATGACCCACTCCTGCTCCTCAGTCCCATGTTCCTGTGTTCCATTCAGCCACTCAAAACTGCTCGACAGGAGCAATTGGAGGCAACTTACTCCTATAACCTGTTGCACAGAAACACTGGAGACTATTCAGCCCCTCAGTACTGTCCCACACGGTTTGAAGTGAATTGGGAAATGTATTTGGAAAACCCAGGCTGGTTCAGAAATAGGCCCCTCATCTCTCTTCACAGAGCTTCCGCTCTCTGCAACTTGTGCTTCGTTTGTTGGTCATGTTGTAGACCCAGATTCACTGTGAATACAGCCCCTATACCTCACTCAGGGATGGCTCACAAAATCCTCTGGTCTCCCTGTCTGCAATATTCAATAACAGAACATTCCTGAAAATAACACCCACTAACATTCCGATAACAGAATGGGAGAACATCAGAAACAGGGGCATGTTGTTCACCCCCAAGCCTGCCTTTCCCTTCTTTAAGATCATGACTGATCTGCTCTTCGTCTCAAATCCTCTTTCATATCCAATTCTTCATAGACCTCAACTCTCTGACAGGTCAATTTCCATCTCTTCAAATACGTTCAGTCATCTAGCTCCTCGAACACCCTTAAGGAGAGAAATCCTGACATTCAATACTACCTGTTTGAAGAAAACACTTGCTGCTCCTACACCATGGCTTATTGATGTGAACAAAAGAGGTTGACACAAGGGTTCAGGTTAAAATGACTGGCCCTGATATTAAGGCAGTGGTGGCCTTCTGTTGACAGAAAGGAGCTTAGCAAAACTGATCTTAATGGGAATCAGAGTAACCTCTCCAGTGTTTGCGGTCAAACATGGCACAAAGAAAGATGTTCATCATCTCAGTCCTGGGTCAGCTCTGTGCGAGATCCTCAGGGAAGCTTCCCCTTCACAAACATCTTCAGCTGCTTCATCAATGTCTCCCCACAATGTTCAGAACGTTTTGTCCCCCGCCAGCTCCTGAACTGGTCTGTATCCATGTGTCGCAGGATCCAGACTCCATTGAGACTTGTGCTGTTAAAGTGTCCGTAACATTCATGTAACAGCACTGGCGGGCACTGCACATTGCCACAGTAAAACAAGAGTTCATTCAGCACCTCACGCTGGTTTCACAGGAATATGAGGAAGTCGTTCAGCCCATTGTCACTATTGGAGAAGAACAGGGACAGCCCATTCAGTGCCTCCAGCCTATTACTCAGGAAGAGAAGGAGTCTAGTGTGATGGACCACACCAGAGCCCCTCGAAAATATTTGAAGGTGGTGGCGTAAATTCTAATGTTTTCTTATTTTAAAGGAAATGTAAAGTGTCTGTTCCAGATGCAATGTGACTGTTCAAACTATTCGGTGTGAAGCAAAACACCATTTATTTAAGCACGAAAGAGAAAATGAAACCAAAGAAAGAGGAATTGATAATAACGTAAATTGAACAGCTTAATAGAATAATAGATCTAGGAACTATTACTGATGAACTGTTCCAGTATAGGGAAATCCCATAAACACAGCCCTTGGCAAAAATAAATATTTAAACACAGATTGTCGCAAACATTTCTCCAATCCAGGACTTAAAAACAGAATCAAGAGAAATTTCAGAGAGAGTAGCAACCAGGAAACATTCACTGAAGCTTCCAACTCTGTGGAGACCCCAATAGTTTCTGAAGTTACTGAGAAACCAAAACCCAGAGATTCTAATCTGTGAGAGCTGGCCACAACCATTCAGGCTGCATTAAAATAAATACAAGGCCTCCCTAGCTGTTACTCAAGTGGTCTTAACTAGCCAGCTTGGTAACGATCGTTCAATCTCTATCTTAAAAGAAGGCAGGCCAAGTAACCTCTTAAAGCTGCAGCATTGTCACACTAGTCAGTACATGAGCTGTCAAACAGGAACTAGAGGTAACCAGTCAGGCCCTTGGCCCTGTCAAATCGGAGGAGTTTGAAGCCAATCACTCCCTTGAGTCACTTACACAGGAACAGCAGGAGGCCATTCCCACCCTCAATGCACTTACACGGGGGCAGAATGAGGTAATTTTTGCTGATTCTTGATGAAGGTCTTATGCCCAAAACATCGATTCTCCTGGTCCTCGGATGCTGCTGACCCGCTGTGCTTTTCCAGCAATTGATGCTCTACTCTGATCTCCAGCATCGACAGTTCATTAGTAATATTTCCTAGATCTATTATTCTGTTAAGCTGTTCAATTTACGTTATTATGTGTCTCCTAATTGATGCTCTAACATGATGAACATATGGGGCAGAGGCTGCACAGACAGACTGTTCCACGTTGTTCCTCTTGGCTCTGTTACTTATGATACACATGTGGGACTTTAATGTGGTTTTCTAGTGGTGAGCAGGGAAGCCATATGTCTTGTGTGAAGTCTCAAGAAGGCATCTTCCATCTCCGAGAAGACAGCCTGGTGTTGTCTATGTAGGGCGGAAGCTGTTGGGAAAAGCTACCTGTTTCAGATGGAAGGTATTGTGGCTGCTGTTGGGGATTGTGAGCAAACTGACGTTCAGTAGAGGGTTCACTCGCCGACTGCACCATAACATGGGGATAGTTAATTTAGGTATATGAACTATTACGAAAGTCACATTAGACTAATGAATGGACTCTCTAAGTTCAAATAATTGTGATCTTGTTCATGTTGACCTTGTCTAGTGCACGTCCCGTGCAGTGTAACCTGTATGCCTTACTCTGTCCAAGCCTATTTCCACTCTATGATCTGTCTGGCCATGCTTACTGTGATCTGCCTCCACTGCTTATAAACAAAGTGTTTCCCTTTACTGAGATACACGTGACAATAAATGAAACCAATCAATCCTGGGTAAAGTATGGAATTTCTCTCCCTGTCAATGTCTCTTTTGAAAATAAGTGATCGCTGCCACTCCTCATGTTTCAGCATCGCCATTTCTTCATCTCTCACAGCTCTACAGATTAAACACTCAGCTTATTCACTCTGTCCTCATGTTACCATCATCCGTGTCTGTGGTAAGGAGATCATTCCTTACAAAGGAGATCAAATCTGTACAGAGTGCCCCAAATGCTCTCTCAGCAAGGCTCTACAACAGCAGGAAGATGGCTTTAGTTATGTACTCGAGTCATCTTACAATGAGGCACAGCATACCATTGACTGCACCCATTACTTACACAGGGTTTGATTCAGACCGGTTAGCATAAACTTGTGAGTGGGAGATCATGCTTGCCAAATTTCTTACAGTCCTTTGGTGAAGTGACCAAGAATGTTGATGAGGGCAGAGCAGTAAACGTAGTCTCCATGGATTTCACTAAGGCCTTTGATAAGGTTCCACGTGGCAGGCTACTCTGAAAGGTTCCATCACGTAGAATACTGGGGGAACTGTCCGATTGGATACACAGTTGGCTTGTTGGTAGGAAGCAGAGGGTTGAGTGGAAGGATGCTTGTCAGACTGGAGGTTGGGTCCATTTTTTTTGTTATCTATGATTTGGATGAGAATATACAAGGCATGATTAGTAAGTTTGCAGATGACACTAAAATAAGTGGGAGCATGATCAGTGAGGAAGTTTATCAGAAATTGCAGCAGGACCTTAATCAGGTGGGCAAGTGGGCCGAGAAATGGCAAATGGAATTTAATATAGAAGTGTGAGGTCTTGCAGCTTGGAATCTCAAATCAAGGTAGACGTTTCACGGTGATTGGGCGGGCCTTAAGGGGTGTAGTGGGCAGAGAGACCTTGGAATTCAGGTGCACGGTTCCCTGAGAGTGGAGTCACAGGTAGGCAGGGCAGTGAAGAAGGCTTTTGGCACAATGGCCTTCGTCAGGCAGGATATTGAGTTTCGAAGTTGGGAATTTATGTTGCATTTACACAGGACTTTGGTAAGGCCGCACTTGGAGTATTGTGTTCAGTTTTGTCAACTTGTTATAGGGAGGATATAATGAAATTAGAAAGAGTGCAGAGGAAATTTAGAAGGACATTGCCAGGACCCAATGGTCTGAGTTATAGGGAGAGGTTGGACAAGCTAGGACCTTTTCTTTAGAGTGTAGGAGACTGAGGGGGGACCTTATACAGCTGTATAAGATCATGAGGGATATGGATAGGGTGAATGCTCTCAGTCTTTTCCAAAGTTTAGAGAATCGAGGACGAGAGGGGATCAGTTTAAGATTAAAGGGGAAGGAATAAAAGGGAACCTGAGGGACCACTTATTTACATACATGGATGAGCTGCCAGAAGATGTGGCTGAGGGGGGTGTATTAACAACATTTCAAAAGTATTTGGATAAATATGTGGATAGGAAAGGACTAGAAGGATATGAACCAACTGCAGGGAAATTGGGTTAGTGTGAATGAACATTTACAAGGTGGAATCGAACCCCTTTGTTAATTAAAACCAAACACCCAGAAAAGCTCGCCTCACATCATAATCTGTTAAAATATGAGCGACACAGATCTCCTACATTCTATGATTTAAACAAAAATTAACAAGTTATTTCTTAACTTTAATAGTAAACACTAAACAAAAACTATTCGTAAATACAAGCCCCTCTTTTCTTAGCTACTTACTATCTGACTCCAACTCTGTAAAACAATGCTGTTCCAACAACCCACATATTAAACGTTACAATCTCAAGACCACACAGTCTCTATCTTCCCCGCTGTGTTCATTCTTCCAGCTGCTGATCTCCCTGGGATTTTTTTTTTAATGCAAGTATGTTTTACATGAACCTGTGTCTTTGATAGAGAGTGTTTGAGATGGTCAGTTAGCACTTCTGCTCTACAGCAGTTACTCTGCTGTTGGATGGTAGCGGCTCTCCCTCTTTTTCAAAATGCTGGGTTTATTTACTTCCCATGATACAATAATTCTCATAATGTGATTGATTTCCAGGTGTACGAACAATAATATTCAAATTGCATTTGCTTCTGATATTCTGAGCATTATTTAAAGTCTTTGATTGCATTTGAATTGCTGTCAAAACAGCAACCAAAACTCAGGCTTCCATTTCCCAGCTAACTGTTACATGTGGAACAGTCTGACCTTCAGCTGGCATCTGTGGCTATACTTTCGATTCAGCAAAACCCGTCCTATCTTAAATTGAACAGACATTGATGAGATTCCAGGCAGTAACACACCCCGGGCTATCTGTTATTCTGTATACTAACCTCCTTGAACCCCTCGATTAGATTCCAGGCCGTAACTCACTCGGGGCTATTTGTTTTTCTGTATATAACCCACCCTGAACACCTCGATTCGATTCCAGGCTGTAACTCACTCCGGGGTATCCGTTATTCGGTATATAAACAACCCTGAACCCCTCGATTACATTCCAGGCAGTAACTCAGACCAGGGTATCTGTTATTCTGCATGTAAACCACCCTGAACCCCTCAATTAGATTCCAGGCTGTAACACACCCCAGAATATCTGTTATTCTGTAAATGAATCACCCTGAACACCTCGATTAGATAGCAGGCTGTAACTCACTCCGGGGTGTCTGCTGTGCTGTATATAAACCACCCTCAACCCCACGATTAGATTCCAGGCTGTAACTCACTCCGGGCTATCTGTTATTCTGTATATAACCCACGCTGAACACCGCGATTCGATTCCAGGCTGTAACTCACTCCGGACTATCTGTTATTCTGTATATAAACCACCCTGAACCCCGCGATTAGATTCCAGGCAGTAACTTCCTGTCAAGGTTGAAAGGGAAGGCTGGTAGTTATGGGGAATGCAGACTGACTAAAGAAATCGATGGTTTCGTTCAGAAAAAGAAGTAAGCATAAGTCAGGTATAGACAGGATAGATCGAGTGAATCCTTCGAAGAGTATAAAGGAAGTTGGAGTATACTTAAGGGGGAAATCAGGAGGGCAAAACTGGGACATGAGATAGCTTTGGCAAATAGAATTAAGGAGAACCCAAAGTGTTTTTACAAATATATTAAGGACAAAGGGTAACTCGGGAGAGAATAGGGCCCCTCAAAGATCAGCAAGGCGGCCTTTGTGTGGAGCCACAGAAAATGAGGAGATATTAAATGAATATTTTGCATCAGTATTCACTGTGGAAAAGGATATGGAAGATATAGACTGCAGGTAAATCGATGGTGACATCTTGCAAAATTTTGCAGATATATAGAGGAGAAAGTGCTGGATGTCTTGAAATGGTTAAAGGTGGATAAATACCCAGGACCTGATCAGGTGTACCTGAGAACTCTGTGGGAAGCTAGAGAAGTGATTGCTGGGCCTCTTGCTGAGATATTTGTATCATCGATAGACACAGGTGAGATGCCGGAAGACTGGAGTTTGGCAAACGTGGTGCCAATGTTTACGAAGGACGGTAAAGACAAGCCAGAGAACTATAGACCGGTGCGCCTGACGTCGGCGGTGGGCAAGTTGTTGAAGGGAATCCTGAGGAACAGGATGTACATGTATTTGGAAAGGCAAGGACTGATTCGGGATAGTCAACATGGCTTTGTGCGTGGGAAAACATGTCTCACAAACTTGATTAAGTTTTTTGAAGAAGTAACAAAGAAGATTGATGAGGGCAGAGCAGTAGATGTGATCCATGTGGACTTCAGTAAGGCGTTCGACAAGGTTCCCCATGATACACTGATTAGCAGGTTAGATCTCATGGAATACAGGGAGAAGTAGACATTTGGATATAGAACTGGCTCAAATGTAGAAGACGGTGGTGGTGGAGGGTTGTTTTTCAGACTGGAGGCCTGTGACTAGTGGAGTGCCACAAGGATCAGTGTTGGGCCCTCTACTTTTTGTCATTTATATAAATGATTTGGATGCGAGCATAAGAGGTACAGTTGGTAAGTTTGCAGATGACACCAAAATTGCAGGTGATGTGGACGGCGAAGAGGGTTTCCTCAGATTACAACAGGATCTGGACCAGATGGGCCAATGGGCTGAGAAGTGACAGATGGAGTTTAATTCAGATAAATGCGAGGTGCTGCATTTTGGGAAAGCAAATCTTAGCAGGACTCCTACATTTAATGGTAAGGTCCTCGGGTGTGTTGCTGAACAAAGAGACCTTGGAGTGCAGGTTCATAGTTTCTTGAAAGTGGAGTCGCGGGTAGATAGGATAGTGAAGAAGGCGTTTGGTATGCTTTCCTTTCTTGGTCAGAGTACCGAGTACAGGAGTTGGGAGGTCATGTTGCGGCGACACAGGACATTGGTTAGGTCACTCTTGGAATATTGCGTGCAATTCTGGTCTCCTTCCTATCGGAAAGATGTTGTGAAACTTGAAAGGGTTCAGAAAAGATTTACAAGGATGTTGCCAGGGTTGGCGGATTTGAGCTACAGGGAGAGGCTGAACAGTCTGGGGCTGTTTTCCCTGGAGTGTCGGAGGCTGAGGGGTGAACTCATCGAGGTTTACTCATCCAGTACTCGAGGGCATAGGTTTAGTTTGAGAGGGGAAAGATATGAAAGAGACCTAAGGGACAACTTTTTTATGCAAAAGATGTTACGTGTATGGAGTGAGCTGCCAGAGGAAGTGGTGGAGGCTGGTACAATTGCAACATTTAAGAGGAATTTGGATGAGTATATAAATAGGAAGGGTTTGGAGGGACATGGGCCAGGTGCTGGCAGGTGGCACTAGATTGGGTTAGGATATCTGGTCGGCATGGATAGGTTGGACCGAAGGGACTGTTTCCATGCTGTACATCTCGATGATTCTATGACTATAACTCCCTCCGGGTTACCTGTTATTCTGTATATAAAACACCTGAAACCCTCCATTAGATTCCAGTCTGTAACACACCGCGGGCTATCTGTTATTCTGCATATAAACCACACTGAACCCCTCGATTAGGTTCCAGGCCTTATCTCACTCAGGGCTGTCTGTTATTCTGTATATAAACCAGCCTGAACCAATTAATTAGATTCTATGCCTTAACTCACTCCAGGGTACCTGTTATTCTGTATATAAACCATCCTAAACCCCGCGATTAGATTCCAGGCTGTAACTCACTCCGGGGTATCTGTTAATCAATATCTGAACCACCCTGAACCCCTCGATTATATTACAGGCTGTGACTCACTCCTGGGTATCTGTTATTCCGTATATAAACAACCCTGAACCCCTTGATTACATTCCATGCTGTAACTCAGTCCGTGATGTCTGTTAATCTGTGTATAAACTACCCTGAACCGTTGATTAGATTCCAGGCTGTAACACACCCCAGATTATCTGTTATTCTGTATACTAACCTCCCTGAACCCCTCGATGAGGTTCCAGTCTGTAACTCACTCCGTGGTGTTTGTTATTCTACACATAATCATCCCGAAACCTCTTGATAAAACTCCAATCTCTAACTGACTTCCATTTCCAAAGGACTCTGTACGTTAGCCACCTCAATCCTTTGATTAGATTCCAGTCTGTATCACACTCCTGGGTATCTGTTATTCTGTATATTAACCATCCAATCCAAACCCTGTTAAAATTGCCCATGGTATTCAGGGATGTGTAGGTGATTTGCATCAGTCAGGGCTAAATGTGGGGATATGGGTCTGGATGGGTTATTCTTCTGAGGGTCAGTGTGGTCTTGTTGGGCTGACGGGCTTGTTTCCCCACCGTCGGAATTATTTGAATCACCCGGAACCTTCTCGATTACATTCCAACGTGGAACTCACTTCCATGTATGTGTGACTGGTATGTTTCAAAAACACCCCAAAACCTTCAATTCTATTTCACTTCGATAAATACGAGGTGCTGCATTTTGGGAAAGCAAATTTGAGCAGGACTTATTCACTTAATGGTCAGGTCCGAGGGAGAGCTGCTGAACAAAGACATTGAAGTGCAGGTTCGTCGCTCCGTGAAAGTAGAGTAGCAGGTGGATAAGATAATGATGGCAGCGTTAGACACAGAGAGAGAGAACGAGGGAGGGACAGACAGAGAGGATCAGAAAGACGGAGAGATAGAGGGACAGAAAGACAGAGACAGAGAGAGACAGAGAGACCGAGGGACAGGGAGACTGAGGACAGAGAGAGGGAGGGGGGACCAAAGTGATAGAGAGAGAGGGGAAGAGAGAGAGGGGGACAGAGAGAGAAGTGGGAGATAGAGAGAGAGACAGAGAGAGAGGGACAGAGAGAGAGAGGGACAGAGAGGGACAGAGAGAGAGAGGGTCAAAAAGATACAGACAGAGGGACAGAGAGAGAGAGGCAGAAAGACAGAGCGAGAGAGAGGGGGACAGAGAGAGAGAGGCTACAGAGAGAGATAGGGACACAGTGAGTGAGAGGGACAGAGAGAGAGAGAGGGACAGAGAGACACTGAGAGAGGGACAGAGAGAGAGAGAGGGGGACACCGTGAGAGAGAGGGGGACATAGAAAGAGAGAGAGGGACAGAGAGACACAGAGACAGAGAGTGTCAGAGATACAGAGCGAGAGAGGGACAGAGAGACAGAGGGCCAGAGAGAGAGAGGGACAGAGAGAGAGAAAGGGACAGAGATACCGCGGGCCAGAGAGAGAAAGAGGGACAGAGAGAGAGGGCCAGAGAGACTGAGAGAGAGAGACAGGGACAGAGTGACTGAGAGAGAGAGCGAGATAGGGACAGAGAGACAGAGAGAGAGAGAGGGACACAGAGAGAGAGGGAGAGGGACAGAGAGACAGAGAGAGAAAGGGACAGAGAGGGAGAGAGTGACAGAGAGAGAGAGGGTACAGAGAGAGAGAGGGACCGAAAGACTGAGAGAGAGAGTGTGGGACAGAGAGAGAGGGACATAGAGAGAGAGAGGGACAGAGAGAGTGACAGAGAGAGGGACAGAGAGAGAGGGACAGAGAGGCACAGAGAGAGAGAGAGAGAGAGAGAGAGAGAGACAGAAAGACACAGAGAGAGGGACAGAGAGAGAGAGAGGCAGAAAGACAGAGCGAGAGAGAGGGGGACAGAGAGAGAGAGGCTACAGAGAGAGAGAGGGGGACAGAGTGAGTGAGAGAGAGAGGGACAGAGAGACACTGAGAGAGGGACACAGTGAGAGAGGGGGACATAGAAAGAGGGAGAGAGGGACAGAGAGACACAGAGGCAGAGAGGGTCAGAGAGACAGAGCGAGAGAGGTACAGAGAGACGAGGGCCAGAGAGAGAGAGAGGGACAGAGAGAGAGGGACAGAGATACCGCGAGCCAGAGAGAGAGAGAGGGACACAGAGAGAGAGAGAGGGCCAGAGAGACTGAGCGAAAGAGACAGGGAGAGAGAGCGAGATAGGGACAGAGAGACAGAGAGAGAGAAGGACACAGAGAGAGAGGGAGAGGGACAGAGAGACAGAGAGAGAAAGGGACAGAGAGGGAGAGAGTGACAGAGAGCGAGAGAGAGGGTACAGAGAGAGAGAGGGACAGAAAGACTGAGAGAGAGAGTGTGGGACAGAGAGAGAGGGACAGAGAGAGAGAGAGAGAGAAGGACAGCGAGAGAGAGGCAAACAGAGAGAGCGAGAGAGGCACAGAGAGAGACGAACAGAGACAGAGAGAAGGACACAGAGAGAGCGAGGGAGGGACAGACAGAGAGGGACAGAAAGACAGAGAGATAGAGGGACAGAAAGAGAGACAGAGAAGACAGAGAGACTTAGGGACAGAGAGAGGGAGGGGGTACTAAAGTGATAGAGAGGGGACAGAGAGAGAGGGACAGAGACAGAGAGAGACAGTGACGCAGAGAGGGATAAAAGGGACAGAGAGAGAGAGGGACTCAGAGAGAGAGGGACAAATAGAGAGAGAGGGACACAGAGAGAGGGACATTGAGAGAAGAGGGACAAAGAGACAGAAAGAGACAGAAAGAGAGGGACAGAGAGAGAGGGACATAGAGAGAGGGACAGAGAGAGAGGGACACAGTGAGAGAGATAGGGACAGAGAGAGAGAGAGGGACACAGAGAGCGCGAGAGAGGGGACAGAGAGACAGAGAGAGAGAGGGAAACAGAGAGAGCGAGAGAGGGACAGAGAGAGAGGGACAGAGACAGAGATAAGGACACAGAGAGAGAGAGCGAGGGAGGGACAGACAGAGAAGGTCAGAAAGACAGAGAGATAGAGGGACAGAAAGACAGAGACAGAGAGAGACAGAAAGACTGAAGGGACAGAGAGACTGAGGGACAGGGAGAGGGAGGGTGGACCAAAGTGATAGAGAGAGGGGACAGAGAGAGATGGACAGAGACAGAGAGAGAGGGACAGAGAAAGGGAGGGACAGAGAGAAAGAGGGTCACAGAGCGAGAGAGGGACAGAGAGAGAGGGACAGAGACAGAGAGATTGTCACAGAGAGAGAGAGAGAAAGAGGGACAGAGAGAGGGAGAGTCACACAGAGAGAGAGGAACAGAGAGACAGGGGCAGAGACAGAGAGAGGGACACATAGAGAGGGAGGAAGAGGGACAGAGAGACAGAGAGAGAGAGGGGACAGAGAGAGAGGGGGATAGAGAGAGGGACAGAGAGAGAGTGAGAGAGAGGGACAGAGAGACAGAGAGAGAGTGCCAGAGAGAGAGAGGGGCAGAGAGACAGAGCGAGAGAGAGGGGGACAGACAGAGAGAGGGTCAGAGACAGAGAGGGACAGAGAGAGAAAGGGACAGAGATAGAGAGGGACACAGAGAAAGAGGGCCACAGAGAGACGGACATTGATAGAAGAGGGAGACAGAGAGAGAGAGACAGACAGAAATAGTGATACAGAGAGAGAGAGAGAGGGACAGAGAGAGAGAGAGAGACAGAAAGAGTGATACAGAGAGAGAGGCACAGAGAGAGAGAGGGACAGAGAGAGTGAGGGACACAGTGTGAGAGATAGGGACACAGAGAGAGAGAGAGGGACAGAGAGACACAGAGAGAGAGGGACACAGAGAGAGCGAGAGGGGGTCAGAGAGAGAGAGTGAAAAAGAGAGAGTGAGAAAGGGAAAGAGAGAGAGAGACAGAGACAGAGATAAGGACACAGAGAGAGAGGGAGTCACACAGAGAGAGAGAGGAACAGAGTGTGAGGGGCAGAGACAGAGAGAGGGACACATAGAGAGGGAGGGAGAGGTACAGAGAGACAGAGACAGAGACGGACAGAGAGAGAGAGAGGACGCAGAGAAAGCGGGACACAGAGAGGGAGAAAGGGACAGAGAGAGAGGGGGACAGAGAGAGAGGGACAGAGACTGAGAGATTGTCACAGAGAGAGAGAGGGAGAGAGGGACAGAGAGAGAGGGGTAGTCACAGAGAGTGAGAGGAACAGAGAGTGAGTGGCAGAGACAGAGAGAGGGACACAGAGAGAGGGAAGGAGAGGGACAGAGAGACAGAGAGAGAGAGGGACAGAGAGAGAGGACGCAGAGAAAGAGGGACACAGAGAGGGAGAAAGGGACAGAGAGAGATGGGACAGAGAGTGACAGAGAAAGAGTGACAGAGAGAGAGGGACAGAGAGAGAGAGAGTGGGACAGAGACAGAGGGGGACACAGAGAGGGAGAAAGGGACAGAGGGAGAGAGAGGGACAGAGAGAGAGGGACACAGAGAAAGAGGGACACAGTGAGGGAGAAAGGGACAGACAGAGGGGGCAGAGAGGGAGACATACAGAGAGCGAGGACAGAGAGAGAGACAGAGAGAGAGAGGGAGAGGTACAGAGAGAGGGACAGAGAGAAACAGAGAGAGGAGCAGAGAGACAGAGCGAGACAGAGAGAGAGAGGGACAGAGAGAGAGAGGGACACAGTGAGTGAGATAGGGACAGAGAGAGAGAGGGACAGAGGGAGAGAAACAGAGAGAGGGACAGAGAGAGAGAGGGACAGAGAGACAGAGAGAGGGACCGAGAGAGAGATAAGGGCAGATAGAGAGGGACAGGGAGACACAGAGAGAGCGACATAGAGGGACAAACAGAGAGAGAGAAAGATGGACAGAGAGAGATAGGGACACAGAGAGATAGAGGGACAGAGAGACACAGAGAAAGGGACAGAGAGAGAGAGAGAGACAGAGAGAGGGGGAGACACAGAGAGAGAGAGGAACAGAGAGTGAGGGGCAGAGACAGAGAGAGGGACACATAGAGAGGGAGGGAGAGGGACAGAGAGACAGAGAGAGAGAGAGGGACAGAGAGAGAGAGGACGCAGAGAAAGAGGGACACAGAGAGGGAGAAAGGGATAGAGAGAGGGGGACAGAGAGAGAGGGACAGAGAGAGAGAGATAGGACAAAGAGAGAGAGGGACAGAGAGACAGAGAGAGAGGGACAGAGAGACAGAGAGAGGGACACAGTGAGAGAGGGGGACATAGAAAGAGAGAGAGAAGGACAGAGAGACACAGAGACAGAGAGGGTCAGAGAGACAGAGGGACGGAGAGACAGAGGGAAACAGAGAGAGAGTGACAGAGAGACCGAGGGCCAGAGAGAGAGAGGGCCAGAAAGAGAGTGGGCTAGAGAGAGAGAAGGACAGAGAGACCGACGGCCAGAGAGTGAGAGAGGGACTGAGAGAGTAAGAGGGACAGAGAGACTGAGAGAGAGTGAGTGAGGGACAGAGTGACTGAGAGAGAGAGCGAGATAGGGACATAGAGACAGAGAGAGAGGGACACAGAGAGAGAGGGAGTGGGACAGAGAGACAGAGAGAGAACGGGACAGAGAGGGAGAAAGGGACACGCAGAGAGAGAGGGGACAGAGAGAGAGAGGGACAGAAAGATTGAGAGAGAGAGAGTGGGACAGAGAGAGAGGGACCGCGAGAGGGGGGACAGCGCGACAGAGAGAGAGAGGCAAACAAAGAGAGCGAGAGAGGGACAGAGAGAGAGGGACAGAGACAGAGAGATTGTCACAGGGAGGGAGAGAGAGAGGGACAGAGAGAGGGGGGTCACAGAGAGAGAGAGAGGGACAGAGAGAGGGGGGCAGAGAGAGGGACACATAGAGAGGTAGGGAGAGGGACAGAGAGACAGAGAGAGAGGGACAGAGAGAGAGAGAGAGGACGCAGAGAATGAGGGACACAGAGAGGGAGAAAGGGACAGAGAGAGAGGGGGACAGAGAGAGAGGGACAGAGACTGAGAGATTGTCACAGAGAGAGAGAGGGAGAGAGGGACAGAGAGGGGGGGAGTCAGAGAGAGTGAGAGGAACAGAGAGTGAGTGGCAGAGACAGAGAGAGGGACACAGAGAGAGGGAGGGAGAGGGACAGAGAGACAGAGAGATAGAGGGACAGAGAGAGAGAGGACGCAGAGAAAGAGGGACACAGAGAGGGAGAAAGGGACAGAGAGAGAGGGGACCGAGAGAGAGGGACAGAGAAAGAGTGACAGAGAGAGAGAGGGACAGAGAGAGAGAGTGGGACAGAGACAGAGGGGGACACAGAGAGGGAGAAAGGGACAGAGGGAGAGAGAGGGACAGAGAGAGAGGGACACAGAGAAATAGGGACCCAGTGAGGGAGAAAGGGACAGAGAGAGGTGGCAGAGAGGGAGACATACAGAGAGCGAGGACAGAGAGAGAGACAGAGAGAGAGAGGGAGAGGTGCAGAGAGAGGGACAGAGAGAAACAGAGAGAGGAGCAGAGAGACAGAGCGAGACAGAGAGAGAGAGAGGGACAGAGAGAGAGAGGGACACAGTGAGTGAGATAGGGACAGAGAGAGAGAGGGACAGAGGGAGAGAAACAGAGAGAGGGACAGAGAGAGAGAGAGGGACAGAGAGACAGAGAGAGGGACCGAGCGAGAGATAAGGGCAGATAGAGAGGGACAGAGAGACACAGAGAGAGCGACATAGAGGGACAAACAGAGAGAGAGAAAGATGGACTGAGAGAGGGGCACAGAGAGATAGAGGGACAGAGAGACACAGAGAAAGGGACAGAGAGAGAGGGGCAGCGAGACAGAGCGAGAGAAGGGGACAGAGGGAGAGAAAAGGGACAGAGTAAGAGGGACACAGTGAGTGAGAGGTACAGAGAGAGATAGGGACAGAGAGACAGCGAGAGAGGGGGACAGAGAGATAGAGAGAGGGACAGAGATACTGAGAGAGAGAGAGAGCGAGGGACACAGTGAGATAGAGGGACATAGAAAGAGAGAGGGACAGAGACACACAGAGAGAGAGGGTCAGAGAGACAGAGTGAGAGCGGGACAGAGAGTCAGAGGGATGGAGAGAGAGAGGGAGACAGAGAGACTGTGGGACAGAGAGAGGGAGGGTTGACAAAAGTGATAGAGAGAGGGGGACAGAGAGAGAAGTGGGAGACATAGCGAGAGACAGAGAGAGAGGGACAGAGAGAGAGAGACAGAGAGGAACAGAGAGAGAGGGACACACAGACAGAGAGAGGGACGAGAGAGACGGACAGAGAGAGAGAAAGGGACAGAGAGGGAAGGACAGAGAGACACAGAGAGAGCGACAGAGAGGGACAAAGAGAGAGAGGGGGGCAGAGAGAGGGACAGAGAGAGAGAGAGGGACAGTGAGACACAGAGAGAGGGACAGAGAGAGAGGGGCAGAAAGACAGAGCGAGAGAGAGGAGGACAGAGAGATAGAGGGGACACAGAGAGAGAGGGGGACACAGTGAGTGAGAGGGACAGAGCGACACAGAGAGAGGGACAGAGAGAGAGTGGGACAGAGAGACAGAGAGAGAGGGACGGAGAGAGGGACACAGTGAGAGAGGGGTCATAGAAAGAGAGAGAGAGGGACAGAGAGACACAGAGACAGAGAGGGTCAGAGAGACAGAGTGAGAGAGGGAGAGAGAGACAGAGAGACGGAGAGAGAGAGGGATACAGAGAGAGAGGGACAGCTAAACCGAGGGCCAGAGAGAGAGAGGGCCAGAGAGAGAGGGACAGAGAGACCGACGGCCAGAGAGTGAGAGAGGGACTGAGAGAGAGAGAGGGACAGAGAGACTGAGAGAGAGAGAGGAACAGAGAGAGAGGGACACACAGACAGAGAGAGGGACGAGAGAGACGGACACAGAGAGAGAAAGGGACAGAGAGGGAGGGACAGAGAGACACAGAGAGAGCGACAGAGAGGGACAAAGAGAGAGAGGGGGGCAGAGAGAGGGACAGAGAGAGAGAGAGAGGGACAGTGAGACACAGAGAGAGGGACAGAGAGAGAGGGGCAGAAAGACAGAGCGAGAGAGAGGAGGACAGAGAGAGAGAGGGGACACAGAGAGAGAGGGGGACACAGTGAGTGAGAGGGACAGAGAGACACAGAGAGAGGGACAGAGAGAGAGAGTGGGACAGAGAGACAGAGAGAGAGGGACGGAGAGAGGGACACAGTGAGAGAGGGGTCATAGAAAGAGAGAGGGACAGAGAGACACAGAGACAGAGAGGGTCAGAGAGACAGAGTGAGAGAGGGAGAGAGACAGAGAGACGGAGAGAGAGAGGGATACAGAGAGAGAGGGACAGCTAAACCGAGGGCCAGAGAGAGAGAGGGCCAGAGAGAGAGAGGGACAGAGAGACCGACGGCCAGAGAGTGAGAGAGGGACTGAGAGAGAGAGAGGGACAGAGAGACTGAGAGAGAGAGAGGAACAGAGAGAGAGGGACACACAGACAGAGAGAGGGACGAGAGAGACGGACAGAGAGAGAGAAAGGGACAGAGAGGGAGGGACAGAGAGACACAGAGAGAGCGACAGAGAGGGACAAAGAGAGAGGGGGGCAGAGAGAGGGACAGAGAGAGAGAGAGGGACAGTGAGACACAGAGAGAGGGACAGAGAGAGAGGGGCAGAAAGACAGAGCGAGAGAGAGGAGGACAGAGAGAGAGAGGGGACACAGAGAGAGAGGGGGACACAGTGAGTGAGAGGGACAGAGAGACACAGAGAGAGGGACAGAGAGAGAGAGTGGGACAGAGAGACAGAGAGAGAGGGACAGAGAGAGGGACACAGTGAGAGAGGGGTCATAGAAAGAGAGAGAGAGGGACAGAGAGACACAGAGACAGAGAGGGTCAGAGAGACAGAGTGAGAGAGGGAGAGAGAGACAGAGAGACGGAGAGAGAGAGGGATACAGAGAGAGAGGGACAGCTAAACCGAGGGCCAGAGAGAGAGAGGGCCAGAGAGAGAGAGGGACAGAGAGACGGACGGCCAGAGAGTGAGAGAGGGACTGAGAGAGAGAGGGGGACAGAGAGACTGAGAGAGAGAGTGAGGGACAGAGTGACTGAGAGAGAGAGAGAGCGAGATAGGGACAGAGAGACAGAGAGAGAGGGACACAGAGGGAGAGAGGGAGTGGGACAGAGAGACAAAAAGAGAAAGGGACAGAGAGGGAGAGAGGGACACGCAGAGACAGAGGGTCAGAGAGAGAGAGGGACAGAAAGATTGAGAGAGAGAGAGTGGGACACAGAGAGAGAGACACAGAGAGAGAGAGGGACAGCGAGAGGGGGGACAGAGAGACAGAGAGAGAGAGGCAAACAAAGAGACCGAGAGAGGGACAGAGAGAGAAGGACAGAGACAGAGAGATTGCCACAGGGAGGGAGAGAGAGAGACAGAGAGAGCGACAGAGAGGGACAAAGAGAGAGAGGGGGGCAGAGAGAGGGACAGAGAGAGAGAGAGGGACAGTGAGACACAGAGAGAGGGACAGAGAGAGAGGGGCAGAAAGACAGAGCGAGAGAGAGGAGGACAGAGAGAGGGGACAGAGAGAGAGGGGGACACAGTGAGTGAGAGGGACAGAGAGACACAGAGAGAGAGACTCAGAGAGAGAGAGTGGGACAGAGAGACAGAGAGAGGGACAGAGAGAGGGACACAGTGAGAGAGGGGTCATAGAAAGAGAGAGAGAGGGACAGAGAGACACAGAGACAGAGAGGGTCAGAGAGACGGAGAGAGAGAGGGATACAGAGAGAGAGGGACAGCTAAACCGAGGGCCAGAGAGAGAGAGGGCCAGAGAGAGAGAGGGACAGAGAGACCGACGGCCAGAGAGTGAGAGAGGGACTGAGAGAGAGAGAGGGACAGAGAGACTGAGAGAGAGAGTGAGGGACAGAGTGACTGAGAGAGCGGGACACAGAGGGAGAGAGGGAGTGGGACAGAGAGGCACAAAGAGAAAGGGACAGAGAGGGAGAGAGGGACACGCAGAGAGAGAGGGTCAGAGAGAGAGAGGGACAGAAAGATTGAGAGAGAGAGACAGTGGGACACAGAGAGAGAGACACAGGGAGAGAGAGGGACAGCGAAAGGGGGGACAGAGAGACAGAGAGAGAGAGGCAAAAAAAGAGACCGAGAGAGGGACAGAGAGAGAAGGACAGAGACAGAGAGATTGTCACAGGGAGGGAGAGAGAGAGAGAGGGACAGAGAGAGGGGAGGGGGGTCACAGAGAGAGAGAGAGGGACAGAGAGAGAGGGGCAGAGACAGAGAGAGGGACACATAGAGAGGAAGGGAGAGGGACAGAGAGACAGAGAGAGAGAGGGACAGAGAGAAACAGAGAGAGGAGCAGAGAGACAGAGCGAGAGAGAGAGGGGGACAGAGAGAGAGGGCCAGAGAGAGAGAGGGACAGAGAGATAGAGAGAGAGACAGAGAGACTGAGAGAGAGAGAGAGAGCGAGAGAGAGAGGGATAGAGAGACTGAGAGCGAGAGCGAGATAGGGACAGAGACAGAGAGAAAGGGAAAGAGAGAGAGAGGGACAGAGAGAGAGAGAGGGACAGAGAGACTGAGAGAGAGAGAGAGCGAGAGAGAGGGATAAAGAGAGAGAGAGCGAGGACGCAGAGAAAGAGGGACACAGAGAGGGAGAAAGGGACAGAGAGAGAGGGGGACAGAGAGACACAGAGGGAGAGGGACAGAGAGACACATAGAGGGAGACAGAAAGAGAGAGGGAGATGTACAGAGAGAGGGACAGAGAGAAACAGAGAGAGAAGCAGAGAGACAGAGCGAGAGAGAGAGGGGGACAGAGAGAGAGGGCGAGAGAGAGAGGGACAGAGAGAGAGAGGAACAGAGACTGAGAGAGAGAGAAAGCGAGAGATAGAGGGATAGAGAGACTGAGAGAGAGCGAGATAGGGACAGAGACAGAGAGAAAGGGACAGAGGGAGAGGGACACAGAGAGAGCGAGAGAGGGACAGAGGGAGAGTGACAGAGACAGAGAGAAGGACACAGAAAGAGAGAGGGGGGAGGGATAGACAGAGAGGGTCAGAAAGACAGACATATATAAGGACAGAAAGACAGAGACAGAGAGAGGCAGAGAGACTTAGGGACAGAGAGACGGAGGGGGGACTAAAGTGATAGAGAGAGGGGACAGAGAGAGAGGGACAGAGACAGAGAGGAACAGAGAGAGACAGTGACACAGAGAGCGATAAAAGTGACAGAGAGAGAGGGACACAGAGAGAGAGGGACAAATAGAGAGAGAGGGACACAGAGAGAGGGACATTGAGAGAAGAGGGACACAGAGACAGAAAGAGACAGAAAGAGAGGGACAGAGAGAGAGGGACATAGAGAGAGAGGGACAGAGAGAGAGGGACACAGTGAGAGAGATAGGAACACAGAGAGAGAGAAAAGGACACAGAGAGAGCGAGAGGGGGACAGAGAGACAGAGCGAGAGGGGGAAACAGAGAGAGCGAGAGAGGGACAGAGAGAGAGGGACAGAGGCAGAGATAAGGACACAGAGAGAGAGCGAGGGAGGGACAGACAGAGAGGGTCAGAAAGACAGAGAGATAGAGGGACAGAAAGACAGAGACAGAGAGAGACAGAAAGACTGAGGGACAGTGAGACTGAGGGACAGAGAGAGGGAGGGTGGACCAAAGTGATAGGGAGAGGGGACAGAGACAGATGGACAGAGACAGAGAGGGTTAGAGAAAGGGAGGGACAGAGAGAAAGAGGGTCACAGAGCGAGAGAGGGACAGAGAGAGAGGGACAGAGACAGAGAGATTGTCACAGAGAGAGAGAGAGAGAGAGAGAGTGACAGAGTGAGGGGTAATCACACAGAAAGAGAGAGGAACAGAGAGACATGGGCAGAGACAGAGAGAGGGACACATAGAGAGGGAGGGAGAGGGACAGAGAGACAGAGAGAGAGAGGGACAGAGAGAGAGAGAAAGAGAGAGAGGGGGACAGAGAGAGGGACAGAGAGAGAGGGACAGAGAGACACAGAGAGAGGGACAGAGAGAGAGGGGCAGAATGACAGAGCGAGAAAGAGGGGGACAGACAGAGAGAGGGTCAGAGACAGAGAGGGACAGAGAGAGAGAGCGACAGAGAGAGAGAGGGACAGAGAGAGAGAGAGAGAAAGAGAGATACAGAGAGAGAGGGACAGAGACAGAGGGGGACAGAGAGACGCAGAGAGAGAGGGACACAGAGAGAGCGAGAGGGGGTCAGAAAGAGAGAGAGAGAGTGAAACAGAGTGAGAGAGAAAGGGACAGAGAGAGAGGGACAGAGACAGAGATAAGGACACAGAGAGAGAGCGAGGGAGGGACAGACAGAGAGGGTCAGAAAGACAGAGAGATAGAGGGACAGAAAGACTGAGGGACAGAGAGACTGAGGGACAGAGAGAGTGGGGGGGGGTACCAAAGTGATAGGGAGAGGGGACAGAGAGAGATAGACAGAGACAGAGAGAGTGGACAGAGAAAGGGAGGGACAGAGAGAGAAACAGGGTCACAGAGCGAGAGAGGGACAGAGCGAGAGGGACAGAGAGAGAGAGATTGTCACAGAGAGAGAGAGAGGGAGGGACAGAGAGAGGGGGAGACACAGAGAGAGAGAGGAACAGAGAGTGAGGGGCAGAGACAGAGAGAGGGGCACATAGAGAGGGAGGGAGAGGGACAGAGAGACAGAGAGAGAGAGGGACAGAGAGGGAGAGAGAGGACGCAGAGAAAGAGGGACACAGAGAGGGAGAAAGGGATAGAGAGAGAGGGGGACAGAGAGAGAGGGACAGAGAGAGGGACAGAGAGACAGAGAGAGAGGGACAGAGATACAGAGAGAGGGACACAGTGAGAGAGGGGGACATAGAAAGAGAGAGTGAAGGACAGAGAGACACAGAGACAGAGAGGGTCAGAGAGACAGAGGGACGGAGAGAGAGAGGGATACAGAGAGAGAGTGACAGAGAGACCGAGGGCCAGAGAGAGAGAGGGCCAGAAAGAGAGTGGGCTAGATAGAGAGAAGGACAGAGAGACCGACGGCCAGAGAGTGAGAGAGGGACTGGAGAGTAAGACGGACAGAGAGACTGAGAGAGAGTGAGTGAGGGACAGAGTGACTGAGAGAGAGAGCGAGATAGGGACAGAGAGACAGAGAGAGAGGGACACACAGAGAGAGGGAGTGGGACAGAGAGACAGAGAGAGAACGGGACAGAGAGGGAGAAAGGGACACGCAGAGAGAGGGGGGACAGAGAGAGAGAGAGAGGGACAGAAAGATTGAGAGAGAGAGAGTGGGACAGAGAGAGAGGGACAGCGATAGGGGGGACAGAGAGACAGAGAGAGAGAGGCAAACAAAGAGAGCGAGAGAGGGACAGAGAGAGAGGGACAGAGACAGAGAGATTGTCACAGGGAGGGAGAGAGAGGGACAGAGAGAGAGGGGTCACAGAGAGAGAGAGGGACAGAGAGAGAGGGGCAGAGAGAGGGATACATAGAGAGGTAGGGAGAGGGACAGAGAGACAGAGAGAGAGAGGGACAGAGAGAGAGAGAGCGAGGACACAAAGAAAGAAGGACAGAGAGAGGGAGAAAGGGACAGAGAGAGAGGGGGTCAGAGAGACACAGAGGGAGAGGGACAGAGAGAGAGGGAGTCAGAGAGACACAGAGGGAGAGGGACAGAGAGACACATAGAGAGGGACAGAGAGAGAGAGGGAGAGGTACAGAGAGAGGGACAGAGAGAAACAGAGAGAAGAGCAGAGAGACAGAGCGAGGGAGAGAGGGGCACAGAGAGAGAGGGACAGAGAGAGAGAGACAGGGACAGAGAGACACAGAGAAAGTGACAGCGAGGGACAAAGAGAGAGAGAGAGGGGGGGACAGAGAGAGGGACAGAGAGAGAGAGAGAGGGATAGTGAGACACAGAGAGAGGGACAGAGAGAGGGGGGGGCAGAAAGACAGAGCGAGAGAGAGGGGAACAGAGGGAGAGAGATGGGACAGAGAGAGAGAGAGGGACACAGTGAGCGAGAGAGAGACAGAGAGACACAGAGAGAGGGACAGAGAGAGAGCAAGAGGGACAGAGTGGCAGAGAGAGAGAGACAGAGAGAGGGACACAGTGAGAGAGGGGGACATAGAAAGAGAGAGACAGGGACAGAGAGACACAGAGACAGAGAGGGTCAGAGAGACAGAGTGAGAGAGGGACAGAGAGACAGAGGAACAGAGAGAGAGAGGGAGACAGAGAGAGAGGGGCAGAGAAAGAGAGAGGGACAGAGAGGCTGAGAGAGAGGGACAGAGTGACTGTGAGAGAGAGCGAGATTGGGACAGAGAGACAGAGAGAGAGGGACATAGAGAGAGAGGGAGTGGGACAGAGAGACAGAGAGAGCAAGGGACAGAGAGGGAGAGACTGACACGCAGAGAGAGGGGACAGAGAGAGAGAGAGGGACAGAAAGACTGAAAGAGAGAGAGTGGGACAGAAAGAGAGCGACACAGAGAGAGAGAGGGACAGCGAGAGGGGGTACAGAGAGACAGAGAGAGAGGCAAACAGAGAGAGCAGAGAGGGACAGACAGAGAGGGACAGAGAGGGAGAGAGAAAGAGAGGGACAGAGAGAGGGGGGTCACAGAAAGAGAGAGAGGGACAGAGAGAGAGGGGCAGAGACAGAGAGAGGGACACATAGAGACGGAGGGAGAGGGACAGAGAGAGAGAGACGGACAGAGAGAGAGAGAGAGTACGCAGAGAAAGAGGGGCACAGAGAGGGAGAAAGGGACAGAGAGAGAGGGACACAGAGAGAGAGAGACACAGAGAGAGAAAGGGTCAGAGAGACACAGAGAGAGGGACAGAGAGACACAGAGAGAGGGACAGAGAGGGAGAGGGAGAGGTACAGAGAGAGGGACAGAGAGACACAGAGAGAGGAGCAGAGAGAGAGGGGGGGACAGCGAGAGAGGGGCAGAGAGAGAGAGTGGCAGAGACAGAGGTGGACACAGAGAGGGAGAAAGGGACGGAGGGAGAGAGAGGGACAGAGAGACACATAGGGAGAGGGACAGAGAGACACATAGAGAGGGACAGAGAGAGAGGGAGAGGTACAGAGAGAGGGACAGAGAGACACAGAGAGAGGAGCAGAGAGACAGAGCGAGAGAGAGAGGGGGACAGAGAGAGAGGGACAGAGAGAGAGAGTGACAGAGAGAGAGGGACAGAGAGAGAGAGTGGGACAGAGACAGAGGTGGACACAGAGAGGGAGAAAGGGACGGAGGGAGTGAGAGGGACAGAGAGACACATAGGGAGAGGGACAGAGAGACACATAGAGAGGGACAGAGAGAGAGAGGGAGAGGTACAGAGAGAGGGACAGAGAGACACAGAGAGAGGAGCAGAGAGACAGAGCGAGAGAGAGGGGGGACAGAGAGAGAGGGACAGAGAGAGAGAGAGACAGAGAGAGAGACGGAGAGAGAGAGAGAGTGGGACAGAGACAGAGGGGGACACAGAGAGGGAGAAAGGGACTGAGGGATAGAGAGGGACAGACAGAGAGAGGGACACAGAGAAAGAGGGACACAGAGAGGGAGAAAGGGACAGAGAGAGAGGGGGACAGAGAGAGAGACACACACAGAGAGAGTGACAGAGAGACACAGAGAGAGGGACAGGGAGAGAGAGGGAGAGGTACAGAGAGAGGGACAGCGAGACACAGAGAGAGGAGCACAGAGACAGAGGGAGAGAGAGAGAGGGACAGAGAGAGAGAGAGGGACACAGTGTGTGAGATAGGGAAAGAGAGAGAGAGAGAGACAGAGAGACACAGAGAGAGAGGGACAGAGAGAGAGGAGACAGAGAGAGGGACAGAGAGACAAGGACAGAGAGACAGAGAGAGGGACAGAAAGAGAGATAAGGGCAGAGAGAGAGGGACAGAGAGACATAGAGAAAGCGACTTAGAGGGACAAAGAGAGAGAGAGAAAGATGGGCAGAGAGAGGGACACAGAGAGAGAAAGGGACAGAGAGACACAGACAGAGGGACAGAGAGAGAGGGGCAGAGAGACAGAGCGAGAGAGAAGGGGACAGAGAGAGAGAAAGGGGACAGAGAGAGAGGTTCAGAGAGAGAGAGTGGGACAGAGACAGAGGTGGACACAGAGAGGGAGAAAGGGACAGAGGGAGAGAGAGGGACAGAGAGACACAGAGGGAGAGGGACAGAGAGACACACAGAGAGGGACAGAGAGAGAGAGGGAGAGGTACAGAGAGAGGGACAGAGAGACACAGAGAGAGGGACAGAGAGAGAGGGGCAGAGAGACAGAGCGAGAGAGAAGGGGAGAGAGAGGGAGAAAGGGGACAGAGAGAGAGAGGGACACAGTGAGTGAGAGCAACAGAGAGAGATAGGGACAGAGAGACATAGAGAGAGGGACAGAGAGACAGAGAGAGGGACAGAGCCAGAGAGAGAGAGAGACACAGTGAGAGAGAGAGTGACATAGAAAGAGAGAGATTGACAGACAGACACAGAGAGAGGGTCAGAGAGACAGAGTGAGAGGAACAGAGAGTCAGAGGGATGGAGAGAGAGAGAGGGACAGAGAGACCGAAGGTCAGAGAGAGAGGGACAGAGAGAGAGAGGGACAGAGAGACCGAGGGCCAGAGAGAGAGGGACAGAGAGAGAGAGGGACAGTTAGATTGAGAGAGAGAGAGAGTGGGGGACAGAGAGACTGAGAGAGATAGCGAGATAGGGACAGAGAGACAGAGAGAAAGGGACAGAGAGAGTGGGACACACACAGAGACAGGGAGAGGGACAGAGAGACAGAGTGAGAGGGACAGAGAGGGAGAGAGTGACACACAGAGAGAGGGGGGATAGAGAGAGAGTGTGGAACAGAAAGACTGAGAGAGAGAGAGTGGGACAGAGACAGAAAGAGAGAGAGCGACACAGAGACGGAGAAAGGGACATAGAGAGAGGAGGACAGAGAGAGAAGTGGGAGACAGAGAGAGACAGAGTGAGGGACAGAGAGGGACAGAGAGAGGGACGGAGAGGGACAGAGAGAGGGACAGAGAGAGAGAGCGAGAGGGACAGAGAGGCAGAGAGAGAGAGACAGAGAGAGGGACACAGTGAGAGAGGGAGACATAGAAAGAGAAAGAGAGGGACAGAGAGACACAGAGACAGAGAGGGTCAGAGAGACAGAGTGAGAGAGGGACAGAGAGACAGAGGAACGGAGAGAGAGAGGGAGACAGAGAGAGAGGGGCAGAGAAAGAGAGAGGGACAGACAGACTGAGAGTGAGGGACAGAGTGACGGAGAGAGAGCGAGATTGTGACAGAGAGACAGAGAGAGAGGGACACAGAGAGATAGAGGGAGTGGGACAGAGAGACAGAGAGAGAAAGGGACAGAGAGTGAGAGAGTGACACGCAGAGAGAGGGGACAGAGAGAGAGAGAGGGACAGAAAGACTGAAAGAGAGAGAGTGGGACAGAGAGAGGGACACAGAGAGAGAGAGAGGGACAGCGAGAGGGGGGACAGAGAGACAGAGAGAGAGGCAAACAGGGAGAGCAGAGAGGGACAGACAGAGAGGGACAGAGACGGAGAGATTGTCACAGAGAGGGAGGGAGAGAGAGAGGGACAGAGAGAGGGGGGTCACAGAAAGAGAGAGAGGGACAGAGAGAGAGAGGGAGAGGTACAGAGAGAGGCACAGAGAGACACAGAGAGAGGAGCAGAGAGACAGAGCGAGAGAGAGAGAGAGGGACAGAGAGAGAGAGGGACACAGTGAGTGAGGGACAGAGAAAGAGAGGGACAGAGAGACACAGAGGGAGAGGAACAGAGAGACGCATAGAGAGGGACAGAGAGAGGGGCAGAGAGACAGAGTGAGAGAGAGAGGGGGACAGAGAGAGAGGGACAGAGAGAGAGAGAGTGACAGAGAGAGGGGCAGAGAGAGAGAGTGGGACAGAGACAGAGGTGGACACAGAGAGGGAGAAAGGGACAGAGGGAGAGAGAGGGACAGAGAGACACATAGGGAGTGGGACAGAGAGACACATAGAGAGGGACAGAGAGAGAGAGGGAGAGGTACAGAGAGAGGGACAGAGAGACACAGAGAGATGAGCAGAGAGACAGAGCGAGAGAGAGGGGTGGACAGAGAGAGAGGGACAGAGAGAGAGTGTGACAGAGACAGAGAGGGACAGAGAGAGAGAGTGTGGGACAGAGACAGAGGTGGACACAGAGAGGGAGAAAGGGACTGTGGGATAGAGAGGGACAGAGAGAGAGAGGGACACAGAGAAAGAGGGACACAGAGAGGGAGAAAGGGACAGAGAGAGAGGGGGACAGAGAGAGAGAGGGAGAGGTACAGAGAGAGGGACAGCGAGACACAGAGAGAGGAGCAGAGAGACAGAGGGAGAGAGAGAGAGGGACAGAGAGAGAGAGGGACACAGTGTGTGAGATAGGGAAAGAGAGAGAGAGGGACAGAGAGACAGAGAGAGAGAGGGACAGAGAGAGAGGAGACAGAGGGACAGAGAGAAAGGGACAGAGAGAGAGTGTGACAGAGACAGAGAGGGACAGAGAGAGAGTGTGGGACAGAGACAGAGGGGGACACAGAGAGGGAGAAAGGGACTGTGGGATAGAGAGGGACAGACAGAGAGAGGGACACAGAGAAAGAGGGACACAGAGAGGGACAGAGAGACACAGCGAGAGGGACAGAGAGAGAGAGGGAGAGGTACAGAGAGAGGGACAGCGAGACACAGAGAGAGGAGCAGAGAGACAGAGGGAGAGAGAGAGAGGGACAGAGAGAGAGAGAGGGACACAGTGTGTGAGATAGGGAAAGAGAGAGAGAGGGACAGAGAGACAGAGAGAGAGAGGGACAGAGAGAGAGGAGACAGAGGGACAGAGAGAAAGGGACAGAGAGACAGAGAGAGGGACAGAAAGAGAGATAAGGGCAGAGAGAGAGGGACAGAGTGACATAGAGAGAGCGACATAGAGGGACAAAGAGAGAGAGAGAAAGATGGACAGAGAGAGCGACACAGAGACAGAGAGGGTCCGAGAGACAGAGCGAGTAAGGGACAGAGAGACCGAAGGTCAGAGACAGAGACGGACAGATAGAGAGAGGGACAGAGAGAGAGGGACAGTTAGACTGAGAGAGAGAGAGAGAGAGAGAGAGAGAGAGAGAGAGAGAGAGAGAGACTGAGAGAGATAGCGAGATAGGGATAGAGAGACAGAGAGAAAGGGACAGAGAGAGTGGGACACACACACAGACAGGGAGAGGGACAGAGAGACAGAGTGAGAGGGACAGAGAGGGAGAGAGTGACACACAGAGAGAGGGGGGAGAGAGAGAGGAACAGAAAGACTGAGAGAGAGTGGGACAGAGACAGAAAGAGAGAGAGGGACACAGAGAGGGAGAAAGGGACATAGAGAGAGGGGGACAGAGAGAGACAGAGTGAGGGACAGAGAGATACAGAGAGGGACAGAGAGAGAGAGGGACTTAGAGAGAGGGACACAGAGACAGAGAGAGGGACAGAGACAGACGGACAGAGAGAGGGGGACAGAGAGACAAAGTGAGAGCGACAGAGAGGGACAAAGAGAGAGTGAGAGGGACAGAGAGTGGGAGAGATGGACAGAGAACACAGAGAGAGGGACACAGAGAGAATGGGGCAGAGAGACAGAGCGAGAGAGAGAGGGGGACAGAGAGAGAGAGGGACAGAGAGAGGGAGAAAGGGACACAGAGAGAGGGACAGAGAGAGAGAGGGACAGAGAGAGAGAGTGGGACAGAGAGATAGAGGGACAGAGAGAGAGGGGACAGAGAGCGAGTGCGAGGGAGGGACAGACAGACAGAGAGGGTCAGAGAGACAGATGGAAACAGACAGAGGGACACAGAGGCAGAGAGACAGAGAGAGAGGGGCAGAAAGACAGAGAGAGACAAAGAGAGTGAGGTACAGAGAGACCGAGGGACAGAGAGAGGGAGGGGGGACAAAGAGACAGAGAGAGGGGGGACAGAAAGAGGGGGGACAGAGAGAGAGAGGGACAGAGAGAGAGAGGGACACAGAGAGAGAGGCGGACAGAGAGAGAGCGACAAAGAGAGCGAGAGGAACAGAGAGAGTGAGAGGGACTGAGAGAGTGAGAGGGACTGAGAGAGAGTGACACAGAGAGAGACAGAGAGAAAGGGACACAGAGAGAGGGGGACACAGAGAGAGGAACACAGACAGAAGGGATACAGAGAGAGGTTCAGAGAGAGACAGTGAGGGACAGAGAGAGAGAGGAACAGAGAGAGAGAGGGACAGAGAGAGAGAGAGGGATACACAGAGAAAGGGACAGAGGGAGAGAGGGGGACAGAGAGAGAGAGGGACAGAGAGTGAGAGGGACAGAGAGAGAGAGAGAGGTACACAGCGAGGGAGAAAAGAGACAGAGAGAGAGGGACAGAGAGAGGTACTGAGAGACAGAGAGAGAGGGACAGAGAGAGCGGAACACAGAGAGAGAGGGAGAGGGACAGAGAGACAGAGAGAGAGAGAGGGACAGAGAGGGAGAGAGTGACACAGAGATAGAGAGGGGGATAGAGAGAGAGAGGGACAGAAAGACTGAGAGAGAGAGAGTGGGACAGAGAGAGAGCGACAGAGAGAAAGAGGTTCACAGAGAGAGAGAGAGATGGACAGAGGGAGAGAGGGGGACAGAGAGCGAGAGAGACAGAGAGAGAGATGGTCACAGAGAGGGATAAGGGACAGAGAGAGAGGGGGACAGAGAGAGGGACAGAGAGACAGAGAGGGACTGAGAGAGAGTGACATAGAGAGAGACAGAGAACTAGGGACAGAGAGCCAGAGAGAGAGGGACACAGAGAGAGAGGGAGAGGGACAGAGAGACAGAGACAGAGAGCGACAGAGAGGGAGAGAGTGACACAGAGAGAGGGGGGACAGAGAGAGAGAGAGGGACAGAAAGACTGAAAGAGACAGAGTGGGACAGAGAGAGAGCGACAGAGAGAAAGATGGGGACAGCGGGGGAGGGGGACAGAGCGACAGAGAGAGAGAGGGACACAGAGAGAGCGAGAGAGGGACAGAGAGAGGAACAGGGACAGAGAGAGAGAGAGAGAGAGCGAGGGAGGGAGGGACAGACAGAGAGGGACAGAAAGACAGAGAGATAGAGGGGCAGAAAGACAGAGACAGAGAGAGACAGAGAGACTGAGAGACAGAGAGACTGAGGGACAGAGGGGTCAGAGAGAGAGGGACAGAGACAGAGAGAGAGGTACACAGAGAGAAAGGGACACAGAGAGAGGGACAGAGAGAGAAGAGGGAGACAGAGAGAGAGAGAGAGACAGAAAGAGAAGGACAGAGAGAGTGGTACAGAGAGAGAGGGGCACAGTGTGAGTGATAGGGACACAGAGAGAGAGAGGGACAGCGAGACGCAGAGAGAGAGGGACAGAGAGACAGAGTGAGAGATGGGCGGACAAAGAGAGAGAGGGAAAGACAGGGGGAAAGAGAGACAGAAAGAGCGAGAGAAGGACAGAGAGGGAGGGACAGTGACAGAGAAAAGGACTCAGAGAGAGAGAGAGAGCGAGGGAGGGACAGACAGTGAGGGACAGAAAGACAGAGAGATAGAGGGACAGAAAGACAGAGGCAGAGAGAGACAGAGAGACTGAGGGACAGAGAGAGGGAGGGGGGACCAAAGTGATAGAGAGAGAGCGGGATTGAGACAGAGGGACAAAGACAGAGAGAGAGATAGAGAGACAGAGAGAGAGGGACACAGAGAGGGAGAAAGGGACAGTGAGAGAGCGACAGAGAGAGCGAGAGGGACAGAGAGAGAGGGACTAAGAGAGAGTGACACAGAGAGAGATAGAGAGAGAGGGACAGAGAGAGGGGAACACAGAGCGAGAGGGACACAGAGAGAGAGGGACAGAGAGAGAGGGACACAGAGGGAGAAAGAGAGACAGAGAGACAGAGAGAGAGAGGGCCAGAGAGACAGAGCGAGAAAGAGGGGGCAGAGAGAGAGAGGGACAGAGAGAGAGAGGGACACAGTGAGAGAGAGTTGACAGAGAGAGAGAGAGAGAGGAACAGAGAGAGAGGGGACAGAGAGACTGAGGGACAGAGAGAGAGAGAGAGAGAGAGAGACAGAGTGTGGGACAGAAAGACAGAGAGATTGCGGGGCAGAAAGACAGAGACAGAGAGAGACAGAGAGACTGAGGGACAGTGAGAGGGAGGGGGGACAAAGAGACAGAGAGAGGGGGACAGAGAGAGAGAGGGACAGAGAGAGCGAGAGGGACAGAGAGAGAGAGGGACTAAGAGAGAGTGACACAGAGAGAGATGCAGAGAGAGGGACAGAGAGGGAGGGGGACACAGAGCGAGAGGGACACAGAGTGAGAGGGACACAGAGAAAGAAAGGGACACAGAGATAGAGGGGGACAGAGAGAGAGCGACAGAGAGAGCGAGAGGGACAGAGAGAGTGAGAGGGACAGAGAGAGTGAGAGGGACTGAGAGAGAGTGACACAGAGAGACACAGAGAGAGTGAGGGATAGAGAGAGAGGGAAGACAGAGAGAGTGAGGGAGAGAGAGGGACACAGAGAGAAGGTCACAGAGAGAGAGGGACAGAGAGAGAGAGAGGGACAGAGAGGGAGAGAGAGGGACAGAGAGACAGTGAGGGACAGAGAGAGAGGGACAGAGAGAGAGAGGGATACACAGAGAGAGGGACAGAGGGAGAGAGGGGGTCAGAGAGAGAGAGGGACAGAGAGTGAGAGGCACAGAGAGAGAGGTACACAGCGAGGGAGAAAAGGGACAGAGAGAGAGACAGAGAGAGGGACAGTGAGAGAGAGAGGGACTGAGAGAGAGTGACATAGAGAGAGACAGAGAGATAGGGACAGAGAGACAGAGAGAGAAGGACAGAGAGAGCGGGACAGAGAGAGAGAGGGACACAGAGGGAGAGAGAGGGACAGAGAGACACAGAGAGGGAGGGGCAGAGAGACAGCGCGAGAGTGAGGAGGACAGAGAGAGAGGGAGAGAGGGACACAGTGAGAGAGAGAGGGACACAGAGAGAGAGAGAGTGTAAGAGAGAGAGGGACACAGTGAGAGAGAGTGAGGGACACAGAGAGAGAGATAGAGGGACAGAGAGAGAGGGGAAAGAGAGCGAGTGCGAGGGAGGGACAGACAGACAGAGAGGGACAGAGAGACAGAGGGACACAGACAGAGGGACACAGAGGCAGAGAGACAGAGAGAGAGGGGCAGAAAGACAGAGAGAGACAAAGAGAGTGAGGTACAGAGAGACCGAGGGACAGAGAGAGGGAGGGGGGACAAAGAGACAGAGAGAGGGGGGACAGAAAGAGGGGGGACAGAGAGAGAGAGAGGGACAGAGAGAGAGAGGGACACAGAGAGAGAGGCGGACAGAGAGAGAGCGACAAAGAGAGCGAGAGGAACAGAGAGAGTGAGAGGGACTGAGAGAGTGAGAGGGACTGAGAGAGAGTGACACAGAGAGAGACAGAGAGAAAGGGACACAGAGAGAGGGGGACACAGAGAGAGGGACACAGACAGAAGGGATACAGAGAGAGGTACAGAGAGAGACAGTGAGGGACAGAGAGAGAGAGGAACAGAGAGAGAGAGGGACAGAGAGAGAGAGAGGGATACACAGAGAAAGGGACAGAGGGAGAGAGAGGGACAGAGAGAGAGAGGGACAGAGAGTGAGAGGGACAGAGAGAGAGAGAGGTACACAGCGAGGGAGAAAAGAGACAGAGAGAGAGGGACAGAGAGAGGTACTGAGAGACAGAGAGAGAGGGACAGAGAGAGCGGAACACAGAGAGAGAGGGAGAGGGACAGAGAGACAGAGAGAGAGAGGGACAGAGAGGGAGAGAGTGACACAGAGAGACAGTGGGGGATAGAGAGAGAGAGGGACAGAAAGACTGAGAGAGAGAGTGGGACAGAGAGAGAGCGACAGAGAGAAAGAGGTTCACAGAGAGAGAGAGATGGACAGAGGGAGAGAGGGGGACAGAGAGCGAGAGAGACAGAGAGAGAGATAGTCACAGAGAGGGATAAGGGACAGAGAGAGAGGGGGACAGAGAGAGAGGGACAGAGAGACAGAGAGGGACTGAGAGAGAGTGACATAGAGAGAGACAGAGAACTAGGGACAGAGAGCCAGAGAGAGAGGGACACAGAGAGAGAGGGAGAGGGACAGAGAGACAGAGACAGAGAGCGACAGAGAGGGAGAGAGTGACACAGAGAGAGGGGGGGACAGAGAGAGAGAGAGGGACAGAAAGACTGAAAGAGACAGAGTGGGACAGAGAGAGAGCGACAGAGAGAAAGATGGGGACAGCGGGGGAGGGGGACAGAGCGACAGAGAGAGAGAGGGACACAGAGAGAGCGAGAGAGGGACAGAGAGAGGAACAGGGACAGAGAGAGAGAGAGAGAGAGCGAGGGAGGGAGGGACAGACAGAGAGGGACAGAAAGACAGAGAGATAGAGGGGCAGAAAGACAGAGACAGAGAGAGACAGAGAGACTGAGAGACAGAGAGACTGAGGGACAGAGGGGTCAGAGAGAGAGGGACAGAGACAGAGAGAGAGGTACACAGAGAGAAAGGGACACAGAGAGAGGGACAGAGAGAGAAGAGGGAGACAGAGAGAGAGAGAGAGACAGAAAGAGAAGGACAGAGAGAGTGGTACAGAGAGAGAGGGGCACAGTGTGAGTGATAGGGACACAGAGAGAGAGAGGGACAGCGAGACGCAGAGAGAGAGGGACAGAGAGACAGAGTGAGAGATGGGCGGACAAAGAGAGAGAGGGAAAGACAGGGGGAAAGAGAGACAGAAAGAGCGAGAGAAGGACAGAGAGGGAGGGACAGTGACAGAGAAAAGGACTCAGAGAGAGAGAGAGCGAGGGAGGGACAGACAGTGAGGGACAGAAAGACAGAGAGATAGAGGGACAGAAAGACAGAGGCAGAGAGAGACAGAGAGACTGAGGGACAGAGAGAGGGAGGGGGGACTAAAGTGATAGAGAGAGAGCGGGATTGAGACAGAGGGACAAAGACAGAGAGAGAGATAGAGAGACAGAGAGAGAGGGACACAGAGAGGGAGAAAGGGACAGTGAGAGAGCGACAGAGAGAGCGAGAGGGACAGAGAGAGAGGGACTAAGAGAGAGTGACACAGAGAGAGATAGAGAGAGAGGGACAGAGAGAGGGGAACACAGAGCGAGAGGGACACAGAGAGAGAGGGACAGAGAGAGAGGGACACAGAGGGAGAAAGAGAGACAGAGAGACAGAGAGAGAGAGGGCCAGAGAGACAGAGCGAGAAAGAGGGGGCAGAGAGAGAGAGGGACAGAGAGAGAGAGGGACACAGTGAGAGAGAGTTGACAGAGAGAGAGAGAGAGAGAGGAACAGAGAGAGAGGGGACAGAGAGACTGAGGGACAGAGAGAGAGAGAGAGAGAGAGACAGAGTGTGGGACAGAAAGACAGAGAGATTGCGGGGCAGAAAGACAGAGACAGAGAGAGACAGAGAGACTGAGGGACAGTGAGAGGGAGGGGGGACAAAGAGACAGAGAGAGGGGGACAGAGAGAGAGAGGGACAGAGAGAGCGAGAGGGACAGAGAGAGAGAGGGACTAAGAGAGAGTGACACAGAGAGAGATGCAGAGAGAGGGACAGAGAGGGAGGGGGACACAGAGCGAGAGGGACACAGAGTGAGAGGGACACAGAGAGAGAAAGGGACACAGAGATAGAGGGGGACAGAGAGAGAGCGACAGAGAGAGCGAGAGGGACAGAGAGAGTGAGAGGGACAGAGAGAGTGAGAGGGACTGAGAGAGAGTGACACAGAGAGACACAGAGAGAGTGAGGGATAGAGAGAGAGGGAAGACAGAGAGAGTGAGGGAGAGAGAGGGACACAGAGAGAAGGTCACAGAGAGAGAGGGACAGAGAGAGAGAGAGGGACAGAGAGGGAGAGAGAGGGACAGAGAGACAGTGAGGGACAGAGAGAGAGGGACAGAGAGAGAGAGGGATACACAGAGAGAGGGACAGAGGGAGAGAGGGGGTCAGAGAGAGAGAGGGACAGAGAGTGAGAGGCACAGAGAGAGAGGTACACAGCGAGGGAGAAAAGGGACAGAGAGAGAGACAGAGAGAGGGACAGTGAGAGAGAGAGGGACTGAGAGAGAGTGACATAGAGAGAGACAGAGAGATAGGGACAGAGAGACAGAGAGAGAAGGACAGAGAGAGCGGGACAGAGAGAGAGAGGGACACAGAGGGAGAGAGAGGGACAGAGAGACACAGAGAGGGAGGGGCAGAGAGACAGCGCGAGAGTGAGGAGGACAGAGAGAGAGGGAGAGAGGGACACAGTGAGAGAGAGAGGGACACAGAGAGAGAGAGAGTGTAAGAGAGAGAGGGACACAGTGAGAGAGAGTGAGGGACACAGAGAGAGAGATAGAGGGACAGAGAGAGAGGGGAAAGAGAGCGAGTGCGAGGGAGGGACAGACAGACAGAGAGGGACAGAGAGACAGAGGGACACAGACAGAGGGACACAGAGGCAGAGAGACAGAGAGAGAGGGGCAGAAAGACAGAGAGAGACAAAGAGAGTGAGGTACAGAGAGACCGAGGGACAGAGAGAGGGAGGGGGGACAAAGAGACAGAGAGAGGGGGGACAGAAAGAGGGGGGACAGAGAGAGAGAGAGGGACAGAGAGAGAGAGGGACACAGAGAGAGAGGCGGACAGAGAGAGAGCGACAAAGAGAGCGAGAGGAACAGAGAGAGTGAGAGGGACTGAGAGAGTGAGAGGGACTGAGAGAGAGTGACACAGAGAGAGACAGAGAGAAAGGGACACAGAGAGAGGGGGACACAGAGAGAGGGACACAGACAGAAGGGATACAGAGAGAGGTACAGAGAGAGACAGTGAGGGACAGAGAGAGAGAGGAACAGAGAGAGAGAGGGACAGAGAGAGAGAGAGGGATACACAGAGAAAGGGACAGAGGGAGAGAGAGGGACAGAGAGAGAGAGGGACAGAGAGTGAGAGGGACAGAGAGAGAGAGAGGTACACAGCGAGGGAGAAAAGAGACAGAGAGAGAGGGACAGAGAGAGGTACTGAGAGACAGAGAGAGAGGGACAGAGAGAGCGGAACACAGAGAGAGAGGGAGAGGGACAGAGAGACAGAGAGAGAGAGGGACAGAGAGGGAGAGAGTGACACAGAGAGACAGTGGGGGATAGAGAGAGAGAGGGACAGAAAGACTGAGAGAGAGAGAGTGGGACAGAGAGAGAGCGACAGAGAGAAAGAGGTTCACAGAGAGAGAGAGAGATGGACAGAGGGAGAGAGGGGGACAGAGAGCGAGAGAGACAGAGAGAGAGATAGTCACAGAGAGGGATAAGGGACAGAGAGAGAGGGGGACAGAGAGAGAGGGACAGAGAGACAGAGAGGGACTGAGAGAGAGTGACATAGAGAGAGACAGAGAACTAGGGACAGAGAGCCAGAGAGAGAGGGACACAGAGAGAGAGGGAGAGGGACAGAGAGACAGAGACAGAGAGCGACAGAGAGGGAGAGAATGACACAGAGAGAGGGGGGGACAGAGAGAGAGAGAGAGGGACAGAAAGACTGAAAGAGACAGAGTGGGACAGAGAGAGAGCGACAGAGAGAAAGATGGAGACAGCGGGGGAGGAGGACAGAGCGACAGAGAGAGAGAGGGACACAGAGAGAGCGAGAGATGGACAGAGAGAGGAACAGGGACAGAGAGAGAGAGAGAGAGAGCGAGGGAGGGAGGGACAGACAGAGAGGGACAGAAAGACAGAGAGATAGAGGGGCAGAAAGACAGAGACAGAGAGAGACAGAGAGACTGAGAGACAGAGAGACTGAGGGACAGAGGGGTCAGAGAGAGAGGGACAGAGACAGAGAGAGAGGTACACATAGAGAAAGGGACACAGAGAGAGGGACAGAGAGAGAAGAGGGAGACAGAGAGAGAGAGAGACAGAAAGAGAAGGACAGAGAGAGTGGTACAGAGAGAGAGGGGCACAGTGTGAGTGATAGGGACACAGAGAGAGAGAGAGGGACAGCGAGACGCAGAGAGAGAGGGACAGAGAGACAGAGTGAGAGATGGGCGGACAAAGAGAGAGAGGGAAAGACAGGGGGAAAGAGAGACAGAAAGAGCGAGAGAAGGACAGAGAGGGAGGGACAGTGACAGAGAAAAGGACTCAGAGAGAGAGAGAGCGAGGGAGGGACAGACAGTGAGGGACAGAAAGACAGAGAGATAGAGGGACAGAAAGACAGAGGCAGAGAGACAGAGACAGAGAGACTGAGGGACAGAGAGAGGGAGGGGGGACCAAAGTGATAGAGAGAGAGCGGGATTGAGACAGAGGGACAAAGACAGAGAGAGAGATAGAGAGACAGAGAGAGAGGGACACAGAGAGGGAGAAAGGGACAGTGAGAGAGCGACAGAGAGAGCGAGAGGGACAGAGAGAGAGGGACTAAGAGAGAGTGACACAGAGAGAGATAGAGAGAGAGGGACAGAGAGAGGGGAACACAGAGCGAGAGGGACACAGAGGGAGAAAGAGAGACAGAGAGACAGAGAGAGAGGGCCAGAGGGCCAGAGAGACAGAGCGAGAAAGAGGGGGCAGAGAGAGAGAGGGACAGAGAGAGAGAGAGGGACACAGTGAGAGAGAGTTGACAGAGAGAGAGAGAGAGGAACAGAGAGAGAGGGGACAGAGAGACAGAGGGACAGAGAGAGAGAGAGAGAGACAGAGTGTGGGACAGAAAGACAGAGAGATTGCGGGGCAGAAAGACAGAGACAGAGAGAGACAGAGAGACTGAGGGACAGTGAGAGGGAGGGGGGACAAAGAGACAGAGAGAGGGGGACAGAGAGAGAGAGAGGGACAGAGAGAGCGAGAGGGACAGAGAGAGAGAGGGACTAAGAGAGAGTGACACAGAGAGAGATGGAGAGAGAGGGACAGAGAGGGAGGGGGACACAGAGCGAGAGGGACACAGAGTGAGAGGGACACAGAGAGAGAGAGGGACACAGAGAGAGAGAGAGGGACACAGAGAGAGGGGCAGAGAGCGAAGTGGGAGACAGAGAGAGAGAGACAGAGAGAGAGGGACAGAGAGAGAGTGACAGAGACAGAGGGGCACAGAGGGAGAAAGAGAGACAGAGAGACACAGAGAGAGGGACAGAGAGACAGAGAGAGAAAGAGGGGGACCGAGAGAGAGAGAGGGACAGAGATAGAGAGGGACACAGTGAGAGAGAGAGGGGCACAGAGAGAGAGAGAGGGAGAGTTACAGAGAGAGAGGAGACAGAGAGAGAGAGCGAGGGAGGGACAGTCAGAGAGGGACAGAGAGACAGAGGGACAGAAAGAGAGAGACAGAGAGACAGACAGAGAGAGGGACAGCAAGACAGAGAGATTGAGGGGCAGAAAGACAGAGATAGAGAGAGACAGAGCGACTGAGGGACAGTGAGAGGGAGGGGGGACAAAGAGACAGAGAGAGGGGGGGACAGAGTGAGAGGGACAGAGTGAGTGAGAGGGACTGAGAGAGAGTGACACAGAGAGACAGAGAGATAGGGACAGAGAACCAGAGAGAGAGGGACACAGAGCGACAGGGACACAGAGAGAGAGGGAGATGGACAGAGAGAGAGGAACAGGGACAGAGAGAAGGACAGAGAGAGAGAGAGCGAGGGTGGGAGGGACAGACAGAGAGAGACAGAAAGACAGAGAGATAGAGGGACAGAAAGACAGAGACAGAGAGACACAGAGAGACTGAGGGACAGAGAGAGGGAGGGGGGACCAAAGTGATAAAGAGAGAGCGGGATTGAAAGAGAGGGACAAAGACAGAGAGAGAGACAGAGAGAGAGGGACACAGAGAGGGAGAAAGGGACAGAGAGAGAGCGACAGAGAGAGCGAGAGGGACAGAGAGAGAGAGGGACTAAGAGAGAGTGACAGAGAGAGAGATAGAGAGAGAGGGACAGAGAGAGAATGGAACACAGAGCGAGAGTGACACAGAGAGAGAGGGACAGAGAGAGAGAGGGACAGAGAGAGAGGGGGACATAGAGAGCGAGAGGGACACAGAGAGAGAGGAACTAAGAGAGAGTGACACAGAGAGTGATAGAGAGAGAGGGACAGAGAGGGAGGGGGACACAGAGCGACAGGGACACAGAGTGAGAGGGACAGAGAGAGAGAGTGACACAGAGAGATAGAGAGAGAGGGACAGAGAGGGAGTGGGACACAGAGCGAGAGGGACACAGAGTGAGAGGGACAGAGAGAGAGAGAGGGACACAGAGAGAGAGAGAGGGACACAGAGAGAGGGACAGAGAGAGATAGGGACAGAGAGAGAGGGGGACAGAGAGAGCGAGAGGGACACAGAGAGAGAGGAACGAAGAGAGAGTGACACAGAGAGTGATAGAGAGAGAGGGACAGAGAGGGAGTGGGACACAGAGCGAGAGGGATACAGAGTGAGAGGGACAGAGAGAGAGAGGGACACAGAGAGAGAGAGAGGGACACAGAGAGAGGGACACAGAGAGAAGTGGGAGACAGAGAGAGAGAGACAGAGAGAGAGGGACAGAGAGAGAGTGACAGAGAGAGAGGGACACAGAGGGAGAAGGAGAGACAGAGAGACACAGAGAGAGGGACAGAGAGACAGAGAGAGAAAGAGGGGGACCGAGAGAGAGAGGGACAGAGATAGAGTGGGACACAGTGAGAGAGAGGGGCACAGAGAGAGAGAGAGAGAGGGACAGAGAGAGAGGGGACAGAGAGAGAGAGAGCGACGGAGGGACAGACAGAGAGGTACAGAGAGACCGAGGGACAGAGAGAGAGAGACAGAGAGACATACAGAGAGAGGGACAGCAAGACAGAGAGATTGAGGGGCAGAAAGACAGAGACAGAGAGAGACAGAGCGACTGAGGGACAGTGAGAGGGAGGGGGGACAAAGTGACACAGAGAGAGGGGGACAGAGAGAGAGGGACAGAGAGAGAGAGAGAGGGACTGAGAGAGAGTGACACAGAGAGAGACAGAGAGATAGGAACAGAGACCAGAGAGAGAGGGACACAGAGCGAGAGGGACACAGAGAGAGAGGGAGAGGGACAGAGAGAGGAACAGGGACAGAGAGAAGGATAGAGAGAGAGAGAGAGAGAGCGAGGGAGGGAGGGAGGGAGGGAGGGACAGAGAGAGACAGAAAGACAGAGAGATAGAGGGACAGAAAGAGAGAGGCAGAGAGAGACAGAGAGACTGAGGGACAGAGAGAGGGAGGGGAGACCAAAGTGATAGACACAGAGGGGTGCAGAGAGAGAGGGACAGAGACAGAGAGAGAGGTACATAGAGAGAGAGGGACACAGAGAGAGAGGGGCAGAGAGTTAAGAGGGAGACAGAGAGAGAGAGAGAGAGAGAAAGAGCGGGACAGAGAGAGTGGTACAGAGAGAGAGGGGGCCACAGTGTGAGTGATAGGGACACAGAGAGAGAGAGAGAGGGACAGCGAGATGCAGAGCGAGAGGGACAGGGAGACAGAGTGAGAGAGAGGCGGACAAAGAGAGAGAGGGAAAGAGAGGGGGAAAGAGAGACAGAAAGAGCGAGAGAGGGGGCAGAGAGGGAGGGACAATGACAGAGAAAAGGACTCAGAGAGAGTGAGAGCGAGGGAGGGACAGACAGTGAGGGACAGAAAGACAGAGAGAGAGAGGGACAGAAAGACAGAGACAGAGAGAGACAGAGAGACTGAGGGAAAGAGAGATGGAGGGGGGACCAAAGTGATAGAGAGAAAGCGGGATTGAGAGAGAGGGACAAAGACAGAGAGAGAGAGAGAGACAGAGAGAGTGGGACACAGAGAGGGAGAAAGGGACAGAGAGAGAGAGCGACAGAGAGCGCGAGAGGGACAGAGAGAGGGACTAAGAGAGAGTGACACCGAGAGAGATAGAGAGAGAGGGACAGAGAGAGAGGGGAACACAGAGCGAGAGGGACAGAGAGAGAGAGGGACAGAGAGAGAGAGGGACACAGAGAGAGAGAGGGGACACAGAGAGAGGGACAGAGAGATGGGGACAGAGAGAGAGGGACACAGAGGGAGAAAGAGAGACAGAGAGACACAGAGAGGGAGGGACAGAGACACAGAGCGAGAAAGAGGGGGACAGAGAGAGAGAGGGACAGAGAGAGAGCGGGACACAGTGAGAGAGAGGGGCACAGAGAGAGAGAGAGGAACAGAGAGAGGGGACAGAGAGAGAGAGCGAGGGAGGGACAGACAGAGAGGGACAGAGAGACAGAGGGACAGAGAGAGAGAGGGAGACCGAGAGACAGACAGAGAGAGGGACAGAAAGACAGAGAGATTGAGGGGCAGAAAGACAGAGACAGAGAGAGACAGAGAGACTGAGGGACAGTGAGAGGGAGGGGGACAAAGAGACAGAGAGAGTGGGGGGACAGAGAGAGAGAGGGACTAAGAGAGAGTGACACAGAGAGAGATAGAGAGAGAGGGGCAGAGAGGGAAGGGGACACAGAGCGAGAGATAGAGAGAGAGTGACACAGAGAGAGAGAGGGACACAGAGAGAGAGGGACAGAGAGAAGTGGGAGACAGAGAGAGAGAGACAGAGAGAGAGGGACAGAGAGAGTGGGACAGAGAGAGAGGGACAAAGAGGGACAAAGAGAGACAGAGAGACACAGAGAGAGGGACAGAGAGACAGAGCGAGAAAGAGGGGGACAGAGAGAGAGAGGGACAGAGAGAGAGGGACACAGTGAGAGAGAGGGGCACAGAGAGAGAGAGAGCGAGGGAGTGACAGACAGAGTGGGATAGAGAGACAGAGGGACACAGAGAGAGAGAGAGACAGAGAGACAGACAGAGAGAGGGACAGAAAGACAGAGAGATTGAGGGGCAGAAAGACAGAGACAGAGAGAGACAGAGAGACTGAGGGACAGTGAGAGGGAGGGGGAAAAGCGACAGAGAGAGGGGGACGGAGAGAGAGAGAGGGACAGAGAGAGAGAGGGACTGAGAGAGAGTGACACAGAGAGAGACAGAGAGATAGGGACAGAGAGCCAGAGAGAGAGGGACACAGAGAGAGGGACACAGAGAGAGAGGGAGAGGGAGAGAGAGACAGAGAGAGAGCGACAAGAGGGAGATAGTGACACACAGAGGGGGGGGGGACAGAGAAATAGAGGGACAGAAAGACTGAGAGAGAGAGTGGGACAGAGAGAGAGCGACAAAAGAAAGAGAGGGACAGCGGGGGGGGGGGGGCAGAGCGACAGAGAGAGAAAGGGACACAGAGAGAGGGAGAGAGGGACAGAGAGAGAGGAACAGAGACAGAGAGAAGGACAGAGAGAGAGAGAGAGCGAGGGAGGCAGGGACAGACAGAGAGGGACAGAAAGACAGAGAGATAGAGGGGCAGAAAGACAGAGACAAAGAGAGACAGATAGACTGAGGGACAGAGAGAGGGAGGGGAGACCAAAGTGATAGACACAGAGGGGGACAGAGAGAAAGGGACAGAGACAGAGAGAGAGGAACATAGAGAGAGAGGGACACAGAGAGAGGGACAGAGAGAGAAGAGGGAGACAGAGAGAGAGAGACAGAGAGAGAATGAGAGGGACAGAGAGAAGGGTACAGTGAGAGAGAGGGGCACAGTGTGAGTGATAGGGACACAGAGAGAGAGAGGGACAGCGAGACGCAGAGAGAGAGGGACAGAGAGACAGAGTGAGAGAGAGGCGGACAAAGAGAGAGAGCGACAGAGAGGGGGAAAGAGAGACAGAAAGAGCGAGGGAGGGACAGACAGTGAGGGACAGAAAGACAGAGAGATAGAGGGACAGAAAGACAGAGACCGAGAGAGACAGAGAGACTGAGGGACAGAGAGAGGGAGGGGGTACCAAAGTGATAGAGGGACGGAGAGAGTGAGAGCAGGACGGAGAGAGTGGGACAAAGACAGAGAGAGAAAGAGACAGAGAGAGAGGGACACAGAGAGGGAGAAAGGGACAGAGAGAGAGACCGACAGAGAGAGCGAGAGGGACAGAGAGAGAGAGGGACTAAGAGGGAGTGACACAGAGAGAGATAGAGAGAGAGGGACAGAGAGAGAGGGGGACACAGAGCGAGAGGGACACAGAGAGAGAGGGACACAGAGAGAAAGGGACACAGAGAGAGAGAGGGACACAGAGAGAGGGACAGAGAGGCAAGTGGGAGACAGAGAGAGAGAGACAGAGAGAGAGGGACAGAGCGAGAGGGACAGAGAGAGAGGGACACAGCGGGAGAAAGAGAGACACAGAGACACAGAGAGAGAGGGACAGAGAAACAGAGCGAGAAAGAGGGGGACAGAGAGACAGAGGGACAGAGAGAGAGAGACAGAGATACAGAGAGAGGGACAGAAAGACAGAGAGATTGAGGGGCAGAAAGACAGAGACAGAGAGACAGAGAGACTGAGGGACAGTGAGAGGGAGGGGGACAAAGAGACAGAGAGAGGGGGGACAGAGAGAGAGAGGGACAGAGAGAGAGGGACACAGAGAGGGAGGTAGGGTCAGAGAGAGGGGGACAGAGAGACAGCGACAGAGACCGCGAGAGGGACAGAGAGAGAGAGACTGAGAGAGAGTGACACAGAGAGAGAGGGACACAGCGAGAGGGACAGGGAGAGAAGTGGTAGACAGAGAGAGAGAAACAGAGAGAGAGGGACAGAGAGAGAGGGACATAGAGAGAGGGACACAGAGGGAGAGGGACACAGCGAGAGGGACAGAGAGAGAAGTGATAGACAGAGAGAGAGAAACAGAGAGAGAGGGACAGAGAGAGGGACAGAGAGAGAGGGACACAGAGGGAGAAAGAGAGACACAGAGACACAGAGAGAGAGGGACAGAGAGACAGAGCGAGAAAGAGGGGGACACAGAGAGAGAGGGACAGAGAGAGAGGGACACAGTGAGACAGAGGGGCACAGAGAGAGAGAGAGAGGGGGGAACAGAGAGAGAGGGGACAGAGAGAGAGAGCGAGGGAGGGACAGACAGAGGGGGACAGAGAGACAGGGACAGAGAGAGAGAGATACAGAGAGACAGACAGAGAGAGGGGCAGAAATACAGAGAGATTGAGGGGCAGAAAGGCAGAGACATTGAGAGACAGAGAGACTGAGGGACAGTGAGAGGGAGGGGGGTCAAAGAGACAGAGAGAGGGGACAGAGAGAGAGAGACAAAGAGAGAGGGACACAGAGAGGGAGGTAGGGACAGAGAGAGGGGGACAGAGAGAGAGCGACAGAGAGAGCGAGAGGGACAGAGAGCGAGGGACTGAGAGAGAGTGACACTCAGAGAGAGAGAGGGAGGGACAGAGAGCGAGGGTACACAGAGAGAGAGGGACACAGAGAGAGAAGGAGAGAGAGGGAGAGAGAGGGAGAGAGAGAGGGACAGAAAGAGAGAGGGATACACAGAGAGAGAGGGACACAGAGAGAGAAGGAGAGAGAGGGAGAGAGAGGGAGAGAGAGAGGGACAGAAAGAGAGAGGGAAAAACAGAGAGAGGGACAGAGAGAGAGGGACAGAGAGAGCGAGATGGACAGAGAGAGAGAGGGACCATGACAAAGTGACACAGAGAGAGATAGAGAGAGAGGGACAGAGAGAGAGGGGGACACAGAGCGAGAGGGACACAGAGAGAGAGGGACAGAGAGAGAGAGGGACAGAGAGAGAGAGAGGGACACAGAGAGAGTGACAGAGAGAGAAGAGGGAGACAGAGAGAGCGAGACAGAGAGAGAGTGACAGAGAGGGACACAGAGAGAGGGACACAGTGGGAGAAAGAGAGACAGAGAGACACAGAGAGAGGGACAGAGAGACAGAGCAAGAAAGAGGGGGACAGAGAGAGAGAGAGCGAGGGAGGGACAGACAGAGAGGGACAGAGAGACAGAGAGACAGAGAGAGAGAGACAGAGAGACAGACAGAGAGAGGGACAGTAAGACAGAGAGATTGAGGGGCAATAAGACAGAGACAGAGAGAAACAGAGAGACTGAGGGACAGTGAGAGGGAGGGGGACAAAGAGATAGAGAGAGAGTGGGACAGAGTGAGAGGGACAGAGAGAGAGGGACTGTGAGAGACTGACACAGAGAGAGACAGAGAGATAGGGACAGAGAGCCAGAGAGAGAGGGACACAGAGAGAGGGACACAGAGAGAGAGGGAGAGGGAGAGAGAGACAGAGAGAGAGGGACAAGAGGGAGAGAGTGACACACAGAGAGAGGGGGGGACAGAGAGAGAGAGGGACAGATAGACTGAGAGAGAGAGTGGACAGAGAGAGAGCGACAAAAGAAAGAGAGGGTCAGCGGGGGGGGGGGGGGGGGGCGGGGGGGGGTCAGAGCGACAGAGAGAGAGAGGGACACAGAGAGAGCGAGAGAGGGACAGAGAGAGGAACAGAGACAGAGAGAAGGACAGAGAGAGAGAGAGAGAGAGTGAGGGAGGGAGGGACAGACAGAGAGGGACAGAGAGACAGAGGGACAAAGAGAGAGAGAGACAGAGAGACAGACAGAGAGAGGGACAGAAAGACAGAGAGATTGAGGGGCAGAAAGACAGAGACAGAGAGAGACAGAGAGACTGAGGGACAGTGAGAGGGAGGGGGGACAAAGAGACAGAGAGAGAGGGGGACATAGAGAGAGAGGGACAGTGAGAGGGAGGGGGGACTAAGAGACAGAGAGAGAGGGGGACAGAGAGAGAGAAGGACAGAGAGAGGTGGATACAGAGAGGGATAAAGGGACAAAGAGAGAGCGACAGAGAGAGCGAGAGGGACAAAGAGAGAGGGACTGAGAGAGAGTGACACAGAGAGAGACAAAGGGAGAGGGACAGAGAGGGAGAGAGAGAGAGGGACAGAAAGAGAGAGGGATACACAGAGAGAGGGACAGAGAGAGAGATGGACAGAGAGCGAGAGGGACAGAGAGAGAGAGGGACACAGAGAGCGATAAAGGGACAGAGAGAGGGGGGGACAGAGAGAGACGGACAGAGAGAGAGGGACACAGAGAGAGAGAGGGACACAGAGAGAGTGTGGGAGAGAAAGGGGGACAGAGAGAGAGGGACAGAGAGAGAGGGACTGAGAGAGAGTGACGCAGAGAGAGACACAGAGAGAGGGACAGGGAGAGAGGGACACAGAGAGAGGGACAGAGAGAGAGAGGGTCACAGAGAGAGAGGGTCACAGAGAGAGAGAGGGACACAGAGAGAGTGTGGGAGAGAAAGGGGGACAGAGAGAGAGGGACAGAGAGAGAGGGACTGAGAGAGAGTGACGCAGAGAGAGACACAGAGAGAGGGACAGGGAGAGAGGGACACAGAGAGAGGGACAGAGAGAGAGAGGGTCACAGAGAGAGAGGGTCACAGAGAGAGTGGGTCAGAGAGGGAGAGAGAGAGGGACACACAGAGAGAGGAATGCACAGAGAGAGAGACAGAGAGTGAGGGGGACAAAGAGAGAGGGACAGCGAGCGAGAGGGACAGAGAGAGAGAGGGACATAGTGATAGAGAGAAGGACATAGAGAGAGAGAGTGTGGGAGGGACAGAGAGATAGAGGGACAGAGAAAGAGGGACAGAGCAAGAGAGACAGAGAGCGAGAGGTTCAGAGAGACAGAGAGAGAGGAACAGAGAGAGAGAGCGAGGGACAGAGAGAGAGAGACAGAGAGAGGGACAGAGAGAGAGAGGGACACAGTGAGAGAGAGGGACAGACAGAGAGAGAGGGACAGAGAGACACAGAGAGAGTGGGACAGAGAGACAGAGAGAGTGGGACAGAGAGAGAGGGACAGAGAGACAGAGAGAGGGACAGAGAGAGATGGACAGAGAGACAGAGAGAGAGGGACACAGAGAGAGGGACACAGTGAGAGATAGGGACAGAGAGATAGAGGGGCAGATAGAGAGAGGGGGACAGAGAGAGAGAGAGAGAGAGAGAGACGGAGAGCGAGAGAGGGACAGAGAGGGAGAGAGAGGGACAGAGAGAGAGAGGGACACAGAGAGAGAGGGACACAGAGAGAGGGACACAGAGAGAGTGATGGTGAGAGAGGGGGACAGAGAGAGTGACACAGAGAGAGAGAGGGAATGAGAGAGAGTGACGCAGAGAGAGAGGCACAGAGAGAGAGGGACACAGAGAGATGGACACAGAGAGAGAGAGGGTCGCAGAGAGTGAGGTCCAGAGAGAGAGAGTGGGACACATAGGGAGAGAGAGGGACACACAGAGAGAGGAATATACAAAAAAAGGACAGAGAGAGAGGGAGACAGAGAGAGAGGGACAGCGAGCGAGAGGGACAGAGAGAGAGGGACATAGTGATAGAGAGAAGGATACAGAGAGAGGGAGGAACACAGAGACAGAGGGACAGAGAGAGAGGGACAGAGAGGGAGAGAGGGAGAGAGTGACAGAGAGAGAGAGAGAGAGAGAGACAGAGAGAGAAGGACAAAGAGATAGAAATTGTCACAGAGAGAGAGGGGGGGACAGAGAGAGAGGTTCAGAGAGAGAGGGACACAGAGAGTGAGGGACAGAGAGAGAGGGACAGAGAGGGAGAGAGGGGGACAGAGAGAGAGGGATACAGAGAGAGAGGGGAACACAGAGATAGAGGGATAGAGAGAAAGAGGGACAGAAAGAGAGAGGGACAGAGAGCGAGAGGGACATAGTGATAGAGAGAAGGACACAGAGAGAGAGTGAGTGAGGGAGGGACACAGAGACAGAGGGACAGAGAGACAGAGAGAGAGAGGGACAGAGATATAGAGAGGGAGAGAGTGGCATACAAGGAGAGAGGGAGACAAAGAGAGAGGGACAGAGAGATAGAGATGGTCACAGAGAGAGAGAGGGATAGAGAAAGAGAGGTACAGAGAGAGAGAGGGACACATAGAGAGAGGGACAGAGAGAGGGTCACAGAGAGAGACGGACAGAGAGGGAGGGGGACAGAGAGAGAGGGGGACAGAGAGACAGAGGGACACAGAGACAGCGAGAGGGGGACAGAGAGAGAGAGGGACAGAGAGAGAGGGACAGAGAGACGGAGAGAGAGGGACACAGTGAGAGAGAGGGACAGAGAGACAGAGGGACAGATAGAGAAAGGTGGACAGAGAAACAGAGAGAGGGACAGAGAGAGAGAGGGTCAGAAAGACAGAGAGAGAGAGAGAGAATGACAGAGAGATAGAGAGAGAGGGGACAGAGAGAGCGCGGGAGGGACAGACAGAGAGGGACAGAGAGACAGAGGGACACACAGAGAGAGAGGGACAGACAAGCAGAGAGAGGGACAGAAAGACAGAGAGATAGAGGGACAGAAAGACAGAGACAGAGAGAGACAGAGAGACTGCGGGACAGCGTGATTGAGGGACAGAGAGAGGCAAGGGGACAAAGAGTCAGAGCGAGAGGGGGACAGAGAGTGAGGGACAGAGACAGAGAGGGACAGAGCGAAGGACACAGAGAGAGGGGGACACAGAGAGAGAAAGAGGGACACAGAGAGGGAGAAAGGGACAGAGAGAGAGGGGGCAGAGAGAGAGGAACAGAGAGAGAGGGACACAGATACTGAGGGACAGAGAGAGAGGGACACAGCGAGAGAGGGTCACAGAGAGAGAGGGACAGAGAGAGAGGGACAGAGAGAGAGATAAAGGTCAGAGAGAGAGAGACACACAGGGAGAGGGACACTGAGAGGGAGAAAGGGACAGATTGAGAAGGGGGACAGAGGGAGAGACACAGAGAGAGAGGGACACAGAGAGTGACGGACAGAGAGAGAGGGGGCACAGAGAGAGGGACACCGAGAGAGAGGGACACAGAGAGAGAGGGACGGGGGAACAGAGAGAGAGGGACAGAGAGAGAGAGGGACATAGTGATAGAGAGAAGAACAGAGAGAGAGTGGGAGAGACAGAGAGACAGAGGGACAGAGAAAGAGAGAGTGGGGGACAGAGAGAGATGGACAGAGAGCGAGAGGGACAGAGAGAGAGAGGGACACATAGAGGGATAAAGGGACAGAGAGAGGGGGGGACACAGAGAGAGACAGAGAGAGCGGGACACAGAGAGAGGGACACAGAGAGAGAGAGGGACACAGAGAGAGAGGGACACAGAGAAGTGAGGAAGAGAGATGGGGACAGAGAGAGAGGGACAGAGAGAGAGATGGAGACTGAGAGAGAGTGACGCAGAGAGAGACACAGAGAGTGGGGGACAGAGAGAGATGGACAGAGAGCGAGAGGGACAGAGAGAGAGAGGGACAGAAAGAGAGAGGGATACACAGAGAGAGAGACAGAGAGAGAGTGGGGGACAGAGAGAGATGGACAGAGAGCGAGAGGGACAGAGAGAGAGAGGGACACATAGAGGGATAAAGGGACAGAGAGAGGGGGGGACACAGAGAGAGACAGAGAGAGCGGGACACAGAGAGAGGGACACAGAGAGAGAGAGGGACACAGAGAGAGAGGGACACAGAGAAGTGAGGAAGAGAGATGGGGACAGAGAGAGAGGGACAGAGAGAGAGATGGAGACTGAGAGAGAGTGACGCAGAGAGAGACACAGAGAGAGGGACAGAGAGAGAGGAACACAGAGAGAGGGACAGAGAGAGAGAGGGTCACAGAGAGAGGGGGACAGAGAGAGAGTGGGTCAGAGAGGGAGAGAGAGAGAGAGGGACACAGAGAGAGAGGAATACACAGAGAGAGGGACCGAGAGAGAGGGGGACAAAGAGAGAGGAACAGCGAGCGAGAGGGACAGAGAAAGAGAGGGACATAGTGATAGAGAGAAGGACACAGAGAGAGAGTGGGAGGGACAGAGAGACAGAGGGATAGAGAAAGAGGGACAGAAAGAGAGAGGGATACACGGAGAGAGAGAGACAAAGAGAGAGGGGACAGAGAGAGAGATGGACAGAGATTGAGAGGGACAGTGAGAGAGAGGGACACCGAGAGGAATAAAGGGGCAGGGAGAGAGGGGGGACAGAGAGAGACGGACACAGAGAGAGAGGGACTGAGAGAGAGGGACACAGAGAGAGACAGAGAGAGAGGGACAGAGAGAGAGGGACAGAGAGAGAGAGGGACACAGAGAGAGTGAGGGAGAGAGAGGGGACAGAGAGAGAGGGACAGAGAGAGAGAGGGACTGAGAGAGAGGGGCAGAGAGAGAGAGGGTCAGAGAGGGAGAGAGAGAGGGACACAGAGAGAGGAATACACAGAGAGAGGGACAGAGAGAGAGGAGAACAGAGAGAGAGGGACAGCGTGCGAGAGGGACAGAGAGAGAGAGGGACATAGTGATAGAGAGAAGGACACAGAGAGAGAGTGGGAGGGACAGAGAGACAGAGGGATAGAGAAAGAGGGACAGAGCAAAAGAGACTGAGAGCGATAGGGTCAGAAAGACAGAGAGAAAGGGACAGAGAGACCGAGAGAGGGACAGAGAGAGAGAGAGACAGAGAGAGGGACAGAGAGAGAGAGGGACACAGTGAGAGAGAGGGACAGACAGAGAGAGAGGGACATAGAGACACAGAGAGAGAGGGACAGTGAGAGGGACAGAGAGAGAGGGACAGAGAGACAGAGAGAGGGACAGAGAGAGATGGACAGAGAGACAGAGAGAGGGACACAGTGAGAGAGAGTGGGACACAGTGAGAGATAGGGACAGAGAGATAGAGGGACAGATAGAGAGAGGGGGACATAGAGAGGGAGACATAGAGACAGAGATCGAGAGAGGGACAGAGAGGGAGAGAGAGGGGCAGAGAGAGAGGGACAGAAAGAGAGAGGGATACACAGAGAGAGAGACAGAGAGAGAGTGGGGGACAGAGAGAGATGGACAGAGAGCGAGAGGGACAGAGAGTTAGAGGGACAGAAAGAGAGAGGGATACACAGAGAGAGAGACAGAGAGAGAGTGGGGGACAGAGAGAGATGGACAGAGAGCGAGAGGGACAGAGAGAGAGAGGGACACATAGAGGGATAAAGGGACAGAGAGAGGGGGGGACACAGAGAGAGACAGAGAGAGCGGGACACAGAGAGAGGGACACAGAGAGAGAGAGGGACACAGAGAGAGAGGGACACAGAGAAGTGAGGAAGAGAGATGGGGACAGAGAGAGAGGGACAGAGAGAGAGATGGAGACTGAGAGAGAGTGACGCAGAGAGAGACACAGAGAGAGGGACAGAGAGAGAGGAACACAGAGAGAGGGACAGAGAGAGAGAGGGTCACAGAGAGAGGGGGACAGAGAGAGAGTGGGTCAGAGAGGGAGAGAGAGAGAGAGGGACACAGAGAGAGAGGAATACACAGAGAGAGGGACCGAGAGAGAGGGGGACAAAGAGAGAGGAACAGCGAGCGAGAGGGACAGAGAAAGAGAGGGACATAGTGATAGAGAGGACACAGTGAGAGGGAGGGACACAGAGACAAAGGGACAGAGAGAGAGGGACAGAGAGACAGAGAAGAAGAGAGTGACACAGAGAGAGAGAGAGGGAGAGAGACAGAGAGAGAGGGACTAAGAGATAGAGATGGTCACAGAGAGAGGGGGGGACAGAGAGAGAGGGTGATTGAGAGAGAGGGACACACAGAGACGGGGACAGAGAGAGAGGGACACAGAGAGAGACGGACAGAGAGGGAGGGGGACAGAGAGAGGGAGGGGACAGAGAGAGAGAGAGCGATAGAGAGAGAGAGGGACAGAGAGACAGAGGGACACAGAGACAGCGAGAGAGGGATAGCGAGAGCGCGAGAGAGGGACAGAGAGAGAGAGAGAGTGACGGACAGAGAGAGGGGCAGAGAGAGAGGGACACAGAGAGAGAGGGACACAGAGAGTGACGGACAGAGAGAGGGGGCAGAGAGAGAGGGACACAGAGAGAGAGGGACACAGAGAGAGAGGGACACAGAGAGAGAGGGACGGGGGGAACAGAGAGAGAGGGACAGAGAGAGAGAGGGACATAGTGATAGAGAGAAGAACAGAGAGAGAGAGTGGGAGAGACAGAGAGACAGAGGGACAGAGAAAGAGGGACAGAGCAAGAGAAACAGAGAGCGACAGGGTCAGAGAGACAGAGAGAGAGGGACAGACAGACCGAGAGAGGGACAGAGAGAGAGAGACAGAGAGATGGACAGAGAGAGAGGGACACAGTGAGAAAGAGGGACAGACAGAGAGAGAGGGACAGAGAGACACACAGAGAGAGAGGGACAGAGAGACAGAGAGAGGCACAGAGAGAGAGAGGGACAGCGAGACAGAGAGAGGGACAGAGAGAGATGGACAGAGAGACAGAGAGAGAGGAACACAGTGAGAGAGAGAGGGACACAGTGAGAGATAGGGACAGAGAGATAGAGGGACAGATAGAGAGAGGGGGACAGAGAGATAGAGAGCGAGAGACCGAGAGCGAGAGAGGGACAGAGAGGGAGAGAGAGGGACAGAGAGAGAGAGGGACAGAAAGAGAGACGGATACACGGAGAGAGAGAGACAAAGAGAGAGGGGACAGAGAGAGAGATGGACAGAGATTGAGAGGGACAGTGAGAGAGAGGGACACCGAGAGGAATAAAGGGGCAGGGAGAGAGGGGGGACAGAGAGAGACGGACACAGAGAGAGAGGGACTGAGAGAGAGGGACACAGAGAGAGACAGAGAGAGAGGGACAGAGAGAGAGGGACAGAGAGAGAGAGGGACACAGAGAGAGTGAGGGAGAGAGAGGGGACAGAGAGAGAGGGACAGAGAGAGAGAGAGGGACTGAGAGAGAGGGGCAGAGAGAGAGAGGGTCAGAGAGGGAGAGAGAGAGGGACACAGAGAGAGGAATACACAGAGAGAGGGACAGAGAGAGAGGAGAACAGAGAGAGAGGGACAGCGTGCGAGAGGGACAGAGAGAGAGAGGGACATAGTGATAGAGAGAAGGACACAGAGAGAGAGTGGGAGGGACAGAGAGACAGAGGGATAGAGAAAGAGGGACAGAGCAAAAGAGACTGAGAGCGATAGGGTCAGAAAGACAGAGAGAAAGGGACAGAGAGACCGAGAGAGGGACAGAGAGAGAGAGAGACAGAGAGAGGGACAGAGAGAGAGAGGGACACAGTGAGAGAGAGGGACAGACAGAGAGAGAGGGACATAGAGACACAGAGAGAGAGGGACAGTGAGAGGGACAGAGAGAGAGGGACAGAGAGACAGAGAGAGGGACAGAGAGAGATGGACAGAGAGACAGAGAGAGGGACACAGTGAGAGAGAGTGGGACACAGTGAGAGATAGGGACAGAGAGATAGAGGGACAGATAGAGAGAGGGGGACATAGAGAGGGAGACATAGAGACAGAGATCGAGAGAGGGACAGAGAGGGAGAGAGAGGGGCAGAGAGAGAGGGACAGAAAGAGAGAGGGATACACAGAGAGAGAGACAGAGAGAGAGTGGGGGACAGAGAGAGATGGACAGAGAGCGAGAGGGACAGAGAGAGAGAGGGACAGAAAGAGAGAGGGATACACAGAGAGAGAGACAGAGAGAGAGTGGGGGACAGAGAGAGATGGACAGAGAGCGAGAGGGACAGAGAGAGAGAGGGACACATAGAGGGATAAAGGGACAGAGAGAGGGGGGGACACAGAGAGAGACAGAGAGAGCGGGACACAGAGAGAGGGACACAGAGAGAGAGAGGGACACAGAGAGAGAGGGACACAGAGAAGTGAGGAAGAGAGATGGGGACAGAGAGAGAGGGACAGAGAGAGAGATGGAGACTGAGAGAGAGTGACGCAGAGAGAGACACAGAGAGAGGGACAGAGAGAGAGGAACACAGAGAGAGGGACAGAGAGAGAGAGGGTCACAGAGAGAGGGGGACAGAGAGAGAGTGGGTCAGAGAGGGAGAGAGAGAGAGAGGGACACAGAGAGAGAGGAATACACAGAGAGAGGGACCGAGAGAGAGGGGGACAAAGAGAGAGGAACAGCGAGCGAGAGGGACAGAGAAAGAGAGGGACATAGTGATAGAGAGGACACAGTGAGAGGGAGGGACACAGAGACAAAGGGACAGAGAGAGAGGGACAGAGAGACAGAGAAGAAGAGAGTGACACAGAGAGAGAGAGAGGGAGAGAGACAGAGAGAGAGGGACTAAGAGATAGAGATGGTCACAGAGAGAGGGGGGGACAGAGAGAGAGGGTGATTGAGAGAGAGGGACACACAGAGACGGGGACAGAGAGAGAGGGACACAGAGAGAGACGGACAGAGAGGGAGGGGGACAGAGAGAGGGAGGGGACAGAGAGAGAGAGAGCGATAGAGAGAGAGAGGGACAGAGAGACAGAGGGACACAGAGACAGCGAGAGAGGGATAGCGAGAGCGCGAGAGAGGGACAGAGAGAGAGAGAGAGAGAGTGACGGACAGAGAGAGGGGCAGAGAGAGAGGGACACAGAGAGAGAGGGACACAGAGAGTGACGGACAGAGAGAGGGGGCAGAGAGAGAGGGACACAGAGAGAGAGGGACACAGAGAGAGAGGGACACAGAGAGAGAGGGACGGGGGGAACAGAGAGAGAGGGACAGAGAGAGAGAGGGACATAGTGATAGAGAGAAGAACAGAGAGAGAGAGTGGGAGAGACAGAGAGACAGAGGGACAGAGAAAGAGGGACAGAGCAAGAGAAACAGAGAGCGACAGGGTCAGAGAGACAGAGAGAGAGGGACAGACAGACCGAGAGAGGGACAGAGAGAGAGAGACAGAGAGATGGACAGAGAGAGAGGGACACAGTGAGAAAGAGGGACAGACAGAGAGAGAGGGACAGAGAGACACACAGAGAGAGAGGGACAGAGAGACAGAGAGAGGCACAGAGAGAGAGAGGGACAGCGAGACAGAGAGAGGGACAGAGAGAGATGGACAGAGAGACAGAGAGAGAGGAACACAGTGAGAGAGAGAGGGACACAGTGAGAGATAGGGACAGAGAGATAGAGGGACAGATAGAGAGAGGGGGACAGAGAGATAGAGAGCGAGAGACCGAGAGCGAGAGAGGGACAGAGAGGGAGAGAGAGGGACAGAGAGAGAGAGGGACAGAAAGAGAGAGGGATACACGGAGAGAGAGAGACAAAGAGAGAGGGGACAGAGAGAGAGATGGACAGAGATTGAGAGGGACAGTGAGAGAGAGGGACACCGAGAGGAATAAAGGGGCAGGGAGAGAGGGGGGACAGAGAGAGACGGACACAGAGAGAGAGGGACTGAGAGAGAGGGACACAGAGAGAGACAGAGAGAGAGGGACAGAGAGAGAGGGACAGAGAGAGAGAGGGACACAGAGAGAGTGAGGGAGAGAGAGGGGACAGAGAGAGAGGGACAGAGAGAGAGAGGGACTGAGAGAGAGGGGCAGAGAGAGAGAGGGTCAGAGAGGGAGAGAGAGAGGGACACAGAGAGAGGAATACACAGAGAGAGGGACAGAGAGAGAGGAGAACAGAGAGAGAGGGACAGCGTGCGAGAGGGACAGAGAGAGAGAGGGACATAGTGATAGAGAGAAGGACACAGAGAGAGAGTGGGAGGGACAGAGAGACAGAGGGATAGAGAAAGAGGGACAGAGCAAAAGAGACTGAGAGCGATAGGGTCAGAAAGACAGAGAGAAAGGGACAGAGAGACCGAGAGAGGGACAGAGAGAGAGAGAGACAGAGAGAGGGACAGAGAGAGAGAGGGACACAGTGAGAGAGAGGGACAGACAGAGAGAGAGGGACATAGAGACACAGAGAGAGAGGGACAGTGAGAGGGACAGAGAGAGAGGGACAGAGAGACAGAGAGAGGGACAGAGAGAGATGGACAGAGAGACAGAGAGAGGGACACAGTGAGAGAGAGTGGGACACAGTGAGAGATAGGGACAGAGAGATAGAGGGACAGATAGAGAGAGGGGGACATAGAGAGGGAGACATAGAGACAGAGATCGAGAGAGGGACAGAGAGGGAGAGAGAGGGGCAGAGAGAGAGGGACAGAAAGAGAGAGGGATACACAGAGAGAGAGACAGAGAGAGAGTGGGGGACAGAGAGAGATGGACAGAGAGCGAGAGGGACAGAGAGAGAGAGGGACAGAAAGAGAGAGGGATAGACAGAGAGAGAGACAGAGAGAGAGTGGGGGACAGAGAGAGATGGACAGAGAGCGAGAGGGACAGAGAGAGAGAGGGACACATAGAGGGATAAAGGGACAGAGAGAGACAGAGGGACTGAGAGAGAGGGACACAGAGAGAGACAGAGAGAGAGGGACACAGAGAGAGGGACAGAGAGAGAGAGGGACACAAAGAGAGAGGGATACAGAGAGAGTGAGGGAGAGAGATGGGGACAGAGAGAGAGGGACAGAGAGAGAGAGGGTCACAGAGAGAGGGGGACAGAGAGAGAGTGGGTCAGAGAGGGAGAGAGAGAGAGAGGGACACAGAGAGAGAGGAATACACAGAGAGGGACCGAGAGAGAGGGGGACAGAGAGAGGGCCAGCGAGCGAGAGGGACAGAGAAAGAGAGGGATATAGTGATAGAGAAAAGGACGCAGTGAGAGCGAGGGACACAGAGACAAAGGGACAGAGAGAGGGACAGAGAGACAGAGAGGGAGAGAGTGACACACACAGAGAGAGAGAGAGAGAGAGAGAGAGAGAGAGAGAGAGAGAGGGGGGGGGGACACAGAGACAGAGTGATAGAGAGAAAGAGGGACGGAAAGAGAGAGGGACAGAGAGCGAGAGGGACTGCGAGAGAGAGGGACATAGTGATAGTGAGAAGGAAACAGAGAGAGAGAGTGAGGGAGGGACACAGAGACAGAGGGACAGAGAGAGAGAGAGAGACAGAGGGACAGAGAGATAGAGAGGGAGAGAGTGGCACACAAGGAGAGAGGGAGACAGAGAGAGAGGGACAGAGAGATAGAGATTGTCACAGAGAGAGAGGGATAGAGAGAGAGATACAGAGAGAGAGGGACACACAGAGAGGGGGACAGAGAGAGAGGGACACAGAGAGAGACGGACAGAGAGGGAGGGGGACAGAGAGAGGGAGGGGACAGAGAGAGAGCGATAGAGAGAGAGAGGGACTGAGAGACAGAGGGACACAGAGACAGCGAGAGAGGGATAGCGAGAGCGCGAGAGAGGGACAGAGAGAGAGAGGGACGGAGAGAAGAGAGGGACACAGAGAGAGGGACAGAGAGACAGAGAGAGGGACAGAGACAGACAAGGATAGAGAGACAGAGAGAGAGAGGGGGACAGAGAGAGAGGGGAAGAGAAAGAGAGAGGGACACAGTGAGAGAGAGGGGGACAGAGTTAAAGAGAGAGGGACAGAGAGACACAGAGAGAGAGGGACCGAGAGACAGAGAGAGAGGGACAGAGAGGGGGGCAGAGAGAGAGAGGGACACAGTGAGAGAGAGAGAGGGACAGAGAGAGAGAGAGATATAGACGGTCACAGAGAGGGGGGGGACAGAGAGCGAGAGGGACAGAGAGAGAGGGTAACAGGGAGAGACGGATGGGGGGACAGAGAGAGAGAGAGGGGGTGGAGAGAGAGAGACAGAGAGAAAGAGACAGAGAGGGACAGAGTGAGAGTGACAGAGAGAGAGAGAGGGAGAGAGAGGCAGAGGGACACGGAGAGAGCAAGAGAGGGACAGAGAGAGAGAGGGACAGACAGAGAGAGGGACAGAGAGGGACAGAGAGAGAGGGACAGAGAGGGACAGAGAGAGAGGGGGACACAGTGAGAGGGAGAGGGACAGAGAGAGAGGGACAGAGAGAGGGAGACAGAAAGAGAGAGACTGAGAGAAAGAGACGGTCACAGAGAGAGAGAGTGGGACAGAGAGAGAGAGAAAGAGAGGGACAGAGAGAGAGGGACACAGTGTGAGATAGGGACACAGAGAGAGAGGAACAGAGAGACACAGAGAGAGAGGGACAGAGAGACAGAGGGAGAGAGAGGGACACAGTGAGAGAGAGAGGGACACAGATAGATAGAGACAGGGACAGAGTGACACAGAGAGAGAGGGCCAGAGAGAGAGAGAGAGAGGGACAGAGAGACAGAGAGAGGGACAGAGAGAGAGGGACAGAGAGACAGAGAGATTGACAGAGAGAGAGAGAGGGACACTGAGAGAGGGACACGGAGAGAGAGAGGGACAGTGAGACACACAGAGAAAGGGACAGAGAGACAGAGAGAGAGAGGGACAGAGAGAGAGAGGGACAGAGAGTCAGAGCGAGAGAGTGATGGGGACAGAGAGAGGGGCAGAGAGAGAGGGACACAGTGAGAGAGAGAGGGACACAGAGAGAGAGAGGGACAGAGAGAGAGGGACAGAGAGAGGGAGACAGAAAGAGAGAGACTGGGAGAAAGAGACGGTCACAGAGAGAGAGGGGGGGACAGAGAGAGAGGGACAGAGAGAGAGAGGCACAGAGAATGAGAGGGTCACAGAGAAAGACGGATGGGGGGACAGAGAGAGAGGGGGAGAGAGAGACAGAGAGATAGAGACAGAGAGAGAGGGACAGAGAGAGAGTGACACAGAGAGAGAGGGACAGAGAGACAGAGGGACACAGAGAGAAGAGAGGGACACAGAGACAGAGGGACACAGAGAGACCGAGAGAGGGACAGAGAGACTGAGAGGGACAGAGAGAGAGAGGGACAGAGAGGGACAGAGGGAGAGGGACACAGAGAGGGACAGAGAGAGAGGGGGACACAGTGAGAGGGAGAGGGACAGAGAGAGAGGGACAGAGAGACACAGAGAGAGAGGGAGAGAGAGAGTGATAGATGGACAGAGAGAGGGGGGACAGAGAGACAGAACGAGAGAGGGGGGGACAGAGAGAGAGGGACAGAGAGAGAGGGACACAGTGAGAGAGAGAGAGGAACACAGAGAGAAAGAGAGAGAGTGACAGAGAGACACAGAGAGAGAGGGACAGAGAGAGAGGGACACAGTGAGAGAGAGAGGGACAGAGAGAGAGAGGGACAGAGAGACACAGAGAGAGGGACAGAGACAGAGAGGGAGAGAGGGACAGAGAGAGAAAGGGACAGAGAGACAGAGCGAGAGAGTGGGGGACAGAAAGAGAGAGGGGCAGAGAGAGAGGAAAACAGTGAGAGAGAGAGTGAGGAACACGCACAGAGAGAGAGAGTGGGACAGAGAGACAGAGAGAGAGGGACAGAGAGACAGAGAGAGAGAAAGAGAGGGGCAGAGAGAGAGGGACACAGTGAGAGAGAGAGGGACACACACAGAGAGAGGAACAGAGAGACACAGAAAGAGAGACAGAGAGAAAAGGACAGAGAGAGAGAGGGACAGAAACAGAGAGGGACATAGAGAGAGAGGGACAGAGAGAGAGGGACAGAGAGAGAGAGACAGAGAGAAAGGGACAGAGAGAGGGACAGAGTGAGAGAGACAGAGAGAAAGGGACAGAGCGAGGGACTGAGAGACAGGAAGAGCGGGACAGAGATAGAGAGAAGGACACAGAGAGAGAGACAAAGACAGAGAGAGGGGGGGAAAGAGAGACTGAGGGATAGAGAGAGAGCGAGGGAGGAACAGAGAGAGAGAGAGAGAGGGACATAGTGATAGAGAGAAGGACACAGAGAGACAGAGTGGGTGGGACTCAGAGACAGTGGGACAGAGAAAGACGGACAGAGCAAGAGAGACAGAGAGCGAGAGGGTCAGAGAGACAGAGAGAGAGGGACAGAGAGACAGAGAGGGAGAGAGTGAAACAGAGAGAGAGGGACAAAGTGATAGAGACGGTCACAGAGAGAGAGGGACACAAAGAGAGAGGGATAGAAAGAGAGAGGGACAGAGAGAGAGAGAGAGGGACAGAGAGCGAGAGGGACAGCGAGGGAGAGTGTGACAGAGACAGAGAGGGACAGAGAGACAGAGGGACCCAGAGAGAGGGGGACAGAGAGAGAGGGACAGAGAGAGAGAGGGACAGCGAGGGAGAGTGTGACAGAGACAGAGAGGGACAGAGAGACAGAGGGACCCAGAGAGAGCAAGAGAGGGACACAGAGAGAGAGGGACAGAGAGACAGGGAGAGAAGGACAGAGACAGAGAGAAGGACAGAGAGAGAGAGAGGGTGATAAGAGAGACTGAGGGATAGAGAGAGAGAGAGAGGGAGGGACAGAGAGAGAGGGGGACAGAGAAAGAGCTATGGAAGGACAGAGATAGTGGGACAGAGAGACAGAGGGACACAGAGCGAGAGAAAGGGACAGACAGTCAGAGAGAGGGACAGAAAGACAGATAGATAGAGGGACACAGAGAGAGAGAGACAGACTGATGGACAGAGAGACTGAGGGACAGGGAGAGGGATAGAGAGAGCGAGAGAGAGAGAAGGATAGAGAGACAGAGAGAGGGGGGGGGGAGGGACGGACAGAGAGAGAGGGACACAGAGAGGGAGACAGTGACAGAGAGCGAGAACGGGACAGTGACAGAGAGAGGGTCACAGAGAGAGAGAGAGGGAAACAGAAAGGGAGACGGACACAGAGAGAGACAGAGAGAGTGAAAAAGACAAAGAGAGAGGGACAGAGGGAGAGAAAGACAGAGAGAAAGAGGGACACAGAGAGGTAGAGAGGGACAAAGAGAGAAAGGGACAGAGAGAAAGGGACAGGGAGAGATTGAGAGAGAGAGAGACATTGAGAGGGACACAGAGAGAGTGATGGACAGAGAGAGAGAGAGAGAGAGAGAGAGAGAGAGACAGAGATAGTGACACAGAGAAAGAGCTAGGGACAGAGACAAAGACACGGACATAGAGAGAGGGGGACAGAGAAAGAGACACAGAGAGAGAGGGACAGGGACAGAGAGAGATCGAGAGAGAGAGGAATACAGAAAGAGAGAGAGGGACAGAGAGAGAGAGGGACACAGAGAGAGACGGACAGAGAGAGAGTGAGGGACACACAGAGAGAGGGACAGAGAGATCGGGAGAGAGAGAGAGAGATGAGAAAGGGACACAGAGAGATGAGAAGGGCAGAAAGAGAGACAGGGAGGCAGTGGGACACAGAGACAGAGAGAGGGACACAGAGAGAGTGTGGCACACAGAGAGAGAGGGACACAGAAAGAGAGAGGGACATAGAGAGAGCGAGGGACACATCGAGAGAGAGAGAGGGACAGAGAGACAGATAGCCTAAGGGACAGTGAGAGAGAGAGAGACAGAGAAGCAGAGACAGACAGACAGACAGACAGAGAGACAGCGAGATAGTCAGACAAAGACAGAGAGAAAGAGACAGACGGAGAGAGCACGAGAGATACAGGGACAGAGAGAGACAGAGCGAAAGTGTGCGTGAACGTGAGAGTGTGCGTGTGCAAACACGAGAGCGAGCATGTGAGGGGATGAGAGAGAGAGGGCGATTGTGCGAGAGTGTGTGTGGGTGCAAGAAAGAGTGAGTGAGTGTGAGTGTGTAAGAGACAGAGAGTGTATGTGTACGAGAGTGTGTGTGGGTGCAAGTAAGAGTGAGTGTATGTGTGTAAGAGAGAGTGTGAGAGTGAGAGAGAGGAAGTGTCTGTGTGTATGTGAAAGAGTGATTGCAAGCGAGTGTGTGTGTGCATTTGAGAGAGTGTGTGTACAAGGGAACGAGAGTGAGTGCGCACGTGAGAGAGAGGGCATGTGTGAGAGAAAGAGTGTCTGCGTGTGCACGAGAGAATGTGTGTGTGTGCAAGATAAAGCATGTGCACGTATGAGAAAGAGTGTGAGAGCATGAGAGTGTGTGTGTCTGAGAGAGAAAGAGAGCGCATGCATGTGAGAGAGTGTGTGCGCATGCGAGAGAGTGTCTGCATGTGAGCGGAAGGTTTTGTGTCCACACTTGCTGTGTGAGTGTGTGCCTGAGAGACGGGAGAGAGAGAGAGAGAGATTGTGTGTGAGAGAGAGAGTGTGTGTGTGAGAGAGGGGGAAAGACAGTATGAGTCTTCACGAGAGAAATACCGATTGGGCGTGTGAGAAAAAGTGTGTGTGACAGGAGAGTGTGTGAGAGTGTGTGTGTTAGACTTTGCGAGTGCGTGTGTGAGAGAGACAGAGTGTTGGAGAGGGAGAGTGAGCGTGTGAGAGTGAGAATATATGAAATGGTGAATGTGAGTGTATGGGGGTGCGTGTGTCAGAAAGTGTGCATGAAAGTGTTTGTGTAAGAGTGTGTGTAACTGAGGTAGTATGCAAAAGCGAGTGTGTGAGAGAGAGAGTGTAGAGAGAGAATAAGAGAGTGAAAGTGTGTATGTGTCTTGTCTGTGTCTGTGTGTAACTGTGTGTGTGTCTGTCTGTGTCTGTCTGTGTGTGTGTGTGTGTCTGTGTCTGTCCGTGTCTTGTCTGTGTGTGTCTGTCTGTTTGTGCGTCTGTGTCTTTGTGTGTGCCTGTGTGTGTGTGTCTGTGTGCGCGTGTGTGTGCCTGTGTGTGTGTATTTGTGAGTGTCTGTGTGGGTGTGCGTGTCTGTGTGTGTGTCTGTGTGCGTGTGTCTGTGTGTGTGCGTGTCTTTGTGTGTGTGCGTGTCTTTGTGTGTGTCTCTGTGTGTTGGAGGGAGTTGGGGGTGAATGCAGGGGAGCAGAGAGGGTGAAATGTGGGTGTTGAGGGGCAGGCACGTGATCCATGATTTAAATTCCCAAACTCTGCCAATATTTTTGAGAAAGAGAAATGAAATAAAATATTGAACATCTAGCTGGAAATGGCTGGGTGTAGAGCAGGGCAGGGAGAGACAGACAGAGAGAGAGAGAGAGAGAGAGTCAGAGCGAGAGATAAACACACATGGGGACAGAAAGAGAGAGACAGAGAGAGACAGAGACACAGAGAAGAGAGAGACACAGGGAAAGAGAGAGAAAGAGACACAGAGAGCGAGAGACAGAGAATGGGACACACAGGAACAGAGAGAAAGAGACAGAGAGAAAGAGAGTGACAGAGAGAGAGACACACAGACAGGGACAGAGACAGAGATTAATTATGGGAATCACACATACAGCAAGAAAATCCCAAGAAAACCTCAGCAAATATCCCCCTCTCCATTCCCAGATCTGTGTGTGTCTCAGGAAGCCTACCCACAGTCAGGCTCTGAGACGCTAGTGTGGGAGTAATCTTTAATATTTTCAAACTGCACTGACACAACTAATAAGGCTTCAAAAAAAAAGAGAGTTGTAGCAACTGGGAAAGATGACACTTTGTTGCCCCAGAATTAACATCTCCGTGGGAAGCAAGATGTTTCTAGCCTCTGGTCAACTGCTCTGCGGTGATGTTTGTGTATTTCAATGTCGCTGTGATGGTCAGCAATTCATTCATTCTGCAATAATTAAACTGAACCAGGGTCACGTGGGAGATTGGGGAAGGCAGAGAGCTGTGGGATCTTGCCATCTCTGGGATTTTTACCACAAGGGGGCGTGTTCTGGTCTGGACTGGGGGAGACAAAGGGGGTAAAGATGGAGGGGGAGCTGCTGCACAGTCTGATCCCACAGGTGTCACTGCCTCCCTCTCTCACTCCAGCTCCAGGGACAGAGAGAGGGGTGGAGGGAGAATGGGGGTGTGAAGGGGGCGTGAGAGACAGAGTGAGAGAGAGAGAGAGAGAGAGTAGTGAAAGAGAGCGCTGACTGTCCCAGTGGAAGGTTCGTTGGTTTAAAATGGATTTGAGGGAGGCCTGGGGTTAAAGGAACCGGGGCCTTGGGATTGAGACACAAACTGGTTACACACCTAGGGTCTGGGAGGAAGGACTCCTGGAGGAGGGAATTAATACCTTAACATGAGAAACTCTCTCCAAAACCCCATTCTAATGTCAGAGTCATTGCATAGGCCAGGGGGATAAAATGTGAGAAATCTGAGAGACAGAGAGAAAGATCCTCGAGATGGAGACAGCGAGAGGGGAGAACACAAAGGAAGAGATTTCAGAGATAGAGGGAGATAGGAGAGGAACAGAGACATTTCGGAGATGGAGAGCATAAGAGGGGGAACAGAGAGAGGGAGGAAAGAGAGATCAGAGATAGAGAAGCGAGAGGTGGGAACAGAGAAAGAGAGAGAGAGATCTCAGATGGAGAGAGCACAAGACGGAGATCAGAGAGTGCAGGGCACAGAGAAGGAAGGGGGAATGTTTGGAATTTGTTCAAAAGGAGAATTGCTCCCTCTTGTCCAGGAGACAGCATCAAACCCATAACCAGCATCAGGGAAACACACCATCTGTCTGCGGTTACCCGACTCATCGTGGGATCTTGCTGTGTGTGTTTCGAGCAGGCATCTGGTTAAAAGCTCAATGGTGATCTTTATATTTCAATGATGGAGATGTCGGTGTTGCACTGGGACAACACCAGGTTATAGTGTAACAGGATTCTCCGTAAGCTAGTGTTGTGTGATGTTTAACGTTATATATCGATATATATATAGACACAGAGAGAGGGGAGGAGGGGCTTGTGTGTTTTTAGGGGGGTTTATGTGAGGGTCCTGTTATATTTGGATGGGGAAAGAACGCTGCATTAAAAGATTTCTTCATTTCAATCTATCATTCAATCCTGGGGAAAGTCGGGGGGTGGGGAGGTCGATGGGGGAAGTCGAGGGGGAAAAGTCGAGGGGGGGATTTCGAGGGGGGATGTCGAGGGCGGAAATCGAGGGGGGAAAGCCAAGGGGGTAAAGTCGAGGGGGGAAGTCGAGGAGGGGGAAGTCGGGGGGAATCGAGGGGAAGTGGAGGGCGTGAAATTCGAGGAGGGGAAAGTCGAGAGGTGTGCCGGGGGGCATGTCGACGGGGGAAGTCGAGAGGGGAGGACTGTGTACACCAGCCCAGTGCATTGATCTGTAAACCAGGAGCAGTTACCCTCCCGGCATGCAGGACTGTATACACTACCACAGTGCATTGATCTGTAACCCAGGAGCAGTTATGCTCCCAGCATGTAGAACTGTGTACATCCCCCCCAGTGCATTGCTTAGTAACACTGTGTTAGATCCCTGCCCAGCATGGGGAAACTGGCAGCCCATGCTGGAAGTGAGAGGATGTACAGCTCCCATCCATTTACAACTCCGTATCTCCATTGTGCCATGACAAGAGGGTGTTGTGGGTGTGAACATCACTGCCAGAGAGAGATGGCGTGGGTATCAGTTTAAATATCACCACATGGGAGGGGTTTGGGTTATAGACAGAGAGGGGGCGACTGAGAGACAGTGTCATGGAAGGATGTGTTCCCAGGTTGCAGAATGATGAAATGTAGACACTTCAATGGCATCCAGTAACATGAGCCTGTCTTACCAGGAAAGATGGGAAAAAGGGTTATTGGTGTGAGGTGAAATGATGGAGAGTTTTGGATGTACATTTGTTCTACAGCTTTGTAAATGGGACTGGTTTTAACAGAGTCCAATATCATTGGGTTGAATCTAACAATAGTTTGTCTCAGTGACATTTGCATTGAGTGTGACAGAGGGATTGTCTGTACGAGGCTGAGCTAGTTTCCTGGTGCTATCTTATCGAACTCACCACATTAACCACCCACCCCACCCCATGGTGTCTCTCTCATTCAATACCAGCCCAATTCTCCCACACATCATTGCTGGAGGTACTCACCATCGCCCGGATGACCCGGATATTCCGTGATCCCTGACACTGGTGCCATCTTTAAACGAACAAGGGCCACATGGTTGAGCTTTCTCTGGTCGGAGCTGCCCGGCACAGTTTACACCGAGCATGGCAGATAAGGGGCAATTACACCACGGTTTGTCGATAGGGGCACGGAGGTCCAGGTGGATGGGCTAGTACAGAGGGGACCATTCTCTTCCCAGAGAGGGTCACACCACCAGACCCGCTGAACGTTGTCTGAGCTTCCCACCCAGCTCAGTGCAGTATCTGCAGTCTGAAGAAATGTCCAGCAATACAGGACAAGCATCAATAACCTTCCCTGCTCTGTCAGGGTAAGGGTCTCTGTATACTCTCTGCTCCCTCACACTCACTGTATGTCTGTTATAGCACATTCCACCTCCCCCCCCCCCCCCCCCCCCCCCCGCCGTGCACTCTCTCTCTCTCCCTCTCTCTCCCGCTCTCTCTCCCTCCCTCCCTCTCTCCACTTTACCCCCCTACACTATTAACACTGCATGGATACAACATTGTGGACTGACTCCCACCGGATTCCTCAGCATGACCCCGTCCCCCACCTACACCAGCACTAACAACAGGGCCACCCACTCCCACCCTCCCTCCCTCCCTTTCTCCCATTCCAGGAGAAACAGCCTGGAATAGGACAGCAAGGGCCAAGCCGGATGATAGAGTGCCCAATATCCGTTCCCTCACCCCCCCACCCCGCCATATGGGGAGGACCCTGGTAGGAGTCGGAGAGGAGAGGGACGCCGCGTGTGGAGATTCTGAAACATTCATGTCCCACCGACCGAGTAAGGAGCAATGTTCAGTGAAGGGCAATTCTCACTTTAAACCCACTGGCAGCTCCGTTTCCCCCCGACCCAACTTAGAAACCGTGGCCCTGATGCCATCTCCCTTTTGTGTTGAGCTGGTACAAATGGAATCCCCACGGTCTCGGTGGGCAGGAGGGTGGGCTCACAACACATCGTCACCACACCTCCCAATGATTCGGGTGACCTTCCTCCAAGCTGGACTTCGGGACAGGCAGCAGAGGAAAGTGGCCGAGCAGAGGCTGATAGCTAAGTTCGGTACCCATCGGGAGGGCCTCAACCGGGACCTTGGGTTCATGTCACATGACAGGTGATCACCATTGCACTACACACACACACACACACACACATATTCCTACACACACACTCTTACAAACACACAGACACAGGTACACACAGACGCGCACACAGACACCCACACACACCCTTATAGACATACACAGTCCCACACATGCACCCCCTCACAGACTTAAAACACTGCACTCACTACACACACACACACACACTTTCTCACACTCACAACCCCCACCCCAGACAGACACACACACAGACAGACAAAGACCCACATACACACATATACTACATGTAGTTTGCTCAAAAACTACATATTCATGTAGAACTCTGAGCTCAAAAACTGCATGAATTTTTGTAACACTCTGTTATCTCACTTTTTAGATTGGAATCAATCTAAACATCAGGCCATAGACAGAGAACACAGGAGGCTAACACCTTCAACATATTGTCTAGCTATCACCATTGTTAACAGCTAACCCGAGAATGCAACTTTAAAAAAAGGGTTTTGTGATTTACACATGCAAGAAGTGAAATCATCACTGTATTCCAACAGATGAAAGGCTTAACAGACAATCAACTTTTCAATGTATAATTTCAGTTACATCACACTGCAAGTTTTTGCTATAAATTCTGTGTTACGATCGAGCCCTCCACAATCACCTGATGAAGGAGCGTCGCTCCGAAAGCTAGTGTGCTTCCAATTAAACCTGTTGGACTATAACCTGGTGTTGTATGATTTTTAACTTTGTACCTCCCAGGAAGGGAGCATGGATACTCCATCCTACACCTCCTCCTCTAAACAGCTCAGATACTGACCCTAATCTGTGATAGTTACTGCTCTCCTCACTTGTCTTGACATCTTCAACAATCTGTGCTCATAGACACACAGCGCTCTCTGCTCGTGCACTCCCTTTATAACGGTACGACCTGTATGAAACTGCCTTTCAATGTCCTTCCTACCAAAGTACACTGCTCTGCATTGATCCCCATCTGCCTTACACCTGAACACCACTCCAACGTGTCGCTGTCCTGTCAGAGTTCCACTCTGTCCTCCATAGACTTTACAATTCTTCCAGGTTCGGTGCCATCTACAAACACTGAGATTGTCATAGCATCACAGTCCCCATGAAACAACTGAAATACTGTCCCACACACTAGTGTGAGCAAGTGAAATACTGATATATTCCCACGGACAGAGTTGAATAATGACATGCTGTCAATGTGGCAACAAAAATCCTGACACATACGAGACAGAGTAGATGAAATATTGACAAACCACAGAGCAAGAGAAATCCGGATAGGTTCCACTTATCGATATTCATCAGGGTATAATGTGATGAAGTTGAAAGCGTGTACTGTACCTTTAAGCGAGGGCGAATACTGTTCTGAACTGAGAGCTTACAAGCACCTGTGATATGAGAGGATGGCAGACCCAGAAACAATATATTGCTATAGACATGGATTCGGGAAATAAGCAGTTAAGAGAAAGGGGGTCCCAGAGTTGTGAATACTTAATGTAAAATGTTCACTTTCAGAACTAAAAAATAAATTGATGTTTTTATGTAAACAGTGGGATTTGGTAGATCTGTCACTCATATTTTAACAGTTTACGAGGCGAATTGAGCATTTCTTTATGTTTAGTTTAAGTTACCAGATGAGCTTCACGCAGTGCCCCAACCATTCCCGTGTGTGTATCTGTGTCTCCGTGTGGGGCAGGTCTGGCAGTCTCTGTGGTCCTTAAAGTGATGCAATGCCACCCTCTGCTGTCCTCCACACGCCACTGCACAGGCATTAGCAGAGGGTGAAAACCAACAGGAATTCATTCAGAGAGGGGGAGGGAGAGGGCAGCTGCTCACAGCACCATCCAAACTGATGTCTTATCCATGGACTGATCTAAATGTCCTTTAAACGCTGTAAGTGTCCCTGCTTTCACCACTTCCTCTGGAAGTTCATTCCACACACAAGCCAGCTTCTGTCTAAAATAATTACCTCTCATGACTTTTGTAAATCTTTTTCCTCGCATCTTAAAATATCCCTCAGTTTTGAATCTCCAACTCCATGGAAAAGACATCAGCCCTTCAGCTTATCTGTACACCTCATGATTTTATATACCTCTGTAAAGTTACCCCTTAATCTCATCCTCTGCAGTGAAAAAAGTCCCAGCATACCCAGCCTCTCCTTATAGCTCACTCCCACCATTCCCAACAACATCCAGATTAATCTGTTCGGAACCCTCTCCAGCTTAATTATATCAAGGTCAATAATATCAAAGTGAATAGTCAAGGTGTTTTCTAAGGGTAGGGTAATCCAAGGCTAGAGGACAGAGGCTTAAGATTAGATTACTTACAGTGTGGAAACAGGCCCTTCGGCCCAACAAGTCCACACAGACCCGCCGAAGCGCAACCCACCCGTTCCCCTACATTTACCCGTACGGGCAATTTAGCATGGCCAATTCACCTGACCTGCACATCTTTGGACTGTGGGAGGAAACCGGAACACCCGGAGGAAACCCACGCAGACACGGGGAGAGTGTGCAAACTCCACGCAGTCAGTAGCCTGAGTCGGGAATTGAACCCGGGTCTGAACCTCACTGCTGTGAGGCAGCAGTGCTAACCACTGCGCCACTGTGCCACCCACAAGGTGAGAGGGGAAATATTAAAGTGACCTAAGGGGCAGCTTTTTCACCCAGAGGGTGGTGTGCCTATGGAATGAGCGGGCAGTATGACCAGACTGGGCACAGTATTCCAGAAGAGGTCTAAAAAATATCCTGTGCATCCTCAACCTGACTTCCCAATTCCGATACTCAAAGGTCTGACCGATGAAGACAAATGTGTTAAACATCTTCTTAACCACCCTATCTATATGAGATGTAAATTTTAAAGAATTATACCTGACGGCCTAGGTCTCTGTTCTACAACACTGCCAAAGGCCTACTTTTAATTGTATAGGTCCTGCTCATGTTTGATTTACCAAATACAATACCTCGCATTAATCCAAACTAAACTCCATCTGCCACCCCTCAGCCCAGTCTGTGATATTACTGCCACCTCCCCCTCTCCCTTCAATTTTAAAATGCCAATCCCTCTCCAGGAGGCCTGCACACTCCGGCCTTGTTTTTCACAAAGACTCTGAGCTTAGTTTGCCTTGTGTGGTTAGAGGGAGGAGGGACAGATTTCAGATTTCAGACACAGGAGAGGCTGGACAGTAATCACCGGCCAGGAAGAGGGGACTCGCACGTTAGAGTTGGCTAAGAGTGATCGGTGTTTTGTGACCAGAAATTAAGCTCTTCTTTCGTCTCTGGTGTTCAGTAATAAATATCCATTTGAGACCCTTCATTGGGCAGAGTGTGGCTGCAGGATTTCTTTCCCTAATATTGCAGACTACAGATAATAGCGATTAAAGATGTTCATAGTTAATTTGGATAGCACAGCACATACACTCAACATCCTTCAGTTGAGACAAATATCTTGCATTTGTTTAACAATACAAAGTGTTTTGTGTAGTTCAGTAATGGTAACCTGATTATAATATATTCACACCGAACTGAAAGTGGGCACTAAAATATGACCCAAAATCTGGGTATGGTAGTGTAGTGGGTAGTGTCCCTGCCTCTGAGCCAGAACTCAGGATTTGATTCCAATTCCTGAACTTGTGTGGTAGCGTTCTTAGCTCTGGACTAGAAGGCCTGGATGTAAGTCCTACCTGTTGCAGAGGTATATCACAGCATGTCAGAACAGGCTGATGAGCAAACACACAGGAGAATATTGTTACAGCTTTATGGTTATTTCTAGTGTCCCTACCTCCGGGCACAAAGGTCTGGGTGTAAAGCCTACAGAGGTGTCTCATGATACATCTTAACAAACTGATTAAATTGGATTTAGAATTGTGACTTGATGAAGAAGGAAGAGGTGTCAGTATTGCATTTCAGAATTTAGGCCCAGGATGACTGAAAGTACCGTTAGTCGTGTTGATTGGAGTCACATTTCGCAGCAGTAAAGATTTATAAAATCAGAACGGTCCTGGATAGGGTGAGTAGTCAGGGTTTTTCCCCAGTTTTTGGGCGTCCAAAACCAGAGGGCATTGTTTGAAAGTGAGAGGGGAAAAGTTTTGATGAGGCCTAAAGGGCACCTTTTCAGGCAGAGGGTGGTGTGCGTATGGAATGAGCTGCCAGGGGAAGTGGTGGAGGCTGGTACAACTGCAGCATGTAAAAGGCATCTGGGTACTGACAGGCCTGTCGAGCTTTACCAGCAATTTCTGTATTTGTTAAAAAATGCATTCATTTTAACACAGGTATTCTGAATACATTAAATATTTTTTTTTTTTTTAATGACGCAGGGCCATTGTAAACATATTTCAAATCAGCCGAGACCATTTTCTGCTAAGGATATGGCTCTGTGTATGACAGCAGCAATGATGCACCTACATGGAACAGGGAATGTGATCGAGACATAGTTAGACAATGTACAAGGAGACCTCACATGGTCCAGTTTGGGAAATGATGATATTATTGTTTGATTCAACTCAGAGAGGGAGAAAATTCTATCTTCCTGAGAAGGAACGGCCTATTGCACTCTCTCTCCTTCATTGTTCCTCATCACAGCAATGTGTGCAAGCTAAAACAAATTCTATAGTCATCATTACCGTTCTCATTTTTATAGAATCCCTGCAGTGTTGAAACAGGCCCTTGGGCCCAACAAGTCCACACCAACCTTCCCAACCCATTCCCCTATCTAACGCACCTAACCTAGAATTCCCTGAACACTACAGACAATTTAGCAGGACCAATCCACCAAACCTACACAGTTTGAGCTGTTGTAGGAAACTGGATCACCCATTAGAAGCTCACCCAGAAAAGTGGAGAATGTGCAAACTCCACAGAGACAGTCACCCAAGGCTGGAATCGAACCCAAGTCGCTGGTGGGGTGAGGCAGCAGTGCTAACCATCGTGCTACCCTTTGGGTGCTCCCTGACCAGAATTCATTGGAATCTACTCACTGCCTAAAGCAAAGGGAATTCAGCCAAATCCAACTGTCCCAGGATGGAATCCCATTGCTAGCAGCTGTGTGAGTGCAATATCTTTTGAAGCAGAATAACGTTATGGACAATCTCAATTTTTACTTTTGTCATGAGTTCCATTAATATCTGGTCAAAGTTCTTTCAAATTAAAATTGCAGAAATTTTGTTAATCTGTGTGTGTGTGTGTGTGTTTGTGTGTGCGTATTGTGTGTGTACGTGTGTGTGTGTACGTGTATGTATGTGTGCGCGCGCGTTTGTTTGTGTGTATGTGTGTGTATGTGAATGTGTGTGTGTGTACGTGTGTGTGTGTTTAGAAAGGGAAGTATGAGACCATAAGACCATAAGACATAAGAGTGGAAGTAAGGCCATTCGGCCCATCGAGTCCACTCTGCCATTTAATCATGGCTGATGGGCATTTCAACTCCACTTACCTGCATTCTCCCTGTCGCCCTTAATTCCTTGTGACATCAAGAATTTATCAGTCTCTGCCTTGAAGACATTTAGCGTCCCGGTCTCCACTGCACTTCGCGGCAATGAAGTCCACAGGCCCCACCACTCTCTGGCTGAAGAAATGTTTCCGCATTTCTGTTCTGAATTGACCCCCTCTAATTCTAAGGCTGTGTCCATGGGTCCTAGTCTCCTCGCCTAACGGAAACAATTTCTTAGCGTCCATCCTTTGCAAGCAATTGATTATATATTTGAGATACCCAAACAGTTTGCCATTCATCTTTCCACCATAGTTTGAGTAACATTGCTCTGGATCATAAACGTGTTGTTTTAGCAGATTAAAGAAACTAGCCTGACTTGTTCCTAAAACTGACCCTGACCCAGTCTGAGACCGATATCATCAGCCATATCACCAACCTGGTTATATTTAACATTTGTTGTGAGCAGTGGAGGAGTGGGACTAGAAAAGGAAACAGTGACCCAAAAAGCCGTGGAACTATAGACCGGTGAGCCTGATGTCACTGGTGGGTAAGTTGTTGCAGGGGATTCTGAGGGATACCATTTACATACATTTGGGAAGGCAAAGGCTGATCGGAGTCGACAACATAGCTTTCTGCATGGGAAATCATGTCTCATTAATTCGGTTGAGTTTTTTGAAGAGGTGACATAGAAGATTGATGAAGACAGTTTGGTTGACATTGTCTATATGGACCTCAGCAAGGTGTTCATTTAAAGAACAAAGAGCAAGGAAAATTTACAGCCCAGGAAGGCCCTTCAGCCCTCCAAGCCTGAGCCGATCCAAATGTACTGTCTAAATCTGTCGGTCAATTCCTAAGCATCTGTATCCCTCTGCTCCCCACCTACTCATGCATCTGTCCAGACTCATCTTAAATGATTCTACCGTGCCTGCCTCTACCACCTCTGCTGGCAACACGTTCCAAATGCCCACCACCCTCTGTGTGAAGTACTTACCGTGTGTATCCCCCTTAAACATTCCACATCTCATCTTGAAAGCACGACCTCTCGTTACTGAATCCTTCACCCTGGGAAAAAGCCCCTCTCTATCCACCCTGTCTATACCCTTCATGATTTTGTAAACGTCAATCAAGTCCCCCCTCAATCTCGTTTTTTCCAGTGAAAATAAACATAACCTACTCAGCCCCTCTTCATAGCAAGTATTTCATTCTGATTGGTAGACAAATGAGTAAGGTTCGGTCACATGGGATACAGAGGAAGCTAGTCACAATTGGCTTGAAGGAAGAGGGATATTTTTCCGACTGGAGGCTTGTGAGCAACAGTGTGCTGTAAGAATCAAATCTGAGTTCACTGCATTTCATCATTTATGTAAAGGATTTAGATGTGAATATTGGGGCCATAGTTAGTAAGGTTAGAGATGACATCAGAAAGGTGGTGTAGTAGATGATCTCAAAGTACAACGAGACCACAATTAGATGGGACAAAGAGGCAAGGAGTAACCGATGAAGTTTAATTTAGATAAATACGAGGTTTTGCATTTTGGGAAGGCAAACCAGGGCAGGATTTATACACTTGATGGTAAGGTCCTGGGGCGTGTTGTGAAACAAAGGGATAGGGCTGCAGGTACATTGTTCCTTGAAAGTGGAGTCGCAGGTAGACAGAGTGGGACAGAACACATTTGGCGCATTTCCCTTAATCAGTCAGAGCATTGTGTATCGGGGTTGTGGTGGTATGTTACATCTGTACAGGATGTTGGTGAGGCCACTTTAAGAATACTGCATACAACTCGCTTTTCTGCAGAAATGATTTAGACACAATTGTTCCAGGACTGGAGGTTTGAGCTTTAGGGAGAGGTTGATTAGGTTGAGGTGCTCCCCCCTGGAGTGTCAGAGGTTGAGGGGTAATATTATAGAGGTTTATAAAATCATCAGGGGCATAGATATTCTGAACAGCCACGTTCTGCTCCCCAGGGTAGGGGAGTCCAGAACAAGAGAGCATAGGTTGAAGGGGAGAGGGCGAATGATTTAGAATGGACCTGAAGGTAAATGTTACACGCAGAGAGTGGTGTGTGTACAAAAAATGCTGTCAGAGGGAGTGCTGAAGGCGGTTGCAATCGCACATTTAAAAAGTATCTCAAAGAGGAGCGATATTGGCCAAATGCTGGCAAATGGGACTGGATCAGAATTGATATCTGATCGGAGTGAACAGATTGCACTAACGGGTCTGTTTCCATTCTGCATGACTCTCTGATTCTATAAGAAGGATGACGAATAATTCTGAAAGGACCTTTCAAGTGGGAATTCTCTTCACTGGAAGTTTATCGTGCCTCCATGCTCACAATGATTGAAAGCTGCATTAGGTCAATATTTGACAGAGAAGTGAGTCATGCATGATGGGATGTAGACAATAAAGTGGAGCTGAGACCCCAACCTGATCAGCCGCAATCTTAGTGCCTGGTGGAAAAAGCTCAAAGTATCTAATGACCCACTCCTGCTCCTCAGTCCCATTTTTCTGTATTCCATTCAGCCCATCAACCCTGCTAGACAGGAGCAGTTGGAGGCCGCTTACTGCTATAAACTGGTGCACAGAAACAGAGGACACTATTCAGCCCTTCAAAACTGTCCCACACGCTTTGAGGTGATTTGGGAAATGTAAGTGGAAAATCCAGGCACGGGTATGAAAGAGGGCCCTCATCTCTCTTCACAGAGCTTCTCCTTTCTCCAGCTTGTGCTTCATTTGTTGGTCATATTTGTAGACCCAGATTCACTGTGAATACAGCCCATATACCTCAGCCAGAGATGGCTCACAAAATCATCTGGTCTTCATCACTGCAATATTCAATAACATAAAATTCATGAAAATTACACCCACTAACTTTCCAATAACAGAATGGGAGAACATCAGAAATAGGGGCAGGTCATTCACGCCCAAGCCTGCCATATCCTTCACTAAGATCATGACTGATCTGCTCTCGGTCTGAAATCCTTTTTAATGCCCAATTCCTCATAGCCCTCAACTCTCTGGCAGATCAATATCCATCTAGCTCCTCTTCAAATACTTTCAGTCATCTAGCTCCCCGAACACCCTTGAGAAGAGAAATCCTGACATTCAATACCACCTGTTTGAAGAAAACCCTTGCTGCTCCTATATCATGGCTTATTGATATGAACAAAAGATGTTGACACAAGGGTTCAGGTAAACATGACTGGCCCTGATATCAAGTGGTTGCTTTCTGTTGACATCAAGGAGCTGAACATCACTGGACTTAATGGGAATCAGAGTAACCTCTCCAGCGTTTGGAGTCAAACATGGCACAAAGGAAGATGTTCAATATCTCAGTCCTGCGTCACCTCTGTGCGAGATCCTCAGGGTAGCTTCCCCTTCACAAAAAGCTTCAGCTGCTTCATCAATGTCTCTCCGCCCCCACCCTCCCCACCAGAAGATCAGAAGTGGGGATGGTCACCGAAGATTCCACAATGTTCAGAACATTTTGTTTCCCCCTCAGCTCCTGAACTGGTCTGTGTCCATGTGCAGCGAGACCCGGACACCATTGAGGTTTGTGTTGTTAAATGATCCATAACATTCATGTAACAGCACTGTATGACACTGCACATTGCCACAGTAAAACAAGAGTTCATTCAGCACCTAACGCTGGTTTCACAGGAATATAAGGAAGCTATTCAGTCCATTGACATTATTGGAGAAGAACAGGGACAGCCTCCAGCGTATTAACCAGGAGGAGAAGGATTCTAGTGTGATGGGCCACACCACAGCCCCTCGAAACTATTTGAAGGCGGTAGTGTAGATTGTAATGCTTTCTTATTTTAAAGGAAATGTAAAGTGTCTGTTCCAGATGCAATGTGACTGGTCAAACCACTCGGTGTGAAGCAAAACACCATCTACTTAAACATGAAAGATAAAATGAAACCAAAGAAAGAGGAATTTAGAATAACGTAATTCTATTGGCCAAGTTAACAGAATAATAGATCGAGGAACTATTACTAATAAACTGTTCCAATATAGGAAAATCCCATAAACACAGCCCTTGGCAAAAAGGAATATTCAGACACAGAATGTCACAAACATTTCTCCAATCCAGGAATGAAAAACAGCATCAAGAGATTTTTTAGAGAGGGTTGCAGCCAGGAGACGCTCACTGAAGCTTCCAACTCTGTGGAGACCCCAATAGTTTCTGATGTCACTGAGAAACCAAAACCCAGAGAAGCTAATCTGTGAGAGCTGGCCACACCCATTCAGGCTTCATTAAAATAAACACAAGGCCTCCCTAGCTTTTAGTCAACTGATCTTAACTAGCCAGATTGGTAATGATCATTCAATCTCTCTCTGAAAAGAAACCAGGACAAAATAACCTCTTAAAGCTGCAGCATCATCACACTTGTCAGCACATCGAGCTGTCAAACAGGAACCAGGGGTAACCCAGTCAAGCCCTTGGCACTGTCCAATCGGACAAAGAAGAAGCCACTCAGTCCCTTGAGTCACTTACACGGCAACAGGATGAGGCCATTCGGCCCGCTGCATCACTTCCACAGGAACAATGGGAGGCCATTCATCCCCTTGAGCCATTTAGGCAGAAACAGTATGATGTCATTCCCCCTCTTAAGGCACTAACACAGGGACCGAATGAGGTAGTTGATGCTGATTCCTGATGAACTGCTTATGCCCAAAACGTTGATTCTCCTGCTCCTCGGATGCTGCCTGACCTGCTTTGCTTTTCCTGCAATTGACTGTCTTCTCTGATCTCCAGCATCGGTAGTCTTAAGTGTCTCCTAAGTGATGCTCTAACATGATGAACAAGTGGGGCAGAGGCTGCACAGACAGACTGTTCCACATTGTTCCTATTGACTCTGTTGCTTATGATACACATGTAGGACTTTAACGTGGTTTTCTAGTGGTGAGCAGGGAAGCCATATGTCTTATGTGTAGTCTCAAGAAGGCATCTTCCATCTCCGAGAAGACAGCCTGGTGTTGTCTATGTAGGGCAGAACTGCGTGGGAATGGCTACCTGTTTCAGATGGAACGTATTGTGGTTAGTGTTGGGGATTGTGAGCAACGTGACGTTCAGTACGGGTTCACACGCCGACTGCACAATAATGTAGGGAGAGTTAATTTAGGCACATAAACTATTAGGAAAGCCACGTTAGACTGATGAATGGACTCTCTAAGTTCAAGTAATGCTGATGTTGTTCATGTTGATCTTGTCTAGTGCACATCTTGTTCAGTGTAACCTGTATGCCTTACTCTGTCCAAGTGTATTTCCACCCTATGATCTGCCTGGCCATGCTTACTATGATCTGCCTCCACTGCTCATAAATAAAGTGTTTCCCTGTACTGAGATACACGTGACAATAAATCAAACCAATCAATCCTGGGTAAACTTTGGGATTTCTCACCCTATCAATGTATCTTTTGGAAATAAAAGAGACATTGCTGCCACTCCTCGTGTTTCAGTGTCACCATTTCTTCGTCTCTCACAGCTATACAGATTAAACACGCAGTTTCTTTACTCTGTCCTCATGTTGCCATCATTCTTGTCTGTGGTGAGGAGATCATTCCGTACAAAGGAGATTAACTCTGTAGAGAGTGCCCCAAATACTCCCTCAGCAAGGCTCTACAATAGCAGGAAGATGGCTTTACTTATGTACTCGAATCATCTTACAGTGAAGGACAGCAAACCATTGACTGCACCCATTACTTACACTGGGTTTGATTCAAAGCAGAAGCGCATAGACTTGTGAGTGGGAGATCATGCTTCCCAAATTTGTTAGAGCTCTTTGATGAAGTGACCAAGAAGTTTGACGAGGGCACAGCGGCAGGCGTAGTCTCTATGGATTTCAGTAAAGCCTTTGACAAGGTCCCACAAGACATGCTGCTCTGGAAGGTTCCATCACGTGGAATGCTGGGGGAACTGGCCAATTTGAAACACAGTTTTTTGTTGGTAGGAAGCACAGGGTTTAGTGGAAGGATACATGTCAGACTGGAGCATGGGTCAATTGCTGTTTGTTATCTATGATTTGTTTGAGAATGTACAAGGCATGATTAGTAAGTTTGCAGATGACACTAAAATAAGTGGGAGCGTGATCAGTGAGGACGTTGATCAGAAGTTGCAGCAGGACCTTAAGGGTGTGGTAAAGTTGACCGAGAAATGGCAAATGGAATTTAATATAGAAGTGTGAGATCTTGCATTTTGGAAACTCAAATCAAGGTAGGAGTTTCATGGTGAATGGCAGGGCCTTATGGTTTGCAGTGGGCAGAGAGACCTTGGCGTTCATGTGCATGGTTCTGAAAGAATGGGGTCATAGTTAGATAGGACAGTGAAAAAGGCTTTTGGCACACTGGCCTTCGTCAATCATAGCATTGAGTATAGAAGTATGGAATTTATGTTGCAGTTACACAGGACTTTGGTAAGGCCGCACTTGGAGTATTGTGTTCAGTTTTGTCACCTTGTTATAGGGAGTATGTTATTAAATTAGAAAGAATGCAGAAGAAATTTACAAGGACGTTGCCAGGACTCAATGGTCTTAGTTATAAGCAGAGGTTGGAAAAGCTTGCACTTTTTCTTTAGCGTGTAGGAGACTGAGGGGGGTGAGGTGGGGGGCATTATAGAGCTGTATAAGATCATGAGGGTTTATGGATAGGGTGAATGCGCTCACTTGGTTTCCAAGGTGTAGAGAATCGAGTACTAGAGGGGATCAGTTTAAGGTTAGAGGGGAAGGAATAAAAGGGAAACTGAGGGGCCATTTCTTTACACAGAGGGATGGTACATGGATGAGCTGCCAGCAGATGTGGTTGTAGGGGATACATTAACAACATTTCAAACGCATTTCGATAAATATGTGATAGGAAAGGACTAGAAGGATATGGGCCAACTGCAGGGAAATGGGGTTAGCATGGATGGACATTTACAAAGTGGAGTAGAACCAAACACACAGAAAAGCTCGCCTCACCTCATAATCTGTTAAAATATGAGTGACACAGATCTCCTACATTCCACTATTTAAACAAAAATAACAAGTTAGTTTTTTTAACTTTAATAGTGAACACTAAACAACAACTATTCACAAATACAAGCCTTTCTTTTCTTAACTACTTACTAATTGACTGCAACTCTGTAAAAATATGCTGTTCCAACAACCCACAAAATAAACATTACAATCTCAAGACCACACAGTCTCTATCTGTGTTCACTCTTCCAGCTTCTGATCTCCCTGGGTCATGTTTTGTTTACTGCAAGTAGGTTTGTCATGAACATCTATCTTTGATAGAGATTGTTTGAGATGGTCGGTTAGCACTTCTGCTCTACAGAAGTTACTTAGCTGTTGGATGGTAGTGGCTCTCCCTCTAGTATTCAAAATGATGGTTTATATACTCCCTATGATACAATAATTCTCACAATTTGATTGCTTTCCAGGTGTCCAAACAATAATATTAAATCCCGTTGGCTTCTGGTATTCTGAGCGTTATTTAATCTCCTTGATTGCATTTGAATTGCTGTCAAAACAGCAACCAAAACTCAGGTATCCATTTCCCAGCTAATGGTGACATATGGAATAGGCTGATCTTTAGCAGGCATCTGTGGCTGTACTTTCTATTCAGCAAAACCCGTTCTGTCTTAAAGTGACCAGACATGCTTTCGGCTTCATAACGTCTCCCCCCTTCAGGAAAAAAATATGAACCATCAGAATGAAAAGATGGCTTCATTTCTTTTCCTCTAATTCTTAATCCCATTTTTATGAAATACAAAAGTATTAATCTCAGTTATACCATTCATATTAATTCTGTACACATATATAACACTGAAATAAGTCAAATTTTATCTACACTTCTTCCTTTAAATTCACGATAATACATCTGCTATAACATTTTTACGACCCACAGCATACGCATTTTGTAATTTTGTAATTTTAAAGTCGGTAACATAAGACTCCAATGAAACAGTCTCATATTTAAATATCCCCAAAAATGCGAGAGCATTGTCGTTGTTGTCCACAACTGTCTCCGACAATTTGTCATGTAAACATTAAAATACTGTCAGGCCAGCACGAAACTCAATCATTCTTTTTCAATAATGGCGATGTTGTATTTATTTCTGGTGGATATTGAGCTTTTTCGACAAGTATCCAATTGGCCATTCAATTCCATCATCATCTTTCTGCATCAATACATCTCCGAGCTTTATATCCCGAGCATCAGACACAATTTTCAAAGGATTTCAAAATATTTGGTGCAGCTAAAACTGATGCAGTGATTAAATCTGCTTTAAAATTCTCAAATGCCTCCTGGCATTGTTCTGTCCACCACAATTCTGTGTTCTTATTTAATAAATCAATCAGTGGTGCCAATATGCTGCTGAAGTTTGCGACAAACTTCTGATTGAATCCATTCAGTTCGAATAACTGAAGCACATTTTTCTTCGAGGATGGTCGTGGAAATTCCTCAAAGCCCTTCGTCTTTGTGTTCAATGGGGTCAACCTTCCATGTCCAATGTAATGTCCCAACAACGTCACCTCTGCCTTCGTGAATTCTGTTTTCTTTAAGTTTATTACCAAGTTTGCTTCTTGTAATCGTTCAACATGCTCTGCCAACTGTAACATGTGAGCTTCCAATCACTTGCTAAAGGTCACTACATCATACAGATAAACTACACAATTTGTTCATCTGGCCACAACTCTGTTCCTGAGTCTAAACTGTGGCTGGAGCATTATTCATTCACATGACATACTCGATAACGTTTTTGTCATATCTGGTATTTTTTCCAGATAGTTTAATTGACTCAACATATTTTTAATTTGAAAGGGGCCACTAAACCTTTAAAGGGATTTCCTACCACTGCTGGCAATATTAATACGTCATCCCCGCCTGCTTTACTCTATGTTGTGCCCTCTTCTGGTGTTGTTTAGCTAACTGACCTACTCAATATAATCTCTCCCTCACCTGAAAATGTGTTGCTGGAAAAGCGCAGCAGGTCAGGCAGCATCCAAGGAGCAGGAGAATCGACGTTTCGGGCATAAGCCCTAATTCTGAAGCCTTCCCTGAAGAAAGGCTTATGCCTGAAAAGTCGATTCTCCTGCTCCTTGAATGCTGCCTGACCTGCTGCGCTTTTCCAGCAACACATTTTTCAGCTCTGATCTCCAGCACCTGCAGTCCTCACTTTCTCTCTCCCTCAACTCATATACATAATCCAAGTGTGAGATCTCCGACTTCGGTCCTGTCAATTTATATTTAATAAATTTCAAAAAGCCTCTCACTTCATGTATGACTATTAACTGAAAGGAAGTAAACGGAGTAGATTTATTTGGGGCATCTTCGATGATAAGCAATTTAATGGGACACCTTTATCCCAATCATTTGGCCAATTCTGATAGTACGCTGTTAACATGGTCTTCAGCGTCTGATGCTAACATTTCAATGCTCCCTTGGATTCAGGATGTGGCGCACTTGATTTGAAGTGCTGTATGCCTAAGCCATCCATGACTTCATTAAACAGCTGAGCGGTAAAATGAGACCCTTGGTCTGACTGACTCTCTCTGGGTAAGCAACAGCGAGAAAAGAAAGCTACCAACTCCTCCACCTCCCGTTTTGCCTGAACACTCCATAATGGAATTGCCTCTGGAAACCTGGGAGACACATATATTGTGGTCAGCAAATATTGCTTTCCACTTTTATTTTAGAAAGGGGAGCTACATAATTAATCATAACCTACGGGAAAGGTTCTTCGAATGCAGGAATTGGCAACAAAGGTGCGGTTTTATTACTGCCTGTGACTTACCTACCATTTGGCATGTTTGACATGTACAACAAAAATTAACCACGTCCTTGTGCTTTCCAGGCCACTAGAAATGCTTCTGTACCTTAGCCTGAGTCTGTACACCTAGGTGACCGCCTGCAGTTAGTTCGTGTGCTACCCGTAACACAGTATGCTACCGGTAACATGATCTAGTGCACTTCGGCCCATTTCCCTTCTGAACTAACCTACCGTTTCTCTCCACGTTCAGGTATTTTCCTGCACCATTGCATCAAACAAGGTGTCAGTTAACTTAACATCAACTCCTTTGTCTTTTTTCTTTTTTCTTCCTTCCTGATGTAACTTATAACAGTGGGATCTTGTTAGTACACAGTGAGGAAAAATTCCTGAGTATATTTCTTTAACTCCCCAGTTCCCTAGTTTTCATTTGACTTCTCCACCACAAGGGGTGTCTCTCCCACCTTGGATCCTGCTAAACCGTCCCCAAGAATAAGGCGTGTTCCTGGAACTGACAGTGTGTCACTCACTCTCACTTTTACTTCCCCAATCTTGATTTGGAACTCCAACCTGATGTTTCTGTCCTCCAACCGTAATTTCGGACCCCATTCCACAAATTATCACGCTCTTGAGTAACATGTCAGAAAGAGTGAAAATACTTCCATCTCTTACTATTAGGGGCTGAGAGAAAGTGAGGACTGCAGATGCTGGAGATCCGAGTTGAAAACTGTGGGGCTGGAAAAGCACAGCAGGTCAGGCAGTATCTGGGAGGCAGGAGTGTTGACGTTTCAGGCACAAGTCCTTCATCAGGAAAGTGGGGGGTGACGGAGGGGAAGGGAGATGAGAAATAAATACGAGGGTGGGGGTTGAGCTGGGTGGAAGGTAACATGGAAGGTGATAGGTAAATGCAGGTGGAGTGTGGTGATGATAGGTCGGAGAAGAGGGTGAAATGGATAGGTGGTAGGACAGCTGGAACCCTCAAACGATACAGCATCAACATCAACTTCACCAAATTCCAAATCTCCCCTCCCCCAACCTCATCCCAGATCCAACCGTTCAAATTAGCACCGCCCTCTTGAACTGTCTTAATTGTCCATCTTCCTTCCTACCTACCCACTCCACCCTCCCCTCCGACATATTACAATCACTCCCTCCTCCATCTTCATATAGCCTTCCCAGTGAACCTCCTGTCAGCCCAGCTCCTACACTCCTATTTATCTTTCAGCCCCCTTGTCCCCAAGCCACATTCCTGACGATGGGTTTATACCAGATATGTCGATTATCCTGTTCTTCAGATGCTGCCTGATCTGTTGTGCTTTTCGGGCACCTCACTTCTCAACTATGAGAGACTGAGCAGATCTCGTATCTCACAAAATTCGAATTTATTGTCCTTTCCCTCCCCCCTCCCCCCCCCCCCCCCCCCCGCCCTTTATGAGTAAAGTTTATCCACAGAGGCAAATTCTTTACAGAGATCAGGTACTAACTCCATACCTCGCCCCTGCCTCGGCTGTGCACTCTCCTGCAGCTCCTCGGCACCACTTGGGATCTCCTTTACCAGTTTCACTAATACCACTGGCTTAGCCTCTTTTACTACATATTTTCAAAAAATGTCTTCCTTCAATGCCCAGCACTGTGTCCCCCAGCTTACAGCAGTGAAAACACCTTTTTCCCAGTGCCCTTCTTAAACCCTCAGCACTCTAATTTTAGGTGTTTCACTCCCTTATAATGAGAACACCTGAGGCCTTTCACCTCCTTTCAACCCCCTTGGGCTTCTTTTTTCATTTGTGCTAAACTATTGTCAGTGTGCTCTACTGTTCCCGTTTCAGTGTAGGATCTCACCTTCTCCCAATTTCTATCCCTCACCGGATGTAAATCCTCCCAGAAGCTACACTTCATTTCAGACACCAATGCATTTTCACCTGCCATTTCTGCCGTACTTCTCACTTCTTGAACTTTCTATTCATTCACGTGAATTCTTACCGTCTCTGGAAGTGAGTATTTAAACTTCTCCAGCAGAATTATCTCCCTTCGAGCCTCACAAGTCTTATCCAATTTTAAGGCCAGCACCTATCTGTCAAAATGACTGTGGTTAATTCTTTCAAACCAATTTAAGTCTGACCTGGTTTCGTGTCTATATTTCTGAACCTCTGTCTATGTTCTTCCAGTACCAATGCATAACCACACAAAATAGCCAGTTTGACATCAGCATAATCTCTTGACCCTTCATCTGACAGCGCTGCACATAGCTCACGAGTTATGCCCATCCGCTAAGTTTGAACTAGCATTACCCACAAGTTCACTGGACATAACATCTGCCGAGTTATTTTTTTTCAAATGAAATAAAAGCAGATTTTGACATTTTTCTCACCGAAATACGTCCCTACGTTCTCTCTTCATCTCCATCCTGTTAATTTAACTTTATTTTCTCATTTGCAATTTCTGAATTTCAAATTCCCTCTCTTTCTTTTTCCTCTCTTTCCCTTTCTCTTTCTTCTCTCTCCGTTTCCGTGTCTTTTCTCATCTTCTAACTCCAGTTGCCACGTATGCAATTTAAGTTTTGTTTTTCTAATTCTACTGCAGTTGCCTGTTTCTCTGACACTTTAAAGTTCTTGACTGACTCCATTAAAATTTCAACTTTCTTTTTGTCCCTGGTTAAACTCAATTCCATCCTATTTGCTAATTCTAAAAATATGCCCTTCTTTCTTTTTAATCTTCCTTGGCAAATTTGGCAACCACTTTAGTAATGTTAAAAGCCATTTCTCTCACTTTTAATTTAACCAACAACAAGCTAACAAAATTAAAGGAATTTTCCCATCAGTTTTATTTGAAGACCTGGGTCACTAATTGCCACGTGTTGGAATTTGCTGGGACCTTTTGTACCTCACAGTTAGCTCGCTGTGCTTGAAGATTTGTTTTCAGACGTTTCGTCGCTATGACTAGGTAACATCATCAGTGAGAGTCTCTGCTGAAGCGCTGGTGGTATGTCCTGCCTCTCTATTTATAGGTCTCGGTTTCTCATGATGGGTGATGTCATTTCCAGTTTTTCTTTACAAGAGAAGGAAGGTAGGATCTAAATTGATGCGTTTTTTGATGGACTTCTGGTTAGAATACCATTCCTCTAAGAACGACCTTGCTTGTCTGCGTATGTGTGTCTGTTGTCCCAATCAAAGTGGTGCCTTCTTTGTCTGTATGTATGGATTATAGTGATAGTGGGTCATGTCTTTTAGTGGTCAGTTGGTGTTCATGTATCCTAGTAACACGACAACAGGACAATTTCAATTACGGAAAAATGATTTTATATACACTGTGTAATGAATGTGTGTGCAGATAAGTAACATTTTTCAGATGTGCACAACAGTCTAAATGAACAACGGAGCCTCAGTTATCGAAAAATGATGCACGTGACGTATAAATTGTATAAAACATTATTTGATGCTCATCTAATGTGATACGTTCCCCTTCTCTCAATGTTCCCTCCTTTTCTGGAATTCTCGATTCTAATCTCTCATTCTTATCAGGATATGTGTTATACATTCTTGCTTCTGGTATCCCAATTTATTTCAGTTAATCCCCTTTTTAATGGGACTTCAATATATTGGCCTGCTGGGTTCTTTCAAAAGCGAGTGTCTGTCATATTATTGGAGATTAAAACTCTGGCATCAGACCAAGCATTTGAACACATTATTTTGTTGTACATGCACTGTACAAAGGACAACAGCACACAGGCATTGCCAAAAATTGAGGGATGTACGTCTACTTCTTTCAATAATCTAGTTTTGTCATTTTTCACATTTTCTCATCTATATCCTCTCTCCCGTTCTCTCTTTGTATCTAGTTAAGACATTTACCAATTATTCTCCGCGTCCCTTCTCTCAAAACTCCTTCTTTCGGTTTATACCTATTGCTCTCTTCTCGAATTAATATGATTATAAGTGAGTAACATAATTACAAAGGCATGCGGCAGGAGCTGACCAGAGTTAATTGGAAGGGGATCCGAGCAGGGCTGTCGATGGAGCAGCAAAGGCAGTAATGTCTATGCACATTTCGGAGGATATCAGAAATTCATCCCAAAGGAGATGAAACATACTCATGGGAGGACAAGGCAGCCATGAGCGATAAGGCATCAAACCAAAAGAGGAAACATACAATGTGGTGAATATTCATTGACTCTGAAACTACATAAGGCTAGTATCACTGACACTGCAGAGCTCTTAATCATGTTCAGGGAGAGAAACAGAGGGAAACATGTTCACGTTAAACACAGAAGATGGTATTACACAAGGTAAAAAGATTCAGATGAATTAAACAATTGAATTAAAATCAGTTAATTTGTTTTGCAGAATGTGTCAGATTGGAAGGTTGACCGGGGGAGAAACCCTCGGCAGAATGAGAGTAAGAAAATTAGAGACCAGAGTAGGTCACTGAGTACAGGGGTGATGGGTGAATGGGTCTTGATGTGAACTAAGGGACAGAAAGCAGAATTGCATTGCAGATATTGCAGCTCAAACCTGCGTATTTATGTAGTGCTGTAGATCACGCAACAGGAGAAGCAGAACAGCAGTCAACCAGAACCTGTAACATTTTGGCCAGGGGTAATCTCCTCAGTCTGCCATTACCATCAACACAATCTATGTTTCAATAATGACTGTGGGTGAACGTGTCAGGGTCAGAACCATGTGAACCTAAACCTGATGCTAACACAATAAAGCTACCACACTTGACCAATAGATCTGATCGAAGCTCTGCAGTCCTGCCACATTCAGTCATAAATGGTGATGGACGATTAAGCAAATGACTGGAGGACATGATTCCATAAATATCCCCGGACTACATAAGAGAACTGCCTAGTATACCAGTGCAAAACACAAGGATGTCGTATCTGCACCATTCTCAGCCAGAAGTGTGGAGTTGATGATCCACTTCACCCTCGCCATGATGCCCACAGAATCACAGATGCCAGTCTTCAACCAATTCAATTTGCTGCCCGTGACATGAAGAAACATCTGACCACAGAATGTACGACAAAGGCAATTGTCCCTGACCCCATTCCTGCAATTTAACTGAAACCTTGTTCTGCGCACCAAGTCGTGTCCCTGGGGAAGCTGTTTCATTCCAGCTCCAACTCTAACATCTCCCTGGCAATGTAGAAAATTACTCAGCTATGTCCAGTTCTCTAAGAGAGGAGTAGTTACAATCTGACCAATTACCACGCCCTCAGGCCCATCGCGATAGTCAGATTGGTGGGAGTTCTATTTGACAGAAATGTCAAGCAGCACAGAAATAACCAGCTCATGTGGAGATGGAGCTATTGTGGAAATGTCACTGGATTACTAATCCAAACCGGGATAATTCTCGGAGGTGATGGAAGTTGAAAGCAATTCATAAAATATTAAGATGCAAAATCTGGTGTCAGTAACAGTGACCTTGAAGTCAATGTCGATTGTAAACACCAATTTGCTTTACCAATGTAGTTTCCGGAAGTGAATTTCCCGTGCTTTCCTGGTCTGGCCTAAACGTGACTCCAGACACACAGACATGTGATCAACTCTTCAATGGTCTCTGAATTTGCCAAACAAGACAATCTATTGTATCAAACTGCTTTAACTTCTTAAAAGATAAACCAAGACAGAACACTCAGCACCAGTCTCGGTATCGGAAAAGGGAACAGGAAACACAGTCCTGTTGACCCTGCAGAGACCAACTTCCTAACATCTGAGAGCTTGTGACAACATTTACAGAGCTTTCCCACAGACTGCACAGAAACATCGGGAAAATGTAGGCCACTCAATACATTGAGCCTTCCTCATTTTCGTTCATGTTCAAACATCTCCAAACCACGACAAGCAGACCAAACACAGCCAGGAACCCTGGCCAGCTTACCATACATCAAAGAAATTTCGGAAATGACAGCCAGAATACTGAGACCCCTCGGAATCCTAGTCGACCCAAACCCACCAACACTCTCAAACAAAAACTAGCAAACTTAAAAGACCCAATACATCCCATGGACAAAACCAACGTCGCCTACAAAATTCCATGCAAGGAATGCCACAAACACTACATACGACACACAGGAAGAAAGTTAGCCACTAGAATACACGAACACCAGTTAGCCACAAAAAGACACGAGCCTCTCTCCCTCGTAGCCCTACACACGGATGAAAAAAAAAGCACCATTTCGACTGGGAGAATACATCTTTCTAAGCAAACACGAAATCAGAGAATTCCTAGAGGCCTGGCACTCCAACCACAACTCCATAATCAAATACATAGATATAAATATCCTCTCTCAACCCCTCAGAAAACGAACACGAAATGACATCACCACAAACCCCCAGCAACCCCATCCAGGACAAACATAGAAATAGAAAGCAGGGGACAACAGCTTCGATTCACTTGGAGGTTGCCACTGATGATGTTACCTAGCCAGGTAATGAAACGTCAGGATATCAAACCTACAGTTCAAAGAGCAAACCTACACCTGAAACCTCAACCTGAGCTACAAATCTTCACAAATATTGCAACAAGCTTCCTACGTGTTAGGTATGATTCTAACCAGTGGGGAGTTTGCCCCTGATACCCATTGATTCCAGTTTTGTTTACGCCCCTTGATACCATACTTGGTCGAAGGCAGCTTTGTTTTAAAGGGCTGTCAATCTCACCCCACCTCTGGTATTCAGCTCTTTTGTCCATGTTTGAACCACGGTAATGAGGTCAGGAGCTGAGTGGCCCTGGTGGAGCCCAGACTGGCGTCGTTGATCAGGTTATTGCTGAGCATGTGCTGCTTGAAAGCACTGACACCTCCCATCACTTTACTGATGATCGAGAGTAGACTGATGGGTTGGTAATTAGCCGGATAGGATTTGTTCTGCTTTTTGTGTATAGGAGATACTTGGGGTAATTTTCCACATAATCGGGGAAATGTCGTTGTTATAACGGTATTAGAACAGCTTTGCGAGGGCCATGACCAGTTCTGGAGCACAACTTTTCCGTACTATTGCCAGAATGTTGTCAGGGTATGTACTCTCTGGGGTATCCAGTGTCTCCATCTGTATCTGGATATCGCGTGGACTGAAGCAAATTGTATGATGACTATTTACTGAATTGCTGCGGACCACTGGTGGAGGCTGAGGTGGATCAACCACTCAGCACTTCTGTCTGAAGATTATTGCGAATGCATGAACGTTATCTTTTGCACTGATGTGCTGGGATCTTCCATTATTAAGGATGGCGATACTTGTGGAATCTCCTCCCCCAATGACTTTTTTAATTGTACATAACTATTCTCAACTAGAAGTAGAAGGACTGCAGAGCTTAGATCTGCAGAGCTTAGATCTGGGATCACTTAGCTCTGTCTATGACTTACTGCTTATGCTGTTTGGTGCACAATCAGTCCTGTTTGGTGGCTTCACCAGGCTGACACCTCATTGTCGGTATGCCTGTTGCTACTCCTGCCATCCTGCACACTCCATTGAACCACGGTTGATCCTCTCGCTTGATGTTAATTGTTGTGAGTGGGATATGCCTGACCATGAGGTCGTGCTGGAGTAAAGTTCTGCTGCTATTGATGACCCACAACACGTTATGGAAAAACAGTTTTGAGCTGCTAGATCTGTTCGAAGTCTGTCCTATTTAGCACGGTGATAGTTCCACCCAACATTGTGGAGTTTATTCTCAATGTGAAGGTGTGACTTTATCTCCACAATGACTATGCGGTGGTCACTCTTACGCGATATTCTCATGGACAGATACTTCTGCAACTGACAGATCAGTAAGGTTGTGGTTAAATATGTCTTTTCCTTCTTGTTGTTTCATTCGCCACCTGCCACAGACCCGAGCCGAGAAGTTATATCCTTTAGGACCCAACCAGCTCAATCAGTGCTGCCGAACCACTCTTTTTGTGAACATTGAAATCCCCCACCCAGAGTACATTTTGTGCCTTTTCCACCCTCAATGCTTCCGCCAAGTGTTGGTCAGCTTGGAGGAGTACTGATGCATCAGATGAGAGACGCTAGTGCATGGTAATCAGCAGGAGGTTTCCTTTCCCATGTGTAGACTAATGCCATGAGACTTTATGGGATACACAGACACTGTTGGGGGCACCCAGAGCAATTCCCTTCCAAGTGTATCCCTCTGTGCCACCACTTCTGCTGTGTATATCCTGCTGGTGAGACAGAAGATATCCAGGGAAGATGATTGGGTGTCTGGGATATAGTCATACTCACAGAATCATACCTTAAAGACAATGTCAGTCTGTTGCTTGCCGAGTCTTTTTATTTCTATTCATTGTTTCCTGCCAGCTGTCCCATTCTAGAAGCATGTCCATATATTCGCCCCAATCCTATAAGATTTGATTTTGCAAATTGGGCTTAGAGCTTTACCAAAATCTTTCTGAAAGTCCACATGCTTTACATCCCTTGCTTCTCTTTCATTTGTCTCCCAATCTGTTTCTCAAACATAATTCCCACTTCATAAATCTATGTTAGTGTTGTCTATGACCATTACTTTCAGTCCCGATAATTTCTCCCAATCAAATAACTGACAGGTTCTATTTTCCATGTAATATTTCGTTTTCCACACCAGCCTTGGTTTTCCTGGTATTGTCAGAAAGTTCCGTGAAGACAGAACTAAAGTAGTGGATTCATAGTTCTGCCACTTCCCTGTTTCTCATTCTCCTTTCTCTGGTTTCAAACTGGAAGGAACTTGCACTGTTTTTTCATACTTCTCACATTGACATAATTTGTCAAGCTATAGCAGTTCACTCTTAGAACCTTTGTGAACATTAAGCTCAGAAACCCATCAGTTCCTGCCTTAAGCTTCTCAATAATTGATCTTTCACACCATACACTCACAGGAGCATAGTCTCTGTACCAACAGAAAGACAAAACAAAGCCCTGTATAGCACTTATAACCTACGCCATGATTAATAAATGCCACACCCAAGGATCAATCCTTAACTAGTCCATTACCCCGTTCAGTTACATTCAGGGATGTATGAAGAAACACCCTCTGAGCTCCCTAGTGTGCTGCCAATCATTGTGTACACCCCATGTCTGGTTCCTCCTTCCAAAGTACAACACCTCATATTTATTAGGATTACATTCCATCTGCCATTGATCTGCCAACTGATCATTCCACTTGTATCTTCCTGTAAAATCAGACCTTATTCCTCACTGCTAACCACCCGGCCAATCTTTGTGTCAAACAGAAACTTACTTATCACAACTCCCACCCCTCCACCTACACCCCTCCAGATTTACATCGATAGCATTTATGATTGCTACAAATAATAAAGGACACATCACTGACCTCTATGGTACACCAGGGGACACTGGACTCCAATCACACAAACAGCCTTCTCCCACCACCCTCTGCCTACTCACACTAAGACAATTTTCATTGTAACTTGTCCAGTTACCCTTGATATTGTGAGATTTTCCTTTTTTTTCAGTTTTTCATGTGGACCTTTGTCAAAGGCCTTGCTGCAAAACTAAATAAGCGACTTCCTCAAACTAATTCAATCAAATCCATTAGATGTGACTTCCCTCTGATAAAGTCATGATGATTATCCCTGATCAAACCTTGCCACTCTCATTCGAGTTCAATTTTCTCCTTCCCTATTTTCTCGAGTAGTTTCCCCGATAGTGATGTAATACTCGCTCGTCTATAGTTACCTGGTCTATCTCTACCACCCTTACTGTGAATTTGGCATCATATTAGCTGTTCTCCAGTCCTCTGGCACCTTCCCTATGATCAGATTCTAATTAAAATTTCCAGTCAGGGTCTTTCTTCCTTTGGGACCTGCAGATTGGTCCCATTTTATACCAGACAAAGCCTCACACCCCTGCTCGTATTTTACATCAATCCCTTCAAGAGCTTTCCGGTCCATCTTCTTGAATTCTGTACCTGCATCGTCCTTCTCCCAAGTAAAACATCTGTGATGTTTCCATGTACCAATCTATCAATGTTCTCCGGGTTGACATGCTGATTGCCTCTTTGGTTTCTAATGGACACTAAATGTTTGCTGATTATTCTGTTCTACTTGTGCCTGTAGAATATCGTGGGATTCTTCCTTATCTCACATGCTTGCGCTTCTCTGTGCCCCTCTGTTATTCTCTCCCTTCTATATTTCTAAGTTGCACTTCAATCACCTCTCATCTTTTGAAACTCGAGATTACTGTAAGTAATCTAAAATCACAGGCTGAATTTCCCTATCAGACAATCTTGCCATTTTAGGGATTAATCTGGAGAATACCTTTTGCAGTTCCTCTGTCGTCAGTATATTCTATCTTAGATTGGGACTCCAGACTGTACACAATACTCTAACTTTAGTCTCAGCAACACTCTTATGCAGCTGGCGCACAACATCTTCTGTATTCTAATTACATTCATCTGAATGTAAACCTAACTTTTAGTTTCCTATTTGCTTGTGTTCTTAAGTTTTCTTCTGAAATTAGTGTGAAAGTTCTTTAAAAAGATCCTCCTGAATATCCAAATATACGTTATCCTCATTGCCTTCGCCCACAAGAATCATCTTCAAACCATTCCAAACAATGTTTGCCACTTACGGTTTTCGTTTCATCGATGCATTATCATACTCCCCAATTTTGGCATTACCTTCTGTATATCGAGTAACACGTTCTTTGTAATCGAGCCCAACAGACATCCATCCGCGAATTACAAGTTACTGGTCTGTAGTTCTCCACTCTCCATCTTCATCCCTTCTTAAACTGTTGGATAATATTTATAACCTTTGCCTTATCCAGATTGTCTAAATATCTTTCGGGAATGTATTGGAAAATAACGTGAAAATCTGCGATGCAATCTATATGTCTATTGCGGCTTCTTCTGAAATTCTTGTATGAAGTACATCTAGTCTGTCAGATTTATAAATACTCAATCCAGCTTTCTTTTCAAAGATGACGTCAAGACTGATAAGAATGATCTTAGATTTTACTTACACAAGTCCCATGGTCACTTGGTATTTCTGGGAGAATTTCTGGATATTCTGCCTTGAAGATAGACACAAAAAAACTGTTTCTTTCCCCTGTGATTTCTCTGTTCTCTTCAATAAATTACCCTGTCCGCACACCCACTTTTCCACATTTGACCGTGTTTTTACTTTTGTTTCATACGGTGATGTACGTTTTCTTTAGCAGTGTTTATGTTTTTCTTTTGGTTGCATGCATTTTTTCTTTTTGAATTTCTTCTCAGCTTCTTGGTCTTCCGTTGCTGGGTCCTATATTTCTTTAAATCCACTGGCTTACTACAACACTTAACATTTTTCTAAGCTGCTTCCTTTGATCTAATAGGTAGTTGAAGGTAAGTCTGAAAGTGATAGGTCAGAGAGGAGGGTGGACCAGATTGATGGAAAGGAAGATGAACACATAGGAACGTTTAAAAGGGGGGAGGGTGCTGACTTGGAACATTGGACTGGCATAAGGTGGAGTTAGGGGAAATGGGGAAACTGGTGAAATCTATATTAATCCCATGTGGTTGGAGAGACCCAAGGTCGAAGAGGAGCCTTTCTTTATTCATGCTTCGGGTAGTTAGGGTTTGGCTATGGAGGAGGCCTGGGACTCTCATGTCCTTGGCAGATTGGAAAGGGGAGTTAAAGTTTTCAGCCACAAGGTGGTGGAATTGTTCAATGTGGCTGTCCCAGATATGTTCTCTGAAATGATCCACCTGTCTTGCCAATGTAGAGAAGAACACACTGGGTTTAATGGATGCAGCAGATGAGGCGTTCTGTCTCCTTCATCACCTACCACTTTCAACCCCACCTTCATATACCTATCGCATTCCTAGCTACCTCCCTTCTGCCACACCTCCTTCTCATTTATCTCTCAGCCCCCTTGACACATAAGCCTCATTCCTGATGAAGGGCTTATGCCCAAAACGTCAATTCCCCTGCTCCTAGTATGCTGCTTTACTATGCTTTTCCAGCACCACACTCTTCGACTCTGATTTCCAGCATCTGGAATCCCCACCTTTTCCTCACACCTTCATGGTTTGCATGATTCTGATTTATAACAGTTACTTCAAATAAAACAAAAACTCTCGTGTACTCAAACAGCATAAAAGAAAACCAATACATTGTGGTCACTGATCCCAAAAGGTCTTTTACAGCAAACCTTTCAATTAGCTCTACTGATCATCCAACACCAATTCCTAAATAACCTGATCTCTAGCTCAGTGCTCAACAAAATGTTAATGCAAGCCATCTAACACATGCTCATGAAATCCATTTTCCCAGTATTAGAATTCAGTTGTGTTAACACAGTTTAGATGTAATGTAAACAGTACATTATTACTGCAGTACCCACAAATGTGTATGTCTTATTTTCCTGTTTTATAACATGCCCAACATTTGCAGCTTTCACTTTGACATATAACTCCCATCAATGTTTCCTTCTCCTTGCTGTTTTTACGCTCCACCTTACAAGATTATGTAGAATCTGATCGATGTGGGCTTTGGGAAGATTAATGGTAGAGATCATCTCGCCACATCATTTATGATCTTCTTGAGCATCATTGTGACATTTTCTCCAGATCTCCCGTTATGCTAGTGGAGTAGAGAAGGACAATGATCGTTCAACAATGCTCTGTATTACCCCCAGAGAGCTGAGACTGCTGTAACCTGGGTGCGAAACTTCTAGCAGGCTGGTAAAGCATTGCTGCTGCTGTACAGGATCTTCGTGAGATCACATCTGGAGTAGTGTGTGTAGATTTAGTCTCTTCAATGAAGAAAAATGTTGTTGTATTGGAAGCAGCTCAGAGATGGTCCCCTCAACTGTTTCCTTCAATGAAGGTGCTAGCTTATAACGAAAGGATGATCAGGTTGATCCAATAGCCATTCGAGTTTACAAAAATGAAAGAAGATCTTTTCTCAACATGGATGACAGGAAGGAGTCAACAACTGAAGCGAATTACACAGATAGTGGAGGAATTCATTCCGTTCTCCAGCCTGTTACACAGGAACATCAGAAGGATATTCAGGTCTTTGACTCTGTCACATCAGAATAGGACGAGTTTGTTCAGCCCCTGGAGCCTGATGTATATTTTCAGGAGGAGGCCAATCAGCCCCTTCAATCTATAACACTGCACCCAGAGTAGGCCATGCGTCGGCACCAATATCCTGTTACACAGCAACAGGGTCAGTCTATTCGACCACCTCAAGTCCGTAACATAGGAACTGAAAGCGGTCACACAGTGACTGAAAATTAGTTAGACTGCGTTAACAGGAGGCCATTCAGACCCACTGAGCCTGTTGCAAGGGAATTGTATAAGGATAAAAACTATCTGAGACTAATTTCATGAGAAAGGAGGAGGTAATTCAGACTGTTGTATGGGAATAGGAGAAGACCAATCGCACCTTTGGTCCCATCTCTGGGATACATGAGGAGACCGTTTAGTATCTCCTCCTATTATGGAGAAATATGAGAAGACTCATCAGCCCCTCAAAATGTTACACGGCAACGGGAAGATTCCAAAATCCATCACCCCTCCAACGCATCAACAGGAGGAGGTCATGCTGGCCTTGGAGATGACAACATGGGAACGCAAAAAAAACTCCATCCCATCAATTTTGTACACCAGCAGGATAATGAGTCCATTCAGCCACACATAGCTCTTATGTAGCAATTGGAGCAGATCTCTTAAAACCTTTTGCCCATCAAACAGGAATTCAAACAAAGCGTAAAGGTTTTCGAAAGGGAAGAACTCATAATAACTGAATAAATTAGGGAGTAAAATGTAACAATAAAGTATTGTAATTTAAGGTAAATTATTAAGATCTATTGTTGAGGACATTTGCAAACTTAAACCACAATCCATCGGACTCAACATGGTTTTAGAAAGGATAAATCATGATGGAAGCGTTTTCTTGAATTATTTAAAGATGTGACAAAAAAGGTGGATAGTGGAAATCCTGGAGATGGAATATGTCTGGTCTTCGTGAATGATTCAGATACGTCGCTTCTCGAAAGAGTGAGTGGTAATATCAGACAGCATCGGTTTAGGAGTAATTTATTAGCTTGGATGGAGGATTGGTTAACCAACAAAATGCAGTCAGATGGAATAAATGTGTCATTTTCTTTTGGAAAATGCAATTTGTGGGATGCCTTAGATTTCAGTACTCATGCCTCAACAATTTGTGACCGATATTATTACTCGGTTGACGGGATTGAAAATACTATCGCTACATTTTCAGATGACACTAGCATTGGTGGGAAATGACTTCGGAATGATGATGCAAGAGATTTAAAACTATATGGATAGGTTTGGTGAATGGGCCAACATTTAGCAATGAAAATTAAAGTGGGCATAAATGGCGTTATTCAAGCCTAATAAAAAGGAAAACCGTTATCTAAATGGAGAGAAACTTCAAAGTGCTTAAGTGCAGAGGGATCTGGGTGCCTGCTTGCATATCACAGAAAACTTGCAGTTGAGTACTTCAGGTAATGAGAAATGCAAGCATAACTTCAGTGTTTATTTGTAAAAGGATAGAGTAGAAAGGTAGGGAATGTTGCTGCAGCTATGCAAGGCATTAGTGAGGCTGCAACTGGAGTAAAGTTTGGGTGTCCTGCTGAATGAGATATTTGCATTGGAGGCATTTCAGAGGAGCTTTATTAGATTGATTCCACAGTTGAAGTGTTTGTCTTATGAAGAGAAATTGAGCAGTTCAAGCCTATACTTTCGAGTTTATAAGAAAGAGAGCTCATTGAGTTCGGTAAAATGCTATACGTAATTGAAAGTGTAGATGTGGAGTGGACATTTTTTCATGAGCCGCAATCGACAACAAGAGACTAGAGTTTGAGGATGGAGAGATGGCAGGAAAGTGGAACAGAGGCCACGTTGACATCAGTCATCATTGTATTCAATGGTGGGGCAGGTTCGAGGGGTTGGATTCCTGACTGTTTCTCCTCGTTCATATTCAGCTTTTCGCCTGTGTTACACAGTAATGGGGGAGGATTGTGTATGAAACAGGAAGCAGGCACTCCGGATAGATCAGTCTTAATCAGTCAGACAGAAGGTCACCAGAAGAGTCACACAGTGACCAGTGCTCGGTCCTCAACTATTTACAATCTATACCAATGATCAGGAGGATGGAAGAGATATACAGATACTGAGTTTGGTCATGTTGCTGTGATAAGCAAGAGATTAAATTATCAAGAGAGGGTGGAGGGTCGACAGATAGATAGAGAAAGGTAAAGGCAATGGATAGTAATTTGGCAGGTGCAATAGAACATGATATAACCTGTCATTTCATTTACAGGAATAACGGAAGGCAGTATATTACTGAAATGGAGAGGGATTACAGGACTTAATGATACTGTGTACTGGAGGGTTCACTCAGACCCGTTCAGATATTGGAGGTTTTGCTCCATCCCTGACCATCTGCTCCCAGACACTCCAAGTGACCCCATTGCTCTCCGTATACATGGAATGTTTTGAAGTGTTTGGTTGGTGATGGGGATAGTGTTTTCAAACATATATCAAGGGGACGACCTTTATCCAAGATACATTCATTCCTTTCTACATGGAGACCCGAAGACGATGGCGATGGCAGCCTGCTTCGGAATGAAGAGGCTGCGGTTGCTGTCAGGACAGGGGTATTCACCAACATGATGTACTGTGATGGGCACGCTGCAAGATTAATACAGAGAGTGCTCCTTCAGTTCCTCTACCTCTCCCCATTGACACGGCTACTCCGCAGATGCCATGTACACCATCGGGAATCACACTACACTGGATACTCCCGGCAGCTCCCTGCTGAGGGAGAAACAATGTATTTACCTCATCCACCATATATATCCTCCGTCACCGAATGGTTACATTGATGGCAACATACTGGGAGATAATGGCTATGTCAACCAGTCCTGTTTGGAAAGTTCCGGAACATAGAAGCTGAATGAAACAATGACCCGAACAGCCACTGGCAGCACCATCCTCCCACTGGTGTGAAGCTGCAAGACGTGTTGAAGGAGGTGACGCCACTCTGTGACCTGCTCCTTGTTCAATCAGGGTCCCCTCACGCTCTGCTCCTGGGTTAAGTGGAGCTTGGGAAGCTGTTCCTGGTAAACCCGGGGTGGATATAGCAGATCCCTTTCCCCACACACACTAACTCCGTGGTTTCAGAGCTTCCCCTCTCTGCAGCCTCTGCTCCATTTGTTGTTCATGTTACGGGCCCAGATGTTGTAACTGCACTCCCCAGGCTCCATTCAGAGGTGGGTCACCAAATCCTTCAGTCTCCCTCAATATCTGAGGCACTCACAGCACAACCTCCATGAAACCATCCCCAGCCCCTCCACTAACTTTGCGATAACAGGAATCAGTCAGAAACCCCTTGGCTTAAGTGTTGTGGACCTGACCAGATTCCCGCAAAATATTTTAAGAAGGCCGCTTAGACCCAAACCTTTCCTTATTTTGAATATAGATGTGAAGTGTGCCTTACAGATATGTTGTGATTGGTCAAACCACTCGACATTAAGCAAAATATAATATATTTAAATGGGTTAGTTAAAATACAATCAAATAAAAGAACATTTCGTGATGGCTTTTATGTTGGAACACTTACACAAACAATAGATACCGTACCTTATTGGCATACACTGTTGGCACAAAGATAAATTCAAACACAGATTCTTACAGCAGTTTTCGGATCCAGGAGAAATCAACATCAACAGAGATCTCAGAGAGAAAGGCAGCTATGGATCATATATTGCCACTTCCAAACCTTCTGGGACCCCAAGCAGCTTCTAAATGCTGCAGCTAAAAACAAAACGAGAAAACCTGTTCTGGGAGAGCTGGCCACTGGCTTGCCATTGTTATCACCGTTTTAATAAAACTTAAAGGCTTTCTCGGTTATTTACTTAAACTGTTTTCAGACAGCAGTTCTTCCCCTCTGCCTTTAAAACCTCTCTTCACAAAAAACCCAAGAGAAAATAAACTTTTTACATTGATAGTATACTCACAACTACACATTTAATAAAATGATCCATCAATATACAAAGATGGATTCATTTTAGACCTCCTAATTTTCCTCTATTAGTGGACTGGAATGCATATATATATATATATATATATATATATATATATATATATATATATATATAATTACGTTTACTCTGCGCATACAAATGTTCACAACGAGATTCGATTTCAGTCATTTTACTCCTGCCACAGAATGCCTTTGTCTTTCTTCATCCAAGTCTCCACAACATGTCAAAACTTAAGTTTTCTCGCCTTCTCACCTGTATAATTTCAAATTGAATGGCAGCAATAATCAGCTCAATAAAAACAGACTGGTATTTTTCTCCCTAAACTTTTCCAAAAACTTTAAGGGGTCACGATCAGTGATAAAGATTTGTCTCAGTATGTTATTCGCAATTTAAATGCTGAAATGTTGCAACGCCAACACCAAACTCAAGACCTCCTTCCCCATTGTGGAATAAATCTGTTGATGTTTCCACTGAGCACGCCAACCACACGTTACATCATGGAGCACTCCTCATCTCTCCAATAGTCCCACTGAATGGCATAGCTCCTCATGTATCAGCATATAAGAATTGCATCCTTCTGTACCTCTTAATACTGTAACCACTTTACCTGTTCCTCCTGGCCTATGCCAGTAAACCTTACTCTCACAGATATATGTTTTAAGAAGATCTCACACATTCTTCTCAATCCCTCACAGTACCCAAACTTTGATTTCTGAACCAAATTATCATCATCAGCCATTTCAGTTCCTAAGCTTGCCAAAATAACTCTTTGCTTTTCTACATGAGTTCTCACGACTGCAGGAAGTGAAGTGTCGAACTTCTCCAAAATAAGAATCTCTCTCAGAGTGTCATAGGTTTTCTGTGTTTTAAATACCCTTTCCCACCTTTCAAAATTACTTTGTTTGATTCTTTCAAAGACAACGTGCGTTTAACCAGGGATGCTATTTTAGATTCCTGAAACACTGTCTGTCGGTTTCTGGCACAAGCTCAAATGCATTAAGATGGCTTTCTTCACCTCCTCCGATAGGGATGCAAATACCTATCAGCTTTGTTTGGATCAACTAAATCCACATGTTCTCTGGCAACTGCACTTGTTTAGCCACTTTCTGAAATGGAATTAAAAGTCTCCTTCATCATTCTCATCAAATTTATATAATGCCTGAATGTATTCAAACAGATCCCCATCAGGCCTTTGACTACTATAGGGTTGATCACCCTGGCAATCCTCCTTATCCAGCCTACCGTCTGTCTTCATCTCCACTTTCTATGGCAACTTTCCTCTCTTATTACTAACTTTTGAACTTGAAACTCTCTGCTTTTCTTCTCTCTTTCTCTCTCTTTCTTCTTCATTTCCTTTTCTTTAATTTCTATTTTTCATCATAATTCAAACTGTTTCAATTCCTTTTCATGTTCAAGGTGCCTCATTTGAAATTGAATTCTAGCCATTTCCAAAGAGTCTGATGGCGGTTTCACCAAATGTAATTCCCGAACTATGGATGTAATTATCTCTCATTTTTTCACAGACAAACGCAACCACAACTCCAGATTGTCTGCCAATTCCTACAGCTTTGCCTTCATCACCTTTTGTAAACCCCCCAACTTTACTTCTTCCACACCCAGAGAACTCTTAGTGACTGAAAGAATCTTTATACACAAAACACTGTTTAAACCAACCGAATTCAGTACCCGGAACAAAAGACACTAACAGCTACCTTACGCGACCTTTGAACCCAATAGCGTCCCGACTCATACTTTCCAATGTCCGCAAGAGCTTATTCTGGATTCTCTTGTTTCCTCCCACAATCCAAAGATGTGCATGTCAGGTGTATTGGCCATGCTAAATTGTACATAGTTTTCAGGGATATGTGGGTTAGGTGTCTTAGTCGGGGTAAATATGTAATAATAAGGTAGAGGAATGGGTCTGTGTCGGTTACTCCTCGGAGGGTCGGTGTGGACTTTTGGGTCGAATTGCCTGTTTGAAAATTCTAAACCCAATTTGGTATTATCGATTTAGAACCATACAAGAGTCCCCAGTTTGCTATAGACGAACCAGACTGCCTCAAAATAGTTTAAGAAGGTAGATTGGACGCCAACCTTTTCTTATTTTAAATGTAGATGTAAATTGGGTGTTCCAGATGTGATGCTACTAGTCAACCCACTCACCATTAAGCAAAACACAATATATTTAAACACTCTAATGAAAATCTATACAAAATGAAGAGGAATTTAGAATAACCTAACTATTGGAAACCTTAACCGAATAATGGATACAGTACTTTCTATAAATGAACTGTTCCAATATACTAAAATGACCGAAACACTCCTCTTGGCAAAAAGGAACATTCAGACAAGCATTCTTGCATACAGTTCTCCAATCCAGGAGGAAACAGCACCAAGTGAAGTTACAGAGACAATAGCAGCTAGGGATAATTTACTAAAACTTCCAACCCGTTTGGGACCCTAAGCCCCTGGTAACTGTTACAGCTACAAGGAAAGCACTAGAAAGCCTGGTCTGTGCCAGCTGGCCATTGTTACTACGATTTATTAAAAACCTTAAAACGTCGTAAGTTATTTACTTGTGCCGTTTTCAGTCGGCAGTTTGGCCTTTAAGATCTCTTACTAAAAAAAGAGTAGAAAATAATCTTTCATTCAAAAAAATGACAGCATTGTCACACACGTTAGATGCCTGCTCCCTTACTCAGTGGGCTTCCTCGTTTTACTGATCGCAAGATCACCTGAGAGGGGCAACAACAGGTACAGAAGAAGTTACAATGATGTGCTTCATAACTTCTGAAACACGCCTGTCCATGGATCATCATATGGACATACAGGGAAGTGAACAATAGCCTAACACACACCATTTCATTATTTCTGAGCTACACAATGCCAGCACTTGATACACGAGGGAGACAAAACCCAAGGCCAGGGAAAGATACAGTGGGACAGAGAGATTCACATTACAGACAGAACCAGGCAGTTAATTAACTGAAAATATGTTGTGGAAATATGGGGAAAAAGACAGGTCAGTGGGACTAACTGCAGAAGTGAGATCTTCGAGAGTAAAATGACAAGAATTGGAACGTTGAATAAAGGCATTGTCAGATCAGCTGAAATAGTTTGTTACATCAAATTCTGAATCTGCTTCACAGAACATCACAAATATCATAAACTGGGACAAGACGACAGCCAGCATGGAGAGCTGTGCAAACCATGCTAGTGTGTTGATCAGTAAACGGCGCTATCTGGAGAGTATTGCAAACTTTACTATCATATGCTAACTATACTCGCATCAGGTTTGTTGTTGTTGTGTGTGTGTGTCCTCATCAGAGACTGAGAGAGAGAGAGTGCGTGTGCGTGCGCAATAGGCGTGGTTGAATGCGAAACTCATTGTTTGAGAAGGAACGCACATGGAGGAAACTATTTTAAATACAAACGAACAACTGGCAGGCTTTTTGTTAATCAACAGAGAGAACGAGAGAAGTTTCATGGACAAATGAGTAAAGTGGTTGATAATGTTAAAATAAAGGCATTGACAGACACAATAGCAATATACATCAGCATGCACATGAATGACAGATAGATGGAAGTTTGGCGTGAGTTCGAATCAGATTTGTTTCGGCAGGTTTGAAGCCAGGAGCGTCAGCATCAGATTATTAACTTCATTAAGACTGTATTTCATAACTCAAGGTTCAAACAGCAGATGGAATAAACCAGTGAGACATGTCCTGGAGTGGTGAGTATTTCAAGTTAAAAATGGTCAGGGATTGGGGTCAAGAATGTGCTCATAGTCAAAGGGATCGCCCACAGTTGTGACCTGTCTGCTTCAGCCGCAGATATTGGCCACGGATGGGATGGAAACAGTGGAAGGAAGTGGAGTTTGTAACCAGAACAGTAGACAGTGACCTCCATGATCTTAATATTTAAATAACAAATAACAGTGCATTGTGGTTCTCTGCTGAAACTGAGTAGGTCATCATAGAGACCCATGAGTAACACTGCCACAGCAGAGAGGGAGACAGTAATTGAACACGTCCATTGATGGTCTGGAGAGTGAATATGTGGATTCAGAGTTTCAACAGGAAGAATAATAGTGCAAGAAGTGTAGACTACATGAAAAAAACAATAATAGTCATAAAATGTTTATAGAAAACAAAATCTGGACAGTGACACTTACCAGGAACATCAACGATAGGCAGGAAGGGATAATAAAAGGATTGAATAATGAGAAGAGCGTAATAGATCAGTGATGATAATGACAACCAATCAAATGCAGAAAGATTCCAAACATATTCCTGTCTATTGTTGGCATATTCCAGTCTAATGTTCTCAGATTCTGATCATTTGTTGGAACATTCTAGTCTAATGGTCTCAGATTCTGATCTCTCCTCTCCCTCTCTCTGGCTCTGCTGATCCCTGTCAGTGCTGTCGGTGATACTCCCGCTCATGTTATGGGCTAATACTTTGAACGGAGACCATTTATCATTAAAAGATGGAAACCCTCCACTGGGATAATTAGAATCCATGGAGATTGGCATTAATTGCGACCACTGAACAAATAGGCTCAGTAAACCAGTTCCATACATCACTTTTCATTTACTGGTTTTGGATGGAATGGATGATGGTTGCTCAGGAAGGACCATAAATCTTTCAATCATTAAAATCTTATTTTTCCTTGTATATGAGAGTATTACCAGAACACTGCAGGGGTCGAAATATGTACCACTTTGTTTATGAAAGGAGGCAGTTGTAAAATAATAGATAGGCTGCATAAAAAAGTCGGGTGGGCAAGTTTCTAGATACCTGAACACAAAGTACAGTACTTATTGACCAGTGTGAGGCTACTCCTGGTGTTAATGCCCTTTTGTCAAGTACTTTCAGAACCTTGAGACAGAGCATTGAGACTGCTGCTCAGGAACTGGCCGATGCAATTTTGTCCCTGTGGACCTCTTACAGAGGGATAAGAGAATGCCATTCAGCCCATAATAGCCTTTTTGCTACTTGAAAGGTGGAGAGCGGGAATATTGGCACATTTTGCCAAAAGAATCATTTAAAACAAAGAGATGTGTCGCTGCAGCTGTATGAAGTGTTATTGAGATGGCACGTGGAGTACATTGTGTTGTTTGTGTTACTCGAACTGAGAAGGGAGGATCCTTCATTAGGTACAGTTTAACCGCTGCTCGTAATCCACACGTTGCTGTGTCATTTGATGTCTCGGGTCTGTTACACAGGGGCAGGAGGAGGATATGAAGCCTCTCGAGTGCGTTACAGAGGAAAAAGAGGAAGCCATTAAACCTCTTGAAGCTATTTCAGAGTGCCGGGAGGAGGCCATTCAGCCTCTCGACCCTATTACAGAGGGGCAGGAAATGTTTATTTAACATTTCAAGTCTGTTACACATAAATATTAGTTTTAAAATAGTTATGGAATAGGAAAGACTTGAAGTGAACATTAAAGTTCTAACTTTGAATATGGCCAACTTTGAAAGTGTGAGGCGAGTCCTCTGAAAGGCTGATTGCGATATGCTATTCACAGGTAAAGGGATGTTTGGAAAATGCAAGGCCATCAAAACTTGGATTCAGAGAGTCCAGAGCTAACGTGTTCCTATTAGTAAGATGGGCAAGGCCGGTGGGTGCAGGGAGTGCTGGATGGCTAGATGTTTTGATGCTCTGGTCAAGGTAATGAAGGAGGCATATGCCAGGTAAACAAAGCTGAGATCAAGTGAATCCCGAGAGGTGTATAAGGGCAGTAAGTGCATAGTCAATGGGGAATTCGGGCCAGAAAAAAAGTGAACATGAGATGGCTTTAAAAATAGGGTTAATAAGGCATTGAAGAAAATTTACACATATTTTATTGGCAAAAGATTAACTAGGGCTTACAGATCAGTAAGGCTACCTATGTATGGAACCACAGGAGATTGGAGGGATGCGAAATAAGTCTTTCTCCTCAGTATTTAATGTTTAGGAGGTTACAAGAGCGATAAAATGAAGAAATATATAGTGATACCTTGAAAGTGTCTATATTTCAAGAAGATGTTGGACATTTTAAAACGCATGAAGGTGAACAAATCCCTGGGACCTGATCAATAGCTTGTGGGAAGCTAGGAAAGAGATTGCTCAGCCTTTTGCTGATATATTTGTATAATTGATTTCCACAGGTGAAGTGTCAAAATATTGGAGGGCTGCTAACGTGGTGTCATTATTTAAGAAAGTAAGAAAAAAAGGTAACTATAGATCGCTGAGCCTGACGTCAATGGTGACTAAATTGTTGGAGGGGATTTTGAGGAAAGAATATATATGCATTTGGAAATGTAAGGCTGAAGAGGGCTTTGTACATTGGACATCACGTCTCACTGACTCGGTGGAATTTTTTGAAGAAGTGATGAAGATGATTGATGAATGCAGGACAGTGACAGTTGTCTTTATGGAATTCAGAAAGAAAAACAAAATGGTATACATGGTAGACTGGTTAGCAAGGTTAGACTGCCTGGGATCCAGAGAGAGCTCGCCATTTAGATCCAAACTTTTCTAGAATATTGGAGATAGGGCGTGACAGTGGACATTTGTTCATTAGACTTGGAGACCTTTGACCAGTGGCGTGCCGCAAAGCTCAATAGTGGGTCCACTGCCTTGTGTCACTTATACAAATCATTTGCATTTGATTACATGAAGAATGGTCAGTAAGTTTGCAGATAATTCCAAATTTGTTGGTGTAGACGACAGTGAAGAATGATCTCTCAGAATATAATGGGAGTATGCTTAGTTTAACCGAGAAGTGGCAGATGGAGTTTATTTTAGTTAAATGTGAGGTGTTGTATTTTGGCAAGACACATCAAGGCAAGACATTTAGGTAGGGTCCAGTCGAAAGCTGCCAATCAATGAGAACTCCATTGAAATGATCGAATCCATGCCGTGAGGAAACAGGCTATTCAGCCCATTGAGGCCACACCGAACCTCTAAACAGTATCCCACTGGACAAACCCGTACCCAATCCCTCTGAGCCTGCATTTTCCATGGTTAATCCACCTTGCCTACACATCCCTGGGTAGTATATGCAATTTAGCTTGGCCAATCTAACCTTATCTGTATGTCTTTATACTGTTGGAAGAAAACATAAAATCCGGAAGAAAATCATACAGACAGGGGAGAATGTGTAAACACCACACAGACAGTCATTCAAGGATGGAATTAACCAAAAATCGCTGTGCTCTGAAGCAGTAATACTAGTCACTGAGCTCCTGTGTCACCTTGTGGTGCAGGCTCTACGTTCCTTTAAAGTGCCGTCACAGGTAGACAGCGCAGTGAAGAAGGCACTTGGTGATCTTCCCTTTATTGGTACGTGACATGACATGTTGCATCTGTACAGAACATTGTTTTGGCCACTTTTGAAATATTGCCTTTAATTCTGGTCTCCCTGCTGTCAGAAAGATGTTGTCAAACTTGATAGGGTTAGAGTTACAGGGAGAGTTTGACTAGGCTGGGACAATTTTCAAGTGTTGAGGCTGAGAGTTGACCTTAAAGACGTTTATAAGAGCATGAGTCAATGTCTTTTACACAGGATAAGCGAGTCCAAAATTAGAAGACAAAGGTTTAAGGTGAGAGGGTAAAGATTTAAATAGGGACACTTTCACACAGAGACTGCTGTATGTATGGATTGAATAGCCAAAAGAGGTGATGGAGTCAGGTACAGTTACACCATTTAATGAAAACATGCATGGGGAGTGATTAGAGAGATATGGACCAACTGCTGGCAAGGAGGGGGGAGAGATTTATTTAGGATATTTGGTCGTCATGGACGATCAGACCGAAAGGTCTTTTTCCGTGCTGTACATCTCTGAGACTATTTCCTCTTGAGTGTATAACACTCAAGGAAGATGCTATTCAGTTCTGAATTCTGTGAGTCAACTTGTTTGCTCAATTGCTGAGAGTAAAATACAAAAATACATCATTCAGATTTTCATTGTGTTTTGCAGAAACAGGAGAAAGGCTTTTAATCTAGAGAAGCTGTAAGGAATGTGAAGAGGCCAATCAGTCCCTCAATACCATTTCACAGGAGCAGCAGGTAAACGCAGAGCTATTGGAGCCTGTTAGTCAGTAGCCGGGGGAGGACAGCTACTTTTGCAAACCTTGGATCAGGAGGCAGTCGTTCGGCTACCCAAGATTGGGACACAGGAACAGGACTGAAAAATGTGTTGCTGGAAAAGCGCAGCAGGTCAGGCAGCATCCAAGGAGCAGGAAAATCGACGTTTCGGGCATAAGCCCTTCTTCAGGAAGGGCCCGAAACAACGATTCTCCTGCTCCTTGGATACTGCCTGACCTACTGCGCTTTTCCAGCAACACAATTTTCAATACTTATCTCCAGTATCTGCAGTCCTCACATTCTCCTACACAGGAACAGGAGGCAGTTATTCAACTGCTTGATATTGGGGCACAGGGACAGGAGGGAGTCACTCAGTGCTCGAAAATGGGGCACAGAGAAATTTGGAGGTTCGTGAGGTCTCAGGATCCTGTTACACAAGGACAGCAGGTGGTGATCCACTCCCGACCAGGATGGGACACTAGGAAAGAGGGGGGAGTTTGCTTGGAACAAGCAGAAATGTATGAAAAAAATGCATTAGTGGTCCATTCAGTCCTGCCCCAACATTCACTAAGACTACGACTGATCTGATGGTGATTCCATCTTCTATTTTACGGAGACTGTCCTCTCTGCAGCCTCTGCTCCTTTGTTGGTCATGTTGCAGACCCTGATGCTGTAACAACAGTTACCATGACTCATCCAGAGGGATGGGTGAAACCGAATGAATCAGAATTTGAAGGGTCCAATAACAAGAATTAAAATACAAAACAAAGGCATTGCCAGCTGTTTATTACTCTCACATTCGCATCCAACTCACATAACCAGCCCATCCATTACATATTCAGAATGGAGCACTGTGTCGATCCGGCTAGTGCACAGCTGTATGCAACCCAGCTATGTACAGAGTGAAACTCTGTGCAGCCCACACCAATGCTTGATCTATAATCCTGGGCTAAATGTCCAGTGTGGGGAGTTGTGCAGTCCGCACTGGTTCATTCATATATAACCCGAGGCTGTTTCATTTTTCGGTAACACTGTATTAGATCACTGCCCAGTGTGGAAAAACATGTAACCAATGCTGGAAGTGACAGGATGTGCAACTCCCATCCATTTACAGCTCCATATCTCCACTGTACCTTGACAAGGGATGCTGCGAATGTGAAAGTCACTGCGAGGAAGAGATGTAAATGGAAACAATTTACATACCAATAGTTCTGATTAAGGCGAGTATCCCTCTAGTATTTAAATATGGAATAACTTAGATAATATCCAAGGAGTCTTTGTGAATGGTGCAAACAAGTAAGGGTGGTGGTGGTAATGTTATAGTGGTTGCACTGTAAGCCTTCAAATAATCAATGGGAATTAGAGGAACAAATATGCAGGGAGACTGGCGAGAATTGCAGGATCATTAGGGTTTTCATAATAGGTGATTTTAATTATCCTAACACAGATTGGGACTTCCAGAGGGTTAAGAACTTAGATGCAACGGAATTTGTTTAGTGTATTCAGGAAAGCTTCCGCAAGCAGCATGTAGAGGGTCCTACTGGAGAAGGGACAAACTCGACCTACTGTTGGGAAATAGGGTAGGATAGGTGACGGAGATAAAGTGGGGGAGCATTTTGGGAAAATTGACTAGAGCTGTATTAATTTTAAAATAGTTCTGTTAGGGACAAAATTGGTCCACAGATTCAAGTTCTAAATTGGGACAAGGCATATTTTGCAGGAATTAGTCAAGGGATTGCAGGGGTTGATTGAAGTAGTTTGTTTCCAGGTAAAAGGATCCCAGGCAACTGGGAGGGCTTCAAAAGTGAGATAGCTCGAGTTCAAGGTCTATATGTTCCTGTGAGGGTGAAGGGAAAGTGAGGCTGGAAGAGAAAACCCTGGATGACAAGAGATATTTAGGCTCTGACCAACAAAGAAAGGGAACGTCGCTCAGGTACAGGTAGCTGGGAACAAGAGAATTCCTGGAGGTACACAGGGGATACAGGAGTTTACTGAAGAAGGAAATCAGCAGGGCGAAAGTTGGGTATGAGATAGACTTGGCTGAGCAGATTAGGGTGAATCCAAATTCAGTATCGGAAAGAAAAAGAACAACTAGAGAGAGAATAGGACGTCTTAAAATCCAAAATAGGTATGCATGTGTAAAACCTCAAGAGATGGGTGAGGTCCTCAATTTCCCCTCTGTGGTTATCATGAAGAAAGACGTGAAGACCTGTGGCCTTTGGGAGGTTAATTGTCATATCTTGGTATAGTCCATATCACGGTAGAGGTGCTGTTGGACATATTAGAATGCATAAAGTTAGATAAATCTCTTGGTCCTGACCAGATATATCTAAGAGCACTGCAAGAACCGAGAGATGACAGATCAGCGGCCAAGGTCCCAGAACACTGGCAGTAGCAAATGTTGTGCCCTTATTCAGAAGGGCTGCAAAGAAAAGCCTGGGAAATATAGACCAGTCAGCTTCACACCTGTTTCCGGAAACCACTTGAGAAGGTTCGGAGATATAAGATATGCATGCATTTGGAAAGACAGAGTTTGACTCGGAACAGTCAGCATAGCTTTGTGCATGGAAGATCATGCCTTACAAATTTTGATAGAGTGTTTTGAGGAAGTGACCAGGAAGTTTGACGAGGGCAGGGTGGTGGACATAATCTATATGGATTTCAGTAAGGCCTTTGATACGTTTCCACATGGTAGGCTGCTCTAAGACGTTAGATCGCATGGACTCCAATGTAAACTGGCAAATTGGCGACACAATTGGCTTGACGTTAAGAAGCAAATGGCTATAGTGGAGGTATGCTTATTGGACTGGAGGCCTGTGACTAGTGGAATGCCTCAGGAGTCGATATTGGGCCTATTGCTGTTTGTTATCTATATCAATGATTTGGACCAGAGTGCACAACTCAAGGTTAGTAAGTTTGCAGATGACACTAAAATAGGAGGCATCGTTTACAGTGAGGAACGTTATCAGACATTGCAGCAGTACCTTGATCATCTGGGCTGAGAAATAGCAAATGGAGTTTAATATAGATAAGTGTGACGTCTTGCATTTTGGAAAGTCAAATCCAGGTAGGAGTTTAATGATGTCTGAGAGGGTCTTAAGGAGTGCAGTGGAACAAAAGGACGTTGGAGATCAGGTTCACGGTTGTCTGAAAATTGAGTCACAGATACACAGGACAGTAAAGAAGGCTGTTGGCACACTGGCCTTCATCAGGGCATTGAGTGTCGAAGTTGGGACATTATGTTGCAGTTGTACAGGATGTTGTTATGGCTGCAGTTGGAGTATTGTGTTCAGTTTGTTCACCTTGCTCTAGAAAGGATATTATTGAACTAGAAAGAGAGTAGAATAAATTTACAAAGATGTTTCCTGAGTTAAAGGCTCTAAGTTATAGGGAGATGTTGGATAGTTTTGAACTTATTTCTTTACAGCGTAGGAAACTGAGGGGATTCTTATAGAAGTGCAACTTTTATCAAATCATGAGAGGGGTGCATGAGTTGAATACTTCAATTTTTTTCCGAAATTTGGGGAATCGAGGACAAGAGGACATCCGTTAATGTTTGGAAAGGAAAAGAAAATAAACAAGGGAACCTGAGGGGCAACCGTTTCACACAGAGGGTGGTAAGCATATGAACTGAGCTGCCAATGGAAGTGATCAGGTGGGTACAATAACAACATTGAAAAGGCATTTGGACAAATACAGAGATAGGAAGGGATTAGAGGGATACAAAACAAGGGCAGGGAAATGGGAAGAGTGTGGATTGACATTTTGGTTGGCATGGACCAGCTGGGCCAAATGGTCAATCATACTGGCAGTCTCGTGGAAGATGACTATTAATGAGTGTTTTGGAGTGGAGGCAGAGGGGGGAGACGTCATGGAAGGATATGTTCACAGGTTGCAGAATGCTGAAATGAAGACATTTCTATAGTATCATGCAACATGGATCAGTATGATGAAGAATTATGAGTGAAAGGGATATCGCTGTGAGTTCAGGCGATGGAGAGTTTTGGATGAGCATTTGTTCTGCAGCTTTGTAACTGGGGATGAGGACAGCAGAGTCTTCGCCTCCTTGGGCTGAATCTAACAAAAAAAACTGTCTCAGTGACATTTTCATTGAGTGTGACAGGGGGGTTGTCTGCACAAGGCCGAGCTAGTTTCCTGGTGCTATCTTACCAAACTCACCTCATTAACTAACCACCCCGCCCAATGGTGTCCCTCTCATTCAATGCCAGCCCGATTCTCCAACCTATCATGACTGAAGGCACTCACCATCGCCGGTATGCCCCTAGATATTCTGTGATCCCTGGCACTGGTGCCATCTCTAAAAGGCCAATGGGTACACGATTGCGCTTTGTCAGTTCAGATCTGCCCTGCACAGTTTACTCCGAGCATGGTAGCTAAGGGGAAATTACACCACGGTTTGTCGACAGGGGCACGAAGGTCCTGGTGAATGGGCTAGTACAGAGGGGGACCATTCTCTTCCCAGAGGGATAACACCACCAGATGCACCGAGCATGGTCTGAGCTCTTCACCCAGCTCAATGCAGAACCTGCAGTCTGAGGAAATGTCCAGCAAACAGGACAAGCATCAGTAACCTTGCCTGCTCTGTCAGGGTAAGGGTCATCGTATTCTCTCTGCTCCCTCACACTCACTGTATATCTGATATAGCACCGGCCCCTGAACAAGGCTCATGCTCCACCACTCTCACTACTGCATACATCACCTTCCCTCTCTTGCCTTTCTAATGCCCCCCACACAGTTATAAAATATTCTGGAGAATGCCAATTTAGGAATGTTCCAACTTATTCCCACTTACAGAAAGATGGCTGTGCCCCAGTGTATAACACGTGAAAGGATGGAGTAGAGATGTACGTTTTTCAAATCACACATAATTAAAATCTATCATGAGGCCATTCAGTACATAAAATATACTGCAACATTCAATACGTTCTGGAGTGATCTCATGGTTTTCTCAGCTCCATGTTACAGGAACTTTGAGTCATTCAACTCCAGGTTCTTGTTATCGAGCAGACGATTCTCAGGCACTTTTTACCCCAGGTTTCTTCTAGCATGCCTTCAGAAGGCATTTCCCATGGGGATGGACTCTCCTAAAAATATATTTCATCTGCTTTATAAATTCATGCAACAGTCAGCATGCTTTCCACAGACCAATCAAAAACATGTACTTATTTTATGGTTATCGATATCCAATCACAATTAGTCATCCTGGTTATTTCACTTGTCTCACCTTTTTGCATTCAGCCAAAGATAGCTTCAAAAAACTTGACTAATTATAAAATACAACTTCTAGCAGAGAACATTTTTATCCTCAGCCGCTATCATGACGATTATCTCAAATATACGTTTTACCTTGTCATGAAAATTTCTCTTGCCCTTTGTCTGTGATTGATTCTGTGTTAAACAGTTACACAGTCTCCCACTCATTTGGCTGGTTGGTTGGTTTCTGATGCAGAGGGATGACACCAGCACAGGTTCAATTCCCCACACTGACAGAGACTACCATGAAGGGGACGGTGTCTCAACCTCACCCCATCACCCGAAGTGCGGTGACCCTCAGGATAAACCACCATGAGTGGTCTCTCTGATTAGACTCTATTCTATCAAAGTTAGCATTTTAATTTTTTAACAAATTATTTTTATTGAAAAAGAGATTTTTATTATTGTATTAAACAAATAACAAAACAACTCAAATAACTGAACAAAATTACACCCAATTGCATGTACATATAAAACAAGTTAAAGTGTCTAAACAGACAGAAGAAAAAAAATAAACAATAAACAATAAATAAATAATACGGTTCAGCGTAACAAAGCGATAGTTCTCATTCTTCGAGAGCATTGCACATTCATATGTTCATAATTGTTCATAATAGATTCATTAGACAATATCGCCATGGCTATATAAAAGCCCTTTTTAGAGTGGCAGATAAGCCTGTATCGTGGTAATCCAAAAAGGGCTGCCATATCTTATATAAATCTCTGCTTTTTGGTGCACCATACTGGTGAGAAAGTCCAAAGGGATATTCTCCATGATGAGCTTCCAAGGACCCAACAGACACCGGGGGGTTTTCAGACATCCAACATGACAGAATATTTTTCCTAGAACAGGAAATATGGGGGAGATAATAAACGAGTATGTTGCATCAGTATTTACTGTGGATGATATAAAATGTAGGGAAATAGATGGTGACACCTTGCAAAATGTCCATATTACAGAGGAGGAAGTGCTGGATATCTTGAAACGGGTCCCCAGGACCTGATCATGTGTACCTTAGAACTCTGTGGGAAGCTCGAGAAGAGATTGCTGGGCCTCTTGCAGAGATATTCGTAATGTGGATAGTCAGTAGTGAGATGCCGGAAGACTGGAGGTTGGATAACGTGGTGCCATTGTTTAAGAAGGGTGGTAAGGACACGCCAGGGAACTATAAACCAGTGAGCCTGACGTTGGTGGTGTGCAAGTTGTTGGAGGGAATCCTGCGGGACAGGATGTGCATATATTTGGAAAGGCAAGGACTGATTAGAGATCGTCAACATGGCTTTGTGCGTGAGAAGTCATGTCTCACAAAATGGATTGAGTTTTTTGAGTAGTAACAAAGAGGACTGATGAGGGCAAAGGTGTAGATGTGATCTATATGGACTTCAGTAAGGCTTTTGATAAGGTTCCCCATGGGAGACTTCTAGCGAGGTTAGATCTCATGGAATACAGGGAGAACTGACCATTTGGATACAGAACTGGCTCAAAGGTAAAAGACAGAGTGTATTGGTGGAAGGTTGTTTTTCAGACTGGAGGCCTGTGACCAGTGCAGTGCCACAAGGATCGGTGCTGGATTCACTACTTTTTGTTATTGACATAAATGATTTCGATGCGAGCATAAGAGGTACAGTTAGTAAATTTGCAGATGACACCAAAATTGGAGGTGTAGTGGACAGCGAGGAGGGTCACCTCAGATTACAACGGGATCTTGACCAAATGGTCAATGGGCTGAGAAGTGGCAGATGGATGTTAATTCACATAAATGCGAGGTGCTGCATTTTGGGAAAGCAAATCTTAGCAGGACTTCTACATTTAATGGTAAGGTGCTGAACAAAGAGACCTTGGAGTGTAGGTTCATAGCTCTTTGAAACTGGAGTCGCAGGTAGCTAGGATAGTGAAGAAGGCGTTGGTATGCTTTCCTTTATTGGTCCGAGTATTGAGTACAGGAGTTGGAAGATCATGTTGCGGCTGTACAGGATATTGGTTAGGCCACTGTTGTAATATTGCATGCAATTCTGGTCTCCTTCCTATCGGAAATATGTTGTGAAACTTGAAGGAGTTCAGAAAAGATTTACAAGGATGTTGCCAGGGTTAGAGGATTTGAGCTATAGAGAGAAGCTGAACAGGCTGAGGCTATTTTCCCTGGAGTATCAGAGGCTGAGGGGTGACATTATAGAGGTTTACAAACTTATGATGGGCATGGAGAGCGTAATTAGGTAAAGTCTTTTCTCTGGGGTTGGGAAGTTCAGAACATGAGGGCATAGGTTAAGGGTGAGAGGGGAAAGATATAAAACACACCTAAGTGGCAACTATTTCACACAGAGGGTGGTACGTTTATGGAATGAGCTGCCAGGTGAAGTGGGGGAGGCTGATACAAGTGCAACATTTAAGAGGCATTTGCGTGGGTAAATGAATAGGAAGGGTTTGGAGGGTTATGGGACGGGTGCTGGCAGTTGGGACTAGATTGGTTTGGGATATGCGGTCGTTATGGATGGGTTGGAGCAGTAGCTGAGTTTATTCGAATCCGGAAGGCTACAGCTAAGGTAAGACTTTTTGTTTTAAAATTACTTACTGGTAGCGGGCAGCGGTGTTTTTTTTTTCTCTTCACAGAAAGAGCGGGAACCGCGGGGGAACTGACGACCACCAGAGGGGCAGCCGGGAAGGAAAGCAGTGAGTATATAAATCAGGAAGGCGGCTGAACCTGAGACTCTAAAATTGTAGTGTCTCCCACCCGCCCTCCTCCTCTAACCCCCTTATTAAGTACTCTGTTTTTTTTAAGGTAAGGATTTCCTATTTCTTTATCAGTGTCTGGTTAAAAAAATACTTTTTTGTTTATCTATTTATTGGTTTTAAGAAAAAGACTAGCAGAGAGGTAACAGAAAGTATTTTAACTCAAACCTGTACAAAGTAGTAAAGTAATTAACTAAGCAGAGATGGCTGGGCAGGTGATGTGATGTAGCTGTATGATGTGGGAGCTGGCTGATCCCATTGTGAATGGCAGTGACCACATCTGCAGCAAGTGTTGGTTGTTGGAAGAATTCTGGATAAGAGTCGATGATCTGGAATCTGAGCTTCAAACACTGCAGCACATTCGGGAGGGGGAGAGTTACCTGGACACTTTGTTTCAGGAGGCAGTCACACCTGGGAGATTAAGTAATTCACATTCAATTCGTGATCAGGGACATCATAATGTGACTGTAAGTGAGGCGGGTAGGGGGAACCTGAGTTCAGGAGTGCAGGAGCCTCAGCCCTTGACCTTGTCCAACAGGTATGAAATTGTTGCTCCCTGTACGGATGAGGAGAAGGAATCTGGACAGGATGAGCCAGCTGACCACGGCACCATGGTGCAGAAGGCCATTCAAGATGGGGGAGCAAAAAGACAAGTAGTTGTTATAAGGGATTCTATAATTAGGAGGACAGATAGTATCCTTTGCAAGCCGGATCAGGAGTCTCGCATGTGTGTTGCCTACCCTGTGCCAGGGTTCGGGACATCTCCGAACGGCTTGAAAGGATATTGGAGCGGGAGGGGGAGGATCCAGTTGTTGTGGTCCACATTTTGACTAACAACATAGGCAAAGCTAGGGTGGAGGACCTGTTTGGGAATTATCGAGCACTAGGAAGGAAATTGAAGTACAGGTCCTCAAGGGTCATAATCTCCGAATTATTGCCCGAGCCACGTGCCAATTGGCATAGGAATAAGAAAATTAGGGAAGTAAACACGTGGCTAAGGGATTGGTGTGGGAAAGAGAGATTCCATTTCATGGGGCATTGGCATCATTTTAGAACCGGGGGGATCTGTACGTTGGGACGGTCTCCACCTGAACCGAGCAGGTACCAATGTTCGAGCGAAGAGGATAAATAGGGTGGTCAGTAGGACTTTAAACTTCTGAGCTGGGGAGAAAGGAAAGTGAAAGCGACAGGGAGTATGGAGTTAATTGGAAAGATAAGCGGCAGGATAGCCTATGTGCAGGCGGATTTAAACTTGAGACCGAATGGGAATGCAGCAAAAAGGAAGGATAACTTAGGACATCTTATGACTTCCAATATCTCTAATGATAAGAAAGTTAGCATTAAGGCACTTTACATGAATGTTCGTAGCATTCGTAACAAAGCAGACGAACTAATGGCACAGATCATCGTGAATGATTATGATGTGGTAGGCATCACAGAGACGTGGTTTCAGGGGGATCAGGACTGGCAGTTAAACATCCAAAGGGTTTCAACTTATCGAAAAGACAGGGAGGTGGGCAGAGGGGGCGGGGTGCCCTTGTTAGTTAAGAACAAAATTAAATCTATGGCACTAAATGACATAGCATCGGATGATGTGGAGTCTGTGTGGGTGGAATTGAGGAACCACAAACGCAAACAAACCATAGTGGGAGTTATGTACAAACCTGCTAACAGTGGTCAGGACCAGGGACGCAACTTGTACTGGGAAATAGAGAAGGCATGTCAGAAAGGCAAGGTCACAGTGATCATGGGAAACTTCAATATGCAGGTGAACCGGGTAATTAAATAATGTTGCCAGTGGATCCAAAGAAAGAGAATTCATGGAATGCTTACAGGATGGCTTTTTGGAACAGCTTGTCATGGAGCCCACAAGGGAGCAGGCGATTCTGGACCGAGTGCTATGTAATGAACCAGACTTTATAAAAAATCTTAAAGTAACGGAACACATAGGAAGCAGCGTTCATAATATGGTAGTGTTCAATCCGCAGTTTGAAAGAGAGAAGGCAAAATCGGATGTAATGGTGTTACAGTTAAATAAAGGTAATTATGAGGGCATGAGAGAGGAATTGACGAAAATAGACTGGAAGCAGAGCCTAGCAGGGAAGACAGTAGAGCAAAACTGGCAGGAGTTTGTGGGTAAAATTGAGGACACTTTACAAAGGTTCACCCCAAGAAGAGAAAGATTATCCGGGGAGAGGTTAGACAGCCATGGCTGACAAAGGATTCAGGAAATCTATCAAAGAAAAAGAGAGAGCCTATATTGTTGCCAAGAGCACTGGGAAATCAGAAGATTGGGAAGGTTACAAAACCAAACAGAGGATAAAAAAGAGAGAAATAAGGAAGGAGAGGGTCAAATATGAAGGTAAGCTAGCCAGTAATATTAGAAATGATAGTAAAAGTTTCTTTCAATACACAAGAATCAAACGACAGGCAAGAGTAGACATTGGGCCACTTCAAACTGATGATGTAAGCCTCGTGATGGGAGAAAAGGAAATATCAGGATAACTTAATAAGTACTTTGTATCAATCTTCACAGTGGAAGACATGAGTAATAACCCAACAATAAAAGGGAGTCAGGGAGGCTAAGTTGAGTATGGTTGTCATTACAAAAGAGATAGTGCTAGAAAAGCTAAAAGGTCATAAAATTGATAAATCTCCTGGCCCTGATGGGCTACATCCTAGAGTTCAGAGGGAGGTGGCTGAAGAAATAGCGGAGGCATTGGTTGAGATCTTTCAAAAGTCACTGGAGTCAGGGAAAGTCCCGGATGATTGGAAGATCGCTGTTGTAACCTCCTTGTTCAAGAAAGGATCAAGACAAAAGATAGAAAGTTATAGACCAATTAGCCTAACCTCGGTTGTTGGTAAAATTATAGAATCCATCATTAAGGATGAGGTTTCTAAATTCTTGGAAGAGCAGGGTCGGATTAGAACAAGTCAACATGGATTTAGTAAGGGGAGGTCATGCCTGGCAAACCTGTTGGAATTCTTTGAAGAGGTGACAAGTAGGTTATACCAGGGAAACCCTGTGGATGTGGTCTACCTAGACTTCCAAAAGGCCTTTGATAAGGTGCCACAGGGGAGGATGCTGAGCAAGGTGAGGGCCCATGGTGTTCGAGGTGAGCTACTGGTATGGATTGAGGATTGGCTGTCTGACAGAAGGCAGAGAGTTGGGATAAAAGGTTCTTTTTCGGAATTGCAGCCGGTGACAAGCGGTGTCCCGCAGGGTTCAGTTTTGGGGCAGCAGCGGTTCACATTATATATTAATGATCTGGATGAAGGGACTGGGGGCATTCTAGCGACGTTTGCCGACGATACAAAGTTAGGCAGGTAGTACTGAGGAAGTGCGGAGGCTGCAGAAGGAACTAGACAGTTTGGAAGAGTGGTCCAGGAAATGGTTGATGGAATTCAATGTGAGCAAATGCGAGGTCTTGCACTTTGGAAAAAAGAATGCATGCATGGACTACTTTCTAAACGGTGAGGAAATTCGTAAAGCCAAAGTACAGAGAGATCTGGGAGTGCTAGTTGAGGTTCTCTAAAGGTAAACATGCAGGTTGAGTCCGTGATTAAAAAAGCGAATGCAATCTTGTCATTTATCTCAAGAGGGTTGGAATATAAAAGCACTGTTGTGCTTCTGAGACTTTATAAATCTCTGGTTAGGCCCCATTTGGAGTACTGTGTCCAGTTGTGGTCCCCTCACCTCAGGAAGGACATAAGGCACTGGAGCGTGTCCAGCGGAGATTCACAGGGATGATCCCTGGAATGGTAGGTCTAACTTATGAGGAACGTCTGAGGATCCTGGGATTGTATTCATTGGAGTTTAGAAGATTAAGGGGAGATCTAATAGAAACTTACAAGGTAATACATGGTTTGGAGAGGGTGGACGCTAGGAAATTGTTTCCGTTAGGCGAAGAGACTAGGACCTGTTGACACAGCCTTAGAATTAGAGGGGGTAAATTCAGAACAGAAATGCGGAGACATTTCTTCAGCCAGAGAGTAGTGGGCCTGTGGAATTCATTGCCACAGAGTGCAATGGAGGCTGGGACGCTAAATATCTTCAAGGCAGAAATTGATAAATTCTTGATGTCACAAGGAATTAAGGGCTACGGGGAGAATGCGGGTACGTGGAGTTGAAATGACCATCAGCCATGATTGAATGGCGGAGTGGACTCGATGGGCCGAATGGCCTTACTTCCGCTCCTATTTCTTATGGTCTTATTAATATCTGTTTTTTGGTGCACCATGCTGGTGAGAAAGTCCAAAGGGATATTTTCCATGCGAAGCTTACAAAGACACAACAGCCCCGAAGAGTTTTCAGACATCCAACACAACAGAATATTTTTCCTTGCACAGAAAGTAAGGATATTTTTTTTTCCCATGTGCATCTGCGTAAGATACTCTGGGCAGGTGCAGGAAAAGAGAAACCTGGTCCATCTCCAATTTTTATCCCCAAGACCCACTCTACCACACCTAATGCAGAGCTCCAATACATACGAAGCCTGCAGCAGGACCACATGCAATGAGTAAGAATGCCTGTACTCATTCTGCATTTAGGACATGCTGAAGATAAACCCAAATTGAATTTTGAGAGAAAATTTGGTGTCAGATATACCCTATGAAGAATTTTCAACTGCATGAAATGGGACCTATTACAGATCAAAATCCTTCGAGCATTTTCACAAATATCCTCCCATGTTTCCGAAGAGATCTAAACCCCCAACTCTGTCGCACAGACGTCACGAAGCTGCACAGTCTTGTCTGAGGGGACACTACCCAACTATTGATAAAGGGTGTTGACAGAGAGTGGATTCTTAGCAGAAAGAAGCCACTTCTCTGTATCGGATCTATAAGTGTCTGTTAAAAGTTTTTTTAAATCAAATCTCTAATCTGGAAAAAAAGAGAAGAAGTCTCGAGAGGGAGTCCATACGTACGAGTTATTTGACCAAATTATATCATTGTTTCTCCCTCAAGTAACACGTGGTGGCTCAGTAATTTGCATTGCTGACTCACAGCACCAGAGTTCGGTTCCAGCCTTGGGTGACAGGCTGTGTGGAGTTAATATATTCTCAGCTGTGTCTGCGTAAGTTTCCTTCCCACAGTCACAAAGATGTGCAGGTTAGATGAATTGGCCATTGCTAAATCGCTCATAGTGTTCCAGGATCTGTACGTTGGGGCATTAGTCAGGGTAAATATAGGATGCTAGGGGAAATGGGTCTAGGAGGGTTTCTCTTCAGACGGTCGAAGTGGACTTGCTAGGCCCAAGGGCTTGCATCCACACTGTAGGGATTCTACTAATTCTAAATCACCCAAGCAAGGTACCCCCCTCGCTGCCGACATATTAAAACTGGAACCCATCATCCTCGGTTGACAACCTGGTAGACCAATTATAGGAGTAAGATACATGGTTTTGGCTGTATTGACCTCGATCTGACGCATTGTCCTTCAAGTTTTAACAGTATTGTTCATCATCAGTTTATAACAATACTGCATAAACGTTGTCATTTTACCTAAGAACAACAGACTAATAAGGGTTCACTTTGTCTGAGAGGGCTCAATTGATGCCGAGACCTCAGCGGCCCAGGCACTCACATACGATGAAAAAAAAAAATAATTGATTGCTTTTAATCGGGGAGATCTATTCCCCACAATCTGTGGTGCAGTTGCAATTTTGTTAGCTTGATAAAGAATCGTTTATGGTGCCAATTAAAAAAGCTAAACCAGCTCTTTTTTTTCTAAAAAACCTCTTAGATTACTTACAGCGTGGAAACAGGCCCTTCGGCCAAACAAGTCCACTCCAACCCACACCCCGAGATTTATCATTTCACCTAACACGACAGCCAATTTAGCATGGCCCATTCACTGTACATTTTTGGAGGAAACCGGAGCACCTGGAGAATGTGCAAACTCTACGCAGTCAGTCGCCTGAGGTGGGAACAGAACCGGGGTCACTGCGGCTGTGAGGCAGCAGTACTAACCACTGTGCCACCGTGCCGCCCAAATGCCTTACCAGTCTGGGAAACATCAAAAAAAGCATTCACTTGGCTGTAGGAAATGAAGAAGGACATTCATTTTAATAACAGCTATCCGACCTAGCCAGCATATTGGAAATGCCTCCCATCTTTGAAGGTCTTGTTTAATTTTGTCAAACAAATGGACACAGCTCACGTTAAATAAATGATCAAAGACAGATGCAATGAATATAGTGAAATAGGGGAACCATCTCAGTGACCATTTAAAAGGAAACCAGGATTTGCCCTCAGTATTAGTATTTCCCTAAGAACTCCCATAGGCATGGCCTCCAACTTTGCAAAATTAATCTTATCTCCCGAAAAAGCAACAAGCGAATTAATGCATTGCATCACATGAACTACCGAAATTGCGGGATTTGACAAAAAACATAACACCCTCATCTGCATACAATGTAATCTGACCTGACTTCTATTCAACTTCTGGGGCAGATATATTGGCATCCCTACGGATGGCCTCCACCAGTGTCTAAATCACCAACATAAACACCAATGGCGAAAGGTGTCAACCTTGTCAACTGCCTGGAGAAATGTTAATATTACTGGTGGCAACACCATTAGTGAGAACCGCAGCCAGAGGATCACGGTAAAGGATCCCCACCCACTTGATAAAACCTTTGCATAGACCAAACCGTTCTAATGTACAGAAGAGAACCGACCACCCAACCCAATCAAATGCCTTCTCTCATCTAAAGAGATCAATAATCCCTGGACAGATTGATGTTGACACTCTTGGATCATATTGAGTAACCACTTGACATTGTAGGAAGATCTGCGTCCCTTTATAAAGAATGTTTCGTCCTCTTTGGCAACGGAAGGCAGCAAAGTTTCTAACCTTAATGTACGGGTTTCAGACGGGATTTTGAAACCAACATTTAAAAGTGACATTGGCGTGTAAGAAGCACAATCCTCCAGGGTGTTTTATTCTTAAGCATCAGGGAGATATGAGCCTCTCTTAAGGATGGAGGGAGGGGTTCTTGACTGTATGAGTGACGGAACACGTTAAACATCAGCCCTGACAATAGGTTTATAAATTATGTATAAAATTCACTAGGAAATCCATCAGGAACGTGCGCCTTTACATTCTGAAGCTGCTTCACACCCTCCTGCGCTGACAATGGTGCATTAAGACACAATACCTATTCAGGGGTTACTCCTGGATGACCCAGGTTCTTAAAAATGACTCCATCTTAATCCATCTCTCCTCACAATGTTCAGTCTGAAATAATTCGGACAAAAATCTCGGACAGGAGGCATTAATCTTTTTGGAATTGAAGGTAAGAATCCCAGTACCTTCCCTAATTGAGGTAATGGCTTGAGGGGGCGCTCGTTTGCATGGCAAGTTAGGCTAAATACTTGCCTGGCTTATCAAGACGTTCAAACAGCCTTTGTTTTGCAAAAGTGAGTTCCTTCTTGGTTGTCTGTGTGAGTGTGGAATTCATTGTAGACCGAAGCGTGTTGATCCTCTGCAGCTTAATCACTGGGAATCTATCACAGTATGCCCTCTCAGCCGTGTTTCAAACAAACATTGCTGCTCCCCCTTCTACCGCTTCCTGAGGAATAATGATTCACTTGGCATCAGCGTTAGCAGTTTCCTATAGAATGGATGGGTTACTGATTGAATCTGAATTAATGGCTAAGAAAAATCTGAAATCATTACAGAAATATTCAATGAACTAACTAGCCTGAAGAAAAAGGGGATCCGTTCGCCAGCATCTCGAAACTATTATACTGCTTCATGGTCAGAAATGGTAATTTTCCCAATTGTGCAGGATGCCACCGACTCTAAGATTGTTGCAGGGATGTGGAAGAGATCAACCTTCGTGTGCCATTTCTGCGGGTTAAAGAATAAAATAAAATCCCTACTTGTGAGGTAGATCTGCCTCCAGACATCCACCAGCTCTTGTTCTGCACAAGTATCAAGTAATTGCTTACATTAAAACGAGGGTATTGGTGGACCTTTGGACATTCTGTTCACTGTGGGGTCCATTAGACAGTTGGAAACTTCTACACTAATGCGCCACGAGGCAAGATAACTTAATTTGGAAAATGCATCTACCACGGTATTAAGAGGGTGCGCCGGGAAGCAATAGCCATTCAAAATACTGTATTCTTTCCCATAGTTCAAGGGTTTGGGGATTATGATCCTCCTGTGAATGTCTAATATAATCTAATAATTTAACTGGAAGATTCTTCCTATCCATTATGGATTCTCCCCTACTCCTACTATTAATTAAACGAGAGATAAACCCGATCAAATCCGCCCTGCTGTAATGTTAAATGCTCCTTGTCATCTAGGTGGATCTTCTGCAATAGGACAACATCCACCCTCTCCCTTCGAAGACTAGAAATTACATTTTTCTTCTTGACTGGACGATGGCTCCGCTTATTGTTCCAGGTACACCATTTAAGCACATCATTATCCATCACACACTGTAGCAACATTTGAGCTCGAGAGAGGAAGAACTCGAATTACACATCACTGATCATGAATGAAAAAAGACTCATAGAGCTTAGAAACAACACAAACGAAGACTACTGCATCTATCAAGCGCTCAAAACTTTCCAAACTAAACACATAAAAAAATCAAAAAACGAAACAAAATCCAAAGTGCCAATGACATTTCATAGGATTTTATCCCACGCCCGCCCAGTGGGGACGGTTACTTATCCCAAAACTTTATCTTCTGCCCGCTACCAAAATGACATCCAGGGCAATTAACAACAAAAATCGGGGTTCAACTGCCCTTTGGTCGGTATTTAGTCATCACAAGTACGTTTGTAACCCGCTTCCGCTTGAGCCGCACCCCAGACACAAGCCAGGAAAGAGAAAAAGTGTAGTGATACTAATGAGGAAGTTAAAAGTGAGTACTCTACCCGACCCCGACTATAATTTAGTACTGGTTAATACCAGAAAAGTCCAAGAAAATTTCTTTAAGAGAGAAACATGATTATCTAAACATCCATCTTACTTTAAAATGTCCATAAAGTTTTTGCTTTCTCTGGAGAGTCAGAAGAGTGTATGGATCCATTGAAAGCAATACGGAGCACCACTAGGTACCGTAACAAATATTGAATCCAGAGTTCCCTTACTCTTCTCTTGATTTCATCAAAAGATTTTCTTTCCTGAATCACCGCCGCTGAAAATTCTTGAAAGAACATAATACTGGAGCCCTCGTGAATTAACGCCATCGGATCTTTCCCCTGGGTTCTGGGAGATTCCATCAGTTTTTGTTTGTCCCCATAACTATATATCCGCACAAAGACAGGGTGAAGGCGTTGGTCTAAGGCTGACCTCCGCACCATAACCCGATGAACTGTCTCAGTCTTCACCCGTCCCTTTACAGTTTTGAAGTAAAGGATTCACAGCAGCCAGTTCTCAATAAACTCACAGGCTGACCACCTTCTGTCCGGTCCAGCAAACCGACAATGTGAACATTATTCATCCTACCCCTGTTCTCGAGGTCGTCGTCATGTTCAGTTAAGGTATGGACCTGTTTTTCAAAGGCAAGGATCCTCTCTTGAAAGGAACTGATCGCGGTCTCTGCCACTGCAGTTCGGCGCTTGACATCGTCTGTTCTGTTTCCAAGGCTGTCAAGTTGCTGCTCATGTTTTTGGAGCACGGCTGAGAGCGGCTCTCGCCACTGCTGAACCCTTCTTCAATCATGACTTCAATCATTTCACATAACTTAGTGAACTCAATGACCAAGGACTGATGAGGAACTGGGTCCATGGAACGAGCAGAGTGGGTTGCAGCTACAGCCTCAGGCATGTTCGATGCTTCTGATGGGTGCACCCATGTGTTGGGATTTACTCGATCCCTTCCCATGTTTTGTCATTTCCACTTGACAAAACGGGATTAGTAAAGATTCTATCGCTCTTTTACTGTTGAATTTTACGTAAATGGCTGGGATGGGATGGGTTAGAGAACCACTTTGCCCGTGCTGTGATGCAGAGCCCAGCAAACCAGACCTTCTGGATCGCCGCCATCTTGGATTCCACCTTAATGTTTTATCGATATTATCATTTCATTTTGCATTATATTCCTGGATGATCTGGACCCGTGTAATTTGATACCACTGTCTACATTTTCCCCTACGCTGCAAATTGCTGCCCATTCCTCCATAATCCTTGACTCTGTTGTCATTCATGACCCTTCTGTTGGTGCCTCAAAAATATTCAATACTTCTGCCTCCAACAGTCTGTGGGGAAGAGTGTTCCAAAGACTCTCAGCACTTTGAGAAAACAAATATAAACCTTATGATCTGAATGTGAGATTAGTTTATTTTGTGACTCCTTATCTGAGAAAGGCTATAATTATATTGAAAGCAGTTCAGAGATGTTTCATTTCACATAATCCCGGGGTAAAGGGCTTATATTATGAAGGTTTTAACAGTTTACTCTTGGAATGAGAATGAAACATACAAGACCTTGAGGAGAGTGGATTAGGTCTATACCCTCTGGGTATAGTCCAAATTTGTATAGTCCAAATTTGTTGTCATTGTCAGAGAACCTCTACAGTGTGGAGGCAGGATTCCATCCATTAAGTCCGCACTGATCCACCAAACAGCATCCTACCTGGACGTGCCCCCCTACCTTATCCATGTAACCCTGCATTTCCCATAACTAACCCACCTAAGCTACGCATCCCTGGGCACTATGGACAAAACCACTTTAAACTGCACATCTTTGGGCTGTGGCAGGAAACTGGAACACTGAGAGGAAACCTACACAGGCACGGGGACAATGTTCAAACTCCACATAGAAGGTCGCCCGAGGTTGGAATTGAACCCAGCTCCTTGGTGATGTGAGGCGGCAGTGCTACCCACAGATCCAACATACTCCTCCGTTAGTTCTGTTAGTAACTTGTGGCTGACGAAAGAAATCTGCCTGACTTGTTCTTATTACTGAACCGAACCCAGTCTGAGACCTTTATCATTGGCTATGTCATCAACCAGGTTACACTTAAAATTTGTTGCGAGCAGTGGAGGAGTGTGACTAGAAAAGTAAAAAGTGACACTCTTCATCCTCAGTCGCAAATGGAGTGAGAAGAAATTCACAAAGTGGGAATTCATTCAAGTGGAAATCCTCTTTCCCAGAAGTTTGGGATGGCTGAAACTTTATATTATATCGAGGCTGGCTTCGTGTGATGTTCCATAGACAGGTGAATCAGGGATAATGGCGCATGGAGAGAAAAGTGCAGCTGGGACCACAATAAGATGAGCCATGACTTTATTTACTGGTGGAGTAGTGTCAAATGGCCAAATGCCCCCCTCGTGTCCCTCAGTCCTATGTTCTAATGTTCCAATCAGCCCTTCAGACCTGCGATACAGGGGAAGATAGAGGCCTCTCCGATGGTTAGGTGTAGTTTTGGAAATGTACTTGGAAAATCCAGGCTGGATCAGGAAGTGACCGTCACCCCCAATCCCTGTTTCCAGGCTTCTTATCTCTTTAACTTCTGCTCCAGATTTAACTCATGTCCCAGACTCAGATTCGCTGTGAATACAGCCTCCGTACCACACCCAGGGTTAACTCAAACAAATCCTCTGCTTATTCTGGATCAGTGGTGCTGGAAGAGCACAGCAATTCCGGCAGAATCCGAGGACAGGCAGAATCGACGTTCCGGGCAAAAGCCCTTCATCAGGAATAAAGGCAGAGAGCCTAAAGCGTGGAGAGATAAGCTAGAGGAGGGAGGGGGTGGGGAGAAAGTAGCACAGAGTACAATAGGTCAGTGGGGAGGGGATGAAGGTGATAGGTCAGGGAGGAGAGGGTGGAGTGCATATGTGGAAAAGGAGCTGGGCAGGTCGGACAAGTCCGGACAAGTCAAGGGGACAGTGTTGAACTGGAGGTTAGAAACTAGGATGAGGTGGGGGAAGGGGAAATGAGGAAGCTGTTGAAGTCCACATTGATGCCCTGGGGTTGAAGTGTTCCGAGGAGGAAGATGAGGCGTTCTTCTTCCATGCGTCTGGTGGTGAGGGAGCGGCGGTGGAGGAGGCCCAGCACCTCCATATCCTCGGCAGAGTGGGAGGGGGAGTTGAAATGTTGGGCCACGGGGCGGTTTGGTTGATTGGTGCGGGTGTCTCGGAGATGTTCCCTAAAGCGCTCTGCTAGGAGGCGCCCAGTCTCCCCAGTGTAGAGGAGACCGCATCGGGAGCAACGGATACAATAAATGATATTAGTGGATTTGCAGGTAAAACTTTGATGGATGTGGAAGGCTCCTTTAGGGCCTTGGATGGAGGTGAGGGAGGAGGTGTGGGCACAGGTTTTACAGTTCCTGCGGTGGCAGGGGCAAGTGCCAGGATGGGAGGGTGGGTCGTAGGGGGGCGTGGACCTGACCAGGTAGTCACGGAGGGAACGGTCTTTGCGGAAGGCGGAGAGGGGTGGGGAGGGAAATACATCCCTGGTGGTGGGGTCTGTTTGGAGGTGGCGGAAATGTCGGCGGATGGTTTGGTTTATGCGAAGGTTGGTAGGGTGGAAGGTGAGCTCCTGGGGCATCCTGTCCTTGTTGCGGTTGGAGGGGTTGGGTCTGAGGGCGGAGGTGTGGGATGTGGACGAGATGCGTTGGAGGGCATCTTTAACCACATGGGAAGGGAAATTGCGGTCTCTAAAGAAGGAGGTCATCTGGTGTGTTCTGTGGTGGAACTGGTCCTCCTGGGAGCAGATACGGCGGAGGCGGAGTAATTGGGAATACGGGATGGCATTTTTGCAAGAGATAGAGTGGGCAGAGGTGTAATCCAGGTAGCTGTTGGATTCGGTGGGTTTGTAGAAAATGTCAGTGTCAAGTCGGTCGTCACTGATGGAGATGGAGAGGTTCAGGAAGGGGAGGGAGGTGTCAGAGATGGTCCAGGTAAATTTAAGGTCAGGGTGGAATGTGTTGGTGAAGTTGATGAATTGCTCAAACTCCTCGTGGGAGCACGAGGTGGCGCCAATGCTGTCATCAATGTAGCGGAGGAAGAGGTGGGGAGTGGTGCCGGTGTAATTACGGAAGATCAACTGCTCTATGTAGCCAACAATGAGACAGGCATAGCTGGGGCCCATCCTTTTGGTCTGGAGAAAGTGGGAGGATTCAAAGGAGAAATTGTTCAGGGTGAGGACCAGTTCGGCCAAACGAATGAGAGTGTCGGTGGAAGGGTACTGTTGGGAACATCTGGAGAGGAAAAAACGGAGGACTTGGAGGCCCTGGTCATGGCGGATGGAGGTGTAGAGGGATTGGATATCCATGGTGAAGATGAGGCGTTGGGGGCCGTGGAAACGGAAGTCTTGGAGGAGGTGGAGGGCGTGGGTGGTGTCTCGAACGTATGTGGGGAGTTCCTCTGCTTATCCGAATATAGCATTACACAACACAACTTCCAGGAAAATAATCATTTACTTTCCAAAACCATAACATGTGAAATTAATAAATAGGAACAACAGTAGGCTATTCGGCCCCTCAAGCTTGTCCTGTCATTTAATATAAACATGGCTGATCTACTCCAGGGCTCGACTCCACTTTCTTGTCGACTCCTTGAGGAGAGTGAATTAGGGATATACCCGCTGGGTGTTTGTATAGTCCAAATTTGTTGTCCCTCCACACCTTTTCGGGTCAGGGAATTCCAGACATTCACTACCTTCTGTGAGAAGACATCACTTTGCATCTCAGACTGAAATCGATCTTCCATATTCGGTGTCTATGTCCTCAAGTTCGAGACTCCACCCAGGAATGGTAACAACTTCTCAACATCGACTGTGTCTTGTTATTTTCAGCAGTATCACTCCTCATTAATTTAAACCCCAATGAATAATCGCTGTACCATTTTAGAGATTCTCAATAACACAAACCTTTCGTCCCAGGAACCCGTCTTTTGAACCAACCCAGTTACTTGCTGCACCAGCATGCTGACTTTATGTTTCATACACAGGAAGACCTCAATCCCTTTGCACTGCTCCTTTTCTGGAAGTCCTCTCCATTAAATAATAGCCTGCCTTTGGTTCTCAGTGTCATCCACAAATTCGGATGTATGTTGCACTCAACTCCCTCTTTCAGGCTATCAGTATAGATTGTAAATATCTGATGCCATCGGACTCATAGCTGTGGTACTCCAGCAGATACACCTTTATCATGAAGATCCATTAATCCTGACTCTCCGATTTCAATGTGCGAACGTATCATCATCCCATGTTAATACATTCTCCATCATTCTTGTGTAAGAACTGTTATTTCGTAATACCTTGAAGAAAATTCTCTGGAAAGCCTGGTATCTACCAGATCCCCTTTATCAAGTCTGCTTGTTACATTCTCAGGCATTTTGAGAAATACATTGCATAATTTTACAGGGCAAAGTATAATTTCCCTTTCACAAACCCACACTGATTCTGCGTGAAGCTTTTCGAAATGTCCAAGCTGGCCAAGTTTTCCAAATTAAGCTCGTCCTACCTGCTTTCATTTGGCCCATATGCCTCGAAATGTTTCCCATTCATATGTCTGTCCAAATGAGTATTAAATGTTTACCTATACTGACATCTACCACACTTCCTGTGACAGCTCATTCCATACCCAACTACCCTCTGTGTAAAAAAGTTGCCCTTCGTTCCTTTTAAATCTTTCCTCTTTCACCTTAAACCTATGCCTTCTATGGCTGAACTCCCCCACGCCGTTGGAAAGATCTTGGCTATTCACCCTATCCATATCTCTCATGATTTTAGAAACTTTTACAATGTCACCACCCAACCGCCTACACTCCATCTGATACTAATTTCAAGAACAAGCATTTAAAGATAAGTACTGCAAATTTGAAACAATATTAAACATAACAGGGAAACAATACTCAGCCCAAACTTCATATGGTAATTTGATTTTCTCCATATTACAATACTAACGCAGCATAAAATGCTTACTAGGGCCAATAAGAAGTCAAACACCTGACATCCTTTGTCTAAAGGGGGCGATGATCTCGACAGTGAAAACATATTTATGGCCAGGTCTATATAATGCCATATAGTCAACATTCTCCCTCTTGGCCTCCCTATGACCTTGTGTGGTTGTGTCTTCTTTATCTTGCACTCAATAGAGAGAACCCCTTTTCCTCATTCACACCTTAAATTAAACACATTTTACATCATCCACTCGTTCACCAGTGCTAAAAGCCAGGTTATCTTGGCCACACCCTCTTCGCCCTGTCACCCATCCCCCACCTCTGACAAGGGATTAAAAATCCGAGTTTCCGATCCTTTTCAGTTCTGAAGAAGTGTCACACGGGGCTTGAAATGCTAACGCTGTTTCTCTGTCTCTGCAGATGCTGACAGACCTGGTGAGTTTCTCCACAAACAAATAGGCAGAGAACATTTTTTTACTAAAACAAATACTATGGATACTGGAAATAAAAATACAAACAATGCTGGAGAAACTGGGAGCTTTGTAAAGGGTCACTGGACCTGAAACTTTAACTCTGCATTCACTCCAGAAGATGTTGCAACATTTTCAGTAATTTCTTGAGCAATTTCTGATTTTGGACAATTTCCAAAGAAGGATGTCAAAGATGCTCAAACATCCTGTCCAACATGGAGCGCCTTACACTGGGAACTGAACAATAACGCATGGTGCACAAGTTCATTCACTCTGAAACTGCATAAGACTGACATCACTGACACTACAGAGCTTTTAATCATGGTCAGAGAAAAAAACAGAGTGAAACATGTTCACTTCAAATACAGAAGTTGACATTGTGGAAAAGGAACGATCTAGATTATTACCTTAATGGATTGAGTTAAAGTAACAAATTGGAGGTGTGACACCAGGGAGGTGCCCTCAGCAGAATGAAAGTATGAACATGGAAGTGTGACCGCATCAGAAACCAGGTTAGGCCGCTGAATACAGGGCTGATGCCAAGGTCGGAAGCACGTGCACCTAAACCTGTTGACAACCCATTAAAGATACCACACGTGACTGGTTGTATTCCAAACAGCAGAATTAAATTCTGATGGAGAGGGGGAAATGATCCCAAGACTAACAGATCGGATCTAAGCTCTGTCGTCCTGCTAAAACAAGCATAAATGTCGATGCTGAAAATGTGTTGCTGCAACAGCGCAGCAGGTCAGGCAGCATCCAGAGAACAGGAGAATCGAGGTTTCGGGCATAAGCCCTTCTTCAGGAATGTCGATGGACTATTAAACAATATACTGGAGGAGAGGACTCCACAAATATCCTCATCCTAAATATCGGAACAATTCTGTACATCAGTGACAAAGTAGTCAAGGGTGTGGTGTCTGCACTCTCCTCAGCCAGAAGTGTTGAGTGGATGATCCAACTCACACTCATCATGATGCTCACAGAATCACAGATGCCACTCTTCTAGCAATTCCATTTGCTGTACGTGACATGAAATATCAGCTGAAAACAGTAGATACGACAAAGGCAATGGGCCCTGACATCATTCCTGCAATAGGGCTGAAGACTTGTGCTCACAACAAGTCGTGTCTCTGGGAAAGCTGTTTCATTCCACATCCAACTCTGACATCTCCCTGCCAATGTGGAAAATTACTCAGCTTTGCCCAGTCCCCGAAGAGGAGAATAATTACAATCTGACCAATTACCACCTCGAAGTCCCATCACGATAGTAAAATTGGTGGGAATTCATTTTGACAGAACTGTCAAGTAGCACCTAAATAATCAGGTCAGTGTGATTTCTGATAGTTCCCTATGTGGAGATGATGTTGTTGTGGAAATATTATTGGATTAGTAATCCAGACCAGCACAATGCTCTGGCAGCTGATGGAAGTTAAAAACTATTAATAAAATATCGTGTCCGAAAATCTGGTGTCAGTAATAGTGATCTTGTGTCCAATGTTGATTGTAAACATCGATCTCCTTCCCCAATGTACTTTCAGGAAGTGAATCTCCCGTGCTTCCCTGGTCTGGCCTAAAAGTGACTCCAGACGCACAGACATGTGATCAACTATTCAATGGTCTCTGAATCGGCCAAGCAAGACACTTAATTGTATCAAACAGCTCTGAGGTCTAAAAGGATAAAACCGGACAGAACACCTGGCACCAGCCTCGTTATTAAAAAAATGGAGTGGGAAACACAGTCCTGTTGACCCTGCAGAGGCCTCCTGTCTAACATCTGAGAGCTTGTGACAACATTTACAGAGCTTTCCCACAGACTGCACACAAACATCGGGAAAGGATGAGGTCATTCAATACGTTGAGCTTTCCTCATGCTAGTTCTTGGCCGAACATCTCCTCAATGCAGTTTTCCCCATACAATGTTCATATCCCATAATATGTTTAAACATTGTGAAATATAAAACGAGAACTGATGTCGTGCTTTTGGCCCATCAAATTTGCTTCTCTATTCAATATACACGCGGTTCTTTGACAACGCTTGTGTATTAAATACGATTTGACTGTTTTCTATGAAGTGAACTATCATCCCTGCTTCCAATCTGTCTCACACTGTCAGAGTTTGATATATTTCCTCGGGCTGGTGAGGCCAGAAACAGGGCGATAATGGACTTGAACGTGTGGCTGGGGAACTGGCGCAGGAAGCAAGGATTTAAATTCTTGCATCACTGGGGTATGTTTTGTGGTAAGCAGAAATTATGCAAGAGAGACGGTTTGCGTCTTAATAGGTTGGGGGACCAGCATTCTGGCAGGTAGGTTTGCTACTGCAACACAACTGCGTTTAAACTAAGTAGCGGGGGTGGTGGGGGTGGGGGGGGGGAACAAACTGGATGTTTAAGAAGGAAATTGAAGGGAAAGTTAGAACAAGGGAAGTCAAGAAAGACAACTGTATCAATGAAGCAGAAAACTCAAAAAGTAATCATGCTGTAAGGTTGAGTGAAATGGGAGTGTTTGGGAAGGGTCAGGACAGTAACAAACGAAAAGTACCATATATATGAATGCACAAAGCATTAGAAATAAGATGGATGAGCTTAAGGCTCTTTTGGAAATTGCCAGCTACGATATTGTGGGGATAATTGAGACGTGGCTTCAAGTGGACAGGGCCTGGGAAATCAATATTCAAGGCTACACGTGCTATCATAAGGACAGACTGACGGGCAGAGGGGATGGGGTGGCCATGTTGGTAAGGAATGATATTCATTCCCTTGCGGGGGGACCGAGAATCAGGCGATGTAGAATCAGTATGGATAGAGCCTAGAAATTCTATGGGTAAAAAGATCCTCATGGGAGTTATCTACAGGCCCCCAAACAGTAGTCTGGATGTCGGATGTAAGTTAAATCAGGAGCTGAAATTGGCCCGTCGCAAAGATGTTACTACAGTTGTTATGGGAGATTTCAACATGCAGGTAGACTGGGAGAATCAGGATGGTATTGGACCTCAAGAAAGAGACTTTGTGGAGTGCCTCAGAGATGGATTCTGAGAACAGCTAGTGCTGGAGCCTACCAGGGAGAAGGCAATTCTGGATTTGGTATTGTGCAAAGAACCAGAATTGATGAGGGACCTCGAAGTGAAGGAGCCATTGGGAAGTCGTGACCATAATGCAATAAGCTTCAATCTGCAATTTGAGAGAGAGAGGGTACAGTCGGAAGTGACAACATTTCTGTTGAATAAAGGGAACTATGGAGCTATGAGGGAGGAGTTGGCCAAAGTTCAATGGTGCAATACCTTAGCAGGGATGACAGTGGAGGAACAATGGCGGATATTTCTGTGTATAATGCAAAGGTTGCAGGATCAGTTCATTTCAAAAAGGAAGAATGATCCTAGGAGGCGGCATGGGTGGCTGTGCCAGACGAGGGAAGTTAAGAAAAATATAAAGTTCAAAGAGAAAAAGTATAACATATCAAAGATAAGTGGGAAAACTGAGGACTGGGAAGCTTTTAAAGAGCAACAGAGGATTACGAAGAAGGAAATATGCAGAGGAAAAATAAGGTACGAAGGTAAACTGGCCAATAATATAAAGGAGGATAGTAAAAGCTTTTTTAGGTATGTGCAAGGAAAAAAAGATATGGTTAGGCCTAAAATTGAGCCCTTGAAGACAGAAACAGGGGAATATATCACGGGGAACAAAGAAATGACCGAAGAATTAAATGGGTACTTCAAATATGTGTTCACTGGGGAAGACACAAGCAATCTCCCTGAGGTAACGGTGGCTGAAGGACCTGAACTTAAGGGAATTTATATTTACCAGGATTTGGTGTTGGAGAGACTGTTAGGTCTGAAGGTTGATAAGTCTCCAGGGCCTAATGTTCTACATCCCAGGGTACTGAAGGAGGTGGCTCGGGAAATCGTGAATGCGTTGGTGATGATTTTCCAGAATTCGATAGATTCAGGGTCGGTTCCTGAGGACTGGAGGGTGGCTAATGTTATACCACTTTTTAAGAAAGGTGGGAGAGAGAAAGCAGGAAATTATAAACCAGTTAGCCTGATCTCAGTGGTGGGAAAAATGCTGGAGTCTATTATAAAGGATGAAATTACGGCACATCTGGATAGGAGTAACAGGATAGGACAGAGTCAGCATGGATTTATGAAGTGAAAATCATGCTTGACTAATCTTCTTGAATTTTTTGAGGATGTAACTCTGATGGTGGATGAGGGAGATCCAGTAGATGTAGTGTAGCTGGACTATCATAAAGCTTTTGATAAAGTCCCACATAGGAGGTTAGTGAGTAAAATTAGGGCGCTGATATTGGGGGAAAAGTACTAGATTGGATTGGAAATTGGTTGGCTAATAGGAAAGAAAGGGCAGTGATAAACGGCTCCATTTCAGAATGGCAGGCAGTGACCAGTGGGGTACTGCAGGGATCCGTGCTGGGACCGCAGCTTTTTACAATATATGTTAATGATATAGAAGATGGTATCAGCAATAACATTAGCAAATTTGCTGATGATACAAAGCTGGGTGGCAGGGTGAAATGTGATGAGGATGTTAGGAGATTACAGGGTGACCTGGACAAGTTAGGTGAGTGGGCAGATGCATGGCAGATGCAGTTTAATGTGGATAAATGTATGGTTATCCACTTTGGTGGCAAGAACAGGAAGGCAGATTACAACATCAATGGAATCAATTTCGGTAAAGGGGCAGTACAGAGAGATCTGGGTGTTCTTGTACACCAGTCAATGAAGGCAAGCATGCAGGTACAGCACGTAGTGAAGAATACTAATAGCATACTGGCCTTCATAACAAGAGGAATTGAGTATAGAAGCAAAGAGGTGCTTCTGAGGCTGTACCGGGCCTGGTTAGATCACACCTGGAGTACGGTGTGCAGCTCTGGTCTCCAAATTTGATGAAAGACATTCTGGCTATTGAGGGAGTGCAGCGTAGGTCCACGAGGTCAATTCCTGGAATGGCGGGATTACCTTACACTGAAAGACTTAAGCGACTGGGCTTGTATACCGTTGAGTTTCGAAGACTGAGAGGGGATCGGATTGAGACATATAAGATTATGAAAGGATTAGACACTCTGGCAGCAGGAAATACGTTTCCGCTGATGGGTGAGTGCCAAACCAGAGGACACAGCTTAAAAATACGGGGTAGACCATTTAAGATAGAGATGAGGAGAAACCTCTTCATCCAGAGAGTGGTGGCTGTGTGGAATGCTCTGCCCAGAGGGCAGTGGAGGCCCATTCTCTGGATTCATTTAAGAAAGAGTTGGATAGAGCTCTCAAAGATAGTGGAATCAAGGGTTATAGAGATAAGGCAGGAAGAGGATACTGATTAGGAATGATCAGCCATGATCATATTGAATGGCGGTGCAGGCTCGAAGGGCAGAATGGCCTACTCGTGCACCTATTGCATATTGTCTATTGCTTATTGTCAATTGAAAGGTAATCTAATGGAGACTGTGATTTGTGAAATTCACTTTTTATGGTCCATTCTTATTATGTTCTTTCTTTCTCTCTTTTCAGCATTGTCTGGGAAGTCGTGGTGCACTAGGACTGCAGTATGTTTGAAAGAGTAGTGTGGAATTCCACGATTGTTAGTTGTGAGATTACTTTATGACTCATGCACTCGGACTGTCTCACATTTAGCATTCATGCTTCGCTGTGTCCAAAAATGCATTAGGTATGCCAGTTGTGTTTGTGTTCCCTGTTAAGTGAATGCCCACTCTTGTTATGTTCTTTCTTTCTCTCTTTTCAGCATTGTCTGGGAAGTGGTGGTGCACTCAGTCTCCAGTATGTTTGAAAGAGTAGTTTGGAATTTCCCTGTTGTTAGTTGTGAGATTACTTTATGGCTCATGCCCCCGGCCTGTCTCACATTTTGCATTCATGCTCACTATGTCTGAAAATGCATTTGGTTTGCCAGTTTTGTTTGTGTTCCGCGTTAAATGCTTCCTGTTTTGCGATTCGCTCAATACATTACGAATTAACAGGGTTTCTGAGGTAACTTACAGCTGCAAAAATCCTCAACTGAGAATCTGGGAAAATTTCACGGAGTATGGTCAGTCGGAGCAAAAGTAAGGAAGTCGTTCGTTTCTGCAGTGTTTCACAATACTACCTTTCCCGTGAGCAGTCGAACAGACTAAATGATTGTGCCACAGACTGCGACGGCAAGCTCCGCTAAAAAGTAATCCTTTACAGCCGGTGTAAGCAACACAACGTTATTGGCGCACACCGCGTGGAAACAGATACTTCGGTGTATCTCGTCCATGCGCACCACATAGCCAAAATTAAAGAAGTCCCATTAAACAACGAGCGATTGGAAACAGAAAGGTGAAAGGTAAAATGGCGTCAACTTTCAGTGCTGGGTGCCACTGAGCCTTAGCAGTGGTGACTGCGCCTTGTTTCTGTCGTGTAGTGGTCATCACGTTCGCCTTACGCGCGAAAGGTGCCCATTTCGAAAGTGCGCAGAAACTGCTTTGTTCTTCAACTGCGGCCTTTTACATGGTCAAGATCGGAGTTTTCTTGCTTGCTTTCCCATCTGCAAACCTGCCATCGAATTTGCTTGAACAAATGTGCTCTCGTAGTGAAATGTAATGCAACTCCATTTAATTACTGTGCAAAGCATTGTAAAGTTTTTCTCCAACCTGGTTCTGTTCATATGCCATTCCGTTTGAGAGTGTAGTTACCGCCTTCTGATCCTTCCACGAAGAGCAGTACCGCATTTGCATTTCTTGCGCAGGCGGCCCGGTTCAAAGACAGGGAAGAAGCTGATGCGCTGGTGTCACAGCGCACCACGGATTCCTGAACGAGTCTGTCTGTCAAATGTACCCCAAAGTCGTCTCTGAAAGACCTCATTTGGAAGCTGTCTGTCGTTATTCAACGTGCGAGAGTTGGCACCAGAGGTCCTGAATCATGTTTTGGAGCAGTTCGCACGTTAGTGGCTCATTCAATCAGCAACAGCAACGAAAGAAATTACACTCTCAGAGGAACCTCTGGACCTGTGCTTTCATAGCGTCGCTAATATTAAGGTGCGCCCCGAGATCTAACCCACGTCGGAACTGAAACGGAGGAATCGACAGAGAGGCGACAGAATGACATGGCATCCATTTGGTTTTCTTTAAATCACTGACGAGCAGGAAAATGTAAACGGGGAGGGCGAGTGGGGAAGTGAGGCAGTTGCAGCTCTGGTGAAATTCCTTCTTTGTGATTAACTCAGCAACCAGAGACGTGAAGGTGACTCAGGGGTGAAAGCTCTTCACATCGAGAACAAAAAGCACTCAAGGGCAGTTAGCACCTCTTCTGGAGTGGGGGTGGGGTGAGGTAATTATCTTTTGACTTCTGTTACTATGTTCAGAAACTGCCTTTTAGATTGAGGTGAACGGAAACTGCATTTCTAATAAGCACCATGGAATTTAGCAAAATTTATGGAGTCGCTTCTCCTCGAATCCGAAACAGGTTTCCAACTCAGTTGGTATCCATGTGGCTCATGTCCAGGACTGAGCATCTCTGCAGCAAATTGCACGGTTAAGGAAAAAGGCAAGGAAAGTGGCATCTCGAACTGGCTCCGAGGTCAGAGCATCCTCACAATGTGATCTGTCGTTCTCGGAATGTAATGCTACCTCCGGTTTTAGGGTGGAGAACATTCTTTGGGACTCTTATTCTGCAAAACAGACACAGTGACTGTAACTATGCTGCACGGTATGATGCTTTGTGCATTTTCCCTGTAGTCCGGTGTGTTTCGTGTTCCGTGTAAACGTGAAAGGTGTCCTGTTTCGAGCAATGGGTGAAATCATTTAGCAAAGCAAGAATCGAAATTGCAGTAATGTCAAGCAGCTCATGGTAATTTGATCAAATCATAACCGATCATATGTTCTCACGCACTCACAGATGCATTTGTAGCTGAAAAGAGTCTGAGAAGATAGACTCAGCATACCATTGAATTTTGTCTGGATCGATGGGCTATCATTATCTGCTGCGAAATTGATATTGTAGACGGGCACATCCCAGCAGCTGTGCGAGTCGGAGAGGGGTCATGGAACCCTTTTCACATGGCTTTGCATCCGTTGTTATGCAGGAGCACAATTGGAAGTGCAAGAAAATGGGCGGCTGCGGGCGGCTGGTAGTGTGGCCGAGCGGTCTAAGGCGCTGGATTAAGGCTCCAGTCTCGACAGAGGCGTGGGTTCGAATCCCACCGCTGCCATTTCTGCTGATCAACTCCAACGACGCCGCTTGCTCACATGCGTTTCCGACCCCTGCTGCATTTCTGTTTGAAACAGAAGAAAAATGAGTTAGCTTCTCGTGGAATTAACTGTGGTGTGGTGAAGTGTCTGTGCTGTCATGATCGTGTTCGCCTCCCGCGCGGAAAATCGCAAGCAGCTCTGCTGTTGCTTTACGTTCCAGGCAAGTTGAATTTTTACTGGAACCGAATGGAGACTGTTATTTCATCGCTGTTGTGAAACAAAGTCATACGGTGACTCGACTCGTCGTTATTTGGTTTTCTGGCCAATGAGAAAATCGTTCCAATAAATTTCGATGTCATTTGTTATTGAATTTCTCCCATTTACTTCATCTCGGTCCTGGAGACATCGGAAGGGAAAGGTAATCTAATCGAGACTGTGATTAGTGAATTCACTTATTATGGCCCACTCTTGTTCTGTTCTTTCTTTCTCTCTTTTCAGCATTGTCTGGGAAGTGGTAGTGCACTCAGTCTCCAGTATGTTTGAAAGAGTAGTTTGGAATTTCCCTGTTGTTAGTTGTGAGATTACTTTATGGCTCATGCCCCCGGCCTGTCTCACATTTTGCATTCATGCTCGCTGTGTCTGAAAATGCATTTGGTTTGCCAGTTTTGTTTGTGTTCCGCGTTAAATGCTTCCTGTTTTGCGATTCGCTCAATACATTACGAATTAACAGGGTTTCTGAGGTAACTTACAGCTGCAAAAATCCTCAACTGAGAATCTGGGAAAATTTCACGGAGTATGGTCAGTCGGAGCAAAAGTAAGGAAGTCGTTCGTTTCTGCAGTGTTTCACAATACTACCTTTCCCGTGAGCAGTCGAACAGACTAAATGATTGTGCCACAGACTGCGACGGCAAGCTCCGCTAAAAAGTAATCCTTTACAGCCGGTGTAAGCAACACAACGTTATTGGCGCACACCGCGTGGAAACAGATACTTCGGTGTATCTCGTCCATGCGCACCACATAGCCAAAATTAAAGAAGTCCCATTAAACAACGAGCGATTGGAAACAGAAAGGTGAAAGGTAAAATGGCGTCAACTTTCAGTGCTGGGTGCCACTGAGCCTTAGCAGTGGTGACTGCGCCTTGTTTCTGTCGTGTAGTGGTCATCACGTTCGCCTTACGCGCGAAAGGTGCCCATTTCGAAAGTGCGCAGAAACTGCTTTGTTCTTCAACTGCGGCCTTTTACATGGTCAAGATCGGAGTTTTCTTGCTTGCTTTCCCATCTGCAAACCTGCCATCGTAGTGAAATGTAATGCAACTCCATTTAATTACTGTGCAAAGCATTGTAAAGTTTTTCTCCAACCTGGTTCTGTTCATATGCCATTCCATTTGAGAGTGTAGTTACCGCCTTCTGATCCTTCCACGAAGAGCAGTACCGCATTTGCATTTCTTGCGCAGGCGGCCCGGTTCAAAGACAGGGAAGAAGCTGATGCGCTGGTGTCACAGCGCACCACGGATTCCTGAACGAGTCTGTCTATCAAATGTACCCCAAAGTCGTCTCTGAAAGACCTCATTTGGAAGCTGTCTGTCGTTATTCAACGTGCGAGAGTTGGCCCCGAGATCCACGTCGGAACTGAAACGGAGGAATCGACAGAGAGGCGACAGAATGACATGGCATCCATTTGGTTTTCTTTAAATCACTGACGAGCAGGAAAATGTAAACGGGGAGGGCGAGTGGGGAAGTGAGGCAGTTGCAGCTCTGGTGAAATTCCTTCTTTGTGATTAACTCAGCAACCAGAGACGTGAAGGTGACTCAGGGGTGAAAGCTCTTCACATCGAGAACAAAAAGCACTCAAGGGCAGTTAGCACCTCTTCTGGAGTGGGGGTGGGGTGAGGTAATTATCTTTTGACTTCTGTTACTATGTTCAGAAACTGCCTTTTAGATTGAGGTGAACGGAAACTGCATTTCTAATAAGCACCATGGAATTTAGCAAAATTTATGGAGTCGCTTCTCCTCGAATCCGAAACAGGTTTCCAACTCAGTTGGTATCCATGTGGCTCATGTCCAGGACTGAGCATCTCTGCAGCAAATTGCACGGTTAAGGAAAAAGGCAAGGAAAGTGGCATCTCGAACTGGCTCCGAGGTCAGAGCATCCTCACAATGTGATCTGTCGTTCTCGGAATGTAATGCTACCTCCGGTTTTAGGGTGGAGAACATTCTTTGGGACTTTTATTCTGCAAAACAGACACGTTGCAGCACGGTATGATGTGGAACACGGCCTGCTCAGCTTTGTGCATTTTCCCTGTAGTCCGGTGTGTTTCGTGTTCCGTGTAAACGTGAAAGGTGTCCTGTTTCGAGCAATGGGTGAAATCATTTAGCAAAGCAAGAATCGAAATTGCAGTAATGTCAAGCAGCTCATGGTAATTTGACCAAATCATAACCGATCATATGTTCTCACGCACTCACAGATACATTTGTAGCTGAAAAGAGTCTGAGAAGATAGACTCAGCATACCATTGATTTTTGTCTGGATCGATGGGCTATCATTATCTGCTGCGAAATTGATATTGTAGACGGGCACATCCCAGCAGCTGTGCGAGTCGGAGAGGGGTCATGGAACCCTTTTCACAAGTATTTGCATCGATTATTATGCAGGAGCACAATTGGAAGTGCAAGAAAATGGGCGGCTGCGGGCGGATGGTAGTGTTGCCGAGCGGTCTAAGGCGCTGGATTAAGGCTCCAGTCTCGACAGAGGCGTGGGTTCGAATCCCATCGCTGCCATTTCTGCTGATCAACTCCAACGACGTCGCTTGCTCAAATGCGGTTTCGACCCCTGCTGCATTTCTGTTTGAAACAGAAGAAAAATGAGTTAGCTTCCCGTGGAATTAACTGTGGTGTGGTGAAGTGTCTGTGCTGTCATGATCGTGTTCGCCTCCCGCGCGGAAAATCGCAAGCAGCTCTGCTGTTGCTTTACGTTCCAGGCAAGTTGAATTTTTACTGGAACCGAATGGAGACTGTTATTTCAGCGCTGTTGTGAAACAAAGTCATACGGTGACTCGACTCGTCGTTATTTGGTTTTCTGGCCAATGAGAAAATCGTTCCAATAAATTTCGATGTCATTTGTTATTGAATTTCTCCCATTTACTTCATCTCGGTCCTGGAGACATCGGAAGGGAAAGGTAATCTAATCGAGACTGTGATTAGTGAATTCACTTATTATGGCCCACTCTTGTTCTGTTCTTTCTTTCTCTCTTTTCAGCATTGTCTGGGAAGTGGTGGTGCACTCAGTCTCCAGTATGTTTGAAAGAGTAGTTTGGAATTTCCCTGTTGTTAGTTGTGAGATTACTTTATGGCTCATGCCCCCGGCCTGTCTCACATTTTGCATTCATGCTCGCTGTGTCTGAAAATGCATTTGGTTTGCCAGTTTTGTTTGTGTTCCGCGTTAAATGCTTCCTGTTTTGCGATTCGCTCAATACATTACGAATTAACAGGGTTTCTGAGGTAACTTACAGCTGCAAAAATCCTCAACTGAGAATCTGGGAAAATTTCACGGAGTATGGTCAGTCGGAGCAAAAGTAAGGAAGTCGTTCGTTTCTGCAGTGTTTCACAATACTACCTTTCCCGTGAGCAGTCGAACAGACTAAATGATTGTGCCACAGACTGCGACGGCAAGCTCCGCTAAAAAGTAATCCTTTACAGCCGGTGTAAGCAACACAACGTTATTGGCGCACACCGCGTGGAAACAGATACTTCGGTGTATCTCGTCCATGCGCACCACATAGCCAAAATTAAAGAAGTCCCATTAAACAACGAGCGATTGGAAACAGAAAGGTGAAAGGTAAAATGGCGTCAACTTTCAGTGCTGGGTGCCACTGAGCCTTAGCAGTGGTGACTGCGCCTTGTTTCTGTCGTGTAGTGGTCATCACGTTCGCCTTACGCGCGAAAGGTGCCCATTTCGAAAGTGCGCAGAAACTGCTTTGTTCTTCAACTGCGGCCTTTTACATGGTCAAGATCGGAGTTTTCTTGCTTGCTTTCCCATCTGCAAACCTGCCATCGAATTTGCTTGAACAAATGTGCTCTCGTAGTGAAGTGTAATGCAACTCCATTTAATTACTGTGCAAAGCATTGTAAAGTTTTTCTCCAACCTGGTTCTGTTCATATGCCATTCCGTTTGAGAGTGTAGTTACCGCCTTCTGATCCTTCCACGAAGAGCAGTACCGCATTTGCATTTCTTGCGCAGGCGGCCCGGTTCAAAGACAGGGAAGAAGCTGATGCGCTGGTGTCACAGCGCACCACGGATTCCTGAACGAGTCTGTCTATCAAATGTACCCCAAAGTCGTCTCTGAAAGACCTCATTTGGAAGCTGTCTGTCGTTATTCAACGTGCGAGAGTTGGCCCCGAGATCCACGTCGGAACTGAAACGGAGGAATCGACAGAGAGGCGACAGAATGACATGGCATCCATTTGGTTTTCTTTAAATCACTGACGAGCAGGAAAATGTAAACGGGGAGGGCGAGTGGGGAAGTGAGGCAGTTGCAGCTCTGGTGAAATTCCTTCTTTGTGATTAACTCAGCAACCAGAGACGTGAAGGTGACTCAGGGGTGAAAGCTCTTCACATCGAGAACAAAAAGCACTCAAGGGCAGTTAGCACCTCTTCTGGAGTGGGGGTGGGGTGAGGTAATTATCTTTTGACTTCTGTTACTATGTTCAGAAACTGCCTTTTAGATTGAGGTGAACGGAAACTGCATTTCTAATAAGCACCATGGAATTTAGCAAAATTTATGGAGTCGCTTCTCCTCGAATCCGAAACAGGTTTCCAACTCAGTTGGTATCCATGTGGCTCATGTCCAGGACTGAGCATCTCTGCAGCAAATTGCACGGTTAAGGAAAAAGGCAAGGAAAGTGGCATCTCGAACTGGCTCCGAGGTCAGAGCATCCTCACAATGTGATCTGTCGTTCTCGGAATGTAATGCTACCTCCGGTTTTAGGGTGGAGAACATTCTTTGGGACTTTTATTCTGCAAAACAGACACGTTGCAGCACGGTATGATGTGGAACACGGCCTGCTCAGCTTTGTGCATTTTCCCTGTAGTCCGGTGTGTTTCGTGTTCCGTGTAAACGTGAAAGGTGTCCTGTTTCGAGCAATGGGTGAAATCATTTAGCAAAGCAAGAATCGAAATTGCAGTAATGTCAAGCAGCTCATGGTAATTTGACCAAATCATAACCGATCATATGTTCTCACGCACTCACAGATACATTTGTAGCTGAAAAGAGTCTGAGAAGATAGACTCAGCATACCATTGATTTTTGTCTGGATCGATGGGCTATCATTATCTGCTGCGAAATTGATATTGTAGACGGGCACATCCCAGCAGCTGTGCGAGTCGGAGAGGGGTCATGGAACCCTTTTCACATGGCTTTGCATCCGTTGTTATGCAGGAGCACAATTGGAAGTGCAAGAAAATGGGCGGCTGCGGGCGGCTGGTAGTGTGGCCGAGCGGTCTAAGGCGCTGGATTAAGGCTCCAGTCTCGACAGAGGCGTGGGTTCGAATCCCACCGCTGCCATTTCTGCTGATCAACTCCAACGACGTCGCTTGCTCAAATGCGGTTTCGACCCCTGCTGCATTTCTGTTTGAAACAGAAGAAAAATGAGTTAGCTTCCCGTGGAATTAACTGTGGTGTGGTGAAGTGTCTGTGCTGTCATGATCGTGTTCGCCTCCCGCGCGGAAAATCGCAAGCAGCTCTGCTGTTGCTTTACGTTCCAGGCAAGTTGAATTTTTACTGGAACCGAATGGAGACTGTTATTTCAGCGCTGTTGTGAAACAAAGTCATACGGTGACTCGACTCGTCGTTATTTGGTTTTCTGGCCAATGAGAAAATCGTTCCAATAAATTTCGATGTCATTTGTTATTGAATTTCTCCCATTTACTTCATCTCGGTCCTGGAGACATCGGAAGGGAAAGGTAATCTAATCGAGACTGTGATTAGTGAATTCACTTATTATGGCCCACTCTTGTTATGTTCTTTCTTTCTCTCTTTTCAGCATTGTCTGGGAAGTGGTGGTGCACTCAGTCTCCAGTATGTTTGAAAGAGTAGTTTGGAATTTCCCTGTTGTTAGTTGTGAGATTACTTTATGGCTCATGCCCCCGGCCTGTCTCACATTTTGCATTCATGCTCGCTGTGTCTGAAAATGCATTTGGTTTGCCAGTTTTGTTTGTGTTCCGCGTTAAATGCTTCCTGTTTTGCGATTCGCTCAATACATTACGAATTAACAGGGTTTCTGAGGTAACTTACAGCTGCAAAAATCCTCAACTGAGAATCTGGGAAAATTTCACGGAGTATGGTCAGTCGGAGCAAAAGTAAGGAAGTCGTTCGTTTCTGCAGTGTTTCACAATACTACCTTTCCCGTGAGCAGTCGAACAGACTAAATGATTGTGCCACAGACTGCGACGGCAAGCTCCGCTAAAAAGTAATCCTTTACAGCCGGTGTAAGCAACACAACGTTATTGGCGCACACCGCGTGGAAACAGATACTTCGGTGTATCTCGTCCATGCGCACCACATAGCCAAAATTAAAGAAGTCCCATTAAACAACGAGCGATTGGAAACAGAAAGGTGAAAGGTAAAATGGCGTCAACTTTCAGTGCTGGGTGCCACTGAGCCTTAGCAGTGGTGACTGCGCCTTGTTTCTGTCGTGTAGTGGTCATCACGTTCGCCTTACGCGCGAAAGGTGCCCATTTCGAAAGTGCGCAGAAACTGCTTTGTTCTTCAACTGCGGCCTTTTACATGGTCAAGATCGGAGTTTTCTTGCTTGCTTTCCCATCTGCAAACCTGCCATCGAATTTGCTTGAACAAATGTGCTCTCGTAGTGAAATGTAATGCAACTCCATTTAATTACTGTGCAAAGCATTGTAAAGTTTTTCTCCAACCTGGTTCTGTTCATATGCCATTCCGTTTGAGAGTGTAGTTACCGCCTTCTGATCCTTCCACGAAGAGCAGTACCGCATTTGCATTTCTTGCGCAGGCGGCCCGGTTCAAAGACAGGGAAGAAGCTGATGCGCTGGTGTCACAGCGCACCACGGATTCCTGAACGAGTCTGTCTGTCAAATGTACCCCAAAGTCGTCTCTGAAAGACCTCATTTGGAAGCTGTCTGTCGTTATTCAACGTGCGAGAGTTGGCACCAGAGGTCCTGAATCATGTTTTGGAGCAGTTCGCACGTTAGTGGCTCATTCAATCAGCAACAGCAACGAAAGAAATTACACTCTCAGAGGAACCTCTGGACCTGTGCTTTCATAGCGTCGCTAATATTAAGGTGCGCCCCGAGATCTAAGCCACGTCGGAACTGAAACGGAGGAATCGACAGAGAGGCGACAGAATGACATGGCATCCATTTGGTTTTCATTAAATCACTGACGAGCAGGAAAATGTGAACGGGGAGGGCGAGTGGGGAAGTGAGGCAGTTGCAGCTCTGGTGAAATTCCTTCTTTGTGATTAACTCAGCAACCAGAGTTCTGGGAATGGCAGTTATAGAATGTCAGGGACAGAACGTTCCAGGGAATGTCAGTTATAGAATGTCGGGGACATAACGTTCTGGGGAACCCCTTGACCTGTCCATCACCTTTCCCCCCTACCCACCCTACCAAAATGATGTACTGTGCCTGGACACACTGTAACATTAATGGGGTGAGAGACGGAGGGTCCAATCACAGGAATGGGAACGAAAGGCATTGCCAGATCAGCTATGGTTAGATATACCACATTCTCAATCCACCACACAGAACCAGCCCAGATACCATCGACCCAGAGGACAGATCTGTTTACCATGGAACACTGTGCAAACCAAGCCAGTGTACTGCTCAGTACAACCCAACAATCTGTCCAGATTCATCCATTGCCCTGGTCAATACAATCCAGTAATCAGTCCAGAGTGGAACACTGCGCAGACCACAGCAGTGCATTGATCTATAAACCCAGACCATATATCTGTCTAGCGCAGTGAGCTGTACATACCACAGCAGGGTATTGATGTATAAACCCGGACTAGATATCTGTCCAGCACTGGGAGCTGTGCAGACCACAGCAATGCACTAATGTTTGAATCTGAAACAAATATCCATCCAGCATGGGAAGCTGCACAGACCACATCATGGCATTATCTATAAACCTCAACCAGTTAGTCTGACCTGCACACCGACCTGTGCAGTGGTCACCCGTGAATTAATCTGTAAACCAGGAGCAGTTACCCTCCCAGCATGTAGGACTGTACACCATCCCAGTGCAGTGATCTGTAACCCAGGAGCAGTTACCCTCCCAGTATGTCGAACTGTGTACCCCACCCCAGTGCATTGATCTGCAAACCAGGAGCTGTTACCCTCCCAACATGTAGGACTGTGTACACCATCCCTGTGCATTGGTCTGTAAACCAGGATCAGTTACCCTCCCAGCATGTAGGACTGTGTACACCACCGCAGTGCATTGCTCAGTTACACTGTGTTACATCCTTGCCCAGCGTGGAGAAACTTGCAGCCCATATTGGAAGTGAAAGGATGTGCAGCTCCCATCCATTTACAGTTCCATCTCTCCATTGTACCATGATAAAGGGGTGCTGCGGGTATGTTAGCAATGGGGAAAAGTGTTGTTTTTGCAAATATAGGAAAAAACATACAGAAAAGGGGTACAGCAAGAGAACTATTAACTCTGCAGGTATTTAGGGAAGAGCATCTCCACTTTTCATTGCATAATTATGGATAATTAAGTACTAACTTTAATGTAGATTTATTAAAGGAAATAATTCCTTTTACCATAATGTTTAAAACAACAGTTTCAGCAAAAAGCTAAGATTACTGAAATATAAGTGAAATACCAAAAAGATACATTGTTAAGATGTATGTACAAAAATGGAATGTACCTATGGACAATGAAAGAAGTTACAAAGGGGAACATCGAGATAAGCGTTTAGCCATATGACAGCATGTTCAAGGGGGAAAAATTGCCAACTTGGAAAGAAGGGGGTAATGGGCATAGAGCATAGATGGGTAGAGGCGAAATAGTAAGAGAGATTGAGAAATTACGAGTCTGGAGAGATGACCTCACTCAGCACAAAGGGTATAACTGTACACTAACCTCAGTTCTGATTTGTTCATTGAAGCCTTTACTTGCAAGTTCGTAATAAATTGTCTTATTTCCAATTTTGGTGGTCTCGTCTCAATTTTATTGATTTTGTTTCTAACAGGTGTAAACATTACATGCCAGAGAGAGATGGCGTGGGAATCAGTTTAAATATCACACATGGGAGGGGTTTGAGGTATAGACACAGAAGGGGTGACTGAGAGACAGTATCATGGAAGGATGTGTTCCCAGGTTTGAGAATGCTGAAATGCAAACACTTCGATAGCATCCTATAACATGAGCTAGCCTTCCCAGGAAAGATGGCAAAACGGGATATTGGTGTGAGGCCAGATGAGCATTTGTTCTGCATCTTTGTAACTGGAATTGGTTTCAACAGAATCTATGACTCATTGGGCAGATGCTAACAATAATTTATCTTTGTTTGATTTTCCTTGAGTGTGACAGAGGGATCGTCCTCACGAGGCTGAGCTAGTTTCCTGGTGCTATCGTATCAAACTCACCTCATTAACTACCCACTCCACCCCATGGTGTCCTTCTCTTTCAAAACCAGCCCGATTCTCCCACCCATCATGGCAGGTGGTACTCACTACCGCCCGGGTGCCCCTGGAGATTCCGTGATCCCTGACACTGGTGACACCTTTAAAAGGCCAATGGGCACACGGTTGAGCTTTCTCCGTTTGGAACTGCCCTGCACAGTTTAACCCGAGCACGGCAGATAAGGGGCAATTACACCACGGTTTGTCGACAGGGCTATGGAAGTCTTGGTGAATGGGCTAGTACAGAGGGGGACCATTCTCTTCCCAGAGGGGGCCACACCACCAGACCCACCGAGCATGGTTTGAACTCCCCATCCAGCTCAGTGCAGTATCTGCGGTCTGAAGAAATGTCCAGCAAAACAGGACAAGCATCAATAACCTTTCCCACTCTGTCAGGATAAGGGTCAGTGTATTGTCTCTGCTCCCTCACACTCACTGTATATCTGTTATAGCACCGACCCCCAAACAAGGCTTATGCTCCACCACTCTCACTGCTGCATGCAGCACTTTCCTCTTTCTCTCTCTATCTCCACTACATCCTCACACTAATAACACTGCATGCATAAAACACTGTGGACTGACTCCCTCCGGATATCTCACCATGACCCCGTCCCCCACCTTCACCAGCACTAATATCAGGGCCACCCCCTCTCAACCTCCCTCCCTCCCTCCCTTTCTCCCATTCCAGGAGAAACAGCCTGGAATAGGACAGAAAGGGCCAGGCCGGGAGGTGGAGTGCCCGACCATCCGTTCCTCCACCCCCTCCCCCTTCCATGTGGGGAGGACCCTGGCACGAGCAGGAGAGGACCAGGATGCCTCGTGTGGTGATTCTGAAACATCCACGTCCCACCGACCGAGTAAGGAGCAATGTTCAGTGAAGGGCAACTCTCATTTTAAACCCACTGGCAGCTCCGTTTCCCCCCGGCACAACTTAGAAGCCGTGGCCCTAATGCCATCTCCCTTTTGTGTCGAGCTGGTACAAATGGTATCCCCACGGTCTCGTTGGGCAGAGGGTGGGCTCACAACGCATCATCAACACCACCTCCCAGGAAGGGAGCACGGAGGCTCCCTCCTACACCTCCCCCTGTAAACATCTCAGATACTGAAACTAATCTGTGAGAGTTACTGCTCTCCCCACTTGTCATGATATCTTCAATAATCTGTGCTCATATACACGCAGCGCCCTCTAGTCTTTCAACCCCATTATAACGGCACAGCCTGTTTTAAACTGTCTTTCATTGTCTTTCCCACCACAGCACATCACCTCACACAGCTCTGCATTAATCCCCATCTGCCTTACACCTGAACACTACACCAACGTGTCACTGTCCTGTTACAGTTCCACATTCTCGTCCATAGACTTTACAATTCTTCCAGGTTTGGTGCCATCTACAAACATTGAGATTGTCATAGCATCACAGTCGCCATGAAATAACTGAAATCCTGCCATACTCACGAGTGTGAGCAAGTGAAATACTGATATATTCCCACGGACAGAGTCAAATAATCACATGCTGTCAATGGAGCAACAAAAATCCTGACACTTACGAGACAGAATGGATGAAATATTGACAAACCACAGAGCAAGAGAAATCCGGATAGGTTCCACTTATCCATATTCATCAGGGTATAATGTGGTGAAGTTGAAAGCATGTACTGTACCTTTAAGAGAGAGGGTGAATGCGGTTCTGAACTGAGAGCTTACAAGCACCTGTGATATGAGAGGATGACAGACCCAGAAACAGTATATTGCTGTAGAGTTGGAGTGGGGTAATAAGCAGTTAAGAGAAAGGGGGTCCCAGAATTGTGAATATTTGATGTAAAATGTTCAGTTTCAGAGTGAACAAATAAATTGATGTTTTTATTTAAACGGTGAAATTTGGCAGATCTGTCAGACATATTTTAACAGTTTACGAGGCGAATTGAGCATTTCTTTATGTTTCATGTAAGTTACCAGATGAGCTTCACGCCGCGCCCTGACAATTCCCCTGTGTGTCTGTGTGTCTCTATGTGGGGCAGGTCAAGAAGTCTCTGTGGTGTTTAAAGTGATGCAATGCCACCCTCTGTTGGTCTCCACACGCCACTGCACAGGCATTGGCAGAGGGTGAAAACCAACAGGGATTCATTCATAGAGGGGGAGGGAGAGGGCAGCTGCTCACAGGACAATCCAAACGGATGTCTTATCCATGTACTGATCTAAATGTCCTTTAAACGTTGTAGCTGTCCCTGCTTTCACCACTTCCTCTGGAAGTTCATTCCACACACAAGCCAGCTTCTGTCTAAAATAATTACCTCTCATGACTTTTGTAAATCTTTTTCCTCGCACCTTAAAATATCCCTCAGTTTTGAATTCCCACCTCGAGGGAAAAGACATCAGCACTTCAGCTTATCTGTACCCCTCATTATTTTAGAAACCTCTGTAAATTTACCCCTTAATCTCATACTCTCTAATGAAAAAAGTCCCAGCCTACCCAGCCTTTCCTTATAGCTCACTCCCTCCATTCCCAGCAACATCCAGGTTAATCTCTTCTGAACTCTCTCCAGCTTAATAATATCAAGGTCAATAATATCAAAGTGAATAGTCAAGGTGTTTTCTAAGGATACGGGGTCCAAACCTAGAGGATATGGGCTTAAGGCGAGAGGGGAAACATTTAAAAGTGACCTAGGGGGCAGCTTTTTCACCCAGAGGGTGGTGTGCCTATAGAATGAGCGGGCAGGGTGACCAGTATTCCAGAAGAGGTCTCACCAATGTCCTGTACAATCTCAACATGACGTCCCAATTCCGATACTCAAAAGTCTGACCAATGAAGACTTGTGTGCTAAACACCTTAACCACACTATCTATATGAGATGCAAATTTTAAAGAATTATACCTGACGGCCTAGGTCTCTGTTATACAACACTGCCAAAGGCTCTGCTTTTAATTGTATAGGTTCTGCTCTTGTTTGATTTACCAAATCCCATACCTCGCATTAATCCAAACTAAGCTGCATCTGCCACCCCTCAGCCCAGTGTGTGATATTACTGCCACATCACCCTCCCCATTCAATTTTAAAATGCCCATCCCTCTCCAGGATTCCTGCACACTACGGCCTTGACTTTCACAAAGACACTGAGCTTGGGTTGCCTTGTGTGGTTTGGGGGAGGAGGGACAGATTGTAGACACAGTCAGTGGGGAGGAGAGGCTGGACAGTAATCAGCGGCCTGGTATCATTTCATGGTTTTAGGAAGAGGGCAATCACACGTTAGAGTTGGCGAATACTGATTGGTGTTTTGGGGTCAGAAATTATGGTCTTTCTCCGTCTCAGGTGTTCAGTCATAAATATCTCTTTGAGACCCTTAATTGTGCAGAGTGTGCCTGCAGGTTTCTTTCCCTAATATTGCAGACTACCAATAATAGCGATAAAAGATGTTCATAGTTAATTTTGATGGCACAGCACATACACTCAACATCCTACTGTTGAGACAAATATCATGCATTTGTTTAACAATACAAAGTGTTTTGTGTAGTTCAGTTATGGTAACCTAATTATAACAAATCCACACCGAGCTGAAAGCTGACACTTAATATATGACCCAAAATCTGTGTATGACAGTATAGTGGGTAATGGCCCTGTCTCTGATCCAGAGGTATGGATTTGATTCCAGTTCCTGAACGTGTGTGGCAGTGTTCCTAGCTCTGGACTCTAAGTTCTAACTTCAAGTCCTGCCTGTTGCAGAGGTATGTCCCATCATGTCAGAACAGGCTAATTAGCAAACACACAGGAAAATAATGTTACAGCTTTATGGGTATTGCTGAGTGATGCTAGTCCCTATCTCCGGGCACAAAGGTCTAGGTGTAAATCCCACAGAAATGTCTCATGATACATCTGAACAAACCGATTAAAATGGATTTAGAATTGTGACTTGGTGGAGAAGGAAGAGCTGTCAGTATTGCATTTCAGAATTAAGGCCCAGGATGAATGAAAGTACAGCCATTCGTGTTGATTGAAGTCACATTTTGCAGCAGTAAATGTTTATAAAACCAGAACGGTCATGGACAGGGTGAGTTGTCAGGGATTTTCCCCAGGTTAGGGGCATCCAAAACTAGAAGGCATTGGTTGAAAGAGAGAGGGGAAAGGTTTTGAAGAGGCCGAAGGAGCACCTTTTCACACAGAGGGTGGTGTGCGTATGGAATGAGCTGCCAGAGGAAGTGGTGGAAGCTAGTACAACTACAGCATGTAAAAGGCATCTGGATGCTGACATACCTGCTGAGCTTTTCCAGCAATTTCTGTATTTCTTTGAAAAATGCATTCATTTTAACACAGGTATTCTGAATAAATTAAACATTTTATTTTTTTAATGACGCAGGGCCATGTCAACATATTTCAAATCGACTAAGACCATTTTCTGCGAAGGTTATGGCTCTGTGTATGACAACAGCAACGATGTACCTACATAGAACAGGGAATGTGATGAAGACATAGTTTGGACAATGTTCAAGGAGAAGTCACATGGTCCAGTTTGGGAGAGGATGACATTACTGTGTGATTCAGCTCAGAAAGGGATAGCATTTACATACATTTGGGAAGGTAAGGGCTGATCGGGGTAGACAACGTGGCTTTCTGCATGGGAAATCAAGTCTCATTAATTTGGTTGAGTTTTTTGAAGAGGTGACAAAGAAGATTGATGAAGGCAGTTTGGGAGATATTGTCTATGTGGACTTGCAAGGTGTTCATTTAAAGAACAAAGACCAAAGAAAATTGACAGCCCAGGAACAGGCCCTTCGCCCTCCAAGCCTGAGCCGATCCAAATGTACTGTCGAAATCTGTCGCCCAATTCGTAAGAATCTGTATCCCTCTGCTCCCCACCTACTCATGCATCTGTCCAGACGCATCATAAATGAATCTACTGTGCCTGCCTCTACCACCTCTGCTAGCAACGCGTTCCAAACGCCCACCACCCTCTGTGTGAAGTATTAGCTGCGTGTCTCCCTCTTAATGTTCCACTGCTCATCTTGAAAGCACGACCTCGAGTTATAGAATCCTTCACCCTGGGAAAAAGCTTGTCTCTGTCCACCCGGTCTATACTCTTCATGGTTTTGCAAACCTCAATCAGGTCCCCCCTCAATATCCTTTATTCTTGTGAAAATAAACCTAACCTACTCAGCCCCTCTTCATAGCTAGTATTTCGTTCTGATTGGTAGTCAGATTAGTAAGTTTCGGTCACGTGGGATACAGGGGAAGCTAGTCACAATTGGCTTGAAAGAAGAGGGATATTTTTCAGACTGGAGGCTTGTGATCACCAGTGTGCTGTAAGAATCAGTACTGAGTTCACTGCATTTCATCATTTATGTAAAAGATTTAGATGTGAATATAGGGGCAATAGTTAGTAAGTTTACAGATGGCATCAGAAAGGTGGTGCAGTAGATTATCGCAGAGTACAACAAGACCACAATTAAATGGGACAAAAGGGCAAAGAGTGACAAATGAAGTTTAATTTCGATAATTACGAGGTAATACATTTTGGGAAGGCAAATCAAGGCATAAATTATACACTTAATGGTAAGGTCCTGGGGCGTGTTGTGGAACATAGGGACCTAGGACTGCAGTTGCATTGTTCCTTGAAAGTGGAGTTCCAGATAGACAGTGTGGTGCAGAACACATTTGGCACATTTGCCTTAATCAGTCAGAGCAATGAGTATAGGAGTTGTGGTGGTATGTTGCATCTGTACAGGATGTTGGTGAGGCCACTTTAAGAATACTGTGTACAACTCGGTTTTCTGCAGAAATGATTTACACAGATGTCCCAGGACTGGAAGTTTGAGCTTTAGGGACAGGTTGATTAGTTTGAGGTGTTTTTCCTGGAGTGTCAGAGGTTGAGAGGTGACATTATAGAGTTTCATAAAACCATCGGGGCATGGATATTCTGAACAGTCACGTTCTGCTCCCCAGGATAAGGGAGTCCAGAACAAGAGGGCATAGGGTGAAGGGGAGAGGTCAAATGATTTAGAAGGGACCCGAAGGTAACTGTTTCACACAGAGAGTGGTGTGTGTACAGAAAGTGCTGTCAGAGGAAGTGGTGAAGGCAGTTACAATAGCACGATTAAAATATATCTGAGAGGAGGGATATTGGCCAAATGCTGGCAAATGGGACTGGATCAGATTTCATATCTGATCGGAGTGAACAGATTGGACTAACGGGTCTGTTTCCGTTCTGCATGACTCTCTTATTCTATAAGAGGGATGATGAAAAATTCTGAAAGGCCCTTCCAAGTCGGAATTCTCTTCACTGGAAGTTTATCGTGCCTCTATGTTCACAATGATTGAACGTTGCGTTAGTTAAATATTTGACAGAGAAGTGAGTCATGCACAATGGGTCGCAGACAGGAAAGTGGGGCTGAGACCCCAACCTGATCAGCCACAATCTTACTGCCTGGTGGAGAAGGCTCCAAGTATCTAATGACCCACTCCTGCCTCTCAGTCCCATGTTCCTGTGTTCCATTCAGCCCTTCGTACCTGCTAGACAGGAACAGTTGGAGGGCACTTACTCCTATAACCTGTTGCACAGAAACAGAGGAGACCATTAAGCCTCTCAAGACTGTCGCACACGCTTTGAGGTGATTTGGGAAATGTAATTGAATAATCCAGGCTGTGTATGAAAGAGGCCCCTCATCTCTGTTTACAGAGCTTCCCCTATCTGCACCTTATGCTTCGTTTGTTGGTCATGTTGTAGACCCAGATTCACTGTGGATACAGCCCACATACCTCACCCAGAGATGGCTCACAAAATCATTTGGTCTCCTTGAGTGCAACATGCAATACCAGAACATTCATAAAAATAACACCCACTAACTTTCCAATAACAGAATGTGAGAACATCAGAAACAGGGGCAGGTCGTTCACTCCCCAAGCCTGCCTAGCCCTTCACTAAAATCATGGCTGATCTGCTCCTGGCCTCAAATCCTCTTTCATACCCAATTCCTCATAGCCGTCAACTTTCTGACAGTTCAATATCCATCTATTTCCTCTTCACATACTTTCAGTCAGCTAGCTCCCTGAACACTCTTGAGAAGAGAAATCCTGACATTCAATCCCACCTGTTTGAAGAAAACACTTGCTGCTCCTATATCATGGTTTATTGATATGAATAAAAGAGGTTGAGACAAGAGTTCAGGTAAAAATGACTGGCCGCGATATCAAGGAACTGGTTGGCTTCTGCTGACATCAAGGAGCTTAACAAAACTAGACATCATGGGAATCAGACTAAATTATCCAGTGTTTGGAGTCAACCATGGCACAAAGGAAGATGTTCATCATCTCACTCCTGGGTCAGCTCTGTGGGAGATCCGCAGGGTAGCTTCCTCTTCACAAACAGCTTCAGCTGCTTCATCAATGTCTCCCCGCCCCCACTCTCCCCACCATAAGATCAGAAGTGGGGATGGTCACTGAAGATTCCACAATGTTCAGAACGTTTTATACCTCGTCAGCTCCTGAACTGGTCTGTGTCCATGTGCAGCAAGACCCAGACTCCATTGAGATTTGTGCTGTTAAAGTGTCAGTAACCTTCATGTCACAGCACTGCCTGAGCACATTGCCACAGTAAAACAAGAGTTCATTCAGCACCTCACGCTGGTTTCGCAGAAATATGAGGAAGCAATTCAGCCCATTGACACTGTTGGAGAAGAAGAGGGATGGCCTATTCAGTGCCTCCAGCCTATTACTCAGGAAGAGAAGGAGCATAGTGTGATGGACCACACCAGAGCCCCTCGAAAATATTTGATGGCGGTAGCCTAGACGCTAATGTTTTCTTATTTTAAAGGAAATGTAAATTTTCTGTTCCAGATGCAATGTGAGTGGTCAAACTACTCGATGGTAAGCAAAATACCATTAGTTCAACACGAAAGAAGAAATAACACCACAGAAAGAGGAATTTAGAATAACGTAATTCTATTGGACAGCTTAACAGAATAATGGATCTAGGAACTATTACTAATGAACTGTTCCAATATAGGGAAATCCCATAAACACAGCCCTTGGCAAAAAGGAAAATTCAGACACAGAATGTCACAAATATTTCTCCATTCCAGGAATTAAAAACAGCATCAAAAGAAAATTCAGAGAGAGTACCAGCCAGGAGATAGTCACTGACGCTTCCAACTCTGTGGAGACCCCTATGCTTTTTGATGTTACTGAGAAACCAAAACCCAGAGCTCCGAATGTGTGAGAGCTGGCCACACCCGTTCAGGCTGTATTAAAATTAACCTAAGGCCTCGCTAGTTGTATACTCAAGTGGCCTAAACTAGGCAGCTTGGTAACAATCTCTCTTTTAAAATAAACCAGGACAAAATAACCTCTTAAAGCTGCAGCATTGTCACACTGGTCAGTACATCGAGCTGTCAAACAGGAACCAGGGGGAACCTAGTCATGCCCTTGCCCTGTCCAATTGAACGAGGAAGAATCCAGTCAGTCCCTTGAGTCAGATACACAGAAACAGTAGGAGGCCATTCCCATCTCAGTAGACTTACACGGGGGCAGAATGAGGTAATTGATGCTGATTCCTGATGATATCTTTATGCCCAAAATGTCGATTCTCCTGCTTCAAGCATGCTGGCTGACCTACTGTGCTTTTCCAGCAATGGTCGCTCTACTCTGAACTCCAGCATCGGCAGACTTAAGTGTCTCCTAAATGATGCTCTAACATGATTAACAAGTGGAGCAGAGGCTGCACAGACCGTTGCTCATGATACACACGTGGGGCTTTAACGTGGTTTTCTAGTGGTGAGCAGGGAAGCCATATGTCTTGTGTGAAGTCTCAAGAAGGCATCTTTCATCTCCAAGAAGACACCCTGGTGCTCTCTATGTAGGGCGGAAGCTGGTGGGAATGGCTACCTGTTTCAGATGGAAGGTATTGTGGCTGTTGTTGGGGATTGTGAACAACATGACGTTGAGTACGGGTTCACACAGTGACTGAACATTTTTTTTTAGATTAGATTACATTACAGTGTGGAAACAGGCCCAACAAGTCCACACCGACCCGCCGAAGCGAAACCCACCCATAACCCTACATTTACCCCTTACCTAACACTACGGGCAATTTAGCATGGCCAATTCACCTAACCTGCACATCTTTGGACTGTGGGAGGAAACCGGAGCACCCGGAGGAAACCCACGCAGACACGGGGAGAACGTGCAAACTCCACACAGTCAGTCGCCTGAGGCGGGAATTGAACCCGGGTCTCTGGCGCTGTGAGGCAGCAGTGCTAACCACTGTGCCACCGTGCCACCCACAAACGTGGGGAGAATTAATTTAGGCATATAAACTATTAGGAAAGCCACATAAGACTGATGAATGGACTCTCTAAGTTCAAATAATGGTGATCTTGTTCATGTTGATCTTGTCTAGTGCACGTCCTGTTACCTTACTCTGTCCAAGTCTATTTCCACCCTACGATCTGCCTGGCCATGTTCACTATGATCTTCCTCCACTGCTCATAAATAAAGTGTTTCCCTGTAATGAGGTACACGTGGCAATAAATGAAACCAATTAATCCTGGTTAAAGTATGGAATTTCTCACCCTATCAATGTCTGTTTTGGAAATAAGTGTTCGCTGCCACTCCTCGTGTTTCAGCATCACAATTTCTTCGTCTCCCACAGCTCCACAGATTAAACACTCAGCTTATTCACTCTATCCTCATGTTACCATCATCCATGTCAGTGGTAAGGAGATCATTCCTTACAAAGGAGATCGAATCTGTAGAGAGTGCCCCAAATGCTCTCTCAGCAAGGCTCTACAACATCAGGAAGATGGCTTTACTTATGTACTCGAATCATCTTACAATGAAGGACAGCATACCATTGTCTGCACCCATTACTTACATAGGGTTTGATTCAGACTGGTCTGCATAAACTTGTGAGTGGGAGATCATGCTTGCCAAATTTCTTAGAGTCCTTTGGTGAAGTGACCAAGAAGGTTGATGAGGGCAGAGTGGTAACCGTATTCTCTATGGATTTCAGTAAGGCCTTTGATAAGGTTCCATATGGCAGGCTGCTCTGGAAGGTTCCATCACGTGGAATGCTGGGGGATTTGGCCAATTGGTTACACAGTTGGGTTGATGGTCGGCAGCAGAGTGTTTAGTGGAAGGATGCTTGTCAGACTGGAGGCTGGGTCCAAAGCTTTTTGTTACCAATGATTTGGTTGAGAATGTACAAGGCATGATTAGTAAGTTTGCATATGACACTAAAATAAGTGGGAGCATGATCAGTGAGGACGATTATCAGAAATTGCAGCAGGACCTTAATCAGGTGGGCGAGTGGGCTGAGAAATGGCAAATGGAATTTAATATAGATGTGTGAGGTCTTGCATTTTGGAATCTCAAATCAAGGTAGGAGTTTCGCGGTGAATGGGCGGGCCTTAAGAGGTGTAGTGGGCAGAGAGACCTTGGAATTCAGATGCCCGGTTCCCTGAGAGTGGAGTCACAGGTAGGCAGGGCAGTGAAGAAGGCTTTTGGCACACTGGCCTTCGTCAGGCAGGACATTGAGTATAGAAGTTGGGAATTTATGTTGCAGTTACACAGGACTTTGGTAAGGCCGCACTTGGAGTATTGTGTTCATTTTGTCAACTTGTTATAGGGAGGATATAATGAAATTAGAAAGAGTGCAGAAGAAATTTACAAAGATGTTGTCAGGACCCAATGGTCTGAGTTATAGGGAGAGGTTGGACAAGCTAGGACCTTTTCTTTAGAGTGTAGCAGACTGAGGGGGGACCTTATAGAGCTGTATAAGATCATGAGGGATAGGGTGAATGTTCTCAGTCTTTTCCAAAGTTTAGAGAATCGAGGACGAGATGGGATCAGTTTAAGGTTAAAGAGGTCGGAATAAAAGGGAACCTGAGGGACCAATTATTTACATAAATGGCTGGTATGTGGATGAGCTACCAGAAGATGTGGCTGAGGGGGGTTACTAACAACATTTTAAAAGCATTTGGATAAATATGCGGATTGGAACGTACCAGAAGGATATGGGCCAACTGCAGGGAAATGGGGTTAGTGTGAATGGAGTCGAACCCCTTTGTTAATTAAAATCAAACACCCAGAAAAGCTCGCCTCACATCGTAATCTGTTAACATATGAGTGACACAGATCTCCTACATTCGACTATTTAAACAAAAATTAGCAAGTTAGTTTCTTAACTTTAATAGTGAACACTAAATAACAACTATTCACAAATACAAGCCCTCCTTTTCTTAGCTACTTACTATCTGACTCCAACTCAGTAAACATATGCTATTCCAACAACCCACATATTAAACGTTACAATGTCAAGACCACACAGTCTCTATCATCCCCGCTGTGTTCACTCTTTCAGCAGTTACTCTGCTGTTGGATGGCAGCGGCTCCCCCTCTATTTTCAAAATGCTGGGTTTATTTACTTCCCATGATACAATAATTCTCATAATGTGATTGATTTCCAGGTGTACGAACAATAATATTCAAATTGCATTTGCTTCGGATATTCTGAGCATTATTTAAAGTCTTTGATTGCATTTGAATTGCTGTCAAAACAGCAACCAAAACTCAGGCTTCCATTTCCCAGCTAATTGTTACATTTGGAACAGTCTGACCTTTAGCTGGCATCTGTGGCTGGACTTTCGATTCAGCAAAACCCGTCCTATCTTAAAGTGAACAGACATTGATTAGATTCCAGGCAGTAACACATCCCGGGCTATCTGTTATTCTGTATACTAACCTCCTTGAATCCCTTGATTAGATTCCAGGCCGTAACTCATTCTGGGCTATCTGTTATTCTGTATATAACCCACCCTGAACACCTCGATTCGATTCCAGGCTGTAACTCACTCCGGGGTATCTGTTATTCTGTATATAAACTACCCTGAACCCCTCGATTACATTCCAGCCTGTACCTCAGTCCGGGGTATCTGTTATTCTGCATATAAACTACCCTGAACCCCTCGGTTAGATTCCAGGCTGTAACACACCCCAGAATATCTGTTATTCTGTTTGTAAACCACCCTGAACCCCTCGATTGGATAACAGGCTATAACCCACACCGGGGTGTCTGCTGTTCTGTATATAAACCACCCTGAACCCCACGATTAGATTCCAGCCTGCAACTCACTTCGGGCTATCTGTTATTCTGTATATAACCCACCCTGAACACCTCGATTCGATTCCAGGCTGTAACTCACTGCGGGCTATCTGTTATTCTGTATATAAACTACCCTGAACCCCTCGATTCAATTCCAGGCTGAAACTCACGCCGGGCTATCTGTTATTCTGCATATAACCCACTCTGAACACCTCGATTCGATTCCAGGCTGTAACTCACTCCGGGCTATCTGTTATTCTGTATATAAACCACCCTGAACCCCGCGATTAGATTCCAGGCTGTAACTTCCTGTCAGGGTTGAAAGGGAAGGCTCGTCGTTATAGGGAATGCTGGCTGACTAAAGAAATTGAGGGTTTCGTTCAGAAAAAGAAGGAAGCTATGTGAGGTATAGACAGGATAGATCGAGTGAATCCTTAGAAGAGTATAAAGGAATTAGCAGTATAGTTAAGAAGAAATCAGGAAGACAAAACGCGGACATGAGATAGCTTTGGCAAATAGAATTAAGGAGAATCCAAAGTGCTTTTACAAATATATTAAGGACAAAGGGTAACTAGGGAGAGAATGGGGTCCCTCAAAGATCAGCAAGGCGGCATTTGTGTGGAGCCACAGAAAATGGAGGAGATATTAAATGAACACTTTGCATCAGTATTTACTGTGGAAAAGGATATGGAAGATATAGACTGCAGGGAAATCGATGGTGACATCTTGCAAAATGTTGCAGATATACAGAGGAGGAATTGCTGGATGTCTTGAAATGGTTAAAGGTGGATAAATTCCCAGGATCTGATCAGGTGTACCTGAAAATTCTGTGGGAAGCTAGAGAAGTGATTGCTGGGCCTCTTGCTGAGATATTTGTATCATCGATAGTCACAGGTGAGATGCTGGAAGACTGGAGGTTGGCAAACGTGGTGCCAATGTTTAAGAAGGGTGGTAAAGACAAGCCAGGGAACTATATACAGGTGAGCCTGACCTCGGCGGTGGGCAAGTTGTTGGAGGGAATCCTGAGGGACAGGATGTACATGAAGTTGGAAAGGCAAGGACTGATTCGGGATAGTCAATATGGCTTTGGGCGTGGGAAATCATATCTCGCAAACTTGATTGAGTTTTTTGAAGAAGTAACAAAGAAGATTGATGACGGCAGAGCAGTAGATGTGATCCATATTAACTTCAGTAAGGCGTTCGACGAGGTTCCCCACAGGAGACTGATTAGCAAGGTTAGCTCTGATTGAATACAGGGAGAAGTAGCCATTTAGATACAGAACTGGCTCAAAGGTAGAAGAGGGTGGTGGTGGAGGGTTGTTTTTCAGACTGGAGGCCTGTGACCAGCGGAGTGCCACAAGGATCAGTGTTGGGTCCTCTACTTTTTGTCATTTATATAAATGATTTGGATGCGAGCATAAGAGGTACACTTAGTAAGTTTGCAGATGACACCAATATTGCAGGTGTAGTGGACAGCAAAGAGGGTTTCCTCAGATTACAACAGGACCTGGACCAGATGGGCCAATGGGCTGAGAAGTGGCAGATGGAGTTTAATTCAGATAAATGCGAGGTGCTGCATTTTGGGAAAGCAAATCTTAGCAGGACTTCTACATTTAATGGTAAGGTCCTAGGGTGTGTTGCTGAACAAACAGACCTTGGAGTGCAAGTTCATACAACCTTGAAAGTGGAGTCGCAGGTAGATAGGATAGTAAAGAAGGCGTTTTGCATGCTTTCCTTTATTGGTCAGAGTACTGAGTACAGGACTTGGGAGGTCATGTTGCGGCTGTACAGGACATGGGTTAGGTCACTCTTGGAATATTGCGTGCAATTCTGGTCTCCTTCCTATCGGAAAGATGTTGTGAAACTTGAAAGGGTTCAGAAAAGATTTACAAGTATGTTGCCAGTGTTGGAGGATTTGAGCTACAGGGGGAGGCTGAACGGTCTGGGGCTGTTTTCCCTGGAGTGTCGGAGGCTGAGCGGTGAACTTATCGAGGTTTACCCTGGGGTAAGGCAGTCCAGAACTAGAGGGCATAGGTTTAGTTTGAGAGCGGAAATACATGAAAGAGACCGAAGGGACAACTTTTTAACGCAGAAGGTGGTATGTGTATGGAGTGAGCTGCCAGAGGAAGTGGTGGAAGCTGGTACAATTGTATCATTTAAGAGCAATTTGGATGAGCATATGAATAGGAAGGATTTGGTGGGATATGGGCCAGGTGCTGGCAGGTGGGACAAGATTGGGTTGGGATATCTGGTCGGCATTGACAGGTTGGACCGAAGGGTCTGTTTCCATGCTGTACATCTCTATGATTCTATGACTCTATAACTCACTCCGGGCTACCTGTTATTCTGCATATCAACCACCCTGAAACCCTCGATTAGATTCCAGGCTGTAACTCACTCCTGGGTATCTGTTATTGTACACTTAAGCGTCCCGAATCCCCTTGATAAAATCCCAATCTGTAACTGACTTCCAATTTTAAGCGACTCTGTACATTAGCCACTTCAATCATTTGATTAGATTCCAGTCTGTATCACACTCCTGGGTATCTGTTAGTATGTATATTAACCATACAATCCAAACCCTGTTAAAATTGACCATGGTATTCAGGGATGTGTAGGTGAGGTGCATTAGTCAGGGGTAAATGTGGGGAAATGGGTCTGGATGGGTTATTCTTCTGAGGGACAGTGTGGTCTTGTTGGGCTGAAGGGCTTGTTTCCCCACTGTCGGGATTATATGAATCACCCAGAACCCTCTCTATTAGATTCCAACGTGTAACTCACTTCCATGTATTTGTGACTCGCATGTTTCAAAAACACCCCAAAACCTTCAATTCTATTCCAAATCGATAAACACGAGGTGCTGCATTTTTGGGAAAGCAAATTTGAGCAGGACTTATACCTTAATGGTCAGGTACGAGAGAAAGTTGCTGAACAAAGAGACTTTGAAGTGCAGGTTCGTAGCTCCGTGGAAGTAGAGTGGCAGGTGGATAAGAAAATGAAGGCAGCGTTTGGTATGCTTTCCTTTATTGGTCAGAGTTTTGAGTATAGGCATTGAGAGGTCATGTTGTGGCTGGACTGGACATGGGTTAGACCACTGTTGGAATATGGCATGCAATTCTGGTCTCCTTCCTATCGGAAGGATGTTGTGAAACTTGGAAGGGTTCAGAAAAGATTTACAAGGAGGATGCCAGGGATAGAGGATTTGAGCTCCAGGGTGAGTCTGAATAGGTTGGGGTTGTTTTCCCTGGAGCATCAGAGGCTGAGGGATGACCTTATCGAGGTTTATAAAATCATGACGGGCATGGATAGGATAAATAGACTAAGTCTTTTCCTTGGGGTGGGGGAGTCCAGAACTGGAGGGCATAGGTTTAGAGTGAGAGGTAATATGAAAGAGACCGAAGGGGCAACTTGTTCACTCAGAGGGTGGTACATGAATGGAATGAACTGTCAGAGGAAGTGGTGGAGGCTGGTACAATTCAACATTTAAAATGCAGCTCGATGGGTATATGAACGGGAAGGTTTGGAGGGAGATGGACCAAGCGCTTGAAAAAGAGACTAGAGTAGGTTAGGATACCTGGTCGGCATGGACGGGTTGGACCAAAGGGTCTGTTTCCATGCTGTACATCTCTATGACTGTATGACTCTGCGATCTTGTGACTCACTCCTTGTTATCTGTTATTCTGTATGTAAACCACCTCAAACCTCTCGATTAGATTCCACTCTGTCCCTCACTCCTGGTATCTCTTATGCTGTATGTAAACCCTAACCCCCTCAATTAGATGCCAGTCTGGAACTCACTCCTGGGGATGTGTTATTGGATCTGTGAAGTGATCCTTGTTGGATGTTAGACTGAAGAAAAGATAAACTAAATGGTCAAATGTTACATTGGGAGCAGGAACACAGAAAGGTGCTGTTTCATTTCTGTCCTGTTACATATCACCAAGTTTCAGATTGGGACTGTCACAATGGGGAAAGTCTCAAAAGCTGTTTACTGTCCTGCTTGAATGCATCATCATAACATGAATTCCCATGCAAGATAGGAAATGGAGACAGCTCCTGGAAGCTGTCTGTATATCTGTGTGTGTGATTCTGTGTGTCTGTGTATGTCTGTTTGTGTGTGATTCTGTGTGCGTGTTCAATGTTTCATATAATTTCGAACTGTATTGATGTTGCCAGTCTCTCTTGCTTTTCCTTATTTATAAACTAAATGTCATCGTTTTTTTATATAAAATGGTGGCTGTGGACAAATCTAAAATGTCTGCCTGACTGATTTGTGTCAGGAATACTTTCAGCAAGGGAGAGGGGGCAATGTGTCAAAAGCCATTTCCATTCAATGATGCCCGCAGAGAGAGGAAATGGAGACAGCTCTTTGAAGGTGATTAAAATGCAAATTCTAGAACCTGTTTACAGTGAATGCGGAGAGAAACTGTGACATTCCAGTAACGTCTGCCTTACTTTCCAAGCTCCTAATGTATGAGAGAAACATAATATACAAAACCTGACAGAGCTCAGCCACTGAATTGTAGATTTGCAGCGTTGGATCAGAAACCTGCCTGGCTAGGCCTTATCCCAAATTGAAGGGTTTCGCAAATCCCACACTGACCTTCTGTGGGTTCAAATCGTGTGTTGTCCACGAATAAAAGAAAATAATGCACCTGCAATTGAACAAAACTCTTTCTGGAACTTTGTGCATCTGTTGGTTTAAGTATCTTTGAACAGGATTGAAGATAAATGAGAGAGTGAGAGATAGGTAGCACTGTAACCAGAATGGCAGTGCAGTATAAAAGGTATATTAATACTTTCAGTGAAAGGGGAAAACAGAGGAGGATAGTCCTCAAACTAGGAAAGTTGGGAGTCAGTAAAGTTGTGTAGTTCGTGACTGCATTATGTTTATGTGAGTGAAGACTTGAAACCAGTCGGCCAATAGTACACTTTGTGAGCACTCCCAGTTACAAGTTATTTCATATAAAAAGGTTAACATATCCCTCGATTAGATTCCAGGCTGTAACTCACTCTTGGCTATCTGTTATTCTGTATATAAACGACCCTGAACTCCTCGATTAGATTCCAGTCTGTAACTCACTCCGGACTGTCTGTTAATCTGTATCTAAAACTTCCTGAACGCCTCGATTAGATTCCAGGCTTTAACTAACTCCAGGGTATCTGTTATTCTGTACGTAAACTATCCTAAATCCCTCGATTAGGTTCCAATCTGTAACACACTCCAGGCTATCTGTTATTCTGTATATTAACCACCCTGAACACCTCGATTAGATTCCAGGCTGTAAGTCACTCTTGGCTATCTGTTATTCTGTATATAAACAACCCTGAACCCCTCGATTGGATTCCAGACTGTAACTCACTCTGGGCTATCTGTTATTCTGTATATAAACAACCCTGAACCCCTCGATTAGATTCCAGGCTGTAACTCACTCTGGCTATCTGTTATTCTGTATATAAACAACCCTGAAACCCTCGATTAGATTCTTGGCTGTAACTCACTCCGGGGTATCTGTTATTCGTATATAAACCACCATGAACCCCTTGATTAGATTCCAGATTGTAACTCACTCCGGGGTATCTGTTATTCGTATATAAACCACCATGAACCCCTTGATTAGATTCCAGATTGTAACTCACTCCGGGGTATCTGGTATTCTGTATATTAACCACCGGAACCCCTCGATTAGATACCAGTCTGTAACTCACTCCGGGCTATCTGTTATTTTGTATATTAACCATCCTGAACCCGTTGATTTGATTTCACTTCCTGACATGTTAATCTCATGTTCCAAACACAATCTAATCTCAATAATGATCAATGTATCACTGGTCCTCCTATCTGCTGGCACTACCATCATGTTAACTTTCTGATGTTGACCTACATGATTACCTGTAGCAGTGAGTCGCAGGTAGACAGTGTGGTGCTGAACAGATTTGGCACATTTGCCTTAATCAGTCAGTGCATTGAGTATAGGAGTTGTTGCATCTGTACAGGATGTTGGTGAGGCCACTTTAAGAATACTGCGTTCAACTCGGTTTTCTGCAGAAATGACATACACGTAAGTTCCACGACTGGAGACTTGAGCTATAGAGAGAGGCTGATTACGTTGAGGTGTTTCCCCCTGGAGTGTCAGAGGTTGAGAGGCAACATTATAGAGGTTTATAAAATCATCAGGGGCATGGATATTCTGAACAGCCATGTTCTGCTCCCAAGAATAGGGGAGTCCAGAACAAGAGGGCATAGGTTGAAGGGGAGAGGAGGAATATTGGCCAAATGCTGGCAAATGGGACTAAATCAGATTTGATATCTGATCGGAGTGAACAGATTGGACTAATGGGTCTGTTTCCATTCTGCGTGACTCTCTGATTCTATCATAGGGATGACGAATAGTTCTGAAAGGACCTTTCAAGTCGAAATTCTCTTCAGTGGAAGGTTATCATGTCTCTATGTTCACATTGATTGAAAGCTGCGTTAGTTAAATATTTGACAAAGAAGTGAGTCATGCACAATGGGACACAGACAGGAAAGTGGGGCTGAGACCACAACCTGATCAGCTACAATTTTAGTGCCTGGTGGAGAAGGCTCAAAGTATCTAATGACCCACTCCTGCTCCTCAGTCCCATGTTCCGGTGTTCCATTCAGCCCCTCAAACCTGCTAGACAGGAGCAGTTGGAGGCTACCTACTCCTATAACCTGTTGCACAGAAACACAGGAGACCATTCAGCCCCTCAGTACTGTCCCACACTGTTTGAAGTGAATTGGGAAATGTAATTGGAAAACCCAGGCTGGGCACAAAAGAGACCCCGCATCTCTCTTCACAGAGCTTCCCCTCTCTGCAACTTGTGCTTCATTTGTTGGTCATGTTGTAGACCCAGATTCAGTGTGAATACAGCCCCCATACCTCACTCAGGGATGGCTCACAAAATCCTCTGGTCTCCCTGGCTGCAACATTCAATAACAGAACATTCATGAAAATAACACACACTAACTTTCCAATAACAGAATGGGAGAACATCAGAAACAGGGACAGGTCATTCGCCCCCCAAGCTTGCCTTGCCGTTCTTTAAGATCAGGACTGATCTGCTCTTGCTCTCAAATCCTTTCATATCCAATTCTTCATAGCCCTCAACTCTCTGACAGGTCAATTTCCATCTACCTCCTCTTCAAATACGTTCAGTCATCTAGCTCCCCGAACACCCTTGAGGAGAGAAATCCTGACATTCAATACCACCTGTTTGAAGAAAACACTTGTTGCTCGTATGCCATGGCCTATTGATGTGAACAAAAGAGGTTGAGACAAGGGTTCAGGTAAAAATGACTGGCCCCAATATCATGGCAGTGGTTGACTTCTGTTGACATCAAGGAGCTGGACTTAATGGGAATCAGAGTAAACTCTCCAGTGTTTGGATTCAAACATGGCACAAAGGAAGATGTTCATCATCTCTTTCCTGTGTCACCTCTGTGGGAGATCCACAGGGTAGCTTCCCCTTCACAAACATCTTCAGCTGCTTCATCAATGTCTCCCCTCCCCCACCCTCCCCACCATAAGATCAGAAGTGGGGATGGTCGCTAAAGATTCCACAATGTTCAGAACATGTTGTCCCCTGTCCTGTCAGCTCCTGAACTGGTCTTTGTCCGTGTGTAGCATGATCCAGACTACATTGAGACTTGTGCTGTTAAAGTGTCCGTGACACTCATGTAAAAGCACTGCCTGGCACTGCACATTGCCACAGTAAAACAAGAGTTCATTCAGCACCTCACGCTGGTTTCACAGGAATATGAGGACGTCGTTCAGCCCATTGACGCTATTGGAGAAGAACAATGACAGCCCATGCAGTGCCTCCAGCCGATGACTCAGGAAGAGAGGGAGTCTCGTGTGATGGACCACACCAGAGCACCACGAAAATATTTGAAGGCGGTAGCGTAGATTCTAATGTTTTCTTATTTTAAAGGAAATGTAAAGTGTCTGTTCCAGATGCAATGTGACTGGTCAAACTACTCGGTGTGAAGCAAAACACCATCTACTTAAACACGAATGAGAAAATGAAACCAAAGAAAGAGGAATTTAAAATAACGTAATTCTATTGGACAAGTTAACAGAATAATAGATCTCGAAACTATTGCTAATGAACTGTTCCAATATAGGAATCTCCCATAAACACAGCCCTTGGCAAAAAGGAATATTCAGACACAGATTGTCACAAACATTTCTCCAGTCTAGGAATTATAAACAGCAGCAAGAGAAATGTCAGAGAGGGTATCAACCAGGAAACATTCACTGAAACTTCCAACTCGGTGGAGACCCCGATATTTCTGAAGTTCCTGAGAAACCAAAACCCAGAGATCCTAATCTGTGAGAGCTGGCCACAACCATTCAGGCTGCATGAACATAAATACAAGGCCTCCCTAGCTGTTACTCATGTGGTCTTAACGAACCAGCTTGGTAACGATCGTTCAATCTCTCTCTTAAAAGAAACCATGACACAATAACCTCTGAAAGCTGCAGCATCCTCACACTAGTCAGTACAATGAGCTGTCAAACAGGAACCAGGGGTAACCAGTCAGGCCCTTGGCCCTGTCCAATCGGACGAGGTTGAAGCCAATCAGTCCCTTGAGTCACTTACACAGGAACAGCAGGAGGCCATTCCCACCTCAATGCACTTACACAGGGGCAGAATGAGGTAACTTTTGCTGATTCTTGATGAACGTCTTATGCTCAAAACGTCGATTCTCCTGCTCCTCAGATGCTGCCAGACCCGCTGTGCTTTTCCAGCAATTGATGCTCTACTCTGATCTCCAGCATCGGCAGTCCTAAGTGTCTCCTAATTGATGCTCTAACATGATAAACAAGTGGAGCAGAGGCTGCACAGACAGACTGTTTCACGTTGTTCGTCTTGGCTCTGTTGCTTATGATACACATGTGGGACTTTAACGTGGTTTTCTAGTGGTGAGCAGGGAAGCCATATGTCTTGTGTGAAGTCTCAACAAGGCATCTTCCATCTCCAAGAAGACAGCCTGGTGTTCTCTGTGTAGGGCGGAATCTGGTGGCTACCTGTTTCAGACGGAAGGTATTGTGGCTGCTGTTGGGGATTGTGAACAATATAACGTTCAGTACAGGGTTCACACGCCGACTGCACAATAACATGGGGATAGTTAATTTAGGCATATAAACTATTAAGAAAGTCACGTTAGACTGATGAATGGACTCTCTAATTTCAAATAATGGTGATCTTGTTCATGTTGACCTTGTCTAGTGCATGTCCTGTGCAGTGTAACCTGTATGCCTTACTCTGTCCAAGTCTATTTCCACCCTATGATCTATCTGGCCATGCTTAGTAGGATCTGCCTCCACTGCTCATAAACAAAGTGTTTCCCTGTACTGAGATACACTTGACAATAAATCAAACCAATCAAACCTGGGTAAAGTATGGAATTTCTCTCCCTGTCAATGTCTGTTTTTGAAATAAGAGATCGCTGCCACTCCTCGTGTTTCAGCAGCACAATTTCTTCGTCTCTCACAGCTCTACAGATTAAACACACAGCTTATTCACTCTATCTTCATGTTACCATCACTGGTGTCTGTGGTAAGGGAATCATTCCTTACAAAGGACATCAAATCTGTACAGAGTACCCCAAGTGCTCTCTCAGCAAGGCTACACACAGCAGGAAGATGGCTTTACTTATGTACTCGAATCATCTTACAATGAAGGACAGCATACCATTGTCTGCACCCATTACTTACACCGGGTTTGATTTGGAGCAGTCAGCATAGACTTGTGAGTGGGATATCATGCTTCCCAAATTTGTTATAGTTCTTTGATGAAGTTACCAGGACGTTTAATGAGGGCAGAGTGATAGACGTAGTCGCTATGGATTTCAGTAAGGCCTTTAATAAGGTTCCACTTAGCAGGCTGCTCAGGAAGGTTACATCTCGTAGAATGCGGAGGGAACTGGCCAATTGGACACACAGTTGGCTTGCTGGTAGGAAGCAGAAGGTTGAGTGGAAGGATGCTTGTCAGACCGGAGGCTGGGTCCATTGCTGTTTGTTATCGATGATTAGGTTGAGAATGTACAAGGTATGATTAGTAAGTTTGCAGATGACACTAAAGTAAGTGGGAGCATGGTCAGTGAGGAAGTTTATCAGAAATTGCAGCAGGACCTTAATCAGGTGGGAAATGGGCCGGGAAATGGCAAATAGAATTTAATATAGAAACGTGAGGTCTTGCATTTTGGAAACTCAAATCAAGATAGGAGTTTCATGGTGAATTGGAGGGTCTTAAAGGGTGCAGTGGGCAGAGGGACCTTGGTGTTCAGGTGCACGGTTCTCAAAGAGTGGAGTCAGAGGTAGACAGGGCAGGGAAGAAGGCTTTTGACACATTGGCCTTCATCAGGCAGGATATTGAGTATAGAAGTTGGGACCTTATGTTGCAGTTACACAGGGCTTTGGTAAGGCCACACTTAGAGTATTGTGTTCAGTTTTGTCACCTTGTTATGGGGAGGATGTTATGAAATTAGAAAGAGTGCAGAAGAAATTTACAAAGATGTTGCCAGGACCCAATGGTCTGAGTTATAGGGAGAGGTTGGACAAGCCAGGACATTTTCCTTAGCATGTAAGAGACTGAGGGAGTCCTTAAAGAGCTGTATAAAATCACTAGGGTTATGGATAGGGTTAATGCTCTCAGTCTTTTTCCAAGGTGTAGAGAATCGAGGATTAGAGGGGATCAGTTTAAGGTTAAAGGGGAAGGAATAAAAGGGAACCTGAGGGGCCACTTCTTTATACAGAGGGCTGGTACGTGGATGAGTTGCCAGCAGATGTGGTTCAGGGGGGTACATTAACAACATTTCAAAAACATTTGGATAAATATGTGGATAGGAAAGGACTGGAAGCATATGGGCCAACTGCAGGGATGTGGGGTTAGCGTGGATGGACATTTACAAGGTGGACTCGAACCCCTCTGTTAATTAAACCCAAACACCCGGAAAAGCTCGCCCCACCTTGTAATCTGTTAAAATATGAGCGACATAGATCTCCTACATTCCACTATTTAAACAAAAGTTATCAAGTTAGTTTCTTAACTTTAGTTGTGAACACTAAACAACAACTATTCACAAATACAAGCCCCTCTTTTCTTAGCTACTTACTATCTGACTCCAACTCTAAAAAATATGCTGTTGCAACAACCCACAAATGAAACATTTAAAGCTCAAGACTAAACAGTCTTTATCTTCCCCGCTGTGTTCACTCTTTCAGCTGCTGATCTCCCTGGGTCATTTTTTTTTTATATTGCAAGTAGGTTTACATGAACATGTGTCTTTGATAGAGAGTGTTTAAGATAGCCAGTTAGCACTCCTGCTCTACAGCAGTTGCTCTACTGTTGGATGGCAGTAGCTCTTCCTCCAGTGTTCAAAATGCTGGGTTTATATACTCCCCATGATATAATAATTCTCATAATCTGATTTCTGTCCAGGTGTCCAAACAATAATATTCAAATTCTGTTGGTTTCTGGTATCCTGAGCGTTATTTAAAGTCTTTGTTTGCATTTGAATGGCTGTCAAAACAGCAACCAACACTCAGGTATCCATTTCTCAGCTAAAGGTGACATGCGGAACAGTGTGACCTTTAGCTGGCATCTGTGGCTTTAATTTCTATTCAACAAAACCCGATCTGTCTTAAAGTGCCCATACATGTTTTTGGCTTCATAACATCTTCCCGCTTCAGAAAATAAAATGAACTAGCAGAATGAAAAGATGGCTACATTTCTTTTCCTCTAATTCATAATCCCATTTATATGAAATACAAAAGTATTAATCTCAGTTATATCATTCGTATTAATTCTGCACACCAATAAAACATTGGAATAAGTCAAATCTTACCTATACTGCTTTCCTTGAAATCAGCGAAAACACATCTGCTATCACGTTATAGGAGCCACAGCATGTACATTTTGTGAGTTTAAAGTCGGGAAGGTAAGACTCCAATTAAATAGTCTCATATTCTGGTCGTTTAAATATTCCAAAAAATGCGAGAAATTTGTCGTTGTCCACAACCATCTCCGACAATTTGTTTGTCATATAAACATTAAAATATAGTCAGGCCAGTGTGAAACTTAATCATTCTTGTTCAATAATGGAGATTTTGTAAATTTTTTCTGGTTGTTATTGAGATTTTTTCGACAAGTAGCCAATTAGCCATTCAATTCCATCATCCTCTTTCTGTATCAATACATCTCCGACCCCGATATCCCGAGCATCAAACACACTTTTCAAAGGGTTTCAGAATATTTGGTGTAGCTAAAGCTGGTGTGGTGATTAATCCTGCTTTAAAATTCTCAAATGCCTCCTGGCATTGTTCTGTCCACCACAATTCTGCTTCCTTCTATAATAAATCCAGCAGTGGTGCCAATACGCTGCTGAAGTTTGGAACAATCTTCCGATAGAATCCACTCAGTTCCAAAAATCGAAGCATCTCTTTCTTCGAGGATGGTCGTGGAAGTTCCCCAAAGCCCTTCGTCTTTGTGTTCCATGGGGTCAATCTTCCATGTCCAATGTAATGTCCCAACAACGTCACCTCTGCCTTTGCGAATTCTGTTTTCTTTAAGTTTATTACCAAGTTTTCTTCTTGTAATCGTTCAACATGCTCTGCCAATTGTAACATGTGAGCTTTCAATCACTTGCTAAAGATCGCTACATCATACAGATAAGCTGCACAGTTTGTTCATATGGCCACAACTCTGTTTCTGAGTCTTAAATGTGGCTGGTGCATTATTCATCCATATCAGCATTTTTCTAAAAATCAAAATGTTTTACACCCATTGCTTTTCTTTCATTTGTCTCCCAGTTTGTTTCTCAAACATAATTCCCATTTCATAAATCTATGTTAGTGCTGTCTATGACCATTACTTTCAGCCACAATACTTTCTGCTAAACTATTTACTTACTATGTTTCTTGTTCCATGGACTCTATCATTTTCCCACACCTGACTCGGTTTTCCTTGCATTGTTAGAAAGTTTTGTGAAGACAAAACTGAAGTAGTGGCTTCATAGTTCTGCCATTTCCCTGTTCCCCATTCTCTATTCTCTGGTTTCAAACTGTAAGGAAACTGCACTTTTTTTCTCATTTTTCTAACATTGACATAATTTAACAAGCTAATACAGTTCACTCATATACCCCTTATGAATATAAGTCTTCAGAAATGCATCAATTCCTGCCTTAAACTGTTCAATAATTGACCTTCCACACCATACACTCACAGGGGCATAGACTCTGTGCCAACAGAAATACAGCACGATCTATACTAGTCCCACTTTCCTACACCAGGCCCATAGCCTGAAATGTTATGACACTTCCAATTGCTCGTCCAAGAACTTTTTAAACGATTGTGAGGTGATCATTCCCCTCTCAGGAAGTAATCCCAGAACCCCTCACCTTGAGGTGAAAAAATGTTTAAGTCATCTCTGAACCTCAAACTCTTCACTTTAAAAGTGTGGTCCTTTGTTCTTGATCCTCTGACTAAAAGGAACAGCTGCTGTCTATCCACCCTGTCCATTTCGCTTCTAATCTTATCGTTCTGAATCACTGACCCCTCAGCCTCCTCTGCTCCAAAGTAAACAACCCGAGCTTATCCAGCCTCCCTCCATAGCTGATATGCTCCATCCCAGGGAACATCCTGGTGAATCACCTCTGCGCTCTCTCCAGTACAATCACATCCTTCCTGGAATGTGGTTCCCGGAGCTACATACAGTACTCCATTTTGGCCGAACCAAAGTCCTTATTGCTCTTATAATCTACACCCTGATCAGGAAACGCTACACCCCCAAGGTCCAATTCTTAACTAGTCCATTAACCTGTCCAGGAGAAAGTGAGGAATGCAGATGCAGGAGATCAGAGCTTAAAAAATGTATTGCTGGAAAAGCGCAGCAGGTCAGACAGCATCAAATGAGCAGCAGAATCAACGTTTCGGGCATAAGCCTTCTTCAGGAATCTGCCCGAAACATCGATTTTCCTGCTCCTTTGATGTTGCCTGACCTGCTGCGCTTTTCCAGCAACACATTTTTAAGCATTAACCTGTCCAGTCACATTCAGGGATGTGTGGAGAAGCACGAACCGAGCTTCCCAGTGTGCTACCATTCATTGAGTCCTCCCCTGCCTGGTTCTATCTCCCAAAGTGCATCACTTCATATTTATCAGGATTACATTCCATCTGCCATTGATGTGCCCATCTGACCATTCCATCTGCAACTTCCTGTAACTTAAGGCCTTCCTCCTCACTGCGAACCACCCAGCCAATCTTTGTGTCAAACATACACTTACTTATCACACCTCCCCCACTCTCCACCTAGCCCCCTCCACATTCAGATCTATATTTTGTTATGAATAACACAAACAATAAGGGACACAGCACTGATCTCTGTGGTACACCAGGGGACACTGGTCTCCAGTCACACAAACAGCCTTCTCCCACCACCCTCTGTCTCCTGCTAATAAGACAATTTTCGTTGTAACTGGCCAAGTTATCCATCATATTGCGAGATTTTACTTTATTTTTCAGTTTCCCAGGTGGAAATCTGTCAAAGGCCTTCCTACAAAACTAAACAATCGACCTCCTCAAACTAATTCAATCAAATTCATTGGTTGCGACTTCTTTCTGATAAAGTCATGATGATTATCCCTGATCAAACCTTGCGACTCTGGTTGGAGTTCAATTTTTCTCCTTTCCTATTTTTATCGAGTAGTTTGCTTAACAGTGTTCTAATACTCGCTCGTCTATAGTTACCTGGTCTATCTCTCCCACCCTTACTGTGAAGTGGAATCGTATTAGCAGTTCTCCAGTTCTCTGGCACCTCCCCTCTGGTCAGATTCTAATTAAAATATTCAGTCAGGGTCTTTCCTCCTTTGACCCCAACAGCCACCTGTGATACAACTCATTCAGACATGGAGATCTGTCCAAATTTGTACAGACAAAACCTCAAATCCTTTCTCGTATTTTACATCAATCTGTTCAAGAGCTTCCTCGTCCATTTTCTTGAATTCTGTACCTGCCTCCTCCTTCTCCCAAGTAAAATAGATGTGAAGGTCTCATGTAACAATCCAGCAATGTTCTCCAGCTTGACACACAGATTGCCCCTTTGGTTTCTAATGGACACCAGCTGTTTGCTGATTATTCTGTTCTACTTGTAGAATATCGTGGGATTCTCCCTTATCTCGCCTACTTGTACTTCTTCATGTCCCTCTGTTATTCAGTCCTTTCGATGTCTCTAAGATTTACTACAATCAACTCTCATGTTTTGAAACTCGAGATGACAGGCTGAGGTTCCGAGGCAGACAATCTTGCCATTTTACGGATTAATCTGGATAATACCTTTTAAAGTTCCTCTGTAGTCAATATATTCTTTCTTAGATTGGGACTCCGAACGATACACAATATTCTACGTTTAGTCTCACCAATGCTCGCTGCAACTGGTGCACGAAATCCTCTATCTTCCAATTACATTCACATGAATGTAAACCTAATTTTTACTTTCCCATTTGCAGATGTTCTTCCCAATACCTCTCGCTTTAATTTTTCTTATGAACTTGCTTTGTGAGTTCTTCAAAAAAAGCTCATGAATATCCAACTATACGTTATCCAATGGTTCATCATTGCCTATGTCCACAAGAATCATCTTCAAACCATTCCAAAATATGTTTGTCACTTCTGGTTTCCCTTTCATCGCTACATTTTCACACTCTCCAGTTATGTTATTACCTTCTAAATTTCTAGTAGCATGTTCTTTGTAATCGAGTCCAACAGATTCATGACTGCGGATGACAAGATAACTGGTCTGTAGTTCACTATTCTCCAAATTCATCCTTTCTTAAACTATTGGATAATATTTATAACCTTTGCCTTATCCAGACTGGCTAAATGCCTTTCGGCAATGTATCGGAAAGTGCAGTGAAAATCCGCAAAGCAATCAACATGTCAATTGCTGCTTCCTCTGAAATTTTTGTATCATGTGCATCTAGTCTGTCAGATTTATAAATACTCAATCCAGCTTTCTTTTCAAAGATAACCCCAACATTGATAAGAATGATCTTAGACTTTACTTACACAAGTCCTAGGGTCACTGAGTATTTCTGGAAGAATTTCTGGACATCCTTCCATGAAGTTAGACACAAAGAAACTGTTTCTTTTCCCTGCGATTTCTCTGTTCTCTGCAATAAATTATCCTGAACGCGCACCAACTGCTCCACATTTGACACTGTTTTTAGGGGTTTTTTTGCACACATTGATAGACGCTTTTTAGCAGTCTTTATGTTTTTCTTTCATTTGTACGCATTTTCTCTTTCTGATTTTCTCCTCAGTTTCTTGGTCATCCTTTGCTGGGTCCTACATTTCTCTGAATCCACTGGCTTACTGCAACACTTGGTATTTTTTCAGCTGCCTCCTTTCATCTAATAGGAAGATGAAGGTGGGGTTGAAAGTGCTAGTCGGAGAGGAGGGTGGACCAGATTGATAGGGAGGAATGTGGACACATAGGCACGTTCAAGAAGATGGTACTGATTTGGAAGTTTGGAGTGGGATAAGTGGGATTAGGGGAAATGGGGAAATGGGGAAATCCACTATGATCCCCTGTGGATGGAGGGTCCCAAGGCAGAAGATGAGGCTTTCTTCCTCCAGGCGTCTGGTGGCTCGGGTTTGGTGATGGAGCAGACCCAGGACCCTCATGTCCTTGTCAGAGTGGGAAGGGGAGTTAAAGTGCTCAGCCACAAGGTGGTGGATTTTTTCAATGTGGCTGTCCCAGAGGTGTTCTCTGAAATGATCCACAAGTTGACCTCCTGCTTCGCCAATGTAGAGAAAACCACATTGGGTTTAATGGATGCAGTAGATAAGGCGTTCTGTCTCCCTTCGTCACCTATCACTTTCAACCCCACCTTCATCTACCTATCGAAATCCCAGCTACCTCCTCCCTTCTGCTGCACCCCCTTCTCACCTCCCTTGGCACAGAAGCTTCATTCCTGATGAAGGGCTTATGCCCGAAACATCGATTTATCTACTCTTAGTATGCTGCCTGACTGTGCTTTTCCAGCACCACACTCTTCAACTCTGATCTCCAGCATCTGTAGTTCCCACTTTCTCCTCACACCTTCATGGCTGCATGGCTCAGATTTATAACGGTTACTTCAAATAAAACAAAAACTGACGTGTACTCAAAACAGCATAAAAGAAAACCAATACATTGCGGTCACTGTTCCCAAAAGGTCCTTTCCAGCAAAATTTTTAATTAGCCCTTCTGATCACTCAACACCAATTCCTAAATAACCTGATCTCGAGCTCAGTGCTCGACATAATGTTCATGTAAACCATCTCACACGTGGTCATGAATTCCATTTTACCCAGCATTAGCATTCAATTGGGTTAACACAGTTTAGATATAATTTAAACAGTATATTATTACTGAAGTACTCACAAATGTGTATATCTCATTTCCTGTTTAATAACATGTCCAGCATTTGTATTGCAGCTTTCACTTTGATATATAACTCCCATCAATGTTTGCTCCTCCTTGCTGTTTTTGCGCTCCACCTTACTAGATCCTGTGGAATCTGAGCGACGTGGGCTCTGGGGAGATTAATGGTAGACATCTCTCACATCATTTATGATCTTCTCCAACTTTAACTTCTCCAGATCTCCCGTTATGCTGATGGAGCAGAAAAGGACAATGATCTTCCAACGATGCTCTGTATTCCCCCAGAGAGCTGAGACAGCTCTAACCTGGGTGAGAACTTTACAGCAGGCTGGTAAAGTGTTGCTGCTGCTGTACAGAGAGACCACATTCTAGAGTAGAGTGTACAGATTTAGCTTCTTCTATGAAGAAAGGATGTTGTTATATTGGAAGCAGCTCAGAGATGGTTCCTTCAACTGATTCCTGCAATGAAGGTGCTTACATATGACGAAAGGATGATCAGGTTGACCCAGTAGCCATTGGAGTTTACAAAAATTAAAGATGATCTTATTTGAACATAGCTGACAGAAGGAATTAACAACTGAAGCGAATTACACAGATAGTGGAGGAATCCATTCTGTTCTCCAGCCTGTTACACAGGAACAACAGAAGGATATTCAGGCCTTCTAACATGTTACACCAAAACAGAACGAGGCTATTCAACCACTATACATTTACAGAAGAAGGCCAAGCAGCCACTCGAGCCTAAAACAGTAGGCCATGCTGCACCAGTAGCCTGTTAAATAGCAACAGGATCAGTCGATTCAGCCTCTTCAAGTCTGTAACAGAAACTGGAAGAGGTCACACAGTGACTGGAGATTGTTACACTGGGATAACAGGAGGCCATTCGGACCCACCGAGCCTATTGCAAGGGATTTTGATAGGATAAAAACTATCTGAGACTTCTTTCATGAGAAAGAAGAGGTAATTTAGACACGTGTCTGTTGTATGGGAACAAGCGAAGACCAATCAATCCCTCGGTCCCATTTCCGGGATACATGCGGAGACTGTTCAGTGTATCCACCTGTTATGGAGAAGTATGAGAAAACCCATCAGCCCCTCAAAATGTTATACAGCAACAGAAAGATTCCATAATCTCCCAATCCTCTAAACCATCAACAGGAGCAGGTCATTCTGGTCTTGAAGATGGCAACATGGGAACACCAGAAAGACGTCAGCCCATCGATATTGTACACCTGCAGAATGATGAGTCCATTCAGCCACACATGGCTCTTACTCAGCAATTGGAGCAGTTCTCTTAAATCCTTGTGCCCATGAAACAGGAATTCAAAGAAAACGTAAAGGTTTTCAAAAGGGAAGAGCTTGTAATAATGGTATATATTAGGGAGTAAAGTGTAACAATAAACTATTGCAATTGAAGGCAAATTTTCTAGAGTCCATTGTTCAGGACATTTGCAAACTCAAACCACAATTCGTCAGAGTCAACATGGTTTTACGAAGGCTAAATCGTGTTTGAATTGTTTGCTTGAGTTACTTGAAGATGTCACAAACAAAGTGGTTAGTGGGAATCCTGGAGATGGAACATATCTGGTCTTCCTGAAGGCATCGGATATGTCACTTCTCCAAAGATTAAATGGTAAGATTAGAAAACATGGGTTTAGGAGTAATTTATTAGCTTGGATGGAGGATTGGTTAACCAACAAATGTAGTCAGATGGAATAAATGTGTCATTTTCTTTTGGCAAATGCAGTTTGTGCCATTGATTTCAGTACTCATGCCTCAAGCATTTGCAATCGATGTTATTACTGTACTCGGTTGACGGGAGAGAAAATACAATGCCACATTTTCAGATGACACTAACATCGATGGGAAATTACATCGGAATGATGATGCAAGAGATTTTAAAACATATGGATAGGTTGGGAGAATGGGCCAACATTTAGCAAGGAAAATTAAAGTGAATAAATATGGGGCTATTCAAGTTGGCCAGTATAATAGAAAGACAAATTATTATCTAAATAGAGAGAAAGTTCAATGTGCTTAGGTGCAGAGGGATCTGGGTGTCTGCTTGCATATCACAGAAAACCTGCCTGCAGGTACTGCAAGTAATGAGAAATGCAAGCATAATTTCAGTGTTTATTTATAAAAGGATAGAGTAGAAAGGTAGGGAGTGTTGGTGTAGCTATGAAAGGCATTAGTGACGCTGCAACTGGAGTACAGTTTTGGTGTCCTGCAGAATGAGGTATTTGCATTGGAGGCAATTCAGAAGAGCTTCATTAGCTTGATTCCACATTTGAAGTGTTTGTCTTATGAAGAGTAATTGAGCAGTTTAGGCCTATACTCTCGACTTTATAAGAATGGAAGGCGATCTCATTGAGGTGTATAAAATGCTAAAAGTAATTGAATGTGTAGATGTGGAGTGGATTTTTTTTTCATGTGGCGCAATCTACAACAAGAGACTAGAGTTTTAGGATGGAGAGATGGCAGGTAAGTGGAACAGTGGCCGCGTTGACATCAGCCTCATCGAGGGGCTGGATAACTCACAGATGCTCCCTGTTCTTATTCAAATCTTCTACTGTGTTGCCTAGGAATGGGGGAGGACTGGGTATCATACAGGAAGCAGGCACTCAGGATAAATCAGTTAGAGAGAACGTAACCAGTACGGTCATACATTGACCGCGCTGGGTTCTCAACTATTTACAATCTATATTAATGATCAGGAGGATGGAACAGATATACAGATGCTGAGTTTGGTGATGTCCATAAGACCATGAGGCCATAAGACATAGGAGTGGAAGTAAGGCCATTCAGCCCATCGAGTCCACTCCGCCATTTTATCATAGCTGGTGGTCATTTCAACACCACTTACCCGCATTCTCCCCATAGCCCTTAATTCCTTGTGACATCAAGAATTTGTCAATGTCTGCCTTGAAGACATTTAGCGTCCCGGCCTCCACTGCTCTGCGCGGCAATGAATTCCACAGGCCCACCATTTGTATCCGCATTTCTGTTCTGAATTGACCCCCTCTAATTCTGAGGCTGTGCCCACGGGTCCTAGTCTCCTCGCCTAACGGAAACAATTTCCTAGCGTCCATCTTTTCCAAGCCATGTATTATCTTGTAAGTTTCTATTAGATCTCCCCTTAACCTTCTAAACTCGAATGAATACAATACCACGATCCTCAGCCGTTCCTCGTCTGTTAGACCTACGATTCCAGGGATCATCCGTGTGAATCTCCTCTGGACACGCTCTATTGCCAGGATGTCCTTCCTGAGGTGTGTGGCCCAAAACTGGACACAGTACTCCAAATGGGGCCTAACCAGAGCTTGATAAAGTCTCAGTAGCACATCGCTACTTTTATATTCCAACCCTTTTGAGATAAATGACAACATTGCATTCGCTTTCTTAATCACGGACTTAACCTGCATGGTTACCTTAAGAGAATCTTCGACTAGCACTCCCAGATTCTTTTGTACTTTGGCTTTATGAATTTTCTCACCGTTTTGAAAGTAGTCCATGCTTGCATTCTTTTTTCCAAAGTGCAAGACCTCGCATTTGCTCACATTGAATTCCATCAGCCATTTCCTGGACCACTCTCTCAAACTGTCTAGATCCTTCTGCAGCCTCCCCACTTCCTCAGTATTACCTGCCTGTCCACCTAACTTCATATCATTGGCAAACTTCGCTAGAATGCCTCCAGTCCCTTCATCCAGATCATTAATATATAACATGAACAGCTGCGGCCCCAACACTGAACCCTGCGGGACCCCGCTTGTCACCGGATGCCATTCCGAAAAAGAACCCTTTATCCCAACTCTCTGCCTTCTGTCAGACAGCCAATCCTCAAGCCATGCCAGTAGCTCATTTCGAACACCATGGACCCTCACCTTACTCAGCAGCCTCCCATGTGGCACCTTATCAAAGGCCTTTTGGAAGTCAAAATAGACCACATCCAATGGGTTTCCCTGGTCTAACCTACTTGTCACCTCTTCAAATAATTGTTATGTCGCTGTGATAAGCAAGAGATTAAATTATCAAGAGAGGGTGGAGAGTCTGCAAACAGAATCAGAGAAGTAAAGACAATAGATAATAGTTTGGCAGGTGGAATTTAACATGATATAACCTGTCATTTCATTTATAGGAATAATGGAAAGCAATATGTCATTGAAATGGAGAGGGATTACAGGACTTTATGATACTGTGTACTGGGGGGTTCACTCAGATCCGTTCAGATATGGGAGGTTTTGCTCCATCCCTGATCGTCAGCTCCCAGACACTCCAAGTGACCCCATTGCTCTCCGTACACATGGAATACTTTGATGTGGTTGATTGGTGGTGGGGATGGTGTTTTGAAACGTGCATCATGGGGACGGCCTTTATCCAAGATATATTCATTTCTTTCCACGTGGAGACCCGATGATAAAGGGAATGGCTGACTGCTTCTCAGTGAAGAGGCCGTGACTGCTGCCGGGACAGTGGGTATTCACCAACATGATGTACTGTGCATAGGTACACTGTAACATGAATAGAGAGAGAGAGCTCCTACAGTTCCTCTACCTCTCCCCATTGACATGAGTACTCTGCAGATGCCATGTACACCATCGGGAATCCCACTCTAGTGGATACACCCGGCAGCTCCCTGCTGAGGGAGAAACAATCTATTTACCTCATCCACCAAATATATACTCCATCACCGAATGGTGACATTGATGTTGAGATACTGGGAAATGATGGATATGTCACCGAGTTCTGCCTGGGAAGTTATGGATCATAGAAGCTAAATGAAACAGTGACCCTAACAGCCACTGGCAGCACCATCCTATCCCTGATGTGAAGCTGCAGGTCGTGTTGAAGGAGGTGACACCGCTCTGTGACCAGCTCCTTGTTCAGTCAGGATCCCCTCACACTCTGCTCTTGGGTTAAGTGTAGCTTGGGAAGCTGTTCCTGGAAAACCCGATGTAGATACAGCAGATCCCTTTCCCCACACACACTCACTGCGTGGTTTCAGAGCTTCCCCTCTATGCAGCCTCTGCTCCATTTGTTGTTCATGTTGCAGGCTCAGATGCTGTAACTACAGTCCCCATGCTCCATACCGAGTTGGGTCACCAAATCCTCAGGTCCCCCTGAATGCCTGAAGCAGCAATATACAAAGGTCGATTCATTTTAGACCTACTAATCTTCCTCTATTAGTAGACTGAAATGCATATACTTTACATTGACTGTGAGCATACAAATGTTCACAACTAGTTTCGATTTCAGTCATCTTACTCCTGCCACAGAATGCCTTTGACTTTCTTCATCCAAGTCTCCACAACGTGTCAAAACTTAAGTTTTCTCGCCCTGTCACCTGTATAATTTCAAACTGAATGGCAGCAATAATAAGCTCAATCGAAACAGACTGGTATTTCTCTCCCTAAACTTCTCCAAAATCTTGAAGAGTTCACGATCAGTGATAAATATTTGTCTCATATATGTTATTCGAAATTTAAATGCTGAAATGTTGTAACGACAACACCAAGCTCAAAGCCTCCTTCCCCATTGTGGAATAAATCTGTTGATGTTTCCATGGACACTCCAATCACCTGTTACATAATGGAGCACTTCTCATCTCTCCAATAATCCTTCTGAATGGCATAGCTCCTCATGTCTCAGCATAAAAGAGTTACGTACGTCTGTACGTCTTAATGCTCGAATCTTTTTACCTGCTACTCCTGGCCTATGTCAATAAACCTTACTCTCACAGGTATATGTTTTAAGAAGATCTGGCACATTCTTCTCAATCTCTCACAGAAACCAAACTTTGATTTCTGAACTTAATCATCATCATCATCAGACATTTCAGCTTCTAATCTTGCCATTGTTTCTCTCTGCTCTTCCACACGAGTTCTCACGACTGCAGGAAGTGAATTATTGAACTTCTCCAAAATAAGAATCTCTCTAAAAGTGTCATAGTTTTGCTCTGTTTTTAATACCCGTACCCACTTTTCAAAATTACTTTGTTTGTCCTTTCAAACTCAATGTGCGTTTAACCACGGATGCTATTTGACATCCCTGAAACGATGTATGTAGGCTTCTGGCACAAGCTCATATGCACTTCAGATGGCTTTCTTCACCTCCATATACTGGCCAGATACCTCCTCCGATAGGGATGCAAATACCTATCAGCTTTGTTTGGATAAACTAAATCCACATGGTCACTGGTCACTGCATTTGTCTAGCCACTTTCTCAAATGAAATTCAAAAGGCTTCCCCATCCTTCTCATCAAATATAGATAATGCCTGGATGTATTTAAACAGAACCCCATTAGGCCATTGGTTACAATAGGGTTGTTCAACTTCACTATCCTCCTCATCCCGCCGACCGTCTACCTTCATCTCCGCCTCTATGTCAACTTTCCTCTCTAATTGCTAACATTTAAAGTTGAAACTCTTTGCTTTTCTTCTGTCCTTTCCTCTCTTTCTTCTTCATTTCCTTTTATTTTATTTCTACTTTTCATCATAATTCAAACTGTTTCAATTCCTGCTCATGTTCAAAGTGCCTCATTTGAAATTGAATTCCAACCATTTCCAAGAGTCTAATGGCAGTTCTACCAAATGTAATTGCCGAGCTCGAGCTGTAATTATCTCTCATTTTCTCACAAACAAACATAACCCCAACTCCAGCTTGTCTGTCAATTCCTACAGCTTTGCCTTCATTACCTTTTGTAAAACCCCGAACTTCACTTCTTCCACACCCAGAGAACTCTTAGTGACTGAAAGAATCTTTATTCACAAAACACTGTTTAAACCAACCAAATTCAACATCCGGAACAAAAGACGCTAACAACTACCATACGCAACCTTTGAACGCAATAGTCTTCCGGTGCATAACCTCCAGTGTCTGCATGAGCTTATTCTCGATTCTCTGGTTTCCTCCCACAATCCAAAGATGCGCATGTCAGATGAATTGCCCATGCTAAATTGTTCACAGTTTTCAGGGATGTGTGGGTGAGGTGCCTTAGTCGGGGTAAATGTGTAATAATAGGGTAAAGAAATGGGTCTGGGTAGGTTACTCCTACCAGTTTAGTATTATCGATTTAGAACCAGACAAGAGCCCCCAGTTTACTATAGACCCACCAGACTGCCTCAAACTATTTGAAGAGGGTAGCTTGGATGCCAATCTTTTCTTATTTTAAAGGTAGATGTGAGTTGGGTGTTCCAGATGTGATGCTACTAGTCAAACCACTTAACATTAAGCAAAACACACTATATTTAAACACTCTAATGAAAGTCCATTCAAAATGACGAAGAATTTAAAATAATTCAACTATTGGAAACCTTAACTGAATAATGGATACAGTACATTCTACAGATGAACTGTTCCATCATACTAACATCCCATAAACACACCCCTTTGCAAAACGGTACATTCAGACATACATTCCTGCATACAGTTCTCCAATTCAAGAGGAAAAACCATCGAGTCAGGTTTCAGAGAGTAGCAGCTGAGGATAAGTTACTAGGCCGTTGTTACTACTATTTATTAAAAACCCTAAAAGCGTCATAAGTTATTTACTTGAGCCGTTTTCAGCAGGCACTTTGGCCTTTAAGATCTCTTGTTTTAAAAAAATGGAGAAAATAACTTTTTTTATATCGTGACAGCATTGTCACACAATTTCGATGCCTGGTCCTTTACTCTCGGGACTTCCTCGTGCTACTGAACGCAAGGTCACTTGAGAGGGACAAATTCATGTACAGACCAAGTTACAAGGATGTGTCTCATAACTTCTGAAACACCCCTGTCCATGGACCATCACGTGGGACATACAGGGAAGTGAACAACAGCCTGACATACACCATTTCACTGTTTCTCAGCTTCACAATGCCAACACTCGACACACGAGGGAACCAAAAGCAAAGGCCAGGTAAAGATACAGAGGGACAGAAAGATTCACATTAAAGACAGAAACAGGCAGTTAATTAACTGAAAAATGTTGTGGAAATATGGGGAAAAAGACAGGGCAGTGGGACTAACTGGAGAAGTGAGATCTTCAAGAGAAAACTTACAAGAATGACAACATTGAATAAAGGCATTGTCAGATCAGCTGAAACAGTTTGTTACATCAAATTCTGAATCAGCTTGACAGAACACCACAAACAACATAAACTGGGAAAATATGACAGCTCAGCATGGAGAGCTGTGCAGAGCATGCTAGTGTGTTGCTCAGTAAACTGCACTATCTGCCCAGCATGGAGAGTATTCTAAACTCTACTATCGGATACTCAGCATACTCGCACCAGATTACTGCCTACAATGGGAAGATTTGCTGCGTGTGTGTGTTAATCAGAAACTGAGGGAGAGTGCGTGTGTGTGCCAGATTGGCGGGGTTGAATGCGAAACTCAGTGTTTGAGAAGGAACACACATGGAGGAAATTATTTTAAAAACGAACAACTGGCTGGCTTTTTGTAAATCGACAGAGAGAGAACGAGAGAGGTTTCATGGAAAGATGAGGTAAAGTGTTTGAGAATGTTAAAATAAAGTCATTGCCAGACACAAAAGCAATATACATCGGCGTGCACATGAATGACAGATGGATGGGAGTTTGGTGTGACATCGAAGCAGATTTGTTTCGGCAGGTTTGAAGCCGGGAGCGTCAGCAGCAGACTATCGGCTTCTTTAAGACTGCTGCTCAGCAACAGGCCGAAGCAATTCTGTCCCTATGGGCCGCTGACAGAGGGAGAAGAGAAGGCCATTAAGCCCATGTTAACCTGTTGTTACTTGAAAAGGTGGAAACCTAGAATATTGGCACATTTTGCCAACAAGGAGAAAGTGAGGACTGCAGATGCTGGAGATCAGAGCTGAAAAATGTGTTGCTGAAAAGCACGAAACGTTGATTCTCCTGCTCCTTGGTTGCTGCCTGACCTGCTGCGCTACACATTGTTCAGCACATTTTGCCAACAGAATCATTCAAAACAAAGAGATGTGTCGCTGCAGCTATATGAAGTGTTACTGAGAGGGCACCTGGAGTACATTGTGTTGGTTGTGTTTCTGTAACTGAGAAGGGATGGACCTCCATCAGATACAGTTTGATGGCTGCTCGTAATTCACGGGTTGCTGTCTCATTTAATGTCTCGGGTCTGTTATACAAGGAGAGGAGGAGGCCATTCAGCCTTTCCAGTCTATTACAGAGGGCCACGAGGAGCCCATTCAGCCTCTCGAGCCAGTTACAGAGGGGCAGGAAATGTTTATTTAACTATTAGTTAAATATTAGTTTTAAATTAGGTGTGGAATAGGAAAGATCTGATGTAAACATTAAAGTTCTAACTTTGAACAAGGCCAATTCTGAAAGTGTTAGGCGATCCCTGTGAAAGGTTAATTGGAATACCGTATTAACAGGTAAAAAGGATGTTTGGAAAATGCAAGGCCATCAAAACCTGGTTTCAGAGAATCCAGAGGCAACGTGTTCCTATTAGTGGGAAAGGATGTACATGCCTTTGAAAAGACAAGGACTGAAGAGGGCTTTGTACATTGAAGATCACGTCTCACTGACTCGGTGTAATCTTTTGAGGAAGTGATGAAGATGATTGATGAAGGCAGGCCAGTGGATGGTGTCTTTATGGAATTCAGTAAGAAAACCAAAATGTTCTACATGGTAGACTGGTTAGCAAGGTTAGTCTGCCTGGGATCCAGGGGGAACTCACCATTTAGATCCAAAATTTTCTTGAATATTGGAGACAGGGCGTGACAGTGGACATTGGTTCATTAAACTTGGAGACCTGTGACCAGTGGAGTGCCGCAAAGATCAATAATGGGTCCACTGCATTGTATCACAGATGCAAATCATTTGCATTTGAGAATATGAAGTATGGTCATTAAGTTTGTAGATAATACCAAATTTGCTGGTGTCGATGACAGTCAAGAATGATCTCTCAGACTATAATGGGACCTTGTTTAGGTGAACCGAGGAGTGGCAGATAGAGTATATTATAGTTACATGTGAGCTGTTGCATTTTGGCAGACAAATTAAGGCAAGACATGTAATTAGCGTCCTGTCGAAAGCTGCCAATCAAGGAGAACTCCTTAGATATTATCGAATCCCTACAGTGAGGAAACAGGCTTTTCGGCCCATCGAGGCCACACCGAACTACTAAACGGTATCCCACTGAACAAACCCCTACCCTATCCCTCTGAGCCTGCATTTCCCATGGCTAATCCACCTCCCCTACACATTCCTGGGTCCGGTGCGCAATTTACATGGCCAATCTACCCTTATCTGTATATCCTTATACTGTCAGAGTAAAACATAGCACCCGCAGGAAACTCACGCAGGCACGGGGAGAATGTACAAACTCCACACAGCCAGTCATTCAAGGATGGAATTAAACTCAGGTCGCTGCCCTGTGAGGCAGCAAAGCTATACTAGTGTTGTAGGTTCTCCATTCCTTGAAAGTGCCGTCACAGGTGAACAGCGCAGTGAAGAAGGCACTCGGTGATCTCGGTGCGTGCTTTGAATCGAAGCATTTGCATGACATGTTAAATCTGTACAGGACGCTGGTTTGGGCACTTCTGTAATATTGCCTTTAATTCTGGTCTCCCTGCTGTCGGAAAGGCGTTGTCAAACTTGAAAGGGTGCAGAAGAGATTTCAAAGAATGTTGCAGAAGTTGGAGGGTCAGAGTTACAGGGAGAGTTTGAATAGGCTGGGCCTATTTTCTAGTGTTGAGGCTGAGCGGGGACCTTAATGGGGTTTATAAAATCATGAGGGGCATAGATAAGGTAAACAGTCAATGTCTTTTCCCAGGATAGACGAGTCCAAACTTAGAAGACAAAGGTTTAAGGTGAGAGGAGAAAGATTTAAAAAGGGACATGAGGGACAATATTTTCAAACAGAGACTGTTGTGTGTTTGGATTGAACAGACAAAAGAGATGGTGGAGGCAGGTACAGTTACACCATTTAAAAAGCATTTGGATGGATATATGCATGGGAAGTGTGTAGAGGGAGATAGGCCACCTGCTGGCAAGGGGGACGTGATTAATTTAGGATATTGGACGGTATGGATGACCAGACCGAACGATCTTTTTCCGTGAAGTACATCTCTGAGAGGCTATTGACTCTTCAGTGTATCACACTGGAACAGGAGGAGGCTATACAGCATCTGAATTCTGCCAGTCAGCTTGTTTGCTCCATTTCTGAGAGTCAAATACAAAAATACATCATTCAGATTTTGATGTTGTTTTACAGAATCAGAAGAATGGTCTTTCTTCAAGAAAAGCTGTAAAGAATGTGAAGAGGCCATTCAGTCCCTCATTTCCATTCTAAAGGAGCAGCAGATGAGCACAGAGCTATTGGAGCCTGTTACTCAGGAGCAGGAGGAGGACATGTATTTTCACAAAACTTGGGAGCAGGAGGGAATCATTCAACTGCTTGAAACTGGGGCACAGGGACAGGAGACAGTTACTCAACTGTTCGAGACTGGGACACAGGATCAGGAGCCAGTAATTCCACTGCTCAAAACTGGGGCACAGGGAAATCTGGAGGCTAGTGAGGCCCGAGGATCCTGTTACGCAGGAACAGCAGGAGGTGACTCACTCCCCACCAGTATGGGACACTGGGAGAGAAGGGGGTTTTGCTTGGAACAAACAGAAATATATGAATAAATTGCATGAGTGGTCCATTCAATCCTGCCCCAACATTCACTAAGACCACGGCTGATCTCATGGTGATTCCCTCATTCCATTTTACGGAGACTGTCCTCTCTGCAGCTTCTCCTCCATTTGGTGGTCATGTTGCCGACAGAGATGCTGTAACAACAGTCACCATGACTCTTCCAGAGGGATTGGTCTAAGCGGATGAGTCCGGATTTGAAGAGTCCAATCACAAGAATTAAAACACAAAATAAAGGCATTGCCAGATGTTTAGTACTCTCAAATTCGCAATCCAACTCATATAACCAGCCCATCCATTACATATTCAAGATGGAGTACTGTGTAGATCCGGCTAGTGTACTGCTGAATGCAACCCAGCTATGTTCAGAGTGAAACTCTGTGCAGCCCACACCAATGCTGGATCTATAATCCTGGGCTAAATGTCCAGCGTGGGGGGCTGTGCAGTCCACACTGTTTCATTCATATATAAACCCAGGCTGTTGCATTGTTCGGTAACACTGTGTTAGATCGCAGCCCAGGGTGGGGAAACCTGCAGCCAATTTTGGAAGTGACAGGATGTGCAGCTCCCATCCATTTACAGCTCCAAGGTGTGCTGCAAATGTGAAAGTCACTGCGAGGAGGAGATTTAAATGGAAACAATTTAAATAAAAATAGTTCTGATTAAGGCGTGTATCACTCTAGTATTTAAAGATGAAATAACTGAGCTAATATCCAATTAGATTTTGTAAATGATGCAAACAAGTAAGAAGGGGATGGTGATGTTATAGTGGTTGTACTATAAGCCTCCAAATAATCAATGGGAATTAGAAGAACAAATATGCAGGTAGACTGGCTAGACTTGCAGGAGCAATAGGGTTGTCATAATAGGTGATTGTAATTATCCTAACATAGACGGGGACTTCCAGATGGTTAAGAACTTAGATGGAACGTAATTTGTTAAGTGTGTTCAGGAAAGCTTCCACAAGCAGCATGTAGAGAGTTCTACTCGGGAAGGGACAAACTCGACCTACTGTTGGGAAATAGGGTAGGATAGGTAACGAGGTAAAGTGGGGGAGCATTTTGGGAAAAGTGACCAGAGCTGTTTGAATGGTAAAATAGGGATGGTAAGGATAAAATTGGTCCACAGATTAAAGTTCGAAATTGGAGCAAGGCGAATTTTGTTCGAATTAGACAGGGGATTGCAGGGCTTGATTGGAGTAGTGTGATTCCAGGTAAAAGGATCACGGACAAGTAGGAGGGCTTCAACAGTGAGATAGCTCGAGTTCAAGGTCTATATATTCCAGTGAGGGTGAAGGGAAAGTGAGGCTGGAAGAGCGAACCCTGGATGACAAGAGATATTGAGGCTCTGACCAGCAGAAAAAGGAGACATTGCTTAGGTACAGGCAGCTGGGACCAAGGGAATCCCTGGAGTTACACAGGGGATACAGGAGTTTGCTGAAGAAGGAAATCAGCAGGGCTAAAGTGGGGTATAAGATAGCCTTGGCTGAGCCGATTAGGGTGAATCCAAATTCAGTATAGTAAAGAAAAAGAACAACTAGAGAGAGATAGGACGCCTTAAAATCCAAAAATAGGCATGCATCATGAGATGGGTGAGGTCCTCAATTCCCCCTCTGTGTTTACCATGAAGAAAGACATGAAGACCTGTGACCTTTGGGAGGTTAGTTGTGATATCTTGGTACAGTCCACATCACAGTAGAGGTGCTGATGGACATATTAGAATGCACAAGATCAGATAAATCTCTTGGTCCTGACCAGATATGTCTAAGAGCACTGCACGAGGCGAGAGAAGATAGTTCAGGGGTAAGGTCCCGGAAGATTGGGCAGTAGCAAATGTAGTGACCTTATTCAGAAGGTCTGCAAAGAAAAGCCTGGGAAATGTAGACCAGTAAGCTTCACATCTGTTTCGGAAACCACTTGAGAACGTTCGGAGATATAAGATATGCATGCATTTTTAAAGACAGAGTTTGACTTGGAGCAGTCAGCATAGCTTTGTGCCTGGCAGATCATGCCTGACAAATGTTGATAGAGTTTTTGAGGAAGGTTGACGAGGGCAGGGTGGTAGACATATTCTATATAGATTTCAGTAAGGCCTTTGATAAGGTTCCACATGGGCGGCCTCTCTGGAAGGTTACATTGCATGGACTCCAATGTAAACTGGCAAATTGACGACACAGATGGCTTGAAGCAAATCGCTATGGTGGAGGTGTGCTTGTCGAACTGGAGGCCTGTGACTAATGGAGTGCCTCAGTGATCGGTCATGGGCCCATTGCTGTTTGTTATCTATATCAATGATTTGGACCAGAGTGCACAACGCAAGGTTAGTAAGTTTGCAGATGACACTAAATTAGGAGACATCATTTACAGTGAGGAACATTATCAGAAATTGCAGCAGTACCCTGATCAGCTGAGGAAGTGAGCTGAGAAATAGCAAATGGAGTTTAATATAGATAAGTGTCTTGCATTTAGGAAAGTCAAATCCAGGTAGGAATTCAATGACGAATGATAGTGTCTTAAGGCGTGTAGTGCAACAAAAGGACGTTGGAGATCAGGTGCCCAGTTGTCTGACATTTGAGTCACAGATACACAGGACAGTGAAGAAGGCTGTTGGAACATTGGTCTTCATCAACGCATTGAGTATAGATGTTGGGACGTTATGTTGCAGTTGTACAGGATGTTGGTAAGGCTGTATTGGAGTATTGTGTTCAGTTTTGTTCAGCTTGCTCTAGAAAGAATATTATTGAACAAGAAAGTACCTAGAACAAATTTCCAAAATGTTCCCTGGGCTAAAGGTTCTAAGTTATAGGCAGAGGTTGGACAGGTTAGAACTTTTTTCTTTACAGTGTAGGAAACCGAGGGGGTTCTTATCGAAGTGTAGCCCTTATAAAATCATGAGAGGTGTGCATGGAGTGAATACTTCAAAATTCTTTCCCAAGGTTGTAGAATCGTGGACTAGAGGACATCCATTAATGTTTGGAAAGGATAAAAAATATAAAAAGGAAAATGAGGGGCAACTTTTTTACATAGAGTGTGGTATGCATATGGCCTGAGCTGTCAGTGGAAGTGATTAAGGTGGGTACAATAACAACATTGAAAAGACATTTGGACAAATGCACAGATAGGAAAGGATTAGCGGGATACAGAACAAGGGCACGGGAATGGGGTGAGTCTGGATGGACATTATGGTTGCCATGGATCAGCTGGGCCAAATGGCCAGTCATACTGGCAGCCTCGTGCAATATGACTGTAAATGAGTGTGTTTTGGGGTGAAGACAGGGTGGAGTGGGGAAACTGAGATAAAATGTCATGGAAGGATATTTTCCCAGGTTTCAGAATGCTGACATGAAGACATTTTGATAGTATCATGCAACATGGGTCAGTATTTCGAAAAATTATGAGTGAAAGGGATATTGCTGTGAGTTCAGGCGATGGAGAGATTTGGATGAGCATTTGTTCTGCAGCTTTGTAACTGGGAGTGAGGACAGCAGAGTCTTCACCTCACTGGGCTGAACCTAACACAAAAAAACTGTCTCAGTGACATTTTCATTGTGTGTGACAGAGGGGTTGTCTGCACGAGGCCGAGCTAGTTTCCTGGTGCTATCTTACCAAACTCATCTCATTAACTACACATCCTACTCCATAGTGTCCCTCTCATACAATGCCAGCCCGATTCTCCCACCCATCATGACTGGAGGTACTCATAGTCGCCCGGATGCCCCTGGATATTCCGCAATCCCTGACACTGGTGCCATCTTTAAAAGATCAATGGGCACACGGTTGCACTTTCTCAGTTTGGAGCTGCCCTGCACATTTTCCCCAAGCATGGCAATGAAGGGGAAATTACACTACGGTTTGTCGACAGCAGGACGAAGGTCCTGGTTGATGCGCTAGTACAAAAGGGGACCATTCTCTTCCCAGAGGGGGCCACACTACCAGATCCACCGAGCATGGGCTGAGCTCACCACTCAGTTCAGTGCAGTTTCTGGGGTCTGAAGAAATGTCCAGCAAAACAGGACAAGCATCAATAAGCTTCCACATTCTGTCAGGATAAGGGCCACCATATTTCCTCTGCTCCCTCATACTCACTGTATATCTGTGAATGCACCAACCCCCGAACAAGGCTCATGCTCCACCACTCACACTATTGCATGCAGCACCTTCCCTCTCTTTCTCTCTTGCCTTTCTAATGCCCCCCACATAGTTAGAGAATATTCTGCAGAATGTCAATTATGGAATGTTCCAGGTATTGTTCCAACTTATTCCCAGTTTCAGGAAAACGGCTGTGCCCCAGTGCGTAAACGTAAGAGGATGGAGTAAAGTTGTACGTTCTTCAAATCACAAACAATTAAAATCCATCATGAGGCCATTCAGTACTTCAAATATGCTCCAATGTTTAATACGTTTGGGGGTGTTCTGATGGTTTTCTCAGCTCCATGTTACAGTAACTTCCAATCTTTCAACCCACAGGTTCCTGTTACCGTGCAGACGATTCTCAGACACTTTATACCACGGGTTTCTTCTAGCATGTGTTACGAAGGCATTTCTCATGGGGACGGACTCTCCTTACAATATATTTCATCTGATTTATAAATTCATGCAACAGTCAGCATTATTTCCACAGACCAATCAAAAACATGCACTTATTTTATGTTTATTGATATCCAATCACAATTCGTCATTTTGGTTATTTCACTTGTCTCACCTTATTGTATTCAACCAAAGACAGCTTCCAAACACTTGTCTCATTATAAAATATAATTTCTAGCAGAGAACATTTTTATCTCGAATCCACCTTTTCCCTTGTCATTAAAATTTCTCTTGCCCTTTTTTTTGACTGATGCTGTGTGTAGCAGTTACACAGTCTCCCACTCAGTTGGCTGGTTGGTTGGTTTGTGATGCAGAGGGAGGCCACGAAAGCAGGTTCAATTCCCCACACTGACTGAGGTTACCATGAAGGGGATGCTCTCTCAACCTCACCCCATCACCCGTGTGGTGACCATCAATGTAAACCACCATGAGTGGTCTCTCTAATGAGTGTTATTTGGGACTCTAATCTATCAATGTTAGCATTTTAATTTTTTAACAATTTTTTTTATTGAAAAAGGTATTTTATTAATATATTAAACCAATAACAACGCAAATAACTGAACAAAATTACACCCATGTGCATGTATATACAAAATAAGTTAAAGTCTCTAAACGGACAGAAGAAAACCAAAAATAAACAATAAATAATAAATAAATAATACAGCTCAGCATATCAAAGCGATAGCTCTCTTTCTTCGAGAGCATTAATTGATACACATTCATACGTTAATAATGCCTAATATGTGATTCATTAGACAATATCGGCATGGCTATAAAAGAGCCCGTTTTAGAGTGGCAGATAAGCCTGTATCACAGTAATCCAAAAAGGGTTGCCATATCTTAGATGAATCTTTGCTTTTTGGTGCACCATACTGGTGAGAACGCCCAAAGGGATATTCTCCATGACGACCTTATAACCACACAACAGACCCGGGGGGTTTTCAGACATCCAGCACAACAGAATATTTTTACTAGGACAGGAAGTATGTGTGAGATACTAAAGGAGTATTGTGCATCAGTATTTACTGTGGAATAGGATATGGAAGATATAAAATGTAGGGAAATAGATGGTAACACCTTGCAAAATGTTGATATTACAGAGGAGGAAGTGCTGGATGTCTTGAAACGGGTAAGGGTGGATAAATCCCCAGGACCTGATCAGGTGTACCCTAGAACTCTGTGGGAAGCTAGAGAAGTGATTGCTGGGCCTCTTACTGAGATATTTGTGGTATGGATAATCACAGGTGAGGTGCCAGAAGACTGGAGGTTAGCTAACATTGTGCCATCGTATAATAAGGGTGTTATGGACAAGCCAGGGAACTATTGACCAGTGACCCTGACGTTTATGGTGTGCAAGTTGTTGGAGGGAATCCTGAGGGACAGGATGTGCATGTATTTGGAAAGGCAAGGACTGATTAGGGATAGTCAACATGGCTTTGTGCGTGAGAAAACATGTCTCACAAACTTGATTGAGTTTTTTGAGAAAGTAACAAAGAGGATTGATGAGGGCAGAGGGGTAGATGTGATCTATACAGATTTCAGTAAGGGTTTTGATGAGGTTCCCCATGGGAGACTGAATGACATGGTTAGATCTCATGGAATACAGGGAGAACTAGCCATTTGGATACAGAACTGGCTCAAAGGTAGAAGACAGAGGGTGGTGGTGGAGGGTTGTTTTTCAGACTGGACGCCCGTGACAAGTGCAGTGCCACAAGGATTGGTGCTGGATTCACTACTTTTTGTCATTGACATAAATGATTTGGATACGAGCATAAGAGATACAATTAGTAAGTTTGCAGATGACTCCAAAATTGGAGGTGTAGTGGAGAGCGAAGAGGGTCACCTCAGATTGACCAAATGGCCAATGGGCTGAGAAGTGGCAGATGGAGTTTAATTCAGATAAATGCGAGGTGCTGCATTTTGGTAAAGAAAATCTTAGCAGGACTTATACACTTAATGGGAAGGTGGCAGGGAGTGTTGCTGAACAAAGAGACCTTGGAGTGCAGGTTCATAGCTCCTTGAAAGTGGAGTCGCAGGTAGATAGGATAGTGAAGAAGGTGTTTCCTTTATTGGTCAGAGTATTGAGTACAGGAGTTGTAAGATCATGTTGCGGCTGTACAGGACACTGGTTAGGTCAGTGTTGAAATATTACGTGCAATTCTGGTCTCCTTCCTATTGGAAAGATGGTGTGAAACTTGAAAGGGTTCAGAAAAGATTTCAAGGATGTTGCCAGCGTTGGAGGATTTGAGCTATAGGGAGGGGCTGAACAGACTGGGGCTGTTTTCCCTGGAGCGTCGGAGGCGGAGGGGTGACCTTATCGAGGTTTACAAAATTATAAAGGGCATGGATAGGTTAAATAGGTCAAGTCTTTTCCCTGGGGTCGGGGACTCAGAACGAGAGGGTATAGGTTTTGGGTGAGAGGGGAAGGATATAATAGAGAACTACGGGGCAACTATTTCACACAGAGAGTGGTATGTGTATGGAATGAACTGCCAGTTGATGTCAGGGAGGCTGATCGAAGTGCAACATTTAAGAGGCATTTGGATGGGTATATGAATAGGAAGTGTTTGGAGTGTTATGGGCGAAGTGCTGGCATCTGGGACGAGATTGGTTTGGGATATCTGGTCGGCATGGATGGGCTGGACCGAAGGGACTGTTTCCATACTGTACATCTCCATGACTCTATGATTCTATGATTTATATTAATCTCTGATTTTTGGTGCATCATGCTGGTGAGAAAAACCAAAGGGATATTCTCTCTCATGAGCTTACAAAGTCTCAACAGATCCGGGGAGTTTTCAGACATACAACACAACATAATATCTTTCCTAGCATAGAAAGTAAGGCTATATTTTTTCCCATGTGCATCTGCGTAAGATACTCTGGGCAGGCCCAGGAAAAGAGAAACCGGGTCCATCTCCAATTCGGTCCCCAGGACACACTCTACCACACCTAACGCAGTGCTCCAATATATACGAAGCCTGCAGCAGGCCCACATGCAATGAGTAAGAGTGTCTGTAGTCATTCTGCATTTAGGACATGCTGAAGATAATCCCACTTTGAATTTTGAGAGAAAATCTGGGGTCAGATAGAACCTGTGAAGATTTTTCAACTGCATGGAATGGGTTCTATTACAGATCAAAATCCTTTGAGCATTTACACAAATATCCTCGCATGGCTCTAAAGAGATCTAAACCCTCAACTCTCTCGCACAGACGTCACGAAGCTGGACAGTCTTGTCTGCGGGGACACTCACCAACAATTGGTAACGGGTACTGACAGAGAGGGTATTCTTTACAATAATCACCTGCTTCTCTGTATTGGATCTATAAGTGTCTTATAAAATTGTGTTTTTTAATCAAATCTCTACTAATGGAAAAAAAAACAGAAGAAGTCTCTACTAGGTAGTCCATCCTTACGAATTATTTGATCAAACGGTATCATTGTTTCTCCTTCTAGTAACACGTGGTGGCTCAGTGGTTTGCACTGCTTACTCACTGCACCAGGGTCACAGGTTTGGTTCCAGCCTTGGGTGACTGGCTGTGCGGAGTTAGTATATTCTCAACTGTGACTGCGTAGGTTTCCTCCCACAGTCACAAACATGTGTATGTTAGATGACTTGGCCATTGCTAAATCGCTCATGGTGTTCCAGGATCTGTAAGTTGGGGCATTAATCAGGGTAAATATAAGATGGTAGGGGAATGGGTGTGGTTGGGTTACTCTTCAGAGGATCGAAGTGGACTTGCTGGGCCCAGGGACCTGTTTCCACACTGTAGGGATACTACTAATTCTAAATCACCCAAACAACGGATCTCCCTCACTGCCCACAGTTTAAACCTGGAATCCATTATCCCCGGTATACCAATTATGGGGGTAAGAAACATGGGTTTGGCTGTATTGCCACGGTCTGACGCATTGTCCTTCAAGTTTTAACAGTATTGATAATCATTATTTTATGACAATATTCCATAAATGTTGTCATTATATCTAAGAACAACAGACTAATAAGGGTTCACTTTGTCTGAGAGGGCTCACTGTCTTTCCATATTGATGCCGAGTCCACAGCAGCCCAGGCCCTAACATACGATGAAAATGAAAACTTAATTGATTTGTTTTTAATCGGGGAGATCTACTCCTCACAATCTGTGGGGCAGTTGCAATTTTGTTAGCCAGATAAAGAATCGCTTCTGGTGCCAAATAAAAGAGCTAAACCAGCCATTATGTTTCCGAAATACCTGTCTGGGAAACATCAAAGAAAGCATTTGAACTGGGTTTAGGAAATGAGGAATGACATTCATTTAAATAACAGCTATCTGACCGAGCCAGGATGTTGAAAATGCCTCCCATCTTTGAAGGTCTTGTTTAATTTTGTCAAAGAAATGGACATAGTTCACGTTAAATAAATGATCAAGACAACTGTAATGAATATACCGAAATAGGGAATCCACCCCCGTCACCATTTAAAAGGAAACCAGGATTTGCCCTCAGTATCAGGTATTTCCATAAGATCTACCATAGGCATGGCCTCCACTTTGTAAAAGTAATCTTATCGCCCGGAAAGGCAACAAGTGAATCAATGCATTGCATCACATGAACTACCGAAATTGCGGGATTTGAAAAAAAACATAAGACCCTAATCTGCATACAATGTAATCTTTTGAGACTTCGATCTGCCACCTCTGGGGCAGATATGTTGGCATCCGTACGGATGGCCTCCGCCAGTGGCTCAATCCCCAATGTAAACAAGAATTGCAAAAGGTGTCAGCCTTGTCGGCTGCCTGGAGAAATATTAATATTACTGTATGGCACACCATTAGTGAGAACCACAGCCAGAGGATCGCGGTAAAGGACCCTCACCCACTTGATAAAAACTTTGCAGAGACCAAACCATTCTAATGTACAGAAGAGATCCGACGACTTAACCCAATCAAATGCCTTCTCTCATCTAAAGGGATCAATAATCCCTGGACAGATTGTTGTTGACACTCGGATCATATTGAGTAAATTTTTCACATTGTCTGAAGATCTGCGGCCCTTTATAAAGCCTGTTTGGTCCTCTTTCGTAACGGAAGGCAGCAAAGTTTCCACCTTAATGCACGGATTTCAGACAGGATTTAGAGACTAACATTTAAAAGTAAGATTAGCATGAAAGAAGCACAATCCTCCAGGGTCTTCCCTTCTTCAGCATCAGAGAGTTATGAGCCACTCTTAAGGATGGATGGAGGGGTTTGTGACTGCATGAGTGACGGAACACGTTAAACATTAGCCCTGACAATAGGTTTATAAATTATTTATAAAATTCACAAGGAAATCCGTGAGGAACCTGCACCTTTACATTCTGAAGCTGCTTCACACCCTCCTGCACTGACAATGGTGCATTAAACCACAACACCTATACAGGGATTACTCCTGGAAAGCCCAGGTTCTTGAAGAATGACTCCATCTTAATCCATCTATCCTAACAATGTTCAGGCTGAAATAATTCGGTGAAAATTCTCGGACAGGAGACATTAATCTTTTTGGAATTGAAGGTAAGGATCCCAATACCTTCCCTAATTGAGGTAATGGCTTAAGAGTGGCAATCGTTTTCCTGCAAGATAGACTAAATACCTGCCTGGCTTATCACCGTGTTCAGACAGCCTTTGTTTTGCAAAAGTAAGTTCCTTCTTGGCTGTCTGTGTGAGCGTGGAATTCACTGTAGACCGAAGCGTTGTAATCTTCTGCAGTTTACCCACTGAGGGACAATCACAGTATGCGCTCTCGGCTGCGCTCAGCTTTGCCTCAAACCAGCGTTCCTGCTCCCCCTTCTGCTACATCATAAGGAATAATTATTCCCTTGGCATAAGCGTTAGCAATTTCCCATAGAGTGGCTGAGTTAGTGGTTGAATCTGAATTAATGGGTAAGAAAGATGGTAATTCATTGCAGTGAGCAGCACAGTGGCACAATGGTTACCACTGCTGCCTCACAGCGCCAGAGGCCGGGTTCAATTCCTGCCTCAGGTGACTGTGTGGAGTTTTCACATTCTCCCTATGTCTGCGTGGGTTTCCTCCCACAATCTCAAAATGTGCAGGTTAGATAAACTGCCTGTAGTGTTCGGTGAAGGGTAAATATCAGGGGGTGGGTCGGTGTGGAATTTTTGGGCCGAAGGGCCTGTTTCTACACTGTAAGTAATCTAATCTAACTACTCAATTAACCAACTAGTCTTAAGAATAAAGGGATACATTCACTAGTGTCTCGAATCTATTATATTACCCTTAATCTTAATCAATAAGTATACTGCTTCATGGTCAGAAATGGTAATATTCCCAATTGTGCAGGATGCCACCGAATGTAAGATTGTTGCAGGAATGAGGAAGATATCAACCTTCGTGTGCCATTTATGTCGGTTAAAGAAGAAAGTAAAATCCCTACTTGTGATATGGATCTGCCTCCAGACATCCACCAGTTCTCGTTCTGCACACATATCCACTAATTGCTTACATTATAACGGGGGTATTGGGGCACCTTTGGACATTCTGTCCACCGTGGGGTCCATAAGACCTTTGAAAACTTCTACAATAATGTGCCACGATGCAAAATAACTGAATTTGGGAAATGCATCTACCAGGAATTGAAGAGGGTACGCTGGGAGGGGGGGCGGGGGGCAATAAGCATTCAAAATACTATATTATTTACTATAGTTCAAGGCTTTGGGTATTATGAGCCTCCCGTGAGTGTCAAATGCAATCGAGTAGGTTAAGTGGAAGATTATGGCTTCTTCCATTATGGCTTCTCCCATCCTTGTAATATTAAAAGAGGAGAAATACACCCGATCAAGCCCGACCTACTGCAATGTCAAATGTTACTTGTCATCAAGGTGCATCTCCTGCAATAGGATAACATCCACCCTCTCTTTTTTAAGACCAGAAAGTAACTTTTTCCTCTTTTCTGACCAATGGCTCACCTTAATGCACGAGGTAGGCCATTTAAGCACATAATTACCCAAAACACACTGTAGCAACATTTGAACTCAAGAGAGGAAGAACTCGAATTAATTATCATTAATAAACAAAGTCACATAGAGCTTAAAAACTACACAAACTAAGACTACTACAACTGCCAACTCTCAAAACTTTCAAAACCTAAGCATTTTAAGTAAATGGCTGGGATGGAGTGGGTGAGAAAACCACTTTGCCCGTGCTGTGATGCAGTGCCCAACAAAGCAGACCTTCCAGATCGCCACTATATTGGATTTCCCCTGAACATTTTATCGATATTATCATTTCATTTTGCATTATATTCCTGGATGTGCTGGAGCAATGTGATTTTTTTTTACCAGTGTCAGCGTTTCCCCAACACTGTGCATTCCTGCCATTCCCCGATAATCCTTGACTCCGTTATTATTTATTAGCCTTCTGTCTGTGCCTCAAACATATTCAATATCTCTGCCTCCAATGATCTGCGGGGAAGACAGTTCCAAGTACTCTCACCACTGAGAAAACAAAAATTAACCTGATCTGTGGGTGAGATTATTTTTGTCTCCTTACCTGAGAAAGGAGATAATTAAATTGGAAGCAGTTCCGAAAAGTTTCACTTCATGTATTCCAGGAATGATGATCTTATATTATGAAGGCTTTAACAGGTTACTCTTGGAATGAGAGGCGATCTTATTGAAATATACAAAACCTAGAGGAGAGTGATCAGATAGATACCCACTGGGTGTTTGTATCGTCCAAACTTCTTGTTGTTTTTATAGAATCTCTACAGTGTGGAAGCAGGACATTCCGTCTATCAAGTCCACATTGACCCTCGGAACAGTACCCCCCCCCCCCCCCCACCCTCGACCTGTCCCCCTACTCTATCCATGTAACCCTGCATTTCCCATGACTAACTTATCTAATCTACACATCCCTGGCACTATGGGCACATAGAGGGTTGCCCAAGGTTGGAACTGAACGCAGCTCCTTGGTAACGGGAGGTATCAGTGCTAACCACAGATCTACCATGCGCATCCGTTAGTTCTATTAGTTACTTGTGGCTGACTAAAGAAATCTGCCTGACTTGTTCCTGTCACTGAAACTGATTCAGTCTGAGAACTTTATCATCGGCAATATCACCAACCTGGTTACATTTAAAATTTGGTGTCAGCAGTGCAGGAATCAGACGAGAAAAGGAAACAGTGACACCCTCCAACACCCGTCAGAGCAGGAATTAGGATAAATCCACAAAGCGGGATGTCAGTCAAGTGGGAATTCTCTTTCCCAGAAGTTTGGGGTGGCTGGTCCTTTATATTACATCGAAGCTGGCTTTGTCTGATTTTCCATGGACAGGTGAATCAGGGATAGTGGTGCATGGAAAGAAACGTGAAGCTGGTATCACAATGAGATGAGCCATGACCTTATTTACTGGTGGAGTGGTGTGAAAGGGCCGAATGGTCCACTTGTGTCCCTCAGCCCTATGTTCTGATGTTCCATTCAGCCCTCGGACCTGCTAAACAGGGGCAGATCGAGGCCACTCCGATGGTTAGGTGTATTTTTGGAAATGTACTTGGAAAATCCAGGCTGGATCAGGAAGTGACCACCACCCCCACTCCCCAGTTCCTGATTCCAGGCTTCCCCTCTCTGTAACGTCTGCTCCAGATGTGGGTCATGTTGCAGACCCAGATACGCTGGGAATACAGCCACATACCCCACCTAGGGTTAAAACAACAAATCCTCTGCTCTCCCTGTATGCAACATTGTACAACACGATTTCCAGCAAAATAACCCGTTACTTTCCAAAAGCATAACATGTTAAATTAATAAATAGGAATAGGAGTAGGTCAATCGGCTCCTCAAGCTAACCCTGTCATTTAATAAAAACATGGATGATCTACTCCAGTGCTCAACTCCACTGTCTTGCCGACTCCTTGTATCCCTCCACACCTCTCTGAGTTAGGGAATTCCAAACATTCACTACCTTCCGACAGAACACATTACTCTCCATCTCAGATTGAAATCGATATTCCTTATTCGGTATCCATATCATCGAGTTCGACACTTTGCTCAAGAATGGAAAAAACTTCTCAACATCTACCTTCTCCAACCCCTTCTGTGTCTTGCATGTTTCAGCAGTATCACTCCTCATTCATTTAAACCCCAATGAATTATCGCCTCACCATCTTAGAGATTCTCAATAACACAACCCTTTCTTCCCAGGAAACCGCCTCATGAACCAACTAAGTTACTTGCTGCATCAGCATGCTGACCTTATGTTTCATACACAAGAAGACTCCAATGCCTTTACTGTTCCTTTTCTGGAAGTCCTCCCCATTAAATAACAGCCTGCCTTTTGATTCTCAATGTCATCCTCAAACTCGGATGTATATTGCACTCAACTCCCAACTTCAGGCTGTCAGCATAGATTGCAAATAACTGATGCTATCAGACTGATATTTGTGGTACTCCAGCAGATAAACCTTTACCATAAAGATCCATTAATCCTGACTCTCCGATTTCTGTGTTAAACAACCATCATCCCATGTTAATACTGTATCCGACGTCCTGGAGCTTCTGTTTTGTGTAAGAACTTTTGTTTTGTAATACCTCGTGGAAAATCTCTGGAAAGCCTCGTGTCCACCAGATCCCCTTTATCAAGTCCGTTGTTACATTCTCAGGCATCTCCAGAAAGACTTTGCATGAATTTACAGGGCAAAATATAATTTCCCTTTCACAAAACCACACTGACTCTGCGTGAAGCTTTTCTAAATGTCCATGCTTGCCAGGTTTTCCAAACTAGACTGTTTTCATTAGGTCGATGTGCCTCAAAATGTTTCCCATTCATATGTTTGTCCAAATGAGTTTTAAATGTTGTAGCTGTCCTTGCATTTCCCACTCTTCCTCTGGAAGCTCATTCCATACCCACACCGCCCTCTGTGTAAAAACGCTGCCCCTTAGTCCCTTTTAAATCTAACCTCTTTCACCTTAAACCTATTCCGTCTATATTTGGATTCCCCTACTCTTTGGAAAAGACCTTGGCTATTCACCCTATCCATACCTCTCATGATTTTATAAGTTTCTAAACTGTCATTCCTCAACATCCTACACTCGATCTGATGCTAACTTCAAGAACAAGCGTTTCAAGATAAGCACTGAAAAATTGAAACAATATTAAAAATGACAGGCAACCAACACTCAGCCCAAATATCATACTGTGATTTGTTTTTCTCCATATCACAATACTAAGTCAGCATGAAACGCTTACTAGTGCCAATAAGAAGTCAAGCACCTGAATTCCTTTATCTAAAGGGGGTGATGATGACGACAGTGAAGACGTATCTGTGGCCAGATCTATATAATACCACATGGTCAACATTCTCGCTCCTGGCCTCCGTATAACTTTGTGTGGTTGTGTCTTTGTTATCTTGCATTCAATAGAGAGAACCCCTTTCCCCCATTCACACCTTAAATTCGACCCGTCATACAGAATATTTTCGTTCACCACTGCTAAAAGCCCGTTTTTCTTTTGCCACACCCTCTTTTCCCTGCCACCCATCCTCCACATCTGGCAAGTGATTAAAACACCATTTTGCAATTGTATTCAGTTTTGAAGAATTTTCACACTGGACTGGAAACGCTAACTCTGTTTCTCTTTCTCTGCAGATGTTGACAGACCTGCTGAGTTTCTCCAGAAATGAATAGGCGCAGAGCAGTTTTTGAATTAAATAAATAATTATGGATACTGGAAATAAAAATAAAAAACCTTTATAGAAGGTCCACTGGACCTGAAAGTTTAACTCTGCATTCACTCCAGAAAATTCTGCAACATTTTTAGCAATTTCTTCAGCAATTTCTGTTTATGAACAATTTCCAAAGACATATTGTCAAAGATGCCGAAACATCCTGTCCAACATGGAGCGCCGGACACTGGGACATAAACGATAATGCATGGTGACAAGTTCCTTGACTCTGAAACTGCATAAGGCTGGCATCACTGACAGTGCAGTGCTCTGAATCATGGTCAGGGAGAAAAATAGAAGGAAACACATTCACTTCAAATACAGAAGATGACATTACTGAAAGGAAAAGATTCAGATTAGTGCCTTAAATGGATATTGTTTATGTAACAAATTGGAAGCGTGACACCAAGGAAAGACTTCCAGCAGAATGAGAATATGAAAATGGAAGTATTTCCGCATCAGACACCAGAGTAGGTCACTGAGTACAGGGCTGATGGGTGAATAGGTCTCGGTGTGAACTGGGGGGCAGTCAGTAGAATTGAATTGTAGATATTGTAGCTAAAACTGGGTTATCATCTGATGCGGTAGATTTCAATGACAATCTGTAACTTTTCCCCTAGGATAGTCCATCCATCTACCAATTCCATCAAGCCGATCCATGGGTCAGTGATGAGTGTGGGTGAACATGGTCGGGTTGGAATCACGCACACCTACACCTATGACAACCCATGAAAGCTACCGCACTTGACTGGTTACACCACAAACAGCAGGACTAACATCTGATACAGAGAGAGAGATGATCCCGAGACTAACAAATCAGATATAAACTCTCTCTTCCTGTCAAATCCATGCATAAAAGTCAATGGACCATTGAACAACTTACTGGAGGAGAGGACTCCACAAATATCCCCATCCTAAATAATGGAACAACCCTGTGCATCCATGTAAAAGATGCAGTATCTGCACCATCCTCAGCCAGAAGTGTTGAGTTGATTACCCACCTCACCCTCACTATGATACCCTCAGAATCACTGATGCCCGTATTCAACCAATTCAATTCACTGCACGTGACGTGAAGCAACAGCTGGACACTGTAGATACGACAAAGGCATTTGGCCCTGACACCATTCCTGCAATAGGGCTGAGGACTTTTGCTACACAACAAGCCGTGTACCTGAGGAAGCTGTTTCATTCTAGCTGCAACTCTGACAACTCCCTGGCAATGTGGGTAATTAGCAACTGCAGTCCTCACTTTCTCCTAATGTGGGTAATTGCTCAACTACGTCCCATCCCCTAAGAAGGGAATAATTACAATCGGACCAATTACCACGCCCTCAGTCCCATCACGATAGTAATTTTGGTTGGGGTTATTTTTGATAGAGCTGTCACACAGCACAGAAATAATCGGTTCAGTATGGTTTACGATAGGCCTCCATGTGGAGATGGTGCTGTTGTGGAATTGTCATTGGATTGCTAATCCAGACCAGGATAATTCTCTGGCAACTGGTGCAAGTTAAAAACAATTAATAACATATCGAGATCTAATACCTGGTGTCAGCAATAGTGATCGTGTATTCAATGTCGATTATATATGTCGATCTCCTTCCCCAGTGTACTTTCAGGAAGTGAATCCCCTGTGCTTTCCTGTCTGGCCTAAAAGTGACTCCAGACACACAGACATGTGATACACTCTTCAATGGTCTCTGAAACGGGCAAGCAAGGCACGGTGGCACAGTGGTTAGCACTGCTGCCTCGCAGCGCCAGAGACCCGGGTTCAATTCCCGACTCAGGCGACTGACTGTGTGGAGTTTGCACGTTCTCCCCGTGTCTGCGTGGGTTTCCTCCGGGTGCTCCGGTTTCCTCCCACAGTCCAAAGATGTGCAGGGTCAGGTGAATTGGCCATACTAAATTGCCCGTAGTGTTAGGTATAGGGGTAAATGTAGGGGTATGGGTGGGTTGCGCTTCGGCGGGTCGGTGTGGACTTGTTGGACCGAAGGGCCTGTTTCCATACTGTAATGTAATCTAATCTAATCTAAGTTGTATCAAACTGCTCCGAGGTCTTAAAGGATAAACCCGGACAGAACGGCTCGCACCAGCCTCGTTGTCAGAAAAGGGAATGGGAAACATAATCCTGTCAACCCTGCAGAGACATCCTTCCTAACAGCTGAGAGCTTGTGACAACATTTACAGAGCTTTCCCACAAACTGCACAGAAGCATCGGGAAAGGAATACGTTATACAACTCATTGAGCTTTCCTTAGTCTAGTTAATGGCCGAAAATTTCCTCAACGCAGTTTTCCCCATACAAGATACATATCCCTTAATATGTTTAAACATTGTGAAACATAAAATGAGAAGTGCTGTAGTCCATTCAGCCCATCAGTTTTGCGCCTCCATTCTATGTACAGGCATTCACCAATAACGCGTGTTGATTAAATACATTTCGAATGCAATGCAATTCATGAACCTTTTTCTATAAAGTGAACTGGCGTTCAATGTGACGCGATTCCTTGGCGGGCACCAGCTGAACAGCAAATCTTGCCTCAGAAACCCTGTGTCTACAAAAGGTACAATCAATGTGTTCAGCAAAAACAGGAATACAATTGGCTCTGCAGGCCTTGAAACTGAACCGGAAACTGGGAATTGTAGTCTATATTTCGAAAGAACTTTATTTCAAACTGTGGGGAGAATCTTGGAGAGAACTGGAATTCGGCATCGGCATCACATGGTCAGTCAGCCCCCGCGCCCTTTCTGGTGAAGATTGTGGTGAAAAGTACAGTGCACCAGTGAGTGACTGTCGTGTGAAAGCGTTACATTTACAGCATTGTTCCATTACAACATGTAATTTAAAGATTTATTTGGACTGTCCTATTGTGTGTTAGATCAAATTTAATTTTTGTTTTTTAACTGATATTTTGGGGGGTTCGCCACTTACCCTCTTTTTCCCATAGACCCCATTATTAATATTGCACGATTTTGTACAACACAGTGTTGCACAGGAACACAGTTATTGCGTTATTGGAGAACAACCTGGAATGATAGCTGATTTTCTATCTTCTCACCATACTCCTACTCTCTCCTTAGGCCTGTCTGAACCTAATATTGTGGCCCCTTGTTTTAGATGTCCAAGCCAGGGGAATTACCATCCCTGCTTCTAATCTGTCTCGCCCTGTCAGAGTGTTATATATTTCATTGAGATTTCCACTCATTTTCCTAAACCCCATTGAATACAGATCCAATTGTCCCAAACTCTGCTCCCACAACAAGTCTGTCATTCCAGAGATCAGTCTGGTCATCCTTTGCTGCTCTCCCTCAATGACAGGTTTGTCATCTGTTAGGAAAAGAGACCAAAACTTCACGCAATACTGCACAATGTTCGAGATGGGGACTCACCAAGGCCCTGTATAGCTTCAGTAAGATACATTTACTCCTGTACTCAAATCCCCCTGAAATGAAGGTGAATACAGCATTTATCTTCCTTCCTGCTTTCTGCTCCTGCAATATTGCTTTAAGTTATTGGTGTACAGGTAGATCCAGATTCCTTTCAAAGTTACAAGTCCCCACGTGCTGGGCCTACATACAATGGTCAGCGTGCCAATGCCATTCCCAGTATTTACTTTTGGCTTCAGAACTCACTGCTGCACATGGACTCGGAGGGCTACGCAGAAATAAACAAAAATGCAGCTTAAGTTCATTTATAGTGCAACATTTTTCAACCACTCCTTTTTCAAATGAGAGGCTGCCAGTCCATTGTTCCCATCAAAGTACGCAACATCTCATCTCCCCCATTACTCTCCACCTGCCACGTATTTGCCCAGTCACTCCACTTGTCTCAATCACCTTGGAGTCTTTTTTACATCCTCCTCATCCACTCACAGGCTGACATCGTTTACTGCTGTCAGCAGACTCGGGAATATTGCATTTGCGCCCCTCACCCAAAGATATGATGTGTATTGGGAATAGCTGGAGCCCAAGACATGATCCTTACAATATCCTCCAAGCCTTCCTTTTAAAATAAAACATTGTTTTATTCCTACTCACTGTTTCCTGCCAGCTCTCCCATTTTAAAGCTATGACCATATATTAGCCCGAGTCCCATAGGATTCGAATTTGCACAATAGGCTTGGGGTTTATCAAAAATATTTCTGATAATCCACTTGCATGGCATTGATACCTCCTACAAAATTTTACTAAAAGCCACTTTCTCAAAGATGATTCTCATTTCATAAATCTCTGTTGACTTTGTCTATGCCCATTAATTTCAGTACAATATTTTCTCTAAACTGTTTAGTTGCTATTTTTGTTCTATTCCCTTTTTCTCACAAGACTAAAGGTCCCTAGTATTGCTAGGAAGTTTTCTTTTTCGTTTTGTTTTCTTCTGTGAAGGCATAACTAAAGTATTTGCGCCATAGTTCTGCTATTTCCCGGTCCTAAATTATCTGGTATTAAACTGTAAGAAATGTGCAACTTTTTTGCCTGAATTTTGCCATTGACATATTTCCAGAAAATATTACCAGTTCTCTCTTATCAACTTTGTTAAGATAATCTTCAGAAACCCATCAATTCCTACCTTAAGCTACCCAATGATTGACCTTCCACAGCCATACAATCACAGAAGCACAGACTCTGTACTACCAGAAATACAACACAGTCTACATTCGGCCCACTTTCCGACACAAGACCTTCGCCGTGAATCTTAAAGCATGTGAAGTGCACAACCGTGTCGTTTCTAATGGTTTGAGGTTACCATGACAACTCCACTCTCAAGAAGTGCATTCCAGACCCCAACACCGTCTGGTTGAAAACCAATTCTCAAATCTTCACTGAACCGCAAATCCTTCACTTTTAAAGTGTGGCCCTTTGAGTAACAGCAACAGCTGCTGTCTATCCACCCTGTCCATGTACCTCGTAATCCTATCCTTCTGAATCACAGACCTCGCAGCCTTCTCTCCTCCAAGCTAAACAACCTGAGGTTATTCAGCCTCTTTCCATAGCTGATATGCTCCATCCCAGGGAACATCTCTGCACCCGCTCCACTACAATCACATCCTTCCTGTAATGTTGTTCCCAGACCTACACACAGCATTCCATCTTGCCCTCAACAAAGTTCCGCATAGTTCTTATAATATATGCCTCGATTAAAAGAGACTATGTTTCCATTCCCCTAGCCGTTCCCAGATTGTGTATTAACCTGTGCAGTCACATTCAGCGATGTCTGGAGAAGCACCCTCTGAGCTTTCTAGTGTGCTGCCATTCATTGAGTACTCCCCTGACTGGTTCCTTCTTCCAAAGTGCATCAGCTCATAGTTATCAGGGTTACATTCCATCTGCCATTGATCCACCCATCTGACCATTCCATCAGTATCTACCTGTAACATAAGGCCTTCCTCCACACTGCCAACTACCCAAATACAAACGTTTTTATTACACACCCGATCCTTCGTCATTATTCACAGCTGCATCACTTATGAATACCATTTATGGGCGGCACGGTGGTACAGTGGTTAGCACTGCTGCCTCACAGCGCCAGAGACCTGGGTTCAATTCCCGCCTCAGGCGACTGACTGTTTGGAGTTTGCACGTTCTCCCTGTGTCTGTGTGGGTTTCCTCCGGGTGCTCCGGTTTCCTCCCACAGTCCAAAGATGTGCAGGGTCAGATGAATTGGCCATACTAAATTACCCGTAGTGTTAGGTAAGGGGTAAATGTAGGGGTATGGGTGGGTTTCGCTTCGGCGGGTCGGTGTGGACTTGTTGGGCCGAAGGGCCTGTTTCCACACTGTAAGTAATCTAATCTAATCTAATCTAATCTAAAATAATAAGGATGAAAATCTCTCAACATCAGTTACATCACGTGGTTGTGCACGTTGATGAAGAAGCAGTGCTTCGAAAGCAAGTGCTGCCAAATAAACCTGTTAGACTATGGTCTGGTGTTATGCTATTTTTAGATGTGTCCACTGCAGCCCAACACTAGCACCTCCGAATCACAAATAATAAGGGACCCAGCACTGATGTCCATGGTACAAGATTGGACACTAGCCTCCAGTCACACAAACAGCCTTCTACCACTCCCTTCTTTCTCCTACTACTAAAGTTGATTTAGATGCAACTTGGCAAGTCACTAATGAGTCCTACGTATTCACTGGTTATTCTGTTCCGCTTGACACACTTATAGGTTATCTGGAGATTCTCTGTAATCTTGTCCATAAGACCATAAGACATAGGAGTGGAAGTAAGGCCATTCGGCCCATCGAGTCCACTCCACCATTCAATTATGACTGATGGGCATTTCAACTCCACTTACCCGCATTCTCCCCGTAGCACTTAATTCCTTGTGACATCAAGAAATTATCAATTTCTGCCTTGAAGACATTTAGCGTCCCAGCCTCCACTGCACTCTGTGGCAATGAATTCCACAGGCCCACCACTCTCTGGCTGAAGAAATGTCTCCGCATTTCTGTTCTGTATTTACCCACTCTAATTCTAAGGCTGTGTCCACGGCTCCTAGTCTCCTCGCCTAACGGAAACAATTTCCTCGCGTCCACCCTCTCCAAGCATGTATTACCTTGTCATTTTCTCTGAGATCTCCTCTTAATCTTCTAAACTCCAATGAATACAATCCCAGGATCCTCAGCCGTTCCTCATACGTTAGACCTACCATTCCCGAGATCATCCGTGTGAATCTCCGCTGGACACGATCCAGTGCCAGTATGTCCTTCCTGAGGTGTGGGGACCAAAACTGGACACAGTCCTCCAAATGGGGCCTAACCAGAGCTCTATAAAGTCTCAGTAGTACAACGGTGCTTTTATATTCCAACCCTCTTGAGATAATTGACAACATTGCATTCGCTTTCTTAATCACGGAGTCAAACTGCATGTTTACCTTTAGAGAATCCTCAACTAGCACTCCCAGATCCCTCTGTACTTTGGCTTTATGAATTTTCTCACCATTTAGAAAGTAGTCAATGCTTGTATTCTTTTTTCTTTATTTCTTTTGTCCTGCCTTGCCCCTGTGTTAGTCAGTCCCCTCCACGCGCAGATATTCCTCTTTATTGTAGTCTTAAATGGTATGTCCCTTATCCTGTCATTATTTGCCTTGAATGTGGATTAGACAGCCTGATAAATTTTCTGTTAATTTCCAACTTGTGGTATGTTTTGTGAGTTTTATAAAGTTCACAGTGACCCACCGCTGATTTGTTGAAACTCTAGAGAACATAGGCCGAGTTTCCTCATCACGCAATCTCGCCATCTGAGGGACTTATCTGGATAATGTCCATTACACTACCTCTGTGGTCAGTATAGTCTTTCTTAGATTTGGTCACCAAAACTGTTCTCAATACTCCAGGTACAGTCTCACCAATACTCTGTGAAACTGCTTCATCATGTCTACATCTATATTCTGACTCCCTTAAAGGAAGGCAAACCAAACTTTAGGTTTCCACTTACATATATTCCTCCAAATACCCTTCACCTCATTGCATTTTCGAACTCACTGTGTGAGTTCTAATAGAAAGCCTTCTGATAATCTAAAATATGCCAATTCTACTGGATCCCCATTATCTATGCTGTAAGAATCAACTTCAAACAATTCCAAAGTTTGTCAAGTATGATTTCCCTTTCAGAAATGCGCACTGAGTCTCTCAAAGTTTGCTGTTAATGTCTCAATATCGAATATCACATCCTAGATAATATATTCCAACAGTTTCCTGACAAATGTTAATTTGTCAGCGGTTCTCCACGCTATCTCTTCCTCTCTTTTTAGATGCTTGGATCCCTACCATTCATCGAGAGTGCTTGGATCACGTTTACTAATGTGCATTTATCAACACCAGCTTCCAGACTCTGCAGAATGTACGGGAAAATAGAACACAGTCATCGACAATGCAATCAATACTTCTATTTGTGATTTATTTCTGAAGATTTTGGTATGAAGTACATCTGGTTTGTCAAGCTTAGCAATACTCAATCCAGCAGCATGTTAAATATTGCCTTGTTACTGATATGAATTGACTTTATGTCTTTACTTCCACAAGTCCGATACAATCACTTTGTATTTCTGGGTGATTTTCTGGATCTTACTCTATTAAGACAGATGTAAAGTAACTGGTCATTTGCTTTGCTATTTCCCTGTTATCCACCATAAACTCGTCTCTCCCGATTGCAAATTTCCACATTTGACTTTTTTTTTCTTTTGAAATATAGATTATAGATTTTTGTAGTCTTTGTGTTCCTGTTTGTTTGAATGCATGTTTGCTTTTTGATTTCCTGATCAGCTTCATGACCCTCCTTTTCTGGATTGCAATTTTCTGAGAATCTTAGGATTCCACAATGTCTGGTATTCTTCTGAAGTCACTTCCTGTGATTAATATATTCTTTAATTTGTTATGTTAATCATCATTGTGTCACTTACTCACTCTTTGGTGTTTTCACCTGAAATATGTAGACATATCTTTCAGACTATGCAGTATTTCTATAAATCTCCTGGTCCTGACCAGATATATTCAGGAACACTACAGGAGGACAGAGAAGTAATAGTGGGGGCCCTGGTTGATACTCTTGAATCATGAGTAGCCAACGGGTGAGGTCCCGGAAAACTGGAGGGTAGCGAATGCTGAGCCCTTATTCAAGAAGAGTTACAAGAAAAACGTGGAAATTATAGACCAGTGAACCTAACATCTCTAGTAGGTAAGTTTCTTGAGAAGACTCTGAGAGAGACGATATACATGCATTTGGCAAGGCAGGGTGTGATTATGAGCAGTCCGCACGTCTTTGTGCATGGGGAATCATGGCTCAAAGATTTGTGAGAGTGCTTTGGTGAAATGACCAGTAAGTTTGACAAGGACATGGTGGTATACATAGTGTATATGGATTTCAGTAAGGCCTTCAGTAAGGTTCCACATGGTAGGTTGCTCTGGAAGTTTAGATCTTATAGAATTGAGGGGAGCTGGCAAATCAGATCCAACATTTGCTTGATGGTAGGAAACATAGAGCAATAGTGGAAGCATGCTTGTCGGACTGAAGGCCTGTGATGAGTGGAATGCCTCAGGAGTCGTTTCTGGGATTATTACTATTTGTTTTATGCATGTATATTGTATATATATTTACAGGTAATTGTCAGTTCTTGCATTTTAGTAAGTCAAAGCAAGGGAGGAGTTTCATGGTGAATGACAGGGTCTTAAGGAGTGCATCAAGACAAAGGGACCTTGGAATTCAGGTTCAAGGTTCTCTGAATGTGGAGTCACAGGTAGAGAGGGCAGTGAAAAAGGCATTTGTCACACTGGTCTTCATCAGTCAGAGTAATGAGTATCGAAATTAGGGAGTTATGTTGCAGTTATACAGGATGCTGGTGAGGCAATACTGGTAGTGTTATGTTCAGTGTTATTCATTTTGCGATTGGAAGAATGTTATTAAACTGGAAATAGTGGAGAAGAAGTTTACAAGGATGATGCCCGGACTCAATGGTCTGAGATATAGTGAGAGGTTGGGCAAGCCAGGAGTTTTTACTTTAGAGTGTATGAGACTGAGGGGAATCTGAGAGAAGTGTATAAGATCATGGGAAGCATGAGTAGAGTGAATGCACTCAGTCTTTTTTTTCCACAGGATTGAGCAACCCACGGACTAGCGGGCATCAATTTAAGATCTGAGGGGAAAGAGGGGCCATCTCTTTTACACACAGGGTGGTATACACATGGAATGAGCTGCCAGCAGAGGTGCTTGAGGCGGGTACATTCACAAAATTTAAAATGCATTTGGACAAATACATGGATAATAAAGATTAAGAAGGATATGGGGCAAGGGCAGGGGAATGGGGTTAATGTGAATGGACATTTTGTTCGGAATGGACCAGTTTGGGCTGAAGGGCCTTTCTCCGTGCTGTCGGACTCTATGACTCTCACAATCATTGCTTCTCCCATTGAGTGTTACATAATACTTCCCCAATTCATTGGAGCGTACTTGACCCTCTTGCCTCCGGGCTTCCATGATGTTTGACAAGAATGTTCAGACATTCGATATCGTATTCAGACGCCATGTAAAAATGCAACATATTGATGTCCCTATTCCTCCAAAGCTGCTTCAGAGCAAGGTTATTAATTAGTCCACCTGACCACACAACACCAAATCTGGAATAACCTGCTCTCTCGTTTGGTTCACAACATACTGTTCAACCTACCTCATACACACTTTCGGAAGTTATCCTTCACAGCATTAGTAGTCACTTAGTTAATGTAATTTCGGTGCAACTTGAGACCATCCATTATTACTGCAGCACCCACGATTATTTGTTACTCATTCACAGGATGAGAGGGTCGCTGGATAACCAGTATTTATTGTCCATGCCCGAGGGCAGTTAAGAGTTAGCAGCGTTGTCTTAAGTCTGGAGTCACGTGCAGGCCACACCAGGTAAGGCCAGCAGTATCCTTCCCTCAAGGACACCAGTGAACCAGATGCGTTTTTCCAACAATAGACAATGGATTCCTGGTTATCATAAACCCTTGATTCAAATTCCACCATCTGCAATGCAGGATTTGAATACATGTCCCCAAAATATTACCTGGGTCTCTGGGTTAAGAGCCCAGCGATAATATCACTGTGTCATTGCTCCCCCTTGCATATATTTGCATACCTAGTTTCCAGAGCATATGATGTAAAGTATTTATGTGACAGATTTGGTTTTGATATTTAACACACTAATGTTTGCTTCACCTTACTATTTGGAAGACCCACCCAAATCGATTCTGTGGGAAATGATGGAAAGGGTATGTGGCGTTATTAGCGATAGACTTGGACAAAACGTTCAGGGAGACTCACCTCAACGCTGAGATTGATCTGAAGAATTGGTCAGCAAGACAGGACAAGCATCAATATTCTTCCCCCACTTTGCCAGAATAAGTGTCACCATATTCTCTCTCCTCCCTTGCACTCACTGTATATCTGTTATAACACCTACACCCGAACAAGGCTCACACTCTATCTCCAAATAAGGCTCAAGCACGACCACACTCACTGTTGATTTCAGCACCTTCCCTCCCCCACTTTTTTTTTTGTCACTGACGCAATAGCCCCGCACACTAATACCACTGCATGGATACAACACTGTGGTCAGACGCCCTCCGGACACCTCACACTTCCCCCTTCCCCTATACCAGCATTAACAGCAGGGACACCCACTCCCACCCTCACTCCGTCCCTCCTCTTCTCCCATTTCAGGAGAAACATCCTGGGATAGGACAGAAAATGCCAAATGGGAGTTAGAGTGGCCTCTATCCGTTCCCCCACCCTCTACCTCAATATGTGGGGAGGATCCTGGAAAGAGCCAGGGAGGACCAGGACACCTTGTGTGGAGATTCTGAAACATCGACGTCCCACCAACCAAGTAAGCAGCAATGTTCAGTAAAGAGCAATTCTCAATTTAAACTCGCTGGCATTTCCAATCTCATCTCTCTCACTTTTCAGGCTTAGTTAAAAGCATTAATGAAAGACTAAAAATAAAAATATTTTTTATTCTCTTCAGTAAAAATGTTAAAAAGAAAAAAATAAATGATATAAGTTCATTACGAAAAATCTAAACCATGACGTTCATTCAAAATTATGGGCAATCCTCGTAAATACTCGACATCATTTCTCTCACTAAATCTTCTTATGAGTGTTTGTATTCTAGCATCTGCTTCTTTAATTTCAACGGAATATCGTGCCCTGCTATCAGATGCTCATAGGAAATGTCCTCTCTGAACTTTTCGTAAACGGTCAATATATTTCCAAATAACTGGATGTTCCACATCAAGTTCGCATTGTCATCTTCTGTGGGCAGCTTCTGCATTATTGTTTGTTTTGTCCTCATTGTTTAAAGTTCTTTCAGACAAAATTCCACATTCCAACTGGAAAAAGCGGTGAACGCCGACCATTTCCTCCGTGTAATCTTCTACCTCAATAGTTATCATCAAACCAATCCAGCAGCGGTTGCAGTTCATCTGGAAGCGCATCAGACAAATGTTCAATAGCTTCAGGAATGTTTTCAATGTGAATAAATGCAAGGCCAATTATCATTTTAGCTCTGAAAGGAAACTCTGAGTCAATGTTATACTTACTCAAGTGTCTTTTTAACATTTTTACTGAAGGGAATAAACATTATTTTTATTTTTATTGCTTTGATTAATACTTTTATCGAAGCCTGAAAAGGAATAAATATGAGCTGCGCTGAAATAGTTCTGCCCTAAATGGGTCTGCGGCAAAATGGGCTGCACCAAACAGGCCGCACCAAACAGAATGAAGTATACAGTAAATTACACAGCACAGGGGGACGCCATATAACCATCCCAGGCTGTTATGCAGAAGCAGGGGCGCCCTGGGTAGCTGTCAGGAAATACAGAGTAGAGATCATTACTCATTTTGTGTTTGGAAAGCTGTAACGAGTGGAATTCTTCAGGGATCTGTATGAGGTCATCAACAAATTACAATCTATTCTAATGAACCGGATGAAGGAGATGGAGCTTAATTTGCTCATACACCAGGATAGTCATTCAATAAGATGTCAAATGGAGACAGAGCGTCTGCAATGGGATACTGACAGGGGGAGGGCAGAGCGTCTGCAATGGGATACAGATGGGGAGGCAGAGCATCTGCAATGTGATACAGACGGTGGAGGGCAGAGCTTCTGCAATGGTATGCAGACAGGGGGAGGACAGGGCGTCTGAAATGGGATACAGACAGGGGGAGGGCAGGGCGTCTGCAATGGACTATAGACAGGTGAAGGACTGATCACCTGCAATTGGATACAGACGGGGGGAGGGCAGAACGTCTGCAATGGGATACAGACAAGGGAGGTCAGAGCGTCTGCAATGGGATACAGACAGGGGGAGGGCAGGGCGTCTGCAATGGACTATAGACAGGTGAAGGACTGATCACCTGCAATGGGACACAGACAGGGGGACGGTAGAGTATCTGCAATAGGATACAGACAGGGGGAGTGAAGAACGTCTGCGATGGGAGACAGACTGAGGAGGGATGCACCTCGGCAATGAGATACAGGCAGGGGAGGCAGAGCGTCTGCAACGGGATACAGACAGGGGGAGGGAAGAGCGTATGCAATGAGATACAGACAGGGGGAGGGAAGAGCGTCTGCAATGGGATACAGACAGCGGGAGTGAAGAACGTCTGCGATGGGAGACAGACTGAGGAGGGATGCACCTCGGCAATGGGATACAGACAGGGAAAGGGCAGAGCGTCTGCAACGGGATGCAGACAGGGGGAGGGAAGAGCGTCTGCTATGGGATACAGACAGTGGGAGGGGAGAGCGTCTGCAATGGGATATAGACAGGGGGACGGCAGAGTATCTGAAATGGGATACAAAACGGGGGAGGGAAGAGCGTCTGCAATGGGATACAGACAGGGGAGGCAGAGCGTCTGCTATGGGATACAGACAGCGGGAGGGAAGAGGGTCTGCTATTGGATCCAGACGGGGAGGCAGAGCATCAGCAATGGGATACAGACAGAGGAGGGCAGTGCTTCTGCAATGGGACACAGTGGGAGTGCAGATCGTCTGCAATGGGACACAGACTGGGGGAGGACACAGCAACAAGCAATGGCATACAGACAGAGGATGGCTGTGAGCAAAGTTTCAGTAAAAATAAACAGTACAATATACATGTGATGGAAACTTTCTGTTTTCTGGAAAAGACGAAACAGCAGAAATTTATTTAAATGCAAGGAGAATGCAGAACTCAGTGTTACAGAGGGATTTGTGTGTTTTAGTACATGAATCACATCAAATTAACCTGAAGATGTAGCAAGTGATTTGGAAGGTAAATGTCATGATCCTGTTTCGTGCAAGGGGTGTTGGGTGTGATCTTAGCGATGTTTTCTGCATCAGTACAGGGCATTGTTGAGATTACATCTGTTGTATTATGTGTCGTTACAACTGCCTAAACTGAAAAAAAAAACAAAATTGCTTTCAAAACGTTTCAAAGATGTTTCTCTTTACTCATTCTTGGGATGAAGGCATTACGTTATGAAGAATTAACAGTTCGGCCTGAGAATGAGGGATGTTTTATTGACCATATAAGACGTTGAGAAGAGTGTAGTTGGTGAATATCGGATGGATATTTCTTCTTGTGTGGGAGAATAAAACTGGGGAAATATTTTAAGAATAAGTCAGGTTCAAAGGAAAGGTCATTGGACCGAAAAATTGAACTCTGAATTCAGTTCCTACATGCTGACAGACAAGCTGAGCTTTTCCAGCAATTACTGTATATGTTTAAGAATATTCATTTTAACACAGATATTGTGAAGTCATGAAACGCTTACTTTTACATTATGCAGGCACATATTCACACATCTTCAAAACAATTATGACCATTTATTGTTAATGAATTGATTCTGCAATAACACACTGACCTGGAGTCGAGAATGTGATGGAGTCATATAGTTCGGACAATGTTCAAGAAGAGCTCACAGAGTCCAGTATGGGACTGATAACGTGACTGATTTAACTTACGGATGGAAAATGTAGCCTACCAGTGGAGAAACATTCTATTGCTCCCTTTCTGTTTCCCTATCGCTCATCACAGCAATGTGTGGGAGTGAAAAAAAGCCCAGTCGTCTTTCCCACTAATGGAGGATTCCTGATGAGGATTCATTGGAATCTCCCCATTGCCTGAAGCAAAACAATTCAGCCAAATTCAACTGTCTCATGAAGAAATCCCATTGTCAGAAGGCTGTGCAAGCAGAATAACGACAGAAGTAATTATCCGACTCGATAGTGAGGGGAACAGACAGGAGATTCTGTGGCTGCAAATGGGAATCCGGAATGGTGTGTAGCCTCCCACATGCCAGGGTCCAGGATGTCTCAGAGCGGCTGCAGAACGTGCTTACCGGGGGTGGGGTGGGCGGGGGTAGTGGGCGGGAAGCAGCCAGAAGTCATTGTGCACATTGGTACAAAGGACAGAGTGATGCAGGTAGAAATAGTGATGACATCCTGCAGAGTGATTGTAGAGAGCTAGGGAAAAGGATAAAAGACAGTGGTAATATCCAGTTTACTTCCAATTCTCCGTGCTAGTGAGGGTAAGAATAGGAGGATATGGCAGATGAAGGGGTGGCTAAAGAATTGGTGCAGGGCGCAGAGATTTTTGGATTACTGGGATCTTTTGTGGGGCAAGGTGACGTGTTCAGGAAGGACGGGTTGTACCTGAACTGGAAGGGGACCAATATGCTGGCAGGCAGGTTTGCAACTGTTGCAAGGAAGGCTTTCAACAAGATTGGCTGGGGTTGGGGGGTGGTGGGATCCTCAACAGCAGGGAGGCAGGTGCGAGGCTGGCAGGAGATACAGTAATCAGAAACAGTAAAACGAAGAGTCAGGTCAGGCTAGTCAACGACAGGGAGCAAGGAATGCCTGTTGGATTAAATTGCAACGATTTCAATGCAAGATGGCTGACAGGTAAGGCCGATGAATTCAGGGCATGTATTGGTGCGTGGGACTGGGATATTATAGCAATTACAGAAACATGGCTAAGGGAGAGAAACACCGGCAGCTTAATGCAGGACGGTACAGCTGCTTTATGCGGGAGAGAGATGGTGGAAAGAGGGGACGGGGAGTTTCATTTTTGATTAAGGCGAGTATCACAGCAGTAAACAGACATAAAATATCTGATGGATCATCATGTGAGGAATTGTCTGGGGAGCTAATAAATAAGAAGGGAATGGTGATAGGATTTGGATTGTATTATAGGCCCCCAAATAGTAAACGAGGAATTAGGGGAACAAAAATATGTAGACAGACTGGGGAGACTTGCAAGGCCAATAGGATTGCATTAGTAGGAGATTTTAATTTTCCTAACATAGACTGGGAATGGCAGAGAATTAAGGACTGAGATGGGGTGTATTTATTCAGTGTGTTCCGAATAGTTTCCTCAAGCAGTATGTAGAGAGTGCAACTCGGGAAGGCACGAAACTTGACCTATTCTAAGATCTAGGGCAGGGTAGGTGACTGAGGTGACAGCGGGGGAGCACTCTGGGACCAGTGACCACAGTTCTCTTAATTTTTAAACAGTTATGGAGAAGGACAAAACTGCTCCACATGTTCAAGTTCAAACTTGGGCAAGGCGAATTTTGATGGAATTAGACAGGAGCTCGTAGGGCTTGGTTGGAGGAGTTTGTTTGCAGGCGAAGGGACCTCCTGCAAGTGGGAGGCCTTTAAAAGTGAAATGTCTACAGTTCAAGGTCTATATGTTACTGTGAGGGTAAAAGGCAAGGTTGGTAGGAAGAGGGACCCTCGGATGTCAGGAGATATTGAGGCTTTGACCAGCAAAAAGGAGGCGTGGCTCAGGTCCAGGCAACTGGGATCGAGGGAGTACCAGGAGGTGTACAGGAGGTATAGTAGTTTACTGAAGAAGGAAATCAGGAGGGCGAAAAGGGGGCACAAGATCGCTTTGGCCGAGAATATTAGGGTGAATCAAAGAGGTTCATTAAGTATGTTAAAGTAAAAAGAATAACTAAATGAGAATATGATCCCTCAAAGTCCAAAATGGACATGCATGTCTAGAGCCGTAGGAGATTTGCGCGATTCTCAATGAATATTTCTCCTCTGTCTTTACCGTGGAGAAAATCATGAAGACTTGGGAGGTTAACAAAGGTCGTAGTGTTATCTTGGGGTGAGTCAATATCACGGGAGAGGACGTGTTGGATGCATTAAAATGTATGAAGGTGGAAAAATCTCCTGGTCCTAAACAGATGCATCCAAGAATACTGCAAGTGGCTACAGAACAACCTACGGGAACCCTGGTTGATATTTTTGTACCATCGTTAGCTACAGTTTAGGTTCCAGAATATTGGAGATTAGCAAATGTTGTGCCATTATTCAAGAAGGGAAGCAAAGAAAAATCTGGGATCGATAGACCAGGAAGTCTAACATTTGTAGTACGTAGGTTACTTGAGAAGACAATGGGGGCTGAGATGTACATGCATTTGGAAAGATAAGGTTTGTTTAGAAATAGTTTTTTTGACAGATTCCCTACAGTATGGAAACAGGCCGTCTGGCACAACAAGACCACACCGACCCTCCAAACAGTAACCCACCCAGTCCCATTCCCCTACTCTATATTTACCCCTGACGAATGCACATAACACTATGGGTAACTTAGCATGGCCAATTCACCTGACCTATACATCTTTGGATTGTGGAATGAAAATGGAGCACCCAGAGGAAACACACACAAACACAGGGAGAATGTGCAAACTCCACTCAGAGAGTCACCCGAAGCTGGAACCAAACCCGGATCCATGGCATTATGAGGCAGTAGTACTAGCCACTGAACCACCATGCCACCCTTGCTTTTTTTCAATACAGTTCAATGACACAGGTACGAAATCTATTTTGCCCTTCACCCATGATGTACGTTCCAATATCACATACCATGGATAATTTATTCTCCACTGAAAGTGTCATCTTATTATTATTTATTAGTTTGATATTATTAATTTTAATAACTAGTATTAATAGTTGTTTTTAGACTGGAAAGATTGCATGGCTTTGTGAGTGGGAGATCATGCCTCTTAAATTTGTTTGAGTTCATTGCTGAAGTGACCAGGAATGTTGATGAGGGAGGGGCGGTAGACTGTGTGGTTTTCAGTAAGGCCTTTGACAAGGTTGCCATTGATAGGCTGGTCTGGAAGGTTAGAATCGCATGGAATCCAGAGGGAGCTGGCAAATTGGACACACAATTGGCTTGATGGTAGTAAGCAGAGGGTAATAGTGGACGAATGCTCTCGGACTGGAGGCCTGTGACACATGAAGTGCGTCAGGGGTCGCTGCTGGGCCCATTGCTGTTTGTTATCTGTATCAATGATGTTCTTGCGAATGTACAAGGCATGGTTAGGAAACTTGAAGATGGCACTAAAATAGATGGTATCGTGGACTGTGAGGAAGTATATCAGAAATTGCAGCAGGACCTTGATCAAACTGGAGAAGTGAGCCGAGGAATATTTAGGCAACGTTAGATCAAGGTAGGAGTTTGATAGTGATTGGTAGGACCTTAACGAGTGTCGTTGAGCAGAGGGACCATGGAGTTTAGGTCCACCGTTCTCTGAAAGTGGGGTCATAGTTAGACATGGCAATGAAGAAGGCTTTTGCCACACGAGCATGCATAGGTCAGGACATGGAGGAGAGCAGTTGGGAAGTTATGTTGCAGTTATACAGGATGTTGGTGAGGCTGCACTTGTAGTGCTGTGTTCAGTTTTAGTCACATTGCGATCTGAACGATGTTTTTAATTTGGAATGTGTGCAGACGAAATTTACAAAACTATTGCCAGGTCTCAACAGTATGAATTATAGGGAGAGGTTGGACAAGCGAGGACTTTTTTCTTGAGAGCACAGGAGAGGGGTCTTATAGTAGTTTACATGGTTAGGGGGAATGGACCCAGCCTTTTTTTCCTAGAGTTGGGGAATCGAGGAGGGGAGGGCATCAGTTTAAGGTCAGAAGGGAAAGAATAAAAGGGAAACTGATGGAAACTGTTTTTCACAGAGAGTGGTACACAAAGGGAATGAGCTGCCAACGGAAGTGGTTGAAGCATTTATATTAACGATACTTAAATGGCATTTGGGCAAGTACATGGACAGGAAAGGTCGAGAATGCTATGGGCCAAGTGCTAGGAAATGAGTTTAGTGTGGTTTGATATTTGGGTCAGCATGGACGAGTTTGGGCCAAAGGGCCTCTCTGCCTCTCTCCATGCTGTAGGACTTGTTGACTCTACAAATAGGATAGCATTTGGGTCAAACTCTCATTTTTCCTGAGGTCATAAGTTCGAATCATATTTGGACAATGTTATTTCAAGTTAACTTTGCAGATATTTTGCTTTTCAGTTTGTTATCGACAATACGTATGTGTGTGCGTGTGTCTGTCTGTGTGTGTGTGTGTGTGTGTGTGTGTGTGTGTGTGCGTGTGTGTGTGTGTGTGTGTCTGTGTTTGTGCATGTGCGTGTGTGTGTGTCTGTGTGTGTGTCTGTCTGTTGTGTGTGTGTGTTTCTCAGTATTTTTCAAATGGAAATATCACTGTACATATTTGCAATATCCTCTCGTCATTCCTCTCTCCATGAAAGTTTGTTTTGGTCATAGACATGTTGTTTTAATAGATTAAAGAAATCTGCCTGACTTGTTCCTAACACTGAACCTGACACACTCTGAGAACTATATCATTGGCCATATCACCAACATAGTTATAATTATTTTTTGTGGGCAATGGAGGAGTGGGGCTAGAAAAGGGAGAAGTGAGCCAAAACAACACAGGGAAATATCGACTCATGCAAAGTTAACTTGAAGTAACATTGTCCGAACGTCAGAGACGAGGAGTTCCTTGGAGGGGATTCTGAGGGATAGAATTTGCATTTATTTAGAAAGACAAGGAATGATTAGGGATAGTCAATATTGATTTGTGTGCTGGAAATCATGTCTGATTAATGTGATTGAGTATTATGAAGAGGTGACAAAGAAGGTTGAAGAATATACTTTCGTGCACATTGTTTACACAGACTTCAGCAAGACATTTTATACGGTTTCCCATCGTAGACAGATTACTAAAACTGGGTTATATGTAATCCAGTAAAAGCTAGCCAATTGGATACAAAATTGGATTGAAGGTAATATACTGTTTTCCAGACTGAAGACCTGTGACCAGCGATGTTCTGAAAGAATCAATGCTGAGCTCACTGCTTTTCATCACGGATATAAACAACTTTGATATGATTATCGGAGGCATGGTTAGTAAGTTTATAGATAACATCACCAAATTGGTTCAGTGGACAGTGAAGAAGATTATCTCAGAATATAATGTGATCCTTGACCATCAATGAGCCAAGGACTGGCAGATGGAGTTTAGTTTAGATATTGTGAGGTTTTACATTTTGGTAATTTAAAGCGGGGTAGAGCCCTGGGGAATGTTGCTTAACAAAGAGAACTGCGGGTGAAGATTCACAGTTCCTTGTAAGTGGAGTTTAGGTCGGTAGAGAAGTGAGGAACGTGGTTGACATGCTTGCCTGAATCAGTCAGAACATTGAGAATAGGAGTTGGAGTAGCGTGTTGCACTTGTACAGGATGTAGATGAGGCCACTTTAAGAAAACTGCGTATATACCAGTTGACTCTATTAAAGGATGGATGTTGTAAACTTGAAAGGGTGCAGAAAAGATTTACAAGGATTTTCTGGAATCTGAGGGTTTGAGCTACAGGGAGATGAGGAACAGGTTGAGACTTTTTCACCTGGACTGTCAGAGGTTGAATGGTGACATGACAAGGTTTTAAAAAGTCGTGAGGAGGATGAATAGTCTGAATGGGCAAAATCTTTTTCCAAGTGTAGGTGCGTTCAGAACTAGACGGCATAGGGTGATGGTGACACGGCAAAGACTTAGAAGGGACCTGAGGGGAAACCTTTTCATACAGTGGTTGGTGGGTGTACTGTCAGAGGAAGTGGTGAAAGCGGGTACAGCGGGTACAATTACACGTTTAAAATGTAACTGGATAGGTACATAAATAGGAATAGATCATGGGATGTGGGCCAAATGCTGGCAAGTGGGACGAAATCTGATTAAGATGCCAGATTGGCGTGGACAAATTGGACAAAAGGATTTGTTTCCACACTGTATGATTCTCTTATTCTCACAGCGGGATGAGGAAGAATTTTAAAAGGGCCATTCGAAAGGGAATTATCTTCCCCTGAAGTTTGTGGTGCCTCTCTGATTACAAGTATTCACAGTTGAGTTAGTTAAAGATTTGACAGAAAAGTGAGTCACGGATAATGGGACACAGACAGGACGATCAGGCTGAGACCACAACCTGATCAGTCACAATCTTAATGCCTGGTGGAGAAGGCTCAAATTCTCTAATGACCCACTCCTGCTCCTCAATCCCATGTTTCTGTGTCCAATCCAACCCCTCTAACCTGCTGGACAGGAGCAGTTAGAGTCCACTTATTGTTATGGCATGGTGCACAGAAATAGAGGAAACAATCGGCCCCTCAAGACTGTCCCACTCGGTTTGGGAGATATGGAAAATGTAATTGGAAGACCCAGGCTGGATATGGAAGAGGTTGCTCATTTCTCTTTACAGGGCTTTCTCTCTCTGTATCTTGTGCTTCATTTGTTGATGATGTTGTAGAGCCAGATTCACTGTGAATACAGCCCCCAAATCTCACCCAGTGATGGCTCACAAAATCCACAGGTCTCCCTGATTGCAACATCCCATAAAAGACCTTCAAGGAAAATAACACCTACTAACTTTCCAATAACAGAATGGGAGAACATCAGGAACAGGGGCAGGTCATTCCCATCCCAAGCCTGCCTTGCCCTTCACTAAGATCAAGGCTGACCTGCCCAAGTCTCAAATCTTCCTCAATGTCCAAGTCTTCTTGAACACTTCCATAGAACACAGAACCAGGAACAGTACTGATTTGGAGATGCTGGTGTTGGACTGGGGTGTACACAGTTAGAAATCACATAGCACCAGGTTATAGTCCAACAGGTTTCATTGGAAGCACACCAGGTTTTGGAGCATCGCTCCTTCATCGGGTGATAGTGGATGGCTCGATCGGAACACAGAATTTAGAGCAAAAACTTACAGTGTGATGTAACTGAAATTATACATAGAAAAATTGATTGTCTGTTAAGCCTTTCATTTGTTAGAATACCATGATAGTTTCACTACTTTCTTGTGTAAATCACAAACATTTTTTTTAAAAAAGTTGCATTCTCAGGTGAGCTGTGAACAATGGTGATAGCTAGACAAAATGTTGAAGGTATTGGCTCCCTGTGTTCTCTGACTATGCCATGATGTTTAGATTGATTCTAATCTAAAAAGTGAGATAAGAAGTTTTACGTGAATTCATGCAGTTTTTGAGCTCAGAGTTCTACATGAATGCATGCAGTTCGGACCTTCATCACTCGACGTTGTGCCATTTATCCTACTCTAAGATCAGACTGACCTACATGCTTCCATTCACTTTGTTCCATGTGCCTAACCAAGAATCTCTTAAGTTTCGCACACGTATTTGACTCTACTACCACTGATGGTAGTGCATTCGACACACCCACCACTCTCTGTGTAAAGAATCTACCTCTGATATCTCCACTAAAACTTCCTCCAATTACCTTAAAATTATACCACCAAGTGATAGACATTTCTGCCATGGGAAAATGTCTCTGGCTATTCACTCTCTCTGCCTCTCATCATCTTGTACACCTCTACCAAGTCACCTCTCATCTATTTTTCCTCCAATGAGAAAAGCCCTAGCTCCCTCACGGTTTCTTCGTAAGACGTGCCCTCCAGTCCAGGCAGCATCCTGGTAAATCTCTTCTTTACACTCACCAAAGCTTCATTACCCTTCCTATAATGAGGAGACCAGAACTGAACACAATATTCCCTGTGCGGTCTGAGCAGGCCTCTATCGAGCTGCAGCATAACCTCGCGGCTCTTAAACTCAATCCCCCTGCAACTGAAAGCCAACATACCATACACCTTCTTAACAACCCGATCAACTTGGGGGGCAACTTTGAGGGATCTGTGGACATGGATACCAGGATCCCTCTGTTTCCCCACACTGCCAAGAATCCTGCCTTTCACCATGTATTCTGCATTCACATTCGAGCTTGCAAGGTGAATTACTTCAGTTTGAACTCCATGTGCCACTTCTCAGCCCACCTCTGCATCCTGTCGATGTCCCATTGCAACCTACAATAGCCCTCCATATGCTGTATCACTCCAACCACCTTTGTGTAATCGGCAAACTTACTAGCCCACTCTTCAACACCCATATCCAAGTCATTTTTGAAAATAACAGAGAGCAGAGGTCACTGAACTGATCCCAGCGGGACACCACGGGTCCCTTTCAGTGATCTAGCTCCCCTAACTCTCTGTGTAAGAGAATTCCTGACATTCACTACCCTCTGTTTGAAGAAAACCTTCTCTGCCTCTGCACCATGACCAATTGATATGAACAAAAGAGGTAACGCAGGGGCTCAGGTAAGAGAGAATGACCCTGAACTCAAGGATGGATTTGACTGAGGATGACATCAAGGAGCCTGAACAAAATCACACTTAATGAGAATTAATTATGACCTCTACACTGTTTGGAGTCATTCACGGCACAAGGGAAGATGATTATCATTGGTGGGCATCAATCATCTTAGCCGTGGGGCACATCTGCAGGAGATCCTCAGCGTAGCTTCCTCAGCCCGGGCATCTCCAGTTTGTCAACATAGAATCCCTACAGTGTGGAAGGAGGATATTCAGCCCATTGAGCCAAACTCAGCAGATTAGATTCCCTACAATGCGGAAACAGGCACTTCGGCCCAACCAGTCCACACCGACCCTCCGAAGAGTAACCCACCCAAACACATTTCCATCGGAGTAATGCACCTAACGTAATGGACAATTTAGTATGGCCAATTCACCTGGTGTGCACATCTTCGGATTGTGGGAGGAAAACGGAGCACCCGGAGGAAACTCATACAGACAAGTGGGGAATGTGCAATCTCCACACAGACAGTTGTCCAAGGCTCGAATCGAACCTGGGACCCTGGTGCTGTGAGGCAGCAGTGTTAGCTACTGAGCCACAGTGCCAGCAGAAGAGGCAGCATTCACTGAATTCTACAAAATTTTCAGGATACGTTGTCCCTCTTCAGCTCTTGAAACAGGCTGTGACCATGTGCAACAAGACTTGGTCAACATTCAAGATCGTGCTGTTAAAGTCTGGGTAACGTTTATGTTTCCACAGTGAAAGGAGGAGTTCATTCAGCACCTCCATCTGGTTTCACAAAAATGTGGGGAAGCTATTCATCCCATCAAAACTACTGGGCAAAAAGAGGGATACCCCATTCAGTCCCTCCTGCGTGTAGCACAGGAAGTCAGGGAGTCTGTTCTCTCCCACATGTAACGTACATGGGAACAGAAAGAACCATTTCACACCCGGAGTCACTTACAAAGGAACAAGAAGAAGTTATTCAGCTTGTCAAGCCACTAACACCGGAACAGGAAGGTGTCAGAGATGCTCCAACATCACAAATAAATGGAGCAGGGGCTGCACAGACAGACTGCTCCAAGTTGATCCACATGGCTTAATTACTCATGGTACATATGTGTTACTTTAACATGGTTTTCTGGCAGTTGTAATGAAGACAACATTTTTTAGCCATTCTCCAACTTACCTTCCATCTCCAAGAAGGCAGACCTATGGTCTCCGTGGAGGTCAGAAGCCATTAGGAAATAACTAACTGTTTCAGAATGATGTTATTTCGGCTGCTGGCAGGATTGTGTACAAAGTGACATTCAATGCAGTGTCACACACTAACGGTGCATTAAAGTGTTCAGAGTTCATTCAGAGCCTGTACCTCGTTGTCAATCGACGTGGGGGTTCTGCAGATGCATGTAAACTGTCGTGAATCAAACATCCAACGAAAAGTATGACATTTTCACCCCATTCAGCTGTTTGGGACATAATGAGTTTCTGTCCATACCCATCAAGCTTCAACTTCTTATTCTCTCACAGTGCTACAGATTAAACAGATAGTTACTGCATTCTCTCATCATGATAACATCATGCCACTATTTAGTCTGGTCAAACTACTTTGCACTCTCTCAGTGACAAAGTGATCATTGTTTATAAAGCAGACCAAATCTTTACACAATGCACCAACTACTCTCTCAACAAAACACGATCAGTGGGAAAGATATTCCAACATTTGTACTTCAATCATTTTTCATGAAGACCCACACATCATTTACTTCTGTCCTGCATGAATTCTGTCAGTGACTTATGATCAAGGACATACAGGTCCTTTTCAACAAAAGCACCCGCCAACCTCTCTATCATTTGATAAATATAACTGCACATGATTATATTTGTTGTTCACATCTGAATCACTTTTATACCTTATGAACAGCTATTGCCCAAACACGGCTCCTGCTGCAACGCATCAATCCTTCAGTCCAGAGAAAAACAGCATTCTCCTTGTATCTCCGTTAATCAAATTTTAATCAATGTGGTATATATTCCACCCCTACCTACCCATGGACTCCAACATTCCCCACTCACCTGTATTCAAACATGTCAAGCGTCTTCTAAAAATACAAATACTCCACTCGCATTGATCCTCAACTGTCGATGTCACAACGGACAATCTCCACAAATAGGTTTATCAAAGATCATTTCCCTTTCCTGAATCTAGGTAGAATGTACCAAATCATATCATTATTCTCCAAGTGTCTATTCGTCACGTTTCTTATAAAAGGTTCCAATATTTTTTCTCACAGCTGACATCAAATTATTTAATTTTCTGTTTTCCCTCTCCATCCTGTTTTAAATATTTAGGTTGATAATAGCTGGTGTCCAGTCTGCAGGATCCTTTCCAGAATCTAACTAGCTTTGAAGAATAATCAGTAATTATTTCACTGGCTCTGTTCTCATCTCAATCACTCTGAGATGTAGCTCATCAGATGCAGCAACTTAAGAAACTTCAATTCAATTAGATTTTCGATAATATACTCTTCATTAATTCTGATTTCCTGCAGCTTCCAATTTTTACCAGTCCGTCTGTTCCATAATATTGCTGGAAATTAATTTCTGTACCTTCCCCTGTGGAGATGGAACCAATGCATTCCTCCCAGCAGGCAAATGGATTCAGTAAACTCGTGAATACATTGGAGGACTGCACTTCAGAGATGGTGGATATATTACCCACTGCTGCCTGCAAAGTTCCAGAATCAGTCCAATTTAATTCATCGTGATTGTCAGCGCAGTCCTGCTACTGGTGTGAGAACACAGGTTATACTGAAGGAGGGAATACAGCTCAGTGACCACCTCAATTTTGAAATAAGCTGGTTTTACACCTTACACCTGAATGGGTGCAGCTTAGACAAATGTTCCTGGAAATTCCAGAGAGGAAATATAGTGCCGCGCTCCTCCCTGTTTATACAGCGTCCCTTCTTTGTAATCTCAGCTCCATTTGTTGATCATGGACCCAGACACACTGTAAATCCAGAGTGGGGTCCCCAGACCATCGTGGCTCCCTGAATGAACCCAGTAGCTGACATCACTATCCTGAGAACACCATCCACAGAGTCTCCACTGACTTTCCAGATGACAGCAGCAAGTGAATTCCCCATACCTACAATGCATCCATTCAGTATTGAAAATGTCTTGGTCTCCTCAGTTTCTCTAGGAGAAAGTGAGGACTGCAGATGCTGGAGATCAGAGCCGAACAATGTGTTGCTGAAAAGCACAGCAGGTCAGGCAGTATCCAAAGATCAGGAGAATCGATGTTTCGGGCATGAGCCCTTCTTCAGGAATGAGGAAAGTGCGCCAAGCAGGCTAAGATAAAAGGCAGGGAGGAGGGACTTGGGGGAGGGGCGTTGGAAATGCGAGAGGTGGAAAGAGGTTAAGGTGAGGGTGATAGGCCGGAGAGGGGGTAAGGGTGGAGAGGTCAGCAAGAAAATTGCAGGTCAGGAAGGTGGCGCTGTTTTCCAGGGTTGGGATTGAGGCAAAATGGGGGGAGGGGAAATGAGGAAGCTGGAGAAATCGGAATTCATCCCTTGTGGTTAGAGGTTTCCCATGCGGAAGATGAGGCGCTCTTCCTCCAGCAGGAAGAGTGCCGCATCTTCCGCCTGGGAAACCTCCAACCACAAGGGATGAATTCCGATTTCTCCAGCTTCCTCATTTCCCCTCCCCCCACCTTGTCTCAATCCCAACCCTCGAAATCAGCACCATATTCCTGACCTGCAGTTTTCTTGCTGACCTCTCTGCCCCCATCCCCTCCTGGCCTATCACCCTCACCTTAACCTCTTTCCACCTCTCGCATTTCCAACGCCCCTCGCCCAGGTCCCTCTTCCCTACCTTTTATCTTAGCCAGCTTGGCACACTTTCCTCATTTCTGAAGAAGGGCTCATGCCCGAAACGTCGATTGTCCTGATCTTTGGATGCTGCCTGACCTGCTGTGCTTTTCGAGCAATACATTTTTCAGCTCCTCAGTTTCTCTTCCAGGATGAGAAAGCTCTTATATCTCCACACAGTCGCACAGTAACAGTTCCTCTCTCCAAAGAAGCAGTTGACAATGGAACATTACGTTTTTCTGTATCTCAGCGACTATAAGTAGTGCTGTTGGAGTTGATCACCACACTCAGAGACGAGAGATAGAGGGAACATAACTCACGGTAAGCAGGGACATCCCATAATAAATATGATACTCAGAAATATGTGAAAAGGGGAAATGATAGAATAACTTCCCATTCTGTTTTCCTTCCAGTCCATCATCAGCAATCCTTTTGCTTGCTTTTCCTTTCTCTCTCTCTCGCCATCTCTCTCTCTTTCACTCTCACTTTCTCTCTCTTGCTGGACATCATCCACTCAGCAAAAACCTCCCGCTCACCCTACCATCCATCCCTGATATAATAATATTATTTCTCAGTTGCATTCAGTTTTGATAGGTTCACTGAACTCGAAACGTTATTTGTTTTTTTTTCCGACACACTGCCGTAACTGCTGAGATTTTCCAACTTTCTTTCAGACGGTGGACAATTTTATTTCAGATCGCCAGCATCCACATTTCCTTGTTGCTGTTGTTTCGTGGGATACCAGCTTCACTGGCAAGTACAGTATTTGTTGTCCATCCTAACTGTCCTTGACCACGGGGCCATTTGTCAAGGCAATATGGAAGCAACTACATTGTTGTGGATATGAGGTGACACTTAGTTCAGACAGGGCAAAAATGTTAGGTTTCTTTACCAAAGGTTATCAACAAAATAAGAAAGAAATCCTGATGGTTTATGATTGCCATGAGTGAAATTAGGCTTCATTCCTATTTTTGATATTGGAATTTAAATATCGTCATCAGCTGTGATAGGATTTCAGACAATGCGTTTAGAGTCATAACCTGTGTCTCTGAATTACACAGTCAGTGACATTATTACTCTGTTTAAGAGTCCCTGTTGTGAAGTAACTGTAGAGACAAGAACAAGTTTGTGGTCAAACAATTTGTAACTGGAAGAGAGGTCAGAAGAGAACTGGAGCCATAAAATCTGTCATTAACGAAGGGGTAGATGATGGCGAAGTCAGCAACAGAACTCAGGCAAATCTGGAGATTGGGGATATTATGAAGGTGGGCGTCTGCAGGTTTGATGACAGAGAGAATATGGAGATATAAAACAGTTCACAGTAAACGGAGACTCAAGGTTCCGAACAGTCTTTTACCTTCATAGATGTTTATGACTAAGTAGATTGGAAATGCATGAGAAGAAAGTGGCGTTTGTGACTGAAAGTTTATGTATTTGTTAAACATAATCAACCAGAATAGCAATCACATTCAGCATCATTTATAGAATTGACAGAGATAAGCTTACCAAGAACACCAATAACAGCGAGGATGGGATAGTGCCCAGCTTGAATAATCATCAGTACGGCTCGTATCCGCAACTCTAACCATGCCCAATCCTGAGAAAGCCAATAAAGACTCCAGGATAAACTCCTGTCCATTGTTGGAACATTCCAGTCTAATGGTCTCAGATTCGTATCCATTGTTGGAACATTCCAGTCTAATGTTCTCAGATTCGGATCCATTGTTGGAACATTCCAGTCTAATGGTCTCAAATTAAAATCCATTGTTGGGCCATTCTAATGTTCTCAGATTATGATCTCTCTCTCTTTCTCTGTAGCTGATGATCCCAATCTTGTTGATGTTGACTCTGCGCCGAATACTATGGCATAACAAGTTGAAAGAAGTTCCTAATTATGGAAGAGGGAACTCCTCCAGTGACCCAGTTAGGTCCAGGAAGACTGACATTAATCACAGTCACTGAACAAACAGCTCCAGTTAACCCATTTCACGGCAACTCTGATATATCACAATAATACTTGGTGTGGCTGGGATTTTGATATCGCAGATTATTGGGCTCATGGCACATCTCCAGTTGTAAACATAGAGGTGAGGGAGCGAGATAATTCTTTCTCTTCACAAGCTTGATGATTCTGCTATGTTTTGGCAGCGTAGGAATTGCTGGGCTCCCGAGGCCGCCTGTGTCTGATCACCAGGCCTGCTGCATCTTTTCGTTTTATTTATTTATGTTTAGCTTTGACTTTTGTCTGCCCAGCATTTAACGGCTTAGGTGGATTTAGGCATTTTTGAGAGACACGTAGAGAGCCATAGACGATGTAAATGCAGTCCATTCCTTGTGTTCTTGCAGCTGCGGCCTGGTCCTGTGGAGTGATGGTCAAACTCTCACAGAACCAGGATTCTTAGTTTTACATTTTGCCAGTTATTGCTGGAGTCTCAGCAGGGTTGGAAGGCAGTAAATCTCTCCCGGGTGCTACACACTGTCTCTGTGATTTCTCCCGGAATTGTCTTTTAATGTTCTTTCCTCTTGGATTGGAGAACTGCATGTCAGCCAATCTGTTTCCTGCATTTCTTTTTTGACATTTGTGTGCTTATTGGATGATACCATATTGGAGCAGTTACTGTATAGCTGTTAAATAAACTATTATTCTGCTAAGTTTTCCAACAGAATTATGCTATTGCAGTTCCTCTTCCTTTTGTTGTCTTTTATCGGTAGTCTTCGAATAAATAGTGTTTTGCTTAATGTCGAATATTTTGATTAAGTAAATTCTATCTCAAACACAGCATCTCACATTTACGAGAGGAATGGGCCGAGCTGGAGGAGTGATAATCATGTCAGGAATTATATCGGATACTCAATCCACCTCTCAGATCCAGCCCGGACACGTATAAGCCCAGATGAGATACCTGCTCAGCATGAAGTACTGCGTAGACCAGGCTAGTGTACTGCTCAGCAATCCATCCAGGATCGAACACTGTTTAGAGCTCACCAGTTCACTACTTATATGTCCAACAGTGCATTGATCCACAAACTTGGACTAGATGATCTGTGTAGCACAGGGCGCTGTGCAGAACACACAAAGGCATTGTTCTATACACACGGACTGGATATCTGTGCAGTATGGGGAGCTGTGCAGTGAATAGCAGTGAATCTATCCATTAACCTGGAGCAGTTGCCTTCCCAGCATACACAGCTGTGTAGACCAATCGCTGCATTGCTCAGTAACACTGTGTTAGATCACTGCCCAGCATGGGGAAACTTGCAGCTCATGCTGGAAGTGACAGGATGTGCAGCTCCCTCCATTTACAGCTCCATATCTCCATATGGCATGACACAGGAGTGCTGTGGGTGTAAAACTCACTGCCAGCGAGAGATACCAACAAATGGGAAGAGCTTGGTTAAGAGAGAGGGGGAGATTGAGAGAGAATTTCAAATAAGGATCTGATGGTAGGTTTAAAATTGTGAAATGAAAACATTTCGATATCATCTTGCAATATAGGCCACTGTTTCCATGAATGATGGTTGAGCAGTACATTGGTGTAAGTTAAGATGATGGAGAGTTTTGGATAAACATTTGTTCTGCAGATTTGTAACTGGGAGTAGGATCAGCAGAATCTTCGACTCATTGGGCTGAATCGAACAATAATTTGTCTCAGTGCCATTTTCCTTGAGTGTGACAGAGGGGTTGTCTGCACGAGGCAGAGCTAGTTTCCTGGTGCTATCTTATCGAACTCACCTCATTAACTATCCTCCCAATCCCCATGGTGTCCCTCTCATTCAATACCAGCCCGATTATCCCACGCATCATGGCTGGAGGTACACACCATCTCCCGCATGTCCCTGGATATTCAGTGATCCCTGGTACTGCTGACATCATTTAAAGGCCAAAGGGCACACGGTTGAGCTTTCTCAGTTTGGAGGTACCCTGCATAGTTTACCGAGCATGGCAGATAAGGGAAAATTACACCACAGCTTGTCGACAGGGGCATGGAGATCCTGGTGAATAGTCTAGTACAGAGAGGGACTATTTACTTCCCAGACAGAGCCGCAGCACGAGACCCACCGAGCTTGGTCTGAGCACATCACCCAGCTCAGTGCAGTATCTGCGGTCCAAGAAAAGTCTAGCAATACTGAAAAAGCACCTTTTCCCGCTCTGTCATGATAAGAGTCACCGTATTCTCTCTACTCTCTCACACTCACTGTATATCTGTTAGCGCCTTCCCCAGAATAAGGCTCCAGCACTCTCACCACTGCAATGCAGCACCTTCTCTCTCTCTCTCTCTCTCTCACACACACACACACACACACACCTATGCAATATCCCCACATGGTTATAAAATGTTGTTATGAGTACAGTTTATAGAATTCCCTGGATGATGCCGTTTTTACAATGTTCCAGATAATTTTCAAAATAATTCAACTTTAGCAAAATGTTCATCCCCCAGTATGTGACACATCAGAGGAAGGAGCAGAGTTTTACTTTTTTCGAAATCACTCAGGATGAAAGTGCATCATGAGGCCATTAAGCCTCACAAATATGCTCCACTATTCAGATAAAGGGAGAACCTAAACACTTGAAGACTCACTCTCTTCTTGAAGACAGGCGCCACTTTGGAGTTCTGCCAGTTTCACTGGAACACTCCCGTAATCCCGAGAGTTATCGAATATTTCACACAGTGCCACCAGTCACTCTGTAACCACTTCTATTAAAACCAGCTATGAATTGCTGATGAGCTGTTTACCCTTGGTCTTTTCTGTTTGAGAAAATCCTTGGTCGTTTTGTTAGAGACAGTGCAAAAACTTTCATCTGACTACAATTTTGTTTATAATATTGAAACTCTTTGTGCCTTCCCCTGAGAGAAAAGATGTTAAATACTGTTGTAAATTCTCTGCCTGTTCCCTGAAACCAGTTCCCCAGTCACATCCTCCAGGTGGCCCACAATTTCTTTCCCGCCTTTTTTCCAAGGGTAACACATACATCATGAACGTTTTTATTGAATACGGGAAAACTCTCGTGGTTAGTTTCTTTTTCATATTTCTTGCCAGTTTTGGAATATTTTTCTTTGTGTTTTGTTTTATACAATCTGCTTCTGGTTCCAAGAGTAAACTTCCCAAATGTGGCCGACGCTAGAACTCACCAATTTGAATTCTTTAGTTTGTGATTGATTAGTATCCTTCACAGCCTTTGTGCATCATGGGTGGTTCATCTTCACATCTTCATATCATCTTCTTTTTGACCAGAGTCAATAATAGCTGGGTGTTATTAAGCGGTACCTGCTTAAATGTGCCCCCACCCCCACACATCTGCTGACCTTCACCTGTGTCTGTTTTCACACTCCGTATTTGACCAGATATATTACATAAATCTGCATTTGAAATACCTGGCTCTTTTCAGTCATTCAGGGGGAACCAGTGTATGTGGCTGAACACACGGAGAGTGACTCCATTCTCTCAGTTTTTCTGGCTCTGTGATTTCTAATCGATGATGCCACATTCCAGTGGGAAGCTTCCTACATGACATCATTTTCTCTCAAGCGAGAATCCCCCTCACTCTGATGTACTGAGCCTTCAGCTGTGACTGTTCCGTCTCCCTCACTTCTGCCCTCACTCCATCCCCTCCTTCCCAGAACAATGATAGGTCTCCCCTTGCCCTCACTTCCTACTGCACAAGAATCTGCATTCACAGAATCATCCTCCGTCACTTGCACCATCTCCAGCAGGACAGCACCATGTAATACATCTTCCCCTTCCGTCCACTGTCAGCATTTTACAGAGACTATTCCTTCTGTGGCACGCTCCATCACCCCGAACACTTTCCCACACCCCCCTGGTACCTTCCCATGTAAATGCAAAAGGAGCAACATTTTCCCATTCATCTCTTCCCTCCTCACTGTCCTAGGACCGAAACACTCGTTTCAGGTGAAGCAGCATTTCAGTTGCACTCTTTCAATCCAGTCGCCTGTCATTGCTGCTGAAAATGCAGTCTCCTTTACATCAGTGAGCCAAACAGAAACTTTTTTGAGGAACATCTCCACTTTGTCTGAAGGAATGACCCTTTCCTTCGATTGCTCCCCATTTCAATAACCTACATTGCTGTCAGGATAATGAGAATTATTTGAGGAGGTAACGACGCATTGAACCAGAGAGAGTTACCTATCTGAACCTCCAGAAAGCCTCTGATATGGTATCGCACAGGAGACTGCAGAGTAAGATAAGGGCACACGGTGTCAGAGGCCAGGTACAAGCATGGATAAAAGGTTGGCTCTCTGGCAGGAGGCATAGTGAGGATAAAATTGTCCCTCTCAGGATAGCAGCCGGTGATCAGCAGTGTTCCACAAGAGTCAGTTTTGTGACCACAACATTTCACTTTACAGGTTAATGATCTGAGTGGTGGGACAGAAGACATTCTGACTACGTTTGCAGATGATGAAAAGATAGCTGGAGGGGCATATAATATTGAGGAGGCAGGGAGCCTGCAGAAAGATTTCGACAGTTCAGGAGAGAGGGAAAAGGAGAAGCAGATGGAACACAATGTGAGAGAGTGTGAGGTCAGGCATTTTGGTGTGAAGAATACAGGCATGGACTATTTACTAAATGTAGAAAAAAAATCAGAAATCTGAGTAACAAAAGGACTTGGGATTCCAAGCGCCGGATTCACCTTAGATAAACTTGCAGGTTGAGTCAGTAGTTAAGAAGGAGGAGAAAGTGAGGTCTGCAGATGCTGGAAATCAGAGCTGAAAATGTGTTGCTGGAACAGCGCAGCAGGTCAGGCAGCATCCAGGGAACAGGAGAATCGACGTTTCGGGCATAAGCCCTCCTGAAGAAGGGCTTATGCCAGAAACGTCGATTCTCCTGTTCCCTGGATGCTGCCTGACCTGCTGCGCTGTTCCAGCAACACGTTTTCAGCTCAGTAGTTAAGAAGGCAGATACAATGTTGTCATTCATCTCGAGAAGAGTAGGATATAATGGTGGGGATTCTGAGGCTTTCTAAGGCTCTGGTCAGACCACATTTCCAGTATTTTGTGCCTCATACCTCACGAAGGATGTGTTAGCCTTGGTGTGTGTCAAGAGAAGGTTCAACAGAAATGAAAAGCTTAACACATGAGGAACGTTGGAGGACCCTGGGTTTATACTCGATGAAGATTACAAGAATGAGGGGAGGACCCAATTGAAACTTACAGAATACTGAATGACCTGGATACAGACAAAACTGGCAGGACGTTTGCACTAGCAGGAGTCCACAGGCTTAGAGCAAAGGGAAAACCCATTAGAACGGAGATAAGATGAAACGTGTTTTGCCAGAGAGTGGTGAAATTGTGGAATTCCTTATCACAGAAGGCTGTGGAAACCAAATCATTTGGCACCAACGATATAGCCAGGAAAGGGACTGAGGATCTGAAAAGTGACTACAGAGAGTTAGTTTAGAAGCTGAAGAGCAGGACGAGTAGAGAAGTGATCTCAGGTTTGCTACCAGTGCCACGGGCTCGTTAGATGAGGAACAGTCAGCGAATGTAGCTTTAAACGTGGCAGCGAAGCTGGTGCAGGAGGGAGGACTTCAGATACCTAGACCATCGAGATACCTTCTGGGTAAGGTGGGACCTGTACATGAAGAACAGGTTGCACCTGAACTGGAGGGGCACAAATGGCCTGTTTGTGAGGTTTGCTCGTGGGATTCTGGCGGGTTTAAACTAATTTGGCAGGGGGGATAGGAATAAGACCACATGTCTGAGAGTGGGTGAGTTGCAGTCGGGGCAATGTCGGGATATATTGAATCTATCAGGAAGGTTTCTCACGCGATGAAACAAAGGGATCTGTTAAAGTGCGTCTGCTTTCATGCAAGGACTCTCCAAAATAAGAGTGACGAACTTAGAGCATGGATCAGTACTTGGGGCAACGATGTCGTGGCCATAATGGAGACGTAGGTTTCACAGGGACAGGGATGGCTGCTTGATTTCCCAGGGTTTAGAACGTTTAAAAGCGTTTTGGCGCAGCACGGTGGCACAATGGCTCGCACTGCTGCCTCACAGCGCCAGAGAACCGGGTTCAATTCCCACGTCAGGGAACTGCCAGTGCGGATTTTGCAAACTTTCCCTGAGGATTTCTTCCGGGTGCTCCGGTTTCCTCCCATAATCCAAAGGTGTGCAGATTAGGTGAATTGGCCATGCTAAATTGTCCGTCGTGTTGGATGAAGGGGTAAATGTAGGGGAATGGTTTTGGGTGGGTTGCTCTATGGAGTGTTGGTGTGGACCTGTTGGGCCTGTTTCCACACTGTAAGTAATCTAATCTAATCTAAAAAAGAACAGGGTGGCTGGAAAATGAGGAGGGGGTGGAGAATTGTTAATCAGAGAGTGCGTCAGAGCGACATAAATGAAGGTTGTTGAGGAATGTTTGTCTACTGAGTCAGTATGGGTGGAAGTTAGGAACAGCAAGGGAACAGTCACCGCATTTGTGGGTTTTCTGCAGACCATCTAATAACAGTAGAGACTGAAGATCCCATAGGCGGGCAGATTCTGGAAAAAGTAGCAGGGTTATAGTTATGGGTGATTTCAACATTTCCAATATCGACTGGAACCTCCTAAGTGAAGATGGTGTGGATGTAACCATTTTTGTCAGGTGTGTTCAAGACGGTTTCCTTACTCAGTATGTGGACCGACCATTGAAGGGAGAGGCTATTTTGCATTTGGTGCTCGGCAACGAGCCAGGTCAGGTGTCAGAACTAACGGTGGGAGAGCACTTTGGCGAAAGTGATCACAACTTCGTCAAATGTAGCATAGTCTGCGAGAGTTAATATTTCCGAGGGAAGATATTTAACTGTGGAAAAGGAAATTATGATACTATGTACTTGGAAAGTACAGACTGGGAGCAATTGATCCACAGAAAGGGCACAGCATACATGTGGAGACTGTTTAAGGAGCAGTTGTTGGGAGTGATACACAATTTGTTCCTCTGAGACAGGTAAGAAGGGGTAAGATTAAGGAACCTTAGATGACGAGAACACAGGAACGTCTCGTAAAAAGGAGGCAGGCAGCTTACGTAAGATGAAGGAAGCAAGGATCTAGCACAGCTTTAGAGGCTTACAGACTTGCTAGAAAGGAGCTCAGAAAAGGACTGAGGCGAGCCATGATGGGGCACGAAAAAGGCTTGACAGGAAGGATTAGGGAGAATCCAAAGGCATTTTTCTCATACGTGAGGAATAAGGGAATAATCAGGGAGAAGGTAGGGCCGACCAGGATTAGCTTAGGGAACTTATGCGTGGGGTCTGAGCAGATAGGGGAAGTCCTAAATGAGTTTTTTGTTTCGATTTTCACCAAGGAAAGTGAACTTGTTGAAAATGAAACTTAGAGGAGCTGGGCCAGATCAGTCTTGACCAGGTCAAGATTGATGAAGTTGACGTGCTCGCAATTTTGGAAAACATTAAGATGGATAAGTCCCCAGGGCCAGACCACATTTATCCTACACTGCTCCAGGAAGCAAGAAAGAAGGTTGCTAAGTCGCTGGTGAGGATATCTGCCTTCTCACTCTTCACTGGAGTCGTACCAAAGGATTGGAAGGAGGCAAATGTTCCTTATTTCAAGAAGGGTAATAGGGAAATCCCTTGCAATTAGGGACCAGTCAATCTTACGTCTGCGGTCAGCAAAGTTTGGAAAAAAATCTGAGGGATAGGATTTATGACTATTTGGCAAAGCATAGTGTGATTAAAGGCAGTCAGCATGGCTTCATGAAGGGCAGGCAATGCCTCACAATCTTATTGATTTCTTTGAGCAGGTGTAAAGACAGGTCGACGATGGTCGAACAGTGGATGTGGTGCATGTGGACTTCAGCAAGGTATTTGATAGGGTTCCCATGGAAGGGTCATTCATAAAGTTAGGAAGTATGGGATACAGGGAGATTTGGTTATCTGGATTCAGAATTGGCTGGTTGGCAGAAGGCAGACAGTGGTTGTAGATGGAAAGTATTCTGCTTGGAGGACAGTGTTGAGAGGGATCGCACAGGGCTGTGTTCTTGGATCTCTGCTCTTTGCAGTTTTTATAAATGACTCGGATGAGGAGGTTATGGTGTGTGTTAGTAACTTTGCTGATGACACAAAGGTTGGAGGTGACGTCGATAGTATAGAGGGCTATTGTAGACTGCAGCGCGACATAGACAGGATGCAGAGCTGGGCTGAGAAATGATAGATGGAGTTCAACCTGGATAAATGCAAAGTAATGCATTTTGGAAGGTCAAATTCGAATCCTGAATATAGCATTAAAGACAGGATTCTCGGCAGTGTGGAGGAACAGAGGGATCTGGGTGTGCAAGTGTATAGATCCCTCAACGTTGCCACCCAAGTGGATAGGGTGTCAAGAAAGCATATGGTGTTTTGGCTTTCAGTAATAGGGGGATCTAGTTTCAGAGCCGTGAGGTTTTGCTACAGCGTTACCAGTCCTGGTGAGACCACACTTGGAATATTGTGTCCAGTTGTGGACGCCCGACTATTGGAAAGCTCAGAGGCTTTGGAGAGATTGCAAAGAAGGTTTACCAGGATGCTGCCTGGATTGGAGGGCTTGCTTTATGAAGAAAGGTTGAACGAGCTTGGATCTTTCTCTCTGGAGACAAGGAGGAGAGAGGAGAGCTGATCCAGGTATACAAAATAATGAAAGGAATAGATAGTGTCAATACCCAGAGACTTTCCCCAGGACAGGAGTGACTAGTACGAGAAGTCATAGTTTGAAGATATTAGGAGGCAGGTAAAAGGGAGACGTCAGAGGTAGGTTCTTTATGCAGAGATTTGTGAATGCATGGAATGCATTGCCAGCTCTGATGGTGAAAGCAAAGTTATTGGGGACATTTAAGCGACTGTTGATCATGCACATGGATAGCAGTGAGTTGAGGGGTGAGTAGGTAAAATTACTACATTTTACATTAGGATTAAATCTCGGGACAACATCGTGGCCCAAAGGGCCTGTCCTGTGCTGGACTGTTCTATGTTCTATTTATGATATTTAAAACAGACTCAGATTAAGTTTTGATTGACAAGGGGATCAAATAATGCTATTGAGAGGAAGCAGAAAAATTGTGTTGAAAATCTGTCAGTCGTGAACGAGTGGCAGAGCAGACTTCATGGTCCGAATGGCTTCATTTCTGTTCGTATAGAGTTGTGGCCTTATACTTGTTCGGTCCTGGATGGCACAGTGGCTCAGTGGTTTGCACCGCTGCCTCACAGCATCAGGGAACTGGGTTCGATTTCCTCTGGGTTTTCTAGTTTCCTGTCACAGTTCAAAGTTGTGCAGGTTACGTGAACTGGTCATGCTGAATTGCCAATGTTGATGTTAGGTGCTATAGTCAAGGGTCTGTGTATAGTATTAGAGTAGAGAATGGGATTGGTTTGCATACTCTTCGGAGGGTCAGTATAAACCTGTTGGGCTGAAGGGCCTGTTTCCACATTGTAGGGTTTATAAGAAAATGCAGGCTGCTGCAATGTTCCAATGAAGCACAACCCAAGCTCGAGTAACACCTCACTTTACACTTTGGTACGTTACAGTCTGGACGAGTTAATATTCAATTCCATAAATTCACAGCCTGAACCCATTATGGCGGTTCTCCATTTTCCGTACACTCTCCCTCCTGGGCTCTTGTCTTGTTCGTGTCTTGTTTTGCTCCATTCAACAGAGAAAATCAATTTTTAAAATATTTACACATGAATTTACACCCATTATATATCTGTGTCTATTTTACCACAATTTCAAGCCCATTTGTTTTTCTCACTGGGCGTCCAAACACTCTTTCCCACCTCTGCCAAGATATTAAAGCGCTCACTTTCCAATCCTTTACACGTCTGAAGAAGATTTGCACTGGACTTGAAACATTAACATTGTTTCGCTGTCTCTGCAGATTAGATTAGATTAGATTAGATTAGATTATTTACAGTGTGGAAACAGGCCCTTCAGCCCAACAAGTCCACACCGACCCGCCGAAGCGCAACCCACCCATACCCCTATATTTACCCCTTACCTAACACTACGGACAATTTAGCATGGCCAATTCACCTAATCTGCACATCTTTGGACTGTGGGAGGAAACCAGAGCTGTTGCCAGACCCCTGAGTTCCTTCAAAAATGAAAAGTTACAGAATACATTTTCGATATAGCAAAGATCATTGGATACAGGAAATCTGAAACAAAAACAAAAATTGTTGGACTTATTGGGTGCTTTGAGGAACAGTCACAGAACCCGAAAGATTAACTCTGATTTCACTCCACAGATGCTGTCAGACTTGTCAGTGTCGTCAGCAATTTCTGTTTTTGACCAAGTTTCACACATGTGTGTCAAAGCTGCTCACACCCCTGACCAATATACAGCGCCATACACCGGGAAGTGAATGATAATGCAAGGTATACAAATTCATTTGCTCTGAAACTACATAAGGCGGTCATCACCGACACTACAGAGCTCTTAATCATGGTTATGGAGAGAAACAGGGAAACACAGTCGCTTGAAACAAAAGATGGCATTACCGGAGGTGAAAACGTTAAATGCTTTTGAGGAATACGACAAATGTGAGGCATGGCATCACGAAGATACTCAAACAGGATGAGAGTTTTTTAAAAAGGAAGCATTCCCACATCAGATAGGGCACTGTGTACAGGGGAGAAGGGTGACCGGGTCCACGTGCGAATGAGGACAGGCAGCAGAATTGTATTGCAGATATTGCAGCTCAAACTGGGCATTCATGTGATGCTGCACACCATAGCAGCTGCAGTAGCAGCAGCAGCAGCAGCAGCAGCAGCAGCAGCAGAATTATATTCAACCACAATATAATCTCTCAGTCTACCATTACCATGAAGCCGAGCTCTGCTTCAGTGATAGAACATAGAACATAGAAGAATACAGCGCAGTACAGGCCCTTTGGCCCTCGAAATTGCGCTGATCCAAGCCCCACCTAACCTAGACTAGCCCACTATCCTCCATATGCCGATACAATGCCCGTTTAAATGCCCATAATGAGGGAGAGTCCACCACTGCTACTGGCAGGGCATTCCATGAACTCACGACTCGCTGAGTAAAGAATCTACCCCTAACATCTGTCCTATACCTACCCCCCCCCCCCTCTTAATTTAAAGCTATGCCCCCTTGTAATAGCTGACTCCATACGTGGAAAAAGATTCTCACTATCGACCCAATCTAAACCCCTAATCATTTTGTTCATCTCTATCAAGTCACCCCTAAACCTTCTTTTCTCTAATGAAAACAGCCCCAAGTGCCTCAGCCTTGCCTCATACGATCTTCCTACCATACCAGGCAACATCCTGGTAAACCTCCTCTGCACCCGTTCCAGTGCCTCCACATCCTTCCTACAGTATGCGAACCAAAACTGCTCACAATACTCCAAATGCGGCCGCACGCGAGTCTTATACAACTGCAACATTACCGGAACTCAATTCCTCTACAAATAAAAGCCAGTACGCCATATGCCTTCTTCACCGCACTATTTACCTGGGTGGCAACTTTCAAAGATTTGTGTACATGGACACCAAGATCTTTCTGCTCATCCACACTACCAAGTATCCGACCGTTAGCCCAGTACCCCATCTTTTTTATTACTCTTACCAAAGTGAATCACCTCACACTTAGCTACATTGAACTCCATTTGCCACCTTTCTGCCCAGTTCTGCAGCTTATCTATATCCCGCTGTAACCTGCCACATCCTTCCTCACTGTCTACAACTCCTCCGACTTTCGTATCATCCGCAAACTTGCTCACCCAACCTTCTAACCCCTCCTCCAGGTCATTTATAAAAATGACAAACAGCAATGGTCCCAAAACAGATCCTTGCGGAACACCGCTAGTGACAGCACTCCAAGATGAACCTTTGCTATCAACTACTACCCTCTGTCTTCTTCCAGCCAGCCAACTCCTAATCCAAACCTCCAACTCACCCTCAATGCCATACCTCCGTATTTTTTGCAGTAGTCTACCATGGGGAACCTTATCAAACGCCTTACTAAAATCCATATACACCACATCTACTGCTTTCCCCTCGTCCACTTCCTTAGTCACCTTCTCAAAGAATTCAATAAGGTTTGTGAGGCACGACCTGCCCTTCACAAAACCATGCTGACTATCCTTGATCACATTATTCCTATCCAGATGTTCATAAATCCTATCCCTTACAATTCTCTCTAAGATTTTACCCACAACAGAAGTGAGACTCACCGGCCTATAGTTACTAGGGTTATCCCTACTCCCCTTCTTAAACAAGGGAACTACATTTGCTAGCCTCCAATCTTCTGGAACTACTCCTGTAGACAACGAGGACATAAAAATCAAGGCCAATGGCTCTGCAATCTACTCCCTTGCTTCCCAGAGAATCCTAGGATAAATGCCATCAGGCCCAGGGGACTTATCTATTTTCACCCATTCCAGGATTTCCAACACCTCTTCTCTACATACCTCAAAGCCATCCATTTTACTTAATTGTGATTTGGTACTCACATCGACAACAATGTCCTGTTCCTGAGTGAATACTGACGAAAAGTATTCATTCAGTGTCTCCCCAATCTCTTCAGCCTCCACACGCAACTTCCCACTACTATCCTTGACTGGACCTATTCCTACCCTAGTCATTCTTTTATTCCTGACATACCTATAGAAAGCCTTAGGGTTTTCCCTAATCCTACCAACTAAGGAACTTTCATGCCCCCTCCTTGCTGCTCTTAGCTCTCTCTTCAGGTCCTTCCTGGCTACCTTATAACTCTCAATCGCCCCAATTGAACCTTCACGCCTCATCTTTACATAGGCCGCCCTCTTCCATTTAACAAGGGATTCCAATTCCTTATTAAACCACGGCTCCCTCACACGACCCTTTCCTCCCTGCCTGACGGGTACATACTTATCAGGGACACTCAATAGTTGCTCCTTGAACAAGCTCCACATATCAATTACACCCTTGCCTTGAAGCTTACTTTTCCAGGCCACACATCCTCAGTCATGCCTCACCGCATCATAATTTCCCTGCCCCCAGCTATAACTCTTGCCCTATAGTGCACACTTATCCCTCTCCATCACCAGAGTAAAAGTCACCGAATTGTGGTCACTGTCCCCAAAGTGCTCACCTACCTCTAATTCTAACACCTGGCCTGGTTCATTACCCAGAACCAAATCCAGTATGGCCTCACCTCTTGTTTGCCTATCTACATATTGTGTCAGGAAACCCTCCTGCACACATTGGACAAACACTGACCTATCTAACGAACTTGAGCTATAGCTTTCCCAATCAATATCAGGAAAGTTAAAGTCCCCCATAACAACCACCCTATTACTTTCACTCTTCTCTTGAATCATCCTCGCAATCCTTTCTTCTACGTTTCTAGGACTATTAGGGGGCCTGTAAAAAACTCCTAACAGGGTGACCTCACCTTTCCTATTCCTAACCTCAGCCCAAATTACCTCTGATGGCGAGTCTTCATCCATCGATGAGTGTGGGTGAACCTGCCACGGTCAGGACCGTGTGTACCTAAACCTGATGACAACCCATTCAAGCTACCGCACTTACTGCTTACATTATCAAACAGTAGAACTAATAGCTGATAGAGAGGGCGTCATGACCCCAAGACTGTGACCATTTCTTTTAAAACCAGCTACGAATTACTGCTGGCCTGTCTACTCTTACTCTTACCAGTTAGAAACATCCTTGTTCCTTTTGTTAGACCCGGTTCAGGAACTTCCCTCCTATTATCATTTTGTTTACATAATTGAAATACTTACTGTCCCTTCCCCTGTGAGGAAAGATGTAAAACATGGGTGTAAATTATCTCTTTGCTCCCTGCAGCCAATTCTTCAGTCACACCCTCCAATTATCCTCAGTACACTTTCTTGACTTAATTTCACCTATGGTCACACACTCGTCTTGAACTTTTTTTATATGCTCGGAAAAGCTCGTGCTGCTTGTTTTTGTATTTCTAGCCAATTTACTACATCATGTCTTTTCTCCCCTTGTCCTCGCTTTCTAGATTCATACCGTGCACAAACAGACCCTTTGGTCTAACTTGTCCATGCTGACCAGGTTTTCCAAACTAAACTAGTCCCACCTGATTGCATTTTGTCCATGTGCCTCTGAACTTTTCCCATTCATATGTTTGTCCTCATGAGTTTTAAATGTTGTAGCTGTACTTGCATCTCCCACTCTTCCTCTGACAGCTCATTCCATATACACACATCACCCTCTCTGTGAAAACATTGACCCTTTGTCCTTTTCAAATCTTCCCTCTTTCACCTTAAACCTATGCCTTCTATGGTTGAAGTCCCCCATCCCGTGGTAAAGACCGTGGCTGATCACTCTATTCATCCTCTCATGAGTTTATAAACTTCTACAATGTCATCCCTCAACCTCCGACATGCTATCTGACACTAACTTTACGAACAAGCATTTAAAGATAAGCACTGCAAACATGAAACAGTATTCAAATGACAGGTAAATAACATTCAGCCCAAGCTTCATACTGTGATTTGTTTTTTCTCAGTGCCGTCACAGGTAGACAGCGGAGTGAAGAAGACACTTGGTGACCTGCCCTTTATTGGCCCGTGCTTTGAGTCTAAACATTTTCTCGACATGTTGCATCTGTACAGGACATTGGTTTGGTCACTTGTGTAATACTGCCTTTAATTCTGGTCTCCCTGCTGTCGGAAAGATGTTGTAAATCTTGAAAGGGTACAGAAGAGATTTAAAAGAATGTTTCAGGTTTTGGAGGGTTAGAGTTACAGCGAGTGTTTGAATAGGCTGGGGCTATTTTCAAGTGTTGAGGCTGAAGGATGACCATAAAGAGGTTTATAAAATCATGAGGGGCATAGATAAGGTAAACAGTCAACGTCTTTTCCCAGGATAGGCGAGTCCAAAATTTGAAGACACAGGTTTAAGGTGAGAGGGGAAAGATTTAACTAGGGACATGAGGGACATCATTTTCACACAGAGACTGCTGTGTGTATGGATTGAACAGCAAAATGAAGTGGTGGAGGCAGGTACAGTTACACCATTTCAAAGGCATTTGGATGAATACATGCATGGGAGATGTTAAGAGGGAAATGGGCCAAATGCTGGCAAGGGGAACGAGATTTATTTAGGATATTTGGTCCGCATAGACGACCGGACTGAAGGAACTTTTTCTATACTGTACTGTACGCTCTATTGCCTCTTGAGCGTATAACACGGGAACAGAAGGAGGCTACTCAGCTTCTGAATTCTGTCAGTCACCTTGTTTGCTCAATTACTGAGAGTAAAATACAAAAATACATTATTCAGATTTTGATGGTGATTTACAGAATCAGGAGAATTGCTTTTAGTCATCAGAAGCTGTAAGGAATGTGAAGAGGCTATTCAGTCTCTCAATTCCATTCCACAGGAGCAGGAGGTGAGCACAGAGCTATTGGAGCCTGTTACACAGGAATAGGAGGAGGACATCCATTTTCACAGACTTGGGATCAGGAGGCCGTCATTCAACTGCTCGAGGCTGGGACATAGGAACAGGAGGCAGTCATTCAACTGCTCGAGTCTGGGACACAGGAACAGGAGGAGGTCATTCAACTGCTCGAGGCTGGGACATAGGAGGAGGAGGCAGTCATTCAACTGCTTGAGACTGGGACACGGGAACAGGAGGGAGTCACTCAACTGCTTGAGACTGGGACACAGGAACAGGAACGGGAACAGGAGGCAGTCACTCAATTGATCGAAACTGGGCCACAGGGAAATCTGTAGGCTAGTGAGGCCCCAGGATCCTGTTTCACAGGAACAGGAGGAGGTGCCTCACTTCCCACCGGTATGGGACATTGGGAGAGAAGAGGAGTTTGTTTGGAACAAACATAAATACATGAATAAGTTTCATTCGTGGTCCATTCAATACTGTCCCACCATTCACGAAGACCACGGCTGATCTGACTGTAATTTCCTCATTCCATTTTACGGAGACTGTCCTCTCTGCAGCCTCTACTCCATTGTTGTCATGTTGCAGACCCAGATGTTTTAACAAGTCAACATGACTCATCCAGAGGGTCGGGTCTAAGGATGAGTCAGTATGTGAAGGGTCCAATCACAAGAATGAAAACACAAAATAAAGGTATTGCCAGATGTTTAGTTCTCTCACATTCGCAATCAAACTCACATAAACAGCCCATCCATAATACATTCAGGATGGAGCACTGTGTAGATATGGCTAGCGTACTGCTGAATGCAACCCAACAATATCCATAATGGAATTCTGTGCAGCCCACGCGAATACTTGATCTATAATCCTGGAATAAATATCCAGCGTGGGGAGCTGTGCAGACCGTACTGGTTCATTCATATATAAACACATGTTGTTCCAGTTTTCGGTAACACTGTGTTAGATCACTGCCCAGTGTGGGGAAATTTGCTGGAAGTGACAGGATGTGCAGCTCCCATCCAGTTACAGCGCCATATCTCCACTATACCTTGACAAGTTTTGCTGCAGATGTGAAAATCATTGCAAGGGAGAGATGTAAATGGAAACAGTTGAAACACCGATAGTTCTGATTAAGGCGAGTATCACATAAGTATTTAAAGATGAAATAACTGAGATAATATCCGATGAGGTTTTGTGAATGGTACAAGGAAGTAAGAGGGGGTTGGTGATGTTATAGTGGTTGCACTATAAGCCTCCAAATCATCAATGGGAATTAGAGGAACAAATATGCAGGGAAACTGGTGAGAGTAGTAGGAGCATTAGGATTGTCATAATAGGTGATTTAAACTTTCCTAACATAGACTGGGACATCCAGATGGTTAAGAATTTCGATGGAACGTAATTTCTTAAGTTTGTCCAGGAAAGTTTCCCCAAACAGTATATAAAGGGTCCTACACGGGAAGGGACAGACTCGACCTACTGTTGGGGAATAGGGATGGATAGGTGACGGTGGTAATGTGGGGGAGTATTTTGGGAAAAGTGACTAGCGCTGTATTAATTTTAAAATAGTTATGGGAGGGACAAAATTGGTCCACAGAATAAAGTTCTAAATTGCTGCAAGGTATATTTTGTTGCAATTAGACAGGGGATTGCAGGGGTTAATTGGAGTAGTATGTTTTCACGTAAAAGGATATTGGGCATGAGGGAGGGCTGTCAAAGTGATTTACATGTTCCTGTGAGGGTGAAGGGAAAGTGAGGCTGGAAGAGAAAACCCTGGATCACAAGAGATATTGAGGCTCTAGCCAGCAGAAAATGAGGTGTGGGTCAGGTGCAGGCAGCTGAAATCAAGGGAACCCCTGGAGGTATACAAGGGATACACGAGTTTACTGAAGAAGGAAATCAGGAAGCAAAAGGGGAGTATGAGATAGCCTTGGCTAAGAAGATCAGGGTGAATCCAAATTCACTATATTAAAGAAACAAGAACAACTAGAGAGAGATTAGATTAGATTACTTACAGTTTGATTAGATTAGATTAGATTAGATTAGATTAGATTAGATTAGATTACTTACAGTGTGGAAACAGGCCCTTCGGCCCAACAAGTCCACACCGACCCGCCGAAGCGCAACCCACCCATTCCCCTACATTTATCCCTTTAACCTAACACTACGGGCAATTTAGCATGGTCAATTCACCTGACCCGCACATTTTTTTTGGATTGTGGGAGGAAACCGGAGCACCCGGAGGAAACCCACGCAGACACGGGGAGAACGTGCAAACTCCACACAGTCAGTCGCCTGAGTCGGGAATTGAACCCGGGTCTCTGGCACTGTGAGGCAGCAGTGCTAACCACTGTGCCACCGTGCCGCCCACAAAGAGAATAGGACGCCTTAAAGATCAAAATAGGCACGCATGTGTAAAACCACAAGAGATGGTTGAGGTCCTCAATTTCCCCTCCGTGTTTACCATGAAGAAAGACATGAAGACCTGTGATCTCTGGGAGGTTAGTTATGATATCGTGGTACCGTTCATATCACAGTAGAGGTGCTGTTGGACATATTGGAATGCATAAAGTCAGATAAATCTCTTGGTCATGACCAGATATATCCAAGAGCACTACAAGAGGCGAGAGAAGACAGTTCAGGGGCCAAGGTCCCAGAAGACTGGGCGGTAACAAATGTAGTGCCCTTCTTCAAGAAAGGCTGCAAATAAATGCCTGGGAAATATAGACCAGTAAGCTTCACATCTGTTTTCGGTAAACCACTTGAGAAGGTTCAGAGATATAAGATATGCATGCATTTGAAAAGACAGTGTTTGACTTGGAGCAGTCAGCATGGCTTTGTGCGTGGCGGATCATGCCTTACAAATTTTGTTAGAGTTTTTGAGGAAGTGACCAGGAAAGTTGTCGAGGGCAGGGCGGTCGACATAATCTATATGGATTTCAGTAAGGCCTTTGGTAAGGTTCCGGATAGAAGGCCGCTCTAGAAGGTTAGATCGCATGGACACCAAGGTAAACTTGCAATTTGGCGACGCAATTGGTTTGACATTATGAAGCAAATGGCTATGATGGAGGTATGTTTGTCGGACTGGAGGCCTGTGACTAGTGGAGTGCCTCAGGGGTCGGTCCTGGGCCCATTGCTGTTTGTTATCTGTATCAATTATTTGGACCAGAGTGCACAATGCAACGTTGGTAGGTTTGCAGATAACACTAAATTAAGAGACATCATTTACAGTGAGAAACATTATCAGAAATTGCAGCAGTACCTTGATCAGCTGAGGAAGTGGGTTGAGAAATAACAAATGGAGTTTAATATAGATAAGTGTGACGTCTTGCATTTTGGAAAGTCAAATCCAGGTAGGAGTTTAATGACGGATTATAGTGCCTTAAGGCATGTAGTGGAATAAAATGACATTGGAAATCAGGTGCACGGTTGTCTGAAATTTGAGTAACAGATACACAGGACAGTGAAGAAGGCTATTGGCACATTGGCCTTCATCAACGCATTGAGTATAGACGTTGGGACGTTATGTTGTAGTTGCATAGGATGTTGGTAAGGCTGCAGTTGGAGTATTTTGTCCAGTTTTGTTCACCTTGCTCTAGAAAGGATATTATTGTACTAGAAAGTATGCAGAACAAATTTCCAAAGACGTTTCCTGGGCTAAAGGCTCTACGTTATAGGCAGCGGTTGGACAGGTTAGAACTTATTTCTTTACAGCGTAGGAAACCGAGGGCATTCTTATGGAAGTGTAGCCCTTATAAAATCATGAGAAGCGTGCATATGGTGAATACTTCAAAATTGTTTTCGCAAGGTTGGTGAATCGAGGACTAGAGGACATCCATTAATGTTTGGAAAGGATAAAAAATATAAAAAGGAAACTGAGGAGCAACTTTTTTTACCTAGAGTGTGGTACGCATATGGCCTGAGCTGTCAGTGGAAGTGATTGAGGTGGGTACAATAACAACAATGAAAAGGCAATTGGACAAATACACAGATAGGAAAGGATTAGAGGGATACAGAACAAGGGCAGGGAAATGGGTGAGTCTGGATGGACATTTTTGTTGCCATGGACCAGCTGGGCTAAATGGCCAGTCATACTGGCAGTCTCGTGCAATGTCACTGTAAATTAGTGTGTTTTGGGATGCAGACAGGATGGGGGGGGGGGGGGGGGGGGTAGGGAGACGGAGATAAAATGTCATGGAGGGATATGTTCACAGGTTTCAGAAAGAAGTCATTTCGATGATATCATGCAACACGGGTCAGTATTTCGAAGAATTATAGTGAAAGGGATATTGCTGTGAGTTCAGGCGATGGAGAGTTTTGGATGAGCATTTGTTCTGCAGCTTTGTAACTGGGAATGAGGACAGCAGAGTCTTCGCCTCACTGGGCTGAACCTAACAAAAAACTGTCGCAGTGACATTTTCATTGAGTGTGACAGGGGGGTTGTCTGCACGAGGCCGAGCTAGTTTCCTGGTACAATCTTACCAAACTCATCTCATTAACTACCCACCCCACTCCATAGTGTCCCTCTCATACAATGCCAGCCCGATTCTGCCACCCATCATGACTGGAGGTACACACAATCACCTGGATGCCCCTGGATATTCTGTGATTCCTGACACTGGTGCCATCTTTAAAAGGCCAATGGGCACACGGTTGCGCTTTCTCAGTTTGGAACTGTCCTGCACATTTTCCCTAAGCATGGCAGCAAAGGGAAATTACACCACGGTTTGTCGACAGCAGCACGGAGGTCCTGGTGGATGGGCTAGTACAAAATGGGACCATTCTCTTCCCAGAGGGATCACACTACCAGACCCACTGAGCCTGGTCTGCGCTCGCCACCCACCCCAGTGCAGTATCTGCAGTCTGAAGAAATGTCCAGCAAAACAGGACAAGCATCAATCAGCTTCCCCACTCTGTCAGGATAAGGGTCACCGTATTCTCTCTGCTCCCTCACACTTAATTTTAGATTAGATTAGATTACTTACAGTGTGGAAACAGGCCCTTCGGCTCAACAAGTCCACACCGACCCGCCAAAGCGCAACCCACCCATACCCCTACATTTACCCCTTTAACCTAACACTACAGGCAATTTAGCATGGCCAATTCACCTGACCCGCACATCTTTGTGACTGTGGGAGGAAACCCACGCAGACACGGGGAGAATGTGCAAACTCCACACAGTCAGTCGCCTGAGTCGGGAATTGAACCCGGGTCTCTGGTGCTGTGAGGCAGCAGTGCTAAACACTGTGCCACCTTACTGTATATCTGTTATAGCGCGGACCCCCGAACGAGGCTCATGCTCCACCACTCTCTCTACTGCATGCAGCACCTTCCCTCTCTTTCTCTCTTGCCTTTCTAATGCCTCCCCCAACATAGTTATAGAATATTCTGGGGAATGCAAATTATCGAATTTTCCAGGTATTGTTCCAATTTATTCCTAGTTTCAGGAAAACGTCTGTGCCCCACTGTGTAATACATAAGAGGATGGAGTAGAGATGCACGTTTTTCAAATCACACACAATTAAAATCTACCATGAGGCCATTCAGTACATCAAATATGCTACAACATTCAATACGTTTGGGGTGATCTGATGGTTTTCTCAACTCCATGTTACAGGAACTTTCAGTCATTCAATCCCCAGGTTCCTGTTACCGAGCAGACGATTCTCAGACACGTCATACCCCGGGTTTCTTCTAGCATGTGTTCAGAAGGCATTTCTCATGGGGACGGATCCTCCTTACAATGTATTTCATCTGATTTATAAATTCATGCAACAGTCAGCATGCTTTCCACAGACCATTCAAAAACATGCACTTATTTTATGGCTGTCGGTATCCAATCACAATTAGTCATTCTGGTTATTTCACTTGTCTCACCTTATTGTATTCAGCCAAAGACAGCTTCCAAATACTTGGCTCATTATAAAATATAATTTCTAGCAGAGAATATTTTTGTTTCAAATACACCTTTTGCCTTGTCATGAAAATTTCTCTTGTCCTTTTTCTGCGCCTGATTCTGTGTGTAGCAGTTGCACAGTCTCCCACTGAATTGGCTGGATGGTTGGTTTGTGGTGCAGAGGGAGGCTACTAACGCGGGTCCAATTCCCCCCACTGACTGAGGTTACCATGAAGGGGATGCTCTCTCAACCTCACCCCATCACCCGTGTGGTGACCTTCAACGTAAACCACCAAGAGTGGTCTCCCGAGTGAGAGTTATTTGGGACTCGAATCTATCAATGTTAGCATTTTAATTTTTTAGCAACATTTTTTATTGGAAAAGATATTTTTATTATTATATTAAACCAATAACAAAACAACTCAAATAACTGAACAAAATTACACCCATGTGCATGTATATACAAAATAAGTTAGTCTCTAAACGGACAGAAGAAAAACAAAAATAAACAATAAATAATAAATAAATAATACTGTTCAGCATAACAAAGTGATAGCTCTCGTTCTTTGAGAGCATTAACTGATACACATGCACACGTTCATAATTCCTAACATGTGATTCATTAGACAATATCGTCATGACTATATAAAAGCCCTTTTTAGAGTGGCAGATAAGCCTGTATCACGGTAATCCAAAAAGGGTTGCCATACCTTACAGAAATCTCTGCTTTTCGGTGCACCATACTGGTGAGAAAGTCAAAGGGATTTTCTCCATGACGACCTTACAACTACCCAATAGACCCGGAGGTTTATCAGACATCCAAAACAACAGAATATTTTTCCTAGCAGAGGAAGAATGGGGGAGATACGAAAGGAGTATTGTGCATCAGTATTTACTGTGGAAAATGATATGGAAGATATAAAATATAGGGAAATAGATGGTGACACCTTGCATACTGTCCATATTACAGAGGAGGAAGTGCTGGATGTCTTGAAACGGGTAAAGGTGGATAAATCCCCAGTACCTGATCAGGTGTATCCTAGAACTCTGTGGGAAGCTAGAGAAGTGATTGCTGGGCATCTTGCTGAGATATTTGTAATATGGATAGTCACAGGTGAGGTGCCAGAAGACTGGAGGTTGGCAAACGCTGTGCCATTGTATAAGAAGGGTGTTAAGTACAAGCCAGGGAACTATAGACCAGTGGGCCTGACGTTGGTGATGGGCAAGTTGTTGGAGGGAATCGTGAGGGACAGGATGTGCATGTATTTGGAAAGGCTGATTAGGGATAGTCAACATGGCTTTGTGCGTGAGAAACATGTCTCACTTACTTGATTTAGTTTTTTGAGGAAGTAACAAAGAGGATTGAGAGGGCAGAGGGGTAGATGTGATCTATATGGACTTCAATAAGGGTTTTGATGAGGTTCCCCATGGGAGACTGAATGGCATGGTTCGATCTCATGGAATACATGGAGAACTAGCCATTTGGATACAGAACTGGTTCAAAGGTAGAAGACAGAGGGTGGTGGTGGGGGGTTATTTTTCAGACTGGAGGCCTGTGACAAGTGCAGTGCCACAATGATCAGTGCTGGATTCACTACTTTTTGTCATTGACATAAATGATTTGGATGTAAGCATAAGAGGTACATTTAGTAAATTTGCAGATGACACCAACATTGGAGGTGTAGTGGAGAGCGAAGAGGGTCACCTCAGATTGACCAAATGGCCAATGGGCTGAGGAGTGGCAGATGGTGTTTAATTCAGATAAATGCGAGGTGCTGCATTTTGCGAAAGAAAATCTTAGCAGGACTTATTCACTTAATGATAAGGTCGCAGGGAGTGTTGCTGAACAAAGAGATCTTGGAGTGCAGGTTCATAGCTCCTTGAAAGGGGAGTTGCTTGTAGATAGGATAGTGATGAAGGCGTTTCCTTTATTGGTCAGAGTATTGAGTACAGGAGTTGTAAGATCATGTTGCGGCTGTACAGGACACTAGTTAGGCCAGTGTTGGAATGTTGCGTGCAATTTTGGTCTCCTGCCTATCGGAAAGATGTTGTGAAACTTGAAAGTGTTCAGAAAAGATTTCACGGATGTTGCCAGGGTTGAAGGATTTGAGCTATAGAGAGAGGCTGAACAGACTGGGGTTGTTTTCCCAGGAGCGTTGGACGCTGAGTGCTGACATTTTGAGTTTTACAAAATTATGATGGGCATGGATAGGATAAATAGGTAAAGTCTTTTTCCTGTGGTCGGGGAGTCAGAACGAGAAGGTATAAGTTTAGGGTGAGAGGGGGAAGATATAATAGAGAACTACGGGGCAACTATTTCACACAGAGAATGGTACGTGTATGGAATAAACTGCCAGGTGGTGTCGGGGAGGCTGATACAAGTGCAACATTGAAGAGGCATTTGGATGGGTGAATGAATAAGAAGGGTTTGGAGGAATATGGGCCGGGTGCTGGCAGGTGGGACTAGAATGGGTTGGGATACCATGGACGGGTTAGACCGAAGGGTCTGTTTCTGTGCTGTACATCTCTATGACTCTATGACCCTATGACTTACATTGATCTCTGTTTGTTTGTGCACCATGTTGGTGTGAAAGTCAAAGGGATATTCTCCATGATGAGCTGACAAAGTCCCTACACACCCAGGGAGTTTTCAGACATACAATACAACATAATATTTTCCCTAGCCCAGAAAGTAAAGATATATTTTCTTTCCCAAGTGCATCTGTGTAAGATACTCAGGGCAGGCCCAGGAAAAGAGAAACCGGGTCCATCTCCAATTCGGACCCCAAGACCCACTCTACCACATCTAACGCAGTGCTCCAATATATACGAGGCCTGCAGCAGGACCACATGCAATGAGTAAGAGTGTCTGTAGTCATTCTGCATTTAGGACACGCTGAAGATAATCCCACTTTGAATTTTGAGAGAAACCCTGTGAAGAATTTTCAACTGCATGGAATGGGTCCTATTTCAGATCAAAATCCTTAGAGCATTTTCACAAATATCCTCCCATGTCTCCGAAGAGATCTAAACCCCCAACTCTTTCGCACAGACGTCACGAAGCTGCACAGTCTTGTCTGAGGGGACACACTTCAAAAAATGGTAAAGGGTACTGACAGAGAGTGTATTCATTACAATAATCACCTGCTTCTCTGTATTGGATCTGTAAGTGTCTTTTAAAATTGTGTTTGTTAATCAAATCTCTAATCTGGAAAAAAACAGAAGAAGTCTCTACTAGGTAGTCCATACTTATGAGTTACTTGATCCAACGGTATCATTGTTTCTCCTTCAAGTAACACGTGGTGGCTCGGTGGTTTGCACTGCTGACTCAACGCACCAGGGTCACAGGTTTGGTTCCAGCCTTGGGTGACTGGCTGTGTGAGTTAATATATTCTCAACTGTGACTGCGTAGGTTTCCTCCCACAGTCACAAACATGTGCAGGCTAGATGACTTGGCCATTACTCAATCGCTCATCGTGTTCCAGGGTATGTAAGTTGGGGCATTAGTCAGGGTAAATATAAAATGGGAGGGGAATGGATGTGGGTGGGTAACTCTTCAGAGGATCGAAGTGGACTTGCTGGGCCCAAGGACCTGTTACCACACTCTAGGGTTACTACTAATTCTAAATCACCCAAACAAGGTATCCCCCTCGCTGCCCACAGTTTAAACCTGGAATCCATTATCCCCAGTATACCAATTATAGGGTAAGAAACATGCTTTTGGCTGTATTGCCTCGATCTGACGCATTGTCCTTCAAGTTTTAACAGTATTGATAATCATTATTTTATGACAATATTCCATAAATGTTGTCATTTTATCTAAGAACAACAGACTAATAAGGGTTCACTTTGTCTGAGAGGGCTCAATGTCTAGCCATATTGATGCCGAGACCTCAGCGGCCCAGGCACGAACAAACGATTAAAAAAAAACTTAATTGATTGATTTTAATCGAGGGGATCTACTCCTCACAATCTGTGGGGCAGTTGCAATTTTATTAGCTAGATAAAGAATCGTTTATGGTGCCAAATAACAGAGCTAAATCAGCCATTATGTTTCCGAAATATCTGTCTGGGAAATATCATAGAAAGCATTCGCACGGGATGAAAGAAATGAGGCAGGACATTCATTTTAATAAAAGCTATCGGACCTCGCCAGGATATTGAAAATGCCTCCCATCTTTGAAGGTCTTGTTTAATTTTGTCAAACAAATGGACATTGTTCACATTAAATAAATGGTCAAAGACAAATGTAATGAATATACTGAAATAGGGAAACCACCCCCGTGACCATTTCAAAGGAAACCAGGATTTGCCCTCAGTATCAGGTATTTCCCTAAGACCTCCCATAGGCATGGCCTCCAACTTTGTAAAATTAATCTTATTGCCCGAAAAGGCAACAAGCGAATTAATGCATTGCATCACATGAACTACCAAAATTGCGGGATTTGACAAAAAACGTAAGACCCTCAGATGCATACAATGTAATCTCACGCGACTTCTATCCAACTTCTGTGGCAGATGTGTTGGCTTCCCGACGGATGGTCTCCGCCAGTGACTCAATCACCAACGTAAACAACAATGGTGAAAGGTGTCAGCCTTGTCGGCTGCCTGGAGAAATATTAATATTACTGGGTGGCACACCATTAGTGAGAACTGCAGCCAGAGGATCACGGTAAAGGACCCTCACACACTTGATAAAAACTTTGCATAGACCAAACCGTTCTAATGTACAGAAGAGATCCGGCCACTCAACCCAATCAAATGCCTTCTCTCGTCTAAAGAGATCAATAATCCCTGGACAGATTGTTATTGACACTCTTGGATCATATTGAGTAACCTCTTAACATTGTCAGAAGATCTGCGGCCCTTTATAAAGCCTGTTTGGTCCTCTTTGGTTAGAGAAGGAAGCAAAGTTTCCAAACTTAATGCACGGGTCTCAGACAGGATTTTGAAACCAACATTTAAAAATGAGATTGGCGTGTAAGAAGCACAATCCTCCAGGGTCTTCCTTTCTTCAGCATCAGAGAGATATGAGCCTCTTTTAAGGATGGAGGAAGGGGTTACTGACTGTATGAATGACAGAACATGTTAAACATCAGCCCTGACAATGGGTTTATAAATTATTTATAAAATTCACTAGGAAATCCATCAGGAACGTGCACCTTTGCATTCTGAAGCTGCTTTCCACCCTCCCGTGCAGACAATGGTGTATTAAGACACAATACTTATTCAGGGGTTACTCCTGGAATACCCAGGTTCTTGAAAAATGACTCCATCTTAATACATCTATCCTCAAAATGTTCAGTCTGAAACAATTCGGAGGAAAATCCCGGACAGGCTGCATTAATCTTTTTGGAATCGGAGGGAAGGATTCCAGTACCTACCCTAATTGAAGTAATGGCTTAAGAGGGGCGCTCGTTTTCCTGGCAAGTTAGGCTAAATACCTGCTTGGCTTATCACCATGTTCAAACAGCCTTTGTTTTTCAAAAGTAAGTTCCTTCCTGGCTGTTTGTGTGAGCGAGGAATTCACTGCAGACAGAAGCGTTGTGATGCTCTGCAGATTAGGCACTGAGGGGCTATCACAGTATTCCGTCTCGGCTGTCCTCAGCTGTGCCTCAAGCCAGCGTTCCTGCTCCCCCTTCTGTCTCTTCCTGAGGAATAACTATTCCCTTGGCATGAGCGTTAGCAGTTTCCCATAGAATTAATGTGTTACTTAAGAAAGAAAGGATCCATTCGCCAGCGTCTCGAAACTGTTATATTGCTTCATGGTCAGAAATGGTAATTTTCCCAATTGTGCACGATGCCACCGAATCTAAGATTGTTGCAGGGATGGAGAAGAGATCAACATTCGTGTGGCATTTATGCGGGTTTTAGGAGAAAATAAAATCCCTACTTGTGATGTGGATCTGCCTCCAGACAACCACCAGCTCTAGTTCTGCACAAGAATCAACTAATTTCTTACATTATGACGAGGGTATTGGGTGTCCTTTGGACATTCTGTCTACTGTGGGGTCCATACGACTGTTGAAATCATCTACACTAATGCACCATGAGACAAGATAATTTAATTTGGAAAATGCATCTACCACGGTATTAAGAGGGTGCGCCGGGAGGCAATAGCCATTCAAAATATTGTATTCTTTCCCACAGTTCAAGGGTTTGGGGAGTATGATCCTCCTGTGAATGTCTAATGTAATCTAATAATTTAATTGGACGATTCTTCCTATCAATATGGCTTCTCCCCTACTCTTACTATTAATAAAACGAGAAATAAACCCGACCAAACCCGCCCTGCTGTAATGCCAAATGTTCCTTGTCATCAAGGTGCATCTCCTGCAATAGGACAACATCCACCCTCTCCTTTCTAAGATTAGAAAGTACATTTTTCCTCTTGACTGGACGATGGCTCCGCTTCTTGTTCCAGGTATACCATTTAAGAACATCATTATGCATCACACATTGTAGCAACATTTGAGTTCTAGAGCGGAAGAACTCGAATTACACATCACTGATCATGAATGAAAAAGACTCATAGAGCTTAAAAACAACACAAACTAAGGCTACTACATCTAACAAGCTCTCAAAACTTTCCAAAACTAAACACACAAAAAGCAAAAAATGAAACAAAATCCAAAGTGCCAATGACACTCCATAGGGAATTTATCCCTCGCCCGACCAGTGGGGACGGTTACATACCCCAAAACGCCATCTTCTGCCTGTTACCAAAATGACCTTCAGGGCAATTAACGACAAAAATCGGGCTTCAACTGCCCTTTGGTCGGTATTTAATCATCACAACTACCTTTGTAACCCGCTCCAGCTTGAGTCGCACCCGAGACACAAGCAAGGAAAGAGAAAAAGCGTAGTAATACTAATGAAGAAGTTAAGAGTGAGTACTCTACCCATCTACCCATCCCCGACTATAATTTAACACTAGTTAATACCAGAAAAATCCAAGAAAGTTTCTTTAAGAGAGAAACTTGATTATCGAAACATCCATCTTACTTTAAAATTTCACAAAGTTTTCACTTTCTCTGGAGTGTCAGACGAGTGTATGGATCCATTGAAAGCAATACGGAGCACCGCTGGGTACATTAAGGAATACTGAATCCAGAGTTCCCTTACTCTTCTCTTGATATAATCAAAATATTTTCTTTCCTGAATCACCGCCGTTGAAAAGTCCTGAAGGATCATAATCCTGGAGCCCTCATGAATAAAAGCAATCGGATCTTTCCCCTGGGTTGTGGAAGATTCCACCAGTCTTTGTTTATCCCCATAAATATGTAACCGCACAATGACAGGGCGAAGGCGTTGGTCTGAGTCTGACCTCCGCACCGTAACCCAACGAACTGCCTCAGTCTTCACCTGTCCCTTTTCAGTTTTGAAGTGAAGGAATCGCGGCAGCCAGTTCTCAATAAACTCAACCGCTGACCACCATCCGTCCGGTCCAGCAAACGGACGATGTGAACTTTCTTCATCCTACCCCTGTTCTCGAGGTGGCCGTCATGTTCAGTTAAGGTATGGACCTGGCTTTCAAAGGCAAGGATCCTCTCCTGAAAGGAATTGATCGCGGTCTCTGTCACTGCAGTTCGGCGCTTGACATCGTCTGTTCTCTTTCTAAGGCTGTCACGTTGCTGCTCATGTTTTTGGAGCACGGCTGAGAGCGGCTCTAGCCACTGCTGAACCCTTCTTCAATCATGGCTTCAATCATTTCACGTAACTTGGTGAACCCAGTGACCAAGGCCTGGTGAGGAACTGGGTCCATGGAACGAGCAGAGTGGGTTGCAGCTACAGCGTCAGGCAGGCTCGATGCTTCTGACGGGTGCACCGTGTGTTGGGACTTACTCGATCCTTTCCCGTGTTTTGTCATTTCCACTTGACAAATCGGGATTAGTAAAGATTCTATCGCTCTTTTAGTGTTGCATTTTATGTAAATGGCTGGGATGCGATGGGTTAGAGAACCACTTTGCCCGTGCTGTGATGCAGAGCCCAGCAAAGCAGACCTTCCGGATCGCCGCCATCTTGGATTCCCACTTAATGTTTTATCACTATTATCATTTAATTTTGCATTATATTCCTGGGTGTTCTGGACCCGTGTAGTTTGATCCCACTGTCTACATTTTCTCCTACGCTGCAAATTGCTGCCCATTCCTCGATAATCCTTGACTCTGTTGTTATTCATGAACCTTCTGTCGGTGCCTCAAAAATATTCAATATTTCTGCCTCCAATAGTATGTTGAGAAAACAATTATAAACATTATGATCTGAGTGTGAGATTTGTTTTTTTGTGTCTCCTTATCTGAGAAAAGATATAATTACATTGAAAGCAGTTCAGAGATGTTTCATTTCATGTATTCCTGGGGTGAAGGGCTTATATTATGAAGGCTTTAACAGGGTACTCTTGGAATGAGAATGAAACATAGAAGACCTTGAGGAGAGTGGATTAGGAATATACCCGCTGGGTGTTTGTATAGTCCAAATTTGTTATCATTGTCATAGAACCTCTTCAGTGTGGAGGCAGGGCATTCCGTCCATTACGTCCGCACTGATGCACCAAACAGCATCCTACCTGGACGTGCCCTCCTACCTTATCCATGTAACCCTACATTTCCCATAACTAACCCACCTAACCTACACATCCCTGCGCACTATGGGCAATCCACTTTAAAGTGCACATCTTTGGACTGTGGCAGGAAATTGGAGCACTGGGAGGAAACCCACACAGGTATTGGGAGGATGTTCAAACTCCACATAGAGGGTCGCCCGAGGTTGGAATTGAACCCAGCTCCTTGGTGATATGAGGAAGCAGTGCTACCCACAGATCCACCATACTTCTCCGTTAGTTCTGTGAGTAACTTGTGGCTGACTAAAGAAATCTGCCTGACTTGTTCTTATCACTGAACCTGACCCAGTCTGAGAACTTTATCATCGGCCATATCACCAAGCTGGTTACATTTACAATTTGTTGTGAGCAGTGGAGGTGTGGGACTAGAAAAGGAAATAGTGACACCCTCCATTCTCAGTCACAAATGGAGTGAGAAGAAATTCACAAAGTGGGAATTCAGTCAAGTGGAAATCCTCTTTCCTAGAAGTTTGGGATGGCTGAATCTTTATATTATATCGAGGCTGGCTTCGTCTGATTTTCCATAGACAGGTGAATCAGGGATAATGGTGCATGGAGAGAAAAGTGCAGAAGGGAGCACAATGAGATGAGCCATGACCTTACTTACTGGTGCAGTCGTATTAAAAGGCCGATTGGCCCACTACTATCCCTCAGGCCTGTCTTCTGATGTTCCATTCAGCCCTTCGGACCTGCGAATCGAGGCCACTCCGATGGTTAGGTGTAGTTTTGGAAATGTACTTGGAAAATCCAGGCCGGATCAGGAATTCGCTCTCACCCCCAATCCCTGTTTCCAGGCTTCCCATCTCTGTAACTTCTGCTCTATATTTAAGTCATGTCCCAAACCCAGATTCGCTGTGACTACAGCCCCCATACCCCACCCAGGGTTAACTCAAACAAATCCTCTGCTCATCCGAATGTCGCATTACACAACACAACTTCCAGGAAAATAAGCAGTTACTTTCCAAAAGCATAACATGTGAAATTATTAAAGAGGAACAACAGTAGGTTATTTGGCCCCTCAAGCTTGCCATATCATTTAATGCAGACATGGCTGATCTACTCCAGGACTCGACTCCACTTTCTTGCCGACTCCTTGAGGAGAGTGAATGAGGTATATACCCGCTGGGTGTTTGTATCGTCCAAATTTGTTGTCCCCCCACACCTTTTCGGGTCAGGGAATTCCAGACATTCACTACTTTCTGAGAGATGACATCACTTTGCATCTCAGACTGAAATCCATTTTCCATATTCGGTATCTATCTCCTCAAGTTCGGGACTCCACCCAGGAATGGTAACAACTTCTCAACATCTACAGTGTCAACCCCTCTCTGTGTCTTGTATTTTTCAGCAGTATCACTCCCAGTTATTTGCTGCATCAGTTTGCTAACTTTATGTTTCATACACAGGAAGACTCCAATCCCATCGTACTGCTCCTTTTCTGGAAGTCCTCTCCATTAAATAACAGCATGCCTTTGGTTCTCAGTGTCATCCACAACTCGGATGTATGTTGCACTCAACTCCCTCCTTCAGGCTATCAGTATAGATTGTAAATAACTGATGCCATTGGACTCATAGCTGTGGTTCTCCAGCAGTTCCCCTTTATCATGAAGATTCATTTATCCTGACTCTCCGATGTCTATATGCGAACCAATCATCATCCCATGTTAATTCATTATCCATCATTCTCCGACCTTCTGTCATGTGTAAGAACTTTTATTTTGTAATACTTTGTGGAAAATCTCTGGAAAGCCTGGTGTCTACCAGATCCCCTTTATCAAGTCTGCTTGTTACATTCTCAGGCATCGCCAGAAATACTTTGCATAATTCTACAGGGCAAAGTATAATTTTCCTTTGACAAACCCACTCGGACCCTGCGTGAAGCTTTTCTAAATGTCCATGCTGGCCAAGTTTTCCAAATTATGCTCGTCCCACCTGCCTTCATTTGGCCCATGTGCCTCGAAATGTTTCCCATTCATATGTTTGTCCAAATGAGTTTTAAATGTTGTACCTGTACTGGCATCTACCACACTTCCTCTGACAGTTCATTCCATACCCAACCACCCTCTGTGTAAAAAAGTTGCCCCTTCGTTCCTTTTAAAGCTTTCCTCTTTCACGTTAAACCTGCGCCTTCTATGGCTGATCTCCCCCATGCCGTTGGAACGATCTTGGCTATTCACCCTATCCATACATCTCATGGTTTTCGAAACTTTTACAATGTCAACACCCAAACTCCTACACTCCATCTGATACTAATTTCAAGAACAAGCATTTAAAGATAAGCACTGCAAATTTAAACAATATTAAACATGACAGGTAAACAATACTCAGATCAACTTCATATGGCGATTTGTTTTTCTCCATATTACAATACTAAGGCAGCATGAAACGCTTACTAGTGCCAATAAGAAGTCAAACACCTGGATTCTTTTGTCTAAAGGGGGCGATGATCTCGACAGTGAAAACGTATCTATGGCCAGATCGATATAATGCCACATAGTTAACATTCTCCCTCTTGGTCTCTCTATGACCTTGTGTGGTAGTGTCTTCTTTATCTTGCACTCAATAGAGAGAACCCCTTTCCCCATTCGCACCTTAAATTAAACACATTTTACATCATCCACTCGTTCACCAGTGCTAAAAGCCCGTTTATCTTTCCTACACCCTCTTTTCCCTGTCACCCATCCCCACCTCTGACAAGGGATTAAAAATCCCAGGTTCCAATCCTTTTTCAGTTCTGAAGAAGTGCCACACTGGGCTTGAAATGCTAACGCTGTTTCTCTGTCTCGGCAGATGGTGACAGACCTGGTGAGTTTCTCCAGAAACGAATAGGCACAGAACAAATTTTCACTAAAATAAATAACTATGGATACTGGAAATAAAAATACAAAAATTGTTGGAGAAACTGGGAGCTTGGTAAAGGGTCACTGGACCTGAAAGTTTACCTCTGCATTCATTCCAGAAGATGCTGCAACATTTTTAGTAATTTCTTCAGCAATTTCTGTTTTTGGACAATTTCCAAAGAAGGATGTCAATGATGCTCAAGCATCCCATCCAACCTGGAGCGCCGTACAATGGGGACTGAACGATAATGCATGGTGGACAAGCTCCTTGACTCTGAATCTACATAAGACTGACATCACTGACACGACAGAGCTCTTAATCATGGTCAGGGAGAAAAACAGAGGGAAACACATTCACTTCAAATACCGAAGTTGACATTGTGGAAAAGAAACGATTTAGGTTATTACCTTAAATGGATTGAGATAAAGTAACAAATTGGGGGCGTGACACCAGGGAGATGCCCTCAGCAGAATGAGAATATGGAAGTGGAAGTGTTACCGCATCAGAAACCAGATTAGGTCACTGAATACAGGGCTGATGTCAATGTCGGAATCATGTGCACCTAAACCTGTTGACAACCCACACATGACTGGTTGCATTCCAAACAGCAGAAATAACGTCTGATGGAGAAGGGGAAGTGATCCCAAGACTAACAGATCCGATCTAAGCTCTGTCGTCCTGCTAAATCAAATCATAAATGTCGATGGATTATTAAACAATTTACTGGAGCAGAGGACGCCACAAATATCCTCATCCTAAATATCGTAACAACTCTAAATTAGTGAAAAAAAGTCAAGGATATGGTGTCTGCACTACCCTCAGCCAGAGGTGTTGACTGGATGATCAAACTCACCCTCCTCATGATGCCCACACACTCACAGATGCCAGTATTCAAGCAATTCGATTTGCTGTACGTGACATGAAATAACAGCTGGACACAGTAGATACGATAAAGGCAATGGGCCCTGAAACCATTCCTGCAATGGGACTGAAGACTTGTGCTGCACAACAACCCGCGTCCCTGGGGAAGCTGTTTCAGTCCAGCTCCAACTCTGACATCTCCCTGGCAATGTGGAAAATTACTCAGCTATGTCCAGCCCCGAAGAGGAGAATAATTACAATCTGACCAATTGCCACCTCGAACTCCCATCACGACAGTCAAATTGGTGGGAATTATTTTTGACAGAGCTGTCAAATAGCACCCAAATAATCAGGTCCGTTTGGTTTCCGATAGGTCCCCATGTGGAGATGATATTGTTGTGGAAATATCATTGGATTACGAATCCAGACCAGGATAATGCTCTGGCAGCTGGTGGAAGTTAAATAAAAATTAATAAAATATCGAGTCCGAAAATCTGGTATCAGTGATATTGAGCTTGTGTCCAATGTTGATTTTAAACATTGATCTCCTTCCCCGATGCACTTTCTGGAAGTGAATCTCCCGTGCTTTCCTAGTCTGGCCTAAAAGTTTTTCCAGACGCACAGATCAACTCTTCAATGGTCTCTGAATCGGTCAAGTAAGACACTCAATCGTATCAAACTGCTCTGGGGTCTTAAAGGATAAAACCGGCAGAACACCTGGCACCAGCCTCGTTATCAGAAAATGGAACGGGAAACACAGTCCTGCTGATCCTGCAGAGGCCTCCTTCCTAACATCTGAGAGCTCGTGACAACATTTACAGAGCATTCCCACAGACTGCACACAAACATCTGTAAAGGAGGAGGTCATTCAATACGTTGAGCTTTCCTCATGCTACTTCATGACCGAATATCTCCTCAATGCAGTTTTCCCCATACAATGTTCATATCCCATAATATATTTAAACATTATGAAATATAAAACAAGAACTGATGTAGTGCTTTCGGCCCATCAAGTTTGATTCTCTATTCAATATACACGCGGTTCTTTGATAAGGCCTGTGTATTAAATACGATTTGACTGTTTTCTTTAAAGTGAACTATCATCCCTGCTGCCAATCTGTCTCACACTGTCAGTGTTTGATATATTTTCTCGGACTGGTGAGGCCAGAAATAGGTCGATAATGGACTTGAACTTGTGGCTGGGGGACTGGCCCAGGAAGCAACGATTTAAATTCTTGGATCACTGGGGTATGTTTTGTGGTAAGCATAAATTATACAAGAGAGATGGTTTGCATCTCAATAGGTTGGGGGACCAGCATTCTGGCAGGCAGGTTTGCTACTGCAACACAGCTGCATTTAAACTAAGTAGCGGGGGGAGGGGAGGGGACAAACTGAATGTTTAAGAAGGAAATTGAAGAGAAAGTTAGAAAAAGGGAAGTTAAGAAAGACAACTGTATCAATGACGCAGAAAACTCAAAAAGGGATCATGCTGTAAGGTTGAGTGAAATAGGAGTTTTTGGGAAGGGTGAGGATAGTAACAAATCAAAAATATTATATATGAATGCAGGAAGCATTAGAAATAAGATTGATGAGCTTGAGGCTCTTTTGGAAATTGGCAGATACGATATTGTGGGGATAACTGAGACGTGGCTTCAAGTGGACAGGGTCTGGGAAATGAATATTCAAGGCTACACGTGCTATCGTATGAACAGACTGACGGGCAGAGGGGGTGGGGTGGCCACGTTGGTAAAGCATGATATTCAGTCCCTTGCGCGGGGGGACCCAGAATCAGGGGATGTAGAGTCAGTGTGGATAGAGCTGAGAAATTCTAAGGGTAAAAAGACCCTCTTGGCATTATCTACAGGCCCCCAAACAGTAGTCTGGATTTCGGATGTAAGTTGAATCAGGAGCTGAAATTGGCCTATCGCAAAGATGTTACTACAGTTGTTATGGGGGATTTCAACATGCAGGTAGACGGGGAGAATCAGGATGGTATTGGACCGCAAGAAAGAGACTTTGTGGAGTGCCTCCGAGATGGATTCTTAGAACAGCAAGTGCTGGAGCTTACTAGGGAGTAGGTAATTCTAGATATGGTATTATGTGACAAACCAGAATTGGTCAGAGACCTCGAAGTGAAGGAGCTATTGGGAAGTAGTGACCATAATACAATAAGCTTCAATCTGCAATTTGAAAGGGAGAGGGTACAATCGGAAGTGACAATATTTCAGTTGAATAAAGGGAAGTATGGAGCTATGATGGAGGAGCTGGCCAAAGTTCAAGGTGCAATGCTTTAGCAGAAACGACAGTGCAGTAGCAATGGCGAATATTTCTGTGTATAATGCAGAAGATGCAGGATAGGTTCATTCCAAAAAGGAAGAAAGATCCCAGGAGGAGGCATGGGTGGCCGTGGCTGACGAGGGAAGATATGAAACATATAAAGTTAGAAGAGAAAAAGTATAACGTAGCAAAGATAAGTGGGAAAACGGAGGACTGGGAAGCTTTTACAGAAAACAGAGAATTACTAAGAAGGATATACGTAGAGAAAAAATGAGGTACGAAGGTAAACTGGCCAAAAATATAAAGGAGGGTAGTAAAAACTATGAGGTTGGAAGCTGTGGGTGGGAGATCTCCTGAGGTGATGAGGTTCTGTATGGTCTGGGAGATGATGGTTTGGTGATGGGGGGTGGGGTCATGGTCAAGGGGGCGGTAGGAAGCTCCTGCCTCTACCTCCTTCCCAAGATCCACAAGCCTGACCACCCTGGCCGACCCATTGTCTCAGCATGCTCCTGCCCTCATAGTCCGGGAACCCCGCACTGCCCGGTTCTACCTCCTTCCCAAGATCCACAAGCCTGACCACCCTGGCCGACCCATTGTCTCAGCATGCTCCTGCCCCACTGAACTCATCTCTACCTACCTCGACACTGTCCTATCCCCCCTAGTCCAGGAACTCCCCACATACGTTCGAGACACCACCCACGCCCTCCACCTACTCCAAGACTTCCGTTTCCCCGGCCCCCAACACCTCATCTTCACCATGGATATCCAATCCCTCTACACCTCCATCCGCCATGACCAGGGCCTCCAAGCCCTCCGTTTTTTCCTCTCCAGACGTTCCCAACAGTACCCCTCCACCGACACTCTCATTCGTTTGGCCGAACTGGTCCTCACCCTTAACAATTTCTCCTTTGAATCCTCCCACTTCCTCCAGACCAAAGGGGTAGCCATGGGCACACGTATGGGCCCCAGCTATGCCTGTCTCTTTGTTGGCTACGTAGAGCAGTTGATCTTCCGTAATTACACCGGCACCACTCCCCACCTCTTCCTCCGCTACATTGATGACTGCATTGGCGCCACCTCGTGCTCCCGCGAGGAGGTTGAGCAATTCATCAACTTCACCAACACATTCCACCCTGACCTTAAATTTACCTGGACCATCTCTGACACCTCCCTCCCCTTCCTGGACCTCTCCATCTCCATCAGTGACGACCGAATTGACACTGACATCTTCTACAAACCCACCGACTCCCACAGCTACCTGGATTACACCTCTTCCCACCCTACCTCTTGCAAAAATGCCATCCCGTATTCCCAATTCCTCCGCCTCCGCCGTATCTGCTCCCAGGAGGAGCGGTTCCACCATAGAACACACCAGATGGCCTCCTTTTTTAGAGACCGCAATTTCCCTTCCCACGTGGTTAAAGATGCCCTCCAACGCATCTCATCCACATCCCGCACCTCCGCCCTCAGACCCAACCCCTCCAACCGCAACAAGGACAGAACGCCCCTGGTGTTCACCTTCCACCCTACCAACCTTCGCATAAACCAAATCATCCGCCGACATTTCCGCCACCTCCAAACAGACCCCACCACCAGGGATATATTTCCCTCCCCACCCCTCTCCACCTTCCGCAAAGACCGTTCCCTCCGTGACTACCTGGTCAGGTCCACGCCCCCCTACGACCCACCCTCCCATCCTGGCACTTTCCCCTGCCACCGCAGGAACTGTAAAACCTGCGCCCACACCTCCTCCCTCACCTCCATCCAAGGCCCCAAAGGAGCTTTCCACATCCATCAAAGTTTTACCTGCACATCCACTAATATCATCTATTGTATCCGTTGCTCCCGATGCGGTCTCCTCTACATTGGGGAGACTGGACGCCTCCTAGCAGAGCGCTTTAGGGAACATCTCCGAGACACCCGCACCAATCAACCACATCGCCCAGTGGCTCAACATTTCAACTCCCCCTCCCACTCTGCCGAGGATATGGAGGTGCTGGGCCTCCTCCACCGCCGCTCCCTCACCACCAGACGCCTGGAGGAAGAACGCCTCATCTTCCGCCTCGGAACACTTCAACCCCAGGGCATCAATGTGGATTTTAACAGTTTCCTCATTTCCCCTTCCCCCACCTCATCCTAGCTTCTAACCTCCAGAAACTCGATCCCCTGACCTGTCCGGACTTGTCCGACCTGCCCAGCTCCTTTTCCACCTATCCACTCCACCCTCTCCTCCCTGACCTATCACCTTCATCTCCTTCCCCACTGACCTATTGTACTCTATGCCACTCTCTCCCACCCCCACCCTCCTCTAGCTTATCTCTCCACGCTTCAGGCTCTCTGCCTTTATTCCTGATGAAGGGCTTTTGCCCGAAACGTCGATTTTGCCTGTCCTCGGATGCTGCCTGAATTGCTGTGCTCTTCCAGCACCACTGATCCAGAATCTGGTTTCCAGCATCTGCAGTCATTGTTTTTACCTAAGTCAGAGTCAGCATGGATTTATGAAGGGGAAATCTAATTTTCTGGAATTTTTTGAGGATGTACCTCTGAAGATGGACGAGGGAGATGCAGTGTACCTGGACTTTCAGAAAGCTTTTTATAAAATCACACATAGGAGGTTAGTGAGCAAAATTAGGGTGCATGGTATTGAGCGCAAAGTACGAACTTGGATTGAAAGTTGGTTGGCTGACAGTAAACAAAGTATACTGATAAACAGCTCCATTTCGGAATGGCAGGCAGTGACCAGTGGTTTGCCGCAGGGATCAGTGCTGGGACCGAAGCTTTTGACAATATATATTAATGATATAGAAGATGGCATGAATAATAACATAAGCAAATTTGATGATGATACAAAGCTGGGTGGCAGGGTGAAATGAGAGGAGGATGTTAGGCCATTACAGGGTGACCTGGACAGGTTAGGTGAGTGGTCGGATGTATGGCAGATGCAGTTTAATGTGGAAACAATGTATGATTATCCAATTTGGTGGCAAGAATAGGAAGGCAGATTACTACCTCCAAGGCCCCAAAGGAAACTTCCATATCCGCCACAGATTCACCTGCACATCATCTATTGCATCCTCTGCACCCGGCGTGGCCTCCTCTATATTGGGGAGACAGGCCGGCTACTTACGGAGCGTTTCAGAGAACACCTCTGGGACACCCGGACCAACCAACCCAACCACCCTGTGGCTCAACACTTCAACTCACCCTCCCACTCCACCAAGGATATGCAGGTCTTTGGACTCCTCCATCGCCAGACCACAACAACACGACGGTTGGAGGAAGAGCTCCTCATCTTCCGCCTAGGAACCCTCCAACCACAAGGGATGAACTCGGATTTCACCAGTTTCCTCTTTTCCCCTCCCCCCACCTTGTCTCAGTCAAATCCATCGAATTCAGCACCGCCTTCCTAACCTGCAATCTTCTTCCTGACCTCTCCGCCCCCACCCCAGTCTGACCTATCACTCTCACCTTGACCTCTTTCCACCTATCACATTTCCGACGCCCCTCCCCCAAGTCCCTCCTCCCTACCTTTTATCTTAGCCTGCTGGACAAACTTTCCTCATTCCTGAAGAAGGACTTATGCCCGAAACGTCGATTCTCCTGTTCCCTGGATGCTGCATGACCTGCTGCGCTTCTCCAGCAACACATTTTCAGCTACTAAGTAAATGGAATCAATTTAGGTAAAGGGGCAGTACAAAGAGATCTGGGTGTTCTTGTACACCAGTCAATGAAGGCAAGCATGCAGGTACAGCAGGTAGTGAAGCGTGGTGGTCTCCATAAAAGAGGGATTGGGTACAGAAGCAAAGAGGTTCTTCTGCAGCTGTACAGGGTCCTGGTGAGACCACATCTGGAGTATTGTGCGCAGTTCTGGTCTCCAAATTTGAGCAAAGACATTACGGTTATTGAGGGAGTGCAGCGTAGGTTCAGGAGGTCAATTCCTGGAATGGCGGGATTACCTTACACTGAAAGACTGGAGTGACTGGGCTTGTATACACTTGAGTTTAGAAGACTGAGAGGGGATCTAATTGAGACACATAAGATTATTAAAGGATTGGACACTCTGGAGGCAGGAAACATGTTTCCACTGATGGGTGAGTGCCGAACCAGAGGACACAGCTTAAAAATACCGGATTGACCATTTAGGACAGAGATAAGGAAAAACTTCTTCACCCAGAGAGTGGTGACTGTGTGGAATGCTCTACTCCAGAGGGCAGTGGAGGCCCAGTCTCTGGATTCATTTAAGAAAGAGTTGGATAGAGCTCTCAAGGATAGTGGAATCAAGGGTTATGGAGATAAGGCAGGAATATACTGATTAAGGATGATCAGCCATGATCATAATGAATGGTGGTGCAGACTCGAAGGGCAGAATGGCTTACTCCTGCTCCTATTGTCTATGGTCTATTGTCTATTGATATTTCCACTCATTTTCCTAAAGCCCACGAAATACAGGCCCTGTCACCACAAATCGCTAGTCCCTCAACAAGCCTGTCATCCCAGAGATCAGTTTGGTCATCCTCCATTGCTCTCCGTCAATGTCCTTTACTAGACAAGGAGACCAAAACTGCAAACAATATTGCACAATGTTTGAAATGGGGCCCCACTAAGGCCCTATACAGATGCAGTAAATCACCCTTACTCCTGTATTCAAATCTCCCTGAAATGAAGGTGAATACACCATTTATCTGCCTACATGATTTCTGCTCCTACAATATTACTTTCACTGATTGGTGTACACGGACATACAGATTGTTTTCAATGTTACAGCTCCCCTATATACACTGGTCAACGTGCCAATGCTATTCCTAGTATTGATTTCTGACTTTAGAACTCACTGCCTTACATGGACACGGAGGGCTGCGCAGAAATAAAATGAATATGCAGCTTAAGTTCATTTTTATACCAACATTTTTCAACCACTGCCTTTGCAAATGATAGGCTGCCATTCTATTGTTCTCATCAATGTGCACATCATTCCCTTCTCTCCCATTGCTCTCCATCTACCATGTATTTGGCCCGTCTCTCCACATGTCTCAATCACCTTGGAGGCTTTTTTACATCCTCCTCATCAACTCACAAGCTGACAACGTTTAGTACTGTCAGCAGACTGGGGAATATAGCATATGAGCCCCTCACCCAAAGATATGAAGTGTATTGGGAATAGCTGCATGTCAAATCTCGATATATCCTTGTATATCCTCGAAGTGTTCCATTCAAAAACAACATGGTTTTATTCTTACTCAGTGTTTCCTGCCAGCTCTCCCTTTCTAAAACCATGACCATATATTAGCCCCAGTCCCACAGGATTCGAATTTGCACAATAGGCTTGGGGCTTTATCAAAAATCTTTCTGAGATTCCAATAGTATTGCATTGATACCTTCTCATAAGTTTGTTAAAAACCACTTTCTCAAATATGATTCCCATTTCATAAATCGCTGTCGACTTTGCCTGCGTCCATTTTTTCAGTCCAATATTTTTCTGTAAAACTGTTTAGTTGCTAATTTAGTTGCTATTCCCTTTTTCTCACCACAGTAAAGTTCTCTAGTATTTCTAGGAAGATTTTTTTGTTTGTTTTTATATATTCTGTGAAGGCATAACTGAAGTATTTATTCCATAATTCTGGTATTTCCCTGTCCTCAATTACCTGGTATCAGACTGTAAGAAAGCTGCAACTTTTTCTCTTAATTTTGCCATTGACATATTTTCAGAAGATATTACAAGTTCCCTCTTACATACTTTGGTAAGATATTCTTCAGAAACCCATCAATTCTTATCTTATTCTACTCAATGATTGACCTCTCACATCCATACATTAACAGAAGCACAGTCTCTGTTCCGAACAAGCCCACTTTCCGAACAAGACCCGTACCTGTGAATCTTATGGCATTTCAATTGCACAACCATGTATTTTCTAAAGATTTTGAGGTTACCATGACAACTCCCCTCTCAAGCAGTGCATTCCAGACCCCACAAACTCTGGGTGAAAAACAGTCCTCAAATTCTCACTCAACCTCAAACCCTTCACTTCAAAAATGTGGCCATTTGACTAAAAGGAACAGCTGTGGTCTATCCAACCTGTCCATGTCCCTCGTAATCTTATCCTTCTGATTCACATCCCCCTCAGCTTTCTCTGCTCCAAAGTAAACAACTCGAGCTTATCCAGCCTCTCTCCATAGCTGATATACTCTATACAAGGGAACATCCTGGTGAATCTCCTCTGCACTCCCTCCAGTGCAACCACATCCTTCCTGTAATGTGGCTCCCATAACTACACACAGTATTCCATCTTGAAACGAGGTTTCGAAGCGCTGCTTCTTCATCAGGTGGTTGTACACTCTGATGAAGCGCTTCGAAAGCTAGTGCCGCCGAATAAACCTTTTGGACTATAACCTGGTGTTATGCATTTTTGAACTTTGTCCACCCCAGTCCAACGCCAACACCTCCGAATCAGAAATAATAAGCGACACAGCACTGGTCCCTGTGGTACACAATTGGACACTAGCCTCCAGTCACACAAACAGCCTTCTACCACCACCCTCTGTCTCCTACCACTAAAGTTGATTTTGATGCAACTTGGCAAGTCACTAATGAGTCCTAACTGTTCCCTGGTTATTCTGTTCCGCTGGGCACACTTGTAGACTATCTGGAGATTCTCCCTAATTCTTGCCTGCCAGTAGATTTCCATACCACTGTGTTAAATAGTCCCCTCCAAGAGATGAATTTCCTCCTTCTTGCAGAATTAACTGGCCTGTCCCAGATCCTGCCATTATTTACCTTGAACATAGAATAGACAGCGAGGGAAGCGTTCTGTCAATTTCCAACTTGTCAGATGTTTTGTTAATTTTCTAAACTGCGCATTTCTACAGTTCAAACAGGAGCTCACTCACCATCTCAAGTCGGTTACACACGGATATATGGAAGCCATTCAGCAAACGACTGAACAAGAAGAGGGACAGACCATTCAATCCTCCTGCCTGTACCACAGGAAGAGAAGGGGTCTATCAGTTCATCGAGCTGTTAAACAAGAGCAGGCAAAGCCCAATCAGATCCTTAAACCTGTTCCATGAGATCAGGAGGAAGCTAAACAGCCCCACGAGACGCTTATACAGGAACAGGAGGTTGTCATTGATAGTCCAACATGACAAATTAATGAAACTGAGACTGCACTGATAGAGGGCTCGATGATATTTATCTTTGCTCCACTATTTGTAGAATGTGTGCTACTTTAACACGATTTGCTGGCAGTGAGGAGGGAAGCCAAATGTTTTGTGTCAAGTCTCAAGGAGGCATCTTCCATCTCCGAGAAGACACATCCATGTTCTCCATTGCGGTCAGATGTTGCAAGGAAGAGTTAACTCTTTTATAATGAAGGTCTTGTGGCTCCTGTCCGGATTATGAATAACATGACGTTCATTGCAGGATCACACACCAGTTGAACTGTATTAATATTTGGAGAGTTTATTCAAAAGCCTGAACCTCTCTCTCTTTCTCTCTCTCTGTCTCAATCAAAATAGGAAGTGCGTGCAGTTGGGTGGAACGTTGGTAGAGGTCTTAAACTATCGAGAATCATGTAACCCGAGTGACAAAAAATGCCATGGAATTCATCTCTGTATCAGTGCCTGTTTAGAACATCATGAGTGATTGTCCATCTCCCGTAAGGTTCAATGCAATCACCTCTTATTCTCTCACTGAGCTTCACTCACTGCTCATGGTGACATCATCTCAGGGATTAATCTAGTGAAACCTCAGAGAAAGTCTATCCACAGGACCCCAAATACTGCCTCAAAAACACTCTCAGGGATGATCGCAATCATCCTTTTCTCTCACTTAGACATCGCCATTTTTTTCCTGTGCCACAAAAAGCCATTTCTTCTCTATGCACTACGTCTGACATGGAATGCATAAGTCCCTTACATCCGTACGTCAGCATCAATAAAGCTAGCACCAGCGATGCCTATCGAGATATGCAACACTCTCGGGGAGAACTTCGATGAGATTGAATACACCCAAACTAGGGGATGGTCACTTACCTGAATAGAAATGAGCTGTAGGAATACGTGAAAGAGGCAGAGGAGGGGAGCTATCTTTACTTTTGATCTTCTCTCACAGAATGTATGCAGCTCTGGTGAGGCCAATATGTTATGCTGATCTTGAACTGAGTGGCTGGTTCAACCGTTCCACAGGACAGTAAAGAGTTATACACATTGCTGGGGGTTTGTAGTGTTACAACACAGGAGCAATTCTTCTGCTTAATTAAAACCAGAAACAGAGAAAAGATTTATCCCATGCAGTAATGTGTGATAATTCTAGAGTCCAAAACTATTAAAAGTAAAAATTAACAAATTTATTCTTAAAGTATAACAGAGAATAATAAACCAACTACTGTTTACAACTTCTTCCTCTTACCTATCTTTTACCTTCCTTTTCCACAATATTAGTCTGATAATATGCCGAATGAAGATTTACAAAGCAAAACTTCTAACCTCAAAACCAGGAAGCTTTCGGTTCTTCTCCGTATTCCTGATTTCTTTTCTTCTTGGGGATTCTGTTTCACCAGTTGCTAATCAATAAGAGTACCCTTAAGAGAGCGATTTTCAGGCAGTCTTTGCATGCTAGTAGCTTGGTAGTTCTCCTCTCAACAGTTCAATTTCCACCGTCTTGTACCCCCCCCCCCCCCCCCCCCCCGACAAACCATTCGACTGTGTCATTGGCCTTTACGATTGTCAATATACTAAATGCAAACTTGATTAGAGGTGGGTACTTTGGGGTATAATTTAAAGTGTTTTGCTGAATCTGGTTTTGGGTCGAGACAATGAGCTAATCGAGTTTTTCAACCAAAGGTTACATTATATCTATTTTTCAGAGCACATGGTGCTGTCAGGTAGTTATTGCTGGCTTTTAATTCTCTTAAAGGTACAGTACACCCACATGTTCATTACAGAAGTTACACGGAAACATGACGAGGGAATGTGTTCAGAACTGAGATGAGGGTATGAATCTGGAATGCGTTGTTAGGATGGGTGGTTGAGGCAGGTAACCTCACAGACGTTTAAAATGTCTTTGGATTTGCACTTGCTTGCACAGACGTGATAGGCATGTTTTTCATTGCATGATTCTTTGCAGTGCCAGCCATGAACACTCTGGTATATTCTGAAACAATTAACAATGGCAGTTCCTTTGACTGTACTCAGTAAGTGGCTATATTACAAACCAGCATCATCTCATGCAACTTCAGCACTCACTTAACCAAAGGCAGCCCAGCCATCTCTGGGACCATCCAGTGTAATTCATATGCTCAGTGCACGCATTGTCCAACAACACTGACACTATTCTAGCTGTATGCAACCATTATTAAAGCTACAGCCATAATATGAAGACAGCTTTTCCTCCATTATAATACAGACCTCGAGCAATAAGGATGTTATTTATCTGAAGCATAATAAATTCTTTCCCAGGTATTAACTTTGACAAGCAGCAAGTTTTCCCGTGTTTTGCTGCCAGTTGTTTTTCACGGAATTCCCCACCCCATCCTCTTTCCCCTTTTCTTGTGCACTGTCTCCCTGATCTTACACCTCACTCCCTCACATCCCCCACACTCTCCATCCTTACTTGTTAATCTCTGAAAAACCTGCACCTCATCTCTATAATTTATTCCAACTCCCAACTCACTGTTTTGATTCCTTCTCTCAGCATGGTCATTAGACTGAAAATGTGTTGCTGGAAAAGCACAGCAGATCAGGCGGCATTCAGGGAACAGGAGAATCGACGTTTCAGGCATAAGCCCTTCTTCAGGTCATTAGACTGGCCGTGCCTGATGTCCTATTCACCTCTACATTCTGCTCAGTTCCTGATCTTCTGATTTGGTTCTCATTCTCCTGGTTTATTCAAATCCATCTGACTTGCACTATAAAACCTCCTCACAAGGATGTTGGTGCTTGTACAGTTAAGATACAACCTGTCCTTTTTTGTACAGATCCCCACTGTCCTGGAAGAGATCCCAATGATACAACAATCTGGACCTCTCACCCCGAACTAGATTTTTACTGTCTTCCTCATTCTTCCCTCTTTTGCACACGGCACGGGGACTAATCCAGAGATTACAGAGGATTATTCTTTCTCTCTCTCGCTCGCTCTCTCTCTCTCTCTCTCTCTCACATACACGGACACACATTCAAACACACTCAGAAAGACACTATATTCCTTTGCAGAAGAATACAAATAACCTTAAAATAATCGGAATGACAAGTGGAATGAAGTGTTTAGTTAAAGGGAGGATGAGAGAAATTGTGCGACTTCTGGAAGTCAGTTTGCTCGCTGAGTTGGAGAGTTCAGTTTCAGATGGTTCATCACTATACTAGGGAACATTATCAGTGAGCCTCTGGTGAAGTGCTGGTGTTATTTCATGGTTGCTATTTACGTGTTTAAGTTTCTTTGAGTCAGTGATGTAATTTCAAGTATTGGTGATTTTATGTCCGGTTCTTTTTGTCAGAGAGTGTTCGATGGAATCGAAATCGATATGTTTGTTTCGGATAGAGTTCAGGTTGGAATGCTATTTTTCTAGGAATTCTCGTGCGTGTCTCTTTTTGGCTTGTCCTAGGTGGATATGCAGACCCAGTCTAAATCGTGTACTTCCTTATCTGTATGTAAGGGTACTAGTAATAGTGGGTCATGTCTTTTTTTCTGACCAGTTGTTGTTCATGTATCCAGGTGGCTAGTTTTCGGCTTGTTTTTCCGATGTAGTGCTTGTAACAGTTCTTGCAAGGCCTATTCTTCCTTGAGCAGAACAGACAAATATGTGAACTAATTGCGGTGCTCAAACGTATGAAAAAAAAAGTTGTAGAGTAAAACAGGAATACTCTGTTTCCATTAGTTGGCATTGCATCATCATGGAGTTCTAATTTCAAGCTTGTCAGCAAAAGAGCAAGGAATGAGATAAGGAAAAAACTTCTTTATTGAGGGAGTTGTTAGGATTTGGAATGGAACTGCCTGGGAGAATTGGGCGGCACGGTGGCACAGTGGTTAGCACTGCTGCCTCACAGCGCCAGAGACCCGGGTTCAATTCCTGCCTCAGGCGACTGACTGTGTGGAGTTTGCACGTTCTCCCCGTGTCTGCGTGGGTTTCCTCCGGGTGCTCCGGTTTCTTCCCACAGTCACAAAGATGTGCAGGTCTAAATTGCACCTAGTGTTAGGTAAGGGGTAGATGTAGGGGTATGGGTGGGTTGCGCTTCGGCGGGGCGGTGTGGACTTGTTGGGCCAAAGGGCCTGTTTCCACACTGTAATGTAATCTAAAATTGTGGATGAACATTAAAAACAAGAACTGGATATGTATTTGGAAATATGAATTTAACAGGCTGCAAGAGATAGGGCTGGCAAATGGGAGGGACGTGGGAGACATTCCTGGAGCTGATGCACACACGGTGGCCAAAGGCCTCCTCTTGTACTTTAAAGTTTTGCACTCTATCATGCGTCTGATGCGAATAAAAGTCAGGATCCGATTATTTCCCATTCTAAATGCTCACGAATATCTGATTGTTTAGTGCAGCATATGCATTTAAAATGTAACTATTGCAAGGCCAGCTTCACTATATAGTCTAATTATTGCTCAGAATATGAATATTTTAAATGTTGTAATGTAATTACTCAAACAAATCTGTAATTGCTTTGGCACAAATCTCTTTGAAAAGGTTTGATTTTTCACTCACACGATAACATGGTCATCGTTTTTGTTCACTGTCTGCATTTCAAATTAAATAACATTCTTTAAAAAAGTTAAACGTTTTCAAATTATTGTTCACTAAAATTTGATAACACAAATCATTTATTTAGTTTAATATTTACAGAGCATGTTGAACTCTAGCCATTTTAAATTCGCTGGCAAATAGCTGAAGCTTGTACATTTCAGTGAGAAATTAAACTGATTGGTTATTTATAAATGTATAAGAACGCTAATTCTATTTGATTGTTCAATTGTCTGCTCACCCTGAACATGTAATCATTCAGAAGCCAAGCACTTTAAAAATGTTGGAGTGACAATGCATTGTTTTGAATCCTGACATTGTGTGTGTAATTCTGATCGCCAAAAGAGTTACATCCATGTTGTTTGTTCGACAGAAAATAAAATGTGCATTCTTTATTTCTGTTAGAAAATCTTGACAGGAGTTTATATTATAGTTCCATAAATATAGAATCGACCTAATAGTTTTCAGAGATTATAGTTCAGTTGAATAATCATAGTTGATGTCTTATTTTTTACCCAATTCATGCAACTTAGCAAACATCTAATCAATATATGGGTCACCCAACAGATTGTACCTGAAGAAAACAGCAGCAAATGACAAGTCAAGAATCACGTTAATAACTGAACTTGGAGAAGCCTGCCTGGTGTAGGACACTACATATACTGTAATGGCATTCAAGTTAATGTAACAATGAACAACATAACTGGAAGATCTGGGCTAACGACGCTCCCTAGCTTCCTGATATCACATACATCACTCCCTCACATTTAGCAACTGATATGAATCCACAGGCTGCGTGAAACGTAAAACACAGAACAGTACAGCACATTGCAGACCCTTCGACCCTTGACATCCTGCCCAACTTTTATCCTACTTGAAGATCAGACTAACTGGCATACCCTTCATTGTACTATCATTCATGCGCTTATCCATTGGTCACTTAAATATCCCTCATGCAGCTAACTCTATTACCGCTGGCAGTGTATTCCAAGCACCCACCACTCTCTGAGTAATGAACCTACCTCTGACATCTCCCCAAACCTTCTTCCAATCACCTTAAAATTATGCCCGCTCGAGATAGCCATTTCCACCCTGCGAGAAAGTCTCTGACTACCCATTCTATCTATGCCTCTCATCATCTTGTACACCTCTATCAAGTCACGTCCCATTCTTCATTGTTCCAAGGAGAAAAGCCCTAGCTCTCTCAACTTTACTTTGTAAGACATTCCTCAAGTTTAGGCAGCATCTTGGTAAATCTCCTCGGCTCCCCCTGCGAAGCCTCAACGTCTTTCCAGGACTGAGGTGATTAGAACAGAACTCAATATTCTAAGTGTAGTCCCACGAGAGCTTTTTGGCGCTGCAGCATAACCTTGCGGCTCTTAAACTCAATCTCAGGCTAATGAAAACACCATACAACTTAATAACCTTATCAACCTGGGTGACAACTTTGAGCGTCCTACGACATGGTCATCCACACTGTAAATAATCCTCACTTTAACTCTGCATTCTGCATTCAAATTCGACCTTCCAAAATGAATCACTTCACACGTATCCAGGTTGAACTCCATCTGTCATATACCAGCCCAGTTCTGCATCCTGTCAATGTCCAATTGCAACTTACAACAGCCCTCCACACCACGTATAACTCCAATAATCTTTATTACATTGTATAACATACGAAAGCACCCTTTCACTTTATCATCCAAGTCATTTAAAAATCACAAAGAACAGCAGTCCCAGAACCGATTCCTGCAGAACGCCACAGGTCACTGAGCTCCAGGCTGAATACTTTCCATGTTCTACCACCATCAGTCTTCTACGGGCTAGACAATTCTGTATCCACACAGACAGATTTCCCTGTTTCCCTACATCCCACGCCGCCTTATTTTCTGAATGAGCCGATCTTAGGGTAACTCATCAACCACCTTGCTAAAATTCATATACATCACATCCACTGCTTTACCTTCATCAATGTGTTTGATCCCATCCTGAAAGAATTCAATAAGATGTGTGTGGCATGACTTGCCCCTCAAAACCCATGCTGACTATCTCTAATCAAATTATGATTTTCCAAGTAATCATAAATTCTGTCTCTCAGAATCCTTTCCAATACTTGCCCAAGACAGAAGTAAGACTGACTGGCCTGTATTTCGCAGGATTATCCCTATTGCCTTTCCTGAACAAGGGAATAACTTTTGCAACCCTGCAATTATCAGGCAATACTTCAGTGGACAGTGGGGATGCAAAGATCATCGGCAAAGGCGCAGCAATCTCTTTCCTCACTTCCTCTGGTAACCTCAGGTGCTTCCGGTCTGGTCCAGGGGACTTATTTATCCTTATGTTTTTACTTTAATCAGTCTGTACTTCACTTAACTTTGTCTACTCCCTGTGCAAACAACTGATTGACTGCTTTCCATTTCAGGGCTATATACAATGCTGCCTTCTTGAGCAAACACAGTTTCAAATACCCTGTGAATCATGGAATGGAAAAAAAATGTGACCACACCAATGTCTCCCTGATGAAGGGCTTATGTTCAAAGCTTTCACTCTCCCACTCCTCGGATGCTGCCTGACCCGTTGTGACCTACCAGCACCACAGTTTTCGACTGTCCTCACTTTCTCCATTACTGAGGGCTGACTCTTCTGCATACTGAGCAGGGAATTATTCAGCAGAAGTTCATTCTATGTGGAGCTAACTGTTCAGTTCTGGAACGTTGAATTTGATTAAATAAAAAGAAATTACAAATCAACAATTATTCATTCAGTCCCAGAGTTGCAGTTCTCGTTCATGGAAATTCAGCTTGATAACAAAGAGTAAATGACAGAACAACTCTGGGGTACAGAGTATTCCAGTGCTATATTCCAGACTGGATGTCCTTTACTGACGTGCAGGGAATATTATCGGACCGACTGATGTGAAAATCGTGACATAGAGAAGTGGACATTTTTGCCATCACATAGATGTGTTTGAGGGAGGTCAGGGCTGACAACTCAATATTCTGTGGTACAAGAACAATAGGCAGCACAGGGGAGGGGTAAAAGAGAAGGTGGTGTTGCATTGTTAGTTATGGAGTCAATGAGTGCAGTAAGGACGGATGATATCTTGGAAGGGTATTCAAATAACGCCTTCTGGGTTGAGGTTAGGATCAAAACAATGGCAGACACACTGCTGAGGAGATATTATAGACCCCCAGATAAAAGAAAATGCAGGAGCAGATATATAACCAATTCACTGAAGTGTGTAAATATAATAAAAGGATCAATGTATTCAGGCATTTCAATTCCAAACATTCATTCGGGCAGTACTAATTTTTAAAGAGGGGGCAGATGTCTTGATCTTTAGTCCAGAGAGCCTCTAATATCAACATGTAGCAGATACAACAATTGGCGGGGCTGTGCTGGGCCGCACTGTGGGGAAAAAAGCAAGTCAGGTGTTGCAAGCAGAATTGGGAGAACATTGTTGGATCAGTGACCGTGACTCGTGTACTTTAGCTTCTTAAAGAAAAGACCAAAATAAAAATGTTTGAGAAATAAGAATAATTTCGAACAATTAGGCAGATTTTATCAAAATTAGACAGGATCTGGCCACAAGACAGTTACTTCTGGGTGAAACTGTAGCAAAACAGCGTGGGGGTGGGGGGTGTCACATGCTCAAAATGGAATTGATGAGAATGTCACCGCAACATGTTACACCAAAGGTGAAATATAGGAAAACCAGCCCAGTGAAGCTTGGATGTCTACACATATTCAGAACGGAATTAACAATGAAAGAGAAGCTTAAAGGAGAAATAAAGTGAGCAGGTCAATGGAGGTCCCAGAAAAGTATTTGACCATGTCAGACAAAACTCAAGAAAGTAAGTAGAAGAGCAAAAAGCGGGGAGGGGACTTGATAAAAGCATTAGTGGGCGATATTTTCAAGAATCCAAAGACATTTTATCGGTTTATTAAGGGTAAAAAGGTAACATGAGAAAGAATAGAGAGTATTAGGGATCGAGGATGCAACCTTTGCATAGAGCCAGATATGTCAAACGCGTACTATTTATTGGTCTTCAATTTGGAGAAGCAGTTCCTGGATTCGCTGTCTGTTCCTGCCAGAGTGAACTGAAGCAAATTGACACAGAAGCTGTGGAAGGATTGAATGTTGATGCAGGATAAAAAGTGGGCAAATCCCTCGATCTGGATGAACTGAATGTGGAAGGTGAGGGAGGAGATTACAGGCACTTAAGCTTAGTATTGTTTATTGTTTTGTCTCTGGCCAAAGAGGTGGTGTGATCGAACCAGAATCGAATATCTAATGTAGGTTCAACTTCCACACAGAGTGCTAGAAAAAAAAGCCATGGGATTAAAGACCACCAAGTCTCACATCAATGGGAGGGAACAATTGGAGAAAATTGTGAAGGTTTTTGAGGTTGGATCACTAAATATCTTTAAGGCTGAGATGGACAGATTTTTAAACAATACTTATGTGGAAAATGCAGGAAAATGGAATGGAAGGTTATCAGAATATATATACGCGAACTGAAAGGAAAAGCAGACTCAGCGAGCAGATGGGTATGCAGTCGCTAATATGTCTAATGGCAAACTTTTTGTAATAGCTTGTGTTCACTGGACAATCAACCTCTCTCCCACAGTTTGGAATGCAATCGATAGATTTAAGGAATTCATAAATGCAGTACTAATAGACAGAAAAGACCAAAGGACTGTGACAAGGTGGATTAGCTGTCGGGGCGAATATTTGCATCAGCGCAGTCACCACTGCTGGAAGGAAGACCTCAGCAAAACACCCCCCAAGTCCAAATATGGGCCTGATGTCAAAGAGTGCATAAGGCCCAAATGTTACATCAGTCTAGTGTCTCCCTCCTTCTCTCACCCAAACTAAACGTGGACTGGTCGATTGACGTTCTGTTAGTAGCTGAGTAGGTAGTAATGTTTTGGTCCGAGAGGGTTCATTACATAAGAGAAAGTGCTAGAACAGCTAAAAGGTCTTAAAATTTTTAAATCTGCTGGCCCCGATGGGCTACATCCTAGAGTTCTGAGGGAGGTGGCTGATGGAATAGCGGAGACGTTGCTTGAGATCTTTCAAAAGTCACTGGAGTCAGGGAAGTCCCGGATGATTGGAAGATCGCTGTTGTAACCCCCTTATTCAAGAAAGGATCAAGACAAAAGATGGAAAATTATAGGCCAATTAGCCTAATCTCGGTTGTTGGTAAAATTCTACAATCCATCATTAAGGATGAGTTTTCTAAATTATTGGAAGAGCAGGGTCAGATTAGAACAAGTTAACATGGATTTAGTAAGGGGAGTTCGTGCCTGACAAACCTGTTGGAGTTCTTTGAAAAGGTGACAAGTAGGTTAGACCGGAGAAACCCAGTGGATGTGGTTGACCTAGACTTCCAAAAGGCCTTTGATAAGGTGCCACACGGGAGGCTGCTGAGCAAGGTGAGGGCCCATGGTGTTCGGGGTGAGCTACTGGTATGGATTGAGGATGGGCTGTCTGACAGAAGGAAGAGAGTTGGGGTAAAAGGTTCTTTTTTGGAATGGCAGCCGGTGACAAGCGGTGTCCCGCAGGGTTCAGTGTTGGGGCCGCAGCTGTTCACGTTATATATGAATGATCTGGATGAAGGGACTGGGAGCATTCTAGGGAAGTTTGCCGATGATACGAAGTTAGGTGGACAGGCAGGGTAGTACTGAGGAAGTGGGAAGGCTGCAGAAGGATCTAGACAGTTTGGAAGAGTGGTCCAGGAAATGGCTGACAGAATTCAATGTGAGCAAATTCGAGGTCTTGCACTTTGGAAAAAAGAATACAAGCACGGACTACTTTCTAAACAGTGAGCTAATTCGTAAAACCAAAGTACAAAGGGATCTAGGTGTGCTAGTTGAGGATTCTTTAAAGTTAAACATGCAAGTTAAGTCCGTGATTAAGAAAGCGAATGCAATGTTGTCAATTATCTCAAGAGGGTTGGAATATAAAAGCACCGTTGTGCTACTGAGACTTTATAAAACTCTGGTTAGGCCCCATTTTGAGTACTATGTCCAGTTTTGGTCCCCACACCTCAGGAAGGACATACTGGCACTGGAGCGTGTCCAGCGGAGATTCACACGGATGATCCCCGGTATGGTAGGTCTAACATTGAGGAATGGCTGAGGATCCTGCGATTGTATTCATTGGAGTTTAGAAGATTAAGGGGAGATCTAATAGAAACTTATAAGATAATACATGGCTTCTAGAGGGTGGACGCTAGGAAATTGTTTCTGTTAGGCGAGGAGACTAGGACCCGTGGACACAGCCTTAGAATTAGAGGGGGCAAATTCAGAACAGAAATGCGGAGACATTTCTTCAGCCAGAGAGTGGTGGGCCTGTGGAATTCATTGCCACAGAGTGCAGTGGAGGCTGGGACGCACAAGCAATTAAGGGCTACGGGGGGAATGCGGGTAAGTGGAGTTTAAATGCCCATCAGCCATGATTGAATGGAAGAGGAGACTCGATGGGACTAATGGCCTTACTTCCGCTCCTATGTCTTAACGTCTTTTCGTCTTATGATTCAGTGAGCAGCAACTCACCACAAAGTACAGGTAAGCTCAGGTAAAGTCCTTTTAACGCTTGTCTGGTAACAGTTGAGCTGGCTGTTAGGGCAGTTGCACATTCCTCCTGCAGGATGTGGAAGCTCAGGGAGATTTCCACCGTCCCTGATGACTACACGTATGGGCAGTGCAACCAGCTGTAGCTCATGGGGGACCATGTTCGGGATCTGGACCTGGCTGCTTTCCGGATCACCCAGATACAGAGCACTTCAAAGATAAGAGCTTCAGCGAGGTGGCCACACCTAAGTCCCTTCCTTAGCCAAGTTTCTGTTAAGACTATAATATCCCAGTCCCATGTAAAGCTCCACGCGCTGAGTTCATCAGTCTTACCTGTCAGCCCCGTTTGATTTAAAAAACGCAATTTAATCCAACAGGCGTTCCTTGCTTCCTGTCGTGTTCCAGGCAGAGAGTAGCTGGGCGAACACCAGGAATGGCGAAGGGAGTAGGCAGGGAGTGCAGGAATCCCCTGTGGCCATTCCTCTCGAAAACAAGTATATCATTTTGGATAATGATTTTGTTTGTTTTGGGAGATGGGTGATGGGTGTCAGGAAATGACCGTTCAGGGGAAAGCAGCAGTAGCCAGGTTGGTTGCACTATGATTGGCTCTGGGGAGCAGCAGGAAAGGATAAAGTTAAACATGGTCTGAGGTATAGGTGATTCGATTGTTAGGGGGACAGATCGGAGATTCTGTGTCCTCAAACGGGAAACCAGGATGGTATGTTGCCTCTCAGGTGTCAGACTCCAGGATGTCTCCAATCGGCTGCAGAATATTCTCGAAGGGGAGGGTGATCAGCCAGACGTCATTGTGCACGTTGGCACAAATGACACAGGTAGATATAGGAATGAGGTCCTACAGAGTGATTACAGAGAGCTTGGAGAAAAGTTAAAAACCAGGACCTTGACAGTGGTAATCTCCAGATTATTTCCAGTGTCTTGAACTAGTGAAGGTAAGAATAGGAGGAAATGGCAGATAAATATGTGACTAACAAATCGATGCAATGAGGAGGCATTCAGATTTTTAGATTATTGCGATCTTTTCTGTGACAGAGTTGACCTGTTCAAGAGGGACAGGTGGCACATGCAATGTATGGAGGACCAACAATTTGGCAGACAGTTTTAACTGTGCAACACGGGAAAGTGTAAACTAGATTAGCGGGGGGGGTGGGGGGGGGGTGGTGAGTTATCCTCAAGATCATGGAGGAAAGTGCAAGGCTGGAAGGATACAGTAATCAGAAACAGTAAGCTGGAGAGACAGTTCAGGATGGAACACTATAGGGAGCAAGGAATGCCTGCTGGATTAAATTACATTTATTTCAATACAAAAGAGCTGACCGGTCAGGCCGGTGAACTCAGGGCATGGATAGGTACGTGGGGCTGGGATATTTTAGCCATTACAGAAACAAGGCTAAAGGAGGAATAGGACTGACAGCTTAATGTACCAGGGCAACGTGCGTTAGGAGGGACAGAGGTGGTGGAAGGAGGGGAGTGGGCGTTGCATTTTGGATTAAGACGAGTATCACAGCAGTGATCAGAGATGATCTATATAAAGGATCTACCAGTGAGGGTTTGTGGGTGGAGCTAAGAAATAGGAAGGGGATGTGACACTATTGGGTTTGTACTATAGATCCCCAAATAGTCAATGGTAATTAGAGGAACAAATATGCAGGGAGGGAGGGGAGACTTGCAGGAACAATAGTGTTGTCATAATAGGGGTTTTAATAGGGCAGACTGGGACTGCCAGAACATGAAGTGATTTGATGGAATGAAATTCCATTAAGTGTGTCAGGAAAGTTTCTTCAAACATTATATAGAGAAGTGGGAAAATTTGACCTACCCTTAAGAAATAGGGCAGGACAGGTGACGGAGTTGACAGTGGGTGAGCAATTTGCGACAAATAACCATAGTTCTATTAATTTTCAAATGGTTATGGAAAGTGAAGATGAAACTGCTCCACACATTCAAGTTCTAAATTGTGGCAAAATGAATTTTGATGGATTTATACAGGAGCTTGTAGGGTTGGTTGGAGTAGTTTGTTTGTTGCAGGCAAAGGAAACTCTGGCAAATAGGAGACAGCTAGAGTTCAAAATCTACAGTATATGTTCCTGTGAGCGTGAAAGGAAAGTTGTAAGGAATGGGGAAACCTGAATGATAAGAATTATTGAGGCTTTGACCTGAAAAAATGTGGAGGTGTGGCTCAAGTCCAGGCAGGTGCAATCAATGGAACTCCTGGAGGTTTATAAGTGATACAGGACTTTACTGAAGACGGAAATCAGGACAGCAATAAAGGGCTATGAGATAGCCTTGGCTGAGAAGATCAGGGTGAATTCAAAGAGGTACTTTAAGTATATTAAAGGAAAAGCATTCACTATTGAGAAAATAGGACCACTCAAAGACCAAAGTGAACACGTATATGTGTCACCATAAGAAATGTGCGATGCCCTCAACAAATATTTCTGCTCCGTGTTTAACGTGGAGAAAGACATGAATACTTGGGAATTTGAGGAAGTTGAATATGATATCTTACGGACAGTCCATATCACAGTAGAGTAGATACAGAATGCACTGGAATTTTGGAATTGCATAAATCTCATCGTCATTACGGGATATATTCAAGAACACTGCCAGGGGCGAGAGAAGAATTTGCGGTGGCCCTGGCTGATAATTTTGATCATCATTTACCAAAAGTGAGATCCCAGAAGACTGGGGGATTGCAAATGTTGTACCCTTACTCAAGAAGGACTGAAAAATAAAGCCAGACAACTATAGACCAGTAAGTTTAACATCCGTGGAAGGTAAATTACTTGAGAAGATTCTGAGGGATAAAATGCATTTGGAAAACTGGGTTTGATTAGGAATAGTAAGCATGAGTGGAAGCTCACGCCTGATGAATATGTTAAAGTTCTTTGATGACATGATCAGGAAGTTTGACTCGGGCGGGCCGGTAGACGTCGAAACGTATGGTGCTGAAAAAGCACAGCAGGTCAGGCAGCATCGGGGGGGGGGGGGTGCGAGACAATCGATGTTTCGGGCATAAGGCATTCATCAGTAATGCCAAAAACATCGATTCTCCTGCTTATCGGATGCTGCCTGATCTGCCGTTCTTTTCCAGTGTCCCACCTTTCGACTCTGATCTCCAGCATCTGCAGTGCTCACTTTCTCCAATGGTGGTAGAGTTGCATTACATGGATTTCAGTTACACCAGAACAAGATGAACCTTTTCAGCCCATGGAGCCTGATATACAGTAACAGAAGAAGACTTTTCAGTCCCTCAAGTCGATAGAACTAGACCCAGTTTAGATCATGTCGCGACAGTATCAGTCTATTCAGCTACTTCAAGTCAGTAACATAGGAAATGGAAGAGGCCACAAAATGACTGGAATATGGGGTATACTGGAATAACACCAGACCACATAGCCCCTCAGGCCTGCCCTTCAATTCAGGAAGGTCATGGCTGATATGTTCTTGGCCGGACTTTCTCTTTCATGCCCAATTCTTTGTAGCCCTCAACTCCCTGACGTGTCAACATCCATTAACACCACCCGCGACCTCAAACGTTTCAGTGATGTAGCTGTCTGGAATAAAGAGGCCCCAAAAGTCACTACCCTCTGAGAGAAGGAAACACTCCCCACACATATACTTTGGCCTATTGACATGAACAAAAGTTATGAACACAACGTCAGAGTGACTGGCCCTGACATCACGGCAGGATTTGACTGAGCAAGGTGTCAAGGAGCTTGAACAAAATTGAAATCTCCACTGTTTGGGTCATTCAGAACACAATGTGGCTGGTGGAGATCGATCCTCTCAGTCCCTGGATATCTCTGCAGGCGATCCTCAGGGAAACTTTCTCGACATAAACAACTTCAGCTTGTCTTTCCCTCTATCATATGATCAGAAGTGGGGATGTTCAGTGAAGATCACACAATGTTCAGAAATCGCGTCTCCTCTTCAGCTGCTAAATAATAAAGAACAGAAAGCATTCAAACTTTTGCTGTTAAAGTGCCGGCAACATTCATGTAACAGTGCGATCAGGCTCTGCACATTTCATGGTTAAAAGAAAGAAGCTCATGCAACATCTCAATCTGGTTTTACAGGAATGTGAGAAAGTCACTCAACCCATCACAACTATTGGATAAGAAGAGACACAGCCCATTCACTTTCTCTGGCCGACTCCACAGGAAGAGATTTTGAAAAAAAAATCCGCAAACGTTCGAATCCAAAGTAGACATATAAGAGGCTGAAGATTGCAACAAGCCAGTCAGCATCAGCAGGTGGAGAAGACAACGCCTTGGGTATAACCCTTCTTCAGGACTGCGGGTACTGTAAAGGGGCTAAAGATAAAGGGATGGGGCGAGAGAGGAGGAGGCAGGGTGGTGAGGTGGGGATAGGTGAACGCAGGTAAAAGGATACGATGGGAGAACTGAATCTGGGTGATAGCTGGAAGAAAGGTTGATCACATGAATGGAAAGGGAGGGGGAGGGGCTGGGAAGGGAATTAGTGGATTAGAAGAAAGGTTACCTGAAATTGGAGAACTCAGTGTTGTGTGGCTTGCTACGTTTTTCCAGGCCTCTGCCTGTCTGCTATTACAGAGGAAGATAAAGAGTCTTGTCAGTACATCACACTGTTAAGCGGGAAGCAAGGGTCGCCCAGTAATGTCCATGAACCTTTTCCCTGGGTCCAGGAGGAGGACATTCACCCCCTCGGAACACTAATTCATGAAAGGAAAAGGCCATTCAACCCCTCCAGACTGTAACACAAAGGAAGATGTCACTGATGCTCCAACATGACAAATCAATGAAGCATAGACTGCGCAGACAGACTGCTTCATTGTGTTCTTCCTGGCTTCATTGCTAATGGTACAAACGTGTTACATTTACAATACCATGGTTTGCTGAGAGTGAGGAGGGACAGCGGATGGTTTATGCCAAGTCTCAAGGAGGCATCTCCCACCGCAGAGAAGACAGGCTCGTGTTCTGCATGGAGGTCAGAAGCTAGTGGTAATGGCAAACTCTATCAGAGTGTGGATGCTTACAGATTTTGTGAACAACTTGACGTCAGCACAGGATTACACACCAGCTGCACGTTGAGACAGTGAGTGTTCATTCAGAACCTGGTGCTCTCGTTTAACGAATATGAGGTCCCACTCAAGTAAATGTAGTATCATAGAGTCCGACAGAATGGAGACAGGCTATTCAACCCAAACTGATCTATGTTGGCCAAAATGTCCATACATGCTAACCCCATTTCCCTATACTTTTCCCGTATCAGTCTAATCATTTCCTTTCTATATAATTGTGAAAGCATCTATTATGAAAAAACACATCTTTCAGATAACGCTATCAGTGTTCTGTTTTGAAAATAATGATTGTTGATCCATAACCCTCAAGTTTTAATACAAACACCTTTTTTTTGTAGATTATTTCCTTCACAGTCTCCTCATGATATCATCACCACACGGATTAGTCCAGTGAAACACCTTTACACTGACTCTCTGTGGCAAGGTGATCATTCATTATAAAGGAGAGATAATCTGCACACAGGCCCCAAGTACTTTCTGAACGACACTCATCGACGGCAGGAATGTGCCTTCACTGCTATACTTGATTCATTTTGCAATGAAGGACAGTATGCAATTTACTGTTATGATTACTTGCTGCCTGGTATGAATTCTGTTCGTGACTCATGATGAAAGACACCCCGCTCATTTTCGCCAAGGGCTCTTCCAATCCTCTAATCTTCTAATAAATACAACATTAAGAAGGATGGTATGTTTTGCAAAATCATCCCTTAGCCTCAAGAACAGCTGTGCTTCAATCACAGCCACACCACATCAACATCACTATTGCCAGTGGCGATGGTTGGAGATCCTGGGAAGGTGAATTCTATGTGGTATTATTTCCAGTTTATTAATCCAGGGACCCAGGTGCTGACACCCACCACGGCAAATGGTGGAATTTGAATTCAATAAAGTTTTTTGAAAGTATGAAACCATTGTCAATTGTTTGAAAATCCTACCAAGCATTCTAATGTCCTTCAGGGAATGAAATTTACCACCTTCAGCTGGTTGGGCTTACATGGGACTCCAGGAATGCATTTGACTCTCAATTGCCCTTTGAAATGGATACGCCAGCCACTCAGTTATATCACTCACTACAAAGTCTCAAAGAAATGAAAGCACACGGTCCTCAGCACTGACTATTTACAGCCCACGGACTGCAGTGGGTCGGAAAGGCAGCTCACCAACACCATCTCATGGACAATGATGAAAGGAAATTTAATACTGGCCCAGCATCCCACTAATGAATAAATGAAGATAATGAATACACACAGGGAAGAGAGACAAAGAGGCATAGCTCACTTTAAACAGTGACTTTGGTGTATACCCAGCATGGGTATGATTTTCAATAATATGGAAACAAAATAAAAATAAATAAGATTAATATCGTTTTATTTCCATTCCAGCTGATCATCAACAATCCCTTAGTTTGAACATAGAACATAGAACATTTCAGTGCAGTACAGGCACTTCGGCCCTCGATGTTGCGCCGACCTGTCATACCAATCTGAAGCCCATCTAACCTACACCTTCCATGTACGTCCATATGCTTGTCCAGTGACGAGTTAAATGTACTTAAAGTTGGCGAATGTAGAAATGTACTTAAAGTTACCGTTGTAGGCAAAGCATTCCATACCCTTACTACTCTCTGAGTAAAGGAACTACCTCTGACATCTGTCCTACTATCTATCACCCCTCAATTAAAAGCTATGCCCCCTCGTGCTCGCCGTCACCATTCTTGTTAAAAATGTCTCCCTGTCCACCCTATCTAACCTTCTCATTACCTTATATGTTTCTATTAAGTCACCTCTCCACCTTCTCCTCCCTAACGAAAACAGCCTCAATGCCCTCAGCCTTTCCTCGTAAGTCCTTCCCTCAATACCAAGCAGCATCCTAGTAAATCTCTCCTGCACCCTTTCCAAAGCTTCCACTTCCTTCTTATAATGCGGTGACCAGAACTGCGGCCGCACCAGAGTTTTGTACAGCTGTAGTATAACCTCATGGTTCCGGAACTAGATCCCTGTATTAACAAATGCTAAAACACTGTGTGCCTTCTTAAGAACACTGTCAACCTGGGTGGTAGCTTTCGGAGATCTGTGTACCTGGACACCTCGATCTCTCTGCTCATCTACACTAGCAAGAATCTTACCATTAGTTCAGTACTTTGCATTCCCGTTGCTGCAAACAAAGTGAATCACCTCACATTTGTCCGCATTAAACTCCACTTGCCACCTCTCAGCCCAGCTATGCAGCTTATCTATGTCTCTCTCTGTGACCTACAACATTTTTCGTCACTATCCACAACTCCACCGATCTTAGTGTCGTCTGCAAATTTACTAATCCACCCTTTTACGCCCTCATCCAGGTCGTTTATAAAAATGACGAACAGCAGTGGACCCAACACCGACCCCTCCGGTACACCACTGGGAACTGGACTCCAGGATGAACATTTCCCATCAACCACACCCTCTGTCATCTTTCAGCAAGCCAATTACTGGTCCAATCTACTATATCTCCCACAATCCCATTCCTCCGCGTTTTGTCCCCCGCCCACTGTGGGGAACCTAATTGAGCACCTTGCTGAAATCCATATACACCACATCAACTGGTTTACTCTCATCTACCTGTTTGGTCACCTTCTCAAAGAAGGTTTGCTTCTTGTTCTCTCTCCCTCTCTTTATCTATTCAACTCACTCCTTCTCCCCATGCAACAAACGTTCTTTTATCTCTCTCTTTCTCTATCTATTCAAATTTCTCCTTCTCCCCTTCATAATAGACATCACTGTCACCAATATCAATCACTATATTTTCAAGCTGTTTTCAGTTATGATGTATGGGCAGTGGGCACGAAATGTCAATTCTACTTTTCCCTCGACCTAAGGGTGCAAAATCTGGTAAGTCTCTGTGCCAGTTTTTCGACTTTGTTTTGTTTCTGATCTCTTGCATCATTCTTTATTTTATTTAAATTTCTATATTGTTACAACATGGGATATCTGCATCGCTGGTAAGAGCAGCATTTAATGACCTCACCAAATGCTCTTTACTGTGAGGTCATTCCTTCAGGCAGTAAAGAGCCAAGCTCATTGCTGTGGGTCTGACATCAGTCTGAAGCCAGACCAGGTAATAATGTTAGATTTCTTTACCAAAGAACATCAGTGATATAGACAAACGTATTGACAAAAAGCTGTGCTATTATTGTTGATATTACTAAAATTAGCTTTAACTTCCAATTCTTGTCATATGAATTGAAGTTCTGACATCATCTGAGGTAGGATTTGAAACAATGTATTTCGTGTAGTCACCTGGGCCTCTGAGTTACATGTCCAGCGACATTGCTTCTCTGACACACTGTGCCTGTTATGAACTTTGTTTCTGAATTTTACCACGGCGAAGATAATGGTTTATTTAAGGCCTGCACTGGCGTCAAGGTGGGGACTGTAAATATTATGGATCTGGTATTGGGGATGTTTCGTGATGGAGAGAATACCGGAAAATAAATGAATTCAAGGCAAAAGATAATTTATGATGGTGAACAGTCTAGTTCTCAGTTAAAAATCACACAACATCAGGGTATAGTCAAACAGGTTTAATTGGAAGCACACTAGCTTTCAGAGCGACACGCCTTCATCAGGTGATAGTCACTATCACTTGATGAAGGAGTGTGGCTCCGAAAGATAGTGTGCTTCCAATTAAACTTGTTGGACTATAAGCTGGTGTTGTGTGATTTTTAACTTTGTACACCCCAGCCCAACACCGGCATCTCCAAATCAAGTCTAGTTCTCAGATGGTTGTGAGGACTGGGGTGTTGGGTGGCTCGAAAGTTTATGGTAATGAATGGAATTTGTATTGAAAACTGAAGACAGTAGTTTCTGTCTTTGTCAAATATAGGTAACAGAAATAGCAATGAAGTTCAGCATAGTTTATGGGATTAATAAATGGATACAGATGGAGAGACTTACCAGGAACACCAACAATAGCGAGCATGGGATAGTAACCCGCCTGGATAATCAACAGTACACCTTCGATCCGCTCTGGTAATGTTGACCAATACTACGAAAGATAGAAAAGACCGAAGGATAAACTCCTGTCCATTGTTGCAACATTCCAGTCTAATGTTCTCAGATTCTGATCCATTAGTGTAACAATCCAAAATCCTCACAGATGTTTATCACTCCTCTTCCCGCCTCTACAGCTGCTGATCCCCGATAGTGTTGGAGGTGATGCATCTGCTGCTACAATGGGACAAAGCATTGCAAGAAGCCCCTTACTAATAGAAGAGGAAAACCATCCAGTGACGCGATCGGAATCCATGGAGACTGTCATCAATCACAGTCACTGAACAAACAGATCAGTTAGCTCCTTTCAGTGTGGTACATTTCAGATCACAAAAACAACTGGACTGGATTGAATGCTGGCATTGCAGTATATTGGTCACATCTCCCATCACCAATTGCTCAAGTGAAGTTAGTTATGAGGGAGAATGATGGATATTTTCTTATCGCAGGCTAGATGATTCTGGTGTGTTGTTCATTTGCAATGCTGTAACCACCTGAACCTCCCACCATCACCTCCAAAAACACAATCTCGATATTGGGGTTAGCGTGCTCCCCTCCACTAGAACAAGCCCCAAGTAATAGATTTGCAGTGGGCAGGAAGTGTGGATTTGCCTGGGCATTCCTCTAATTGCTCTCATAAGGCAAATTCGTATCTTCAACGCACAATGCGCTTCACCTTAATACACTTTATTGGATTCAAAACAGTAAGACTTAGATTATTTGAATTCAGTCCATAGTGAAATGTGGTATTTTGGCACAAAGCTGGTCCCTTTACAAGGTTATATTGTTGGTGATTCTTTTTAAAGAGGTTCTAAGTGACCAATATGTCTGAATTCTAAAAGGTTTATTGGCGTCCTTTTGTTTATCCATAAAAATAATGCCGTAGGCAAGCAACTTTTACGTCTTTGAAAAGAAGTTTGAATAATCAAGAAGACGTGGCCAGCTCTCTAGTTGGACAGGTCGGTTCAGTCTGGGATTAGTTGAGTGAGCTGAAAATGTGCTGCTGGAAAGGAGCAGCAGGTCAGGCAGCATCCAAGGAGCAGGAGAATCGACGTTTAGGGCATGAGTCCTTCGTCAGGAATCCGAAAGAAGGGTTCATGCCCGAAACAGCGTTTCTGCTGCTCCTTGGATGCTGCCTGACCTGCTGCACTTTTCCGGCAACACATTTTAGGCTCTGATCTCCAGCATCTGCAGTCCTCACTTTCTCCGATTAGTTGAGTGAGGGTCACTGTTGAAATTGTTTGCTCCCCCCTCCTTCTGCCCTTCTGACTTCATAACCTGTAAGCCAGAAGCCTATAGACAATGTTTCAGGAATCTAAGGACGTATCCTGGTCAAAACTATTTTGCGTTTGAAAGGATCAAACAAAGTAATTTTGATAGATTGATAAGAGCTTTAAAAATCAAGCAAATCTACGATGCTCGTCGAGAGACAATTAGTTTGGTGGAGTCCAAAAATGCTTGCCAAAAAGTGGAAACTCATTTGGAAGAGCAGAGAGTTGAAACAGCAAGGTTAGCAGCTGAAGTAGTTGATGATTATGAATTGACCCATACAACACTGTTTGGCTTCCAGAATCAATTTCAGCCCATGAGGGGTAGAAATTGGGCCAATGATAAATCCTCACGTGGAAAGGGAAAGGAAGATCACAGTGAAGATCATAAGAACAACTTACTATAGGATAAAAAGGAAACCCGTGAAGAGCACAATAAAGTTAGAAAAGCTCCGGTGTTTTTATTGCAATAAGTTAGGTCACATGAAATCATTCTGTTGGTTGGCTAGGGAAAATAAAACAGATGTAGGAAAACAGGATAAGCCTGGGAGTTTTGTTGGAGCAGCAACAGAAAGCACAGTGGAAGCTAGAAAGCTGCATCAGAGTGTCCGGTTTATTGGAGGTTGGTTACAGAGGATGTGCCGAAACTGCTTATAAAATGTACCGACCAAGTTTATTCATATAGTCCGGGAGTCGCAGGTCAAGAAAATGCGATATTAAGGGACACAGGATCCTCTCAGTATGTGATTCGAAAGATGAGGAGATAAGTACTCTGGAAGGATTATTTCCAGAAAAGGTACTGCTAAAGGAAACTCATGGTGAGACTGAAAGCACAAAATTACGTAAAGTAAGTGCAGAATGTCAAGAAGAGTGTGGAGAAATTGTGGTAGGAGTGGTGGACACACTGTCAGCTCCAGGAAGACAAATTGTCTTTGCGAAGTATATAGCTGATTTACCTGTAGAAATACTACCTACTCTGATTGAAAAGCCAGCAGAGACACAGGCAACTGAAGCAATGCAGGAGTCTTCTCCTGTAATCTTTCCAGATTGTGGGGTAACAAGATCTCAAGGTCACCAGTTGAAACCAGCGAGATCAAAAATGTAAAGAGAAGGAAGCTGAAGTGGCATCAGCAGACACTTTATTCCATCAGTTAGTTGAGACAAAACAGGAGCAAACAGGGTCTCATGCAATATTTCTTAGCTCAACTAAACTAATTAAGTTACAGCAGAAAGATGAAAATTTAAAGCTGTTGTAACAAAAAAGTTTGCACATTCGGTGTTCTGAATGTATTACGGTTTGTTATTACAAATTATGTCCTAATGAGGAAATGTAGACTATCAAATAATCAAGGAGAGGAGAAATGGGCATTAATGCATCAAATTGTATTGCTAATGCAGTATAGAATGGTGGTGTTTTGAGTGGCGCATGTGTGCCCACCTAGAGGTCATTTATGAGTGATGAAAACAACGGCTGAAATACAAAGACATTTTTGCACACCTGGACTGCACCAGCATGTCGTTGAAGTTTGCCAGGTGTGGCATAGATGTCATGAAATTGGAAAATCACAGGTGGTAATAAAACCTGCACCTTTAATAATTATTCCTGCATTTGAGGAACCTTTTACAAGAGTCTTAATTGACTGGTTAGGTCGCCAACCTCAAACAATAAAATGGGAATCTGTACTTCTTTTTATTAATGGATGTATCAACTAGATTTCCAGAGGCCATTCCCGGATGCAATATCACAGTTAAAAGGATTGTAGAGGAATTACTCTTAAAAAAAAAAGATACGGTCTACCAATATAGATACAGTGAGATCAAAGTACAAACTTCACATCCAAACTATTCTAGGAAGATAAGGGCCGCTTAGGAATAAAGGAATTCAAATCTACTGCGTCCCATGCAAAATCGCAGAGAGCAATAGAAAGGTGACATCAAACACTAAAGACCATGTTGAGGGCTTATGGTCAGGATTATCCTGATGATTCGGGTAAGGGAATTCTCTTTGTACTTTTTGCTATCAGAGATGCATCAAATGAATGCACCAAATTTAGTCCATTGGGAATCAAGTGAGAAGAACATTAAAATTGGTTGAGGAGAAATTAGTAGATCAGAATTCAAAGACCACACATTTGGAATGGGTCTCAAATTTTAGGGAACGAATAATAGAGCTGAGGAGTTGACTTGTCAGAATTTAAAATTATTGCAGCATGCAATGAAACAGGAAGCCGATAGGAAATCAAAAATTTTGAATTTTGCTATTGGGGATAATGTATTAGTGTTACTTCCAGTAATAGGTGAACCTTGAAATGCAAGGTGTAGTGGACCTTATCAAATGCAAAGGAAATTGAGTGAGGGTAATTTGTTAGGAACTCCAGACAGAAAGAAATCTCACAGAGTGTGTCATGTGAATATGCTCAACAGGTATTTTGACAGGGAAGGAAAGCAAGAGGAGAAGGTGTTAATGATAACAACAAAGAAGGAAGAACCAATTCAGAGGATTCATCCCAACACCATCGACCTCCTACTGTCAAGCCAATTTTGTAACTGCATTGACTTTGTGATAGTCCACACACAACCGTTGGGCGCTTTCTGGCTTTGGCACCGTGGTTCAGGGTGAGTTCCAGTCACTGTAACTATCGTTGGTGCCAATATGCACCAGACAACTGGCTGTTCACCCTCCCCGCTTAGAATGCTCTGCAGTCGATCGGTGACATCCCTGCCCCGAGCACCTGGGAGGCAACAAACCACCACTTGTTGCCTTCTTACAGAAAGCCAGCTTCTAATCCAAACTGTGAAATCACCCTCAATTCCATGCTTCTGCATTTTCTCCAACAGCCTATCATGTGGAACCTTATCAAAGGCTTTACTGAAGTCCATGTATACCACATCAACTGCCGTCCCCTCATCTACATGCTTGGTCACCTTCCCAAAAAACTCAATGACATTTGTGAGACACGACCTGCCCTTGATGAAACTATGTTGACTATCTGAAATCAAATTGTTGCTTGCTAGATGATTATAAATCTTATTTCTTATGATCCTTTCCAAAACTTTTCCTACAATAGACATAAGGCTCACTGGTCTATAATTACCTGGGTTGTCTCTACTGCCCTTCTTTAACAAGGGCACAATATTTGCAAGCCTTCAGTCCTCTGGTACTAAACCTGTAGACAATGACAACTCAAAGATCAAGCAGCACAGAAATAACGTGCTCATTGTGGTTTCCGATAGGTCACCATGTGGAGATGGTGCTGTTGTGGAAATGTCACTGGATTAGTAATCCTGACCAGGCTAATGATCTGGCAGCTGGTGGAAGTTAAAATCAATTAATAACAGATTGAGAATTAAATGCTGGTGTCAGGAATAGCGACCTTGAAGCCAATGTCGATGGGAAACACCAGTTTCCTTCCCGAATGTACTTTCAGGAAGTGAATCTCCTGCACTTCCTTGGTCTGGCCTAAAAGTGACTCCAGACACACAGACGTGTGATAAACTCTTCAATGGTCTCTAAAACAGAAAAGCAAGACACTCCAATGTATCAATGTACCCCGAGGTTTGGAAGGATAAAACCAACAGAAAACTCGGTGTCAGACAAGGGAATGGGAAACACAGTCCTGTTGACACTGCAGAGATCTCCTTTTTAACATCTGAGAGCTTGTAACAGTTGTATTCCAACTGTCTCCAGATCGCTTTAGTGTCCAGAAATTCTTATTTATATTCGGTGCCCTGACTTTCACAACCTTATGTGGGAGAGAACGCCCCAGGTTCACCAGTCTCTGAGTACAGACATTTATTCACATCTCAATGCAGAGTAACCTGCCTGTACATAATACTGTGGCCCCTTGTTTTTGACATCCAAGCCAAGGAAATTATCAGCTCTACTTCCAATCTGTCCGAGTTTTATATATTTCACTGAGATCTCCACTCATTTTCCTAAACCTCATGGAATACAGCCCCAGTCACCCCAAACTCTGCTCCCACAACAAGCCTGTCACCTAAGAGATCAGTCTGGTCATCCTGCACAGCACTCCGTCAATGTCAGGTTTGTCCTTTATGAAGTGAGGAGATGAAAATTGCACACAACACTGCACAATGTTCAAGATGGGGTCTCACCAAGGTCCTGTCCAGCTTCAGTACGATACCCATACTCCTGGACTCAAATCCCCCTGAAGTGATGGTCAATGCACCATTTATCTTCCTACCTGCTTCCTTTGCTGTAATATTGCTGTCAGTGACTGGTGTACAGGGAGATCCAGATACTTTTTAATATTACAGCTCCCCACTTGGTGGGTTCACGCACACTGGTCAGCATGCCAATGCCATTTCCAGCATTGATTTCTAGGTTAAGGACTCACTGCCCTGCACTGACCTCGGAGATCTGCACAGAAGAAACAAAAAACGAGCATAAATATCTTTAAAGATCAATATGTTTCAACTAATCCCTTTTCAAATGATAGGATGCTGTTCTAGTGATCCCCCACCAAAGTACACACCGTCACATCCACCCCCATTTCTCTCCATCTGCCAGGTATTTGTCCAGTCACTCCACTTGTCTCAATCACCTTGGAGCTTTTTTTGCATTCTCCTCACCCACTCACAATCCGACCTCATTTAGTGCTGTCAACAGACTGGGAAAAATTGCATTTCATTCCCTCAACTAAATTTTTGGCATGCATTGGGAATAGTAAGGGTCCAAGCACCAATCCCTAGAACACGCCATGATCGTTTACTTCAAAACATATTGCTTTATTCATGTTCACGGTTTCCTGTCAGCTCTCCTATTCTAAAACCATGTTCGTATTTTAGCCCCAATCCTGTAGCATTTGACTTTGCACAATAAGCCAGAGTCTGTACCATTATCTTTCTGAAAATTCAAATGCATTGCATCCATTGATTCTCCGTATGTATCAATTAATCCGTTTCTCAAATATGATTCTCATTTCAAATTGACCCATTGCAGAAGAGCTCGGAGCGTCAGTAAGATCATGGCCTCAGCTCCACTTACCCGCCCACTCATCATAACCTTTTGTTCCTTTACTGCTCAAAAAATTATCTATCTGAGCTTCAAAAACATTCAATGATAAAGCCTCAACTATTTTACCTGGCAGGGAATTCCACAGATTTACAACCTTCTGGGGCAAGAAGTTCCTTCGCAGTTCAATGCTAAATCTGCTCCACCTCATTTTGAGTTTTTGTCCTCTTGTCCTAGTTTCACCTGCTACTGGAATCATCCTCTTTATTTCCATCTTATCTATTCCCTTTCCAATAATATCTGTTTATATCTGATCCCTTCTGATTCTTTCAAATTCCAATCAATATATAATTCCAGTCTACTCAGTCTCTCCTCATACACCAAACGCCTCAACTCCGGAACCAACCTAGCAAACCTCCTCTGCATCTACTGTAGTGCCAGGATATACTTTCTCAAGTAGGGAGACCAAAACTGCACACAGTATTGCAGATGTGACCTCTCCAGCACTCTGTACAGCAGCAACATAATCTCCCTGTGTTTAAACTCAATCCCTTTCTCAAAAAAGTACAACATTCCATTTGACGTGATAATAATCTGCTGCACCTGCAGACCAACTTCTGTGATTCATGCACAAGGACACTCAGGTCCCTCTGCACAGACGCCGTCTTTTTTTACTGTTATTCTGACCAAAATAGATGACTTCACATTTATTATAATTGTACTCCATCTGCCAGAACTTTGCCCAATCACTTAAACTATTTATGTTGTTTTGTAAAGTTTATCAGTCCTCTGCACATTTACTCTGCCACTCATTTCCATATCATCTGCAATCTTTGAGACATTACACGTGGTCCCCAACACTAAATCGTCGATGTAAGCTGTGAATAATTGCGGTCCTAGCACTGATCCCAGAGGCACACCAGTAGTCATTGATCAGCAACCAGAAACTCACTCATTTAATCCCACTCTATGTTTCCTGTTAGTTAACCAATCCTCTACCCAATGTGAATACATTACCCATAACGCCACGCATCTTTCCCTTATGCAGCAGCTTTTTTTTTTTCTTTGGCAGCACTGTGTCGAATGCCTTTTGTAAATATCGGTACACCACATGTTCTGGGATCACCCTGGTCATAATGTCTTCATAGATTTCCAAAACATTTGTTAATCATGACCTGCCTTTCATGAACTGATGCTGTGTCTGTCCAACGGAACAATTTCTAACTCGATGCATTGCTATTTTTTCCTTGCTTACGGATTGAAGTATTTTCCCCACGACACATGTTAGGCTAACTGGTCTATAATTCCCCACTTTTTTCGACACTTTTTAAACAATGGTGTCTGATTTCCTGTTTTCTAATCTGCTGGAACTGCACTAGAGGCCAGTGAATATAGAAAAATTCCACAAATGCATTTGTTATTTCTTCCAGCACCTCTGCTAGTATCCTTGGATGCATTCCATCAGGGCCAGGAGACTTATCTACATTTAGATCCATTAGCTTGCCCAACACGATCTCTCTTGTGGGAATGGCAGTTTCCACGTCCTCAAATACCTTCCTCTCTTTGACAATTCTGGCACGTTATTGGTGTCCTTCACTGTGAAAACCGAATAAATATCTGATCAATTCCTCGGCCATTTCCTCACTGAATCCCCCTTCTCACCCTCTAAAGGGCCAATGGTTAACTTAACCATTCTTTTCATTTCATATATTTTTAGAATCTTTTGCTGTCTGTTTTTTTTTTATATTCTGAGGTAGTTTACTCTCATAATCTATCTACCTGATTTTTTTTTTTTTAGATTACATTACAGTGTGGAAACAGGCCCTTCGGCCCAACAAGTCCACACCGACCCGCCGAAGCGAAACCCACCCATACCCCTACATTTACCCCTTACCTAACACTACGGGCAATTTAGCATGGCCAATTCACCTGACCCTGCACATCTTTTGGACTGTGGGAGGAAACCGGAGCACCCGGAGGAAACCCACGCAGACACGGGGAGAACGTGCAAACTCCACACAGTCAGTCGCCTGAGGCGGGAATTGAACCCGGGTCTCAGGCGCTGTGAGGCAGCAGTGCTAACCACTGTGTTTCAAGATAGTTTTATTTGTTGCTTTCTTTTAACATTTAAAATTTTCCCAATCTTCTAGTTTCCCATTGGTCTTTGCCATTATTTATGCCTTTTATTTTATTTTGATAGCCTCCCTTATTTCATGAGATATCCACGGCAGATTACTCTTTTCCGACAATCCTTCCATTTCACTGTTATATGTTGGTGCTGACCATTTGGAAAAACTGCTTTGAAAGCCTGCCACTGTTCATCAATGGTTCCACCTTAAAGTCTTTCCTTCCAGCCTCCTTAGCCAACTCCTCCCTCATCCTATTGCATTCTCCTTTGTTTCAGCACAGGACCCTGGCATTGGACTTTATCTTCTCACCTTCCATCTGTATTCTAAATTCAACCATACTATCAGTCCCACTAATATCTCTCAAAACACTTATTTACTAATTTCATTCTTTTTCTCTCGTGACTTAGGCTTTCCAGTTTTGCCGGGATGATTTGATCTGTTCGGTTTGTTTTCATCTGTGAAGACTGGACTGAAGTAATTGCTTCATAGTTCTGCTATTGCCTTGTTCTCTATTCTCCTTCCTCTGGGGTCAGACTGTAACAAAGTCTGCACGTGTTTTCTCTAACTTTTCCATTGACATTTCACTCTTATAATTCTTATAAGATTCTCTTCAGAAACCCATCAATTCGTGTCAACGCCATACAATCACTGGAGCATAGTCCATGTACCATCAGAAAAACATCATGCTCTACAGTAGTCCCACTCTCCGACATGAAGCTCATAGCTGTGAAAGTTATGACACTTCCAGACCTTGTCCAAGTCCTATTTAGAAGGTATGAGGTTACCATGACAACTCCACCTCAGGAAGTACTTTGCAGATCCCTACACCATCTGGGTGAAAAACATTCCGTAAATCTTCTCTAATCCTCAAACTCTTCACTTTAAAAGAGTTACCCTGTTCTTGCCTCTTTGACTAAATGGAACAGCTGCTCTTTATCCATCCTGTCCAAGCCCCTCATAATCTTATCTTTCTGAATCTCATCTCCCTCAGCCTTCTCTTCTCCAAAGTAAATAATCTAAGCTTATCCAGCCTCTCTTCATGGCTGATATGCTCAATTCCCGGGAACATCCATCTGAATCTCCTCTGCACCCCCTCCAGTGGAACCACATCCTTCCTGAAAATTGGCTCCCAGAACGCCACAAAATATTCCATCTAGGCCGAACCAAAGTCCTGTATAGCTCTTATAATCTATGTCCCGATGAATCAAGGCTATTTATTATTCACAATGCCTTCTTCACTCCACTATTACCCTGGCCAGTCACATCCAGGGATTTAGATTACATTACAGCGTGGAAACAGGCCCTTCGGCCCAACAAGTCCACACCGACCTGCTGAAGCGCAACCCACCATGCCCCTACATTTACCCTTACCTAACACTACGGGCAATTTTAGCATGGCCAATTCACCTGACCTGCACATCTTTGGACTGTGGGAGGAAACCGGAGCACCCGGAGGAAACCCACGCAGACACGGGGAGAACGTGCAAACTGCACACAGTCAGTCGCCTGAGGCAGGAATTGAAACCGGGGCTCAGGCGCTGTGAGGCAGCAGTGCTAACCACTGTGCCACCGTGCCGCCCACTACGCGACTCTCTGTGTGGAGTTTGCACATTCTCCCCGTGTCTGCGTGGGTTTCCTCTGGGTACTCCGGTTTCCTCCCACAACCCAAAAATGTGCAGGTTAGGTGGATTGAACATGCTAAATTGTCCGTAGTGTTAGGTGAAGCAGTAAGTGTAGGAGTATGGGTCTGGGTGGTATACGCTTCGGCGGGTCGGTGTGAACTTGTTGGGCCGAAGGGCCTGTTTCCACACTGTAAGTAATCTAATCTAATCTAAATATTTCGGAAGAGGGACACAGCCTGTTCCAGTACCTGAGGATTTTAAAATGGTGCTGAAGAATGGGTTTGAGTTCAATTGGGACACTGGTGTTTTCCTACCCACTCAAGTAGCCTGTATCAAAAACTAACATCCTGTTCGGAATCACACGTTCAAGACACACAAACATGGAAGTGAATCAACAAAACAGTTAGCAAAATCATCGGACCATGCATGTTGGGTTGGGGTGGGGTGGTGAATGCTGTGATGAACAACTGGCAGGAAATCATTGGAAAACTTGTTGTTTGTCAAAGGGAATACCTGTGAAGGAACCTATTATGCATCAGAGAAATAAGACCATTATAGCTGGAAATCTGAATTATAGTGAAGGAAAAGCTGTATCCATCTTATTGCTGCAGTAATAATGGTGGCAGTCAGCTGGAATATTGTCAGTAGTCTTCCTTTGTTCTTTAAACTAACACTGAATGGAACAGCTATTCATCTTGTCCCTAACCCTTATGGCCTTTTCACCTCTTCAACATTCCCTTTTGCAAAGAAATACCGAGCAAATTTATCCCCCCTTCATAGATTGAGTACTCTCTTGTCTTGTTACTTCTGACGTGCATCACTTCACATTTATCTGTGTTACACTTTATTGGGTATTGTTCTTGCCAGCTGAATAATCTGTTTATACCCTCCTGCAAACTAACCCTTTCTTCCTCCCTGTGAACCACCCAAATACTCTTTGTGCCTTCCACAAAAATGTTTATCATTCCACTGCCAGCATCTTCCATATTCTCACCATCATCACTGATGAATATCACATACAAACCTTGATTTTTTTTCCTGTTATCCAGATGGTATTCCCAGATGAGGAATTAAGAATTCCAGTCTCTTCCTATTTTGGTTAATTTACAGAGCGATGTAGTTAAGGTCTTTTATGAGGGAGCCAGAAATAGCATTTTGAACACAGAGTTGAACCCTCCTTTTACGTACGCTCTGCCACCTCTGCATGTATTAATCATCAACTTGTAAACAAGTTAGGATGGATTAGGATTTGGTACCTTGCACTGGAACATTCGTATTTTCCGTGACATTGAATTATGTCCTTTGTAACATCTCCAGCAATAGTCAGTGCTGAAATAAAAATCTACAGAATTTACAGACTAATTCATTGTTTGTTTAAAAGAGTGAGTGTGATGAGGACAAAGATTCGATTAAATTGCACCTAATGGACACACTGCCGGAGTTCAAATCATATTCTCACGTCTTTCTTGAATTGGAAGTAAATTATTAGAACAAACGCCCACTGTTGCACATAGTGTAATAAAAATAAGAAATGTTGAGGCGCCACACTAGGCGAGAAAAAACATGCCGTCTGCAATTGATTGAGATATGGAAATTCAGAATAGCTGTACAACCTGAATAAGAATCAAGTGAGAGAAAAAACATAGAACAAACCTTTTCTTAGACCCCACCATGGCACATCAGGCCACACAGATTCCCCATCATCTGACCCTATTTAATTTCTCACTATTGGTTTAGTTTTATTTCTTACTAGTAAGGCACCCCCACCTCCTCCGCCCACCTGCCTATCTTTTTAATAAGATGTATATCCTTGAATATTCAGCTCCCAATCCTGATTCCCTTGCAGCCATGTCTCCGTGATGCTCGCCAAGGCACACCTGCCAATGTCGATCTGTGCCACAAGCTCGTTTACCCTATTCCTTATATTGCATACATCCAGTCCTGTATTAACCTTTCCTCTTCACATTGTCATTCGTTTCCTCAGTGTGCTTGAAGTTTGATTGCAAACACTCTCCATATGCTCTGTCATATTTGTGTCTGTCCTGGAGATTTTAATAACTTCTCCTGAGTTCTGCACTCTTACCTCCTCCTTTAATTCTGGTTTTCTAATTTCGCCAATATCTGATCTTCCCCATACTCGCCCTATTAAGTTTAAAGCCTTGTCTACTGCTCTGGATGTGCGATCCCCTGGTACTCTGGTCCAAGCACGGTTCGGATGAAGACCACCTCATTGGTACCAGTCTTTGCTTCTCCGGTACTGGTGCAAATGTCCTATGACTTCAAATTCATTTCTCCCACACCAATCGTTGAGCCACGCATCTACCAGCTTAATCTTGTTGATCTTGTGTCAATTAGCACGTAGCTAAAGCAGTAATCCAGAGATCATTTCCTTTTTGGCTCTGCTTTTTAAAAATTTTTGTTCCGTGCTCTTAATAGCACTGAGCAGAAGTTGTGCCATAGTTTTATCCATGTGGTTGGTCCATAAATGGGCCACGACCACTGAACCTTTACACTCTCACTACAACTTCCACTGCAGCCCAGGTAAGATACTCTAAAATTAGCGTGGTGCTGGAAATGCACAGCGGGTCAGGCAGCATCCGAGGATTAGCAAAACAGGTGTTTCGGGCAAAAGCCCTTCATCAGCATCAGGTTCGGAGCCTTGAGCGTGGCGAGATAAATGCGAGTGGGGTGGGTTTGCGGAGAATGTAGCAGAGAATATATTAGGTGGTTGGAGGTGGGTATCCCAAACACGAGCACCCGCCATCGTTATTGCATTTAGCTACTGCTGAATTTGTTTTTTTATTAATTTTTAACTGTTTTTATATCTCTGCTTATGCAACTTGTAACCAATAGATGAACAAAATTCAATTTAAGGCAGATTCATATTTCGCAGAGTTCCAATTAGCCAATCAAATCACATCCTTCCTTTGTCAAACTTGCACATTATCTTCTGAAAGAATTCTGACAGACGTGTCAGCGGTACCTCTCCTTGACAAAATCATGCTGACTCAGCCCTACTTCACTATGCACCTCCAAGTACTTCATTACAAGGGCCCAGTTCTTCAGCGAAATATCCCAGGCCAAGCCATCTCCAGCTGCTTCATTAATATCCTTCCCTCCATTATAAGCTCAAAAGTAGGAATGTTCAATGACAAATGTGCATTTAATACCACCCACAACTCCTCAGTTGAAATTTAACACAACACTATCAATTAGAGATTGGGTTACTTTAGATTTTGCACTATGCAATGAGAAAGTCTAATTAATAACGTTGTAATATTGTGTGTGTGTGTTCCAGGGAAACAGCCAAGCAGAACGTTGTAATATTGGACTCCGTGAGATCTGATTGTAGCGTGGTTCATTCTGAAACTAGAGATTGAAATTTCAGCAAAGGAAGCTAAGAGGGTATGAGTGACAAGTTGGCTGAGTTGGCATGTTGGTGGCTTGGACAAATCACAAAACGCTTTGCCAGTAGACAGGCAATAGCTAGTATTTGAAAAGATACATCATTTATAACAGTAGCAGAAAGCATAATGGACTGTCAGAGAATATGGAAAGATATAGATAGAATGGAAAGTTGGGTGGAAAAGTGGCAGATGGCTTTCAATCCAGACAAATGTGAGGTGATGCATTTAGGCAAGTCTAATTCTAGAGCGAACTACGTGAGGACTAGTGGGGTTCTGTCTGGAGGTTGGTGGGGTCACTAGTCCTCACCTACGACCCCACCAACCTCCAGATACGTCGGATCATCCTTCATCATTTCCGCCACCTCCAAACGGACCCCACCACCAAGAATATATTTCCTTCCCCACCCCTATCAGCGTTCTGAAAAGACCACTCCCTCCGCTACTCCCTTGTCAGATCCACACACCCCACCAACCCAACCTCCACTCCCAGCACCTTCCCCTGCAACCGCAAGAAATGCAAACCTTGCGCCCACACCTCACTCCTCACTTCCCTACAAGACCCCAAGGGATCCTTCAATATCCATCAGAAATTCACCTGCACCTCCACACACATCATTTACTGCATCCGCTGCACCCTATGTGGCCTCCTATACATTGGGGAGACAGGCCGCCTACTTGCAGAACGTTTCAGAGAACACCTCAGGGACATCCGCACCAAACAACACAAGCGCCCCGTGGCTGAACACTTAACTCCCCCTCCCACTCCGCCAAGGACATGCAGGTCCTTGGCCTCCTCCATCGCCAGACCATGGCAACACGATGCCTGGCGGAAGAGCGCCTCATCTTCCGCCTAGAAACCCTCTAACCACAATGGATGAATGCAGATTTCTCCAGCTTTCTCATTTCTCCTCTCCCCACCTTATCTCAGTCCCAACCCTCAGACTCAGCAACACCTTCTTGACCTGAAATCTTCTTCCCGACCTCTCCGCCCTCACCCCCTCTCCGGCCTATCACCCTCACCTTAACTTCCTTCTACCTATCGCATTTCCAACGCCCCTCCCCCAAGTCCCTCCTCCCTACCTTTTACCTTAGCCTGCTTGGCACACACTCCTCATTCCTGAAGAAGGGTTTATGCCAGAAACGTCGAAGCTACTGCTCGTTTGATGCTGCCTGACCTGCTGCGCTTTTCCAGCAACACATTTTTAAGGTCTGATCCCCAGCATCTGCAGTCCTCACTTTCTCCTTCTTAAGTACTTATTGTCAAGTCTGTCCATTTAAAGAAATAAAGTCTTTCCAGAATTTCGCTGAAATTATATTTAAATTTTGGTGCGACAAGACTATTCCATGTGCCAATGAGGTTAGGAATAGGAAGGTAGTACGGTTAAATACATGGGCAAAGAGCTGGTCGAAGAGGCAGCACTTCCGATATGTGGATCTTTGGGATTCCCAAGACGATAGGATATACACAAGAAGGACGGGATGGACCTGAACTGGCAGCAATCTCCTGGCAGGCAGGTTTGCTGTTGTCACTCAGGAGGGTTTAAACTCGTGTGGACCTTGGGGGGAGGGGGGGCACAGTGGGAACCAGAGCGGTAGGTCCACAAGTACACGACTGAGGCGGGGTTGGCGACTTATTTCAGTACAGCTAAGACCAACAACAAACAGAAGAGGACATATGGGACACTGCTACGCCTTATAACTTTAATTCACAATTCTTAGACGATAAACTGTCAACTATGTCTTAAGAATATTCAATGTCTTACTCTCTGGTAGGAGAGTTCCCACAGACGCAGAACCCTTTCAGATGGTTAAAACAATCACCAACTCCTTCACTGCGGTATTCTCCAGTTTCTAGCAGTCCATCCATTTCTGGAAATCTCTCGCACAAATTGAAACATTGTTGCAGCATTCAATTTGAATGGGTTTAAACGGGGTCACGTGTCATTTGCCTAAACTCCAACTGATCCAAGGCCAATCTGACAATGTTTCCTCCAGAGATAAATGCTCCTCACTGGAATCAGTTGAGTGAATCTTCTCTGGACTGCTTTTCATGTCATTGTGCCCTCAGCTCTCCTGAAGTGGTCTCACCATACCCTGCAAACTGTCGAAAATCTTCCCTACTCCTGAATGTATTCTCTATCAAAAGGTTTGAAATTTTATATTGCCTCCCTATGATGTGCACACAACGTGTTTGTTTTGTGATCCAGGTGCCTGGTTCCTCTGTGCCTCAGCTTTGCAATCTCTCCATTGGATAATACACTGTTTTTCTATTCAAACCACCATCTATTCAAACACAGACACATTTTTCCTGCTATGCCGCATATACCAATATATCATTCACTTGACCCACCTCGAACTCTCTATAATATTATGAAGTGGAGGTCAACATCCATCTGATAATTAAAAGCAATGCACCCAGCGAAGATTTCCTCGCCTTATAATATGGTAAGGGAGTGTGACAAGTGATGTAACCCACCTGCTTTTCGACACCCAGTTAGTTATAAAGGAGTGGTTCAATGAAATGTTTGTGTAGAGAAACACCATCTCAGTTTCTCGAAGTGCTGCTATTCATTGAGTCTACCCCTGACTGGTTTCTTGTTCCAAAATGCATCACCTCATATTTATCAGAGTTGCATTCTATCTGCTATTGATCTGCCCATCTGACCAATCCATCTCTATCTTCCTGTAAGATAAGGCCTTCCCCCTCACTGCAAATCATCTGGTCAATCTTTGTGTCGAACATACACTTATTTATCACACTTTACCTCCCCCCTACACATTCACATCTACTTCATTAATGAATGCCACAAACAACAAGGGATACAGCACTGGGGTACACCAGGGGTCACAGATCTCCAGTCGCACAAAGAACCTTTTCCCATCACCCTCTGTCTCCTGCCTAGAAGAAAAATTGAATGTCATTTACCAGGTTACCCTTGATACCATGGAATTGTACTTTCTTTATCAGTTTTGCATGTGAGGATTTATCAAAGGCGTTGCTGAAAAAAAAACATATAAACAACCTCCTTGAAAAAAAAATCAATAAAATTCGTTCGACATGACCACCCTCTGATAAGTTCATGCTGACTATCCCTGATCAAACATACCCTGGTTATTCTGTTCTGCTTGATGTCCTTCTGGAATGCCTTGGGATTCTCGGTACTCTTTCTATCACTTGTGAGTGCCCCTGTGTTCATCACTCCCCTCTGTGTGAGTTTTTTAAAAATGATTCATTTTGATCACCTCTCATTCTCTGAAAGTTTCTGGAACACGGGCGGAGTTCCTTCATCAGACAATCTTGCTACCTGAGGGATTAATCTCGAGAATGTCCTTACAGACCTCAAAATATTTGTATAAATAACAACCATTGTCTGTCTTTCATTAAATCATTTTAATATACTTTTCAAATTCACTGAACCCAACTTTTTCCTCGTATCTTAATGGCGTGCATGACTCAGGTATACACCAGGAATATAAGAAAAAAAACTGCTTTGTATTCAGATGTCATTTAAATTCAAAATATTAAGTTAGTATTCCCAAAAGCTCCTTTACAGCAAAGTCTTTAATTACCTCTTCTGATCACACAGCAGCAATTCCAAAACAGCCCGATATCTAGCTCGGTGGTCAACATATTGTCAAAACAACCCATCTCATACACGGTCATGAAATCCATTTTCTCAGCATTAACATTCACTTGGGTTAACTTGTTCAGAAGTAGCTTAAAGTTGTCCATTATTACTACAGTACCCACAAATTTGTATATCTAATTTCCTGTTTTATAAGATACCCAACATTTGTATCACAATTTGATTTTGATAAATAAGTCTCATCAATGTTTGCTGTTTCAAAGCTCCACCTTACCAGCTTCCGTGGAATCTGAGTGACGTGGGCTCTGGGGAGATTAACGGTAGATTCAGGCGAGATGTTTGGCAAGGCATATCTCAATATTGATATAATCTCAACACACCTGACATGTTCTTCTCAAGTGTCATTGTGACATTATCACCAGATCTCCAGTAAGAAGGAGCTTGTGGAGTTAAGAAGGACAATGATCTTTCAGCCATGCTGTGTATTCCCCAGAGAGCTCAGACTGCTCTAACCTGGGTGGGAACCTTACAGTAGGCTGGCAAAGTGCTGCTGCTACTGTATAGGGTCTCAGTGAGATCACATCTGGAGTAGTGTGAACAGAGTTAATTTCCTCACTGAGGAAAGGATATTGGAATTAACTCGAGGTTTGTTCCCTCAATAGATTTCTGCAAGAATCTCTACAGTGTGGAAGTAGTCCATTTGACCCATCGACAACACACTGATCCTCCGAAGACCATCCCATCCAAACCCCACCACCCACCCCACCTAATCTTTATAACCTGGCATTTTCCATGATGCACCTAGCCTCACATCGCCGGACATTATGGGTAATTTAGCGTGGCTAATCCACCTTACCTATATATCTTGGGACTGTGGGAAAAAATTGGAGACTGTATTTGAACATGAATCTCTGGTGCAGTGAGGCAGCAGTGTTAACCACTGAGCTACCCAATGTGAGCAACACAATTGCCTGCATATTTCAGCTCTTGAAAAGTGACAGTTGAGTAGGGAGATTCCATAAGTCACCAAACCTGTTGTTGAGCGACAGGAGGAGGGCATTGAGATCTTGAACGGCTTGGTCAGGAACAGGAACAGGAGCAGAACATACAAACCATCGAGACTATAATATAGGGACAGCAGGAGGACATTCAGCCTAGTAAGTGTGTGAAGCAAGAACAGAATGAGTCCAATCAGCCACTCATGCCTTTTACACAGCAATTGGAGCAGATCTTTTACAGTCTTGTGCTTGTCATATGGGAATTGTGAAAGGAAACATAGAGGTTATGGAAAGCCACGAACTGAGAATAACCAGCTTCTCTAGGGAATGAAAAGTAATGAAAAATGTATTGGTAATGAAGGCAAATTGTTAGAATCCGTTATGAAGGAATTAATAGCATGATGTTTTCAAAGTCAAGACACAATCCAGCACAGTCAACATAGCTTTATAAAGGATAAATCATGTTTGAATGATTTGACTAACTTTCTTAAAAATTGACAAACAAGGTGGATAATGGGGATCACATAGATGTATTATATCTGGATTTCCAGATAGCAGTGTGTAACGTGCTTCACAAAACATTAATATGCACGAGAAGATCACATGGGGAAAGGAAAGATTTATTTGCTAAGAGAGATGATTGGCTAAACAATAAAAAGCTATGATATGGACCCGCTGGGACTGGGTCAGACAAGGTCAAAATTCACATGACAGTAGGTTTTAGTGCAACGGGTTTATTTGAAAACACAAGCTACCATAGCGCTGCTCCTTCATTAAGTGTTAGAGAGAGAGGACTACCTTAAACAGAGAAGTTATAAGGATTGTTCAACTCATGCACATGAAAGGTACGCACCTCGGATGGCTCTTAAATCATTAATCACTTAGAATTGAGGTTCATGTCTAGATTGTTTAAATGCAAATCGCAGAATGTATTTCAGGTCACTGCCTGGAGATACCTTCAGGCATTATTGATGTAAAAGAGGTGACCCCTCCAGCCAGACAATGTATTTCTGGCGAGAGGTCTTGTTTGGAGTCTGTCTGTGTCTTCGCCTGGAGTCAGATTGGGCTTGTTCCCAAAGTGCGATCTCATAAAATACAGCATTGACTGACTGCCTCCAAATTGTATGTTTTTGGAACAAAATAAAGTGTATCTGCAAATGCAAACGTGCTCATGCAAGTTCACCCCACAAATTTATACGTGCATGCATATGTGTGTGAAGGAGGGTGTCTGTGTGAAGGGCAGAGAAACAATGTGTATAAGTGAGAGAGACTAAGGAGGTATCTGTATGTGAGTACAGGAGAGAAACAGAGTGAATGTGGTCATGGGTGTGACAGAGCAGAGTGTGCGTGTGCATATGTGAGACAGGAGGATTATGAATGTGCGTGTGTGTGGAGCGGAAAGGGAGAGTGTGCATCAGTGTATGTAAAGGCGAGAGTGAGAACGTATGCTTGCCCAGACTAAGACACAGACAAATTTGACAGATCCATTTCCCCACACACTGACTCCGTGGTTTCAGAGCTTCCCCTCTCTGCAGCCTTTGCTGCATTGTTATTCATGTTGCAGATCCAGATGCTGTAACTACAGTCCTTATGCTCCATCGAGAGTTGGGTCACCAAATCCTCCCTGAATGTCTGAGGTCGCTCACAGCACAATCTCCGCAAACCATCCCCATCAGGTCCACTAACATTTCAATAACAGGAGACAGTCAGAAGCCCCTGAGCTACAAGTTCGATGCCTGCTCCTTTACAATAACATTCGAGGGGCTTCCTCGTGAAACTGACCGCACGATCAGCTGAGAGGGACAAACACAGGTGTTCAGTGGACAGGCACAGACCAAGTTTCAAAGGCGTGAGTCAAAGCTACTGGAATTCCCCTGCCCGACATGGAACACCACATGGGACACAGCGGAAAGTGAACATCAGCCCGACACACACCATTTCAATGTTTTTTGAGCTTCATAATGCCAGCACTCGATACACGAGGTAGCCAAAAACCAAATCCAGGGAAAGATACAGAAAGAAAAAAAAACAAATAATTAATAAACTGATAACTTCGAGAAAATATGATTAAGGAGGCATGGGAATGGACGTAACCGGAGAAGGGAGAAAATGATGGGACAACTCACAAGAATGCAAACATTGAATAAAGACATTGCCAGATCAGCTGGAATTTCCATTGCCTCAAAGTCTGAATCTACCACACAGAACCAGCCCTGACACCATATACTGGGATAAGGTAACAGCCAGGATGGAGAGCTGTGCAGACCGTGCTCAGGGATTACTCTCTAAACTGGACTATCTGCCCAGCATTGCAAACATTTGCCAGTATATTGCAACACTCCACCACTACCGTCTGTCTCCTACCTTTGAACAAAATTTATATCGATATGTCTAGTTCTCCATAGATTCATATGAACCAACCGTGTTTACCAGATGCTCATGCACAACATTATTAAACGCCTTACCAAAGTCTAAATTGACAATGTACACCTTTCGGCCGCAATTAATCCTCTTAGTCGCGTCTTCAAAAAAACTCAGACAAATTAGAGAGACACAATATCGCTTGCACAAACCCATGTTGAAGATCCCGAATCAGTTATTCCCTTTCAAAATACGTGCAGATCCAATGCCTCATAATCCCCCCCAACAAATTACCCACTGCTGACATCAGGCTCACTGGCTTTTCCCTATCACCCTTAAATCTTTAAATCATTTAAGTAATGGCATCATATTAGGCAACCTCTAGTGTGGGATATAGGTAAAGTAGTGTTACTTCTGCAATGATAATTACTTATGCAAGGTAAATGAACTCACACCAGTGTGTAATTGTTTCAACCAAGAGCTGAGTCAACAAGAATGGAAACTATGTGAAGGAAATACATAATTGTTTTTGTATTAGCTGAAATGTGCCTGTAAAGAATGATAGATGCTGCAGACAAATAGATAAGGTGCTGTGAGGGGAGGGGGTTAAGCCAGATATGCTTGCACAAGCAGTAGTTATAAACATCTGTTTCCACTTGTACAGAAACACAGGAACAAACCCCAATTAAAAGGTCATAATGATCAGTATGGTTGGGGAAAGCACAGATGGAGGAAGTAGATAACGGTGAATAAAGGCTATACCTAACAATGGGCCACAGCGGGATGTGGTCAAATGGCCTTGTGAGGCCAGAAATAATCATTTTGGCACAGATAGGCCAGATAAGGCAAGAGATAATCAGGTGTAATGGGTGTCGGTCTTAGAGAAGTGGAAGATGTAAACGGGGAGGAGCAATGGGATAAAAAAAGGAACCAAATTACATAAATATCGTGTATTAGTTGAAGTCATAAGTGTGATGTAGACAGTGGACATCACACCCTCTTGCAAGAGTAAAATAAAGGACACGACTGATGCAGGTTTTGTCTCGGACTGAAATTATTGAAGTGAGTGAGCTTTGTTTCTCACAATTGGGGGCTGTCCGGGATGTTTTTCCATCACCGGGGGCAGTGGCTGGCCCTGGACAGTGGAAAGATGCGTCCCGTTCCCAATTAAGGAGTGGCCTCGTGTCCAGGTTTGGTCCGCTCCCTTGGGCGACTGGTATGAATCCCACAAGAGAGACATCTGAATCAGACAGTGACAGAGGTCGATAGAAAATACGGCCAGGCGACTCTGTGCACAGACCAAGGTAAGAAACATGGCTTTTAAGTATTGTCTTGAAGGCCGGGAAAAGGGGTATTTAATCGCTGAGTGACAGGCGAGGGCCCGGGAAATGGGGGGTAGGCAGTGTAACTGTCACGGAGGAGAGGAAGAAAAAGTCCCTGGAAACATTCCTCCTGAAAGTCCGTTGGGGAGGATGTTACATGAATGAACAAGCAATAATTGTACAAGGGCAAAAGATAAAAAGAAAATGATTAAATATTGTTGTTTATTATGGACCAAAGAACCAATCCTTTGTCCGGCTGTCTTCTGGCCAAAATATGGTTCCGACGAGGATTGGGTCTGTCAGTATTTAGATTTGTATGTGAATAAAAAAATAACCTTTTATTCAAGAGGAGGCGGACTATGCGTCCTGTTGGCAGGGCAGTTTGGGAATGATGGTAGTAAAGATAAGAGATTCCCCCTCTGCCCCACCCGGCCCCGCGGGATCCTATTGGCTGCTTCCCCACCCCACCCCCACACACACACTCCATAAAATCAGATTAGGTGAAAATGGGGGAGGAGGAGAGACAGACACACAGGGACAGCGAACGGATGACTTACAAGAGGAGGACGAAGGGGTGATGGACCGGGATGTTGTTGTTCCCTACCCTCAATCCTCAACAAAAGAAAGGAAAGATAAAGTAGACGTAGAGGAGGCCTCCGGAGTATCTAAACCAAAGCCTAAGGGGGAAAAACAAAAACAGAAAAAAAAGGGAAAAACGTAACGAATTATCCCCTTCAGGAGGTATCAATAGGGGACAAAGAGATTGGGTTTGTAAGTGCCACCCTCACCAGTGGGGAGGTCAGAACATTCCAAAAGGAGATGAAGGTCCTGGTTGAGGATCCGTTGGGTTGTCTGAACAAATTGATCAATTTTTGGGGCACAATCTGTATACGTGGGCTGAGTTAATGTCTACTTTGTATATACCATTTACTGGGGAAGAAAGAGACTTATACGAGGAGCAGCCATTAAAATATGGGACAGGGAACACCCCATTGGAGATGGGGATGCTGGACAGGGAGAGATGAAGTTTCCCTTCAGAGACCCCCAGTAGGAAAATCAAAACCCAGAGCATCGAGAAGAAATGAGGGAATTGAAAGACCTGATTCTAAAAGGAATAAGAGAGGCAGTTCCGAAGTCGCAGAATTTGACTAAAGCCTCTGAAGTTAGACAGGAGAAAGATGAGACTCCCTCAGCTTTCTTGCAAAGATTAAGAGACACAATGCAGAAATACTCGAGAATGAACCCTGATGACCCAGTGGCACAGAGTCTTTTGAAAGTACATTTTGTGACAAAGGCATGGCCAGACATACAGGGAAAGATACAGAAGGTAGAAGGGGGGAGCGAAAATGAATTGTTAAGAGAGGCACAGAATGTGTTTGTAAAGAGAGAGGATGGGAGACAAAAAACAGAAGGTAAAAATGGTGGTAGCTACGGTTGATGAGGTAGTTAAGAAAAGACTACCTACATGCTGCCAACAAGGGGTGGCAGCATGTAGGACAGAGAGGAAGAGGGAGAGGGAGAGGACAAGGGGGAGCATTTGATAGAGGGTTCGGGCGACAGGGGCAGAGATGGAAGTCTCCAAAGGCAGGATGCCATTATTGCAGAAACCCGGGCATTTTAAGCGGGAGTGTCCTGATCTATACAGAAAAGAAAGGGCAATTCGGCTTATGAATTTTAATGAAGAATAGGGGTGTTAGGGGTTCCTGCCCCGGGGAGCCACCAGGAACTCTTGATAAACTTGAAGGTGGGACCCTGTAGTGAAGAGGTAGTCTTCCTATTAGACACGGTGGAAGCACGGTCATCGCTGAATTTTAAACCAAAGAAAGTAGAAATGTCGACACAGTCAATTACTGTTTCAGGGGTAAAAGGGGAAGGATTTACTGTTCCAGTATTTGAACCTATGATGATAGAAGGTCCTAAGGATAGGGTCATAGTGGAACAGTTGTATATCCCTGATATAGGAAGTAACTTACTAGGGAGAGATTTAATTATCCTCTTAGGACTGGAGATTTGAATTCAGGAAAAAGAATTAGTTGTACAAATGGCAATGTTGACAGAAGATGTGTAGAGAAAGGGAGACCCTATTATATGGGCTAGAGAAGGGAATCGTGGAAAAGTACAGATCCGTCCCCTAGAAATAAGTTCAAAAAGGAAAGGGGTCGTTGTTTATGAGGAACAATATCCCATTTCCATAGAAGGTAAACGAAGACTGCAGCCAGAAATTGAGGTTCTAGAGATGGACTGTTGGAGCCATGTATGTCTCCTTACAATATCCTAATTCTACCAGTGCGGAGATCTGATGGAAAGGATCGATTGGTGCAGGATTTGAGAACATTGAATCGAATAGAACAGGTCAGGTACCCAGTGGTGCCAAACCCCTATACGTTATTAAGTAAGATCCCTCATAACCACAAATGGCTTAGTGTGAGAGATTTAAAGGATGCCTTTTGGGCTTGTCCCTTTAGCGGAGGAAAGTAGGAAATTTTTTGCCTTTGAATGGGAAGATCCCAAGACAGGACGGAAACAGCAATACCGGTGGACTGCGCTCCCCCAGGGGTTTACGCAATCTCTGAATTTATTTGGACAAATAGTGAAGAAATTTAACAGCCCCAAGGGAACTGTTGCAGTATGTAACCGACCTCTTAGAAACAGGAAAGAGAAGAGAAAGAGTTGTATAAGCCACTAAAAAAAAATTGAATTTCCTGGGTCAGCAGGGACTGCGAGTATCTAAAAACAAAATACAATATGTGGAGCGAGAAGTGAAATACTTGGGACATTTAGTGAGGGAAAGCGAAAGATAAGCCTGGAACGGTTAGTGGGAACAGTGGGGATTCCGCTGCCCAGGACTAAACGGGAATTATGTACTTTTTTGGGTTTAACGGGATATTGATTGTGGATTGATTCTTATGCTCAACAGACTAAGAAATTATATCTCAAACTATTAGAGGAGCAAACAAAGTGTCTGAGTTGTGAAGAAGAGGAAAAAGAACTATTTAAGAATTCAAAAGAGATCTGAATCATGCACCATGTTAGCCTTACCTTGTCTAGATAAATCTTTCCAGCTCTTTGCTACCATAGATAAGGGAGCGGCTTTGGGAGTATTAACCCAGAGGTGGGGAGGAATGAAACAGCCAGTAGCATATCTTACGAATCTATTGGATCCAGTATCCCGGGGATGGCCTGAGTGTGTTCAGGCCGTCGCTGCCACTGCACTGTTGGTGGAGGAAAGCAGGAAACTTACATTTGGGGGAGCCCGAATAGTAAGCACCCCACACCAAGTGAGAACGATCCTAAACCAAAAGGCTAGGCGATGGTTGACAGACTCGCAGGTTCTGAAATATGAGGCAATATTAATAGAAAAGAATTATATAGTGTTGGTCACAGACAATTGTTTAAATCCAGCTGCTTTTCTTTGGAAAGGGGAAGGAGAATCTCCTCAGAATCAAGGGCACAACTGCATTGACGTTATAGAATACCAAACTAAGGTCCGCATGGACCTGAGAGATGTTCCACTTCATGCAGGGGCCTGACATTTTATAGGCGGATCATCCCGGGTGACTGAAGGGAAAAGACATAATGAGTATGCAGTTGTAGACGGGACGAAAGGTAGGGTGGTAGAGGCAGGAAGGTTGCCAAATGGGTGGTCAGCTCAGACCTGCGAACTCTTCGCATTGGAATGAGCCTTTACGGCGTTTGAAAATAAAGAGGGAGCAGCATACAGTGACTCTAAATATGCATTTGGTGTTGTGCACACTTTTGGAAAGATATGACAGGAAAGAGGAGTGATCAATAGCCGGGGGAAGGAATTAGCACATGAGGAGCTGATTAAACGGGTCTTGGAGTCCCTATTACTCCCCCGAGAGATAGCGGTAGTGCATGTAAATGGTCATCAGAAAGGAAATGAACCAGAAGTTAGGGGGAATAGATTAGCCGATAAAGTGGCTAAGGAAGCAGGCCTAGACCCAGAAGGAGTGCTGATTCATTCCCTAATACCTACCGTCCCTGATCCCCGGAAGCTCCTACATTTACATAAAGAGAAGAAAAAGAATTGAAAGATTTAGGGGCTACAAAAAAACAGCAGACGGGCAATGGATGTTTCCTGATGGAAGGGAAATGTTAAACAAAATGATGATGCGAGAGATTATGGCTGTCCTACACCAAGGCAGCCATTGGGGAGTACAAGCAATGTGTGATTTAGTTCTTAGGGAATATGGATGTAAAGGAATATATACAAATGCTAAACAAATATGTGAGGGATGTATAATATGCAGAAAGGTAAATAATGAAGTCTTGAGAAAACAGACCCCGGGAGGAAGAGACCGGGATTGAGAACCTTCCAGAGTATACAAGTAGATTATACTGAACTACCCAGAGTAGGAAGACTAAAATATATGCTGGTCATAGTAGATCATCTATCTGGTTGGGTTGAGGCATACCCCCTAGCTACTGCCACTGCGAGTGGGGTGTCTGAAACAATATTAGAGCATTTTTTCCCCGATATGGGCTAGTGAACCGTATAGATTCCAACCAAGGAACCCATTTTACCCCAAAACTGTTACAGGAGATAATGAAAGGGTTGGGAATTTCCTGGGAGTTCCATGCTCCCTAGCACCCACCATCATCAGGAAGGTTTTAGAGAATGAACCAAACACTCAAACGACAGCTCTCTAAATTGATAATAGAAACCAAATGTTTACCTATAACTCTCTTGTGAGTACGAACAGCCCCAAGGAAAGATTTGCGACTAAACCCTATGAAATCATATTTGGATTACCTGATCTGGGAATGAACGGAGAATTGACAATTCCCAAAACTAAAGATTTGTTCCAAAGAAATATATACTGGGCTTGTCCGCCTCTTTGTCTCTCCTCAGTTTATTGGCACAGACTCCGCCCCTTGAATTCACCATTTATCTCATGCGGCCAGAGATTGGGTCTTAGCAAAATCATGGACAGAGACTAATTTGCTGCCGGACTGAGATGGGCTGTATCAGGATCCTTTGATTACCGAAACGACAATAAGGAAAGCGGAGAAAGGCTGGACTCACTACACTCGGATCAAAGGGCCAGTGAAATTTCCAGTTGAGGAAGAAGTCTGGACAGCCGAATCAACTCAGGCTGAAGCTCAGGCCGCTGAAACTCAGACTGAAGAGACTTAGAGTAACTGATTATACAGTGGCGATGCGAGCGCGGGATTATTTCTGTAGGATTGTGTATTAAGTTTTTGGGCTTCAGCACAATTTTTAGAATGTTGGGGATGCTTAGAGTTATGATGCTAGCTCTCTTAGTATTGGGATTTTGTCAAATATAATTTTCATATGTGTTATTAACGGTCCCTGAGTCTGATAATCCGCAAGTAATAGACCTGATGCGTGTAGCTTAGTAAATTGTGAGGATGTAGATAATCAGAGACAATACCGCTGCTCAGAGATACATCTTAAGTCCTTTGGGGATGGTACTTGGTATAATAGTCTTGTCACAATACACAGGGCCACCTTCTGATCACCTCTTGATTGTCCTGATAAAGAGCGTAACCCAATATACCTAATGATAAAGAAAACCACATGGCACAAAGCAATTCTCGGGGTTGGGGTGGGTCACCTATGAGATACAATTAGATGAAACATTTTAACAGAAATGTAAGCAAACGGGAATTATTTCTTGGGCTGTTGTTTTCAAATTAGCGTAGGAAAGGGAAAACGGCCAGAACTATTGGATAATAAGATACAACATTTCACCCCTCCCGATGATCCTAAACTAGTAAAAATTATAGAGATAAAGGACTTGAAACAGATTATCGAACTAGAAACTGGGTACGGGGATGCAAACGCCTGGTTTGGATGGGTAAAGTATACTGTAAAAAGTCTGAACAAGAACAATTGCTATGCATGTGCCTCCGGTAGGCCAGTGGCCCAGGTGGTTCCCTTTCCACTCGGGTGTAAGTGAGACAGGAAGGGCATGAAATGTATAATAGCCCTGTAACAGGATAAGACTGCATGGAATGATAGGAATTGTACCTCCCTATCTCTGATGTTCGCACCCTTGGAGAAGAAAGATTGAAAAGCCCCCCTCCCCCCCGACGTTTACAGCTGCAGTCGGAAATCACACGACGTGTGTGCATAGACGCGGTACAAGTCAGTCTAGAGATTTGGGGGAGCTAAAAGTATGTACAGACATTAAGAATGTCACCGAAACGGACGAGGGAGGGAACTACTCAGCACCAAAGCCTCCCCGAACGGATCTGTGGTGGTACATTGGAGGCAAAATATTGAGACCCACTCTACCACCGGATTGGAGAGGAATGTGTGCAATTGTACAATTGGTAATTCCATTTACCCTGGCATTTGAGAAGGAAAAGGTAGTAGGGAAAAAGGGAAGGAGTAAGAGATCACTGTTAGACACTGCACAATAAAGCAATATGACAGGATTTATCTCGATTGTGTAGGAGTCCCTAGGAGGGTACCTGATGAGTTCAAGGCTCGTCATCAGATTGCAAAAGGCTTTGAGTCAGCTCTCCTTTGGTGGGCAACAATTAATAATAATGTACATTGGATAAATTACATTTTCTATAATCAACAGTGATTTATAAATTATACAAGAGAAGCGGTTAAAGGAATATCAGAACAGCTTGATGCGACAAGTAGGATGGCATGGGAAAACAGAATGGCCCTTGATATGATTTTAGCGGAAAAAAAATGTGTGTGTGTCTCCGAGAGAGATATTCGGAGGAAGCTGTTGCACCTTTATTCCTAATAACACTGCACCTGATGGTTCAATTACTCGGGCTTTAAGTAATTGACTACCTTAGTAGAGGAACTGGCTGAGCATTCAGGAGAAGACACATCTCTCACGGGATGGCGTGAATCATGGTTTGGAAAATGGAAGGGGGTGGTGGTTTCTATCCTTACTTCCCTGATAGCAGTAGCCAGGGTGTTGGTAGCCATTGGCTGTTGTATCATGCCCTGTATACGAGGACTCACTCAAAGACTGATTGAGACAACCTTAATAAAACAGATACCCCTAAAATAGAATCAGGCAGAGGAACTTTGTCGATTAAACAATGAGGGGATGAGTGAGACCAAGATGGATGAAATCTCCAGAATGATGCTTGCGAATTTTGGGGGCAATGCTTAACAGAAAAATGCAGAAGATAACAAATGATAATTAAAGAAAAATGGGGAAATTTTGGGATATAGGTAAAGTAGTGTCACTTCTGCAATCATAATTATTTATGTAATGTAAATGCACTCACACCAGTGTGTAATTGTTTCAACTAAGAGCTGAGTCAACAAGAATGAAAACTATGTGAAGGAAATATATAATTGTTTTTGCATTAGCTAACATGTGCATACAAGAATGAAACGTGCCGGCAAACAATGGTAGATGTTACAGACAACGAGATAAGGTGCCGTGAGGATGTAGGTTACCCAGATATGCTTGTACAAGCAATAGATATAAGCATCTGTTTCCCACTTTTGCAAAAACACAAAAACAAAGCTCAATTAAAAGGTCATTAGAATCAATATGGTTGGGGAAAGGGAAGAAATGTCACAAGTGGGGGATTTAGATAGCAGTGATGGAGGATATACCGAACAATGGACCACAGCAGGATGTGGTGAAATGGACAATTAAAACTTGTAATTTGTTAAGCACAAGGCCGGATAAGGCAAGCGAGAAACAATAGTAATGGGCTCCGGGTTTGGAGTAGTGAGTCCTGTATAAGATATTTATTTGCTAAACTCTGTGTGCCTTATTCCAGGAACCACGCTTCCAAGCGTCTAATAAACAAACTGATTGCTTCAGATCTTGTCTTGGGCTGAAATTATTGAAGTGTTGTTTCTCACAGACTGTCATTTAAATTTACTGTGCTTTCTATTCTCTCAAGTTCTCATATTAATTGCTCCTCGTTTTCTTCTTACTTTTGAGACAAGTCTCAAAATTCCGGGCACAATAAAAGCAATATGAATTATAAATTACTATCTGGACAAAAGAACCAATGAACAACTACATAGACCTCTTGAACATGGGACTGGGCATTGAGAACAGAGGATCAGTGATTAGCACTCGTGTCTTACAGTGTTATGCACTTGGGTTTGATTCCATCCTCGGCCACATGTTTGTGTGGAGTTTGCATGTTCTGGTTTTCTCCCACAATCCAAAGATATGCAGGTTAGGTAAATTGGCCATGCTAAGATGCACGCTCTGTTCAGGGATGTGTAGGTTATGTGCATAAGTCAGGGGTAAATTTCCAGCAATCTGAGAGCAGAATGGTGCTAATTGAATTATTCTTTGGAACGTCAGTGTAGACGTGTTGGGCCAAATGGCCTGTTTCCACACAGTAGGGATTCCAGAAACTTAGAATTGTGTTTCGCTAAACAAAACTGACATTTTTAAAAAAATATTGCATTTAAAACTTATCTTTAACTGTCAATTGTCAATCTTGTAAAATATCTCAATGTCACTGAAATCAATGTTCAAGCAAAACACTGCACATAAAGCCACACAAAGATCTTCATGACCATCTAATTACTGTTCAGTGGAATAATCACGGTAAATATCTTATTGTTCCTGAGATCAATCCCCACTATCACAGGAAGGATCTGGTTATCATTCCCTCCAATAAGTACAATCGTTGTCCCTCTGGTATTTCAGTTCAGTCGTTATACACCATATTGGTTGTTCAAAGCATAGTTATTCTTTATTATGAATGGCCAAGGGTTCTAACGGCAAGAGATGTTGTTCGATCTGATTTGTTGCCTGTTCGGAAACAAGTTTTCACTATAAATATTGCAAAAAATGTGTTAATTTGGTCTTGTTCAACTGCTGATGCGAACATTTTCAGTTCGTGTTTATTAAACATATTTGGAGAAAGTGAGGAAAGCTGTAGCATTGGAAAAGGGCAGGCACATCCAAAGAGCAGGAGTAGCAACCTGTCGGGCATTAGGCCATCATCAGAAAAGATTCCTGACGAAGGACTTATGCCCAAAACGTCGATTCTGCTTCTCCTCGAATGCTGCCTGATCTGCTGTGCTTTTCCGGCACCTCGCTCTTTTGACATTATAAATATTTGACTGAATATTCAGAGACAATACTAAAAGTTACCTCTGTCAATTTAATTTACCGTGCTTTCTATTCACTGAAGTTTTCATGTTAATTGCTCCTCTTTTTCTTCTTAAATCTGATACAAATTTCAAAATACAGAACACATTAAAATTCACATGAATTATAAATTTGCATTCTCGACAAGAAAACCAATGGAAGGCAATATAGAATTCTTGAACAGCCTACACATTTGAATGAAAAAGCAATTCCTGCTAAAAAATGTTTCCACGTCTGTATCTTTTTCTCAATTCAATAATCCTGCAAGTAGTTTATAATTGTCAGTTGATCTCTCTGAATGAGTACCTAATCAATGTCAATGTAACAGCTGAAACATTAACAACAGATTGATAACTGTTTGAAGCCAACAAATGTTTGGAATTTACTAGAATTCCACCAGAAAACATTCTTGAATCATAATATAAGAAGTGAGATATGTGAGAGATGTGCATACCTTATTTTTAAATGAATAAACTCCACTATTTTCAAAGAATTTCAATCTTATGGTCAAAAAGGAGAGGTGAATGGAAAAATAAAAACAAGTTTCTGACGATTCATAAACTGAACAACAATCACAAATTCACTTTGATCAAAGGACAGAGTAATATTTAGATGAATCACAACATTTGGTTACAAAGTAGGTAATCAGCTGACTGACAAGTAATAGGTGAGAGCATTTGTTAGTTTACTGAAGAAGATATCAACTTTATTTCAAATATATAGCACGAGAGAATAATGTTTAATGAGTTTCAATTTTTAGGACTTGCCCCTTTGCAACAAAAAAGATCAATCTCATTACTTAGACATCGTAATCTTTAATTCTGCAACATTTTCAAATATTCTCCAGGAACATATAAGCGACAGAAGTAGATACTGGTATCCCCACTATCCGAAATTAGACCATTATTATGAAACCTTACATAAACTGAAAAGGCGTATTAATTTATATGGGAAACACCTCCCCTTTTTTCGTAAAAGTGAAAATCCTCTTCAGATTTCTTTCAGTTAGAGAAAACAGGGACAGATGTAAGTCTTTTGTAAAAGCAAAGTGGCTAAAGCGAATTTTCCAACACATATTTCTTGGTAACCTGACACAAATAAGTATCAGATTTTGTGATTATTGATATAATAGATAAAAGCACATCTAATGTTGGATTGAAAAGCAATTCAGTCTGTGCTTTGGTACTCTGTAATCACCATTCAGATAGCTCTTGATATATTTCAGGTGAAGGTGTGATTTGAAACCTTCCCTCGGGTCTAGTAATAGAGACACTGCCACAGCTCCACAGGCTCCTTTCATAATGTTCCCACTCAGGACGGCCGTGCTGCAATATTATGTTAAAAGTGGTTACACAAATGAAAACTAATCAGCTGTTTATTATAGTAATTCGAATGGGAATTAATTAAGTAGTTTCTGTGTGTAATGGACTGGAAATTAAACAATATTTTACAATAACAGTAGAATAAATGAATAATAGTCTTAAATAAAGAGGAATCTCATGACAATTCTTTGAAAGACAAATTGGCAAAACTGCGTGATCATTGTAGTTTAATTTTAAAAATGCATCAGTCATTCAATGTGAATATTCAGCCGAAGACAAGTTCCCTTCCTTTCAAAAATGTACAACTTCCACAATTTCAAAATGAACCGTCTTCGATAAAGGAAGGAACAAGCAGATGTTAATTCTATTTTCTTCACATAAACGTGCGATTAATTTAAGTAAGTTTCATGTCTGTAAAAAGGAAACTCTTATTGTGGTTCGAAATACAATAAACGTTAGCATGAAGTGAAATATAATCAAATCAATTCAACCGTGTTTTCTCAGTTAAAATACAGTTCAATATTCAAAGTAGTCGAGTGATTGTACACTGCAATATCTTTACATTAATTCAGTGCTGAGACATAATTCCACATTTATACCCCTTACAGTGAAACAAACTTGTGCCAGGAGTCTGAGCGATAGGGGATGTTTTTAATGAGTACTTTGCTTCAGTATTCACGAGTGAGTGGGACCTTGTTCCTTGTGAGGACAGCGTGAAAAAGGCTGATATGGTCGAACTAGTCGATGTTAAGACAGAGACTGTGCTGAAAATATTTAAAAATCATGGGGATAGATAAGTCCCCTGGGCCAGAAAGGATATAACTTAGGTTGTTATGAGAAGGGAGGCAAGTGAATACTGTGTTTTGGCAATGATCTTTGCATCCTCACTGTTCACTGAAGTCATACCAGATGATTGGAGGGTGGCAAACGTTATTCCCTTATTCAAGAAAGGCATTTGAGATAATCCTGGGAATCATCGATGAGTCAGTCTTACATCAGTTGTGGGCAAATTATTGGAGAGGATTCTGAGAGACAGGATTTATGATTATTTGGAAAAGCATAGATTGATTTGAGATGGTCAGCATGGCTTTGTGAGCGGCAGGTTATGCCTCACAAGCCTCATTGCATTATTTGAAGTTGTGGCAAACACATTGGTGTGGACTGTGTAATGGATGTGGTGTATAAGGATTGTAGCAAGGTGTTTGATAATGTTCCCCATGTTAGGCTCATTTTGAAAGTAATGAGGCATGGGATATAGGGAAACCTGCCTGGTTAGATAATAAATTGACTGACCCCATAGAAGACAGGGTGTGATTAAATGGATAGTTTTCAGCTTGGAGCACGGTGACCAATGGTGTTCTGAAGGGATTAGTTCTGGGAACTCTGCTCTTTGTGATTTTTACAAATGACTTGGCTGAGGAAGTGGAAGGGTGAGTTAGGAAGTTTGCCAATGACACGAGGGTTGGTGGAGTTGTGCAGAGTGTGGAGGGCTTTTGTAGGTTGCTAGAGGACATTGACATAATGCAGAGCTGGGCTGAGAAGTGGCAGATGGAGTTCAACCTGGGAAAATGTGAAGTTATTCATTTTGGAATTTCAAATTTGAATGCATATTTTCATATTAAATGCAGGATTCTTGACAATGTGGAGGAACAGAGGGTTCGTGGGGTGCACGTCCACACATCCCTCATAGCTGACATCCAACGTGATATGGTTATTAAGACGGTGCGTAGTGTGTTAGCTTTCATTAGCAGGGACATTTAGTTTAAGAGCCACGAGGTTATGCTGCACCTCTATGGATCCCTGATGAGACTACACTTGGAATATTGTGTTGTGTCCTGATCACCTAATTAGACATAGGATACGGAAGCTTTAGAGAAGGTGCAGATGAGATTTATCAAGATGATGCCTGGACTGGAAGGCATGTCTTCTGAATAAGGGTTGACAGAGCTGGGGCTTTGGTCATTGCAGTGAAAGAGGATGATAGTTTACTTGATAGTTTTGTGTAAGATGATGAGAGGCATAGATAGAGTGGATAATGAAAGACTTTTCCCCACAAAGTGGCATAATTTTAAGATGAATGGGGGAAGTTGTGGGGAGATGTCAGAGATAGTTTCTTTATAGATAGTGGTGAGTGTGTGGAATGCACTGCCAGTGTGGTAGTAGATTCAGATCCATCAGGGAATCTAAGCGACTCTTGGATAGGCACATGGATGATAGTAAATGAAGGGCATGTTGGTTAGTTTGATTTTAGAGTACGATAAAAGGTCGGAACAACATCGTGGCCAAAGGGCCTGTACTGTGCTGTACTGTTCTATATTCTATGGATTGAAATTAACAATTATTATATATTAGCAACATATAGATTTTCAAATTTCTATTAGCATACTTACAAATAATGATAAATTTCATCTTGCTATTTGACTGTGCTATCTGCAAAAATGAACAGGAATTGTTGCAGGGAAAAGTAATTAGGTTTTTCTAAATTTATAAGGCTGGGATTACACAGATCATTCAAATAAGCAAAAGTCATATTTTTAACAGTGCGCGTTGCATCATAAATAATGGATTCTTTGTTAGGTGTGTTGATTGCAAATAATATGGATTTTTATATTACTGTATAGGAAGTAGGAAAGATTCGATTAAATTCAGATATAAACTTCACTGTAGTTGTTAGCAAGACTAAACTAAAGCATACTATAATTATTGTCATGCAAATGCCTTAACAATTACTGTTAGAATCCTGAAAAAATGATATATTGTACCATTTTTCAAACAGTCAATAAATTAAATTGTGAACCTCAGTATACTTGTTACCCAAACCAATTATTATGCAATTATTGTAATGGTAATGACTTGATAACTAATGCTAAAACCTAAACAGATAAATTGGTTCAATACTTTGTCAGCATGTTGCTCTGAAATTGATTGGATATTTATTAAGATCGGTAAACTGAGGGACAAAATATAATAGCTCACTTGATAGAATTGAAGGAAAAAATGAGACAGTGTTTATTGAACAGAATTGTTTTTGTTTAAAAATGCAATTGATGCAAGAATAATATATTTTCCTCCATTGGTTTTCTTGTAGAGACGTATTTTTTTTTTAATTGTCCTGATTCAAGGTTGAGACAGTTGTGTTAGAGTCTGCAAAGGGGAGAGTGAGAGAGAATGAAATTCTAAAAAAAAACAGAAAGGAAAGGAACTGGCGAACAGAGGAGCTCCAACTGTAGTGTCTCACCCTGCTAGCATCGTATTGCGTGAGCTGGAATGCAGTCTCGTCAATCAACAAGCTGACACAGTCATACACACAGAATCATAGCTTATAATGTCCTAGACACCATCGTCACCATCCCTGTATGTCCTGTCCCACAGGCAGGACATGGATGTAACTGAAATGCTGGAACATGCAGGGTAATGGACTAAGATCTGCAGAATGTGATCAATGTGATTTATTTGACATTTCTCCAGAATATTAAACTCCAGTCCAATTTGAAAAGTTAATAGCGTAATCAGACTTGAACTACAAATGGCAGAAAAAAAAATGATCAGAAAGTTACAGCACACATGGCCAATCCTGGGTATGTGTTGGCTGTAATAGAACTCGAGGTAAAAACAATGACTGCAGATGCTGGAAACCAGATTCTGGACTAGTGGTGCTGGAAGAGTGCGAGCAGCAGCAGAGTTTAAAGGAAACCAAAAGGCTACAGCTAAGGTGAGACAGCTTGTTTTAAAATTACTTACCGGTAGCGGACAGCGGTGTTTTTTTTCCTTCTCTTCACAGAAAGAGCGGGTGCAGCAAGGGGAAGTGACGAAGACCAGAGGGGCAGCAGGGACCCGGAAGCAGGTATAACGTAAGCTTACCTGGGTAGGTTTTTTTCCCTATAAAAGCGTGCAGGAGAATAAAATTCTTTCGGTACGACTTCCCTCTGATATCTTCATGCTGATGATCCTGATCAAACATTGCCTCTCTAAATGAAGATCAATTTTCTCCTTCCTATTTTCCCCAGTAGTTATCTTGACACTGAGCTGATACTCACTGATCTACAGTTCCCTGGTCTACCTCCACCCCATCCTGTAAAGGCTCCAGTCCTCTAGCACCTCCCATGTGACAGGATCCTACTTAAACATTTGAGTCAGTGCCTTTCCTCCCTTGTCTCCAACAGCAGCCTATGAAACAACTCATCCAGACCTGGGGACTTGTCCAATTTTATACCAGCCCAAACCATCAATCTGTTTAAGAACTTCCCAGTCCATCTTCTTGAACTAAGTATCTGCCTCCTCATTCTCCCAAGTAAAACAGATGGGAAGCTCTCATGTCACAATCTATCAATGTTTTCCAGCTTCGCACACAGATTGCCCTCTTGGTTTCTAATGGGCTGTGATTGTTCCCTGGTTATTCTGTTCTACTTGATGTTCTTGTGGAATATCTTGAAATCCTCGCTAATCATGCTCACACTTTTCAATGTCCCTATGTTCGTCACTCCCCTCTGAGTGATATTTTGAAAGTTTCATTTAGATCACCTCTCATTCTCTGAAATTCTACAGCATACAGGCGGAGTTCCCTCATTGGACAATATTGCCATCCGAGGGATTAATCTGGAAAATGTCCATTCAGTATATGAGATCAGTATGATTTACTTGGATCAGGAAATCAAAGCGGTACTCAATACTCCAGGTACAGATTAACCAACATTCTGTGTCACTGGTGCAGAACATTTTTACTCCTAGTCGGTGCAAGTTACTTCAGAAGCTGGAATCTGTAGTGAAACCCAACACATGCTGGAGATCACAGTGAATCATATATCATCCATGGAGAGAGAGCACAGAGCCTTTTATCGTCTATATTCTGATTCCCTTCAAACAAAGGGAAACTTAACTTTTACCTTCCACCATTTGCATATGTTCATCTCAATACAATTTTCTTTATTGCTTTAGGGATAACTTACTATTTGAATTCTTTAACAATCCTCCTGATATCCAACTAGACCACATCTACTGGTTGACCATTGTTTATATCGGCAAGAGACATTTTCAAGCAAAAATTTGGTAAATGTTGCCGTCCCTTTCAGAAATCTCGCATAATTCTCTAGACTATGCTATAACTTTCCAAGTGTCCAATATGACATTCTTTATAATAAATTCCGACAGATTCCCCACTGTTAACAATAAGTTAGCTGGTCTGTAGTTCATTCTCCCTCTTCTTCACTTTGTAAATCCTTAGACTGCATTTATAACTTTCCAAATTGAATACGGAAAAATATAATGATTCCCATTGCAATTATTATCTCTATTTCTACTTTCTCTGAAATTCTGGTATGAAGTACATTTGGTCCGTCAGACTTATCAATAGAGTTATGTTTTCAAATGCTACTCGTCACTGATTTTAGTCTTTAGTTACACAAGTCCCATGGTCACTTGGTATTTCTGGGAGATATTCTGGACCCTCCTCCATGAACACAGATATAAAATAACTGTTTAGTTTCCCTATCATTTTTCTGTTCTCGCAATAAATTATTCTGTCCATATATTCACTGTTCCACATTTGACCTTGTTTTTTTATTTTCCTTTCAAATATTCATAGAGGTGTGTCGTCAGTCTTTTTGTTTCTGGTTAGTTTGTATTGCTGTTCTCTTTATACTTTACTTATCAGTTTATCAGTCCTCTTTTGTTGTGCCCAAAAGTTCAATGAATGCACAATATATGACCCTTTTTTTTTTAGATTAGATTAGATTAGATTACATTACAGTGTGGAAACAGGCCCTTCGGCCCAACAAGTCCACACCGACCCGCCGAAGCGCAACCCACCCATACCCCTACATTTGCCCCTTACCTAACACTACAGACAATTTAGCATGACCAATTCACCTGACCTGCACATCTTTGGACTGTGGGAGGAAACCGGAGCACCCGGAGGAAACCCACGCAGACACGGGGAGAACGTGCAAACTCCACACAGTCAGTCGCCTGAGGCGGGAACTGAACCCGGGTCTCCGGCGCTGTGAGGCAGCAGTGCTAACCACTGTGCCACCGTGCCGCCCACAAAGGCACTTTCTAAGGCACTTTCTTCGATCTAATATAATTTTTAACTTCTTTTGTTCACCATCGTTGAGTCACCTTTGACTTTTACGAATTATGCCTTGGAGGGATATATGTATATTACAGACCTTATAGTGCTTCTGTAAATAACATTTAGTCATTTTAATGTACTTTCCAAATTCACTAAAGCCAACTTTATTCTTGTATCTTAATGGCTTGCACGACTCAGGTATATAAACGTAATATAAGAAAAAGAACTCCTTGCATCCAGACTCATGTAAAATTCAATATATTAAGATCACTATTCCCCCAACGATCCTCAAGAGCAAAGTATTCGATTTGCTTTTCTGATCACACAACACCAATTCCAAAATTTCCTGATCAACAGCCCAGTGCTCAACATACGACGAAAGCAACCCGGCTCATACACACTCAACATTAACATTCACTTGGGTAAACATTGGTAGATGTAACTTGAAGCTGTCCATTATTACCGCAGTACCAACAAATATGTATGTCTAACTTCCTGTTTTATAACATAGCCACCATTTGTATTGCAGCTTTCAATTTGATACGTAACTCTCATGAATGTTTGCTTCTCCTTGCTGTTTCTAAGATCACCTCAACAGATTCTGTGGAATCTGAGTGACGTGGGCTCTGGCGAGGTTAATGGTAGATTCAGGCGAGATGTTTGGCGAGGCATATCTCAACATGGATATTATCTCACCACATCTAACCCGTTCTTCTCAAGCGGCATTGTAAGATTTTCTCCAGATCACCCGTTATAGTGGTGTAGTAGAGAAGGACAATGATCTTTCAGCAATGCTGTGTATTCCCCAGAGACGTGAGACTGCTCTGACCTGGGTGGGAACCTTATAGCAGGCTGGTAAAGTGCTACTGCTGCTGTACAGGATCTTCGTGAGATCACATCTGGAGTCGTGTGTACAGATGTAATCTCCTCACTGAGGAAAGGATATTGTACATAACTCAAAGATTGTTCCCTCAACTGACTTCTGCAACAAAGGTGTTAATCATCGAATCTCTCCAGAGTGGAAGCAGATCATTTGACCCATCGACAACACACTGATACTCCGAAGATCATCCCATCTAATCCCCACCACCCACCCCACCCAATCTTTATAACCTGGCATATTCCATGACTGATGCGCCTAGCTTCCACATCCCCGGATATTATGGGTCATTTAGCTTGGCTAATCCATCTAACCTGCATATGTTGGGACTGTGGGAGGAAACTGGAGACTGAAATTGAACTAGGATCGCTGGTGCAGTGAGACAGCAGTTCTAACCACTGAGCTACCCAGTGTGGACAACAAAACTTGCCTGCATATTTCAGCCCTTGAAAAGTAGCATTTTTGAGCAGGGAGATTCCATAAGTCCCCAAAACTGTGATTGAACGACAGGAGGAGAACATTGAGATCTTGAACGGCTTGGTCAGGAACAGAAGCAGGACATGCAAGTCCTTTGAGACTTTAATGTATGAACACCAGGAGGACATTCCGCCCAGCGAGTGTGTGAAGCAGGAACAGAATGAGTCCAATCAGCCACACATGCCTCTTACACAGCAATTGGAACAGATCTTTCACAGCCTTGTGCCTGTTACACAGGAATTGTGAAACGGAACATAATGGTTATAGAAAGGGAAGAACTTCGAATAACCCGCTTCACTCGGGAATGATAAGTGGTGAGAAAATTATTGGGATTGAAGATTGTTAGGATGCGTTATGACAGAATTAATAACAGGAGATTTCCAAAGTCAAGCCACAATCCTGCACAGTAAACATATTATGGGTAATTTAGGAAGGATAAATCATGTTTGAATGATTTGACTAACTTTCTTAAAAAAAAACGTAACAAGCAAGGTGGATAATGGGGGTTCTACAGATGTATTATATCTGGACTTCCAGACATCAGTGCGTAACGTGTCGCAAAAGATTATTATGCAAGACAAAAACACTTGGGATTAGGAACAATTTACTTGCTAGGGGAGAGGATTAGCTAACTAGTAAAAGTCATGATATGGAGCCGTTTGATTTGGACTCGGTTGGACAATGTCAAAAATGAAATGAAACCCATTAGAGTCCAATGGGTTTATTTGTAAACACAAGGTTTCATTGTGCTGCTCCTTCATCAGGTGTAAGCGACAGGAAAATCTTAAACACAGATGATATAAGGAAAAGATCAAAAGGTTATACAACTCATGCACATGAATTGTTCATACACCTAAGATGGCTCTTAAATACTTAATCAGTTAGAATGGAGGTGCGAGTTTGATTGGTTAATATAAAAATTGCCGAATTTATTTCAAGTCACTGCCTGGAGATACCTTCAGGTATTATCAATGTAAATGAAGTAACACGTGCGGTCAGACAATGTATTCTAAGCTTGACGCCTTGTTTGGACTCTGTCTGTGTCTTGACCTGGAGTTAGACTGGTTTTATTTACAAAGTACGATTTGTAAAATAACACATTGACTGAATATCTACAAATTGTATGTTTTGGAACAAAATAAAATGCATCTGCAAATACAAATGGGAAAATGTAAATTCAACCCACAGATTTATATGTGCATTCGTGTGTGTGCGTGTGCATATGTGTGAGAGAGGAGCGTGTCTGTGTGAAGGGGAGAGAGAGACATTGTCTGTATGTCAGAGACAGTGAGGTGGAGTGTGGGTGTGAGTGCGGGAGGGAGAGAGAGTGGTTGTGTGTGCATGTGTGTGTGACAGAATGGAGTACGTGTGTGAAATGTGAGAGAGGGTGAGTGTGAGTGTGTGCGAGGGGCAGAAAGGGAGAATGTGCATCAATGTATGTTACAGGTAGAGTGAGAGGGTGTGCTTGTCCAGGCTAAGACACAAACAGATATGGCTGATCCCTTTCCCCACGCACACTCACTCTATGGTTTTCAGAGCTTCCCCTCTCTGCAGCCTCTGCTCCATTTGTTGTTCATGTTACAGAACCAGATGCTGTTACTACAGTCCCATGCTATGTCCCGAGCTGGGACACTAAATCCTCCGGTCTCCTGGAATGTCTGAAGCAGCTTACAGCACAACTTCTAGCAAACAATCCCCAGTACCTCCACTAACAGGAGGCAGTCAGAGTCCCCTCATCTACAAGTTAGATGCCTTGTCCTTTACAATTATACTCAAGGACCTTCCTTGCGTTACTGACCGCACCATCAACTGAGAGGGACAGAGGCATTCCATGGGAAGGCGCATACCAAGATTCAAACACGTGAATCAAAGCTCCTGGAACACCCTTGTCCATAAGGTATCACATGGGACACATTGAGAAGTGAACAACAGCCTGACACACACTATTTCAATGTTTCTGAACTTCACCATGCCGATACACGAGGGAGTCAAAAGCCAATGCCAGGGAAAGACGCAGAAAAAAAAAACAAATAATTAATTAACAGATAACTTGGTGAAAATATGGATAAGGAGATGGAGGGATTGTATTAACTGGATAAGTGAGACAACGGTGGGCCCAATCACAAGAATGCAAACATTGAATAAATACATTGCTAGATCAGCTGAATTGGTCTATTGTCTCAAATTCTAAATCTGCTTCACAGAACCAGCCCAGACACCTTAAATTGGGGTACGGTAACGGCCAAGATGGAGAGCTGTGCAGGCCCTGCTAGTGGATTACTCCATAAATCGGACTATCTGCACTGTATGGGAAACATTGCAAACCTTTGCCAGGATATTGCAATCTCTACCACCACCCTCTGTCTGGACATTTGAGCCAATTTTGTATCCAAATGGCTAGTTTTCCATGTATTTCATATGAACCAACCTTGTTAAACAGATGACCATGCACAATGTTGTTCAACACCTTCCTGATGTCCATCTCGCCAATGTGCACCTCTCTACCTCAGTTAATCTTTTTAGTCACTTCTTCAAAAAATTTCAGTCAAGTCAGTGAGACACAACATTGCTTGTACATTTCCATTTTGACTACCCCTAATCCGTCGTTACCTTTCAAAGTGCGTGAAAATCCTATGCCTCATAATCCCCTCCAACAACTTACCCACCACTGCCGTTATACTCACTGCTTTTCCTTATTACCCTTCTTAAATTCCTTAAGTTATGGCACCAAGTTAGCCAACCTCCAGTCTTCCGGCACTATACCTGTGGCTATGGATGATAGCACGAGGCCCAGCAATCACTTTCCTAGCTTCTCACAGAGATCTAGCGTACATCTAATAAAAGTCAGAACAGTTTCCTTCCTTTGCATGTTTTGAGACCTCCAGCAGCTCCTCTGTGACACAGGAACTTTCCAAGATGTCATTACTTATTTCCCAAATTATTTAGCTTCCATATCCTCCTCCACAGTAAATACTGATACAAAATATTCGTTCAGTACCTCCCCCATTTCCTGTGGTTCTGCATATGGGCAGGCTTGCTGATGTTGAAGGATGCCCTGTTCTTTCCACAGTTACTGTTTTGTCCTTGACGTATTTGAAGAAGCCAAAGCTATCACATGTCCCCTTTTTTACGCTCGCAATTTCCCTCTTAAGTATACTATTGTTGCCTTCAGACTCTTCTATTGAATCACTTTAAATCAGGAATTAAGAGGCAAATGCTGACCATTCCAGTTGTCGAAAAAATCCATCTGGTTCACTGATACCCTTTAAGGAAACAAACTGCCATGCTTACCTGGTGTGGCCTACATGTGACTCCAGACCCACAGCAATGTGGTTGACTGTTAACTGCTCTCTAGGCAATTAGGGATAGGTAATGGATGTTTGCCTAGCCAGGGACGCCCTCATCCCGTGAATGCATTAAGAAAAAAAACCTCAATTCCTGCTGTCTATAACTGACATATTCTTCCCTCTTATCCGTGACCAGAACCTCAATTTCTCCAATTCTCCAGCATTCCTTACACGTACCAGCCTTACCCTTCAACCTAAGCGGAACATACTGTCTCTTTACTCCTGACATCACATTTTTGAAGGCTTCTCACTTCACAACTGACCAATTTCTCTGCGAATATATATCCCAACCGACGTTAACATTTTCATTGAGTAGGACAGAGGGATTGTCTGCATGAGGCTGAGCTAAATGATGTTATCTTATCAAACTCACCTCATTAACTACCCACCCCACCCCATAGAGTCCCTCTTATTCAATGCCAGCCCGATTCTCCATTCATCATGGCTGGAGGTTCTCACCATCGCCCAGATGCCCCCGATACTCCACAACCCCTGGCATTGGTGCCAACTTTAAAAGGCCAATGGGCACATGGTTGTGCTTTCTCAAGTTGGAGCTGCCCTCCATAGTTTATCCTGAACATGGCAGATAAGTGGAAATTATACCACAGTTTGTCGACTGGGGCCCGCAGATCCTGGTGGATTGGCTAGGACAGAGAGGGAAATTCTCTTTCCAAAAGGGGGGCCACACCACCAGACCCACCAATCATGGTCTGAGCTCAGAGCAGTATCTTCGGTCTGAAGAAATGTCCAGCAATACAGGACAAGAATCAATGTCCTCCCCACTCTGTCAGGATAAGATCACCGTATTTTCTCTACTCCCTCACAGTCACTGTTTATCTGTTATAACACCTACCCCGGAACAAAACCTATGCCCCACCACTCTCACTGCTGCATGCAGCACCTTTCCTTTCTCTCTTTTACCCCTCTACTATATCTCCTTCACTAATAGCACTGCATGGATACAACACTCTTGAACAACTCCCTTTGGACAAGTCACCATCTCACCCACCCAATCCCCCCCACCTTCACCAGCACTGACAGTAGTATAACCCACTCACACCCTCACTGAATCCTTCCCCGTCTCCTAATCCAGAAGAAACAGCTCGGAATAGAATAGAAAGTGCGAATCCGGGTAGTGGAGTGGTCGATATCCACCTCCCCCCACCCCCTGTATTTGTGTGTCTGTATTTTTCTCTGTGAGTGTCTGCGTGTGGTTGCAGGTCTGGCAGTCTCTGTGGTGCTTAAAATGACATAATCTCTCTCTTATCTGGCCACCACACCCTACTTCAGTGGTGGTGGCAGAGGGCGATAACCTTCGATGATTCAGTCTGAGTGTGAGATAAGGCAGCAGCTCACAGCACTATCCAAACTGACAGCACCATCAACACACACACCTTCCCGCCCGCTACACCCTGCGCCCCGCCACACACACACACACACACACACACAAAATGCTGGTAGATGGAGAGCTGCAAATATACTTGGGGTCGTCCGAATGGAAATGCTCACCTCCGAGTGAACCATTTTGTCAGGAGATGACATCAATTGATTTCTGATTCTGTGACTTGCAATGCTTAAAAATTACGTGGAAAAGTATTGTAAATTCCCAAAAAAGGCCTGGTAGTGTTGATAATGACGCAGGGACAATATCGCTTAGTATCAGACAAAACTGCTCTGTGTTTCCAAAGATATTATTTGAAAAAAATCAAACGAACGTGTAATTTAAGAGATTCACAGCAAAGGATTTGCTATCGACTCAGAGCCAAAAACTGTGACACTGATGCAGTGGCGTGGGGAGGCTAGCAGAGGATAGTATTGGATGAATCCAATCATAAAACTGAGTGGTTCGCATACCCTCTATAAGGATTAGAGATGTTGGCCTTACAAACCTTCCGAACATTCCGTGGAAGAATAAAGGGAGTGATAGATAATTTTCGTCTCCATGGAGACGATGTTCATGAACTGGATAGATACAATTTACCTTATTGGAGTTTATATATAGAGAATTCATATTTAAAAAGCAGAGTTCATAGTGTAACTGTAAAATCTTCAGGTCACCCTCAGTGGGAGCATTGTGTGTAATCCTTGCCCTCATTCTCCACCAAAAACATGTAAAGAAGTTAGAAAGGCACAGACGCTGTTCCCTGGATAGCAAGATATTAGAAAGCCAAGTGGCGTTGTTCACTGAGACATAAAAATATCAGAAAGGATACAAAAGGTTTATTCGGGATGATAGAAAGAATGAAGGAGTTTATACACGAGATTTGGAAATCCTGGAGCAGAAACACGCAAGTTTTTATGTAAACAAATGAGATTTTCACATAACGCGAGGTTTGAATGACTAAATCAGGGAAATTCTTTCTTTCGAGTGTAACAATAACTTTAGTTAGAGCTTCAAAACCATTAGTGAATGATTAAGAAAGGTTTGGATGAGAGTTTCTTCCACTCAATAGAGTTATTTAAATCGTGAATGACTTTCCAGAAATAAAGCGTAGAAGCTGATTTCACAGTGATTTAAAAGATACACGAGCAAACATACAAGGAGGGAATTTACCATTGAGAGAAAGTCAGTGTGGTTGCGTAACAATTTCGAATTTGGTTGACTTCAGACACAAAGACATTTCATGAACACGTACAACTGAATGAGATTGAATATAAAATGTTCATGGATTGGTAAGGTGTGACGTATTATTCAAGGTGAAACTCTGTAAATGGAGCAGATGTCCTAAAATAACTGCAGACAGAGGTTATATCCTAATGAATGGGAACTGAACCGTCACTTGGAGATGCAACACCTACTTTAAAGCTTTGACCACATTCACATGATGTATGTATATTTCGTACATTCTTAACTCCACCCATGAAATCCACTAAGAAGACTCTGTCCTTTTGTATTGTTAACCCTCTGTACTTCTCTGCAGCACGCCATTGAAGATAAAATATGCTCAGACCAAAATTCAATTCAATACAATATTCAAACGGTCCTATGTAATTTATTTTTTATTATTGCAATAACCTTTGTGAGTTTGCAACAAACTGCGTAACATGAAACCAGATCAACATCTATTTTCCCGGAATTTAACGCAGTGCACATGGGAAACTTTATCCATCTGCTGAAAATTCACCTTCGGCTCTTTCTCCACGCATGTCTCTACACGTTTTAAATACTTGCAGTATGTTTGTTGATCAAGGAGTCATTATCCAGAAAAGGTCGTTTCTCAATCCACAAACACGGGTATCTTCCCATAAACTTGGCTTTGCTCAATATCACCTTTTATCCGTACGCCTCAACACGACGACAAATTGAAGCTGCTCCATGTGATGCTCAAACGTAAAACTTCGGCACAGCATAGACCACTATACTGGAACAGTGATACCGTGCACTGGTCACCTGCAGCACAGGAGCAACACATTAATACTTACCTCCACATTCCTGGTTTTACCTTAACGTTTGGGAAACCGAATTTCTCTGATTCCATGGCTAGTAACGGGGATTGTACGATCATCTTCACTAGTGGTTCTGACCCCGAGTGAGGAAAGTGGTGAGCTACTCATTGCAAAGATGGGTAGATTGTTGAAATATACAATTTCGACATTTGCCTTCACTATGAGCGCTTCATTTTGTTTTTCATCTGTAGAAATCTTAAAATCTTCATCTTGAACAGACGCAATGACAGATTTCCATTGTATCTCTGGCATCAAATTCCAAAGTGTAAACTCCTTCTGAATTCTTCCACCGCAGTCCGCTGTGTGGGAAGTGTTCCTGTTGTGGGAAATGCACTTCCCCGTGTGTCAACTGCTGGTCCCAGCATGCGCTCTGGCACTGCACTCATTTTCCATCTGACACTTGCTCACTGTGTTGCTGTGATCATACAGTGACTTGGTGTCGCACGGCCCAGGAAACTGATGCAGATCAAGGTTTTTGCATTGTTGAGTTCAATTGTCAGTTTAGCCTTATTTAGGATTTTGAAATTGTCTGTCCTAGACACAAGTGCATGTCAAACATATCTGAGTGGAAGAAAGGTGTTCCGAATAATGACATTGAGCACTATGCACTCTACTCCAGTCTGGCAAACAATTCCTCACAGGCAATTTAATAAACAATAGGTGCAGGAGTAGGCAATTCTGCCCTTCGAGCCAGCACCACCATTCAATATGATCATGACTGATCATCCTCAATCAGTATCCTGTTCCTGCCTTATCCACATAACCCTTGATTCCACTATCCTTAAGAGCTCTATCCAACTCTTTCTTGAAAGAACACCTCCTGCTGTCTCGGGTTCTTCATTCCATTGACTTCAAATCTTCACAGAATTCAACAGACCTTGTTACATAGTCATTTCTTCATTTTTGTTCAGACCACTGTGAGCAGAGTGTCACAGTGGGAATGCGCTTGCCCCACAACCCAGATGTCAGACAATAGTCTTGGAACCGTACTGTGCTATTTATGATTTCACCAAAACAAGGGAGAAATGTCTGCTGCTCTGCATAATTTATGCAATTCACTTATTCATAAGGTTATAGGTAGGCAGGCGCATGCGACGAGGTGGCCGAGGTGTTAAGGCGATGGACTGCTAATCCATTATGTTCTGCACGCGTGGGTTCGAGTCCCACTCTCGTCGGTGCTATCCGTGATTTTTAATGTTGCTATTTTTGGATGATCACAACTGTCTTACTGAAATTGGAACTGCAATATCAGTTTGTATGCATCGACGCTATTATAAAATCTCAAAGAATAATTTGGTCCTGTTGCCTAAACTGCATTGAAATGTAGATTGCATTGGGATATTGAAAAGGAACGCGACTTTCTTTTACAAGTCAAGCTGCTGTGACCTTTTATCGTACGAAAGAGATCCAGGAAAGCCAAATAACAAGAGATGTGAGGGGCATGTTTATGCAGTGGGATTCTTAATGAGTATTTTGTCAAATGAAATCTGGAGCAGGTTGAGTAGAAGTGGTTCATCTTGGTGAGAAGAGCACAAAATAATGGAGATATTTCGAAAGGAGCAGGGCGTGGGTGTAGGGGCACCGAGAACTAGCTGTAAATGCACAGTAGAGAATTGCCGATGTGGGTGCTGTGCATGGGCACGGAAAGACTTACACATTGGTCTCGCCCTCGCCCCTTGCTCTCGCCATTGATGAATGCTGGACATAAGGCCCAAATACAAGATGTGGGAAGCGAGCTCCCTCTCGTTATGCACACACTGGATGCATCACATTGAACAATGAAAAACTGGAGAAGTCAGCATGTTAACTGTAGGGGCTGAACCTAAACTGTGGATCAATAACCGCAGATTCATGCAGCATAAACATGAAAAATGATTTAAAGTGGCTTTATACGCATGTCATTAACAGACGTTTCGCTCTAATACCCGTGTGGTTGAAAGAATAAGGGACCACATTTCAGATGGATGCCAACGTAACCAATTTTGTTTTGAAATTGAGATTTATTTGATCATTTTACACAGTGAACAAGTTTATTTTAAATAATGTAAACCACATTCCCTTACCTGGAATAAAAGTGTGATTTCATTACAAACATTGTCCTTGCAAAGTCGAAATTACTCAACATGAAAAATAGGATATAATTTTTATTGAGCATACATCAATTAGCACCATTATCTAACTTCGGATTGACTGCAATATGCATATGCTAAATAAGGTTTAAGAAAGAATGACTTTTGGAAATAATGATTCGGTGGTGCCTAAAATTAATATCAGTTTCTCATGATGTGGATATACCACCAATGGCTCCAGTGGTGGAAATGCTAAGTGGGCAGTATTTCTATGATAGTAAAGAGGTGTGTGATCTGCCAGGAATGGGAGCTCCCACTTCATCTGGAGCAGCGTCTGTTGACATGGACCAGGGAGCATTGTGACATCAGACTGGGAGTTCCAACCACACCTGGAGCAACTTTTATTGACATTGCGCAGCAGGGAGTATTGGAACTTTAGACTGAGATCCAGCCTCATCTGGAGCAGCCTCTATTGACATGAAGCAGCAGGGAGCATTGAAACATCATACTGCGAGATCTAACCTCATTTGGAGCAGCTTCAGTTGACATAGAGCAGGGAGCTTTGCGAGATCCGTCTGGGAGCTCCACTCTCACCCGGAGCAGCTTTTAATGACGTGTAGCAGCAGGAAGCATTGGGACATCAGAGTGATAGATCCAACCTCAACTGGACCGCTTCTATTGACATGGAGCAGGGAGCATTGGGACATCAAACTGGGATCTCCAACTTCAAGTAGAGCAGCTTCTATTGAATGGAGCAGCAAGAAGCATTGAAACGTCAGGTTGGGAGCTCCAACCGCACTTGGAGCAGCTGGTATTTACATGGAAGAGGAGGGAGGATTGGGACATTAGGCTGGGGAAAGGATCTTCAACTATTTTAATCTGAAGTAAAATATGATTCAACGACTCAGATGTTAATTGATTTATGAAGAATCTTTCCCGGGGAAATAATTGATTCTTTAGATATTAAAGACAAGTCCTGCAAATATTCAACCCATCAAAACGCATTGGTACAGAGAGAAACGGGAGTGATGTTTCATGTCTTTGTCTTTTCTTTTCTGGCCGACTCTGCACTGGGTTTACATCACCGGAAGGACGTTTTCAGTCATTTCATGTTGTTCAGTTTCCTGAAAATACGGACAGGTCATTAACATAGAACATAGAACATAGAAGAATACAGCGCAGTACAGGCTCTTTGGCCCTCGATGTTGCGCCGATCCAAGCCCACCTAACCTATACTAACCCACTATCCTCCATATACCTATCCAATGCCCGCTTAAATGCCCATAAAGAGGGAGAGTCCACCACTGCTACTGGCAGGGCATTCCATGAACTTACGACTCGCTGAGTGAAGAACCTACCCCTAACTTCAGTCCTATATCTACCCCCCCTTAATTTAAAGCTATGCCCCCTTGTAATACCCGACTCCATACGCGGGAAAAGGTTCACACTGTCAACCCTATCTAACCCCCTAATCATCTTGTACACCTCAATCAAGTCACCCCTAAACCTTCTTTTCTCTAATGAAAACAGCCCCAAGTGTCTCAGTCTTTCCTCATACGATCTTCCTTCCATACCAGGCAACATCCTGGTAAACCTCCTCTGCACCCGTTCCAGTGCCTCCGCATCCTTCCTATAGTATGGCGACCAAAACTGGACACAATATTCCAGATGCGGCCGCACCAGAGTCTTATACAACTGCATCATGACCTCAGGACTCCGGAACTCAATTCCTCTACCAATAAAAGCCAGTACGCCATATGCCTTCCTCACCGCACTATTTACCTGGGTGGCAACTTTCAGAGATCTGTGTACATGGACACCAAGATCCCTCTGCTCATCCACACTACCAAGTATCCGACCATTAGCCCAGTACCCCATCTTTTTGTTATTCTTCCCAAAGTGAATCACCTCACACTTAGCTACATTGAATTCCATTTGCCACCTTTCTGCCCAGCTCTGCAGCTTCTCTATATCCTGCTGTAACCTGCCACATCCTTCCTCACTGTCAACAACTCCTCCGACTTTCGTATCATCCGCAAACTTGCTCACCCAACCTTCTAACCCCTCTTCCAGGTCATTTATAAAAATGACAAACAGCAATGGTCCCAAAACAGATCCTTGCGGAACACCGCTAGTGACGGCACTCCATGAAGAAACTTTGCCATCAACTACTACCCTCTGTCTTCTTCCATCCAGCCAATTCCTAATCCAAACCTCCAACTCACCCTCAATGCCATATCTCCGTATTTTCTGCAGTAGCCTACCATGGGGAACCTTATCAAACGCCTTACTAAAATCCATATATACCACATCTACCGCTTTCCCCTCATCAACCTCCTTCGTCACCTTTTCAAAGAATTCAATAAGGTTTGTGAGGCACGACCTGCCCTTCACAAAACCATGCTGACTATCCTTGATCACATTATTCCTATCCAGATGTGCATAAATCCTATCCCTTACAATTCTCTCTAAGACTTTGCCCACAACAGAAGTGAGACTCACCGGCCTATAGTTACTAGGGTTATCCCTACTCCCCTTTTTGAACAAGGGAACAACATTTGCTATCCTCCAGTCTTCTGGCACTACTCCAGTAGACAAAGAGGACATAAAAATCAAGGCCAATGGCTCTGCAATCTCCTCCCTTGCTTCCCAGAGAATCCTAGGATAAATGCCATCAGGCCCAGGGGACTTATCTATTTTCACCTTTTCCAGGATTTCCAACACCTCTTCTCTACATACCTCAAAGCCATCCATTCGACTTATTTGTCACTCAGTATTCACATCGACGACAATGCCCTGTTCCTGAGTAAATACTGAAGTAAAGTATTCATTCAGTGTCTCCCCAATCTCTTCCGCCTCCACACGCAACTTCCCACTACTATCCTTGACTGGACCTATTCCTACCCTAGTCATTCTTTTATTCCTAACATACCTATAGAAAGCCTTAGGGTTTTCCCTAATCCTACCGACTAAGGACCTTTCATGTCCCCTCCTTGCTGCTCTTAGCTCTCTCTTCAGGTCCTTCCTGGCTACCCTATAACTCTCAATCGCCCCAATTGAACCTTCACGTCTCATCTTGAGATAGGCCGCCCTCTTCCATTTAACAAGGGATTCCAATTCCTTATTAAACCACGGCTCCCTCGCACGACCCTTTCCTCCCTGCCTGACAGGTACATAATTAACAAGGACACTCAATAGTTGCTCCTTGAACAAGCTCCACATATCATGTACACTCTTGCCTTGGAGTCTACTTTTCCAAGCCACACATCCTAAGTCATGCCTCACCGCATCATAATTTCCCTGACCTCAGCTATAACTCTTGCCCTGTAGTACACACTTATCCCTCTCCATCACGAGAGTAAAAATCACCGAATTATGGTCACTATCCCCAAAGTGCTCACCTACCTCTAATTCTAACACCTGGCCTGGTTCGTTACCCAGAACCAAATCCAGTATGGCCTCACCTCTTGTTGGCCTGTCTACATATTGTATCAGGAAACTCTCCTGCACACATTGAACAAACACTGACCCATCTAACGAACTTGAGCTATAGCTTTCCCAATCAATATCAGGAAAGTTAAAGTCCCCCATAACAACCACCCTATTACTGTCACTCATCTCCTGAATCACCTTCCCTATCCTTTCTTCAATGATTCTAGGACTATTAGGAGGCCTGTAAAAGACTCCTAACAGGGTGACCTCACCTTTCCTATTCCTAACCTCAGCCCAAACTACCTCAGATGGCAAGTCCTCATCCATCGTCCTTTCCACCACTGTAATACTATCTTTGACAAGCAATGCCACACCTCCCCCTCTTTTACCCCCACCTCTGACCCTACTAAAACATTTAAATCCTGGAACCTGCAACAGCCAATCCTGTCCCTGTTCTAGCCATGTCTCCGTAATAGCCACAACATCGAAGTCCCAGGTACCAACCCACGCTGCAAGTTCACCTACCTTATTTCGTATACTTCTTGCATTGAAGTATACACACTTCAAGCCACTTTCCTGTTTACAGACACCCTCCTTGGAAATTGATGCCATGTTCCTAACCTCCCTACACTCCAGGCCCTGCACCCTGAAGCTACAATCTGGGTTCCCATGCCCCTGCAGAGTTAGTTTAAACCCCCCCCAAGAGCACTAGCAAACCTCCCCCCAAGGATACTGGTGCCCCTCAGGTTCAGGTGTAGACCATCCTGTTTATAGAGGTTCCACCGTGCCCAGAAAGAACCCCAGTTATCCAAAAACCGGAATCCCTCCCTCCTGCACCATCCCTGTAGCCACGCATTTAAGTGTTCTCTTTCCCTATTCCTCGAATCTCTATCACGTGGCACGGGTAACGTAATCTAAAACTGAAAATTAACGGGAATATGCGATGTTATGATTAGGCTGGAATTTACCTCAAATTATGATAAAAAAGCAGCAAAGTAAGTTGCAATTTCCTTGATAAGTAGTGGCCTCATTGATTGGTTGATCAGATTGTGAATGGTCGTTTTTTGAGGACAATTTGAAGAGAATCAATGATGGTGATTATCTTTGTTCTTTTTTCACCTTGTGACTGTTACTGTTATTGCTCATGTCCTTGTTAACACCACAGCTCTTTAGCGTGTAAAATCTCGGCTGTGCATCTGGCCAGTGGTATAACCATTCGTATAGCTGGCTACGGATCAGGCAGTTGTAAGTTCGACTTTTACTTGGCGCAAGCGCATTGTGGAGATTCATCACACATACAAACTATTCATTTTTGTTCCGCTGAGGTGGATAATATTTGACATTTTCATCTCCACGAACGAAAATTCTTTCACTGTCTTCGATCAGTTAAACATTACCAAGAACAATCAGAGTAAAAATCACACAGCACCAGATTGTATCGAACAGACGTATTTGGAAGCACCAGTGTTCCATACACTGCTTCTTCATCAGGTATTTGTCAACTGTTGGCATCTAAAATGGCTTTGTGTGATTTTTAAATTTGGCCGCCCCAGTCCAACACCAACACCTCCAAGTCATGGGTACCATCGACACCACGAACGGTTTGTTAAAGTACAGATGATCTTCCAAAAGATCGCGCATATTGACACACATGCCAAGTTTCTGCAGAAAAACACACACCTGGTGAAGGAGCGGCTCTCTGAAAGCTAGTGCTTCCAAATAAACCTGGTGGACTATGCCCTGATATTGTGTAATTTTTAACTTTGTCTACTCAACTCAAACACTGGCACTTCCATATCATAGACAACATCAGTCATTGTTGTGGTTCTGTTCGCCGAGCTGGAAGTTTTTGTTGCAAACGTTTCGTCCCCTAGCTTGGCGACATCATCAGTGCTTGGGAGCCTCCTGCGAAGCATTTCTTTGATGTTTCCTCCGGTGTTTATAGTGGTCTGTCCCTGCCGCTTCCGGTTGTCAGTTTCAGCTGTCCGCTGTAGTGGTTGGTATATTGGGTCCAGGTCGATGTGTTTGTTGATGGAGTTTGTGGATGAATGCCATGCCTCTAGGAATTCCCTGGCTGTTCTCTGTCTGGCTTGCCCCACGATAGTAGTGTTGTCCCAGTCGAATTCATGTTGCTTGTTGTCTGCGTGTGTGGATACTAAGGATAGCTGGTCGTGTCGTTTCGTGGCTCGTTGATGTTCATGTATGAGGATTGCTAGCTGTCTTCCTGTTTGTCCTATATAGTGTTTAGTGCAGTCCTTGCATGGTATTTTGTACACTACATTCGTCTTGTTCATGTTGGGTATCGGGTCCTTCGTTCTGGTGAGTTGTTGTCTGAGCGTGGCTGTTGGTTTGTGTGCCGTTATGAGTCCTAGGGGTCTCAGTAGTCTGACAGTCAGTTCCGAGATGCTCCTGATGTATGTTAGTGTGGCTAGTCCTTTTGGTTGTGATATGTCCTCGTTCCGTGGCCTTTCTCTTAGGCATCTGCTGATGAAGTTGCGCGGGTATCCGTTTTTGGTGAATACCTTGTATAGGTGCTCCTCTTCTTCTTTTTGCAGTCCTGATGTACTGCAGTGTGTTGTGGCCCTTTTGAATAGTGTCCTGATGCAGCTTCGTTTGTGTGTGTTGGGGTGGTTACTTTCGTAGTTTAGGACTTGGTCTGTGTGTGTGGCTTTCCTGTATACCCTTGTAGTGAATTCTCCGTCTGGTGTTCTCTGTACCATCACGTCTAGGAATGGGAGTTGGCTATCCTTTTTTTCTTCTCTCGTGAATCGGATTCCTGTGAGTGTGGCATTAATGAGCCGGTGTGTTTTTTCAGGAACAGGAAGACAAATGGGATGAGGGACGGAAGAGAGAGTTAGGGAGAGTGCGAGGGAGAGACATCTTCAAGAACTTTTGGGTTTAAATCCTGATACATGAAACGCAGAAATATCAGAGAACTAAATTCGATAGAAAACAAATCATCACCTCGGAGAATATTATGTGAAAACGATTAATTTCTTACCGTGTTTCACCAAAAGTAAACCTTTGAGAAAACTGACCGCCATGATGTGGATTCAAGCCGAATTCGCTGCAATCACAATGCAGAATACGAACTATTGAACGGTTACAGCATTCCACAGACAACGCTTGCAAACTGCAACCAGTATGGTAGTGGAGGAAATGTCAGGAAGAATGTATAATATCAAGACTTAGCGACAGGCATGTGGGAACGCAGAATGTACCGAATCTTTAACCTTAGCGTCCCCAGAGACTGTGGAGATTCCATGAATGAGAGTATTGAAGAATGGGATTAATGAAACTCTCCAAACTCTTGGGACAGTGCAGGATATTGTTGAAATGTATGCTTCAATAGCATTATAGTTTAACATCGGCTACTTCATCACTTTGCCCACACAAGGCAGTACCAACTGCTGCATGCAATCACACATAATCCCAGGTCCGGACCCGGAATCAGAGAAACTGTGTGAAGCATGCACGAAGATCCAATCGGAAATTGGGATGGAAAGACGAGAGAGAGGCGCATGTATTTCCAAGGTTGGGACAGCTCCTGGTCAAAAGCGGGGCGGAAGGAAATACTTTCCCCCATTTATAATATTATGACCATGAACAGTACATGTTGCTGAGACAGCCGATTGGCGCATCTAAAGCGTGTGGAGACTTTAACTTTGGGGTGGCAAGGTTCGAAATTTCATTTTCCTGTTTGGATCAGTGTTTTTGACATTGACAGTAGGATCTGCTTTTGTCGCATCAGCTCAGAATCAGCTTCTTGTTCCCAATAAATACTGCAACCTGGAGAAGGTGGTGCTGTGGTTTTATAATAAACTAGTGATCCGTGGGAACTCACACACGGAACTGGTAATGTTAAAGTTCGACGAATAAAACCTGGAATGAAAGCCTGACCTCAGGAACAGAGAACATGCCTTTAATTTCCTGCAATCCATTCATGCATATCGCTTATGCAGGGGATGCCACCATCTTTACCCAATCTGGCCTACTTGTGACTCCAGGACCTGAACAGCATAGCTGACCCCTAATCCGAGAATGACGACCGTGTGGGAAAGCAGGCCGTTCGGCCCTTCCCGTCGACACCACCCCTTCGAAGCGCATCTTATCAGACCCACACTCCATACCAATTCCTTTCCCCTTCATTTTCCATGGCTGATCACAGTAACCTGTACACCTTCAGACTGTGGGAGGAAACTCACACAAGCAAAGAGAGAATGTGAAAAATGCACACAGTCACATGAGATTGGGATCGAATCCATGTCTCTCATGCAGCGAGACAGCAGTGAATCAGGAAGAACAACAAATGCTGTCCTGAGCAGCGACATCCACACCCTGTGGGTATATCGGGAAGAATAAAAACACATTCACAACATGGACAACGGGACTTGTGTCTGCGTGGACATGAGTTGAACCTATCGTTCTTCCTGGGTAGATACAAGGACACCGATATCACAGATAAACCAGCGCAATGCGGGATTCAATTATCTGCTGAAGTGGAAACTTATCTACTCAGTCAAACTGGGGACAGACTATTCAACAGTCCCGTGTGTGGGAAGGGTTCAATGAGCAGAAGAACCTCCAAAGTAACCAGCAAGATTACATATCCCAGAAGGAGATCAATTAAACTATCAACGCTGCTGTTAATCCAAACCAGCTGCCAGTTTAATAGTGTCAAAGTCATAGACTCACACAGCTGAAAACAGGCCTTTCACTCCTACCAACTCATACTGCACATAATGCCAAACTAAATGAGTCGCATCTGACGGCTCTTGTAACTGCTGAGGGTTAATAATGCCCTTGTGATATTATTACTGCATTGTTAATATGATTGTCCAGATATAATTCTATGGACACGGGTTCAAACCCTGGCATGGCAGATGCTGGAATTTTATTTAAATAAATACCTAGAGCCTAATGATGATGTTGAATCAGTTGTTATGGATCTGATTCACTAATTCCTGATAGGGAAGGAAACTGCCATACCTATCTGGTCTGGCTGGTATGTGACTCCAGATCCATAATATCGTAGTTTATTCTGAACTTTCCTCTGGGCAATAAATAATGTACTAGTCATGAATGAATAGCTTTTGTTAATCCCACTGAAAGTTTCCAATTCATTTATCGATCCAAATATCCTGTAACTATTGTAAATGTACTTTCATTCATCACTGCCTCAGGAAGTGAATTGCACACATAAACCATCCTCTGTTAAACAAAAAGCCTCTCATGTCTTATTTTAAATCCCTCTTTTCATTTTAAACATTTGCCCTCTCGTCTTGAAGTGCCCCTCCTTGAAGAAATGACAGTTACAGTTAACTCTAGCTGAACTCTCAAAAATCTATAAATTTCTATCTGGTCGCCTTTCAAATTCCAGTGTTTGAGTGAAAATATTCTCAGCCTATCCAGCCTTTCGTTATAACACAAACCTTCCCCACTAGCCATACACTGGTATCCCTGTTCTAAACCTACTCCAGCTGAATATTTTCCTTGCTATTACTGGGCGACAAGAACTGGACACAATATTCCAGAAGAGGCATCACCCAATGTCCTATTCAACTTCAACATAACATACCAACTCCTACTCTCAAAGGACTGACCAACGAAGGCAAGATGACAACTTTTTTAACCATTCTGTCTGTATATGAAGCAAACTAAAAAGAATTATGTACTTGCATTCCTGGCCTTCGTGTCTCTCAACACGATGCAATGCCCGATCATTAATTGTATAAGGTAAAAACAATGACTGCAGATGCTGGAAACCAGATTCTGGATCAGTGGTGCTGGAAGAGCACAGCAATTCAGGCAGCATCCGAGTTATAAGCCCTACTCTTATTTGATGTAGCAAAATGCAATACCTTCCATTTATCCAGATTGAACTCCATGTGACATTTTTCTGCCCAAAGACGCTTTGGATTAAGAGCCTTCTGGAATCTTAGATCACCTTCTTTACAGTCTCCAATTCGGCTGTCCTCTGCAAGCTTATGAACCATGGCTTCTACGAGTTCTATTGTTTTCTCAGAGAGGTCAACGATTTTTAATTATTTGTCGTGGCCATCATTTAGCAGTTTGCAAATCATGTAACAATTAGTCATGTAGTTAACCATGAGGAAGAATGCCATAGACTGCAGGGAGATTGGAAACAATTGGCAAGAAAATGTGCTGAAAGGAATTCAATCCAGTTAAGTGGGTGATAATGAATTTGGGGAGGAACAATGATAAAAGTGTGACTGTTAACAGTAACAAAAGAGAAATTGGAGTAGGCATTCACGAATGTTTGAAGGTGATTGGGCAAGGGATCAAGTGGTCTCGCGGGGTAAGAGATGCTTTCTGTTCTTGACAGCAGGTGGGAACATAAGAGCAGGGAAATGATGCTGGAACTTTAGCAACTGCCTGTTCAGAGAAGAGTCAGAGGACCGGCCACAAGTCTGGTCATTATGTTAATCTTTTTTTTCCGGAAGAATGATAAAATAGAAGATGGAGGGCGGAAAGAGACCATTTGGCCCATCAAGTCTGGATCAGCACTAAATCAGATCTTCGCTGACTATGCTTCAAGGCAGGCTGGCACGTTCCTTGGAGGGAAACTTGCAGATTGAGGTCATTCGATGCATAAGTCCATAAGACAATAGAGCAGAAATTAAGCCATTCAGCGCAGTGAGTCTGCTCTGCTTTCTGTCCTGCGAGCGCACCTTGCCTCCGACACCATGGGCTCTTATCTTATTCTGTGCGGCAAATATCAAAGGCCTTCATGAAGTCCAAATACATAACATCCAATGGCTCTCCTTGGTCTACCTTCCTCGTTACTTCCTCAAAGCGGAATTCTTACAGATTTATCAAGCATGGCCTCCCCTTGTTGAAACCATGCTGACTTTGCCTTATTTTTACACACACTTCCAAGTATTCAGAAATTTCTTCCAACGCAATAGATTCCAGGACCTTACCCACAACCAAGTTTCGGCTGATTGGTCTGTAATTTGCAGCTTTTGTGTTGTTTCTTTTTAAAATGGGGTGTCACGTTTGTGACTTTTCAGCCCTGTAGCAGCCTTTCTGATTCTAGCGATTCCTGAAAGTTCTCCACTAACGCATGCACGATTCCTTCAGTTGTCTACCTGGCGGGTACTCCACCTGATCCAGATGATTTATCCACCTTCAGGCCCTTCAGTGCTTCTTGCACCTTCTCAGTGATGGCACGAGACTCACTTCTGTTCCCCCATTCTCTTGTATGTTTGGGTATAACTCATGTCTTCCACTGCGAAGACAGGCACAAAATATTTTTTTCAGTTCCTCAACCCATTGTCGACTTCTTCCTCTCTTTTGCGTTTATACGAATAAAGAAACAACTGCAGTCTTCCTTTATATTCTTAGTTTTCTTATATTTAATCTTCTCCCACCTCATTTGTTTTGTTGTTGCCCTTTGTAGGTCTTTGTGAGTTTCCAATCCTCTAATTGCTCACTGCCCTTCGCCACATTATATATTTTCTCTTTTGCTTTTATGCTATTGATGACTTCCTAAGTCAGCCATGGTTGCCGCATTCTCCCTGCACCATTCCTCATTTTCCACACGATGTGTCTCTGATGTGTCTACTGAATTATGCTCAGACACTCCTGCCATTGCATTTCCACTTTCCTGCTTTCTTGCTAGGCTCCTCACCTCACCAATTTCATCCAGCTCCTCCCTCATGCCTCTATATTTGTCTTTATTCAACTTTAAAACCATTAACTCTGATCGTATATTCTCCCTCTCAAATTGCAGGGTAAATGTAATCATGTTATCATCACCGCCTCCTAAGGGTTCCTTTATCTTCAGCTTCCTTGTCACGTCTGCCTCATTGCACAACTCTAAATCCAGTATTGCCTGTTCCCTACTTGGCTCCACCACATGCTGCTCCAAAAATCCATCTCGTCGACATTTCACATTTGAATTGAATTGAATTTATTGTCACGTGTTCTGAGGCACAGTGAAAAGCTTTGTCTTGCGATCAATACAAGAAGATCGCAGTGTTAAGTAGCATAGATGTATAAAGAAAATGTAAAAATATAATATGTTGGCCTTTGTGATTGTCCAGGCCGAGTTCACCACTCGCTGTGTCTCCGATCTTGAATGGTACAGATGCCATACCTGGTACTGAAACATCCAGACAGAATGCTCTCAATGCCGCACCAATAAACGTTGGCAAATGTATTCGTAGTAGTGCTTCAAGTGATCATCAATTAAAAAAAACATTTCCACCACCTTTTGCGAGATGTCATCATCACACATATATCCCTCTCCCGTCCTTGTCCATCATCTACAGGGACCATTCCCTACAGGAAACCTTGTTGCACTTTGCCTTCACTCCCAACACCTCCCGCAACTCGCCCCATGGAGTCTTCCCACTGCATCGCTGCTTTTGTGACACATAAATGCATAGAACCTAAAATCCCGAGCAGGTGTAGGCTGCCCGGCCATTCAAGCCTGCTCCGCCGTTCAATGACATCATTGCTGATCTTTCTAAAGACTTAAATCCGCTTTCTCGCCCTCTCACTCTATCGCTTATTTCATTTATCCTTCAAAAGAAGTATCACTCTTATCCATAAAAAAAAACCTTTGTTGTACCAGCATCAAGTTCTTCGCTGGGCAAGGTTTTCTAAATAGTAATATCCGTCTGGGTGGAGAAGGTCCTTCTGAACTCAGTCCTAAATCTGCTCCCTCTAATCCTGAGACTATGCCCTCCTGTCAGAATTTCACCCGCAATGTGGAAGCATCCTTTCCAATGCTACCCTAATCTATTCCGTTCAAAGTAAGATTCCCCGCTCATTCTTCTAAATTCCAAAGAAAATAATCCTAATCTACGTAGTCTCTCTTTATAGGCCAGCCCCCTCATCTCCGGAATCAACCTAGTGAACCTCCTCTCCACCGCCACCCCGCACCCCATTCCGCCCAGTGCCAGTACATCCGTTCTCAAGTAAGGGGACCAGAAGTGCACGCAATGCACCAAGGATAGCCTCACCAGCACCTTTTACAGCTGCAACATAACATCTCTGCTTGAACCTTCATGAACTTACTTTGCATATGTCGAATTTCTATTGAGATGCCCCGCTACTTCTTCCTTGATAATAGGCTCAAACATCTTCCCAACTGCAGAAATTAAGCTAACTAATCAATAATTCCCAATCTTTTATCCACCTCCCTTTTTAAACAGTGGTGTCACACCAGCTGTATTCCAGTCTGCTGGGACTGCCACGCAGTCTAGTGAATTTGAAAATTGCCACTAGAGCACTTGCTGTTTCTCCCGCCGTCTCCTTTCATACCCTGAGATGCATTCCCTCACGGCAAGGAGACTTGTCCATCCTCAGCTCCATTAGCTTACCTAACACTACCTCTTCCGTAATAATGTTTGTTTCCAGGTCCTCACCTGTCTTTCTCTCTTTGCCACATACTGGCATGTTATTAGCATCCTCCACTGTGATGACTGACATAAAATACCTGTTCAATGCCTCGGTCATTTCATCACATCGCAAGACTAAATGTCCCTTCTCATCCTCGAAAGGACCAATCTTTACTTTAGTCACTGATTTTTTCGTTTTATATTTTTATAGAAACTTTTGCTATCCGTCTTTGTATTCTGTACTAGTTTGTTTTTCCCCTCATGCTTATCTTTAAAGTTTTCCCTCTCTTCCAGTTTCATGCTGTTCTTGGCCACTTGGTATACCTTCTCTTTCAGTCTGATAGCCTCCCTTATTTCATAAGACACGCATGGCAGATTACCCCTTTTCTTACAGTCTTTCCTTTTCACTTGAATATGCTTTTGATGAGCACTTCTACAAAAACATCGTTTTAGGGAGTCCTCCACTGCTCGTTATCTGTACCACCATATAACCTTTGCTTCCAGTCTACTTTAGCCAGGTGCACTCTCGTTCTATTGTTGTGCCCCCTGTACGTGCACAGGACCCTGGTATTGGATCTTCTCTTCACACTTCTCATCTGAATTCTAAGTTCTGCCATACTGTGATCACTCTTTCCAAGAGGATCCCTAACTATGAGATCATTAATTATTCCTGTTCCTTTACACATTGCTTTCTCCCTCGTCGGTTCCACTGCATATTGTTCAAGAAGACTATCACGGGTACTCTCAACGAACTCCTCCTCAAAGGTACTGTGACTGAGCTGGTTCGACCAAGCTACATGTAGATTAAAATCCCTAATGATAAAAACTCACCCACTTTTACAGGCATTGCTTATTTATTTGATTATTGCATTTACCAGTGTGATGTTATTATTTGCTGGCCTATAGACTGCACCTGTCAGTGACTTGTTTTTCTTAGAATTTCTACTTTCCACGCAAATTAATTCAAACTCATTCTCCATACAACATATATTGTCTCTCCACACAGCCCTGATGTCGGCCTTGAATAACAAAGAGACACCACCTTCTTTACACTGCTGTCTGACCTTCCAAATAGTCTCGTACTCCTGGATATTTAACTCACAGTCGTGGCCTTCCTGTAACCGTGCCTCTCTAATGGCTATTAAATCATTTTCATTTATGTTGATTTGTGCCATTAACTCTTCAACCATGTTATGAATGCAACGAGCATTCAGGTGAAGTGCTTTTTTGTTAGGTTTCTTGTCCTCATGATTTCTCTCCTCACCTGTCCATTAACGTCTTCCGTCCTTTGATTCCAATGGCCCAAACAGACCTTCCAGTTGAATCAACACATGAACTGCACTTTATGCAATCCACTCTACTACAATCACTGCTCGCAATGTGGCTTCCACTATCTTGGGAAACGAAGTTTGGACTGGGTGACCACACTGCAGAACATCCAGGTTCTGCCTTCAAGAAGAGTTTCAGCGAATCTCAAGGAAGAACACCACCTCAGTTTCTATTTAGGGAGTCTGCAGACGTCCAGACCACATATCAATTTCAATTTTTTTAGGGCCTGAACTCTCCCATGTCCTATTCCCCTATCCCACACGCCAGGCCTTGTTGTCAAATAATCTTCGCTACTAGCAGTCACATATGGTTCGCTACTAGCAGTCTCCATTAACAACTATTCACCCTGCTAGCCAGATCATCATCCATTCATTTGTCCAACTGTTCTTCTCTCTATTTGAACTCTATCCCTACCTATTGTTAACTCCTTCCCCTCCCCCAACCACCACTATATCTTCTGCAGACAGACCAACATTTTCCCAGCTATCGTCAGTTCTGCGGAATGGTCACTGGACTCGAAATGTTAACTCTGATTTCCTTTTTCAGATGCTACTAGAACTGCTGAGTTTTTCCAGCACCATCTGGTTTTGTTCTAGTTAGAGTCGGATACTGTGAATGTTCGAGGAAGAATGACTGCACATGGCCTGGTAGAAGCTTGATACTGCGCTTGTGAAATGATCCCTTGCACAGAAGACAGAACTGTGTTCCTGTTGAAAAGTTCTCTTGTGGATAGTTCCCATTACAAGTTGAGCCATCGGCATCAACTACTTCGGTCAATGAAGACAGTAATAATTTTTGCCGCAGTTCTATCCTGGATGTGATGAACAGCAGAGGGAAAAACATCCTTCATGTCAGATGTGAACGGATTGGAGTCCACGCAGGAGGTGTAATCAAGTCTAATCAGATAGAGAACGCTCAAACGCTTTCTCACTGCAGCAATGTTCCATTGGGTATCAAAGTTATATGGTTTGTTTCCGCAAAGGCTAAACACAGTGTTTTCCAGTTAAAATACATGGATGTGTTCCCTCCAGTGTGACAGTGCAGTTGTGTATAGTTGTAAACAGGATAACTGGATGAATCACTTTACACATTCAGCTGGTGAACAGTCCTTTTGTGGGAAGACATCTGTATAGAATGCAGGAAAATGCACTGAGAGGTTCTTGATCAGTTTCATATAGGGGCTGAGACAATACTGGAGGTTTTGAGAGTCTTAAACGTGGACAAATCCCCAGCTCAGAGTGCAGTTGTATCTCACGTTGCTCTGTGAGACAAAGGAGCAATTTAACGGGTTCTGACCCATGTTTCACTTTCCTCTTTGGCCACAGGGGAGTTGGTCGTGGCCTGCAGGACTACTAATGGGGTTCCACTTTTTAACAAGGCAAATAGAAACAAACTAGGGAAATACAGCCAAGTGAGTCTCACAGGAGTGGTCGGGAAACGTTTGGGAAAACCTGTGAAGGAGATAATTTATTGCGACTTGTCGAGGCAAGGTTTGATCAAGGAGTCAGCATGGTTTTGACAGAGGAGGTGGTGCCTAACACATCTGTGGCCACAGACACATAAAGTGTCATTGTATGTTCTTAGGTGGTGGGTTTGTGTTCCTGTCTAGATATTATTGAAAATGGAATTGTAGGCAGACATGTTGTAGCCAAGTAAATTTTTGAGGAAGTGATCAGAGGAGGGTGAAAATGATGTAGTGTATGTGGGTTTCACTGAGATCCCACACAGGAGACTGATAACACGGTAAAAACATCAGCAATTCACGATCACGTGGTGTCAGAGAAATTCAGCTCAATGGATCAGAGACCACATACGATTTAAAAAATTGACATCACGGAAAAGACATTGACCCGGCTGACACAGAACTGATTCTCCGCACAGATGGCCAGAATGTTCTCCCCCAAGCACAGGGTGCAGGCAGGTTTCATAGGGGTACAATACAAAGGTGATAATTGTAAAGCAGTAACAGTACAGTGGTGAAAATTGTAAAGCGATTAAAACAAGAATAAACTGAATGGAATTTTAACAAGCGTCTGGCAGTAACAATTCAATTGTAATTGACACTGGAGATTCCAGCCATCTCCTTGAATACGTGAGAATGTCTTCTCTGGGATTCTTAAAGTATTTCCTGTCTGCACGAGTATGTGTAAGTGCTCCTTCTCCTGGTTTTCAGTTCTGTCCATTATTTTCCTCCTGGGAGCAAAGTCTTGAAGGGTCTCTCAGTTTGCCTCTTGTTTATGCGCTGTCGTTTTATATGGGAAACGAGCTTGTGCGAAGGGTCTTAGGGCTGAAGAGATGAGCCAGGCTAGGAGCTTCCTGTGAAGGCTGTTTGAGAGGTATCTTATTTGGTTTGGGAGTAGCTTAGAATGTCTGGATTCTATATTCGCCTGTTTGGCCAAAACTGAGGCATTGTGGGTGTATTCTATGTGTATTACCAGGCATGATTTTTGTGTTTCGGAGACATGCTTCTGTGGTTTTTTTTAATGTGGTTATGTTGTGGGTGGACAGTGTAGCAGATTTTTTCCCACAGTTCACCTTTTCTTTTTTCAAGAGCATGTTGAGAAAGTGCAATGTAGCCCGAACCAAGTAGGCTATCAGATGGTGGGGTTTCGGTGTCAAACAGGTAGCAGTCAGTTTCTAAATCTGACCAAGTGTAGTTTGTGTCGGGGAAGGGATCCCACTCCAGCGAATTTGTACAAGCTGTTTTGTGAGGAGAGCAGGGGTAAAAGTGCTGTACAAAACCGGCAGCAGCACATACGGAGGCCCATGATCAGGAAATTGGTATCCACAACCGCAATACGGGACATTAGTTCCTCCAGCAGTTCAGTGCCCCGTGAGCCAAGCCAGGAGGTTGCCCAGGTCCACAGGTCTCAGTGGGACTCCGGTTCATTTGAGATAGCAGCAGCCTGTGGAAAGTGGTGTGTCAGGTCCGTTATATTTTTTTTAGATTAGATTACTTAGATCAAATTAGATTAGATTACTTAGAGGGTGAAAACAGGCCCTACGGCCCAACAAGTCTACACCGACACGCTGAAGCGTAACCCACCCATTCCCCTACAGTTACCCCTTGACCGAACACTACGGGCAATTTAGAATGGCCAATTCACCTGACCTGCACATCTTTGGACTGTGGGAGGAAACCAGACCACCCGGAGGAAACCCACAGGGAGAATGTGCAAACTCCACACAGTCAAACGCCTGAGACGGGAATTGAACCCAGGTCTCTGGCGCTGTGAGGCCGGTGGGGTCAGGGGTGTAGGTACAGCAGTCTGTGCCAATGAAGGTGCAAGTGCCCCAATTTTGGCCAGCCAGTTGTCCAGGGCTATTCTGTTTTGTAGGGCGACAGTGCGAATGGCGACAGACTCTACATTCAACTGGGCAAGTACTTCAGCCGTGGCATGATATCTCCTCTAGCGTGGTGGCCAGTTGATATGCCTCTATGTCGAGGTGTAGGCTTTCGAAAGTGGACAGGAAAACGCGGGTGGGGGGGTGTATATAGTCTAGGGCAGTGAGGGCGCGCTTTCTATGGGGAATAAGCTTCTGGAAGGGAGACGACTGGGAGTGGTAGTGGAGTGGTACCACATACCACGTGAGAGCCCATGACAACGCCAGCCAGGGTATGCCTTGTGGCGCAGACAAAATATGTGTTATTTTATATTGTTAGGTGGTGGGTTTTGGTTCCTGTCTAACTATTATTGAAAATGGAATTGTGGGCAAACAAGTTGTGTCCAAGTAAATCTACGATGCTGCACTCTGCTGCAGACCAGAATGCTGCAGGTGTCAAGAGCAGTGAGTTAGTGCACCATGGTTTAAAGTGATCCTTCTACTAAGGACTTGAACGTAATCCAAGAGAGCTTCCTGTGTTAGGAGCAATGCTGTGTCATTGTCTAGTTTTGTGGGTCCAGCATCTGTGTGAATGGGTCGTTCCGTTAGCACTTCAAAGGGTGTAATTTCCGTTATTCGTTTTCCCTGTCCTCTTACTGTGTAAAACACCAGTGGCCGGCCGTCTGGCCAAGTCAGTCCTGTGTCCTGAGTAATTTAGGGAAGGGTGGTTCTGAGGGTGCCGTTCATTCTCTCCACCATTCCTGATGACTGGGGGCGTGGTACAGAATGTAGTATCTCGAGCGTATCCCGACGGCGTAACAGTCAGCAGTAATGAGCTTTGCGGTGAAATGGGCCCCATCCACCATATGTTTCCAAGCGCCCTGGGATGTAAACATCTTGTAATAACGTCCTGCAGGATACATTTTCTCCACTGCTATGGTGGCATTTTTTTGTTGATGGGTAATGACTCTACCCATTTTGACAACATGTCGACAATAACTAGGACACGTTTGTATTACTCTTTCTGAGGCATATGGGCAAGGTCAGTTAGAAGGTGCGTGAACGCACCATCAGGAACTCGTAGGTAATCATGTTTGGCCATCGGCTTCCCGACATTTTTCGGTAGAGAGATGAGGCACTGTGACAGCAGGGCTTGGGCAGCTGCAGCGAATCCCGCTGCATACCAGGAATGGCTGGCAGCATCTTGTCTGTGTGTCCGATTCAGTGTGCCACCAGGGCCAATAGGTGCAGGTGGGCTTTCAGGTAGATGATGCAGCCATCGAGGTGGGTAAGAACCTGTAAAGTTCTATCTCTTACCTGCTCTCTATCGATTCCCCACTCTCTCTCTCTTGACCCCATCTCTCACCATTGTCTCTCTCTCTCACTCTCTCTCTCTCTCTCTCTCTCTGCCCTTCCGCTCTCTCCTCCCCTATTGCTCTCGCCCCTTTTCTCCGTCTCTCCTGGCCCCTCTCTCTAGATCTTTCTCCTTCTCTCTCTCTCTCTCTCTCTCAGGCTCTCTCTCGCTCTCCTGCTCTGTCTCACTCCCTCCCTCTGTCTCTCTCTCTCTCGCCCATCATCTCCTCCTCTCTCTATATCTCTCTCGCCCCCTTACCCTGTCTTTCCGTTGCTCATCTTTGTCTCCACGTTCTCTCACTCTCGATCCGCCTACCTCTGTCTGTCTGACTGACTGTTTGTCTGTCTCTCTCTTTCTCTCTCTCTCTCTCTCCCGCCCCACCACCCTCCGTTTCTCTTTGGCTGAATGTCTCTCTCCCCTCTACATCCCTCCGTCTCTGACACACTCTGTCTCCCTGGTTCTTCCCTCTCCCCTTGAGGTTGTGAGAGAGAGAATGTGCAAAGAGAGAGAGGGAGAGAAATGAGGAGAAAGGGTTGGGGAGAGGAAATGGGGAGGCCAGGTTGGAGTGGGGACAGAGGGAGTTTAACCAAGCTCCTGAGCTCAGGACCCGGTGCCCTCCCCTTCCCTGAGGACCAGGACTTGGGGCTGAGTCTGTCTCTCTCCAGCTCAGCTTCTCCAGCACAAAGACACACAACAACATTGGTCACTCTGCTGCTCGGCACGCTTTAATCAACATTTTTATTGTTTACAAATGGAAGTGATGGATACAGTCAGTGGGATGGTGTCTTTTCTCACTGGCCCCTGAGTTGTTAGAAACATTGAAATGTTTCCCTGTTCCCCCCCAACTCCCCGTAGCATAAGGATGGACAAACCAGCGCTACGCTCAGTATGTTACCATAGCGACAGGCTGCTCCATCGCTGAAATACTGAACTGAAATAAGAAAATCCTGGATGGTGTGATTAATGAGGGAATTTGATGGATGGATGGATTTGGGTGAAGGGATATTTCAGCACATTCTTCAGCTGCTGCCTGAACTTAGTCTGGGTCACGGCATAAATTGCGGTATTTGTGCAGCAACTGAGGAGCTGCAGCATGAAGCCCAATTCCCGCACAAATTCTTCGAGATACACAGGGGTATCCACAATCTGCCACATACGGTACCATATAGAATACAGCATTAACGTTGACCATCACAGGATGAAATTGGCCGAGATCACAAACAGTAAAATTATTGATTTTTTTCGGTTTCTCATTTCAGTGTCAGACTGAGCGTCCCCATTGGCGTGAGCGCGGAGTCTCCTGCGGGCTCTGCTGGTCACTAAAATGTATCTGATGGTGAGACCATTGAGCAGCAGAATCAGGAGAAATGGGACACACGGGGTTAGAATGTGGTGGAGGAACTCGATTGTGGTCCAGACACTGGAGGATAGAACAGCGTCTGTTACATCACAAAACCAGGGGGCGTTCTCTAGCCAATACCGAGCCATGAGCATAAAATACCAGAAAAATGTTCTTTAAACAGCTCAGAACGCTCACTGCTCCCAGAACCACAGGCGCCGTTTTCTCACTGCAATACTTACTTTTCAGCTTCTGGCAACAAATGGCCACAAACCGATCAAAGGTGAAAGTGACGGTGAACCAGACAGAGCAGTCAGTGGCTGCAAAAAGCAGGACGGCGTGGATATTACACACGCGGACGGAGTACTTCAGGAAATAAAACTGTTCCCCATAAACAATGGGAATGTGTCTCAGGATCAGGTCGAGGATAATGACCAGGAGATCCGCCGCTGCCATGGCCCCCAGGTAACGTCTGACACATGGAGACAATCCACAATCTTTATAAAGCAGGACGTAGATGGTCACTACGTTAACTGTGAGGAAGGAAATTAAACGCATTATCCATGAGCCTGGAGGCAAAGGGACCCGTTTGATCGGGGACCCAGTGAGATTTTCAAATGTGCCCCTGTATTCAGGGATTTATTAAAATAATTGGAGCTGGAATAGCAAATGGAAAGGTCGGAATTTCTGGCAAAAGTGTGATACCAAACCACAAGAAACCCTCCCTCCCCAAAAACACAGAGGCACATCCATAAGGACAGATGGTTTCTAGAACATTCCCACTCACTTGATCATTCGAGAGCAGACACAGGTCACTCCTTCCCAGTTCCTAATACTGAGGGTGGAAACGTTGCTGTCCTGAAAGATTCTCTCCCAGTTTCCTGGAGACAAACGGAGTTTGGTAATTTCTGTATTTTGGTCTAAATTGGTCGATCCTGTGTCGTGAAGAAATGTAAACGCAGGGAAAACGTGTTCACTCCTTTAACTGGCTGAGGGGCCTTCGGAACAGTGTCTCCTTCTCCCTGGAACGGGATCCCTTCCCTCGGGGTCTTATCGCTTGCTCAATTCCCTGACATCCGGCCGTTCCGGGGGTTATCAGTTATAGAATGTTGGGGACAGAACGTTCCGGGGAATGTCAGTTATAGAATGTTGGGGATGGAACATTCCGTGGAATGGCAGTTAAAGAATGTTGGGGACAGAACGTTTGGGGGAAGGTCAGTTATAGAATGTAGGGGACACAACATTCCGGAGAACACCTTGACCTGTTCGTCACCTTTCCCCCCTACCCTCCCCACCAACAGGATGTAATCTGCCAGGAGACACTGTAACATTAATGGGGTTAGAAACGGAGGGTCCAATCACAGGAATGGGATCTAATTGCATTGCCAGATCAGCTGAGATGTTTAGATATACCACATTCTCAATCCAACTCACAGAACCAGCCGAGACACCATCAACCCAGAGGAGATCTCTGTTCACCGTGGAACACTGTGCAGACCAGGTCAGTGTATTGCTCAGTACAACCTAGCAATCTGTCCAGCGTGGAACACTGTGCAGATCAGATCAGAACATTGATCCATAAACCCGGATTAGATATCTGTCCAGCACCGGGAGCTGTGCAGAACATAGCAGGGCATTAATCTATAAACTCGGATTAGATATCTGTCCAGCACGGGGAGCTGTCCAGACCACAGCAGGGCACGAATGTGGGAACCTAAAACAAATATCCATCCAGCATGGGGAGCTACACAAACCACATCATTGCATTATCCATAAACCTCAACCAGATATTCTAACCAGCACAGCGACCTGTGCAGTGATCACCCGTGAATTAATCTGTAAACCAGGAGCAGTTACCCTCCCAGCATGTAGGACCATGTACACCACCCCAGTGCATTGATCTGTCAACCAGGAACAGTAACCCTCCCAGCATGTAGGACTGTGTAAACCACCACAATGCGTTGATCTGTAAACCAGGAGCAGTTACTCTCCCAGCATGTAGGACTATGTACACCACCCCAGTGCATTGATCTGTAAACCAGGAGCAGTTACCCTCCCTGCATGTAGGACTGTGTATCCCGTCCCAGTGCATTGATCTCTAAACCAGGACCAGTTACCATCCCAGCATGTAGGGCTGTGTACCCCATCCCAGTGAATTGATCTGTAAACCAGGAGCCGTTACCCTCCCAGCATGTCGGACTGTGTACACTACCCCAGTGCATTGATCTGTAAACCAGGAGCAGTTACCCTCCCAGCATGTAGGGTTGTGTATCCCGCCCCAGTGCATTGATCTGGAAACCAGGAGCAGTTACCCTCCCAGCACGTAGTGCTGTGTACAACAACCCAGTGCATTGATGTGTAAACAAGGAGCAGTTACGCTCCCAACATGTCGGACTGTGTAGCCCACCCAGTGCATTGATCTGTAACCCAGGAGCTGTTGCTGTACAAGCCTGTAGAACTGTGTACACCACACCAGTGTATTGCTCAGTAATTCTATGTTAGGTCCCAGACCAGTGTGGGGAGACTTGCAGCCCATGCTGGAATTGACAAGATGTACAGCTCCCATCCATTTGCAAATCCATATCTCCATTATGTTATGACAAGAGCGTGTTGTGGGTATAAACATCACCGCCGCAGAGAGATGGCGGAGGAATCAGTTTAAATACTACCACATGAGAGGGTTTTGGGAAGTAGGCAGAGAGGGTGAGACTGAGAGGCAGTGTCATGGAAGGATGCGTCCCCAGGCTTCAGAATGCTGAAATGTAGACACTTCAATAGCATCCTGTAACACGAGCCAGCATTCATAGAGTGGGACAGAGGGATTGTCTGCACGAGGCTGAGTTAGTTTCCTGGTGCTATCTTATTGAACTCACCTCATTAACTACCCACCCCACCCCATGGATAATAATGGCAGATGGAGTTTAATTCAGACAAATGCAAGGTGCTGCATTTTGGGAAAGCAATGTTAACAGGACTTAGACACTGAATGGTAAGGTCCGAAGTAGTATTGCTGAACAAAGAGACCTTGGAGTGCAGGTTCATAGCTCCTTGACAGTGGAGTCGCAAGTAGACAGGATAGTGAAAAAAGGCGTTTGGTATTTTTTCTTTTATTAGTCAGAGTATTGAGTACTGGAGTTGGGAGGTCATGTTGCGGCTGTATAGAACATTGGTTAGGCCACTGTTGGAATACTGCATGCAATTCTGGTCTCCTTCCTATTGGAAAGATGTTGTGAAACTTGAAAAGGTTCAATAAAGATTTATAAGGATGCTGTCAGGGTTGGAGATTTGAACTATATATAGGGAGAGGTGAACAGGCTGGGGCTGTTTTCCCTGGAGTGTCGGAGGCTGAGGGGAGACCTTATAGAGGTTTACAAAATTATGAGTTTCATGGAGAGGGTAAATAGGCAAAGTTTTTTTGTCCCTGTGGTCAGGGAGTCCAGGACTAGAGGACATCGGTTTAGGGTGCGAGGGGAAATAGATAAAAGAGTCATAAGGGGTAACTTTTTCACACAGAGGTTGATCCGTGCATGGAATGAGCTGCCAGAGGAAGTGGTGCAGGCTGGTACAATAGCAACATTCAAGAGGCATTTGGTTGGGTATATGAATAGGAAAGGTTTCGAGGGATATGTGCCAGGTGCTGGCAGGTGGGTCTGGACCGGGTTAGGATATCTGGTCGGCATGGACAGGTTGGACCAAAGGTTTTGTTTCCATGCTGTACATTTCTATGACTCTATGACTCTATGGTGTCTCTCTCAGTCAATGCCATGATGCTCACTATACCTGATCTCTCTCTCTCTCTCTCTCTCTCTCTCTCTCTCTCTCTCTCTCTCTCTCTCTCTTTCTCTCTCTCTCTCTCTCTCTCTCTCTCTCTCTCTCTCTCTCTCTCTCTCTCTCTCTCTCTCTCTCTCTCTCTCTCTCTCTCTCTCTCTCCTCCCAGGAAAGATGGGAAAAAGGGAGATTGGTGTGGGGTCAAATGAATATTTGTTCTGCAGCTTTGCAATTGGAAAGAGTTTCAACAGAATCTATGACTCATTGGGCAGATTCTAACAATAAATCAAGTTTGTTTGATTTTCATTGACTGTGACAGAGGGATTGGCTGCACGAGGCTGAGTTAGATCCCTGATGCTATCTTATCGAACTCACCTCATTAACTACCCACCCCACCCCCTGGTGTCCCTATCATTCAATGCCAGCCCGATTCTCCCACCCATCATGGCTGGAGGGACTCACCATCGCCCGGGTACCCCTGGATATTTTGTGATCCCTGACACTGGTGCCATATTTAAATAGCTTATGGGCACATGATTGAGCTTTCTCATTTTGGAACTGTTCTGCATAGTTTACCTCGAGCATGGCAGATAAGGAGCAATTACATCGCGGTTTGTCGACAGGGACACGGAGGTCCCGGTGGATGGGCTAGTACAGTTTGAGGACCATTCTCTTCCCAGAGGGGGCCACACCACCAGACCCACTGAGCATGCTCTGAGCTCCCCACCCAGCTCAGTGCAGTATCTGCGGTCTGAAGAAATCTTCCGTAAAACAGGACAAGCATCAATAACTTTCCCCACTCTGTCAGGATAAGGATCACCGTATTCCCTCTGCTCCTTCACACTCACTGTATATCTGTTACAGCACCGACCCCCGAACAAGGCTCATGGTCCACCACTCTCAATGCTGCATGCAGCACCTTCCTCCTCCTCTCTTCCCTCCAATTTACACCACCCCACACACACACACCCTAATAACACTGCAGGGATACAACACTGTGGACTGACTCCCTCTGAACCCCTCCCCATGCCCCCCCCCCCACCTATACCAGCACTAATGGCAGGGCACCCACTCCCTCCCTCCGTTTCTCCCATTCCAGGAGAAACAGCTTGGAATAGGACAGTAAGGGCCAAGCCGGGTGGTGGAGTGCCCGATATCCGTTCCCTCACCACCCTACCCGCCCCCCCCCATGTGGGGGAGGGCCCTGGTACGAGCCGGAGAGGACCGGGAGACCTCGTATGGAGATTCTGAAACATCCACGTCCCACCGACCGAGTAAGGAGCAATGTTCAGTGAAGGGCAATTCTCACTTTAAAACCACTGGCAGCTCTGTATCACCGCGGCACAACTTAGCCGCCGTGGCCCTGATGCCATCTCCCTTTTGTGTCGAGCTGGTACACATGGAATCCCCATGGTCTCGGTGGGCTGGAGGGTGGGCTCACAACACATCGTAACCCCCACCTCTCAGGAAGGGAGCACAAGAGGCTCCTTCCCACACCTCCTCCTGTAAATGACTCCGAAACTGAAACGAATCTGTGAGAGTTACTGCTCTCCCCACTTCTCCTGACATCTTCAACAATCTGTGCGCATGTACATCCAAGACCCTCTGCTCCTGCACTCCCTTTATAATGTGTTGGCCTGTGTAAAACTGCCTTTCATTGTCCTTCCTACTTCAGTATATCACCTCACTCTGCTCTGCATTAATCCCCATCTGCCTTACACCTGAACACTACACCAACATGTCACTGTCCTGTTAGATCCACACTGTCCTCCATAGACATTTCAATTCTTTCAGCTTTGGTGCCATCTACAAACAGTGCGATTGTCGTAGTGCCACAGTCTCCAAGAAACAGCTGAAATTCTGCCACACTCACTAGTGTGAGTAAGTGAAATACAGCTAGATTCCCGTGGACAGTGTCGAATAATGATTTGCTGTCAATGGAGCAACAAAAATCCTGACACACATGAAACGGATTGGATGCAATATTGACAAACCATAGAGCAAGAGAAATATGGATAGGCTCCACCCATCTTCATTGACATCAGTGTATTAATAATATGAAGTTGAAAGTGTGTACTGTACCGTTAAGAGAGAGGGAATGCTGTTCTGAACTGAGAGCTTACAAACTTCTGTGTATATGAGAGGATGGAACACCTAGAGTGTCAAGGACAACTGAAAATGTGTAACATTTGGCTGGGAAATAGATCCCTGAGTTGGTTGCTCTTTGGACAACAATTCGAATTTTACCAATCAGTTTAATTTATACCCCAGGAAACTAAAACCAAATCAAGTTTGAATTTATTGGTTTTCGAAAATTAAACCGATGAGATAATCCGATGTTGTGGACATTAAGAATGCAAGCATTTTGAAAATTGCAGATAGAGCAAATGCCATCAACACAGATCCAAGAGGTCAGGAAACACTTTCTATCAAAGTTACCTTTTCATGTAAAACATATCCGCAGTAAAAAGACAGAAGATGACCAAGGAGATCTTCTCACAGAAGAAGAGACAAAAACAACAGCTGCTGTGTGATTGTGAAATTAAGTTGATGTTATTTTAATAACATGTTATTGGCCGAGTATATCGTTATAGAGTTGGAGTGGGGTAATAGCAGTTAAGAGAAAGGGGGTTTCAGAGTTGTGCATTGTTGATGTAAAATGTTCACTTTCAGAGTTAATTTATAAATTGATGAGTTTATTTAAACAGTGGAATTTGGGAGTTTCCTGGCACTCATAGTTTAACAGTTTACGAGGCAAATTGAGTATTTTCATGTTTAGTTTAAAATACCACATGAGCTCAATGCTGTGTCCTATCAATTGCTGTGCGTGTGTATCTGTGTGTCTCAGTGTGGGCAGGTCTGGCCGTCTCTGATGTAAGAACAATGACTGCAGATGCTGGAAACCAGATTCTGGATTAATGGTGCTGGAAGAGCACAGCAGTTGAGGCAGCATCCGAGGAGCAGTAAAATCGCCGTTTTGGGCAAAAGCCCTTCATCAGGAATAAAGGCAGAGAGCCTGAAGCGTGGAGAAATAAGCTAGAGGAGGGTGGAGGTGGGGAGAAAGTAGCATAGAGTACAATAGGCGAGTTGGGGAGGGGATGATGGTGATAGGTCAGGGAGGAGAGGGTGGAGTGGATATGTGGAAAAGAAGATAGGCAGGTAGGACAAGTCCGGAAGAGCTTCAGGTCAGAAGAAATGACCTTAGGGTTGCAGTGGGAGAGGGATTCCCTGAGATTTGTCGAGAGAGGAGGAAAACTTCTTCAAGGCAGGCATCCTTGCAAGAGGATTCGCAGTAGGGTTAAAATCAACCAGCATCTGCAGTCATTGTAACATGACGTCACAATTCCGATATTCAAAGGTCTGACCAATAACGGCAAGCGTGATAAACACATTCTTAACCGCACTATCTATATGAGACACAAATTTTAAAGAATTATGCCTGACGGCCTAGGTCTCTGTCCTACAACACTGCCAAAGACGCCACTTTTAATTGTATAGGTCCTGCTCTTGTTTGATTTCCTAAACCCATTACCGCGCATTAATCCAAACTAAACTCCATCTGTCACTCCACAGCCCAGTAAGTGTTATTACCACCTCCTCACATTCCCCATTTAATTTTAAAATTCCCCCCGACACCTCTCCAGGAGGCCTACACACTCTGGCTTTGATTTTCACCAAGACCCTGAGCTTGGTTTGCCTTGTGTGGTTAGAGGGATGAGGGATTGATTGCACACACTGTCAGTGGGTAGGAGAGGCTGGACAGTTATCACCGGCCTGGTATCATTTCATGGTTTTAGGAAGAGGGCAGTCACACACGTTATTGATAGATAATACTGGTCAGTGCTTTGGGGCGAGATATTATTCTCTTTCTCCGTCTCTGGTGTTCAGTAATAAATATCTATTTGAGTCCCTTCATTGGGCAGAGTGTGTGTACAGGATATCTTTCCCTAATATTGCAGACTACAGATAATAGCAAATAGAGGTGTTCATAGTTATTTTCAATGGCACAGCACGTGCACTTAACATCCTACAGTTGAGACAAGTGCCTTGCATTTGTTTAACAACACAAAGTGTTTTGAGTAGTTCAGTAATAATAACCTGATTATAATAATCCACACCGAGCTGAAAGCTGGCATTTACCATATGACCCAAAGTCTGGGTATGGTAGTGTAGTGGGTAGTGTCCCTGCCTCTGAGCCAGAGCTCTCAATTTGATTCCAGTTCCTGAACTTGTGTGGTAGTGTTCCTATCTCTGGACTAAAAGGTCTGAATTCATGTCCTGCCTGTTTTAGAGGTATGTCACAGCATGTCAGATCAGGCTGATGAACAAACACACAGGAGAATAATGTTACAGCTTTATGGGAATTGTCGAGTGGTGCTAGTGTCCCTACCTCCGGGCACAAAGGTCTCGGTGTAAATCCCACAGAAGTGTTTCATGATACATCTGAATAAAATAATTAAAATGGGTTTAGAATTGTGACGAGACGGAGAAAGAAGAGGTGTCAGTATTGAATTTGAGAATTTAGGCCCGGGATGACTGAAAACACAGCCATTCGTGTTGATTGAAGTCACATTTCGTAGCAGTAAAGGTTTATAAAATCAGAATGATCATGAATAGGGTGAGTAGTCAGGGTTTTTCCCCAGGTTAGGGGTATCCAAATGTAGAGGGCATTTGTTGAAAGTGGGAGGAGAAAGATTTTTGAAGAGGCCTAAGGAGCATCTTATCACACAGAGGAGAATAATGTTACAGCTTTATGGGAATTGTCGAGTGGTGCTAGTGTCCCTACCTCCGGGCACAAAGGTCTCGGTGTAAATCCCACAGAAGTGTTTCATGATACATCTGAATAAAATAATTAAAATGGGTTTAGAATTGTGACGAGACGGAGAAAGAAGAGGTGTCAGTATTGAATTTGAGAATTTAGGCCCGGGATGACTGAAAACACAGCCATTCGTGTTGATTGAAGTCACATTTCGTAGCAGTAAAGGTTTATAAAATCAGAATGATCATGAATAGGGTGAGTAGTCAGGGTTTTTCCCCAGGTTAGGGGTATCCAAATGTAGAGGGCATTTGTTGAAAGTGGGAGGAGAAAGATTTTTGAAGAGGCCTAAGGAGCATCTTATCACACAGAGGGTCGTGTGCGTATGGAATGAGCTGCCAGAGGAAGTGGTGAAGGCTGGTACAACTACAGCATGTGAAAGGCATCTGGATGCTGACAGACCTGCCGAGCATTTCCAGCAATTTCTGTATTTGTTGCAAAATGCATTCATTTTAATACAGGTATTCTGAATACATTAAACATTTTATATTTTAATGATGCAGAGATATCTAAACATATCTTCAAATTGACAGAAAACATTTTCTGCTGAGGGTATGGCTTTTTGTATGCTAACAGCAATAATGCACCTACATGGAGCAGGGAATGTGATGGAGACATAGTTTTGACAATGTACAAGGAAACCTCACATGGTCCAGTTTGGGAGAGGATGACATTATTGTGTTATTCTCCTCAGAGAGGGAGAAAATATAATCTGCCCGAGTAGGAACGGCCGATTGATTTCTCTCTCCTTTATTATTCCTCATCACAGCAATGTGTGCAAGCTACAGCAAAAAACTTCTACAGACATTGTTACCATTCTTATTTTTGTAGAATTCCCGATGTGTGAAAACAGGCCCTTCATCCCAACATGTCCATGGCAACTTTCCAAAGAGTAACTTTCCCAGAACCGTTCCCTTACATTTACCTCTGACTAATTCACCTAACCTAGAAATCTCTGAACACTGTGGGCAATTTATCATGACCAATCCACCTAACCTGCACAGCTTTGGACTGTGGGAGGAAACTGGAGCACCCATTAGAAGCTCACACAGACAAGAGGAGAATATGCAAACCCCACACAGAGAGTCACCCGAGGCTGCAATCGAACCAAGTCCCTGCTGCTGTGAGGCATCAGTGCTAACCACTGAGCCACTGTGCTGCTCTTTGGGCAATCCCTGACCAGAATTAATTGGAATCTCCTCACTGCCTAATGCAAAGGGAATTCAGCCAAATCCAAGTGTTCCAGGATGAAATCCCATTGCTAGCCGTTTGTGTAAGTAGAATATCTTCAGAAGCAGAATAACATTTGTGACAATCTCTCAATTTTTCCTTCCGTCATAAGTTAGACTAAGATGTGGACAAAGTTCTTTCAACTTGAAATTGCAGAGATTTTGTTTATCGGTGTGTATGTTTGTGTGTGTGTGTGTGTGTGTGTGTGTGTGTGTGTGTGTGTGTGTGTGTGTGTGTGTGTGTGTGTGTGTGTGTGTGTGTGTGTGTGTGTGTGTGTGTGTGTGTGTGTGTGTGTGTGTGTGTGTGTGTGTGTGTGTGTCAGTGTTTAGAAAGGGAAGTATCGATTCTTTATTTGCAATATCCAAACAGTTCGCCATTCATTTTTCTCTCGTAGTTTGAGTAACATTGCTCTGGATCATAAACGTGCTGTTTTGGCAGATTAAAGAAAATAGCCTGGCATGTTCCTAAAACTGACACTGACCGCGACTGAGACTGATATCACCAACCTGGATACGTTTAACATTTGTTGTGAGCAGGGGAGGACTGGGAATAGAAAGGGAACAGTTACCAAAAAGTCGGGGAACTATAGACCGATGAGCCTGATATCTGTGGTGGATAAGTTGTTAGAGGGCATTCTGAGGGATGGGATTGACATACATTTGGGAAGACTAGGGCTGATCGGAGTAGGCAACGTGGCTTTCTGCATGGGAAATCATGACTCGTTAATTTGATTGAGTTTTATGAAGAGGTGAAAAAGAGGATTGATGAAGGCAGTTTGGTAGGCATTGTCTACATGGACCTCAGCAAGGTGTTCATAACATTCCGATTGGTAGGCAGATTAGTAAGTTTCGTTCACATGGGATACAGGGGAAGCTAGTCACAACTAGTTTGAAGGAAGCGGGTATTTTTCAGACTTGACGCTTGTGAGCAGCAATGTGCTATTCGAATCGGTACTGAGTTTACTGAATATCATCAATTATGCAAAGGATTTGGATGTGAATATCGGGACCATAGTTAGTAAAAATCAACTAGGAGAAAGTGAGGACTGCAGATGCTGGGGATCAGAGCTTGAAATGTGTTGCTAGAAAAGCGCAGCAGGTCAGGCAGCATCAAAGGACTAGGAGAATCGATGTTTCGGGCAAATCTTCGCACAATCTTTGAACACATTTTCAAGCCATAGTTAGTATGTTTATAGATGACATCAGAAAGGTGGTGTAGTAGATTCTCTCAGAGTACAACGAGACCACAGTTAGATGAGACAAAGGGGGAAGGAGTGACATATGAAGTTTAATTTAGATAAATACAAGGCTTTGCATTTTGGGAAGGCAAATCAGGGCAGAAGTTATGCACTCAATGGTAACGTCCTGGCGAGTGTTGTGAAACAAACACACACAGTGCTGCAGGTACATTGTTCTTTGAAAGTGGAATCGCAGGTAGATTAACTGGTGCAGAACACATTTGGCACATTTTCCTGAATCAGTCAGAACATTGAGTATAGGGGTTGTGCTGGCATGTTACATCTGTACAGTGTGTTGGTGAGGCCACTTTAAGAATATTGTGTACAACTGGATTGTCTGCAGAAATGACTTACGCGGATGTTCTGGGTCTGAAGGTTTGAGCTTCAGGGAGAGGTTGATTAGGATGAGATGCTTTCTCCTCAGAGGCTGAGGGGTGACATAATAGAGGTTTATAAAATCATCAGGGGTATGAATATTTTGAATAGCCACGTTCTGATCCCAGGATAGGGGAGTCCAGAACAAGAGAGCATGTTGAAGGCGAGAGAGCGAATGATTTAGAAGGGATCTGAATATAAACGTTTCACACAGAGAGTGTTGTGTGTACAGAAATTGTTGTCAGAGGAAGTGGTCAAGGAGGGTACAATCACATATTTAAAAAGTGCCTGATAAAGGAGGAATATTGGCCAAATGCTGGCAAATGGGACTGGATCAGATCTGATATCTGATCGGAGTGAACAGATTGGACTAACGGGTCTGTTTCCGCTCTGCGTGATTCTCTGATTCTAAAACAGGGATGATGAAAAGTTCTGAAAGGACCTTTCACGTCGGAATTCTCTTCACTGGAAGTTTTTATCGTGCCTCTGTGTTCACATGGTCTCAAGGCGGTGTTAGTTAATTATTTGACAGGGATGTGAGGCACAGATAATTGAACACAGACAGGAAAGTGGGGCTGAGACCACAACCTGATCAGCCACAATTTTCGTGCCTAGTGGAGAAGGTTCAAAGTATCTAATGACCCGCTCCTGCTCCTCAGTCCCATGTTTCTGTGCTTCATTCAGCCCCTCAAACCTGCTAAGCAGGAGCAGTTGGAAGCTACTTACTCTTATATACTGTTGCACAGAAACAGAGGAGACCATTCGGCCCTTCAAGACTGTCCCTCATGCTTTGAGGTGATTTAGGAAATGTAATTGGAAAAAACAGGTTGGGTATGAAAGAGGCCCGTCAGCTTTCTTTACAGAGCTTCCCGTCTCTGAAACTTGTGTTTCATTTATTGGTCATGTTGTAGACCCAGATTCACTGTGAATGTAGCCTCCATACCTCACCCAGCGATGGCTCACAGAATCCTCTGGCCTCCTGACTACAATATGCAGTCATTGCACATTCATGAAAATTACACGCACTAACTTTTCAATAACAGGATATGAGAACATCAGAAACAGGGGCAGGTCGTTCACTTCCCAAGCCTGACTTGGCCTTCACTAAGATCGTGGCTGATCTGCTCTTGGTCGCAAATCCTCTTTAATGCCAAATTCCTCAAGGCCTCAAATCTCTGACACGTCAACATCCATCTACCTCCTCTTCCAGTCATTTAGCTCCCCAACACTCTTTAGAAAAGAAATCCTGACATTCAATACCACCTATTTGAAGAAAACAGGTGCTCCTCTATCATGGCTCATTGATATGAACAAAAGAGGTTGTCACAAGGGTTCAGTTAAAACTGACTGGCCCTGATATCAAGGCAGTGGTTAACTTCTGTTGACATCCAGGAGCTGAACAAAACTGGACTTAATGGGAATCAAAGTAAACTCTCCAGTGTTTGGGGTCAAACATGGCACAAACGAAGATGTTCATCATCTCAGTCTTGGGTCACCTCTGTGGGAGATCCTCAGGGTAGCTTCCTCTTCAGCAACATCTTCAGCTGCTTCATCAATGTGTCCACACCCTCACCCTACCCAGCATAAGATAAGAAATGGGGATGGTCACTGAGGATTCCACAATGTTCAGAATGATTTGACGCCCCCGTCAGATCCTGAACTGGTCTGAGTCCATGTGCGTCAAGAACCAAACTCTATTGAGGCTTGTGTTTTAAAGTATCCGTAATATTCATGTAAAAAGACTGCCTGACACTGCACATTGCCACAGTAAAATAAGAGTTCATTCAGCACCTCACGCTGGTTTCACAGGAATATGAGGAAATCATTCGGCCCATTGACACTGTCGGAGAAGAACAGTGACAGCCCATTCAGTGCCTCCAGCCTATTACCCAGGAAGAGAAGGAGTCTAGTGTGACGAACCACACCAGAGCCCCTCGACAATATTTGAAGGTGTAGCCGAGACTCTAACCTTTTCTATTTTAAAGGAAATGTAAACTGTCTGTTCTAGATACAATGTGACTGGTCAAACTACTCACTGTGAAGCAAAACACTATTTACTTAAACACGAAAGATGAAATAAAACCAAAGAAAAAATTTAAAATAACGTGATTCTATTGGACTAGTTAACAGAATAACAGATCTAGGAACTATTACTAATGAACTGTTCCAATCAAGGAAAATCCCATAAACACAGCCCTTGGCAAAAAGTAAATTTCAGACACAGAATGTCACAATTATTTCTCCAATCCAGGAAGAAAACTGCATCAAGAGAAATTTTAGCAAGGTAGCAGCCAGGAGGTAGTCACTGAAGTTTCCAACTGTGTTGAGACGCCAATAGTTTCTGATGTTACTGAGAAAGCAAAACCCAGAGATCCTAATCGGTGAGAGCTGGCCACCCCCATTCAGGTTGCATTAAAATAAACCCAAGGCCTCCCTAGCTGTTTACTCAGTGGTCTTAACTAGCCAACTTGGTAACGGTCATTCAATCACTCGCTTAAAAGAAACCAGAACAAAATAACCTTTTAATTCTGTAGCATCATCACACTTGTCAGCAAATCGAGCTGTCAAATAGGAACCAGGGATTACCCAGTCATGCCTTTGGCCCTGTCCAATCAGACGTGGAAGAAGCCATTCAGTCCCTTAAGTCACTTACACAGAAACAGGAGGAGGCCATTCCCACATCAATGCACTTACACGGGGCAGAATGAGGTAATTGATATTGATTCCTGATGAATAGCTTATGCCTAAACGTCGATTCACCTCATGTGCATTTCCAACAAACCACATTCTACTCTGATCTCCAGCATTCACAGTCCTCGCTGTCTCTTAATTGATGCTCTAATATGATGACCAAGTGGAGCAGAGGCTGCACTGACAGACTGCTCCACGTTGTTCCTCGTGGCTCCGTCGGTCATGAAACACACGTGAGACTTTAACGCAGTTTTCTAGTGGTGAGGAGGGAAGGCATATGTCTTGTTTAAAGTCAAAAGATGACAATAATCATCTCCGAAAACCCAGCCTGGTGTTCTCTATGTAGGGCAGAAGCTGGTGGGAATGGCTACCTGTTTCAGATGGAAGGTATTGTGGCTGCTGTTGGGGATTGTGACAAACCTGACGTTCAGTACGGGTTCACACGCCGACGCTCAATAACATGGGGATAGTTTATTAGGACAAATAAACTATTAGGAAAGTCACGTTAGGCTGATGAATGGACTCTCTAAGTTCAAATAATGCTGACCTTGTTCATGTTCATGTTGTCGAGTGCACGTCCTGTTCAGTGTAACATATGTGCCTTACTCTGTCCAAGCCTATTTCCACCCTATGATCTGCCTGTCCATGCTTACTATGATGTGCCTCCACTGCTCATAAATAAAGTGTTTCCCTGTACTGAGGTACACGTGTCAATAAATCAAACCGATCAAACCTGTGTAAAGTGTGGAAGTTCTCTCCCTATCAATGTCTCTTATGGAAATAAATGATCGCTCTACTCCTCCTGTTTAGCGTCACCATCTCTTCATCTCTCACAGCTCTACTGATTAAACACTCAGCTTATACACTATATCCTCGTGATACCATCATGTGTGTCTGTGGCAAGGAGATCATTCCTTACAACGGAGATCAAATCTGCAGAGAGTGTCCCAGCCACTCTCTCAGCAAGGATCTACAACAGCAGGAAGATGGAATTACTTACGAACTTGAATCATCTAACTATGAAGGAGAGCATACCGTTGACTGCACCCATTACTGATACAGGGTTTGATTCTGAGCAGTCAACATAGACTTGTGAGTTGGAGATCATTGTCCCCAAATTTGTTAGAATTCGTTGATGAAGTGACCAAGAAGGTTGTTGAGGGCCGAACGGTAAACGTGGTCTCTATGGGTTTCAGTAAGGCCTTCGATAAGTTTCCACATGCTCTGGAAGGTTCCATCACGTGGAATGCTGAAGGAACTGGCCAATTGGATACACAGTTGGCTTGATGGTAGGAAGTAGAGGGTTTTGTGGAAGGATGCCTGTCAGACTGGAGGCTGGGTTCATTGCTGCTTACTATATATGTATTGTTTGAGAATGTCAAAGGTATGATTAGTCAGTTTGCAGATGACACTAAAATGAGTGGTAGCGTGATCAGTGAGGAAGTGTATCAGAAATTGCAGCAGAACCTTAATCAGGTGGGCAAGTGGGCCGAGTAATGGCAATTGGAATTTAATATAGAAGTGTGAGCTCTTGCATTTTGGAAACTCAACTCAAGGTAGGAGTCTCACGGTGAATGGGACGTCCTTAAGGGGTGAAGTGGGCAGAAAGACCTTGGCGTCCTGGTGCACGATTCTCTGAGAGTCGAGTCACAGGTAGACAGGGCAGTGAAAAAGGCATTTGGCACACTGGCCTTCATCAGGCAGGGCACTGAGTATAGAAGTTGTGAATTTATGTTGCAGTTACACAGGGCTTTGGTAAGGCCGCACTTGGAGTATTCTGTTCAGTTTTTGTCACTTTGTTATAGGGACAATTTTATGAGTTCAGTAAGAGCGCAGAAGAAATTCCCATGGATGTTGCCAGGACCCAAAGATCGAAGTTGTAGATAGAGGTTGGACAAGCTCGGACCTTTGCTTTAGAGTGTAGGACACTGAGGGGGGATCTTACAGAGCTGTGTAAGATCATAAGTGGTATGGATAGGGTGAATGCTCTCAGTCCTTTTCCAAGGTTTAGAGAATCGTGGACGAGAGGGATCAGTTTATGTTGAGAGGGGAGGGAATAAAAGGGAACCTGAGAGGGCTGGTAGTGAATGAGCTGCCAGCAGATGAGGTTGAGTGGGGTGCATTAACAACATTTCAACTGCATTTGGATAAATATGTTGATAGGAAAGGACTAGAAAGATATGGGCCAGCTGCAGGGAAATGGGATTGGCATGGATGGATATTTACAAGGCGGAGTTGAACCCCTCTGTTTATTAAACTGAATACCCAGAAAAGCTCGCCTCACATCGTAATTTGTTAAAATGTGAGCCACACAGATCTCTTACATTCCACTATTTGAAAAACAACAAGTTGGTTTCTTAACTTTAATAGTGAACACTAAACAAAACCTATTCACAAATACAAGCTGTTCTTTTCTTAACTACTTACTATCTGACTCCAACCCTGTAAAAATATGCTGTTCCAACAACCCACATATTAAACATTACAATCTCAAGATCATACTGTCTCTATCTTCCCCGCTGCGTTCACTCTTCCAGCTGCTGGTCTCCCTGGGCCATTTTATTTACTGCAAGTAGGTTTGACATTCACATGCATCTTTGATAGAGAGTGTTTGAGATGGCCAGCTAGCACTCCTGCTTTGTCGCAGATACTCTACTGTAGGATGGCAGCGGCTCTTCCTCTAGTGTTCAAAATCCTGGCTTTATATACTTGCCATGTTACAATAAATCTCATACTTTCCAGGTGTTGAAACAATAATATCGAAATTCCGTTGGCTTCTGATCTGCTAATCGTTATTGAAACTCTTTGGCTGTATTTGAATTGTTGTCAAAACAGCAAAAAAAAAAAAATCTGGTATCCATTTCCCAGCTAATGGTGACATGTGGAACAGCCTGACCTTTAGCTGGCATTTGCGGCTGTACTTTCTATTTAGCAAAACCAGACATGCTTTCGGCTTCATAACACCTCCCTCCTTCAGAAAAGAAAATGAACCATCAGAATTAAAATATGGCATCACTCCTTTTCCTCTAATTCTTAATCCCATTATTATGAAATACAAAAGTATTAATCTCAGTTATACCATTGATATTAATTCTGCACACCTATATAACACTGGAATAAGTCAAATCATATTTAAATGTTTTCCTTTAAATCTGCTATCACATTTTAGAATCCACAGCATGTACATTTTGTAAGTTTAAAGCCGGTAACATAAGACTCCAGTGAAATAGACTCATATCCTGGTCTTTAAATATTCCAAAAAATGCGTGAGGTTTGTCATTGTCCACAACCATCTCCAACAATTTGTTTTTCATACAAACATTAAAATATTGTCAGGCTGGTAGGAAACTTAATCATTCTTTTTCAATAACGGAGATTTTGTATATTATTTTCTGGTGGATATTGAGTTTTTTCGAAAAGTAGCCAATTGACAATTCATTTCCATCATCATCTTTCTGCATCAATACATCTCTGAACCCTATATCCCGAGCGTCAAACACAACTTTCAAAGCGTTTCAAAATATTTGGTGTAGCTAAACCTGATGCGGTGATTAATCCTGCCTTAAAATCCTCAAATGCCTCCTGGCATTGTTCTGTCCACCACAATTCTGTGTTTTTCCTTAGTAAATCCATCAGTGGTGCCAATACGCTGCTGAAGTTTGCAACAAACGTCAGATAGAATTCACTCAGTTCCAAAAATCGAAGCACCTCTTTCTTCGAGGATGGTCGTGGAAAATTCTCTAAGCCCTTCATCTTTGTGTTCCATGGAGTCAGCCTTCCATGTCCAATGAAATGTCCCAACAACGTCACCTCTGCCTTCGTGAATTCTGCTTTCTTTAAGTTTATTGCCAAGTTTGCTTCTTGTAATCGTTCAACATGCTCTGCCAGCTGTAACATGCGAGCTTTCAATCACTTATTAAAGGTTACTACATCATGCAGATAAACTGCACAATTTGTTCATCTGGCCACAACTCTGTTCCTGAGTCTTAAATGTGGCTGGAGCATTATTCATTCACATGTCGTACTTGATAATGTTTTTTACTCTATCCGGTATCTTTACCAGATAGTTTAGCTGACTCAATTTTTTTTTTTACTTTGAAAGGGCCACTAAATCTGGCTTTGAAGGGATTTCATACCACTGGTGGCGATACTAATACGTCATCCCCACGGGAAATCATCAATGTTTCAGAGTTTTTCTCTGCCACCTGCTTCATTCCATGTGGTGCCCTCTTCAGGTGCTGTTTAGCTACCTCACCTACTCCATCTAATCTCTCCCTCACCTCACGGACATTAGCCAAGTGTGAGAGCTCCGACTTTGGTCTTGTCAGTTAATATTTAACGAACTTCAAAGGAGATCTCACTTCATGTACGAATATAAACTCAAGGGAAGTAAACTGAACAGATTTATATGGGACATCTCTAATGGCAAACAATTTAGTGGGACACTTTTATCCCCATAATTTGGGTAATCCTGACAGTAGACTGTTAACATAGTCTTCAGTGTCTGATGCTAACTTTCCAAGGCTCCATGGGATTCAGGATGGGACACCCTTGATTTGAAGTGCTGTATGCCTAAGCCATCCATGACTTCCTTAAACAGCTGAGCGGTCAAATGAGACCGTTGGTCTGACTGATTCTCTCTGGGCAGTCCTCAGCGAGAAAAGAAAGCTACCAACTCCTCCACCTCCCTTTTTGCCTTAAAACTCCGTAATGAATTGCCTCTGGAAATCTGGGAGACACATCCATTATGGGCAGCAAATATTGGTTTCCACTTTTATTTTAGAAAGGGGAGCTACACAATTAATCATAAACCACGTGAAAGGTTCTTTGAATGCAAGAATTGCCAACAAAGGTGCTGGTTTTATTACTGCCTGTGACGTTCCTACCATTTGATATGTATGAAATGTAAAACAAAAATAACTACGTCCTTGTGCATTCCAGGCCACTAGAAATGCTTCTGTACCTTAGCCTGAGTCTCTGTACACCTAGGTGACTGCTTGCAGTTAGTTCATGTGCTACCTGTAACACTTTATGCTACCGGTAACACAATCTGGTGCACATCGGCCCATTTCCCTTCTGCACTAACCTGTCGTGGTCTCCATTTTAATTTTAGGATTCTATCTTTAAATTAAGGGCGTTCGATAATATATTCTGATTTCCTTTCTGTGTGTGTACAGGTGTATGTTTGTGTATGTGTGTGTATATAAATCTGTTGTAAGTCTATTAAACTTTCAGGACTAAACACCACTGCCTGACCCTCTGCCTGTTCAGGTTTTGTTTCCTGCACCGTTACATCACACAGGGTGTCAGTTAACTGCACATCAACTCCTTTGGCTTTTTCTTTCGTTTGTCCTTCCTGCTTTAACCTATGACAGTGGGATCTTGTTACTACACAGTCTGGAAAAATGCCTGGGTAATTTTCTTTTAACTCCCTAGTTCCCTAGTCTTCTTTTGACTTCTCCAACACAAGGGTTGTTTCTCCCACCTTGAATTCTGCTAAATCGTTCCTCAGAACAAACAGTAATCCTGGAATTGACACTCCGTCACTCACTCTCACGGTTACTTCTCCAACCTTGATTTGGCACTCCAACCTGATGTTACACAAGGGAATGCTTAATTTCTGTCCCCATTCCACAAATTATCACGCTCTTGAGTGACATGTCAGAAAGTGTGAAAATACTTCCATCTCTTACTAATAGTGGCCGAGAGAAAGTGAGGACTGCAGATGCTGGAAATCAGAGTTGAAAAGTGTGGAGCTGGTAAAGTACAGCATCCAAGGGCAGGAGAATCTACATTTCAGGCACAAGTCATTCATCAGCAAAGTGGGAGGCAAGGGAGAGGGAAGGGGGCTGAGAAATAAATAGGAGGTGGGGGTGGAGCTGGGTGGGAGGTAGCTTGGAAGGCGATAGGTAGGTGCAGGTGGGTGTGATGGTGATAGGTCAGAAAGGAGAGTGAAGTGGATAGGTGTTAGGACAGTTGGAACCGTCAAACTATACAGCATTAATATCCACTTCACCAATTTTCAAATCTCCCCTCCCCAACCTCATCCCAGATCCAACCGTTGAATATAGCACCGCCCTCTTGCATTGTCTTAATTGTCCATCTTCCTTCCCACCTATCCAGTCCACCCTACCTTCCGACATATCACTATCACTCCCACCTACAGCTTCCTATCGCCTTCCCAGTGACCCTCCCGCCAGCCCAGCTCCTACCCTACTATTTATCTTTCAGCCCCCTTGTCCCCCCGCCACATTCCTGACGATGGGTTTATGCCTGATGTATCGACTGTCTTGCTCTTCGAATGCTGCCTGATCTGTTTTGCTTTTCGGGCGCCTCACTTCTCAACTTTTAGTGACTGAGCAGATCGCGTATCTCACAAAATCATTACTTCTTGTCCTTCTCCCCCTGTTCTTTCTGAGTAAACTTTATCCACAGAGGCGAATTCTTTATAGAGATCTGGCACTGCCTCCATAGCTGCAGGAGAGTTTACAAAGGAGACACAGTTATCGAAAAATGATGCACATGATGTATAAAACTTATGAAACATTACTTGATGCTCACGTAATGTGATATGTTCCCCTTCTCTCAATGTTCCCTCCTTTTCTGGAATATTCGATTCTAATCTCTCATTCTTATCAGGATGTGTGTTATAATTTCTTGCTTCTGGTGTCCCAACATATTTCAGTTAATCCCCTTTCTACCGGGACTTTGATATATTGACCTGCTGGGTTCTTTCCAAAGTTAGTATCTGTCATATTATTGGAGATAAAAATTCTGCCATCAGACCCAGCCTTTGAACATATTGCTCTGTTGTACATTCGCTATACAAAGGACCACAGCACACAGGCATTGCGAAAACATTGAGGGATGCGCATCTAAACCTTTCAATAATCAACTTTTCTCATTTTCCACATTTCCTCATCTATATCCTCTCTCTCGTTCTCTCTTTCTATCTACTGAAGAAATTTACCAAATATTCTTCACATCCCTTCTCTCAAAACTCCTTATTTGGTTTATATCTATTGCTCTCTTCTTGATGTAATGTGATTATAATTGAACAATGACATGTGGGAGGAGCTGGCCAGAGTTAATTGATAGGGGAGTCGAGCAGGAAAGACCATGGAGCAGAATGAGAGTATGAAAATGGAAGTATTTCCACATTAGAAACCAGAGTAGGTCACTGAATACAGGGCTGATGGGTGAATGGGTCTCGATGTGAACGAAAGTACATTGAGCAGAAGTGCATTGCAGAGATTGCAGCTCAAAACTTCGTTTTTATGTAATGCTGTAGACCATAGCAGCAGGAGAAGCAGAACACCATTCAACCACAATCTGTAATATTTTGCCCAGCAATAATCTCCTCAGTCTGTCATTACCATCAACACGTTCTATATTTCAGTAATGACTGTGGGTGAACATATCAGGGTCAGAACCATGTGAACCTAAACCTGATGCTAACGCATTAATGTTACCGCACTTGACAAACAAATGTGATCGAAGCTCCGCTGTCTTGCAACATTCAGTTATAACTGGTGATGGACGATTAAATAAATGACTGGAGGAAAGGGATCCACAAATATCCTCATACTAAATAATCGAACAGTCCTGTATATCAGTGTAAAGGACCAGGATGTGGTATCTGCACCATCCTCAGCCAGAAGTGTTGAGTTGATTATCCACCTCACCCTCGTCATGATGCCCACATAATCACAAATGCCAGTCTTCAACCAATTCAATTTACTGCGAGTGACATGAAAAAACAGGTGAACACAGGTAGATACAACAAAGGCAATGGGCCCTGACCCCATTCCTGCAATAGGACTGAAGAGTTGTGCTGCACAACAAGCCATGCCCCTGAGGAAGCTCTTTCATTCCAGCTCCAACTCTGACATCTCCCTGGCAATGTGGAAAATTACTCAGCTATGTCCAGTCCCCTCAGAGAAGAATAACTACAATCTGACGATTTACCACCCCTTCAGTCCCATCAAGACAGTCAAATTGGTGGGATATATTTTTGACGGAGCTGTGAAGCAGCAAAGAAATAACCTGCTCAGTATGGTTTCTGACAGGTCCCCATGTGGAGATGGTGCTGTTGTGGAAATGTTACTGGATTACTAATCCAGACCAGGCTAATACTCTGGAAATTAAAAACAGTTGACAAAATATTAAGATGCAAAATCTGGTGTCAGTAATAGTGACGTTGATGCCAATGTCGATTGTACGCATCACTTTCGTTCCCCAATGTACTTTCAGGAAGTGAATCTCCCGTGCGTACCTGGTCTGGCCGAAACGTGCCCCCAGACACACAGACATGTGATAAACTCTTCAATGGTCTCTGAATCGGCCAAGCAAGACGCTCTATTGTATCAAACTGCTCCGAGGTCTTAAAGGATATAACCCGACAGAACACCCGCCCCCAGACTCAGTAACGGGAAAGGAACGGGAAACACAGTCCTGTCGACACTGCAGTGACCTCCTTCCTAACATCTAAGAGCTTGGGACAACATTTACAGAGCTTTTCCACAGACTGCACAGAAACATCAGGAATGGAGTCGGCCATTCAACACATTGAGCCTTCTTCATTGTCGTTCATGTTCAAACATCTCCGCAATCCACTTATCCCACACAGTGAATATATATGTTAATGTGATTAACCTTGGGAAGCTATAAAATAGGAAGTGCAGTCATCCCTTTCGTCCTTCGAGTTTGCTACACAATTCAATATAATGATCGTTGGCCCTTTATTTCCACACTGTTCTCCTGCTCTCCCACATTCCTTTACTGTCTCTAAATCCGTATTTATATTCAGTGTGTTGGCTTCCTGGTTCCCCAGATTCACCAGTCTCTGAGTGCAGACATTTATTGTCATCTCAATGCAGAATGGCCTGTCTGTACCTCATACTGTGGCCCCTTGTTTGAGATACCACAGCCTGGGGAATTATCATCCCTGCTTCCAATCTGTCTCACACTTTCAGAGTTTTATATATCTCACTGAGATCTCCACCCATTTTCCTAAACCCAAAACACTGCTCCACAACAAGCCTGTCATCACAAAGATCGGCCTGGTCATCTTTCGCTGCTCTCCCTCAATGTCAGGTTTGTCCTTTGTTCGGTACAGAGACTGAATTTGCACACAATACTGCACAGTGTTCGAGATGGGGTCTCACTAAGGCCCTGTACAGCTGCAGTAAGACACCCTTACTCCTGGACTCAAATCCCTCGAAATGAAGGTTAGCACACCATTTATCATCCTAACTGCTTTATTTCCTTCAATATTGCTTTCAGTGACTGGTGTACAAGGAGATACAGATCCTTTTCAATGTTACACCTCCCCACTTGGTGGGTCTATGTACACTGGTCAGCGTGCCAATGCCATTCCCAGCATTGCCTTCTGGATTCAGAACTGCTTGAGCTGCAGGGACCTCGGAGGGGTGCTCAGATGGAAAAAACAAACAGGAGCATACGTCCCTGTGTAGATCAACATATTTCAAACAATCCCTTTTCAAACCATAGGCTTCCAGTCTATTGTTCCCACCAAAGGGCACACCGTCACCTCTACCCACATTGCTTTCCATCTGACATTATTTGCCCATTCACTCCACTTGTCTTAGTTAACCTGAAGCTTTTTTGCAACCTCCTCACCCAATCACAATTGAAAATCCATTAGTTCTGTCCGCAGGTTGGGATATATTGTATTTGATTCCCGCAACGAAATGCTTAATGGGTATTGTGAACAGCTGAGGCCTAAGCACCGATTCCAATGATAATTAATCAACCTTCCCTTGTTAAGATCTTTTTAAAAAATATTTATTTCTTGAATCTGGGTGTGACTGGCTGGGCCAGCATTTATTGCCTGTCCCTAGGTGCCCTTGAGAAGATGGTGGTGAGCTGCCTTGTTTAATGTTGAAGTCCACTGTGGATGTAGTGATGGTAACACCATTGAAAGCCAAGGGGCCGTGTTTAGATTGTATTTTAGTGATGATGGTCAGGGTCGACAGTTGTCCAACCTTTCTACACCAGGCCCATAGCTGGGAATGCTATGGCACTTCCAAGTTTTCGTCCAAGCACTTTTTTATGGCTGTGAGGATTCCAGTGATAACTCTCCTCTCAGGAATTAAATTCCTGACCCCAACACCCAATATTGCTCCTTGTACACCAGTCACTGAAAGCAATATTGAAGGGTAAAAAAAAAACTATATTTTAATCCTCACTAAATCTCAAACCCTTCACTTTAAAAGTGTGCTCCCTTGTTCTTGACTCTCTGACTAAAAGGAACAGCTGCTGTCTATCTCCCCTCTCCATGCCCCTCGTAATCTTATCTTTCTGAATCACGTCCCTCTCAGCCTTCTCTGCTCCAAAGTAAACAACCCGAGCTTATCCAGCCTCTCTCCATAGCTGTTGTGTTCCATCCCAGGGAACATCCTGGTGAATCTCCTCAGCACATCCTGCAGTACCATCACATCCTTGCTGTAATGTGGATCCCATAATTGCACACAGTTATCTATCTTTGCCTAACCAAAGCCGTGTACAGCTCTTATTATCTCCGCCCCGATTAATAATTGCTACACCCAAGGTCCACTTCTTAACTAATGAATTACCCTGTCCAGTCACATTCAGGGATGTGTGGAGAAGCACCCGCTGAGCTTCCTAGTGTGTTGCCCATCATTGAGTCCTCCCCTGTCTGGTTCCTTCTTCCAAAGTACATCACGTCATATTTTTCAGGTTGACATTCCATCTGCCCATCTGACCAATCCATGTGTATTTTTCTGGAACAAAAGACCTTCCTCCTCACTACCAACCAACCGGCCAAACACAAACTTACTTATCACACCTCCACCCCCTTCATCCATCACCCCCCCCCCCCCCCCCCCATTCACATCTGCACTATTTTGAATATCACAAACAATAACAGATACAGCACCGATCCCTGTGGTACAATAGGGGACACTGGTCTCCAGTCTCACAAATAGCCTTCTCCCACCACCCTCTGCCTCCTGCCACTAAGACAAGTTTCGTTGTAACTTGTCAAGTTATCATTGATTCCATGCGATTTTACTTTATTTTTCACTTTCCCGTGTGGAGTTTTGTCGAAGACCTTGCTGCAAAACTAATTAAGCGACTTCCTCAAACTAATTCAAATTCGTTAGGTGTGACTTCCCTCTGATAAAGACATGATGTATATCTCTGATCAAGCCTTGCCATTCTGATTGGGTTTCAATATTGTCTTTCCCTATGTTCTCCAGTATGCTCCTAACAGTGATCTAATACCTGTTTGTCTATAGTTCCCTAGTCTATCTCTCCCATTCTTACTGTAAAGTGGAATCGCATGAGCTGTTCTACAGACCTCTGGCACCTCCTCTATGCTCGGACCCTGTCAGTCAGGATCTTTCCTCCCTTGCCTCCAACAGCAGCCTGTGTTACAATTCATTCAGACCTGGCAATCAGTCCAATTTTCTACCAGCCAAAGCCTCAAATTCCTGCGTTTTACATCAGTCTGTTCAAGAGCTTCCCCATCAATCTTCTCGAATTCTGTAGCTGCCTCGTACTTCTCCCAAGTAAAACAGATGTAAAGCTCTCATTCACAATCTTTCAATGTTCTCCAGCTTCACACAAGATTGCCCCCTAGGTTTCTAATGGACACGAACTGTTCACTGATTATTCTGTTCTACTTGTCCGTGGCGACTATTCTCGCCTGAATGCAGTTTTCCACGTCCTTCTGTTATTCCGTCCCCTCTATGTTTCTAAGATTCACTACGATCACCTCTCGTTATTTGAAATTCGAGATCACAGGCTGAGTTTCCCAGTCAGAAAATCTTACCATCTGAGGGATTAATCTGGAGAATGCTTTTTGCAGTTCCTCTGTACTCAGTATATTCTTTCTTCGATGGAGACTGCACAGCAGTACACAATACTCTCAGTTTTGTCTCAGCAACCTAATTTTACTTTCCCATTTACATTTGTTCGGCCCAATACCTTTCGCCTTAACTTTTGTTATGATATTAGTATGCGAGTTCTTAAAAAATGCTCCTGAATATCGAACTATACGTTATCCATTGGTTCCTCATTGCTGATGTCGACAGGAATCATCTTCAAACCATTCCAAAAAAATGGTTGCCACTTCTGATTTTCGTTTCATCGATGCAGTATCACACTCCCCAATTTTGCCATTACATTCTATATATCGGTTAGCATGTTCTTTGTGATTGAGTCCAACAGACACCCGACTGCGGATGACAAATTACCTGGTGTGTAGATCAACACTCTCCATCTTCATACTTTCTTAAACTGACGGATAATATTTATAACCGTCACTTAACCCTTATCCCTAATGGCTATCTACCTTTCAGGAATGTGTCGGAAAATCACATGAAAATCCGTAATGCAATCAATATGACTATTGCCGCTTCCACTGAAATGTTTGTATGAAGTAAATCTGGTCTGTCAGATTTATCAACACTCAATCCAGCTGTCTTTTCAAATGCTACCTCATCACTGATATGAATGATCTTAAACTTTACTGACACAAGTCCCATAGTCACTTGGTATTTCTGGGAGAAAATCTGGATATTCTTCCATGAAGACAGACATAAAGAAGCTGTTTCTTTTCCCTGTAATGTCTCTGTTCTTTACAATAAATTACCCTGTCCGCACACTCACTGTTCCACGTTTGATCTTGTTTTTATTATTGTTTCATACAGTGTTAGAAGTTTTATAACAGTTTTTACGTTGTTTTTTGTTTGCATGCTTTTTCTCTTTATGATTTTTTTTTCTCAGTTTCTTGGTCCTCCTTTGCTGGGTCCTATATTTCTCTGAATCCACTGGCTTACTACTGCACTTTGCATTCTCTAAGCTGCTTCCTTTGATCTAATAGGTAGATGAAGTGGGGTGTGCGAAAGTGATAGGTCGGAGAGGAGGTTGGATTGGATAGGTGGGAAGGAAGATGGACACGTAGGGACATTGTGGATGACGGTGCTGAGTTAGAAGTTTGGACTGGGATAAGGTGGGGTTTGGGGATATGGGGAAACTGGTGAAATCCACATTGATCCCCTGTAGTTGAAGGGTCCCATGGCGGACAATGAGGCGTTCTTCCTCCATTTTCAAGTTGTTAGGGTTTGACGAAGGAGGACGCACAGGACCTGCATGCCCTTGGTGGAGTGGGAGGGGGAGTTAAAGTGTTTAGCCACAAGGTGGTGAGGTTGGCCAGTGTGGCTGTGCCAGAGTCGGTCTCTAAAATGATCCACAAGTTGACGTCCTGTCGTGTGAATGTAGAGAAGACCAAATTGGGTTTAATGGATGCAGTAGATGAAGCGTTTTGTCTCCCTTCATTACCCATCAGTTTCAACCCCACCTTCATCTACCTCTCACATTCCAGGCTTCCTGCCCCCCGCCACACCACCGTCCCATTTATCTCCCACCCCTCCTTGGCCTATAAGCCTCATTTCTGATGAAGGGCTAATGCCTGAAACGTCATTTCTTATGCGACTAATATGCTGCCTGACCAGTTGTGATCATCCAGAAGCACATTCTTCGATTCTGACCTCCAAAATCTGCAGTCCCCACTTTCTGCTCACGCCTTCATGGCTTGCATAGCTCAGATTCGTAATCGTTATTTCAAATACAACAAAAACGGTTGTGTACACAAACATCAGAAAACCAATAGAGGTAGCACCGTGCTTCATTGTCGAGCAGTGCAGCCTAACAACAAAAGTGACCCCTATTTGATTCCAGACTCAGATGACTGTCTGTGTTGAATTTGCAGATTCTCCCCGTGTCCGGGTGGGTTTCCTTCGTGTACTTTGGTCCCTCCCAAAGTCCAAAGATGTGCAGGTCAAGTGAATTGGCCATATTAAACTGCCAATAGCGGTAGGTGCATTACTCAGAGGGAAACCGGTTTGGGTGGGTAACTCTTTGGAGGTTTGATGTAGACGTTTTGGTCCGAAGGGCCTGTTTCCATACTGTGGGGAATCTAATCTCAAATAAAAAGTTCTGGTCACTGTTCCCAAAAGGTCCTTTACAGCAAAGTTTTCAATTAGCTCTTCTGATCATCCAACATGAATTCCTAAATAACCTGATCTCGACCTCGGTTAATGCAAGCCATCTCACACATACTCATGATATCCATTTTCCCAGCATTAGCATTCAGCTGTGTTAACACAGCTTAGATATAGTTTAAACAGTACATTATTACTGCAGTACCCACAAACGTGTATATCCCATTTCCTGCTTTATTACAAGCCCAACATTTGTATTGCTGCTTTCACTTTAATATTTAAGTGCCATCAATGTTTGCTTCTCATTGTTGTTTCTGAGGTCCACCTTTCAGGATTCAGTGAAGTTCGTTCTGGGGAGACTAATGGTAGAAATCATCTCGCCACATCATCACGATCTTCTCAAGATTTATTGTGAGATTTTCTCCAGATCTCCTGTTATGCTGGTGGAGTAGAGAAGGACAATGACCTTTCAACAATGCTGTGTATTCCCCGCGACAGCTGAGCCTGCTCTAATCTGGGTGGGGACCTTACAGAAGGCTGGTAAAGCGTTGCTGCTGCTGTACAGGATCTTAGTGAGATCACATCTGGAATAGTGTGCACTGATTTAATCTCCTCACTGATATTGTTACATTGGAAGCAGTTCTGAGATGGTTCCCTCAACTGATTCGTGTAATGAAGCTGTTAGTTTGTAAGAAAAGGATGGTCAGATTGACCATCCTTTTCTTACACATTGGACTTTACCAGAATGAAAGATGAACTTATTTCAGCATAGATTACCAGACGGAGTCAGCCATAGAAGCCAATTACACACAGGAACAACAGAAGAATATTCAGGCCTTCAACACTGTTACACCAGAACAGGACGAGGCTATTCTGCCCCTGGAGTCTGATATGCTGTTACAGGAGGAGGCCAATCAGCCCTTCGAGCCTATAACCCCGGACCCAGAGTAGGCGATAACGGACCAGTATCCTATTACACAGCAACAGGATCAGTCCATTCACCCTCCTCACGTCTGTTAAACAGGAACTGGAAGAGATCGCACAGTGACTGGAGATTGTTACGCTGGGATAACAGGAGGCCATTCAGCCCCACTGAGACTTTTGCAAGTGAATTGGATTCGGATACAACCAACGTGAAACTATTTTTAATGAGAAAGGAGGAGATAATTCAGACACGTGTCTGTTGTAAGGGAACAGGAGAAGACCAATTCTCCCTCGGTCTCATCTCAGGGATGCATGAGGAGACCGTTCAGTTTCTCCAGCCTGTTATGGAGGAATATGAGAAGGCCCATCAGCCTCTCGAGCTGTTACACAGGAACAGGAAGATTCCATAATCCCCCAATCGTCTAAGACATCAACAGGAGGAGGTCATTCTGGCCTTGGACACGACAACATGAGAACAGCAGAAAGACGTCAGTCCATCGAGTTTGCACACCAGCAGAATGATGGGTCCATTCAGCCACAGACCAGTTGTAGCAGATCTCTGAAAGCCTTATGACCATTAAACAGGAATTAAAAGAAAAAGTAAAGGTTTTCAAAAGGGAAGAACTTATAATAACTGTATACTGGAGGGAGTAAGGTGTAACGATAAACTATAGTATGTTTAGGAAAGTTGTTAGAATACATTGTTCAGGACACTTGCAAAGATAAAGCACAATCCATCAGAGTCAACAAGATTTTACGAAGGCTAAATCGTGTTTGAATTGTTTGCTTGAGTTATTTAACGATGTCACAAACAAAGTGGATAGTGGGAATCCTGGAGATGGAATATATCAGAATAGTTTGGATATATCGTTTCTCCAAAGTGTAAGCATTAAGATCAGACAGCATGGGTTTAGGACTAATTTATTAGCTTGGATGGAGGATTGGTGAACCAACAAAATGCAGTCAGATGGAATAAATGTATCATTTTATTTTGGCAAATGTAACTTGTAGGTGCCACAGATTTCTGTACTCATGCATTAACTCGTTTTCAACAATAGTATTACTCGGTTGATAGGATAGAAAATACCACAGCCAAGTTTTCAGATGACACTAACATCGGTAGTAAATTACTTCGGAATGAAGATGAAAGAGGTTTAAAAGTGAGTCTGGATGGGTTGGGTGAATGGGCTAATACTTGTCAATGTAAATTGAAGTGGACAACTATGAGATTTATCAAATTGGTCCGCAAAGTAGAAAGGCAAATTATTATCTAAATGGAGAGAAACTTCAAAGTGCTCAAGTGCAGAGGGGTCAGTGTGTTCACGTGTATATCACAGAAAACCTGCATGCAGGTACAGCAAGAAATGGGAAAGGCAAGTGTAGTTTCAGTTTTTATTTGTAAAAGGATAGAGTAGAAAGATAGGGAGTGTTGCTGTAGCTGTACAAGACATTATTGAGGCTGCAAATGGATGACAGTTTTAGTGCCCTGACTTGTGGAAGGACGCATTTACATTGGTGGTAATTCAGAAGAGGTTCATTCGATTGATTGCAGAGATGAGGGGTTTGTCTTATGAAAAGAGATTGCACAGTCCAGGCCGACACTGTCAAGTTTATAATAGTGGAAGGAGATCTCATTAACGTCTGTAAAATGCTAAAAGTAATTGGAAGTGTTGATGTGGAGTTGATATTTTCTCATGTGCTGCAATCTACAGCAAGAGACCAGAGATTCAATATGGAGATGGTAAGAAAGTGGAACAGGGGGCGGAATGACATCAGCCATGATTGTATTAAATGGTGGGGCAGGCTCGAGGGGCTGAATTACTGACTGATGTTCCTTGTTCTTATTTAGCCTTTCGACTATGTTACACAGGAATAGGGAAGGGCTGGTTATCAAACAGGAAACAGGCACTCCGGATAAATCAGTCTAAATCAGTTTGACAGAACATTACCAGTGATGTCGACAAACTGCGAGATGATGGATATGTCACCCACTCCTGCCTGGAAAGTTCTGGATCATAGAAGCTGAATACAACTGTGACCCTAACAACCATTGACAGCACCGTCCTCCCCCGGTATGAAGCTGCAGGTCGTGTTGTAGGAGGTGACACCGCTCACAGGGTCCACTCACACTCTGCTCCTGGTTTAAGTGGGGTTTGGGAAGCTGTTCCTGGAAATCCCGAGGTGGATACAGCAGATCCCTTTCCCCACAAACACTCACTCCGTGGTTTCAGAGCTTCGCCTCTCTGCAGCCTCTGCTCCATTTGTTCATATTACACACTCAGATGCTCTAACTACACTCCCCATGTTCTATCCATAGCTGGGTCAGCAATCCTCAGTTCTCCCTGAATGTCTGAGATAGCTCACAGCACGACCTCCAGCAAACCATCCCCAGCCCCTTCACTCACTTTTCAATAACAGGAGCCAGTCAGAAGCCCCTGAGTTATGAGAGATATGGATCAGACGAAACACCCGTAAAATATTTAAGAAGGTTTCTCCAGCGCAAACCTTTCCTTATTTTATCCGTAGATATGTCGTGAAGCAAAATACAATCTTTTCAAACGCTTTAGTTAAACTTCAGTCAAGAAAAGATCAATTGCGTTAGTTTATATGTTGGAACACATGCACAAACAATAGATGATTTACCTTCTTGGTACACACCGCTTGACACAAAGATAAACTCAAATGCAGATTCTTATGTACAGTTTTGCAGTCTAGAAAATAACAATATTAGAAGAATTCTCAGAGAGAAGAGCAGCTGTGGATCATGCATTGAAACTTCCAACCCTTCTGGGATCCCAAGCAGCCGCTGAATGCTGCAGCTAAAAACAAAACGAGTAAACCTGGTCTGTGAGAGCTGGCCGCTGCCCTTCCATTGTTCCTATCGTTTTAATAAAACCTAAAGGCCTCCTCAGTTATTTAATTCAGTCATTGTCAGTCGGCAATTCTGCACTTCTGCCTTTAAGACCTGTCTTCAAAAATCACCAAGGGAAATAATCTTTTTAAAGTGACAGTATCGTCAAACCTCCCCCTTTGAAAAAAAGTGAAACACCAAGATACAACTGTAGCTTCATTTTAAGCCCCTTATTCTTACTGTATTAGTAGACTACAATACACGTTTTTTTTATTGACAATAAGCATGCAAACATTCGCAACTCCATTCTATCTCAGTCAGTTTACTCCAGCCACAAAATATCTCTGTCTTTCTTCATCCAAGTCTCAACAAGGTGGCAGCAAGTACAGTTTCTCGTCCTGCCACCTGTATCACTTCCAAATTGAATAGCAACAATAGTAACCTCGATCTGAACAGACTGGAAGTATTCTCCCTAAATTTGTCCAAAAACTTATAGATGTTATGATCAGTATATAGATTTTTATCAGACATGTTATTGGCAATGTAAATGCTGAAATGGTGCAACGCCAACACCAAGCTCAAAGCCTCATTCCCAACTGTGAAATATTTCTGTTGATTGTTTCACTGGACACTCCAACCACACGTTACATAATGGAGCAATTCTCATCTCTCTCATACTCCTTCTGAATGACATATCTCCTTTTGTCTCAGCATAAAAGAATTACATGCTTCTGCACCTCTTAATGTTGTAACCTCTTCATCTGCTACTCCTGGCCTACGCCAGTAAACCTTACTCTCACAGGTATATGTTTTAAGAAGATCTCGCACATTCTTCTCAATCCCTCACAGAAGCCAAATTTTGATTTATGGATCACCTGATAATCATCAGCCATTTCAACTTCTAGTTGTGCCATTTTAACACTCTGCTCTTCCACGTTAGTTCTCATGACTGCATGAAGTAGATCTTTGAACTTCTCCCAAGTAAGAATCTCTTTAAGTGTGTCGTAGGTTTGCTCTGCTTTTAATGCCCTTATCCACCTTTCAAATTTACTTTGATTTTTTTTTCAAACTCAATGCACGTTTAACTCGGGATGCTATTTGAGATTCCTGAAACAATCTCTATTGGCTTCTGGCACAAGCGCATATGCACTTCAGTTGGCTTTGTTCAAGTTCTCATACCCTCCGCCCGTACGATCAAGATCCTGGAATGCCCTCTTAATGGCATTGTGAGTCAATTCACAGCAAGAAGTCTGCAGCAATTCAAGAAGGCAGCTGACCTCCAACTTCTCAAGGGCAAATAGGAATGGGCTATTAATGCTGGTCAGCCAGCCATGCCCTAGCCCCAGAAATGAATAAAATAAAATCGGCCAGGGATGGGATGGAGTCCCATGAAGGAAACCGAGTTTGTAAAATTAATGGAGGGCAACGACCTCTACACTCCCAATATTTGAATAACAAAGACAGTGAGACGATGGTTCACATCTGAAAGTGAGTAGGTCAACATAGAGACCCATGAAGAACACTGCCAGAATCAAGGAGGGAGACAGTAATTGAACAAGTTCCCTGATGCAGTTAGTAGTGGTCTGCAGAGTGAAAATCTGGATTCAGAGACTCGACATGAAGAATTATAATGGCAAGAAATGAAGACTACATGAGAGAACAGAAACGCAGTCATAACTAGTTTATAGAAAACAACATATCTGGATGATGAGACTTACCAGGGACACCAACGATAGACAGGAGAGGATAATAAAAATATTGAATAATCCGAAGGACATAATAGATCCGCAATGATAATGTCAACCAATCATAAAAATTAGAAAGAAACCAAACATAATCGGATAATCCCTTATCCATTGTTGGAACATCCCAGTCTGATGTTCTCAGATTCTGATCCAAAGTTGGAACATCGCGGTCCAATGTTCTCAGATTCCGATCCATTGTTGGAACATTCCAATCTAATGTTCTCGGATTATGATCTCTCCTCCCCTTCTCTATCTGGAGCTGCTGGTCTCTGTTAGGGCTGTCAATGATGCTCCCTCTCATACTTTGGGATAACACATTGAATGGTGCCCATTTATCATTAAAAGATGGCAACTCTCCACTGGGATAATTAGAATCCATGGAGACTGATATTAATTACAGTCACCGAACAAACAGAATCAGCTACCACTTCATTGCATAACATTTCATGTCATAATAAAAGGCAATATTTACTCAGTCTTGATGGAATGGATGAGGTTGACTGAAAGACTGACTTTAAATTTTTCCTTTTTACTAACTTTTTCCATGTACATGGAATTATTGCCAGAGCACTGCAGGGCTGCATATGCCCCACTATGTTTATAAATGAGACAGGCATAAAATAACAGACCAGCTGCATAAAATGTCTGGTGGGGAACTTTCGGGATACAGTAACTCAAGGAAGAAAGTGAGGATTGAAAATGCTGCAGATCAGAGTCGAGAATGTGGTGCTGGAATAGCACAGCATGTCAAGCAGCATCAGAGGCGCATCGATATTACTTGTGTAAGTCCTTCATCAGGAATGAGGCTTGTGGCCCAAGGGTACTGAGAGGTAAATGGGAAGGGGATGGGGTTGGGGAAGGTAGCTGATAATATTATAGGTAGATGAAGTTGGGGTTGGAGGTGATTGTCGGAGAGGAGGGTGGAGCAGAAAGGTGGGAAGGATGATGGACAGGTAGGGCAGGCCATTGGCGGTGCTGATTTGGAAGGTTGGATCTAGGATAAGGTGGGGGGAGGGGAAAAGAGAAAGCTGGTGAAATCCATATTGATCCCATGTGGGTGCAGGGCCCCAAGGCAGAAGATTGTCTCTCTTCGTCCAGACGTCGAGTGGTTAAGGTTTGGCGGGGGAGGAGGCCCTGCATGTCCATGGCAGAGTGAAAGGAGGAATTAAACTGTTCATCCACGGGTTGCTGGGGTTGGTTGGTGCGGGTGCGCCAGTAATGCTCTCTGAAGTGTTCCGTGCATTGGCATCCAGTCTCCACAATGTCAAGCAAACATCAGGAACAATGGATATTGTAGGCGACGTCTGTGGACGTGCAGGTAAAACTCCAAATAATGTGGAAGTATACTTTAGGATTTCGGACGGTGGTGAGAGTCCAGTTTTTCCAATACTTGTGGTGGCAGGGAAAGGTGCCAGGAGTGGATTGGTGGTTGGCGTGGTCCTGATAAAGGAGTCACGCTGCGAATATTCTTTATAGAAAGCAGATCGGGGTTGGAGGGAGGTATATCCCTTGTGGTGGAGTCTGTTTGTAGGTGGCACAAACGGGGGAGAATAATGCATTGTATCTGGAGGTTTGGTGGGGTGTAAGGTGAGGAACAGGGTGTTCTTTCCCTGTTGGATTGCGAGGGGTAGGATTCGAAGGCGGAGGTGCAGGAAGTGGATGAGATGCTCTGGATGGTATCATAGACCATTTGCGATGGGAAATTGCTATCTTGAAGAAGGAGGCAATCTGGGATTTACACTGGGTTCAGAGTGTGCTGAGCACAGCACGACCGGCAGCGTCCGAGGAGCAGGAAAATTCGACGTTTGGGGCAAAAGCTCTTCATCAGAGTTTGGACTTTTTCCAGAAAAATCGATTCTTCTGATCCTCGGATGCTGCCTGATCTGCTGTGCTTTTCCAGCACAAGACTCTTGACTCTAATCTCCCGCAAGTGCAATATTCACCTTCGCCTACAATCTCAGCTCAGCCACTTCTGAAATACCCCCTTTAATTCTGTTTTCACTGCTGTAGGAACGATGTTGTTAAACCTGAAAGCATGCTGAAAAGATTTCCAAGTATATTAACAGTGTTGTGTCGGGTGGTGGTTGCGAGTGATGTTGATCTACACGGAGAGTATGAATGGGCTCGGGCTATCTTCCCTGCAGCGTTGGTTCTGATTAGTGACCTTACTGAGGTTTATCGAACTATATATCCCGATGCTCCAGGGTGAGTAAGGCCAAAGGCCAGGGAAATAGACAGAACAGTTATTCACACTGAAACTGGACAGTTACTCATGGTATAACAACTAACTGTACGATGGAGGCAGACTGAAGAATGGGAATGGCCGGACAAGTCAGAATTTGGAGTGTCCAATCACATGATTGAGAACGAAAATAAAGGCATTGCCATTTCAACTGAAGTCATCAGTTATATCACATTCTCATTCCACCTTATAGAATCAGATTAGACACCATAACCCCAGAGGAAATATGTGTCAGCATGGAACACTGCGCAGACCAGGCTAGAGTACTGCTGAACACCACGCTGCAATCAGTCCAGAGTGGAACACTGTGCAGACCTCAGCAGTGCATTGATCTATAACCCCAGATGAGACATGTGTTCAGCAGGGAGCACTGTGCAGTTCGGACTGGTATTCTGTACAACGCAACCCACAATCTATCCAGAGTGGAAAGGTCTGCAGACCACAGCAGTGCATTGATCTAATAACCCAGATGAGATATGAAATCAGGCTGTGGAACTGTGTTCATCATCCCAGTGCATTGTTCAGTAACATTGTGTGAGATCACTGCCCAGCGTAGGAAAACTTGCAGCCCATGCTGGAATTGACAGGATATGCAGCTCCCATCCATTTACAGTTCCAAATCTCCAATGTGTCATGACACAGGGGTGCTATCGGTGTGAACATCACTGCCAAAGCGAGATGGCGGGGGAATCATTAAATGGGAGGAGTTTGGGGAATAGACAGAGTTGGGCTGACTTAGAGACAATGTCATGGATGGTTTTGCTCACAGGTTCGAGAATGCTGAAATGAAGACATTTCAAGTCTGCTGCAACATGCACCAGTGTTTAGGAATGATGGGTGAACAGGTTATTGATGTGATTTCAGATAATGAAGAGTATTGGATGACCATTTGTTCTGCAGCGTTGTAACTGGGAGTAGGGTCAGCAGAGTTTTAGACTCATTCGGTTGAATCTAACAATAACTTGTCTCAATAACATTTTCATTGAGAGTGACGAAAGGATTGTCTGAATGAGACTGAACTAGTCTCCTGGTGCTATCTTATCGAACTCATCTCATTAACTACCCACCCCACCCAATGGTGTCCCTCTTATTTAATGCCAGCCCGATTCCCCAACCTATCATTGCTGGAGATATTCACGAACGCCCGCATGACCCCAGATATTCCGTGATCCCTGACACTGGTGCCATCTTTAAAGGCCAATGGGCACACGGTTGAGGTTTCTCTGTTTGGAGTTGCCCTTCATAGTTTACCCAGAGCATGGCAGCTCAGGGCAAATTACACCACGGTTTGTCAACAGAGACGCGGATAATCTGGTGAATGAGCTAGTCCATAGGAGGACCATTCTCTTCCCAGAGTGGGCCACAATACCAGACCCTCCGAGTATGGTCTGAGCTCACCACCCAGTTCAGTGCAGTATCTGCCGTCTGAGGAAATGTTGAGCAATACAGGAAAAGCATCAATAACCTTCTCCACTCTGTCAGGATAAGGGTGGCCAAATGCTTCCTGCTCCCTCACACTCACGGTATATCTGTTACAGCATCTACTCCCATGCTCCACCGCTCTCAGGCAACACGTCCGCCACCCCCATCTCAATGTGTCAAAGAGTCATAGCGATGTACAGCATTGAAACATAACCTTCGGTCCAACCCATCCATGTCGACCAGATATCACAACCCAATCTAGTCCCACTTGCCAGCACCCGGTCCATATCCCTCCAAACCCTTTCTATTCATATACCCATCGAAATGCCTCTTAAATGTTGCAATTGTACCAGTCTCCACCACTTCCTCTGGCAGCTCATTCCATACATGTACCACCTTCTGCATGAAAATGTTGCCCTAGGTCTCTTTTATATCTTTCCCCTCTCATCCTAAACCTATGCCCTCTCGTTCTTGACTCCCCCACCCCTGGGTAAAGACTTTGTCTATTTATCATATCCATGCCCCGCATAATATTGTAAACCTCACTAAGGTCTCCCCTCAGCCTCCGACGTTCCAGGGAAAACAGCCCCAGTCTGTCTAGCGTCTCCCTGTACCTCAAATCCTCCAATCCTGGCAATATCCTTGTAAATATATTCTGAACCCTTTGAAGTTTCACAACATTTTTCCGATAGGAAGGAGACCAGAATTGCACGCAATATTCCAACAGTGGTCGAACCAATGTCCTGTTCAGCGCAACATGACATCCCAACTCCTGTACTGAATACTCTGATCAATAAAGGAAAGCATACAAAACGCCGTCTTCACTATCCTATCTACCTGCGACTCCACTTTAAGGAGCTATGAACCTGTACTCCAACTTCTCTTTGTATAGCAACACAGCCTAGGACCTTACCATTAAGTGTATAAGTCCCGCTAAGATTTGCTTTCCCAAAATGCAGCACCACGCATTTACCTGAATTAAACTCCATCTGCGACTTCTTAACACATTGGCCCATTTGGTTCAAATCCTGTTGTAATCTGAACTAATCCTCTTCGCTGTCCAATTCACCTCCAATTTGGTGTCATCTGCAAACTTATTAACTGTACCTCTTATGCTCGCACACAAATCATTTCTGTAAATGGCAAATAGTAGAGGACTCAGCACTAATCTTCGTTGCATTCCACTGGTCACAGGCCTCCAGTTTGAAAAACAACTCTCCGCCACCACCCTCTATCTTCTACCTTTAAGCCAGTTCGCTATCCAAATGGCTAATTCCCCCGATATGCTATGACATCTAACCTTACTAATCAGTCTCCCATGGGGAACCTCGTCGGACGCCTGACTGAAGTCCATATAGATCACATCTACTGCTCTGCCCTCATCAATCTTATTTGTTACTTCTTCAAAAAACTCAATCAAATTTGTGAGACATGATTTCCAACGGACAAAGCCATGTTGACTATCCCAATCGGTCCTTGCCTTTCCAAATCCATGTACATCCTATCCCTCATGATTCCCTCCTACAACTTGCCCACCCCTGCGGTCAGGCTCACCGGTCTTTAGTTTCCTGGCTTGTCTTTACTACCCTTCTTTAACAGTGGCACTACTAGTCTTCTGGTACCTTACCTGTGACTATCGATGATACAAGTACCTCAGCAAGAGGCCCAGCAATCAATTCTCTGGCTTCCCACAGAGTTCTTAAATACACCTGAGCAAGTCCTGGGGCTTTATCCGTATTTACCCGTTTCAAGACATCCAGCACTTAAACCTCTGTAATCTAGACATATTGCAGGATACCAGCATCTATTTTCCTACAGTCTATATCTTCCATATCCTTTTCCACAGTAAATACTGATGCAAAACATTTATTAAGTATCTCCCGCATTTCCTGTGACTCTCCACAATGACTGCCCTATTCTCTCCTTTCTTACCCTTTTTTCCTTCATATATTTGTCATAACCCTTTGGATTCCCCTTAATTCTATTTACCAAAGCGTTCTCATGTCCACTTTTTGCCCTCCTGATTTCCCTCTTAAGTATACTCCAACTTCCTTTATACTCTACCAAAGATTCAATTGATCTATCCTGTCTGTACTGTCATATGCTTCCTTCTTTTTCTTAACCAAACTCTCAATTGCTTTAGTTATCCAGCATTCCATATACCTACCAGCCTTTCCTTTCACCCTAACAGGAATATAGTTTCACTGGATTCTTGTTTTCTCATTTCTGAAGGCTTCCCATTTTACAGCCAACCCTTTACCTGTGAAATCTGCCTCCAAACAGCGTTCGAACGTTCTTGCCTAATACCGTCAAAATTGGCCTTTCTCCAATTTAGAACTTCAACTTTTAAATCTGGTCTATCCTTTCCCATCACTATTTTAAAACGAACATAATTATGGTCGCTCTATCTCTCTGTCTGTCTCTCTCTCTCGCTCGCTCTCTCGATCCACTTTACCCACGGCACTAATAACACTGCATAGACACAACACTGTGGACTGGCTCCCTACGGACACTGCACCATGTCCCCATTCGCCACCTGGACCAGTACTAACAGCAGGATCACAGTCCCCCATCCTCTCTCTCTCATTCCCTTTCTCCCATTCCAGGAGAAAAAGCCTGGAATAAGACAGTAAGGGTCAAGCCAGATGGTGGAGTGCCCGATACCCGTTCCCTCACACCCCTCCCCCCGCCATGTGGGGAGGACTCTAATAGGAGCTGGAGAGGACAGAGATGACGCGTGTGGAGAATCTGAAACATCCACGTCCCACCGACCGAGTAAGGAGCAATTTTCAGTGAAGCCAATTCTCACTGTAAACTCACTGTCTGTTCCATTGCCCAGCACAACTTAGAAGATGTGGCCCTCATTCGATCTCCCTTTTGTGTCAAGCTGGTGCAAATGGAATCCCCACGGTGTCGGTGGGCAGGATATCGTCTCCACCACCACCCAGTAAGGGAGCACGGAAGCTTCCTCCTACACCTCCTCCTGTAAACAACTCAGATACTGAAACTAATCTGTGACAGTTACTGCTCTCCCCACTTGTCCTGACATCTTCAATAATCTGTGCTTATATACACCCAGCGTTCTCTGCTCCTACAACCCCTTTATAGTGGTACAGAATGTTTTATATTGGCTTTTAGAATTATTCCGACCAAGGTGCATCATCTCATTGATCCTGATCTGCCATAAACCTGAAAACTACAGTAACGTATCACTGTTCTGTTGGAGACCATAGTGTCCTCCACACACTTTATAATACTTCCAGTTTTAGTATCTGCAAACATTGAAATTGTCCTACAGTCACATGCCACACAGAAATACTGACTCACTCAATATTGTGAGCAATTGCAATACTAATACACTCCCTGAGAACAGATTTAAATACTGCCACACATCAGACAGAATAATTGAATTATTGATAAGGATACCACGCAGCAAGAGAAATACTGATGGACACTATGTCTGTCTTAGTTTCTGTTTGTTAGTGGATATCTATACGTCTCTGTATTAGTGTGCGTCTGTGTGTATAAATGTGGAACGACTCTGGCAGTTTCTATGGTGCTTAAATTGATGTAATATACCCCTCACATGAGATCCGAGGAAGTGTCCTTTCATGTCTGTCCACGGATGCCATAAGACCTGCTGAGCTTTCTTTTGTTGTCAGTCTCTGCTGGCCTCCCCACACCACTGTACGGTAGGGGTGTAGAATGAAAATCATCAGGGATTCAGTTTGGGACAGGGAGAGGGAGGGCAGCAGCCCACAGCACCATCAACACATACAGACAGGCACACACGCACACAAACATACACACACACACACACACACACGCACACACACACACACACACATACACACAGACACACACACATATAAACACACAGACACAGGCACACACCCACAGACACACACACAGATACACACAGACACACACAGACGCACACACATATAAGCACACAGACACAGACACACACACCCATAGATACACACACAGACATACACACATAAACACACAGACACAGACACATACGCATCCATACACACACACACGCATACACAAATACACAGACACACACCCACAGACACACACACACTCATGGACACACACCACAGACATGCACACGCACTCACAGAGCCAGGCACACACACAAACATACACAGAGTCAGACACAGACAGACAATCACAGGAACAGACAAAAACAGACACAGACAAACAGATACATAGATGTCCAAGCACACTCATAGAAACAGACTCACATGCATACACACAACAGCTGCACACACATACACGTACTCACAGAAACCCCACACCCACACAGGTACACTCACACAGACACACACCCCCACACACACAAAAACCCAGAGGTAGAGACACACACAGACACACAAACAGGCACACATATACATACGCACGCCGACCAGTGCACACGTGCGCGCGCTGCGCACGCAGACGCGCGCACACACACAGCCACAGATTTCACCAGTTTCCTCATTTCCCCTCCCCCTCCTTATTCCAGATCCAACCCTCCAAATCGGCACCTCCTTCTTGAACTGTCCTACCTGACCAACATCCTTCCCACCTATCCACTCCACCCTCCGCTCCAACCTATCACCTTCACCCCACCTTCATTTAACAATCGCCTTCCCTGTTACTTTGCTCCCCTTGGTGTTTATCCCTTGGCCAACAAGCCTCATTCCGAATGAAGGGATTATGCTCGATATTTCGACTACCCTTCTCTTTGGATGCTGCCTGAGCAGTTGTGTATTTTTCAGCACCACACTCTTTCAACACACAGACATAGAAACAGACACAGACACAGACACAGACAGACAGAGACACACAATCAGACAGCCACACTTCCCACCCACGCAGGCATCCACACTCCCCCCAACGCACAGACACCCACACTCCCCACACACGCACATATACACTCTCACACAGGCACAAACACAGGGACTCACACAATCACATACAGACAGATGCCCACACCCACCCCTCCAGAGATACCCACATTCCCCACACACATGCACACGCATACACCCACAGAGATGTATACAGACACACAGGCACGCACTCACACAGACAAGGACACACAATAACACATACCGATACTTACCTACACAGAGAGACATTTACACACACACAGACGCACATACATAAGCACAGTTGCACACACACAGACATACAGACACATAGACACACACATTGACACACACACACACGCACGTACACGCACACACATCACATAAAAGCAATGTTTAGTGACTTACCCTGACAAATAATCTTACATGTAAGAAAGGATTGAAATGTCCAAAAACATACCAGCAGAGCATGACATCGTATCACTTTCAGCAAAAGTGGGAGAGGGACAGGGAGGAAGGGAGGATTTGAACCCCATTCAATGACACACCCCAAAACAAAACAGTTCCCATTGCACAAAGATGCAGAGATGGAGATATAAACATGCATGCACGCATTAATGCAGAACACACAGAGAGACAGATACACATAGATACACATATAAATACACACAAATCCACAAGCGCGGACAGAAATATGCAGATCCAAATTTGGACATATGAAGTCAGATGGAACCATAAAGTTATACAATGGGTTTGAAAACAGACCACTAGCCCATACACTCAATGCTAACAATAATTTCAAACTAAACCAGTTCCATGTTCCTGCACTTAGACCATATTTTTCCAAACCTTCTGTTATTCTTGTACTTAATAAAATGTATTTTAAACATTGTAACTACCCGCATCTATCACCTCTGAGGACGTTCATGCCATACACGAACCAAACGACGTGTAATAAAAACGCATATCATAGGTCCTGATCAGGTATACACAAGAGCTCTGTGGGAAGCTCGTGAAGTGATTGATAGAAATCTTGATGAGATGTTCTTATCATCAATATGTGAGACATGAGGCTGACTAACGTGGTGCATTTATTTTAAAAAACTGACAAGGAAAAGCCAGGGAACAATAGATCAGTGAGACTGACATCGGTGGTGGGCAAGTTGTTGGAGAGAATCCTAACACGATTTACATGTATTTGGAAAGGCAAGGATTGATAAAGGAAAGTCAATATGGCTTTGTGCATAGGAGGTCATGTCCCACGAACTGGATTACTTTTTCTTGAAGAAGTAACAAAAAACATATGATAATATATGAATGCATGACGCATTAGAAATAAGATGGATGAGCTTATGGCTCATTTGGAAGTTGGCAGCTACGATGTAGTGGGGATAACGGAGACGTGGCTTCAACTGGACAGGGCCTGGGAAATGAATATTTAAGGCTATACGTGCTATCGTCAGGACAGACTGACTGGCAGAGGGAGTGAGGTGGCCCTGTTGGTCAGGAATGATATTCAGTCCCTTGCGCGGGGAAACCGAGAATCAGAGGATGTCGAGTCAGTATGAATACAGCTGAGAAATTCTAAGGGAAGAAACACCCTCATGGGAGTTATCTACAGGCCCCCAAACAGTAGCCTGGATGTAGTATGTAAGTTGAACAAGGAGCTGAAATTGGCCTGTTGCAAAGGTATTACTACAGTTGTTTTGAGGGTTTGCAACATGCAGGTAGACTGGGTACTGAATGGTACTGGACCCCAAGAAAGGGAGTTTGGGGAGTGCATCCGAGATGGATTCTTAGAACAGATGCTGCTAGAACCTACCAGGGAGAAGGCAATTCTGGATCTGGTGTTGTGCAACGAAACATATTTGATCAGGGACCTTGATGTGAAGGAGCCATTAGGAGGGAGTGACCATAATACAATGAGCTTTAATCTGCAATTTGAAAGGGAGAGGGTACAATCAGTAGTGACAATATTTCAGTTGAATAAAAGGAACTATGGAGCTTTGAGGGAGGAGCTGGCCAAAGTTCAATGGTGCAATACCCTAGCAGAGATGGCAGTGGAGGAACAATGGCTGATATTTCTGGGCATAATGCAGAAGATGCAGGATGAGTTCATTCCAAAAAGGAAGAAATATCCTAAGAGGATGCAAGGGTGGTCGTGGCCTATGTGGGAAGTTAAGAAACATATAAAGTCAAAAGAGAAAAAGTATAACACAGCGAGGATGAGTAGGAAATCGGAGGATTGGGAAGCTTTTCAAGAACAACAGAGGATAACTAAGAAGGCAATACGCAGAGAAAAATTGAGCTACGAAGGTAAACTGGTCAAAAATGTAAAGGAGGATACGAAAAGATTTTTTAGGTATGTGAAAGGAAAAACAAATATATGGTTAAGACTAAAATTGGGCCCTTGAAGACAGAAACGGGTGAATATATTACGGGGTTCAAAGAAATGGCAGAAGAGTTGAATTGGTACTTCTGATCTGTGTTCACTGGGGAAGACACAAGCAATCTCCCAGACGTAATAGTGACTGAAGGACCTGCACTGAAGGGAATTCATATTTGACAGAAAATTGTGTTGGAGAGACTGTTAGGTCTGAAGCCCCCAGGACCTGACAATCTACATTCTGGTGTACTGAAGGACGTGTCTCTAGAAATCGTGAATGCATCGGTGATCATTTTCCAATGTTCTATAGATTCTGGATCAGTACCCCTGCGGACTGGAGGGTGGCGAATATAGTCCCACTTTTTATGAAAGGAGGGGGAGAGAAAGCAGCGAATTATAAACCAGTTAGACTGACCTCAGTGGGGAAAGATGCTGGAGTCAATTATAAAGGATGAAATTACGACACATCTGGATAGCAGTAACAGGATAGGTCAGAGTCAGCATGGATTTATGAAGGGTAATCATGCTTGACTAATCTTCTGGAATTTTTGGAGTATGTATCTCTGAAGATGGACAAAGGAGATCCAGTGGATGTAGTATAATTGGACTTTCAGAAAGCCTTTGATAAAGTCCCACATAGGAGTTTAGTTAGCAAAATTAGGGCGCATGGTATTGGCGGCAAAATACTGACTTTACTGAGAATTGGTTGGCTGACAGGAAACAAAGAGTACTGATAAATGGCTCCCTTTTGGAATGGCAGGTGGTGACCAGTTGGATACCGCAGCTTTTTACAATGTACATTAATGATATAGATGGTGTTATTAAAAGCAATATTAGCAAATTTGCTGATGAAAAAAGCAGGGTGGCAGGGTAAAATGTGAGGAGAATGTGAGGAGATTGCAGGGTGACCTGGACAGGCTAGGTGAGTGGATAGATGCAGTTTAATGTGGATAAATGTGTGGTTATCCACTTTGGTGACAAGAACAGGACGGCAGATTACTATTTAAATGGAGTCAAGTTAAGTAAAGGGGCAGTACAATGAGATCCCGGCAATCTTGTACATCCTTAAGAAGGGCTCATGCCCGAAATGTTGATTCTCCTGCTCCTTGGATGCTGCCTGATCTGATACGCTTTTCCAGCAACACATTTTTCAGTTCTTGCACATCAGTCAATGAAAGTAAGCATACAGGTGCAGCAGGCAGTGAAGAATGCTAATAGCATACTGGCCTTCATTACAATTGAAATTGAGTATAGAAGCAAAGAGGTTCTTTGCAGCTGTACAGGGCCCTGGTGAGATCGTACCTGGAATATTGTGTGCAGTTTTGATCTCCAAATTTGAGGAAAGACATTCTGGGAGTGCAGTGTAGGTTCACGAGGTCAATTCCCGGAATGGCGAGACTATCTTACGTTGGAAGATCGAAGCGACTGGGTTTGTATGCCTTTGAGTTAGAAGACTGAGAGGGAATCCGATTGAGACATATCAGATTATTAAAGGATTGGCCACTCTGGAGGCAGGAAGCATGTTTCCGCTGATGGATAAGTTCCGAACCAGAGGGCACAGTTTAAAAATAAGGGGTCGGCCATTTAGAACAGAGTTGAGAAGAAACTCCTTCACACAGAGAGTAGTGAGTGTGTGGAATGCTCTGCCCCAGAAGTCTGTGGAAGCCAAGTCTCTGGATGCTTTCAGGAAAGAGTTGGATAGAGCTCTTAAGGATAGTGGAATCAAGGCTTATGGGGATAAGGCAGGGTCATGATACTGATTGAGGATAATCAGCCATGATCATAATGAATGGTGGTTCTGGATCGAAGGGTAGAATGGCCTACTCCTGCACCTATTGTCTATTGTCATTGATGAGGGCAGAGCAGTAGACGCGATGTATATTCACTTTAGTAAGGCATTCGACAAGGTTCCCTATGGGAGACTGGTTAGCAAGGTGAGATCTCATGGAATACCGGGAGAACTAACCAATTGGATATAGAACTGGCTCAAAGTTAGACTACAGAGGATGATGGTTTAAGGTTGTTTTTCAGACTGGAGGCCTGTGACCAGTGGTGTTGCACAAAGATCTGTGCTGTTCATCATTTACATAAATGATTTGGATATGAACACAGGAGGTATGGTTCGTAAGTTCATATTTGACACCGAAATTGCCGGTGCAGTGGACAAAGACAATGATCACCACAGAATATAACGGGATCTTGATCAGATGGACCAATGGGCTGAGGAGTTGCAGATGGAGTTTAATTTACATAAATGTGAAGTCCTGCATTTTGGAAAGGATAATCAAGGCTTGGCTTATATATTTAATGTTAATTCTGTGGGGAGTGTTGCTAAACAAAGAGACCTTGGAGTGCAGGTTCGTAGTACTTTGAAAGCGGAGTGGCAGGTATACAGGATAGTGAAGAAGGTGGTGATATGCTTGTCATTGTTGGACAGTGCATTGAATGTAGGAGTTGGAAGGTCATATTGCGGCTGTTCAGGACATTGCTTAGGCCACTATTGCATACTTCGTGCAATTACGGTCTCACTCTTCGAGGAAGGATGTGTGAAATCTGAAAGAATTCAGAAAAGATTTACAAAGATATTGCCAGGGTTGGATGTTTTGAGATTTATTGAGAGGCTGAATATGTCAGGGTTATTTTTCCTGGAGCATCAGCGGTTGAGAAGTGATCATAGAGGTTTATATACTCACAATTGGGACAGATAGTGTCAATAGCCAAAGTCTTTTCCCCAGGGTAGCATGTTCCAAAGCTAGAGGACATAGGTTCAAGATCAGAGGGGAAAGACTTATAAGCGATCTAAGGGGCAGCGTTTTCAAAGAGAGGGTGCTTTATATGTAACGAGCTGCCAGAGAAAGTTGTGGAGGGGTGGGGTGGGGTGGGGGGGGATACGTACAACATTTAAAAGGCAGCTGGATGGGCACATGAATAGGAAGTGGTTCGGGGGATATGGGACAAATGCGGGCAAATGGACCGATATTAATGTAGGACACCTGCTCAGTAGGGATGAGTCGGGTAGAAGGGTATGTTTCCATGCTGGACGGCTCTATGACGCTATGTCTTCGGAAAACTTTCTCCTGTCACCTTAAAATTACCCACAGTCCTAAAATCCACCACCCGAAGGAAAGGACACCTGCATTTCAACAGTATCTATACTCGTCATTGTTTGCTAAACCTCTATAAGGTTGACAAGGTCTCAATCTCCTACACTGCAGTGGAAAAGGTCCCAGTCCATCGAGTCTGCCCTTATAACTTAATCACTCCATTCCCAGCAAAAACCCAATAAATATTTTCTTAACCATCTTCAGTTTAATAATATCCTCAATGTGACTGGGTGACCTGAACTGCACACAGTACTCCAGGAGAGTCCTCACAAATGTCCTGCACAACCTGAAGATAATGTTCCACCTCCTGTACTCCAAAGTCTGAGCAATGAAGGCCAGCAGTCCAAACACCTTCATACCCACCCTGCCCACACATGATGCAAACTTCGAAGAAATATACCAGAACCCTAGATCCCTCTGCTCTCCAATGCTACCAGTGGCCTGACATTTAATTGTGTATGTCCTCTCTCTGTTTGTTTTATCAAATTGTGATACCTTGCACTTATCGAAGTTAAACTCCATCTGCGACTCCTCAGGTCAATGAGTTATAGTACTAGAGAAAAAAGGCTGGAAAGTATTCTGCTGCCTTAAATCATTTCGTGGTTTTACGAAGAGGACAGTCACACGGTCCAGGCGGGAAAGATTGATTGGCGTTTTGATCCAGAAAGCATGCGCTTTCTTCGTCTCTGATGTTCAGTGATAAGTATCAATTCCAGATTCTTAAAGGTGTCTGCACGATGTCTTTCCTTCATACTGCAGACGTCCGACAATAGCCATTTAAGGTGGAAACCATAGCCAAACAATTAAAGATCTTCATAGTTAATCATGAAGGCAAAGCACATAAACTCAACATCGTACATTTGAGGCGAGTACCTTTCATCTGTTGAAAAATGTAATTCTTTTAACTGTGTAATTCAGTAAAGTGAACCAAATTTTAATTAATCCACACTGAGCTGAAAACTGATATTTAAAATGTGACCAAAAATCTGGGCATGGTTTAAGTCTTGTGTAGTGGGTAACGCCCATGCCTCTAAACCGGAGCTCTGGGTTATATTGCAATACCTGAACTTGCGTGGTAATGTCTCTTACACTGGACCAGAAAATCTAGATTCATGTCCTGTCTGTCACAGTATTTCAAAACAGGCTGATGAATAAACACAGATGTGATTGATGTTGCAATTTTAGGGACTATTGCCAAGTGGAGGTAGTTTTCCTACCTTTGAGCCCAAAAGTCTAGATTCAAATCCCACAGAAGAGTTTCATAATGTGGCTTAACAAGTTAATTAAATGATTTTAGAGTTGTGATGTGTTGGAGAAGGAAGAGGTGTCAGTATTGAATTTCAGAACTTAGGCCCAGGTTGACACAAAGCACAGCCACACGTGTTGATTGGAGTCACATTTGCATATTCTAGAGGTTTATAAAATCATGAAGAGCATGGATAGTGTGAATAGTCAGGATCCCTTACATACTTTGTCCCTCACACCTTAAAACTATGCCCTATAGTTTTGGACTCTCTTACCCAAGGGAAGAGACCTTGTCTATTTGCCCTATCAATACCCCCGTAGATTTTATAAACCTCTGTAAGGTCATCTCTCAAAGAGAATCGTTTATTTTAAGGTGAAGTGACTGCGGCAATTATTCAACACAGCAGCAACAACCAACAATGAAATTAATGATGAGGATTATTGGCTGAGTTGTTAAGGGGACACATGTTAATCAGGTTATAGACTGAGTGGAGAGAATACCTTTCCTCCATTCACATCTTAATTTAAAACCGTTTTAAATCATTTTCTCATTCACCACTGCTGAAAGCCCGTTTATCTTTGCCACACTCTCTTTTCCCTTTCATCCGTCCCCCACCTCAGGCAAGTGATCAAAAAGCCTATTTCCAATCCTTTTAAGTTCTCAGGAAGTGTCACACTAGCCTGAAAACGCTAACTCTCTTTCTCTGTCTCTGCAGATGCTGACAGACTTGCTTAGTTCTCCAGAAATGCATAGCTGCAGCAAAAATAATCAATTAAACAATAAACTATGGATACTTGAAATAAAAATACAAAAATGCTGGAGAAACTGGAAGCTTTGTAGACCTGAAAGTTTAACTTAGCATTAACTCCAGAAGATATTACAACATAATCAGCCGTTTCTTCAGCAATTCCTGTTTTTGAACAATTTCTAAAGAAGTATGTCAAAGATGCTCAAACATCCTGTCCAACAGAGAGCGTCGTACACTGGGTTCTGAACAATAACGCATGGTGCACAAGTTCGTTGAATCTGAAACTATATAAGTCTAGCATCACTGACACTACAGAACACTTAATCATGATCAGCGAGAAAAAACAGAGGGAAACGCGGTCACTTCAAACGCAGAAGATGGCATTACGGAAAGGAAAAGATACAGGTTAATACCTTAAATGGATTGAGTAAAAGTAATAAATTGGAGGTGTAATATCAAGGAAGACTTTCAGCAGAATGAGAATATGAAATCGGAAGTATTACCGCATCAGAAACCAGGTAAAGTTGCTGAATACAGGGCTGATGGGTGAATGGGTCTCGTGTGAACTGGGGGACAGTCAGTAGAATTGAATTGTAGATATTGCAGCTTAAACTGTGTTATAATCTGATGCGTAGATCACAGCAGCAGCAGAAACAGAATTGTATTCAATGACAATCTGTAACATTTTACTGAGGATAATCCTTCAGTCCACTATTACCATCAAGCCGAATCATGCTTCAGTGACGAATGTGGGTGAACATGCCAGGGTAGGAATCTCGTGCATCTAAACCTGATGACAACCTATTAAAACGAACACACTTGACTGGCTACATTTGAAAAAGCAGGAATAACGTCTAATGGAGGGGGGAAATGATCCCAAGACTAACAAATCAGATCTAAGCTCTGTCGTCCTGCCAAATTCAAGCATAAATGTCGATGGAATTTTGAACAATTTACTGGAGGAAACGACTCCACAAATATCCTCATCTTAAATATCTGAACATCTCTGCACATCAGTGAAAAAGTCAAGTATGTGGTGTCTGCACTATTCTCAGTCAGACGTGTTGAGTCGATGATCTACCTCACCTTCCTCATGATGCCCACAGTATCACAGATGCCAGTCTTCAACCGATTCGATTCGCTGTACGTGACATGAAGAAGCAGCTGAACATTGTAGATACGACAAAGGCAATGGGCCCTGACACCATTCCTGCAATAGGGCTGAAGACTTGTGCTGCACAACAAGCCGTGTCCCTGGGGAAGCTGTTTCATTCTACCTCCAACTTTGACACCTACCTGGCAATATGGAAAATTACTCAACGATGCCCCATTCCCTACAGGGAGAAAAGTTACAATCTGACCAATTACCACCTCCTCAGTCCCATCACGATAATCAAATTGGTGGGAGTTCTTTTCGACAGAGCTGTCAAGAAGCACAGAAATAATCTGCTCAGTGTGGTTTCCGATAGGTCCCCATGTGGAAATGGTGCTGCTGTGGAAATGTCAATGGATTACTAATCCAGACTAGGTTAATTCTCTGGAAGCTGGTGGAAGTTAAAAATAATTAACAAAATATCGAGATCTAATATCTGGTGTCAGTAATACTGATCTTGTGTCCAATGTTGATCATAAACATCAATCTCCTTCCCCAATTTTTTTTTCAGGAAGTGAATCTCCCGTGCTTTCCTGGTCTGGCCTAAAAGTGACCTCTGACACACAGACATGTGATAAATCTTTTCAATTGTCTCTGAATCGGACAAACAAGACACTCAATTGTATCAAGCTGCTCCGAGATCTTTAAGTATAAAACTGGACAGAACTGCCGGCACTAACCTCAGTATCGGAAAAGGGAACGGGTAACACCGTCCTGTTGACCCTGCAGTGACCTCCTTCCGAACAGCTGAGATCTTCTGACAACATTTACAAAGCTTTCCAAAAGACTGCACAGAAAACATTGTGAAATGAATAGGCTATTCAACACTTTGAGGTTTCACCATACTAGTTCATGGTCAAACATCACCTGAATGCAGTTTTCCCCATACAATATTCATATCCCATAATTAAACATTGTGTAATATAAAATGAGAACTGCTGTAGTGCCTTACTCCCATCAATTTTGCTCCTCCATCGATATACAGGCAGTTCTCTGATAGCACGTGTTTATTCAATACGATTTGACTGCAATGCAATTTGTGTACTGTTTTCTATGAAGTGAATTCCCGTTCACTGTGACGCAATTCCTTGCGGGCACCAGCTGAACAGCAAAATCCAGCTTCCGGATCCTCTGTCTTCAAAATGCACAATCAATGTGTTCACGAAAACAGGAATGCAATCTGCTCTGCAAACCTTGAAACTGAGACTGAAACTCTGAATTGTAGTCTACATTTAGGAGGAGCTTTATTTCAAAACGAGGGAGGGTATTAGAATATTGAGGAGAACTGGAATTCTGCATCATGTGGTCAGTCAGCACCACACGCGTTCTGGTGAAGAGTGTGGTGAAAGGTACACTGATGTAGTCAGTTACTGTAATATGAACGTTTAACATTTACAGCACAGTTCCATTACGATATGTGATTTAAAGATTTATTTAGTCTGTGCTACTGTGCGTGTTAGACTAAACTTAATTTTTGTTTTTTACTGATACTTGGGGGGGGGGGGAGGGTGGGGGAAAGGGTTGTGACCCTTACAAGCTTTATTCCCAGACGCCCCATTATTAATATTGCACGATTTTCTACAACACAGTGTTGCACAGGAACACAGCTACCGTGTTATTGGAGAACAAACTGGAATGATAACTGATCTTCTATCTTCACACCATACTCCTGCTCTCTCCCTATCCCTTTAATTTCCAGAAATCCTTATTTATATTCAGCCCCTTGGCATCTAAAGCCTGATTTGGGAGAGAGTTCCCCAGGGTACCAGTCTCTGAGTGCAGACATTTATTCTCATCACAATGCAGACTGGTCTACCTGAACCTAATACTGCGGCCCTTTGTTTTAGACATCCCAGCCTGGGGAATTATCATCCCTGCTTCCAATCTGTCTCCCACTGTCAGAGTTTTATATATTCCAATGAGATCACCACTCATTTTCCTAAAGTACATGGAATACAGGCCCAGTTGCCCCAAAGTCTGCTCCCACAACAAGCCTGTCATCCCAGACATCAGTCTTCACAGCTCTCCCTCAATGTCAGAGTTGTCCTTTATTCGGTAAGGAGGCTAAAACTGCACACAATACTGCACAATGTTCGAGATGGTGTTCCAGTAAGGCCATTACAGCTGCAGTAAATGAGCCTTACTACTGTATTCAAATCCCCCTGAAATGAAGGTGAATACATCATTTATCTGTCTACCCGTTTTTTGCTCTTGCAATATTCCTTTCAGTGACTGGTGTACAGGGAGATCCAGACTCTTTTCACTTGCTGGGCCTATATACACTGGTCAGCATACCAATGCCAATCGCAGTATTGATTTCTGGCTTCAGACCTCACTAACCAAAATGGAGTCGGAGGGCTGCGCAGAAATAAACATTTGTCGATCAACGTTTTTTAACCAATCAATTTTCAAATGATAAACTGTCATTCTCTTGTTCCCTACAAAGTACACAACATCTCATCTCTCCCGTTGCTCTTCATCTACCACGTGTTTGCCCAGTCACTCCACTTGTCTCAATCACCTTGGAGCTTTTCTTACATGCCACTCATCCAATCACAAGCTGACATCGTTTATTCCTGTCAGCAGACTTGGGGATATTGCAGTTGAGCCTCTCAACCAAAGATACGATGTGTATGGTGAATTGCTGCATCCCAAATCCCGATCCTTGTTATATACTCCAAGCCTTCCATTCAAAAAAGTAGTTTTTGTCCTGCTCACTATTTCCTGCCAGCTCTCCGATTCTAAATCCATAACCATATATTAGCCCCAGTCCCATAGGATTCGAATTTGCACAAAATGCTTGGGGCTTTATCAAAAAAAAATCTGAGATTCCGATCATATTGCATTAATACGTTCTCCATAACTTTTCTAAAAGCCACTTTCTCGAATATGATTCCTATTTCATAGGCACTTTTGACTTTGTCTATGCCTATTAATTTCAGTCCAATACTTTCTCGAAAACTGTGTAGTTGCTAATTTCATTCTATTCCCTTTTTCTCACCAGATTAAAGTTCCCTAGTATTGCGAGGAAGTTTTCTTTTTTGTTTTGTTTTCTTCTGTGAAAGCAAAACTGAAGTATTTGCTCCACAGTTCTGCTATTTCCCTGTCCTCATTTCTCTGGTATCAGACTGTAAGAAAACTACACCTTTCTATCTTAATTTTGCCATTGACATATTTCAGAAGATATTACAAGTTCACGCATATAAACTTTGGTAAGATATTCTTCAGGAATCCATCAATTCCTATCTTAAGCGAGTCAATGATTGACCTTCCACAGTCACACAATTACAGAAGCAAAGACTGTGTACATCAGAACTACAGCATGGTCTACGCTAGGCCCACTTTCCGACACAAGACCCGTAGCCGTGAATCTTATGGCATTTGAAGTGCACAATCATATATTTTCTAATGGTTGTGAGGTTACCATGCCAAGTCCCCTCTCAAGAAGTGCATTCCAGACCCCAACACCCTCTGGGTGCAAAATAGTCCTCAAATCCTCTCTAAACTTCGAACCCTTCACTTTAAAAGAGTGGTCATTTGACTAAAAGGAACACTGATGTCTATCCAACCTGTCCATGCCCATCGCAATCCTATCCCTCTGGATCACTGCCCCCTCAGCCTTCTTTCCTCCAAACTAATCAACCCGAGCTTATCCAGCCTCTCTCCATAGCTGATATGCTCCATCTAAGGGGATATCCTGGTGAATCTCCTCTGCATCCCCTCCAGTACATCCTTCCTGGATCCCAGAACTGAACACAGTATTCCATCTTGGCCTCACCAAAGTTCCGCATAGCTCTTATAATCTATACCTTGATGTATTAACGCTGTGTTTCCGCTCCCCTATGCTTTCTCAAAAAATTATTAACCTCTCTAGTCACATTCAGGGATGTGTGCACAAGTAACCTTTGAACTTCCAAGTGTGCTGCCATTCATTGAGTCCTCACCAGTCTGGTTACTTCCTCCAAAGTACATCACCTCATGTTTATCAGAGTTACATTCCATCTGCTATTGATCCACCATCTGACCATTCCATCTTTACCTTCCTTTAACATAAAGCCATTCTCCTCACTGCCAACCACCCAGCCAATCATTGTATCAAACGCAAATTTTCTTATCTCCACCCCCGTCCATATTCACAGCGGCATCATTTATGAATACCACAAATAATAATGTTAAAAATCACACAACATCAGCTTCTCGTCTAACAGGTGTATTCGGAGGCACGAGCTTTCGAAGCGCTACTTCTTCACCAGATGATTGTGTGCTTCGAAAACTCGTGCCTCCGAATAAACCTGTTGGCCTATAAGCTGGTGTTATGCGATTTTTTGCTTTGTCCATCCCAGTCCAACACCAGCACCTCCAAATCACAAATAATAAGGGACACATCTCTGATCCCCGTGGTGCACCATTGGACACTGGCCTCCAGTCCTACAAACAGCCTTCGACCACCACCGTATGTTTCCTAACACTAAAGTTGATTTGGATGCAACTTGGCAAGTCACTAATGAGTCCTACCTGTTCTCTTGTTATTCTGTTCCGCTTGACACACTTGTAGAACATCTGGAGATTCTCCCTAATCTTAACTGCCAGCAGATTTCCATATCCCTGTATTCGTCAGTCCACTCCACGTGAAGAATATCCTCCTTATTGCCGTCTCAAATGGCCTGTCCCAGATACTTTCATTATTTGCCTTGAATGTGGATTAGACAGCCAGAGAAGCATTCTATTAATTTCCAACTTGTCATATGTTTTGTGAATGTTCTAAATTTCACTGTGACCTGCCTCTCATTCTTTGAAACTCTAGAGAACCCGCGTTTCCTCATCAGGCAATCTCCGCACCTGAGGGATTAATCTGGAGAATGTCCACTGCATTTCCTCTGCGGTCAGCATATTCATTCTCAGACTCGGTCACCAAAACTGTACACAATACTCCAGGTACAGTCCCACCAACACGCTGTGAAACTGCTTCAAAATGTCTTTACATTTATGTTCTGACTCCCTTAAATGAAGAGATGGTAATGTGTTGCTGGAGAAGCGCAGCAGGTCAGGCAGCATCTAGGGAACATGAGAATCGACATTTCGGGCATTAGCCCTTCTTCAGGAATGAGGAAAGTTTGTCCAGCAGGCTAAGATAAAAGATAGGGAGGAGGGACTTGGGGGAGGGGCGTCGGAAATGTGATAGGTGGAAAAAGGTCAAGGTGAGGGTGATAGGACAGATTGGGGTGGGGGCGGAGAGGTCGGGAAGAAGATTGCAGGTTAGGGAGGCGGTGCTGAATTTGATGGATTTGACTGAGACAGGCTGGGGGGAGGGGAAATGAGGAAACTGGTGAAATCCGAGTTCATCCCTTGTGGTTGGAGGGTTCCTAGCCGGAAGATGAGGCGTTCTTCCTCCAACCGTCGTTTCGCTGTGGTCTGACGATGGAGGAGTCCAAAGACCTGCATATCCTTGGTGGAGTGGGAGGGGGAATTGAAATGTTGAGCTACAGGGTGGTTGGGTTGGTTGGTCCGGGTGTCCCAGAGGTGTTCTCTGAAACGCTCCGCAAGTAGGCGGCCTGTCTCCCCAATATAGAGGAGGCCACATCGGGTACAGAGGATGCAATAGATGATATGTGTGGAGGTACAGGTGAATCTGTGGCGGATATGGAAGTTTCCTTTGGGGCCTTGGAGGGAGGTGAGAGGGGAGGTGTGGGCGCAAGTCTTGCACCTCCTCGGTTGCAGGGGAAGGTGCCGGGAGTGGAGGTTGGGTTGGTGGGGGGTGTGGATCTGACGAGGGAGTCACGGAGGGAGTGGTCTTTACGGAATGCTGATAGGGGAGGGGAGGGAAATATATCCTTGGTGGTCGGGTCCGTTTGGATGTGGCGGAAATGACGGCGGATGATGCGCTGTATATGGAGGTTAGTGGGGTGGTAGGTGAGGACCAGTGGGGTTCTGTCCTGGTGGCGGTTGGAGGGGCGGGGTTCAAGGGCGGAGGATCGGGAAGTGGAAGAGATGCGGTGGAGGGCATCGTCGATCACGTCGGGGGGGAAATTGCGGTCCTTGAAGAAGGAGGCCATCTGGGATGTGCGTTTTTGGAACTGGTCCTCCTGGTAGCAGATGCGGCGGAGTCGAAGGAATTGGGAGAATGGGATGGCGTTTTTGCAGGGGGCAGGATGGGAGGAGGTGTAGTCCAGGTAGCTGTGGGAGTCGATCGGTTTGTAGTAGATGTCCGTGTTGATTCGGTCGCCTGAGATGGAAATAGAAATCTCTTTCCAATCCTCCCACTTCCTCCAAACGAAAGGAGTAGCCATGGGCACCCGCATGGGCCCCAGCTATGCCTGCCTCTTCGTAGGATATGTGGAACAATCCATCTTCCGCAACTACACTGGCCCCACCCCCCACCTTTTCCTCCGCTACATCAACTTTCCACTTACATATATTTCTCCAAATACCCTTCACATTCATTGCATTTACGAACTCACTGCTTGGTTTCTTATAGAAAATCTTCCGAAAATTCAATATATGCCACTTCAACTGGTTCCCCATTATTTATGATGCAAGAAACAACTTCAAAAGATTCAGAAGTTTATCAAGTATGATTTCTCTTTCAGAAATACATGCTGATTCTCTCCATTGTTGCCACTAATTTCTACATATCAAAAATCTCATCCTGTGTAATAGATTTCAAAAGTTTCCCTACAGATGTCAAGTTAATTGGTCTGCAGTTCTCCAAACTATGTCTTCTTCCCTTTATAGCTGCTTGTATCCCTTCCATCCATCTGCAATGCTGGGCTCACATTTACTAACTTCCATTTATCTGTAATGACTTTCAGTCTCTGCAGAATGTGCAGAAAAATAAAACACAGTCATCAACAGTGCAATTAATACTTTTATTGGTGACTTATTTCTGACATTTTGATAGGAAGTATATCTGTTTCGTCAGACCTAGCAATGCTCAATCCAGCTACATGGTCAAGTACTACCTTGTTACTGATATGAATTGACTTTATGTCTTTAGCTGGAGAAGGCCGATATGATCACTTGGAATAACTGGATCTTCATGCATGAAGACTGATGCAAAGTAATTGGTTATTTTCCTGGCTATTTCCCTGAACTCCACAATAAACTCTCCTCTCCTGATTACAAATTTCCACATTTGATCTTGCTTTTAATTTGGTCCCTTTGAAATATAGATCGTAGATTAATGCAGTCTTTGTGTTCCTGCTCGTTAGCATGCACGTTCTCTTTTTGATTTCCTTATTAGTTTCATGACCTTCCTTTTCTGGACCGATAATTTCTGAGAATAAACAGGTTTACACAATATCTGGAATTCTTCTGAGGTCACTTCCTATGATTAATATATTTTCCAATTTGTTATGTCAACCATCATTGAGTCACTTTCCCTTTCTTTGGTATTTGTACCTGAAATAAATCGACATATGTTTCAGACTTTGCAGTATTTATAAAAGAAAAACTCCTGGCCTTGACCAGATATATTCTGGAACACTGCAGAAGGATATCGAAGAAATTGCGTGTGCCCTGGTTGGTTCTTTTCCATCATCGTTGGCCAACGACTGAGGTCCGGGACGACTGGAGGGTAGCAAATGCTGAGCCATTATTCAAGAAAGGCTACACAGATAAACCTGGCAACTAAAGGCCAGTAAAAGTAAAATCTATCGTTAATTACTTGAGAAAGTTCGGAGAGATTGGATATACATGCATTTGGAACGACAGAATATGGTTCGGAGTAAGATTAGAATGGTGCTGAAAAAGCACAGTAGTCATGCAGCATCCGAGGAACAGGAAAACCGATGTTTCGGGCACAAGCCCTTCATCAAAGTCAGCACGGCCTTGTGCATGGGAGATCACGATTCACAAATTTATTATATGGAGATGCGGTATTGGACTGTGGTCTTTCTCACACTCACAACCCCGACCCACCCCCCCCCCCACCCCCCCCCCCCCCCCCCACACACAGACAAAACCCACATGCACACACATATATTTTGTGGGTGAATTTGTACTTGCAGAGTTACATTGTACTTTGCTCAAAAACTGCCTGCATTCATGTAGAACTCTGTTATCTCACTTTAGATTAGAATCGATCTAAACATCAGGTCATAGACAGAGAACACAGGGGGCTAACACCTTCAAAATATTGTCTAGCTATCACCATTGTTAACAGCTAACCTGAGAATGCAAATTAAAAAAAGGAGGTTTTGTGATTTACACATAGAAGAAGTGAAACTGTATTCAAACAGATGAAAGGTTTAACAGACAATAAATTTTTCAATGTATAATTTCAGTTACATCACACTGTAAATTTTTGCTATAAGTTCTGTGATGCGATCGAGCCCTCCACTATCACCTGATGAAGGAGCATCGCTGCGAAAGCTAGTGTGCTTCCAATTAAACCTATTGGACGAAACCTGGTGTTGTGTGATTTTTAACTTAGTACACAAATTTGTTGAAGTTCTTTGATGAAGTGACCAGCAACGTTCAGGAACGTTCAGGAACGTTCAGGGTGGTATACATAGCATAGATGGATTACAGTAAGACCTTCAGTAAGCTTCCACATGGTACGCTGTTCTGGAAGGTTAGATCACATGGAATTGAGGGGGAACTGGAAAATTGGATATAAAACTGCCTTTATGGTAGGAAGCAGAGAGTAATATTGGAAGAATGCTGGTCAGACTGGAGATCTGTGATTATTGGAATGACACAAGAGCTGATGCTGGGACCACTACATGTTACATATATCTATGATTTAGATGAGAATGTACAGGTATGATTTGTAACTATGAAGGCAACACTAAAATAGGCAGCATCATGCAGAGTGAGGAAGGTTATCAGAAATTTAGAAATTACAGCAATATATTTGTCAGCTGGGGAAGTGGGCTGAGAAATGACAAATATAGATCAGTGAAAATTCTTGCATTTTGACAAGTCAAATCAAGGTTGGAGTTTCATGGTGAATGGTTGGGACCTAAGGAATGTAGTGGAACAGAGGGACCTTGGAATTCAGGTGAATGGTTCTCTGATAGTTGATTCAGAGGTAGACAGTGCAGTGAAGAAATTTTTTGGCACACTGGCCTAATCAGTGTATATCAATGATTATTGAAATTAGGGAGTAACGTTGCTGTTACACAGGATGCTGGTGAGGCCGTACTAGTAGCGTAATGTTCAGTTTTGTTCACTGGGAGGCAAGCAATGGTCGTTAGAGTCATAGATGTTATTAAGCTGGAAAGAGTGCACGACAAATTTAAAACGATGTTGCCGTCTCAATGATCTGAGTTACAGGGAGAGTTTGGACAAGCTCGGACTTTTTACTTTAGCGGGTATGAGACTGAGGGGGGATCTAATATAAGTGTATAAAATCATGACAGGCAGGACAGAGTGAATAAACTAAGTTTTGTTTTCCCAGGGTAGGGCAATCACAGACTACAGAGAATCAGTTTAAGGCCAGAGGGAAAAGAAAATAACGGAACCTGAGGAAGGAAGTTTTACATAGGGAACCTTTTGCGCAAATGGAATGAGCTGCCAGCCGAAGAGGTTGAGTTGGTTACTTTCTCAACTTTTAAAAGTCATTTGGCCAAATACCCGGATAGGAAAGTATTATGGGGCAATGGCAGGGAAGTGGGGTTAGCGAGGATGGACATTTTGTCGGAATGGACTATTTTGGACCAAAGGGTCTGTCTCCGTGCTGCTGACTCTATGACTCGAACAACCATTGCTTGCCTCCCACTGAATGTTATATCGTACTTACCCAATTCACTGGAGCAAACGTGACCATCTAGCCTCCAGGCTTCTATGATGTTTAACCAGAATGATCAATCATTTTATATTGTATGCAGACACTGTAAAAGCTACCTTATTAACGTCCCTATTCCTTAAAAGCTGCTTCAGAGCAAGGTTAGTAATTCGTCATTCTTACCAAGCAACACCAAATCCGAAATTACCTGCTCTCTAGTTTGCTTCACAACATACTCTTCAACCCCCGTCATCGAAACTTACGGAATTTATTTTACACAGCATGAACAGTCACTTAGTTAATGCAGTTTAAATGCAACTTGAGACCATCCAATAAGACTGCGGTATCGACAATACTTTCCTATCTAGTTTCCAGAGCATGTGATGCTGAGATTTTCTGAATGCCGTTTGGTTTCGATATATAACACACCGACATTTGCTTCTCCTTCCCATTTGTAAGTTGTCCCCAAAGTGATTCTGTGGAAGCTGAGGGACAGGTCTTTGTCATTCTTCGTGCTAGACTTGGACAAAACATTCGGGGAGACTCATCTCGACGCTGAGATGATCTGAAGAAATGTCCATCAATACATAAACATTCTCCCCACTCTGTCAGGATAAAGGTCACCATATTCTCTCTGCTTCGTCACACTCACTGTATATCTGTTATAGGACCTCCCCCAGACAATCCTCATGCTCGATCTCCAAATAAGGCTTAGGCGCTACCACTCTCACTATTGAGTTCAGCAACGTCCTTCCCACACTTTCTCTGGCACCCACACAATACCCTCCCCCAAACACACACACACACACACACACACACACACACACACACACACACACACACACACACACACACACACACACACACACACACACACACACACACACACACACTAATAACACTACATGGATTCATAATTGTCAACTAACTCATTCCGCACACCTCATAATTCCCCCAGCCCCACCTACACCAGCACTAACAGCAGGGCCATCCATACTAGCCCTCACTCCATCTCTCCCATTCCAAGAGAAACAGCCAGGAATAGGACAGAAATGGCCAGGCCGTGTGGTAGAGTTCCCAATATCCATTCCCTCACCCGACTACCCCACGCCATATGGGGACGATCCTGGTACAAGATGGAGTGGACTGGGATGCCTCACATAGAATGTCTGAAACATCCATGTCCCACTGACCGATTAAGCAGCAGTGCTCAATGAAAGACAATTCTCACTTTAAAACCACTGATAGTCCTTTCACTCCCCCTCCCAAAAAAAAACACAGATACCTCACTGCACAGAGATGCAGACACAGAAATACACAGGATTATTGGTAAATACCCCAATATACGAGCAAACACAATATACACAAGGGGATAGGCAAGCACATACGTAGAAACACACACAGGCATATAGAGTCACACACAAATAGACACAAACACAGAGAGAAATACTCAGGCTGATACACAGAAAGACAAACGTCAACACACAAATACACAGATGTCAAGTAGATGAACACACATAGGTACACAGACACAAACACTAGAATCATTAAGACACAAATAAATAAGTTTTTGATTGATAAGGAGATCAATGATTCTCAGGGGGAGGCAGGAGAATGAGGTTGAGGAACATATAACAAATTATTGAATGGCATCTCAGACTCGATGGGTCGAATAGCCTCATTCTGCTCCTTTTTTCATGCTCATGTGATGTTATGCTATCAGGTATTCTCTTCCCTCAATAGCAGCAGAGGCTGGATTTGATACATATTTGGTTGGAAAGTGTCAATGGCAATGTGGGACAGGTTTGGAGTCGGGAATGGATTATGTTTATTCCTAATTATTCTGTCTTATGTCTGAAAATAGATGGTGATTTGTTGTTCAGTTAACACAGCTTTAAAATAACAGGTCCTACAATGAAATAAGGACGTCCCTTTCACTTTAGTGTTGTGCTACCTGTGATGTCCTCATCCTCAGGGAGCAGTAAAGACTCAGTTATAAAAGATATTCAAGGCTGAGCGCGACTGACCATTGCTGGACAGGAGAGTCAATGGTTATTAGGAACAGACAGGATACGGATGGTCAGACATACTCGGATCAGCCATGAGCATTCTGAATGGTGCAGTCAAAAGGCCAACTGCTGCCCCTAAGCCATGTTTTGTTCCTCAATCCAGCCTTCGATGCTGTTACAGAGACATACTGCTGTCCTTAGCCCATGTGTTGTCCTGTCAATCCACCCTCGAGGCTGTTACAGAGTTATAATGCTGTCCCTACCCCGTGTTGTTCCCTCAATCCACCCTCCAGTCTGTTACAGAGATATACTGCTGTCCCTACCCCATGTGTCGCTGCTCACTCCACCCTCGAGTCAGTTACATTGTAGAATCGTTACAATGAGACAGGAGGACACCATTCTGCCCGTCCAAGGAATTAAACAGGAGTATAGAATGAAGTAATCCAGCTCATTGAGTACATTACACAGCCCAGGGGGAGGCCATTAAACCTGCCTGAACGGCTACACAGGAACAGGGAAGCTGTCGCTAACAGGAAATAGAGTAGAGAGTTTACTTTCAGGCTGCAAAGCTGTAACTGAAGAAGTGCTTCAACTATCGCTGTGGGGTCATCAGTGATCAATAATCTGTTTCAAAGATCTGGAGGATGGGGAAGGAATGGCTTGCAGTTCAATTAGCTCGTACACCAAGATGGTCACTCAATGTTTCATCAAATGGAGGTAGTGAGTCTGCAATGTGATACAGGCAGGGAAGGTTAGTGAGCAAACCTTCAGCAGAAATAACATAAGGTAAGTTGTCTATTTTGGCATGAAGGATATAACAATGGCAAACAATTTAAATGGAGAGCGATTGCAGAACGTACTGATACAGGCGGTTTCCATGTTCCTGAGACATGAATCATATGAATTCAATCCACTGATGCAGCAAGTGATTTGGAAGGTAAGTGGAATGATGCTGTTTTTGGCACAAGATATCAGGATTAATTGCAGGAATGTTTAACTGCATCTGTACAGGGCATTGCTGAGACCACGCCTGATGCACTGTGTGCAGGTTTGATCCCCTAAACTAAAATGAAAGGATATAATTATTTTCGAAGATTTACAACGAGCTTTCCCTTTACTCATTCCTGGAATGCCGGCCTTTTGTTTTGGGGGAGTATCAGTGTTGATCTTAACTGAGAAATAGTATTGAACCATCCATGACTTTCTGAAAAGTGCATCAGCTGGACGCATATTATCTATTGTCAGGGAGATTAAAGCTCGAGAATAATTTTCAGAAAAAATGTATTGATATGAATACACATACTATGAAGACACAGACCAATATTTACAAATTACCCAGACACATGTAAGCATGGTCATCAAGTTATAAAATGTGGACTTTTTTTTGCGATCGAAAGGAATTGTGTACAAGAGCAATGATGCACTTACATATTATCCATAATCAGGTTTTCTGAGATTGTTCCAGGAGAGCACATCTGGACCAGTTTGTGTTCAATTGACATTATTATATGTTTCGACACAGAGAGGGAGAAAAATGTTCCCTGTCTGAGAAGCAGCATCCAATTGATCTCTCTCTCTTACTTTGTTCTGCCCGATATCAAAGTGTGAGACCATAAAATCCACGAGTAATCTGTACAACTTGTAAAGGATTCCTGCTAAGGATTCAATGGACTCTCTCCACTGCCTGAAACAAAGGGAATTCAGCCAAATCCAACTGTTCAGAAAGAAATCCAACCACCTTGTCTGAGCAGAATAATTTCAAAGCAGAATAACGTTTGGGGCAGTCTATCATTTTACCATTTGTTATGAGTTCAACTTTCTGTGTCTTATATCTTTCTAGAAAATGACCTACACTGAGACCTATATCACTGGCCACCTCTCTAAGCTGTTTGCATTTAAGATTGGTGTAACCAGTGGGGAGTGGGACTCAAAAAGGAAACAGTGACTCTCCAACATTGGTTGGAACACAAATGAGAATTTTTCAAAGGGCTGTTCAAGTGGGAATTCCCATCCCCAGAAGTTTGTGGTGCCTAGATTTTTGCATTTATTCAAAGTTGTTTTCGATGACATTTGACAGACAAATTAATTTAGGAAAATGGAAAACAGACAGAAAAGTGCTGCTATGACCACAATCACATCACCCATGATGTCTATGCATGGTGGAGCGGTGACAGTGTCTAAAGGCCCATTCCTGCTCTTAGTCCTAAGTTCATATGCTCCATTTAACATCTCAAAGCTCCTGCAAGGAGCAGATGGAGGCCACTTACTTCAAATACCTTGTCCACAGTAACACAGGATCTCATTCAGTCCCTCCAGAATGTCACACACGGTTTGGTGTGGATTTGAAAAGACAACTCTGCTCTCTATATAGTATGCCGTCTCTGCAACTTGTGCTTCATTTGTTGGTTATGGTTGTAGACCCAGATTCACACTGACTGCAGCCCCTATACCTCACTCAGAGATGACTAACAAAATACTTTGCTCTCTCTGACTGCAAAATTCCTTAACAGAACTTTCAGGAAAATTGCAACCATTAACTTTGTAATTGCAGAATATGAGAACATAAGGAACGGGATCAGGTAATGGCCTTGATATCAAGGCAGTATTTGACTGAGGATGGCATCAGGACCACCTACTTATTTGAGCTGAATGGGAATCAGTTCCACTGAAGTCTGGGTCTTTCAAAGCACAAAGAAAGATGTTTGTGGTTGGTGGCCAATAATCACAGAGGATTCAGAGACAGCTCGATTTTTGCTCTCAGTTTTCCCATAATTCCCGTCCCCCCCCCCCCCCCCCGCCCCCCGCTCTACTATCTCCCTCTGAACCTTTCACATTCTTCCTGCTCTTCAATCGTATTCTCGATCTGATACCAATTCTATTGTTATTCCCCATCACTATCCTCCCTTTCCGATTTGATGGACAATTCCTCAAATGGATCCAAGCCATCTCCTCTTTGAATGGACACCATTTTTCAGTTTATCTTTTTCTGACAAACTTGGTGTTCCAGTTAAACCTTCCTAGATTCATTCTTTCCCCATTAAAGGCTGCTCTGAGTCAACCAATGTTTCTCACTCTCAATTATTGCATATCATTCTTTACCATCATCCTGAACTTTACAATAAAATGATCGCTGTGCCACAAAATGTTCCCCTAGTGATACTCGATCTACTTTCCCCACCTCTTTCCCAAGGACCAGGTCCAACAGTACATGCTGTCTTGGGCTGGACACACACTCCTGCTATAAGCTCTCCTCCATGTAATCCAGGGACACTCACCCCTCATGACCCTCCACCAACAGTAACCCAGTCAATAAATTAAGTTTCTCATTGTAACTAGTCTGTCATATTATTATCGCTCTCAAATGGCCATCTCATTCCTTTCCAATGATTGCTGGCCGACGGACTGTATCTTACAGTGTAACTGTATACTTTTTTGTTCTGTAGCTGCAACCAAATTAATTTTGTCCTTGGATGGACTCCTTAACTAACGCTAATCTAAACCAATACTTCTGCCTTTATCCTTTCCCTTACCTTCTAGCATTTTGGAATCCTTTATCTCCAGCAATATATAACACCCAGTCCTGCTCTCGGGGTTCAGTACATCAGATTTCCACACACCAAATTGCATCTGGAACTCCCCAAACTCCAGGTATTCATGTCAATGCAGAATACCTCAGATTAAGGCTTTCTTTCTTCCTCTGTCTTCCACTGATAAACGTGCTGTTGTAAATTAGTACCAACTGTATCTCCCATTATTTTGAGAATCCTGGTAGTCTCTTCTATTATTCCTTTTTGGATCCTGAGCACACGCCAAGATATTTTCAATCCCTCTGAAACACCCCATAAGAAATTCAGTCCTGGCTCTGTTACATTCGCCCATCCAGCTTGTAAAGTTGCTGCCTTCCCCAGAACCAGTCCCAATATCCCAGGAATCTGAAGCCCATCCTGCTGCACCATCGTTCCAGTCACACTCTCATTGACCTAAAACTCTGCGTTCTGTTCTCACTTCGACATGGCACTGGCAGTAACCAAGGGATTGCTACATTTGAGGTCTCGCTTGCTAACCACCCACCTAGCTCCATAAATTCTGATTCCAAGACCACTTCACCCTTACTACCCAGGTCATTCCTCCCAACTTGGACCTGACTTTGATTGTTCACTGTCCCCCAGACGAATTTCCTGCAGACACATTGACATTCTAAACCCCACTATACTGGAATTACAGACATACTGATATCTTCTTCAATTTCCTGTCTCCCCTGTGACTATTGCTCCTCCTTCCTTCTCCTTCCACTCCTGTACAGTCAGGCTGCTTGTGGTGCCACAGACATGGCTCATAATTGCCCTCCCCTGAGCAGTCAGCGCCTTACTCAGCTTCCAAACTGGGAAACAGAATTGGGAGGTGATTTCAGGATATTCTTCCATTCCCTGAGATTGTTTCTCTTCGAGTGTCTAGTCCCCTATCCCCATTCTTCTTCTCGGCAGTCATGACTGCAGGGCGAGCTGCTCTGTGTGTGAGCTATTCACTTAACTCTCAGCATCACAGATGGCCCATTGAGTCTCCACTCACGGTCTGAGCTCCAAGGCCCAGTGTTCATCGAGGACACCAGCAGAGGCTATGACTTCCCAATGTAACAGAACACATTTTCCATCTGATATACTTGTCTTGCCATGTCGTAAAATGCAACATGTCAAGAATAACTTAATTGCTTACATAGAATGAAGTTAACATCCGGGAAATAGCAAGATGGTTAACTCCCTTATTCAACTGTGGCTTACTGAGGTTAATATATATAGGCTCAGAATTTCACTTCTCGCTCTTATTTCTGAATTCCACCCTTAATTCAGAAGTTGAAAAAATAACTTTGCTAACTTCTATTAATTTACTGACAGTCGCTAATAACGGTGTATTATCGGCCAATGAAGTTACAGCCTTTTCTGTGATGGCTCTTGTACTTCCTTCAAACTCAGTGCAGGCAGGTCCCAGCAGCAGAATGTTATCTCTGTGACTCACATGTACGCGTAATCCTCCAGCTCCCACCCCACTCTGCTTCCTCACAGGGTCACAGTCTCTGTGACTCCCAGGTACGTCTAATCCTCCAGCTCCCACTCCACTCTGCTTCCTCACAGGGTCACCGTCTCTGTGGCTTCCAGGTATGTGTAATCCTCCAGCTCCCACTCCACTCCGTTCCCTCACAGTGTCACCGTCTCCGTGACTCCCACGTACGTGTAATCCTCCAGCTCCCACTCCACTCCGTTCCCTCACAGCGTCACCGTCTCTGTGACTCCCAGGTACGTGTAAAACTCCAGCTCTCACTCCACTCTGCTCCCTCACAGGGTCATCGTCTCTGTGACTCACCGGTATGTGTAAAACCCCAGCTCTCACTCCACTCTGCTCCCTCACAGGGTCACCGTCTCTGTGACTCACAGGTACGTGTAAAACTCCAGCTCTCACTCCACTCTGCTCCCTCACAGGGTCACCGTCTCTGTGACTCCCAGTTATGTGTAATCCTCCAGCTCCCACTCCACTGCTGCGACGCCTCGATCCTTGTTGCTGATGTATATTCTCCCTCTTTGTGCTGTTCGCTCTCAGGTTCCCTCCTTTTGTGACTCCCATGTAATTGTAGGCCTCAAGCCTCAGCTAAGATTTATAATATCCCATTCCGTACTGCTCTCTTGCAGGATCGCTGTTGTGCCTGGAATACAGTGGAAAAGAGGAGGATTATACAGATCACAGGGTGTTACAGTGATTGAGCGAGCTATATGGGATGGAACAGGTTATCTGGGGAGCTCGGCAGGCCTGCAGCAACTGAAACGGGTTACTGGAAGATACAGTGAGAGTTGCAGACACTGAATAAAGCAAAGGAAGGAGAGAGATGGTGGCTTGTTCATTGCGGAGCTTTGTAGGAATTAAATGCCTTTTTTGAGCTGGCTACAGAGATGTCTAGAAATAAACGAATGCAAATTGACAGCCAGCAAGTGTTGTATGGTACTGGAGACTGTTGGATGTTACAGAGTTAGAAGACTTGCAATAACTGGGGGGAATATAAACTTTTGGAGCACTGGTGGTGTTCAAGGACCTTCAGGACATGAGGAGGTGCAGAGAATGGGAGCATTCCAAATAGTGGGATTGTAGGGGATGGAAGTCCTGAGATGGATAAGGAGGATGAAAAGTACCAATTTAGCACACGGAACCATTGGAATTTTAGAGATTTAAGGAAGGGAACCTGTGCTATCATTGATTACAGTTATATGGAGAGTGACAGAAACTGAAGGGGTTATAAATTTAAAAAGGGAGAGGTTTTAGGTGATCAGAAATTTAAACAAAAATAAAGAAATGCCAGAGATCTCTAGCACAGATTGGAATGGAGGAGGTGAGATATTGTGAGGAACAATAAGAGTTATAAGTCGGGGAGGGTGTCAGATATAAAAGGGAGAGCTGCATTGTCTGTATGCAGTTGCAGACATGAGGAGTATTGTAGCGCCTTCTGGAGGGTACACAGATAACAACAGTTCCAACGGCTGGTGCAGTCGCTCAGGAACGCAGCTCAGTACCACCTTGTCAGGGACAACTCCAAATCAACAATAAATGCTGGCTCAGCCAACAAAGCTCATGGTCATGATTGAATGAAGGAATAAAAGATCTACAAGTAGCACTGAGGTCACTCAGGATGGCTCTTTCAACAGCACTTCACAAACCCGGAACCACCATACCCTGGAAGGACAGGAGCTCCTGGTGCACGGGAGCACCAGCATTTCCAAAGTGCCCGCCAAGTTACACTCCATCCTCCCAGCAATATGTCTGTCCCAACACCAAAGGATTGCAATGGGCCAGGAAGGCAGCTCCCCACCACCTTCTCCAGGGAATTACAAATGGAAAGGTAATGATGGCCGAGCAAGTGATGGCCACATCCCATCAATGAATGGATACAAGAGAAACTCGTGGAATGTTCATGTCCCCTTTGCTTTCTCCACACAACCCACTTTCCCATCTAGTTGTGTCAGCAACAAACGTGGAAGCATTAGATTTTGTCCATCCAGCAAATGCATCGAATCCATATCTGAATAGTTAGAGGTCAAGCACTAATCCATTTATTCCCGCTTAGTTTTCTGTCTGTTAGAGAATTCCCAATCCATGCCAGTACATACACTCCAATCCCACGAGTCAATTTTGCTTATCTTCCTCTTCATTTGGACCTTGCTGAAATGTTTCTGAAAATCCCAATAAACCATTCCTCCCTTTTTGTCTACTCTGCAGTTTACAGCCAAACAGGAAAACAAATCCAGCAGGGTTTGTGAAATGGAATTTTAGTTTCAGAACAATTTGGTGCTAGGCGTGGATAGAGGACTGGCTGATTGGCAGAAGACAGGGAGTGGGTACATAGGGGTCATTTTCACGATGGGAACTGGAAACGAGGGGAACTCCGCAGGGGTCAGTGTTGGGACTGCACTGTATAATAGTCTGGACGAAGGATACGAAGGGGCACGAGAAATAGGTTTCCCAGTAAGATCCCAGGGATGAAATGCTTCCCATATGAGGAGCAGGTGAAGTCTCTGGGTCTGTACTTGATGAAGTTTCAGGGGCGGCGGCAGCAGGATCTCATTCAAACGTACAGAATACTGAGGGGCCTGGATTGAGTGAACGTGTGGAAGATGTTTCCACTAGTATGAGAGTCTAGGTCCCAAGGGCACAGCTTCAGTGTGAAAGAACGACCCTTTGGAGTGGAGATGTGGAGGAATTTATTCAGCCAGAGGGTAATGGATCAGTGGAACTCACTGCCTCCTGGGAGGTAAGTAATTCAGTGTATTTAACTCAGAGGTAGATAGGTTCTTGATGCGTAAGGAGATTAATGGTTATCGGGAGTAGGCGAGAGAATGGGGATCAGAAAGAACTCACCCAGAATCAAATGGTATGACAGACTTGAAGGACCGAATGGTCTAATTCTACTCCTCTATATGATGGTATTATGGAAAGTGCTCATTCCAAAGGTTTTTAAGTGTGCAGTTAGCATTTCTGGCACATTGTTTTATCATATATTCCAGCACTTTCCTGATTACTACCATCATCTCTTGGCTTCAGATTGACTGTAGAAAGCTACACCACGGACTAACTTGGGAATCCTTCTGTATAATTCTCGGAAAGGTAGCATACAGGGTCAGCATGTCACAGAGAAGGCAAATGGAATGCTAGCATTGATTCCAAAGGAAATGCAGAATAAAAATAGGGAAGGCTTGTAACACCTGTAGGTGACTCCAGTCAACCCACAGTGGGAATACTGTAAACAGGTTTGGTCCCCTATTTGGAGGGAAAATGTTCTTGCATTGGAGGAAGCCCAGAGAAGGTTCACCAGACTGTTCCTCAAAATGGAGGGATATTGATGAGAAGAGGTGGAGAAGATTGAACTTAAATGAGCCAAATTTATTGATACACTGAACATTCTTGTGTTCTTACAGGGTCAGTTTTGAGAAGTTGTTTCCCTGAGCAAGGATCTATAGCCGGAGATAAAGAAGAAAGCAGGCATTAGGGAAGGTTACAGAGAAAAGCTGGGTTGGAGAGAATGGAGGATGTTACAGATGTCCGGGTGGTTTGAGATCACCATTGTTGGTTAGAGATCAAATAGGTTAGTGGGATGATAGCTGTCAAGGTGAGTTACAGGGTTATCAGTCCTGAAGGAGTTACAAAGATAGGGATGAATATTAAACTGATGGGCTAGTATTTGGAGCTACAGGAGATACAGAGACTGGAGGGTTGTTGGGTCTGAAAATTATACAGATATGGGTGATGGTTGGAGTGACAGGAGTTTTTAGAGAAAAGGAGGATTGGATGGACTGGAAATTACACAGATATGGATGTTAGTCAGAGTTCAAAGTTTGTGAAAAGATTTGTAGTTCGGGTGCTCGTTGTTGTAGTTCTGTTCACCGAGCTGGGAATTTGTGTTGCAGACGTTTCGTCCCCTATCTTGGAGACATCCTCAGTGCTTGGGAGCCACCTGTGAAGCGCTTGTGTGATGTTTTCTCCAACAAACACATTTACCTGGACCCAATATACCGGCGACTGCAGCGGTGAGCTGGAAATGACAACCGGAAGCGGCAGAGACAAACCACTATAAATGCAAGAGGATGCATCACAGAAGCATTTGAATGGAGGCTCCCAAGCACTGAGGATGTCACCTAGACAGGGGATGAAACGTCTGCAACACAAATTCCCAGCCCTGCGAACAGTTAATCGGAGTTGCAGGACTTACAGATTTGGAACGGTTGTGGGGACTGGAAAGTACACAGAAAGAGATGGTGGCTCGTGCTGCAGGTTTTTATAGAGATCGGGAGGATTGTTGGGGCTGGGGATTACATTGACATGGACAGTAGCTGGAGTTGCAGGAATCAGTGAGGTTGAAGGGAATGGATCAGGTCAGAGCCAGGGATAATTGCAGGGATTAGAGGAGCCAGAAATACTAAGGATTGTCCGGCTGCAGGAGTTCAGAGAGCTAGTGATGGCTGTGAATGCAGGTTTGCAGCATTCCCATCAGTTACGCAGAGATGTGGAGTGCTGTTCTGGAGGAGGTTGCACAAATCAATATGGTTGGAGATGTTGGAAGATATGACAAAGATAGTGAGCTGCAGTATTTAAGGAGGTTACAGCGACAGATTTATTGAGGAGTTGGAGACTGCTACAGGTATTAAACATGCTGCAGGGAATCAATAACCTTACATCGATTAGGAGGATTGGAAGGATTGGAGATAGAGAGCGAGAATTGCAGACACTGAAGACTATCACAGAGATGGGGAGTAACATATGAATTAGAGGAGTTATAACATGAGATGAGCTGTCGGCAATGGTTTCAGGAAAGATACAGAGAGATCCGAAGGGATTACAGATGCTAAAATGGAAAGTGAGACTTCTCAGTGTCAGATGGGGGTGGTTTACGCAGACAGGGAGTATTTTGCGGAATGTTGCTATTTACAGAGATCGAGAGAGTTGTATAGAACTGAGGAACGAACAGAGATATGGAAGGCTGTATCGTGTGAAGACATTTGCTGATGTCGGCTGTTGGGGTTCTGGAGGTTATATCGTTGTGGGAAGGCTGGAGAATCTGGCAGAGCTTACAGACAGGAACAGCAATAAGGCCTGAAGGCACTAACACAAGTATGGAGCATGGCACCAACTGAGTAGGTTCCTGCCATAGGGAGGGTTGTAGGGGAGGGTGACATTTACACAAATCACAACATTCTTCCGATAAGAATGAGACCAGAATCGCACGCAATATTCCAAAAGAACCAGAGTCGTGTACAGCTGCAAGATGACCTCCCAACTCTTACATTTGATACTCTGACCAATTAAGGAAAGCATACCAAACGTCTTCTTCACTATCCTATCTACTGCGACTCTACTTTCAAGCAACTATTAACCCGCACTCCAAAGTCTCTTTGTTCAGCAACACTCCCTAAGACCTTACCATTAAGTATATGAGTCCTGCAAAGATTTGCTTTTCCAAAATTATGCGCCTCACATTTATCTAAATTAAACTCCATCTGCCATTCCTCACTCCATTGGCTCATCTGATAAACAGCAGACAGAGAGGTCTGCAGATGCTGGAGATCAGAGTTGAGAATGTGGTCCTGAAAAAGCACAGCAGGTCAGGCAGTAGCCGAGGAGCAGGAAAGTCGACGTTTTGGGCTGGAGACCTTCATCAGGAATGTGACTAGGAGCCTCGGGGGTGGAGAAATAAATGGGAGGGGGATGGTGCTGTGGGGAAGGTTGCTGAGAGTGCAATAGGTGGATGGATGTGGGAGTAAGAGTGTTAGGTGGGAGGAGGGCAGAGCGGATAGGTGAGAAGGAAGATTGACAGGTCATGAGGGCAGTACTGAGCTGTAAGATTGGAACTGGGGTAAGGGGAGGAGCGGGGAAATGAGGAAACTGGTGAAGTTCACATTGATGCCAAGGGGTTGAAGTATTTCGAGGCAGAAGACCAGACTTCTTCCTCTGGGTGTCGAGTAGTGAAGGAGTGGTGATAGAGGAGGCCCAGGATATGCATGTTCTCGGCAGATTGGGAGGGGGGATTGAAATGTTTGGCAACATGGCTGTGGTTTGATTTTCAGGTGCCCTGGAGATTTTCTGTAAAGCACGCTGTGAGAAGGCACCCAGTCTCCTCATCGCCTCTACATTCAGGACACTAGACACCTTCTCACAGAGCACTTTAGAGAATCTCTCCAGACACCTGCATCAATCAACCCCACCGCCATGTTGGGCAGGATTCGAACCTGTGTGGGTAAGCCCCAATGGATTTCTGACCCATCGCCTAAACCACTCGACTACAACTAAATGCTTACAGAGGTTACAGAGCTAAGGAGGATTGTAGGGACTGGAAGAGATTTCACAGGTTATGAGTGTCGTGGGGACTGGAGGAAAATACCAAAATAGGGAGGATTAAAGATTGAAGGTTTCTGCAGAAAACGTTTACAGGGTTAAGGGCAGGATTCTTGACAGTGTGAAGTAGATCTTTCAAAGTTGATCTTTGAGATCAACTCAAAGTTGATCTTTCAAAGTTGCCACCCAAGTTGTAAGGTTTGTTAAGAAAGCCAATGATGTGTGTCGGCTTTCGTTAGCAGGGGGATTGTGTCTAAGCGCCGTGAGGTTATGCTGCAGCTCGATACAGACCACAATTGGAAAATTGTGTTCAGTTCCGGTTGCCTCATTACAGGAAAGTTGTGGAAGCTTTGGAGAGAATGCAGAGGAGATTTATCAGGATTCTGCCTGAACTGGAGGGGAGATCTAATGAAGAAATGTTGGAGGATCCAGGGATTTTCTCTTTGGAATGAAAAAGGATGAGAAGTGACTTGATAGAGGTGTATGAGATGATGAGAGGCAGACATAGATTGCATGGCCTGAGATTTTTCCCAGTGTGAAAATGGCTAGAAATAGGAGGCAAATTGTAAGGTAATTGGAGGAAGGTTGAGGCAAGATGTCAGAAGTAGCTTCTTTCCATAGAGTGTGGTAGGTGAGTGGATGCATTGCCAGTGTCGGTGGTAGGGTCAGATATATTAGGGGCATTTAAGTAACTTTTGGATGCACACATGGATATCTCAAAATGAATTTCTCAAAATGGAGAGCTGAGACCAGTGGTGTTCCACAGTGACCACTGTTGCTTGTGATACATATCAATGATTCCGAGGAAGGTATCGGTTCCTTGATTAGCAAGTTTGCAGATGACATTAAGATTGGTGGAGTAGCAGACAGTGAAGGGGACTGTCAGATAATACAGCTGAATATAGATAGATTGGAGAGGTGGGCAGAGAAATGGCAGATGGAGTTCAATCCGGACAAATGCAAGGTGATGCATTTCGGAAGATCCAGTTCAAACGAGGACTACACAGTAAATGGAAAATTCCTGGGCAACACTGACGTACAGAGAGATTTGGGTATTCAGGTTCATTGTTCCTTGAAGGTGGCACCCCAGTTCACTAAAGTGGTCAAGGTGGCATACAGCATGCTTTCCTTCATTGGACGGGGTATTGAGTACAAGCATTGGCAGGTCATGTTACAGTTGTATTGGACTTTGGTTCGGCCACATTTAGAATATTACGTACAGTTCTGGTCCCCACATTACTGAAATGATGTGCATGCTTTGGAGAGGGTGTAGAGGAGGTTCACCGGGGTGTTGTCTGGTATAGACGGTGCTAGCAATGAGGAGAGCTTGAATACTTCTGGATTGTTTTCATTACCAAGACTGGGGTCTGTTTGAGGCCTGCAAGATCATGGGATGTATAAGCAGGGTGGATAGGATGAAGCTTTGTTTCCCCCAGAGTGTGGAACTCAATTACAAGGGGTCACGAGTTCAAAGTGACAGGGGGAATGTTTGGAGCAAATATGCGTGGAAAGATCATTACGCTGAGGGTGAAGGGGCCTCGTATACTTTGCCAATGGAGGAGGTACAAGCTGGAATGATAATGTCACTTAAGATGTATCTAGACTGATGCATGAATGAGCAGGGCGCAAAGGGATACAGATGTTCAGAAAATAGGCGACGGGTTTAGACAGAGGATCGGCGGAGGCTTAGAGGACTGAAGAGCCTGTTCCTACGCTGTGATTTTCTTTGTTCTTTCATTGGCCTGCAGGTTAGATTGATCTTAGAGTTGGATAAAAGCTTGGCACAACATTAAGGGCTGAAAGGCCTGTACTGTTCTGTACTGTTCTGTGTTCTAAATAGGGAGGGTTAGAATGGCAGGGAGAGGTTTCGGGAGGCTGGAGAGGATGGGAACTGAATGAATAGATACATTAGGAAGGTTTACTAGGATTCTCGGAGGTAACAGAGACAGTAATGGTCTGATCTGGATGACCCAGGCAGGACGGGTTCTGGTGAATGGAAATGGTTTCACAGGGAGGGTGGACCATAGAGCCATAGGAGGTAACAGAAGTGTGGAGAGCTGTATAGCCTTCAGGGGTTCATGGAGTTGGGGAGGTTGGGAGGGATGGAGCAGTTTACAGGGAGAAGGAGGTTGGTAGGATGGAGCGGTTTCCACAGACAAGGAGGGTTTTCGGTGAATGGAGCAGATGGCAGAGATAAATGTGAGTTGTACAGACTGGAGGACCAAACAGAGATATGGAGGGTAGTCATAATTGAACATGTTTATAGATATAGGAAGGTTTCCTTCTCTATTTAGATATGGAGGATGTGGAGTCTGACAGATTTTCCAGAAGGCAATAATTTTGGTTAGAGACAGTTTCACAGATGAGGGAGCATTAGTAACCTCCTCCAGAATGGTCAAAGTGGGAAAGGTTGTAGGGGAGGGTGACATTTCCACAGATAGGGGTGTAAGAGTTGGAGAAGGTTATGGAGATGAGTAAATAGATGGAGTTACAGGGCGAGCTTACATTGATAGGGTGGGTTGTGGTGACGGGAGGATGTTACACAGCTGGTGAGTCTTGTCAGAACTGGATTGGGAGAGTAACAGGCTTTCAGTAGGTTCTACAGATCGGGAGTGCTGGAAGGACCTGAGAGGAATGTCGAGTCTCCACCGAGTGATCGTGTCTTTAGGATTGGAAGAGGTTACATAGATACGGAAACATTGAAGACAATGTGTAACTTCCTCTTTTTCTTGAACAGAGCCTCAATATCTTTCATCAGCCAGCTTTTCCCTTCACTCTAACAGAGATGTATTGAATTCTTGAGATCAGACTTTTCAAAGCCTCCCATTAGCCAGTCATTCCGTTCCCTTCAAACAGACTCAACCAGTTGATGTGAGCATGATGTAGAGGAGGCGGTGTTGGACAGGGATGGGCAATGCTAAAACTCATCTCGGAGAAAGTGATGACTGCAGATGCTGGAGGTCAGAGCTGAAAATGTGTTGCTGGAAAAGCACAGCAGGTCAGGCAGCATCCAAGGAGCAGGAGAATCGACGTTTCGGGCATGAGCCCTTCTTCAGGAATGAGGAGAGTGTGCCACGCAGGCTAAGATAAAGGGTGGGGAGGAGGGACTTGGGGGAGGGGAGTTGGAAATGCGATAGGTGGAAGGGGGTTAAGGTGAGGGTGATAGGCCGGAGTGGGTGTGGGGCCTGAGAGGTCAGGAAGAAGATTGCAGGTTAGGAAGGTGGTGCTGAGTTCGAGGTTTGGGAGTGAGACAAGTTGGGGGGGCGGGGTGGAAATGAGTAAATTTGAGAAATCTGAGTTCATCCCTTGTGTTTGGAGGGTTCCTAGGCGGAAGACGAGGCGGTCTTCCTCCAGCCGTCGTGTTGCTATAGTCTGGCGATGCAAGAGTCCAAGGACCTGCATGTCCTTGGTGGAGTGGGAGGGGGTATTGAAGTGTTGAGCCACGGTGTGGTTGGGTTGGTTGGTCACCTCAGGGGATCTCCCATCCACCGCCTCGAAACTCATAGTCCCACAACGCCGCACTGCCCATTTCTACCTCCTGCCCCAAATCCACAAACCTGACTGCCCCGGCCGATCCAATGTCTCAGCCTACTCCTGCCCCACCAAACTCATCTCTGCATACCTCGACACGGTCCTGTCCCCCTTAGTCCAAGAACTCCCCATCTACGTTCGGGACACCACCCACGCCCTCCACCTCCTCCATGATTTTCGCTTCCCCGGGCCCCAATGCCTTAACTTCACCATGGACATCTCGTCCCTGTACACCTCCATCCCCCATCACGAAGGACTCAAAACACTCCACTTCTTCCTTTCCCGCCGTACCAACCAGTCCCCTTCCACTGACACCCTCCTTCGACTTACTGAACTGGTCCTCACTCTGAACAACTTCTCTTTCCAATCCTCACACTTCCTCCAAACCAAAGGAGTAGCCATGGGCACCTGCCTTGGCCCCAGCTATGTCTGCTTCTTCGTAGGATATGTGGAACAGTCCATCTTCCGCAGCTACACTGGCACCACCCCGCACATTTTACTCCGCTACATCGATGACTGTATCGGCGCTACTTCTTGCTCCCACGAGGAGGTTGAACAGTTCATCCACTTTACCAACACATTCCACCACGACCTCAAATTCACCTCGACCGTCTCAGACTCCTCCCTCCTCTTCCTCGACCTCTCCATTTCTATCTCGGGCGACCGAATCAACACGGACATTTACTATAAACCTACCGACTCCCACAGCTACCTTGACTACATCTCCTCCCACCCTGCCCCCTGTAAAGATGCCATCCCATTTTCTCAATTCCTTCGTCTCCACCGCATCTGCTCCCAGGAGGACTAGTTCAAATCCCGAACAACCCAGATGGCCTCCTTCTTCAAGGATCACAATTTCCCCCCAGATGTGATCGACGATGCTCTCCGTCGCATCTCATCCACTTCCCGCTCCTCTGCCCTTGAACACCGCCTTTTCAATCGCTACCAGGACAGAACTCCACTGGTCCTCACCTATCACCCCACCAATCTCCATATACATCATATCATCCATCGTCATTTGCGCCACCTCCAAACGGACCTCACCACCAGGAATATATTTCCCTCCCCTCCACTATCAGCGTTCCAAAAAGACCACTCCCTCCGTGACTCCCTTGTCAGGTCCATACCCCCCATCAACCCAACCTTCACTCCTGGCACCTTCCCCTGCAACCGCAAGAAATGCAAAACTTGCGCCCACACCTCCCCCCTTACTTCCCTCCAAGGCCCGAAGGGATCCTTCCATATCCGCCACAAATTCACCTGCACCTCCACACACATCATTTACTGCATCCGCTGCACCCGAAGTGGCCTCCTCTATATTGGAGAGACAGGCTGCCTTCCTACGTTTTAGAGAACACCTCTAGGACACCCGGACCAACCAACCCAACCACCCTGTGGCTCAACACTTCAACTCCCCCTCCCACTCCACCAAGGACATGCAAGTTTTTGAACTCCTCAATCACCAGACCATAGCAACATGACAGCTGGAGGAAGAGCGCCTCATCTTCCACCTAGGAACGCTCCAACCACAAGGGATGAACTCAGATTTCTCCAGTTTCCTCATTTCCCCTCATCCACCTTGTCTCAGTCCCAACCCTCGAACTCAGCACCACCTTCCTAACCTGCAATATTCTTCCTGACCTCTCCGTCCCCAATCCTCACCGGCCTATCATCCTCACCTTAACCTCCTTCCACCTATCGAATTTCCACCGCCCCTCCCCCAAGTCCCTCCTCCCTACCTTTTATCCTAGCCTGCTTGGCATACTCTCCTCATTCCTGATGAAGGGCTTATGCCCGAAACGTCCATTCTTCTGCTCCTTGGATGCTGCCTGACCTGCTGTGCTTTTCCAGCTTTTCAATGCTAAAAATCACACAACACCAGCATAAAGTTCAGCAGGTTTATTTGGAGGCACTAGGGTTCAGAGCGCTGCTTCTCCATCAGGTGGTTGTGGAGCACAATCATAAGGCACACAATTTATAGCAACAGGATTGCAGTGTCATGGAATGTAATAGTAAACACATGTAGTTTAAGCCTTTCACCCTTTAGAATGGTTACCTGCACTTCGAAAGATAGTGCTTCGAAATAAACTTGGACTATTAACTGGTGTTGTGTGATTTTTAAATCACCCAATCGAACTCTGCTCAATTCTGCCAATAAGTCCCAAAATTGGCCCTTCTCTAGTTTCCCACCTTAATCTGTGGAGCTGCATGATTTTTCTCCATAACTATGTTAAAACGAAGACAGTTGTACTCACTGGACCCAAAGTATTATCTGACTGACACTTCAGTCATTTGCCTGATCTCGGTTTCTGAGGGGAGGTCCAGTGTTGCACCCGCCTGAGTAGAGTGGGGACCCTCTACATATTGATCTAGGAAACTATCTTGGACACATTTGAAAAATTCCACCCCATACGGGCCTTTTACACTGTGGGTGTCCCAATCAATCCAGAAGAAGTTAACATCTCCAACCAATACTTCTCTATTATTTCTATAGGTACCTGCAATCTCACTATCCATCTGCTCCTCTCGCATCCGCTGGCTATTTGGGAGTCCAGAACAACATCCAGCAGACTGACCATCCGCTTTTTGTTTCTAAATTCTAACCATATGTCTCATTTGATGACCCCTTAAGTGTATCCTCTCTAAGCACTGTTGTTATGTTCTCCCTTATCAAAAGGACAACTCCCCTCCTCACTTACTTGTCCTTCTGTCCCGCCTGTAGTTTCTGTATCCTGGAACACTGAGCTGCCAGTACCGCCCTTCTCTCAGCCATATTTCTGTTATAGCTATAATATCCCAGTTCCAGAGCTAATCCATGCTCTGAGCTCGTCTGCCTTACCAGTCAGGCCTCGTGTTTTGAAATGAATGTCCTTTAAACAAAAAGGCTTTTCCCTCCCTTGACTGTGCCACAGGATATCCTGGATAGGAAACTTGCTCTCGAAGGCTGATGCATTTTTGCCTTGACTGGTCGATGGTACATCTCTTACTCAGAGTCCAAACCCCCTGCCAAATTAGTTTAAGCCCTCTCCGAGCAACATGAGCAAATCTACCCCCAGGGATACTGGTGTCCCTCTTGTTCAAGTCAAACCCATTCCCCTTGTTCAGGTCATCTCTACCCCAGAATACATCCCAATGATCCAAGAACTGAAAACCCTGCCCTCTCCACCAGCTCCTCAGCCACACATCCATCTGGCTGATCTTTCTATTTCTATCCTCATTGGCACGTGGCACTGAGAGCAATCTGGAGATCACAACCCTTGAGGTCTTGAATTTGAACTTCTTTCCGCACTCCCTGTTAGTATTTCACAGGATCCCATCTCTTTCACTAACTGTGTCATGTGTACCGACGTGCACAATGACCTCTGGGTATTTACCCTGTCAATTCAGAACGTTCAGTACCGCTCAGAGACACCCACTACCTGGTACCCGGGAGACAGCACACCATCCTGGGGTTTCTTCTGAAGCCACACTGTCTCCTGTCTGTCCCCCTCACAACTGTGTCTCCTATCAGTTTCATTATCATTAGAGAGGATCTGGCAAATAGAGACTGGGAAGACTATCTGCAGTTATGTCTATATTTGGAAAATGGGAGTATGTTAGAGTGATACAGTGAGAATTCAGGGCCAGTGTGTTAGTGATGAGGGACTAGTAAAGGCAGCAGATCTAGTGAATACTGATCAAGTGATAGCGTGAGTTTGATGAAGAATGTACAGTGCAATAAACACAGATGAAGCCATTCGAAAGTATAGGAAGTACAAGGGGGCTCCTTAAAAATGTAGGGCAAACAATAGTCATTAAATATCCTTGGTAGATAACGTTAAGGAAAAGCCACAAGTTAGTTGAGCAGTATAGTTAGAAAAAGAGAATTACTGGGGAAACAGTGGGGTCTGTTAAAAACCAAAGGGACAATCTGCACATGGAGCCACAGGAAATAGGTGAGGTCTTCAATACTTCCCATCTGTATTCACAAATGAGAAAGACATTGTAGCCGGGGATTTCAGTTGGGATGGTGAGGCTCCAGAACACGTTAGGATCGATAAAGGGGAGGTATTAAATGTTTCCAAAGTAATAGAGGTGAATCAGCTCCCAGTGCCCAATGAAATTTAACCCAGCCTGCTATGGGAGGTAAGTGAGGAGATTGCTGGGGCCCTGCTGGATATATTTAATATTTCGTGGCCAAAGGTGAAGTGTGAATGACTGGAGGATAGGGAATGTGGTTCCTGGTTCAAGAAGGGCAGCAGGTATAGGCAGCAGGTAATTACAGAGCAGATATCTTCCAGCAGGGGGAGGGAAATTAATGGACACCATTCTGAGGGACAGAGTAAATCAACATTTGGAAAGGCAGAGATCGATTAGGGATACTCATCACGGATTTGGTGGAGTAAGATCTTCTCCCAAATTCAGCTGAGATTTTTGTTTAAAATTACGATTGAGGAATTTGATGACGGCAGTGCAGATGATGTGGTTTACATGGAATTCATTAAGGCGTTTGACAAGGTCCCTTGGACGGCTGGTCCAACAGACCAATGGGATGCAATGCAATTTGGCAACCTGAATCCAGAATAGCTGGAGGGTTGTTTTTATGATTGAAATTCTTTCACTAGCGGATGTCCCACAGGGATCTGTGCAGCACCCATTGCTGTTTACTATGTACATTAATAACTCGGATGTGGAAGCAGAAGATATCATTAGTAGTTTTGCAGATGACATGAAAGGTGAGGGTGTTGTCCACAATGAGGGGGATGGTCTCAAGCTGCAGTCTGAAGGTTGAGGCTGGGACAGAATTTCAAGACTGGAATTCAAATAGAAAAAGCAGGCAAGAGGACAGCAGACAATGAGAGACGACAGATCAATAAAAGTGCATTTATTACAAACTAAAAGGCCAAACAGATAAGGCAGACAAACTCAGTTCATGGATGGGAACATGGGAAAGGGATATTATAGTACGACAAAAACACAGCTGATGGAGGGATAGGACTGAGAGCTCAATGTTTCAGGGTTCAGATTATACAGGAAGGATAGAACAGGAGGTGAGAGAGGAGGGGTGTGGAGTTTTTGACCACTGAAAACATTACTGAGAGAGGATATTCCTGGGTATCGCCCAGTGAAGCCATAATAGTGCAACTGAGAAATGAGATTGGATGATCAGTTTGATATGACGGTACTACAGGCCCCCAGCAGTCAGCGGGAATTTGAGCAGCAAATATGTCGGGAGATCTCAGATATCTGTAAGATTCATAGGGTTGTAATGGTCGTGGATTTTAACTTTCCAAACCTAGACTCGGAATGCTAGAGTGTAAAGAGCTTGGATGGAAAGGATTTGTTCGTCATGTTCAAATAAACTCTCTCAGTCAGAATGTAAACGGCCAGAGTGGAAAAAGGGGTAAAACCTGACCTCCCTTTGGGAAAAAAGGTAGGGAAAGGGACTGTGTTGTTAGTGGGGCAGCAGTTTGGCAAAATGACCACATCGCTATTAGTTTGAAAATAGCGATGGAAAAGAACAAGCCTAGTCCAGAAGTTAAAAATCAAAATTGGTCTTGCCTCAATCTAGAAGGTATAAGTCAAGAGCTTTTAGCAATTGATTGTGGAGGGTATTAGCAGGTAAAGGGACGTCACGCAGGTGGGAAGATTTCGAAAGAGAGGTAAAATGAGAGTTCAGGGCCAGCATATTCCTGTTAGTCTAAAGGACAATGGCGATCACAAGTAGGAAAAACTGGATGACTGGGGTATTAAGGTTCTTGTCAAGAAAAGGGGGCTCGAATCACATATAGTAAGCTGGATTAAGGGAATTCAATGAAGAACATTGCGGGTGGACTAATTCACTTCAGAGGGAAATCAGAAAGACCCAAAGGGGACTACAAAAAGTGTTGGCAGATCAGGGTAAGGAAAATCAAGAGATTCGAAAGGTATTTTAACAACAGAAGATTAACTGGGGGCAGAATATGGCTCCTTGAAGATGAATGGGGCCATCCAAGTGTGGAACCACAGGACATGGGTGAGATTCTAAATGAAATTTCACGTTTCAACTTACTATGGAGAAAGACTGGGGAACTCAGAGAAATAAACAGTGATATCTTCAAAAAAGTTCACATTACAGAATAAGAGGCACTGGAAGCTTTAAAATGCATATAAGGGAGACAAGTTCCTGGGACCTAATCAAGTATATCTCCGGATATTGTGGGAAGCTCGGTAAGAAATTTCAGGGTCCTGTAAAGAGATATTTCTCTCACTGACAGTCAGGGGTGATGAGCTGGAAGCCTGGAGGCTGGCTAATGCTGTGCCAGTATTGAAGAAAGGCTGCGAGGCAAAGCCAGGGACATCAACATCAAGTAGCTTAATGTCAGTGGTGCATACATTGTTGGAAGTGATTCTGTTGGAGAGGAGTTAGTTACGTGCATTTGCAGCTGCAAGGATTGATTAGGGACAGTCAGCACAGCTTTGGAGGACAGCATAGAATTCTGATCATCCTGATTAGGGAGGCATTTCCTGAAACTGTAAATGGATCAACGATTGATTAACATGTTACTGATACTGGAGGGTTTGACAGAAACGGAGAGGCTAGTTAAGCTGGAATGCAACAATGGGGTGGGCGGATGAGCTAGATTTGGCAGATAAGGTTAAGGAGAATGCAAAATGTTTTCTACAGCACACACATATACGAACAAATCAACGGAACACCCATGGGATCACCAATCTCGGGACTCGTAGCAGAGGCAGTTATGCAAAGGTTAGAACAAACAGTCCTACCACAAATTCAACCCAAACTCTGGGTCAGATATGTCGATGACACGTTTGTAATCATTAAAAACACGGAAATAGAAAAAACACACCGGATCATCAACGCCACATTCACAGGAATCCGATTCACGAGAGAAGAAGAAAAGGATAGCCAACTCCCATTCCTAGACGTGATGGTACAGAGAACACCGAACGGAGAATTCACTACAAGGGTATACAGGAAAGCCACACACACAGACCAAGTCCTAAACTATGAAGGTAACCACCCCAACACACACAAACGAAGCTGCATCAGGACACTATTCAAAAGGGCCACAACACACTGCAGTACACCAGAACTGCAAAAAGAAGAAGAGGGACACCTATACAAGGTATTCGCCAAAAACGGATACCCGCGCAACATCATCAACAGATGCCTAAGAGAAAGACCACGGAACGCGGACATATCACAATCAAAAGGACTAGCCACACTACCATACATCAGGAGCATCTCGGAACTGATAGCCAGACTACTGCGACCCCTAGGACTCATAACGGCACACAAACCAACAGCCACGCTCAGACAACAACTCACCAGAACGAATGGACCCGATACCCAACATGAACAAAACTAATGTAGTGTACAAAATACCATGCAAGGACTGCACAAAACACTATATAGGACAAACAGGAAGACAGCTAACAATCCGCATACATGAACATAAACTAGCCACGAAACGACACGACCAGCTATCCTTAGTAGCCACACACGCAGACAACAAGCAACATGAATTCGACTGGGACAATACTACTATCATAGGGCAAGCCAGACAGAGAACAGCCAGGGAATTCCTAGAGGCATGGCATTCATCCACAAACTCAATCAACAAACACATCGACCTGGACCCAATGTACCAACCACTACAGCGGACAGCTGAAACTGACAACCGGAAGCGGCAGGGACAGACCATTATAAACACCGGAGGAAACATCAAAGAAGCGCTTCGCAGGAGGCTCCCAAGCACTGATGATGTCGCCTAGCCAGGGGACGAAACGTTTGCAACAAAAACTTCCAGCTCGGCGAACAGAACCACAGCAACGAGCACCCGAGCTACAAATCTTCGCACAAACTTTGAACACACATATAAAAAAAGCAACGGAGAGACAGCAGGGCTCCTCAAAGATCAGGGAGGGCATCCATGTGTGAAACCACAGGAGCTGGGCGAGACCCTAAATGAGCACTTCATGTCAGAACATACTGTGGACAAAGACTAGGAAACAAAGGGAAAGTAACAGTGATGGCTTGTAAAGAGTCTCCATTACAGGAGAGGTGGTGCTGGAGGTCTTAGAACACAAAGGTAGAGAAAGCCCTAGGTCCTGAACAAGTGTGTCCCGGAACATTGTGGCAAAGTAGTGGCAGGGACGCGAGCAGAGATCTTTGTATCATTGTCCTTCGTATTTCCACTGGGCGTAGGTGACTGAGGGGTGACCTTATAAAGGTTTATAAAACCATGTGGGGTACACATAAGATGATTTACCCACGTACTTACCCTAGGGCAGTGGAGTCCATAATTGATTGGAAGGAGAAGGTGTCACCAATTCTGGAAAGTGTGAAAATCGATAAGTCCCCTGGGCCGGATGGGATTTGTCCTCGGATTCTCTGGGAAGCCAGGAAGGAGATTGCCAAACTTTTGGCTTTGATCATTATGCCGTCATTGTCTACAGAGATGGTGCCGGAAGGCTGGAGGAGTGCAAACCTTGTCCCCTTATCCAAGAAGGTAATTATAGAGCTGTAAGCGTTACTTTGATTCTGGGTGAAGTGTCGGAAAGGCTTGTAATGGATAGGATTTATAATCATCTGGAGATGAATAACTTAATTAGGGATAGTCAACACAGTTTTGTGAAGGGCAGGCCGTGCCTCACAAACCTTATTGAGTTCTTTAAGAAGGTGGATGAGGGTAAAGCAGTTGACGTGATGTATATGGAAAAGAGTAAGGCCTGAATAAGGTTCCCATGGTCGGCTATTGCATACAATACGGAGGCATGTGATTGAGGGTGATTGTGCAGTTTGGATCAGAAATTAGTTCGCTGAAAGAAGACAGAGTAGTGTTTCATGGGAAATATTCATCCTGGAGTTCAGTTGCTAAATGGTTACGACAGAATCTGTTTTCGGTCTAATGTTGCTTGTAATTTTATATAAATGACCTGGATGAGGGCATTGGATGATGCTTTAGTAAATGTGCAGAAGACACTGAGGTTGGTAAAGTTGTAGATAGTGATGAAGGATGCTGTCGGTTGCAGAGAGTCAGAGATAAGCTTCAGAGCTAGACGGAAAGTTCGCAAATGGAGTTTAATGTGGAAAAGTGTGACGTCATTCATTTTGGAACGAGTAACAGGAACACAGAGTATTATGCTTGTGGTAAGATTCTTGGTAGTGTAGATGAACAGAGAGATCTCTGTGTCCATGTACATAGATCGTTTGAAACTTGCCACTCAGGCTGATAGGCTTGTTAAGAAGGCATTCAGTGTGTGAGCTTTTATTGGTAGAGGGATTGAGTTTCGGAACCAGGAGATCGTACTGCAGCTGGACAAAACTCTGGTGCAGCCACATTGGCAGTGTTGTGAACAGTTTAGGTCACCACATTACGAAGGACCTGTGAGCTTTGCAAAGGGTTCAGAGAAGATATATTAGGAAGTCATCTGGTACGGAGGGAGTGCCTTATGATGAAGGCTGAAGAACTTGAAGCTGTTTTCGTACAAGAGAAGACGTTTTCATGCCTACTATCTGAGACAAATAGGATAATCCGAGAGTTAGATGGGTTGGACAATGAGAACTTTTCCCTCGGATGGCGATGCCTAACATGAGGGAAGTGAGCTTTAAATTGATGGGTGATAGGACAGATGCCAGAGGTAGTTTCTTAACTCAGAGTTGTTGGGGCGTGAAATGCATTGTCTGCAACAGCAATGGACTTGCCAACTTTAAGGGCACTTAAATGGTCATTGGACAGAATTGGAACAGTGTTGGTTAGATGGCCTTCAGATTTGTTCCACGGGTAGACGCATCATCTTGCGCCGAAGGGCCTTACTGCACTGTCATGTTCTGGAGCGCATAAATATGAGTTGAGAGAGGAAAGACATAAAAGAGATTGGAGGAGAATATATTTCACACAGAGGATGATGCAGGTATGGAATGAGCTTCCAGGAGAAATGGTTGAGAAAAGCACAATGACAACATGTAAAAGACTTTTGGGAAGATACATGGAGAGGAGAAGGTTTGAAGGGATATGAGTCAAATGCAGCGAAATGCGACTTGTTCAAGCACTTTGCTCAGCATGGACCAGGTGGATCGAAGGAACAGTTTTCGTGCTGCATGACTGTCTCCATTTATTGGAGGAGGAGACTACTGAGATGAGGCATGCTGTGGACATTGAACCAAGCTACGGACATAGGGATGGGATTCTGGAATGTAGTAAATTTCAAATATGTGGAGGGACTATAAGGAAGGGAGGAGGTTACAGAGATAAGACGTTTATAGCAATTAAAACATATTGACGAAACTGGTCCACAAGACATGCCATAGATACAGTGTTGCAGCGTAGTAAGCCTTAGTAATGGGTAGTAAGTTTCTACACTGCAACCTCCCCCCCCCCCCCCCCCCCCCACGAACTGTATCTATATCATGTCCTGTTAGCCGGTGTTTGGAGCCGTCTCATTGCTGTCTGCTCTGTGCGCTGCAGTAATTATTGAAGGCTCACTGCAGCATCTATTGAAGGCTCCAGATCTCCAAACCCTTTGTCTCTCTGGCTAACCAACCATCTTCAGGATGGTGATGAACGATACATCTCGCAGCAGGGAAACCTACTGAGTCAGGACCTTCCTGACTACCTACAGGAGACAGAGAAATAAACAGAATGGGAAATTAGACAGATGCAGTGAGGGTTACACATGGAGAATGGTCCTGAGTACCACAGAGAACTGGAAAATCCCAGTCTCGATTCCTGGGTGGAGAATTCTGTTAGATCAGAATCTGGAGTGTGTGTGTGTGTGTGTGTGTGTGTGTGTGTGTGTGTGTGTGTGTGTGTGTGTGTGTGTGTGTGTGTGTGTGTGTGTGTGTGTGTGTGTGTGTGTGTGTGTGTGTGTGTGTGTGTGTGTGTGTGTGTGTGTGATGTGAGTGTGATGTGAGAGAGAGAGACAGGCAGGCAGGCAGAGAGAGAGAAAGAGAGAGAGAGACTGACAGAGGCAACAATTAGACCCACACAGTGAGGGATACCACATGGAGAGATACTGAGTGATATCACCAGAATGCTGGAAGATATCAGGGTCACACAATTATGTCGGAAGAATGTGTTTAACTTCATGAAGCACTGGTATAACTGGTCAGGGATCAGCAGCCCGTGATCAGGCGAAGTGATGGCCTAGTGGTATCATTGCTAGAGCCGGTATCCAAAACCTCAGCTAACATTCAGGCGAGGTCGGTTTGAATCCCACCATCAGAAATGGTGGAATTTGAAATCAATAATTTTAAAAATAGTAATTAACATTTCATAAATACGTTTGAAACCATTGTTGATGTTCAAAAAAACCAAAACAGTTGTCCTTTAGAGAAAAAAAATCTGCCCATCCTCACGTGGTCTCCAGGACATACCCACGGCAAAGTGTTTGCCTCTCAATTACCCTCTGAAATTGCTGAACAAGTTACTCAGCTCAAGGGCAGCTAGGGCTGGGCAAGAAAGGCTGGTCAGCGAGAGACACCCACATCTCATACCACGTTAAAACAAAATCCATTAGGATGGTCCAACTGGAACTAAGCTGGTACCAATTCCTGGCCAATCATGTCGGTAAGTTTATGGACAGTGCTATAAACTGACGGAGAGAATGCAGGGACAGGATTCATGTGAAATGACCTTTCCAAATCCAAAGAGAAAAAGTGAAGTATCAGAACAGCATGGGGATATGGCTGAAGACAATCAGAAAGGAACAGGAAGGGACAGAATTACATAAAACTGCACATCAATGAATAGGTTTGTGACAGGGAATTATGGGAAAGAGTAAATTGTACTGTTTTTTTTAGAATGGACAAAGTTGCTACCTTTCGTCATTTATGTATGTATAAAATCCCTTTAGATTCTCCTTAAGCGCATCTGCCAAAGCTATCTCCTGTCCACTTTTCGCTCTTAACTATACTCCTACTGGCTTTATACTTTAAAGATTCACTGGATCTCTCCTATATGTGCTTGACATATGCTTCCTTCTTTTTCTTAAACAAAACCTCAATTTCTCCAGTCGTCCAGCATTCCCTGGACCTTCAAGCCTTTCCTGAACCCTAACAGATATCCTGTATACTGTCTCTGAACTCTCATTATCTAATTTTTGATGGCTTCCCATTTTGCAATCATAAAGTTTCATTCTCTCAAAATTAAAACTCCACAAATCCTGCATCTCGTAAATTTGCCGCTGAAAAATAATTTAATAAAATCATTCCAATCAAAGGCTTTGTTGAGATGAGCTCTGGGCAGTCATGTAGTTCTGGAGATCACATGAGCAGCATCAGGTCAGTGTCAAGCACACAAACAGAAAGGGTAAATAGATTCACACCTGAACTCACAGCTCCCAGCCTAGGAATCTGAAGCTGTGTCCAGCCATTCTGAGAAACATCTCCAAAATAAGGTCATGAAGATTGGATAGTGGTCCAATAAAGAAATAGTGATTCAAACTGGAACATCCTTCAGGTTTCACAACCCATCCTGACTTGGTCCCATCCTACAGGTTCTATGAATCCCGCTACCTCTAACCTCCTGCGGGATTCCTGTCCCTTCCTATATTAGTACCACCCTCAAGATTCAGCAGCCGTTCCTATATCTGTAACATGGCCCGGTCTCTACAACTCTTCCGTCCTCTGCAATGTTCCCCAGAAGAGCACTGTAGGATGGTGAGGATTACATACACGGGGAGGGATAATGCAGATATGAGGAATATTGCAATGGCAAAAAGGAGGCTTCAGGAATTTAGAGTGTTGATGCTGATAAAGGAGTTTACAGAGCTAAGGTGGATTGTAGGGACGTGAAGAGACTTCACAGTTCAGGAGTGTTGTAGGCACTGGAGGAAGCAACCAACATTGGGAGCGTTTAAGATTGGACGGATTTCACAGAAAGCCTTTACAAGGTTAAAAGCAGGATTCTTGGTATGTGTGGAAGAACAGGAGGATCTTGGGGTTCAATCCATAGATCCCTCGAAGTTGCCAACCAAGTTGATAGGGGTGTGGAGAAGGTGTGTTGGCTTTCCTTAGCAGGGGAATTGAGTTTAAGAGCCACAAAGTTATGCTGCAGCTCCATAGACCCCTGGATAGACCACACTTGGAATATCATGTTCAGTTCTGGTTGTCTTATCATCAGGAAGGTATGGAAGCTTCAGAGAGGGTGCAGAGGAGATTTATCAACATGCTGCCTGGACTGGAGGAGAGGCTTTATGAAGAAAGGTTGAGGGAATTAGGACTTTTCTCATTGAATATGAGAAGTGACTTGATAGAGGCGTACGAGATGATGACTGTCTGAGATAGAGTGGATATCCAGAAAATTATCCCATTGTGAAAATGGCTATCACTTGGGGGCATAATTTAAAGGTGATTGGAAGAAAGTTCAGGGGAGTTGTTAGGGGTAGGTTCTTTACATAGAGAGTGGTGGGTGCATGGAATGCACCGCCAGTGATTGTAGTAGAGTCAGTTACATTAGGGATATTAAAGTAACTTTTCGATAGGCACATGGACGATAGTAAAATGTAGTGTCTGTAGATCACAGTTTGATGTCAGAGTAGGTAAAAATTCAGCACATCATTACGGACCGAAGGGCCTGTCATGTTTTGTGTTATACTTCGGAAGGGTTACAATGTCACACAGACGTTTCAGAAGCTTGAAAGGATGAGATCTGGAGGAAGAGACACAGATAGGAGGTGATGCTCAGAATGTCAGTGGCAGCAATCGTCTGATCAGGAGCAGACGACCCTGGTTCTGAGGGTTCTGGGGAATGGACATGGTTTCATCAGGAAGGAGATCCAGTGATCCACAGGAGGTTACAGAAATGTGGAGACTATACGTGTTAATGGAGATGGGGAGGTTGGGAGGGATGGAGCAGTTTACTGGGATTAGGATATTTGGAGGATGGAATGCTTTACATAGACAGAGAGTGCTTTAGGAGCATTTCACAGAGATAAGGAAGGTTGTACAAATTGAAAGAACAAACAGACGTATGCAGGCTAGTCAGACTGAAGATGTTTATAGATATAGGAAGGCTCAGGTTCTGGATTTTTTTTGGATTAGAGGGTGTGGAGTCTGACAGATTTTCTGAGAGATAAGGACAGCAATTTTGGTTGGAGACAGTTTCACAGAAAAAAAAAAGGAGCATGAGTGAGCTCCTGCAGTTTGGCCAAGGGAAGGGTTGTATGGGAGGGTGACATTTACACAGATTGGGATGTCAGAGCCGAAGAAGGTTATGGAGATAGGTAGGTCGATGGAGAGACTGGAGGAGATTACATTGACAGATTGTGTGCGAACGACAGGAGGATGTTACACAGACCGTGGATCTTGTAGGAACTGGATCTGGAGAGTCACAGGCATTGGAGTGAGTTCTAAAGATCGGGAGGGCGGCAGGAACATGAGAGGATTCTGGTGCCTCCAAATATTCATTGTGTCTTTTGGACTGGAAAAGATTATGTAGATACAGAAACCTTAAAGCCAATGTAAGCCATCTTCTTTTTTCCTGAGTAGAGCCTGAATATCCCTCATCAGCCAGGGATCCCTAAAGTTGCCAGTTTTCCTCTTCACGCTAATGGGGACATACTGACCCTGGATTCTTGAGATCATACTTTTCAAAGCTTCCCATTTACCAGTCGTTCCTTTTTATTCAAACAGTTTCACTCAATCTGTGGTAGTCATGATTTGGAGATGCTGGTGTTGGACTGGAATGAGCAAAGTTAAAAGTCACACAACACCACGTCCAGCAGGTTTATTTGGAAACACTAGTTTTCGGTGCGTTGCTTCTTCAGCGGTGGTTGTGGAACACAGTCATAAGGCACAGAATTTAAAGCAACAGGATTGTTGCTTTAGAATGTAATATTAAACAAATTTTGGTGAAGTCTTGCATCTTTTGGAATGATCAATGCCGCTTCCAAATCTAGGTGGACTATAAACTGGTGTTGTGTGATATTTAACTTCACCCAATCGGCCTCTGCTCGATCCTGCCTCATGGCCCCGAAACTAGCCCTGTTTCAGTTTAGCACCTTAATCTGTGGACTTGTTCGATGTTTTTCCATAACTATGTGAAATCTCAGAAAGTTGTGGTCACTGGACACAAAGTGGCACTGAGTGACACTTCAGTCAATTGCCTGACCTCGTTTTCTGAGGGGTGGGCCAGTGTTGCACCCGCCTGAGTTGAGTTAGACAGTCTACATCTTGATTTAGGAAATGTTCTTGGGCACATTTGACAAACTTCACTTCTCTCTCTGGGTGACCCCGTTAATCCAGGGGAAATCAAAATCTCCCAACGATACTACTCCATTATTCCTACTGTTATCACCAATCTCTCAACACATCTGCTCCTCTCGTACATGCTGGCTGCTTGAGGGTCATAACACAGTCCCAGCAGTTTGACCATCTCCTTTTTGTTGATAACTTCCAAACATATGGCTTTATTTGATAATCCAGAATGAGTATCCTCCCTAAGCACTGTTGTTATGTCCTCCCTTATCAAAAGGCCAGCTTCCTCTCCTCACTTACTTGTCCTTCTGACACGCCTGTAGCTTCTGTATTCTTTAACACTGAGCTGCCAGTCCTGCCCTTCTCTCAGCCGTGTTTCTGTTTTGGTTATAATATCCCAGTCCCCAGAACCATTCCATGCCTGGGCTCGTCTGCCCTAAAATCAGGTCTCGTGTGTTGAAACAAATGCCCGTTATACCAGAAATCGTTTCCCTCCCTTTACTGTACCTCTGGATATTCTGAATACGAAACTTGCTCTTGATGGCTAATGTTTTTTTCTCCTGGCTGGTCAATGGTCCCTCTCTTATTCAGAGTCCGAACCTCCTGCCAAACTAGTTTACACCCTTCCAGTGTAACACTCGCAACTCTCACCCGGTGATAATGAAGCCTCTATGGTTCAAGTTCAACCCATCCCCTTGTACAGGTCACCTCTACCCGAGAAGAGAACGGAAACCCCATTCCCATCCACCTGCTCCTCAGCCACACATCCATCTGGCCTAACTTTCTATGTTTATCCCCACTGGCACGTGACACTGGAAGTATTCCAGAGATCACTACCCTTAAGGTCCTGCTTTTTAAGTTCTTACTGAACACCCTGTGCTAACTTCGCAGGAACCCATCCTTTTGTTTACCTTGTCAATCATACCATTGCGCATAATGGCCTCTGTCTGTTCACCATCTCCGTTCCGAATATTCTGCAACTGTTCAGAGACCCCCTTGACCTTGGCACACGGGAGGCAACACACCATCCTGGGGTCTCTTGTGCAGCCAAACAGTCTCCTGTCTGTCCCCCTCACAACTGTGTCTCCTATCAGTATGCGGATCATTGGACAGGATATGACAAACATGAGCTGGGAAGAACCATCTGCGTTTGGGTCTATATTTGCAAAATGGGAACATTTTAAAGTCATAGAGCGAAAATTCAGGGCCGGTGTGATCATGAGGATGGAATGACAAAGGCAGCAAATCTAGCAAATACTGATCAAGTGGTATCGTGAGTTTGATAAAGAAAATACAGTGCAATAAAACCAGGTGAAGCCCTTCACAAGCATGGAGATTGCAAGGGGGTCCTTAAAATGAGGTTCAAACAATAGTCACAAAATATCCGTGGCAGATAATGTTTAGGAAAAACCACGCGGTATTTTACCAGTACAGTTAGAGTATGAGGATTACTGGGGAAAGGGTGGAGCATGTTAGAAACCAAAGGGAAAATCTGCATGGAGCCAGAGGAAGTAGGTGAGGTCTTCAATGAATACTGAAGAAGGGCTTATGCCCGAAACGTCGAATCTCCTGTTCCCTAGATGCTGCCTGACCTGCTGCGCTGTTCTAGCAACACATTTTCAGCTTCAATGAATACTTCCCATCTGTATTGACACAGGGGAAAGAAATTGTTGCCGGGCATTTCAGTCGGGATGGTGAGGTTCTCAAACATGTTAAGATCAATAAAGAGAAGGTATTAAATGCTTTCGCTGGTGTAAAGCTGGGTAAATCCTCAGTGTCCAATGAAATATATCCCAGGCTGCTATGGGAGTCAAGGGAGGAGGTTGCTGGGGATCAGGCAGATATGTACAATATTCCGATGACCACAGGTGAAGTGCCGATTGACTGGAGGATACCAAATGTGGTTCCTTTGTTCAAGAAGGGCAGCTGGGATAGGCCAGGTAATTACATAGAACATAGAACATTACAACGCAGTACAGGCCCTTCGGCCCTCGATGTTCCACCGCACTGTCATACTAATCTGAAGCCCATCCCAACTATACTATTCCATGGACGTCCGTATGCCTGTCCAATTATAGAGCAGATAGTCTGACAGCACGGAGAGGGAAATTATTGGGAACAATTCTGAGGAACAAGATGTATCAACATTTGGAAAGGCCGGAATCGATTAGGGAAAGTCATCACGGATATGGTAGAGGAAGACACTGTCCGATGAATTCAGATGAGGTTTTTGAAATGGTGTCTAAAAATATTAATGAATGCAGTGCAGTTGATGTGGGTTGTATGGAGTTCATTAAAGCATTTGACAAGATCCCACATGGAAGGCCGGTCCAAAAGGGAAGAGCCCATGGGATCCGAGGCAAGTTGGCAAATTGGATCTACAATTGGAGATTTGTTTGTGATAAGAAGCCTTTCACCAGTGGGTGTACCATAGGGATCTGTGCAGGAACCATCGATGTTTATGATGGACATTAATAACTCGGATGTGAATTCAGAAGGTATCATTATGAGGTTTGCAGATAACATGAAAGGTGAGGGTGTTGTTCACAGTGAGGGAGATGGTCTCAGGCTGCAGTCTGAAGCTTGAGGCTGGGACAGAATTTCAAGACAGTCATTTCAATCGACAAGGCAGGCAAGAGCACAGCAGACAATGAGGGGAAACTGATGAACTGAGCTGCATTTATTTTGATGGAAATAACCTCTTAGGAAAAGCGCATGAACCCAGCGCATGGTTAGGAGAATGGGACTAGAACACCATAAGTATAACAGAAACACAGCTCAAGGAGGGACAGGACTGGCAGCTCAATATTCCAGGGGACAGATGCGACAGGAAAGATAAAAGGGGAGGCAAGTGATGTGGCAGAGTGGAGGTTTAGATTCGTGAAAACATAACTGCAGCACCTGGAGAAGATATTCCTGGTGATCGGCCAGTGAAGATATACGAGTGGAACTGAGAAATAAGAATTGGTCATCAGTTTGATATGACTGTACTACAGGCTCACAATAGTCAGCGGGAAATTGAGCAACAAATTTGTCGGTACATCTCAGATATTTGTAAGAATGATAGGGCTGTAACGTTCAGGGAGTTTAACTTTCTAAACGGAGACTGATACTTCCAAAATGACTTGAGCTTCTCTGGGAGGGATTAGTTCAGTATGTTCAAGAAAAATGGATCAGTCAATATGTAAATGACCGGACTGGAGAAAGAGGTAAAACATGACTTCGTTTTGGGAAGGAAGGTATGGAGCTGAATTTGTGTTGCTGGAACAGCGCAGCAGGTCAGGTAGCATCCAGGGAACAGGAGAATCGACGTTTCGGGCATAAGCCCTTCTTCCATAAAAAAAAGCAAGACAATTTATGGGATCTAATCAAGTTTGTCCCTGGATATTGGAGGAAGTTAGGGACGAAACCAAGGAGTCCCTCACAGAGATACTTCTATCACTGACAGCCACAGGAGATGAGCTGGGAGCCTGGAGGGTAGCTAATGTTGTGCCAGTATTTCAGAAAGGCTGCAACTGAGAGGCAGATACCTAAAGACCAATTTGCTCGATGTCAGTCGTGCGAATGTTGTTGGAAGCGTTTCTGCTGGACAGGGGTGACATGCATTTCAGAAAGTAAGGATTGGTTATGGACAACGTTGTGCATACGAAGTCATGTCTCACAAATGAATTAAATTTGCTGAAGTGGTGACCAAGAAGAAGACAGAATATAGGAGTCATTGTTAGTAGTATTGTGGATAATAACATTCGTGATATAGTGGTCAGGGAATACAGTTATCAAAGGGGCACTTGAGTAACAGGGACAGTGGGACAAGGAATTAAATATTAATTTAATTCAGGTGTTGGATTTAGTTAAGACAAACCAGGGAGGACTAACACAGATAATGGAAGGGTCCTGGGCAGTGTTGACAAACAGAGAGAGACCAAGGCGCTACAGTTACATTGCACCTTGGAAGTGGTAGCACAGTTAGACAGGATGGTGAATGCAGCATTAGACTCACTTGCCCTCATGGCTCACAGCATTGAGGACATGAGTTGGGACACCATGATACGGCTGTATCTGACATTGCTGGGTCCCCAGTTGGAGTACTGCGAAGAATACTGATCATCTTGATTTAGGAAGCATTTTCTGAAACTGTACAATGAGCAAAGATTGACGAAAACGTTACTGCTCCTGGAGGGTGTGACATACAAGGAGAGGCTAGATAAGCTGGAAAGCAAGATAGGGGAAAGAGATAGATCTCAGAAAAGGTTAAAGAGAATCCAAAGAAATCCTACAGCACACAAGTACAAAAAAGCAACATTATAATCAATAGGGCCCCTCATGTGTGGAACCACAGGAGATGGGTAAGATTCAAAATGAATTTTTCATGTCAACGCATATTGTGGATAAAGACTAGGAAACGTAGGGAAAGAAACAGTGATGTATTGAAAATAGTTCCCCATTACAGAACAGGTGGTGCTAGAGGTCTTAAAACACAAAGGTAGATCAAAACCCAAGTCCTGAACAAGTGTATCCCAGCACATTGTAGCAATATAGTGGCGGTTACCACGGCAGAGATATTTGTATCATTGTCCTTCATATTTACTTTGGGTGTAGGTGGCTGAGGTGTGACCTGATAAAGGTTTATAAAACCATGAGAGGTATACATAAGGTGAATTGCCAAGATCTTTACACCAGCGTAGGGGAGTCCATAACTAAAGGGCATAAATGTGAGGTGGGAAAGGAAAGAGTTTAAAGCGACCGGAGGAGAACACTTCTCACACAGAAGATGGTGTACATATTGAATGAACTGCCAGGGGAAATGGCAGAGAAAAGTACATTAAAATGGGTGAAAAACACTTGGGCACGTACATGGAGAAGAGAAGGTCTGAAGGGATATGGGTCAAATTCAGGCAAAAGCAACTCTTTCAGGGACACTGGTCAGCATGGATTAGTTCGATCAAACTAACGGTTGTGATTCAGTTCTGTTTGGATCTGTCTTTGGAGGAGGAGACTGCTGAAATAAGGCACGTTGTAGAGATAGAGTTCGGGATGTTAGTCTGGAATGCAGTAGATTTCAAACATATGGAAGGACTATAGACACTGGAGGAGTTCGCAGAGACATGATCTTTTATAGGAGTTACAAATTATCGATGAAATCGGACCACGAGACATGCCAGAGATACAGTTTTGGAGGGAGAACACAGAACAGAAAGATGCGAGGCAGCATTCCCACCCTCTCATTGCCTGAGGAGGCCTGCTTTCCCCTCTGTGCTGCTGATGCTCAGTAAGACAGCACAGGCCTGGATTGATAACTGCGACACTCCTGATGCTGTCTTAGTACAAGAAAACTTAGTGTAGGGGCGGTGATTGAGACTGGGGTGTGTCTGCACTGTTCTCCCCCTCCAGCACTATATCCATGTCATGCCTTGTTAGCTGATGTTTGGAGCCCACTCATTGCTCTCTGCTCTGTGCACTGCGAGTGATCTTACCTCACTGCAGGGTTTATTGAAGGCTCCAGATCTCCCTCCCCTTTGTCTCTCTGGCTGACCAACCATCTTCAATGAGATGATGGACGAGACACTCAGAAGCTGGGAAGTATACTGAGTCAGGAACTTCCTGAGTACCAAAAGGAGACAGAGAAATAGACACAATGAGAAATTTGACCGATGCAGAGAGAGCTACACATGTCGAATGGCCCTGAGTCCCACAGAAATCTGGAAAATCTCAGGCGCCATCCCTGGCCTGTGCTGCCTCATCGCTCTGGAGTGAAGAATTCTGTTGGCTCAGGATCTAAAGTAACTGCAAGAACGAGAGGCGCTGACAGAGTTAGCAATTAGAGCTACACCGTGAGGGATACGACATGGAGAGAGTCTGTTTGAGACATCATCAGAGTGGTGGAAGATATCAGGCTCAAACAATTGTGTGGCAAGAAGGGGTTCTGCTTCATGATGCCCTGGTATCCTTCCTCAGGGATGTGTAACCTATGAGCATGCGAAGCGATGGCCGAGTGGTATTATTGCTAGAGCATGTATTCAAGACCTCAGCTAATGTTCAGGGGAGGCTGGCTTGAATCCCACCACCTGAAATGATAGAATTTGAAATCAATAATTTTAAACATAATAATTAATAATCCAGAAATACGGACGTAACCATTGCTGATGTACAAAACATCCAAACACCTGTCCTTTCTAGAAGGACATCGTCCATTCTCACGTGGTCTGCACGACATAAACACCTCTCAATGACCCTCTGAAATGGATGAGCAAGTTACTCAGTTCTTGGGCATCTAGGGCTGGGCAAGAAAGGCTGGTCAGCCATAGACACCTACATCCCCCGAGTGAATAAACACAATCCCATTGCACTGGGTCCCACTGGAACCCTGATGGGACCAGTGTCCCTGCCAATCATGTCGGTCGGCTAATGGACAGGGCTTTACACTGAGAGAGAGGATGCAGAGACAGGGTTCAGGTGAAAGTAGCTTCCAAATCCAAAAAGAAAAGGTGAAGCATCGGAAGAGCATGGAAATGTGACTGAAGACAAGCAGAAAAGAACAGGATTGGACAGGGTTTAAATAAAACTGTATGTTAGTGAAGAGGTTTGTGACAGGAGATTGTGAGAAAGAATATATCATGTCTTTTTTTGGAATGGACAAAGTCTCTGCAATAAGGTAGATCGATTTGTGACAGAGAAGAACGATTTAGGCACCAGGATGAGGTGGTTACAGGGCGAACAAAAGGTGAACATAAATATTCAATTAATCACAACCTTGCGGAAACTCTGGCAAAACGGACAACTCTAACAATAATGGATTACAACGGTATTACAGAGGAAGTATTTGGCCTGATATCATGAGGTAGAGTCAGTCTGAATGTAAATTACGGCTTCTACTTGCCAAGGACACAAGCAGCAGAACACTTTGAGGCCACCTAACAACATTCCATTGCTCATGACTGCATTAAGCAGGAATTCATTGGAATTTTTAACAAATGCATTGTGATAATTTTGGGATATTTCAATATTCGCATAATCTGGGACAGTCACGCTGACAAGAGTGATGCTGGAAGAGGATTCGGAGAATTGTTTTGTGTTTCATTGAATGACACATTGTGCAACTGGCTAGGGATGTAACTATCTCAGATTGACCATTGTGCGATGAAACTTAGTGAATGAGTAATATCACCTGCAGATTTCCTCTGGGAAATTGTGATAAGGTGCAGTTTAAAGGAATATAAAGTTTTCAAGTGAATCACAGAAAGGACAAGGTACTACTGGAAACAAAAGTCGCCGATTACATGAGTTTGAGAGAACTGACCAAGGTAAACTGGCGAAACAGACTGAAACATATGTCTATGAACGAACAGTGGAAAACATTTGAAGGAACAGTGTAAAATACTCGACAAAAGGACATTCCACTGGAACAGACAAAAACTCAGCACGAAATCCCCATCGGTCCCTCACTCAGGAGAAAAAGGATCAAATTAGATTAGCAGGCTTGGAAGATCACCAAAAGTTCTTAACATCCTGAGTGAGAGTGCTATAGCAGTAAGTTTTAAAGAGATTGCAAAGGAACTGCTAGCAGGAGGTGGTCAGTGGGAAGGGGAATCACTGTCGGGGTTTAATGACATGATAGGAACTGGGAGAGGTGAAAGTGCTGGAGGTGGTGAGAGTATTACAGAGAGTGGCCAGGGCCTGAACGATGTTACAAAACCATGACAAATTGCTGCAGCTGGAGGTGCCTGCAGAGGTAGGGAGGGACATATGTATTTTTATTTATTCATTCATGGGATGTGGGTATCACTACCTCGACCTGAAATCTTTGCCCCAACTGATAATAGCCCAAGGGTAGCTCAGAGTTAACCATATTGCTGTGGGTCTGGAGTCACATATAGGCTAGACCAGGTTAGAATGTCAGATGCCCTTTCCTAAAGGAGGTAAGTGAACCCAATGAGTTCATCCGACTGATCAACAATGCTTTTATGGTGGCCACACCAACGTCTTTGGTCAAAACAATGACTGCAGATGCTGGAAACCAGAGTCCACGTTATAGTGGTGCTGGAAATGCACAGCAGTTCAGGTAGCATCCGAGGAGCAGTAAAATCGACTTTTCGGGCAAATGCCTTTCATCAGGAATACAGGCAGAGAGCCTGAAGAGTGGAGAGATAAGTGAGAGGAGGGTGGAGGGGGGAGAAGGTAGGTGAGTGGGAGAAGGGATGAAGGATATTACTCAGTGGGCGGGGAGGGTGGAGTGGATAGGTGGAAAAGAAGATAGGCAGGTAGGACAAGTCATAGGGACAGTGCTGAGTTGCAAGTTTGGAACTAGGGTGAGGTGGGGGAAGGGGAAATGAGGAAACTGTTGAAGTCCACATTGATGCCCTGGGGTTGACGTGTTCCAAGGCGGAAGATGAGGCGTTCTTCCTCCAGGCCTCTGGTGGTGAGGGAGCGGCGGTGAAGAGGCCCAGGACCTCCATGTCCTTGGCAGAGTGGGAGGGGGAGTTGAAATGTTTGGCCACAGGGCGGTGTGGTTGACTGGTGCGGGTGTCCCAGAGATGTTCCCTAAAGCGCTCTGCTAGGAGGTGTCCAGTCTCACCAATGTAGGGGAGACCACATCGGGCGCAATGGATCCACAACATGACATCTCAACTCCCTAATCTCAATGCTCTGCCCAATGAAGGTAACCATCCCAAATGCCTGCTTCACCAGCCTGTCTACATGTGTCACCACTTTCAAGAACACTATGTACTTGCGTCCCTGTGTCACTGATTGACCACACGATCCAGGGCCCGAACATTAACTGTGCAAGTCCCGCCCTGGTCTAATTCAACAAAATGGAGTACTTCACCTTTATCTAATTAAACTCAATCTGCTATTCTTCAGCCCACTATCCCAGCAGTACTGTTCCTCCTGTTGTATCACACATAACCTCCTTCACTGCGCACTTTACAGCCAATTTCAGTGTCACCCAAAAACGTACTTCCCAGGAAACCAATATTCACATTCAAACCATTTACCCAAATGACAAACAACAGTGGACCCACTACACCGCTGGTTCCATGCCTCCAGTCAGAAAAACAACATGTTTCTCATCACCCTCTGACTCCTACCATCAAGCCAATTTCGTATCCAGTTGACTCGCTCCTCCTGAATGCCATATCCTTTTGCATTGATTTGAGCTTATTATTCAGTTTGCCACAAGGAAGAGAGAACACAGATCAATATATCACAAGACCCTTTGGCCATGATGTCATGCCAATCATTTATCCGACTGTAAGATCAAACTCACTATGTACCCTTCATTTTACGATCAAACATTTGCCTATCCAAAAGTCTCCTAAATGTACCTAATGTATCCAATTTTACTACCACAGCTGGTAGTGCATTTCAACCACCCACCACTCTGTGTAAAAAACCTACCTCTGACCTGTCCCCTTAACCACCCTCTTTAAAATTATTCCCCCTCATAATAGCCATTCATGCCTCGCAAAGATGAAGTCACGCACTATTCACTGTCTATGCCTGACACCATCTTGCTCACCTCGACCAAGTTGCCCCTCATCCCTCTTCAACCAATGAGAAAAGTCTTATCTCCCTGAACCTTTCCTCATAAAACATGCTCTCCAGTCCAGGCAGCATCCTGGTAAGTCTCCTCTTTACCATCTCTAAAGCTTCCACATCCTTCCTGTAATGAGGGAACCTGAATTGTACACAATATCCAGGTGGGGTCTAACTAGGGCTCGATAGAGCTACAGCATAACATCACGGTTTTAAAACTCAATCCTTCAGCTGATAAAAGTCAGCGCAACATATCCCTTCTTAACAACCCTATCAGATTGGGTGGCAACTTTGAGGGATCTATGGACATGGAACCCAAGATCCCTCTGTCGGTCCACATTGCCAACGTTCCCGCCTTTAAACTTGTAATCTAAAATCAAGTTCGACCTTCAAAAATGAATCACTTCACATTTTTCCAGACTGAACCCCATATGCCACTGCTTAGCCCAGCTCTGCATCCTGTCAATGTCCCGTTGCAACTTCCAACAGCCATCCACACTATCCACTACTCCACAAACCTTCGTGACATTGGCAAACTTACTAACCCACTCTTCCACACCCTCAGCGAAGTCATTTATAAAAATCACAAACAGCAGATTTCCAGGAACCAATACCTGCAGAACACCACTGGGCACCGAGCTACAGGATGAATGCTTTCCTTCTTTCATCACTCTCTGTCTTCTGTAAGCCAGGAATTCTGTAACCAGACAGACAGGTTTCCCTGTACCCCATGCCTCTGTAATTTCTGAATGAGCCATAAACGTGTTTTGTCACATTCTCGAAGTATTGAATAAGATTTGTGAGGCATGACCTGCCCCTTATAACACCATGCTGACTATCTCTTATCAAACTATGAATCATAAATCCTGTCTCTTCGAATCCTCGTCAATAATCTGCACACCACAGACATAAAACTGACAGGTCTGTAATTCCCAAGATTATCCCTATTACCTTTCCTGAATAAGCGAATAAAATTTGCCACTCTCCAATCATCTGGCCCGACTCCAGTGGACAGTTAGAGTGCAAAGATCATCGCCAAAGGCGCAACAACCTCTTCCATCGCTTCCTGTAGTAACTTTGGACATATCACTTCGTTTGGGGCAGATTTATCTATTCTTATGTTTTACAAAATTCTCAGAACATCCTCCTTCTTAACATCAACTTGTAAACATGTATCAGTCCTTTTCATTCTGTCCTCACAAATGACAAAGTCAAGTTCAGTAGTAAATACTGAGGCATAGTATTTATTAAGGATCTCCCCTACTTCCTCCAACTCCACTATTCCCTAATCAGCCTTACCCACACTCTGGCCAACCTCTTGTTCCACATGTAAGTGGAGAATGCCTTACGGTTTTCCTTAATCCTTCACAACAAAGCTTTTTCATGTCCCCTTCGACCTGCCCTAAGTACATTCTTCAGTTCCTTCTTGGTAGCTTCAGAGAATCCCTACACTGTGTAAACAGCTGATTTGGGCGAACAGCTCCATATCAACATTCTAAAGAGTATCCCACCCAGACTCATTTCCCACACCATATTACTCTACATTTTCCCGACTAAAATGCCTACACATCCTTGAACACACTGGGCATTTTAGCATGGCTGAGTCAACTAACCTGCACATCTTTGGGCTGTCGGTGGAAAGTAGAGCACTGGGAGGAAACACACGCAGACGATGGGAGAACATGCAAACTCCACATGCAGTTGCCGGGGGCTGGAACTAAAATCAGGTTCCTGGTGCTATGAGGCAGCAGTTTTAACCACGGATACACCGTGCTGCCCCATGTAATCCTCTAGAGGTCTATTTGATTATTGCTTCCTCAACCGTAAGTCAGCTTCCTTCTTCCTCTTGACAAGACGTTCTACATCCATTAGAACCTTGTCAACTGCTTTGCTGAATTCCATGTGGACAGCATTGACTGCTCTGCCTTCATCTATCTCTTGGAAATCTCCTCATTCCTGATGAAGGGATCCGGCCTGAAATGTCGATTTTCCTGCTCCTCGGATGCTGCCTGATCTACTGTACTTTTCGAGCAACACCCTGTCAAGTCTGATCTCCAACATCTGCAGACCTCACTCTCTCCACTTCCTTGAAGAGTCAATCCTGTTTGAGAAACACTGTTGTCCACTCACAAAGCCATGCTGACTATCTCTAATCAGCCCTTGCCCTTCCGAATATACTTAGCTCCTTTCTCTCAGAAGCTCCTCCAACAAATTACCCATCACTGGGCTGTAATTTCCTGGCTTTTCCCTGCATCCTGAAGTGATGGAACAGCATTCGCCGCCCTCAGTCTTCCGACACCTCACCGTGTCTGTTGATAATGTAAATACCTCTGTTAGGGACACTGCAATGTCTTTCCTAGTTTCCCACAATGATCTAGGATCGATCTAATGAGCTACTGAGGATTAACCGACCTTTATTTGTTTTAAGACTCCAGCACTTCCTCTTTTCTGTTGAGCATTCTTTCCAAGACATCACTATTTATTTGTCCAAGTTCCTGAGCTTCCGTGTCTTTCTCCACAGTAAATTCTGGCAACACTATTTTGTCAATATCTCACCCATCTCCTCTGGTTCCACACATAGGTGACTGCATTGATCTGTAAAGGGCCCCTATTCTCTACCAGGTTACTCATTAGCTCTTCTTGAAACTTGTGCAAAGATTCTGAAAATTCAAATTATCCATATTCTCCGTACCACCACCTCACATCTCCTATACCCTTATCTACTCTGTCAATTATATTCACACCAACAATTAAAATCCAACAGGCTCAATAACAAATTTTCTGTATAAAATGTGTTTCTAAGGGTCCAGTTATTATTTATTGACATATCCCTTCTAACACATTTCAGTCCTGAACTACTATCAGGCTAACAGTATTCCGTTTCGGACTGACAGCAGAAAGGGGGTTGTAGGAGTTCTTGCTTAACAACCTGAAAAAGGTAGCTCACAGGGTCATCAGGTAATAGAGAAGGCAAATCAAATAATGGCATTTATTACAAAGGGAATGACGTCTAAAAAGAGGGAGATCTAGAGTAAGGTACAATCAGACCACACCTCGAATATTATGAGCAGTATGAGGGCCCTAAGGAACAACATTGTCACATTGGAGGCAGGCCAGAGAAGGGTCACTGGGCTGATCCTGAGAATGGAGGGATTTTCGAATTAGAAGAGATGGAGTCAATTGAGGTTGAACCCATTGACGTTCAGAAAACAAGAAAAAGAGGTTGAATGAAACATTCAAGATTCTGCGGAGCTTTGGCAGGTTAGATGCTGAGAAGTTAGGAAACAGAACAGTACAGCACAGTAATAGGCCATTCGGTCCACCATGGCTGTGCTACCCACGATGCTGTTCTTAACTAGTCCCACCTACCTGCACATGGTCCATATCCCTATATTCTCTGCCTGTTCATGTTTCTGTCGAAATGCCACTTCAATGCTTTGCTCGTATTTCTGCTTCTCTGACCTCCCTCAGTAACTTCCACTCTCTACGTTAAAAACAAATGCCTCACACATCTCATTTAAACTTCCTCTTTCTCATCTTAAATCTATGTGCTCTACTGTTTGAAACTTACACGTTGGAAAAGAGATTCCGACTATCCACATGATCTGACCCGTCCTAATTATATTTTCCTGTACCTGGTCACCTGTCAGCTTCTGATACTCTCACAAAACAATCCAACTTTGTTTAAATTTCTCATATACCTAGCACTCCCTTCAAAAACCTAACACCAGCAACGTGCTGATAAACCCCCTTTGTACCCTCCCCAAAGTCTCCCCATCCTTCCTATTGTGTGGAGATAAGAACTGCACACAGTACTCCAAATGTGGCCAAACAATCATTTTATACAATTACAACATCAGATGCAAACCATTAGACACAACGTTGTGACCGATGAAGGCCAGTGATCCATTTGCTTTCTTTCCCATCTGAAACACTTGTGCTGCCATTTTCAGGGAGTTACTGACTTGCACCAAGATCCTTCTGTATATCAATGTCCCTCAGGATGCTAACTTTCTTCTTGAATTTGACATGACCTCAGACTTGTCCAGCTTAAACTCTATTTGTCATGTCTCTGCACATCTTTCCAACTGATCTGTAACCTCCTGCAACCGTGGATCTCCTTGCTCATTAATCCCAACTCCATCAATTTTCATGTCATCTGCAATAATTATCTCTGTCACTTAATTTTGTTTCAAGTGGTGTGAGAATCTGCAACCAGAGAGCATAAAATCTCAGCAAGGACTCATCCATTTATGATGGAGATGAGGAAGAATGTCTTAATTCAGAGGGTAGTGAGTTTGTGGGAATTCCTGACTGCAGGGAGTTGTCGAGGTTTGGTCATTAAGAATATTTACAACAGACTTGGCCAGCTTTTAATGATTCAGGGAAACAAGGGTATTGTGGAAAAGGCAGGTAAATAGAGTTAAGGATCATCAGATCAACCATGATCTGACTGAAGGACAGAGCATCCTCATCGGGAAAAATGGCCTAATTCCGCTCCTCCATCTCATGGTCGGAACTCAAACTCAATTTGTCCTGCATAGCACTATGGGAATCGGCTCACAAAACAACTTTATAATAGAATTAGTCGATATTTATTATTACACAGCATTTGATCTACAAAAGACAATTTTGTTGATGGATCCTTGATGTGATGTTATAGAAAAAAACATCTCGTGTACAATCCAGGATTCCATCCATTACGGCCCTGATACTTATTAGTTATCCAGTCGGGATGGAGACTACAGTCACACACATTTACTCTATTGCCCTTGCTACATGTACATTCAGTATCCTGACTGTAACCATATAGACATTCCCATCACTGGTTGGTTCCTATAAAAGAATTCCTGCTAAGGGCTGCTGCTGCTTGCTTATTCTCAACTCCACTCAAATAAGACTCCAAATTTTGATCTTCACTTCCACATGAATGTCTCATTACTGCGTTCAACTCATCCTTTCTTCACAACTTGTTGGCCTTTTGCCTAGCCTGCCTCGATCCCACAAAAGCCTTCAGTATTCACTTCTCTGCGATGGCCATTCTGCAGCAACATCTCCGGAACGACAGTTCTATCATATCTGTTCACTGGCATTCCATCTCCTTTATAGCGAATGCAGGGAGTCATTCCTCAGTAGTGGGGGAGTTGAACAGGTGGATAGAGGTTACAGAGGCTCGAGGACGTTCGAGTTAAACAGAGTTACATTTGGTCAAGAATGTCAGTGGGACAAAGAAGTTTTGGGAGTGGAGGAATTTACAGAGCGAGAGGGAGCTGGGTTAGATTCTGAAGATAGGGATAGGGAAGGAGATAGGTTAGAGGCAGGAAGAATGATAAGCACAGACAGAGGGTCATAGAGGCATAGTCATAGAGTCATAGAGATGTTCAAAATGGAAACAAACCCGGTCAAACCAGCCATGATGAACAGATACCCAAAATCAATCTCGTCCGAACTGCCAGCACCTGACCCATATACTTCCAAACGCCTCCAATTCATAATACCATTCAAATGCCTCTTAAATGTTGCAATTGTACCACCCTCCCCCACTTCCGCTGGCAGCTCATTCCATACACGTAGAAATCAATGTCATCATTCACTGTCCATCGTTCCATTCACTGTCACCAACGTGAAAAAGTTGCCCCTTAGGACTCTTTTATATCTTTCCCCTTTCACCCTAAACCTATGCTCTCTAGTTCTGGACTCCCACACCCCAGGGAAAAGACGATGTCTATATACCCTGTCCATGCCCGTCATAATTTTGTAAATTTCTGTAAGGTCACCCCTCAGCCTCCGACGCTCCAACGAAAACAGCCTCATCCTGTTCAGCCTCTCCCTATATAGCTCAAATACCCCAACCCTGGAAACATCCTTTAAAATCTTTTCTGAACCTTTCAAGTTTCACATTTTTCTGTTAGGAAGGAGACCAGAATTGCATGCAATATTCCAACAGTGGCCTAACCAATGTCCTGTACAGCCGCAACATGTCCTCCCAACTCCTGTGCTCAATACTCTGACCACTAAACAAAAGCATACCAAACGCCTTCTTCACTATCCTATCTACCTGCGATACCAATTTCAAGGTGCAATGAACCTGTACCCCAAGGTCTCTTTGTTCAGCGACTCTCTCTAGGACCTTACCATTAAGTGTGTGAGTCCTGCAAACATTTCCTTTCCAAAATGCACCACCTCGCATTTATCTGAATTAAACTCCATTTGCAACTTCTCAGCCCATTGGCCCATCTGGTCAAGATCCTGTTGTAATCTGAGGTAACCTTCTTCACCGTCCACTACACCTCCAATTTTGGTATCATCTACAAACTAACTAACTGTACTGCTGATGCTTGCATTCAAATCATTTATGTAAATGACAAAATGTAGAGGACCCAGCACCGATCGTTGTAGCACTCCACTGGTCATAGGCAACCAGTCTGAAGAACAATTCTCCACCACCATCCTCTGCCTTCTACCTTTGAGCAAGCTCTGTATCCAGTGGCTAGTTATCCCTGTATTCCATGAGATCTAACGTTGCTAATCAGTCTCCCATGGGGAACCTTGTCGAACGCCTTACTGAAGTCCATAAAGATCACATCTACTGCTCTGCCCTCATCAATCCACTTTTTTACTTCTTCAAAAAACTCAATCAAATTTGAGACATGATTTCCCACGCACAAAGCCATGTTGACTATCCCGAATTAGTCCTTGCCTTTCCAAATACATGTACAACCTATTCCTCAGAATTCCCTCCAACAACTTGCCCACCACCCAAGTCAGTCTCACCGGTCTATAGTTTTCTGGGAGTTTCAGGGTGTTTCATGGAGCAAAGTATTGTATATACTAACAGAGATATGGAAGATTGTATTAACTGAAGACGTTGCGGACATCTAGGCTCTGGAGGCGACGTAGATAGGAAAAAAATGGACAATGCCAGATTGCTGAGTTGGAGATAGCTACACAGATGGGAACAGTTGCACAAACTGAAAGAGGTTCCGTTGTCGGGAGTGTTGGTGGCGGTGCGGGCGGAGTTGAGAGTGAAGTTTACATTGATTCAGTTTGAAGAATTGGAGAAGGATAAGTAGATTGCAATTTTTCACAGCTAAGGAAGGATAGTATGAGCTGGAGAAGTTTGCACAGATAGTGAAAGAAGAAGAGGTTAAAGACAAATACATTGACATGAAGGGTGGCGTTGGTAGGAGGATTTTACAGGGTCAAACAGCAATGTCAGGGTTTATAGGGATGAAGGAATTTAGTATTTACTGGAAAGAATATCGGGATTGGTGTGTTGGGAATTGAAGAACCTGACAGAGACAGAAAACATTGTGTGGATTAGAGGAGATTCCATACAGAGAGAGGATTATTGGGACTGGAGAATAATACACAGATCACTGATACAGCATGGGCAGGATTGATGCCTGGGATCTCTGTGCTGTCTCAGTGAGTACCAGTACAGCAGAGGTGAAAGCAGGACTCTCACAAGATGGTGGGAATGAACGCTAGAATGTAGCTTCCTTGCCAAGCTCTGTATCTATGTCCTGCCTTCCGGGTCTGAATGCAGAAGGCCACTAACTCCTTCCTGCGCTGTTTACTGTGAGTGATCTTACCAGCTGCAGGATTTACTGAAGGCTCCAGATCTCACTCTCCTTCTCTTTATGGCTGACCAATTGTTTTCAATGTGGTAATGAATGATAATTAGGAATTCGGCTAAGTCAGGAACATCCTGATTACCTATAGGAGACAGAGAAACAGATAGAATGGGAAATTAGACTGAGGCAGTGAGGATGACTTATGTCGAGTAGCACTGAGTCCAACAGAGACCTGGAAAATCCCAATTTCCTGGCCTGTGTTGCTGCGTCCCTCTGGAGTGGATAATTCTGTTGGCTCAGAATCTCAGACCAGCTGCAGAACTGAGAGGCGTTGACAGAGGCAGCAATTAGACCCACACAGTGAGGGATACCACCTGGAGAGATACTGAGTGATATCACCAGAGTGCAGCAGGTTTAGCAGGTTTTCAGAATCAAACAACGGCCTCAGAAGAAGTGGGTCTGATGCAGTGGGAACTTCTACCAGTTCTCAGGGCGAAGTCACCTATTTTACTGGGATGGTACAGTGCTCGAACCAGTGCCCTGGTCAATCATATGACCAGGATTATGCAGAATGCTTTAAACTGCCACACATGACGAGGTACCGGGCTCAGCTAAAAGGAAATCCCAATTCCATGGGGAAAGGTTAAAATATTGAAACATGGGGACGTGGCTGAGGACAAACAGAAAGAAACAGGAAGGAAGTGTGTTCAACTAAAATTGTACATCAACAAATATGTTTGTGACAGGAAATTGTGATAAAAATGTAAATTGCTGTTTCTAAATTTGGATGAAAGAAGTATTTGCAATAAGGGATATGCACGTGTGACTTGTGATTTCTATCTAATCACCATCAGGGAGACATGGTCACAGGCTGAACAAGAAGGTGGGGCATTAATATTCACAGCTACACAACATTGTGGAAAGTCAGGCAGAATGGGAAGAAGGATGGGGATCTCTCATCGTTAGGGATAACAATGGGATGATCAAGAAAATATGTGGCCTTAGATGATCAATCAGTCGTAGACCAAATTCTGGGTAATAAGGGTCAGAACACAGAAGTGCAAGAGCAGTATTAAGGCTCCTTTACAGCATTACATTGTGAGACACTGGATTAACAGGGAATTATTTGAATTTGTAACAAAGGCATTGGGATAACAGTGAGGGAATTCAACTTTCCTCTCTCATCATCGCATTGGTGATGGGTCACAGATGAGGCTGACTGACTCCCACGCTCAAGGGGAGTCTGTTGGTGGCTGTACAGACCGATGTGGCCTTCCACAGACTCTGTTACACGTGGGCCAGAAGGTGGCCGTGGGAAGGGAGTGGGTGCGGTTTTGGGCTGACAGCGCACTCCTTGTGCTGTTTTCTCCTGGGTTCCGCAAAGTAAATCCTAACACTTTTTTTTCAGATCTTCCCCACCAACTGTGATTCCACATAAACGGCCTCATTGATCTTTCAGAGGCTCTTTTCTCTCCCTCGCTATAATTTAGCCCCTGTTGAAACTTGTCAAAATGCCTCTGAAAGTTTAAATATCCCCCACCACCAACAGCCTCCCACACCCCTTTCTATTCTGCCACCTATGCTCATACCAAATTACAACAGATTTAAAAATATTCTGCTTCTACAAAACCATATTTCTCCCATTGTTTCTCTGGGGCCGGTTATCATTTATTGTCATATCCTTTATAATACAGTCCAGCATGTTCCCGACTTACTGTCAGGCTAACACTGTTTGGTTTCAGGCTGACTGCACAAAAGGTTTTGGACGGCATGTTCAACACAACAGCGTGGGTCCGTTCCTATGCTATATTGTTCCATGTTCTATGTAACTGTTTAAAAATTACGCATCAAGGAAGGATCTCGACCGAGAAAAGACTCGAACCTCTCAGGATGAAAGAAAGAGAAAGGTGTTGTGGGGGAGGTGGATTGGTAAGAACAGAGAAGGGAGGTGGGGTGGTAAGACCAGGGAAGGGAAAACAGTGTATAAGAGGGAGCATGAAGAATAAAAGCAAGCAGGAGCATAGGGAAGTCTGAGTGATGTTTGTGAGGGAGGCCACATAAACGAGTGGAATAAATTAACGCACATCGCTTAGGGACATGCAATGATGAAACCCTCATTTGAACATGACTGGAAGGAATAACAATAAACTATTAAATCGGAATAAAATCCACATTATTAAAGGTGGTACAGGTTGGACAATGGAAAAGGGATTGTCATGGAGGACAGGGATGAAACAGAGCAATGGATGGACATGGATTCAGATCCACAGTAAAAGGATCACACCAGGGCCTCACCAATGAACCACAGCAAAGCAAGTTCAGTATTGAATTATAGATGAATGCTCAATAATATTCACTTCTGAACCAGTTTCATTGTCCTTCAATGTAAACTCTGCGGCTGGACCTTTTAGCTGAGAAGATAGCGCAGAACTGGAATCAGAGAAACACTTCAGTTTTCATTACTTCCAATTCTCTGCAAAATGAGATGACAAAAGACACATGTTGAGACACATTCAGAATTAGCAAATATATGTTTTGGCTTGAGTGGTAAACATCCACCTGTTAAAGGAGTTTCCAAAATCCACAGCCATCAGCTCAGGACGTGAATTTACAAAATGATTTGAGAGATCTCGTACTTTATTGACAAGGTGATGTTGGAGAGACGATTTGAGATATTTGACAGATGCATCCCATTTTAAGATTTTTTCTAACCGCCAATTTTGTCCTTCCAAAGATTATTTGGAAAACAAAAGGTTGGAATACGGAGAAAAAAAAATGTTAGTCAGGAACAGAATCAATCTTCTGTAATCACTGAATTCAAAGGCGGTTGTAACTACCCAGCATGCCCCGTGGTTTTGAAACCCGTCTATACTCACGACAGGCGAGGGCAGGACATTGTCAGTGCCGACTTTATCATCGTTGGAAATGGGGAGAGACGCGCTTTTCCACACGGTAAGGCTGGATAGCGTTTATAAACCCTTTCAGCGAGAAGCGAAAACCTTGAAAAATAACTTGCGGTTAAATGCATCGCAGTGCCAAGGTGAACAGCCGCCATCTTGGCCGGGAATCTGGACGCATGCACAGACTGTCCGGAACGTCACAGTGCCGGGCGGGGCCTGAGGGTGTCTCATGCAGATGCTGAAAAGCAGAGAGTAAATCAGACAGTGCTGGAGGAGGTCATCAGGTCTGGCAGGAAATATGGAAGCAGATACAGAGTGAACCAGTACAGTCCTGTGTGCATCTTATTCAGAACACATTACCCGGGTGCTGCAGTGCCCTCGGCGATAGCTATATAACAGCTTCATCCTCAGGTGATCTTTGAAACAAACAGCAGTCGACCTGAATCTCTGGATTTTTCTGCAGGTGACATTTTTAACCAACCTGTTCAGTCGTGTCATGTCCTACTTGTGAAGCAGGTGGGGGCTTGAGAATCCAGGCCTTCTTAGTTAGAGGGGAGTTCCTCAGGATCGAGTCTTTGGCTCAACCATCTTCAGCTGTATTGCCAATCACTTTCCCTTCAGAAGTAGGGATGTTGGTTGCCGATTGGATAATATTCAGCATCATTTTGAACTGCTCAGATACTAATGTGGCACATATCCATATGTTCAGGTTATAAGTTTGCTTTCTGAGCTGGTAGGCTTGTTCCCATTGAGGACAATCTTACAACCTGAACCTCAACCTAACCTAAAAATGTTCTCAAAAATCGCATACCCACACGTAGCAAGACCTAGCCAGCATCTAAAATCTGAAAAGTGGAAAGTAACAGCTGTATCACATCCGTGCCTGGCAAAAACCATCTTCAACCAGAGAAAATCTGAGTATCCCTTGTTGACATGCAACAGCAATATCATTGTTGAATCCTCCATGTGCAGCATTCCCGGGTGTAATATTGATGAGAAACTGAACAGGACTGACCGTACAACTGTTGATGCAGGATCAGGGCAGAGGGAAAAAGTCTTGCAGCGCTCAACTCACCTCCTGACTCCCCACCTTACAAGATGTAAGTCAGGTGTGATACGGAATCCTCTCCACTCGCCTGGTTGAATGCTGCTCCAAGAACACAAGAAGCGGCACGGTGGCACAGTGGTTAGCACTGCTGCCTCACAGCGCCAGAGACCCACATTCTATTCCCGCCTCAGGTGACTCTCTATGTGGAGTTTGCACATTCTCCCCGTGTCTATGTGGGTTTCCTCCGGGTGCTCCAGTTTCCTCCCACAATCTAAAAATGTGCAGGATAGGTGAATTGGCCAAGCTAAGTTGCCCATAGTGTTAGGGGTAGGGGAATAGGTCTGAGTGGGTTGTGATCCGGCGGGTCGGTGTGGATTTGTTTGGCTGAAGGGCATGTTTCCACACTGTAAGTAATCTACGCTTGTCATCATCTGGGACAAAACAGCACGTTTGATTATCAACAATCTTCACCATTGCCTTTCATCACTTTTGATGTCCCGGAGCAGCAAAGGCGATCATCTCTTGTGTGACATCGCTCTGTGTAGGGGAATGTGCTATCCAGCAGTTGGCGAGGTACATTCTACAATAGGTTTGCACCTTAGGACACACAATGTCTCAGGTTTCTTTTTGCATTTGATGGCGCTTTTTGCATCTTTCGAGATGATTGGACCATTTATTTGGGAGGAGGTGTGGAATAGAGAAAGGATGTCTTTCTGAAATTGGATTTGTTTGATCTGAGATTTTACACTGTATGGACGGCGATAATATTTGAAAATCATTAACAGAGAAATAGTTTGAAAGAACTGACGATCAGGGAGACAAATCAAACATGATATAAAGATCCAACAGAGTCACTAAATTCATTTGGACATAAAGCAAACATGTTTATCTGGTATGTCAGTGAGCAAAGGTTTCAAACAACATTGTGTGTGGTCAAACACCAACACAGACAGACAGACCGACACACACACACACAAGAGTGTGAGTGTTCCAGGGAACTGACTGCAGAAATTATTTAACATTATTCAGTTAACAATCTAAAAACATTCACAGATAGAAAAGCCATAAACATGTTGTGTTTATGGGAAAGGTTTGACCAGATCATCCAACTTGGAGATATGTGAGGAGATGAGCACCATGGTAATATCTGGATTGTGAGAAGAATTTCAAATTCCCAGACCAACTGGAAACTCATTGACACAGACATTCTGTGGAGGAGATTTATTTTGTCATCCAGCTTCATGTCTCACCAGTGGCTTTACATTGACAAGTTACCTTTCCCCTGACTGTGGGGGAAAAAAAAAACTTTAAGATCTGCAAAGGTCTTAAATTCAATGGTCTTTATTTAACATCACCCTGTTCATATGGGGGAGAAGTCATTCACCTGTTCCATGTGTGGGAAGGTATGCACTTGAGGAACCAGCAATGCCTTGCTCTTTCTTCCTTTATAAGAGACTCAAGCATTTCCCCCACTACAGATATTACGCTAATTGATCTATACTTCCCCATCTTTTATCTACTTTCCTTTTTAAACAGCGGCGCCACTGTATTCCAATCTGCTGGAACTGCCCCAGAGTCCAGCAAATTTGGAAAATTACTGAGAGTGCCCCTGTTCTATCCCCCGCTGTCTCTTTTAACATCCTGGGATGCATTTCACCAGGACAGGAGACTTGTCTATACTTAGCTCCATGAGCTTGCCCAACACTAGCATTCCGTAATAATGTTTGTTTCCAGATCCTCAACGACTCCATCCCTTTGTCAATCACTGGCATATTATTAGTGCCTTCCACTGTGAAGACCGATGCAAAATACCTATTCAGTGCCTCCGCCATTTCATCACATCCCATAATTAAATGGCCCTTCTCATCCTCTGAAGGACCAACATTTACCTTAGCCACTCTTTTTCATTTAAACTTTTCATAGTAACTTCTGCGATCTGTCGTTAAATTCTGCGATGCATCTTTTCTCTCCTATTCTTTCTTACGGATCTTTATCGCTCTTCTTGTGGCTTTCTTTTGACCTTTAAAGCTTTCCCAATCTTCCAGTTTCATGCTACTTTTGACCACTTTGTCTCATCTTTCAATGTGATCGCCTCCCATATTTCCTGAGACTTCCAGGCAGATGACCCCTGTTCTGATAGTCTTTCCTTTAAACTAGAATATACTTTTGCTGAGCACATTGAAACATTTCTTTGGAAGTCCTCCACTGCTCATCAGCTGTACCACCATTTTTTGTTTGTTTGTTTTCAGTCTCCTTTAGCCAGGTCCTCTTAATTGTGTTGTTGTCCCCGCTGTACATGCACAGAGCCCCGGTGTTGGATTTTAACTTCACACGCCCCATCTGTATTCGAAATCTAACCATACTGTGATCACTCCTTCCAAGAGGATGCCTAACGATGAGGTCATTCCTGCCTCATTATACACGGCCAGATCAAGGAAAGGTTTATCCACGTCGCTTCCATTACATACTGTTCAAGAAAACTATCACGGATACACTCAATGAACTCCTCCTCAAGGCTACCCTGACAGACCTGATTCTACCAAATAACATGTCGATCGAAATCCCCCATAAGAACTGGCCCATTTTGACAGCCAGTAGTTATTTCTTTGTTTATTCCCCGCCCCAGGGTAATGTTATTATTTGGTGCACAAGAGACTAGGCCGAGCAGTGACTTTTTTTCTTAGAAAGTCTAATTTCCACCCCAATGGATTCATACTTATTTTCCATTGTGCCCTTAACACTTTACAACACCGCCCTGATATCGTCCTTAAATATCAGAGTGCCACCACCTTCTTTACACTCCTGTCTGTCATTCCGAATAGTCTGATACCCTGATATCTTTCACTCCCAGTTGTGACCATCCTGGAACATGGCTCTGTAATGGCTCCTAAATCGTATTCATTTGTAATGATTTGTGCTGGTAATTCTCTAAACTTGTTGCATATGCTGCCAACTTTTAGGTAAAGTGTCTTTATGATAGCTTTGTTATCCTCATGATTTCAAATGTCTCTACTAATATCTCTTGAGTTGTCCTTCCTTTTTGCTACTTGTTTCTCCTCACCTGTCTATTTATATCCTCCCTCCTCAGTATCAAAGAGCCCAAACGCACGTTTCAGGTGCAGTAACACTTTCCCTGCCCTTCGAACAATCCCGTTAAATGCATTCACTGTTTGCTCGATGGTTTCCTAGACCTTGGGAAACGAAGTGTAGACTGTGGGACCGCTTTGTAGAACATCCAAGTTCTGTCTTCAAGACAGATCTGGAGCTTCCACTCCCCTAACCCTTGAACAGCTCACACTGTTCCTTGGCTAACATCTCTGTCTCAGGCTTACTGCAGTGTTCCAGCAAAGCTCAGCACATGCTTGAGGAAGAACACTTCATTTCACTGTGGGAATTCCGTAGCCCTGCATATTCCATATCCACTACTATGTTTTTAGGGGCTGAACTCTTCCATCACCTAGTCTCCTACCGCATCCATAGGTCTTGTTACTGGATAACGAGCCATTAATATACCTGTGGAGGGGGGGGGGGGGGGAGGAGAGGGGAAATGAGGTAAGGAGGTGGGAAAGGGGTTGGGGGGGGGGGGGGAAGGAGAGGGGGAAGCAAAGGGGAAAGGAGGGGAGAAGGGGAACGAGGGAGCAAGGTGAGGGGGAAAGGAGGGGGGAGGAGAGTGGTGGTACGTGAGTTGGGGAAGGGGAAAGTAAAGAGGGGGAAGGTGGGGACAAAGAGAGGGGGAAGGAGAGGGGAGAGAGGAGGGAGAGCAGATTAGGGAGGAGCAGGGATGAGACGGGTGAAGGAGAGGCATGGACAGAAGAAGGTAAGGAGAGGGAAGGGAAAGGGGAGGGGGAAGGAGGAGAAGGAGGGGGGAAGGAGGGATAAGTAAAGGAGGTAGGAGAGTAGGTAAGGAGACGGGGGAAGGGGAGAGGGAAGATTGGGAAGAAGGGGGAAAGTGGAGTGAGAGGAGGGAGGACAGGGGAGGGAGGACTGGGATGAGATTCGGGAAAGGACAAGTGTTGACAAGGAGAGGGAGGGGAGGAGGGTCAAAAGGAGGGGAAGCGGAGGATAAGAGGGGGAAGGAGAGGGTTTGGAAGGAGAGGGGGAAATGGGGGTGAAGAAGTGGGGAAGGTTGAGAGAGGAGAGTAGGGTGATGGAGAGGGGTAGGAGAGGGGGGGACGAGAGGGAAGGGGAGGGGGAAGAAGATGGGAAAGTTGAGGGGAGAAAATAGGGCGAGGGAAGAGAGAGGAGGGAGGAGAGAGGAGGGAGGAAAGTGTGCGGCGCGGGGGGGGGGAGGAGAGCGCGGCGCGAAAGTGAATGGAGAGAGGAAAGGAGATGGTGTCAGGGGAAGAGGGCGGGGGAAGGAGAGTGGGGAAGGAGAGGTGACAAACAGGGATAAGTAGAAGGAGAAGTGGGAAAGTAGAGAGGCGGGAAGAGGGGAAGGAGGGATGGAGAATGAGAGAGGGGGAGGAGGGGGGAAGGAGCGAGGGGGAAGAAGAAAGGGGGAAGAAGAGAGGGAAGAAGACTGAGGCAGGGAGGTGATGGCTTGGGAAGGAAGAGGCGGGGTGGAAGGAGAGGGGTAAGGACGGGGAGCTGTGGAAGGAGAGGGGATAAGGTGGGGGAAGCACAGGGTTGAGGGCATGGGCAAGGAGAGAGGGAAAGAGAGGGGGAAGGAGGGGTGGGGGAAGGAGGTTGGGGGGTTGGGGTGGGAGAAGGAGGGTTGGGAAGGAGGGTAAAAGGAGGGAAGGTGGGATTGGAAGGAGGGGAAAGGGGAAGGAGGGGTGGGATGTAGGAGATGGGGAAAGGATGTGGAAGGGGAGGCGCAAGGATGGGGAGGAGGAAGGGGGCAGGAAGGAGGAAAGACAGGCAGGGGAGCGAGGGGTGAGCAAGCGCAGGCAATGAATGGTGTGGAAGGAGGGGGAAGGAGACGAGGGGGGAGCAGTGTGAAGTGAGAAGATAGAGGGAGGAAAGGGGAGGAGGAAAGGAAGGGGTTGACAAAGTGGGGAAGGAAAGACAGGGCAGAGGTGGGGGGAAGGAGAGCGTCTAAGGAGGGGAAAGGAGAGGGGGATGAAGGAGAGGAACGAAAGACAGGTGAGGGAGGGGTGGGAACGAGGGGGAAGGAGAAGTTAGTTAGCAGAGAGTTTTGGAGAATGGGGAGGAGCAGGGTGAAGGAGAGGGGTAATAAGAGGATATGAGGAGGGAGGGAAAGGGTGAGGGAGGAGGAGATAGGCGAATGAGATTGGGAAGGAGAGCGGGAAAGGAGAGAGGGATGTGAGGAAGCAGAAGGTGGTGGATGGGGAGGAGAGGGGAAAAGGAGAGGGGGAAGGAGCGGGAAGGGGGCTGCAGAAGGGGGAGGAGGTTGAAGAAAGTGAGGGGAGGATAGAGATTGAGGAGAAAAGGAGAGGGGAGGGAGAGAGGAGAGGGAGAGAGGAGAGAATGCGGGTTGGGAAACAGAGGGCGTGGGAATGAGTGGGAGAAGGGCGTGGAGAAGAGAGGGAGGAAAGTGTGGAGAAGTGAGGAGAAGGGAGAGGGGAAGAAAAGGCGGGAGAGGGAGGAGAGGAGAGTTGGGGAAGTGGAAGGAGAAGAGAGAAGCGAGGAGATGCGGAGGAGTGGGGTAATGTGGGAAGTTGTTTGAGAGAGGGGAGGAGGGGGTGGCTGCGGAGACAGAGGAGGAATGAATGGGAGGAGGGGTGGTGGAGCAGGGAAGAGTGTCGGAGAGGAGAGAGGGGAAGGAGGGGTGGAAGGAGAGGAAGGAAGGACAGGGAAAGTTGGTGTGGGAAGGAGGTGGTAAGGATGGGAGACGAAGAGGGGATGGAAAGGGATGGGGGCAAGGAGAGGGTGAAAGAAATGGGGAAGGACAGGTGGGATGTTGGGAAAGAGGGGTGGGGTGAAGGAGGTCTGCGAAGGAGAGAAAAGGGGAAAGGATAAGGACGGGGAAGTTGATGGGAGGGGGAGGGTGAAAGAGGTGAGGAAGTGTAGGGGAAGGGGCAAGGAGGGGGAAATGAAGGGTGTGGAAGGAGGGTGGGGTGGAAGAAGAGAGGGAAGGAAAGTAGGTGAAAGGAAAGTGGGGGGAAGGAGAGTGGGAAAGAGGAGAGGAAGGGCAGAGTGGGGTGGAAGGAGAGGGGAGGTGGGGATGGTGAAGATGTGGGGAAGCAGCAGAGTGGATGGAGAGGCGTGGAGGACAGGAGAGGACGGGTTGAAGAAGCTGGGGGATGCAAAGGGTAGGAGAGGGAAGGAGAACATTGGGAAGGATGGGTAATAGGAGAGGAGGTGGGAGAAGGGCTGGAGGGTGTGGAAGGAGAGGGGGAAGATGAGGAGAGTGGAGGGAGAGGAAGGAGGTGGGGAAGTGGAGGAGCGGTGGAGAGAAGGGGAATGGAGGAGGAGGAGGGATTGAGAAGTGGGGAAGGATGGACGGAAGGAGAAGGGGATGGCGGAGGGGGCGGGGGTGTAGCAGAGTGAGATGGTGATGGGGTTTGTGAGGGGGTGAGGAGAGGGAGCTAGGAGATGGAGCGAGGAGAAGATGCAACTGGGATAATAGAGGGGGTGTTAACTAGGGGATAAGAGGGGAGGAGAAGTGAAGAGAAGAGAGGGGAAGATGGAGGGGAAAAGGGGAGGAGAGGGTGGGAGAGGAGTGGAGAAGAGAGGGGAGAAGAGAGAAGGGGAAAGAGAAGGCGAGAGAAGGAGAAGAGGAGAGGTGGGGATGTGGGAGGAGAGGAGTGAATGAGGACGGGAGGATGATGGAGGCACTATGAGACAGAGGGAGGAGAGAGGGGAAGGAGGTGGAGAGGAGGGGGAAATGCGGGAGGGGGTTATAGAGGGGGTGGAGAGGATGGGTGAGGAGAGAGGGAAGGAGAGACAGGGAGAAATGAATAGGAGTTGAGGGGAGGAGAGGGAGCAGACCGGGAGTGGAGCAGAGAAGAGAGGGAGGAGGAGAGTGGGGAGGGAGGGCGTGAGGGGGAGGGAAGGAGAGAGTGGGAGAAGAGAGGGGATGTGGAGTGGGGGCAAGGGAAGGGGGTAGGGAGAGTTGCAGGGAGGTGGAGGGAGAGGGGGAGGAGAGATGAGGAGGGAGAGTCGGGGAGGGGGTAGGGGAGGGAGAGGAGGAGAGATGGGGAAGAGAGGGCGGAGGAAGGGGAGGGACGGATAAGGGGATTGGGGAAAGAGGCAGGGCAGAGGCAACAAGGGGTGGAGAGAGAGCTGTAGGAGAGCGGGGGTAGGAGAGAGCTGGGTGAATGTAGGAGGAGCGATAGGAGGAGAGGGTAGGAGGAGTTGGATAAGAGAGGGAGCAGGAGGACGGGGTGAGGAGCAAGGGGTGGATGGCGTGAGGGGAAGTAGAGGGGTGGAGGGTGGAGGGGGTCTGTAGGAGGTAGAGAGAGGAATGAGGGAGAGGAGTAGCGGTGGGGAGACCTTGGAAGGTGGAGGGGGGAGGAGACAGTAAATGAAGTGGTGGAACGAGTGATGGGGAGGAGAGGGGAGGAGAGGGGAGGAGAGAGGGGTAGAGGCGAGAACGTAGGGGGGGTTTGGAGTGTGAGGTGAGGGTGAGATTGGGTTGGAGTAGGAGAGAGAGGGTGGAGAAGGGGTGGAAGGTGGAGGAGAGAGGAACATGAGGGGTTGTGGATGTGTTGAGGTGTGGGGAGGAGACAGTTCAAGATGAAGAGAAGTGGAGGATGGTGGGAGGCGAGGGGGAGAGAAAGTAGGGAAGGAGAGGTGAAAGTGGGGAAGTATGAGGGAAGGTGAGGCGGAAGGGAGGGAGCAGAGACAGGGAGGAGAGCCAGGAAAAAGGGGGTAGGAGAGATGGGAGAGTAGAGGGGGAAGACAGGTGGGAGGAGAGTATATGAGGGGAGAGCATTGGGGTAGGGAAGGAGTTCGGGAGATGTGGTGAAGAAGTGGGGGACGGGAGAGGGGAAGAAGTGAGTGTGGAGAAGAGGGGAGGAGAGGGTGGGGAAGGGGGAGAGGAGAGGAGGGGAAGTTAAGAAAGGAGAGGGTGGAAGAGGAGAAGGGGTGAAGAGAGGGTTATGCAGAGAGAGTGAATGAGGAGTGAGGGAGAAGAGAGAATGTAGAGGTGAGCGGGACAGTCGAAAAAGGAGAGCAGAGGGGAGAGGTGAGAGGGGAAAGGAGAGATCTGAGAGGGGGAAGAGAGAGGGAAGAGGGAGAGGAGAGAGGGGCGAGGAGAGAGGAGGTAGCAGAGAGCTGAAAGGGTAGAGCGGAGAGGAGATAGTGGTGAGGAGTGAGTAGTGAGCCATGAGCGGAGGGGTAGAGGAGAGAGGGGAGAGGAGAGAGTGGAGAGGTGAGCGGGAGAGGGGAGAAAGGAGAGCAGAAGGGAGGGGGAGGGGGAGGGGGAGAGGAGAGATGGAAGAGGGGAGAGGGGAGAGGAAAGAAGAGAGAGGAGAGGGGAGGGAGCAGATAGAAAAGAGGGGAGGGGAGAGGAATTCAGTACTGAGGAGTGAGAGGACAGAGTAGTGAGGAATGAGAGGAGAGTAAAAGGAAAGAGGGAAGAGGGGAGATTAGAGTGGGAGGAGGAGAAGTGGAGAGGGGATAACGAGAGAGGGGCGAGGGGAGAAAAGAGAGGGGAGAGGAAAGAGGGGAAAGCGGAGAGGGGAGAGAAGAGAAGAGAGAGGAGAGAGAGGAGAGGAGAGAGAGAGAGAGAGACGGGAGCAGAGAGCAGAGAGGGCAAAGGGGAGAGGAGAGACGAGACAGTGGTGCGGAGTGAGAGGAGATGGGAGAAGAGAGAGGGAAGAGGAGAGAGGAGAGAGGAGGAGGAGAAGGGGAGAGGGGATGAAGAGAGAGGGGAGTGGGGAGAAGAGAGAGGGGAGAGGAAAGAGAGGAGAGGGGAGATGAGAGAGGAGAGAGGGGAGAGTGGAGAACTGAGGGTTGGAGAGAGGGATAGGAGAGAAAGGGGAAGAGAGAGGGGAAGCGAGAGAGAGGGAAGCGAGAGAGTGAGAAGAGAGTGAGGGCAGGAGAATGTGGGGGGGGGAGGGGTGGGAGAGAAGAGAGAGGAGAGGAGAGAGACGGAGCAGAGAGCAGGGAGGAGAGAGGAGACAGTGGTGAGAGTAAGAGGAGAGGGGAGAAGAGAGAGGGAAGAGGGAAGACGGGAGAGGAGAGAGGGAGGAGGAGAAGGGGAGAGGGGATAAGGAGAGCGGGGAGTGGGAAGAAGAGATAGGGGATAGGAAAGAGGGGAGAGGGGAGATGAGAGAGAAGAGAGGGGAGAGTGGAGAGGTGGGGAGGAGAGAGGGGGATAGGAGAGAGAGGAGGAAGAGAGAGAGGGAAGAGAGAGAGTGGGAACAGAGTGAGGGGAGGAGAGTGTGGGGGAGGAGTGGGGGAGGAGACAGGGGAGGAGAGAGATGGAGAGGAGAAAGGGGAGGAGAGCGAGGGGCGAGGAGAGAGAAGGGAGGAGAGGGAGTGGGAGGAGAGGGGGAGGATGAGGCAGAGAGCAGCAGGGGCAAAGGAGGGTGTCAGAGGGGGGAAGGAGGAGAGTGGGTGAGGTGTGGGGGCGAGGAGGAGAAGAGGAGGGGTGGTTATTAGCGGGGAGAGAAGAGGTGAAGGGGAGGCGGTGGCGTGGAGAGAGGGAGTAGACAGCGGGAGTGGTGGGAGCAGAAGTAGGTGGCGAGGAGAGTTCCGGAGGACAAAGCGGATGGAGGTGGGGGAGGAGGAGATTGAGTGAAAGACAGAAGAGCAGATGGGTAGGACGGTGAAAGCGGGGGAGGAAAGTGAGGAGAGAATCGGGAAGAAGGGTGAAGGCAGGGTGGCAGAGGAGAGGGGAGTCGGAGACTGGGGAATGAAAGGGGTGCGAAGATGGGTAGGAGATTAACCCACCCAGACCTTTCTTCATCTGAACAATTCACCTAAACCTATGGGCAACTCGACCATGACCAGTCCACCTTGACCTGCACACCATTGGACCGGGTGAGGAAACCCACGCAGACACTGCGGAGAATGTGCACACTTCACACAGACAGTCGTCTGGGCCAGTATTTGGACAGGGTACCTGGCACTGTGAGGCAGCAGTGGCAACACTGAGCCACCATGCCACCCTAACGAGATAGAGAGATGAAGAGAGAGTTGGGGGAGCGAGAGGAGAGAGGGGAGAGAGTGGAGAAGAGGGGAGCGCGAAGAGTGAGGGGAGAGAGAGAAGAGAGAGGGGAGAGAGAAGAGAGATGGGTGAGAGAAGAGAGATGGGGAAGAGAGAGGGGAGGGGAAGAATCGAGATGAAGAAGAGATGGAGAAGAGAGAGCAGGAGAATGAGCGTGTGAGAGAGAAAATGACAGAGGGACAAAGAGAGGAGTGAGAAGAGAAAGAGAGCGCGAGAAAGAGAGAGATAGCAAAGGGTAAAAGGGAAAAAGTGACCCCCAGCCCACACTCTGTCACAGGCAGACAGAGGTCGATACTCCCACGGTCAGCCCGCATTGCGTGAGGGTAATTGCTGGCTGAGCTAGGTTCAAATACTCCCAGTCTGTCACACAAACCCCGTCTCCTCCCCAACCCCAGTTCATTCAGTCAGCTCCCAGCTTCCTCTACCTGGAATACACCTCTCCCATGTATGGGACACACCAACAATCACCTCAGACTTTGGTACAGATCGTCAGGGAGGATACGATGGAGAACTTATACGTAGTGATTGGTAATGATTGAGGATGCAACACTCAAAAGCCAATTATTTTCAGTTTCTGATGAATCGATTGATCATGTCAGATTTTGCTTAAATGTTTGTTTGGCGTTTCCTGTCTGTGAATCTTCTTCAAATATTCAAATAAGTTTAATAATGGCAGTGTCAGTCCAGGTGAGAAATCAGACAGGCAAATAATTCATTTTGTTTTATGTTTGTGTGCGTATATCCTACCTTGCAATCCTCGGAGAAAGAATCTTCCAAAATCCAATACTATTAAGGCAGAGAGAAAAGAATAATCAAAATAAAGTAAGAAATTATCTCCAACCATGAGCATTATTTCTCTCTCCCAAAATGAGCCAGTCCTATTGGGTTCCTCTTGCAACCTCTCTTTTATTTCTGAAACTCACATTATCTCTCCTTTTGGCCGACAGTTATCAGCATGCTCACAACAGAGATCATCACACATTGGTGCAGGATGGGAGGCTCCTGAGAGGGGATAGGTTCATTCATTTACCAGAAAGTTTCATAAGTGATTTATGATGCGATGGAGAAATTGCATTTGAAGCGAGATGCGACAGAGTTGGCTTATAATTGGTGTAGATAAGGAAGATGAAGACAAGATGTTCATATTAGCTGGGGGAAATGGACGAGGAGATACAAAAATTAAGATTTTGGATCGATTGGCAGGGAGGATTTGATGAAGTGGTTATATGGAAGGGATTCAATACCCAATGTATCTTAATGGTATACAGTTGGACTGTATTTAATTTCCAGATTGTGTCAAGCCGTGGGCTTGAATTATCCCAGCACCAGAGTCATATTGATGTACCTCAGGCAGTCACATTGAAGGGTCTGTGTATCTTCCAATTTATGATGGTTCCTTTTCCTCTGGGTGTTTGCAGACCCCTCAAGCTCTCCGACACTCTTGGTGATGAAAGTAGGAAAATTTGAAAACAGTGAGAGCTCCAGGTGTTCCACCGCCCTTCAGATCCCCGCTAACCTTCCTGCTTCAGGAAAATCGGCACGCCTGGTTGGTGACAGGCTGTGTGGCTCAAATGTGTAACAGCAGGCTGCAAGATAAAGGTTGGTAGTTTGAGACCATCCAGGTATGGAGCTTTGGTTGTTCCAGATCAGACTATGGGAATACCACCCTACCTCCATTTAAACCGGAAAATCCATGGCAAAGTTGAATTGCAGCCCAAATCATTGATGATTCTGTGTTTCCAGATCCCACACGGAGAAAGATATGGACAAACATTGTTCTCTCCAGACCCCTGCTGTCAACAGAAAGTGGCCACTACAGCTCCCTGCACAGCCCTGGGACACAGTTTACAGGAACTTTCTCTTCATGAATGGAGCTGCCTGTGTGAAAATCTTTACATTTAATGAGGTAACGGCTGCAACCAAACCTCTGTCCCTAAAATTCAAAGCTGCAGGATTTTGTGATGAGAACAGTGTTATGAAGTTGAAAGCGTGCCCTCTACTTTTAAAAGTGAGTGAATGCTGTTCATAACTGAGAGCTGACAAATACCTGTGATGACCAGCTAGCAGTCTCAGCGTTTTCTGGAAAATTGGAAAGATGTAACATTTCGCTGTGAAACAAGCCTGAGTTAGTTGCTAATTAGAAAACAATTCGAATTTTATCAATCAATTTAAATTATGCCTCAGAATACTAAAATACAATCGTGGTACAATTTAGTGTTTTAAAACACTGCAGAACCGAGGACTTCAATAATGTTGCCTCCACTGACCATGCCCCATGAAACATGCTCAGGTCCTCAGTTGAAGATTTTTGTTGGGAACGTTTGCTCCTTTGCTTTGAAGGGGCCGCCTGCCCAAGGAAAGCAAATGTAGTACTACGTTTAGTGGAAGAATCGGAGCACGGTAACTCCACTCTGAAACAGAATGGCCATCAGGGCTGTACACATCTGTGCATATTCAGAACCAGGTTGGAGAAAACTGAGACAATGTTTCACACAATAATGAAACGGGATTGCATTCCTTTTCACCACTCGAACAGATATGAGTGAGCAAATTCAAAGCCAGGTTTGCTGATGTGAACAGCAAGTCAGAAAGCTCTGCTCACGTCAAGAATAAGGGCTGTTATTGCCGGATTTTGATGCGGGGAATTTTTGTGTATGAGGTGACGCCAATACCCACGACACGACAGAAAGCATCCCCGCAAGTAGCTGGTCTTCAGAGTCGTCCAGCACTAAACTTTTCCGCCGTTCAACGCTTCACCTTTCTGTTACCAGGAGCTGGTTGCTCTCCAGTGTAACTTGCATCATTGAAAAATTAAGATAATCACGTGAATTTGCTCACAAAGTATAATTGTCAGGGGTGCACAGTTTAGCATGTGGGGCGAGTCTGAAAATGCTGGGACAACTTTCCCTTCCTCGTCGGGCATGACCCTAAGGAAGGTTTGTCAACTGAATACTTAAGCTTTTGTTTTTGGCAATATAGGGTAAGTTGAAAACTGGACAGGGTGGGTTTAAGGTGAGACGGGTAAAATATAAAAGGGACTTGAGGCACCTTTCCTACACAGTAGGCTGTGCGTGTATGGAATCACCTACCAGAGGAAGGAGAGGAGGCGAGTACACTCAGAAGATTTCAAAGGCAACCGGATGTGTTTCTGGATATGAACGGTTTTGTGGGATAGAGGCCAAATGCTAGGAAATGGGATTTTGTTTAAAATGCATTTCCAGAGATTTCGAAGCATGAATGCTGTTCGGGGGACAGTCCGAGTGCAATCAGCCATAAACGGCTCCCAGATCCTTCAGCAGAGCAATTCCAAACTGTGCTCCCAACATATATTGGAAACTTAGTGCACCATTACCTCCCGAAAAGCTCCGAAATGAGGGAAAACAAAAAAAAAAAACAAATATGAATGGACCATGAAAAGTGAATATTTCCACACACAGTCTCGATTAGATTAGTTTGCCATTCCGACCAACACTGTGACAGTGCCTGCAGCCCACGTCTCCATGACAGAAGTGAAGGAAATGAGAGAAATGTAAGACCATATGACATCACAACTAACCGGAATTATTTTACCATTCACTAGAACACCAAATAGTGAGAAGTAAAGTCACTGCAGGATTTTGTTTCACATTAGCGATGAACTCCCAATCTCCGTTCGGTTTCAGCAAAAACAGTGAATAACACAACTTGGCCGGAACATGAAGCAGCAGTGAAACCGTTTGAGGTCTGGGCTTTCTGTGTGGGAGGCGAATGTGATCACTACAGCATGGACACTGACACATTGGAGAGGGTGCATTTTCCCAAATCAGAGATACAGTTGAAATAAGGAAAGTAAGTTGGTCGTGTTGGAATTTAAATCCTGAACAGTAACACGCTGCAGTAAAACCGGCAAAGCACACAAATGGTGGGATTCAAACACACGCCTCATTAGAGATTCGAGCCACAATGCAGCGCCTCCGACCACTTGGCCAGAAGACCACCCATGGCAGTCGCACATTTTCTTACACTTTCCATGGAGCGCCTGCAAAACAACAGAAGCAAAGTCACAGGGAAAGAGTTCCACGATCCCTGCCCTGCAGGCACTGCTGCTGGGATCTGCCCAACTACAATATCAATTTTGCAGCAGATAATGATAACACTTCAATCCAGACAAAAACCAATGGGAAGCTGATCCTACCTTCTGAGACTCGTTTGAGCCACAAATGTAATGTCTGTATGAGGAATGGAAATTCGATTCTGATCCACGAAAGAAACCAGGAGCTGCATGACATTACTGCAATTTCGATTCTTGCTTTGATAAATGATTGCTCGAAAGAGAACAGTTTTCACGTTTACACGGAACATGAAACACACCAGACTACAGGGAAAATGCACAAAGCTGAGCAGGCCGTGTTCCACATCATACTGTGCAGCATTGTTTCTGTCCCTGCGTGTGTTTTGCAGAATAAGAGTCCCAAAGAATGTTCTCCACCCTAAAACCGGAGGGAGCATTACATTCCGAGAACGACAGATCACATTGTGAGGATGCTCTGACCTCGGAGCCAGTTCGAGATGCCACTTTCCTTGCCTTTTACCTGAACCGTGCAATTCGCTGCAGAGATGTTCACTCCTGGACATAAGCCACATGGATACCGACTGAGTTGGAAACCTGTGTGGGAATCGACGAGAAGCGACTCAATAAACTTTGCTAAATTCCATGGTGCTTTTTTGAAATGCAGTTTCTGTTCACCTCAATCTAAAAGGCACTTTCTGAACATAGTAACAAAAGTCAAAAGATACTGACCTCACCTCAGCCCCACTCCAGAAGAGGTGCTAACTGCCCTTGAGTGCTTTTTGTTCTCGATGTGAAGAGTTCTCACGCCTGAGTCACCTTCACGTCTCTGGTTGCTGAGTGAATCACAAAGAAGGAGTTTCACCAGAGCTGCAACTGCCTCACTTCCCCACTCGCCCTCCCCGTTTACATTTTCCTGCTCGTCAGTGATTTAAAGAAAACCAAATGGATGCGATGTCATTCTGTAGCCTCTCTGTCGATTCCTCCGTTTCAGTTCCAACATGACTTAGATCTCGGGGCGCACCTTAATACTAGCGACGTTATGAAAGCACAGGTCCAGAGATTCCTCTGAGAGTGTAATTTCTTTCATTGCTGTTGCTGATTGAATGAGCCATGAACGTGCGAACTGCTCCAAAACATGATTCAGGACCTCTGCTGCCAACATTCGGACGTTGAATAACGACAGACAGCTTCCAAATGAGGTCTTTCAGAGACGACTTTTGAGGTACATTTGACAGTCAGATAAGTTCAGGAATTCGTGGTGCGCTGTCACACCAGAGCATCAGCTGCTTCCCTGTGTTTGAACCGAGCCACCTGCGCAAGGAATGCAAATGCGGTACTGCTTTTCGTGGAAGAATCAGAACGCGGTAACTACACTCTCAAACGGAATGGCATATGATCAGAACCAGGTTGGAGAAAAACTTTACAATACTTTGCACAGTAATTAAATGGAATTGCATTGCATTTCACTACGAGAGCAGATTTGTTCAAGCAAATTCGAAGGCACGTTTGCAGATGGGAAAGCAAGCAAGAAAACTCCGTTCTTGTCCATGTAAAAGACTGCAGTTGAAGAACAAAGCAGTTTCTGCCCAGAAACTGGGACCTTTCGCGCGTAAGGCGAACGTGATGACCACTACACTACAGAAACAAGCCGCAGCCGTCCCTGCTGAGGCTCAGTGGCATCCAGCACTGAAGGTTGAAGCCATTCTACCTTTCACCTTTTGGGTTCCAATAGTTCATTGTTTAGTGGGGCTTGTTTAATTTAGGCTATGTGGTGAGCATGAACGAGATACACCCAAGTATCTGTTTCCACGCGGTGTACCCCAAAAACGTTGTGTTGCTTACACCGGCTTTAAAAGATTACTTTTTTAGTGGAGCTTGCCGTCGCAGTCTGTGGCACAATCATTTCGTCTGTTCGACTGCTCACGGGAAAGTTAGTATTGTGAAACACTGCAGAAACGAAAGACTTCCTTACTTTTGCCCCGACTGACCTATTTCCGTGAAATATTCCCAGATCCTCAGTTGAGTATTTTTGCTGCTGGAAGTTACCTCAGAAACGAAACCCTGTTAATTCGTAATGTATTGAGCGAATCGCAAAACAGAAAGCATTTAACAAGGAAAACAAAGAAAACTGGCATAGCTAATGCATTTTCAGACACAGCGAAGCATGAATGCTAAATGTGAAACAGTCCTGGGGATGAGCCATAATCTAATCTCACAACTAACAACAGGGCAGTCACAAGCTACGAATTCAAACATTCTGGAGCCTTAATGTACCACCACTTCCCAGAACGTGCTTAAAAAGTGAAAGAATGATCATAATATGAACGGGCCAAAAAAAGTGAATTTCACCAATCACAGTCTCGATTAAATTATCTTTCTCTTCCGATGTCTTCAGGACGGAAATGAATGAAATGGGAGAAATTTAAGAACATTTGACATCGAAATTCGTTTGAATTATGTTCGCACTCGCCAGAAAACCAAATAACGACGAGATGTGTCACCGCAGGACTTTGTTTCACAATAGCGATGAAATAACAGTTTCATTTCGGTTCCAGTAAAAAAGTAACTTGCCTGGAACATAAAGCAGCAGTACAGCTGCTTGCGCTTTTCCGTGCGGGAGGCGAGCACTACCATGACCGCACAGACACTTTGAGAAAATCTGCACTCTCCCACACCACAGTTAACTCTCCAGGAATCATAACCAATTTGTTAGAACCTCAACTTGCCTGGAACGTAAAGCAACTTGAGCCCGCGATTTACCGTGTGGAAGGCGAACATGATCATGACAAGATGGACACTGGCCCCTGTCTCCACAAAGCAAACTCCCGGTTTTGCTCTTTATTTGAACATGCCGCAGCCACAGAAATTGCAGTGGCGGGACTCGAGCCTCAGCTTCTTTAGTGATTGAGTTCTGAAGCAGGCGCCTCCGGCTTCCCTTCATAGGGCTGATTCGGTTCGAATAGTGAAATTTGCTGTGTCTGATCCGCAAGACATCCTGCAGGATTTTCAGACAGCACCATCCTCCCTGTGACATGTACGTGCTGGATAACATTCTGTTATGTCATGTGTTCCGGCTTTGCCAATATCACCGTTCTTTAACTCCCTACATCCTGTTGGTCGAACTGTGATTCCAGTCAGAATCACAAACGAGTAACAAAACACCTTAGCTATGCTGGCTCCCTACAGAGATAAATGTGCTTCTCTTTTCGTATCATTCTCTTGCCTTCTCCCTGTAACTCTGCACATTTTTACTTCCAACATGAACATTGAATGAGTTTTTCAACAACTCGATTGAAACTGCATCTTTGTCAATGTCAGACCCTAACCATTCCCGATGTGAAAACGTTTCTCCTCATGTAGATTTTTCTTCTTTTACTAATGTCTTTAAAACTCTGCCGAATCGTTCTCGATTCTTTCAGGCGTCGGGATCATTCTCCCTTCTTTTTTTCCTCTGTCTAACCCACTCATGTCTTGGAAAGGTTTAACAAGGCCAGCGTTTGGCCTTCTGCTCTCCAAGGAGACCTGTTCCAACTTTCCAAATGGCCTTTATTGTTGACATTCCTCATATACCACACCATTATCAACAACCTATTCAGTGCTGTTTTCAATCATTTCACGTTCCCACTTCCTAAGGTTTCACACCCAGAACAATGCGAATATCCAGATGGTGGATTTATTCAGAGTGGGATTCTGTGGGTGAACATCCTCTAACACTTGTTTCCCTTTTACCACATGTGGTACTGTGCCATACCCACTCCAATGACACTTCTGACCCCAAAACTCAAAAGGAATTTGAAAGGGTGCAACTAAATGATTTACATCTATTTATCAATCAGTTGATAGGACGACCGGGCAAAAGTGAAATCAAACAACCAAGGCTCGATGGCGACTTGAAGAAAGACATTCTCCCGTGCCAGTATTAACACAAGCTGCTAAGCGAAGATCATGCCCTAGACACTCTTACATTGCCAAAACCAAACCAGCTGAGATTCGGTCAGGTCCAACCACATCCCAATTTGTTCTCAGATTTCTAAGCATCAAAGTGTTTTAAGAATATCGCCTTGTCATTTTGTCTCCTTGTTCACAGGGCAGTGCTGTTTATCCCTTCCGCTTGGACTTAGTTGCCTCCATCGGGAGAGTATTCAGCTATTTCCCTCCACCGGCAAGCAGTGTGAGGAGAGGCAAGTGCGGATACACTCTAAAGTTCACTCTCACCGGCACAGTCAGTTCCATCAAGTGCTGGGAATCAGCAAGTTTGATTGGGAACTTCCTGCAAATATCATTTATCTGAGAAGTGATAAAGATTTTGAGCTGGTGGGTAAGACATAAATGTAATCCGGACTCTCTACCCTCAGGTAAATTCATGTGAGGGCATTTTTGTGCAGCCTGTTTGCTGTTCAAAATCCATCTTCACACAACAATCCTGCAGAAAGGTTTTCGGAACAGTAACATCGGCTTCTTTGCTGCAATCGGACAGCAGTTAACATCTGAGCCCCAACTTTCCCAGATAAAGACAATCCGAGTGAAACCCTCACTCACTGAGAGCCATCCCCACGTCCCTGTGCTGCGGGGCTGCAGACAGTTTAACACAGAAGATAGGGTTAACAATGAGACTTTATTTCACCATCAGCCACTCTGTCCCAGAGACAGGAAGAGGGACAGCATCAACGTGTGGCGTCACTCATGCATCAGCAGAAGCTGTTCAGCCCATCGAGTCCATAGCGACTCGATGACGCTTGTGTATCCCTGTGGTTATTCATAGTTGGTGATGTATGTCCTAATAATGCGGAGCTGTGCCTGTATCGCAATTCTGTCTCCAACAAATGGATCCAATTGTAATTCACAGCTTTTCATTTCACAGGAAGAACACTGCTGTGTGAAACGGCGTGGGGAATAACTGCAGGGCGTCATGCGCATAGAACACTCTAAAACTGATGTATCTCACGTTCATCAGTTTATTCCCAGCTCTGGCAAGAGATTTTGCCAATCAGATCAGAGCACACCGGCAGAGAACAGGAAAAGAGCTTCCAGAACTTCACAAGTGTGTTTCCTCATTTGTGTAAATTTCCCATGTGTCTCAGTATGAAATATTGACTTCAGATACATTGAATGAAAGGAAGCCGAAAGTGAAACAGCACGCAATGCGTAGAATGGAGATCTATTATAGAGAAACACTGGAGGGGGCAGTACACAAACTGAAACTTGGAATTGTCAACGAGTAGAGGATGTTTTCAATCCATTAATTTCATGGTTATGAGTCCAATACGCTCCCGCTGGGCCGCTCTGTTAGCGCTGACCATAGCAGTTTCACACAGTCTTCAGCTTTTCGTCTGGCGTGCGGTATGTACCTCAGAGAATGATTTCAAAAGGTCTTCACTATAATGATGTGACACACTGTGGCGCAGATGTGTCCTGGCTGTGTCAATATAACCTGTGACTAACTTCCCACATTCTGTTGGTTTAACTTTGATTTCACTCAGAATCACAAAATATGTCACAGTGCAAAGTGAGGCCATGCAGCCCCCAAACAATAAGGAAATGTCTATGTCGGTCGATTGATTGACTTTATTTGATTGATTGATTGTCACATGATCCTCAGTACAGTGAAAACTTTTGTTTGCGATTGGTAAAGGCAGATCATACTAATCAAGGACATGTAGATCACAGCATAAGTAAAACAAAACTTTGGACAGATTAAGGCTTTCAGGTTACTCCGCACAGGACGTGCACTCGGCAGAGTTCACATTAACAGGATCAGCATAATTTGAAGTTAGGGAATCCATTTCTCAGTCTTGTAATGACCTCCAAGCTTCGGTACCTTGTTCTGAACTCGAGCTCAACAAAATTATACATTCTGAGTCAAAAATACAACCAAATGCAAAACTCCAGTGCTCAAGTGTGACTTCTCACACGTACATCACCCACCGGAGGCGATATCACACCCAAGACAAACAAGCCAGAACCGCAACAGAAGCATGATCCATAAATCAGGTGAGTTTCCTTGCTTAAAAATAGGGTTTTTCTGTTGTTTCGGAGGGAAGGCCGCACTGAGTTTTAATAACAGCTCCTTGTCATTCTGACTTCCGCTTCCCCGGAGGCTGTTCCAGCCACTTCTTTTGCGAGCGGGCTCCCATCATTGGCAGCTGGACGAACTCATCTTCAATTGGCAATTAGTGTTGTGGGAGAGAAACATGAACGCACTTTTCAGACCACTATCAAACAAGAGGTTGTGGAGCGCGGGAGGGGGTTAGAGGTAGTGGGAGTTATGGAAATTCTGGAAAGCTGTACAAAAGAGAGATCGTGCATGCACAGGACTTAATATTCTTTAGGGAACCTTGTGCAAACAACGCCATCTGAGACAGATAGAAATGTGAAGAACTGCAGGGAAAGAGAGAATCTCTCCCAGTAATCTGTGTCTGTGTCCTTCTCGAAGTCACAGCGAGGAATCTGCTGCCTGAATCAGCATGGGATGTAACTGCAGCGAGTCCTGTCGCTCAGGCACGTTGCACCTGATGTGTAGAAGTTTTATCACTTTACCGCCAGCTCGGAGAACAGATTTCACAGCTCACATCATCCCGGAGTGACAGGGAACAGAAGAAAGCGATTCAGGCCTTCATCTTACCACCTGTTGGGGAGAAAACGGATATGGGAGAGCAAACAGTCACGACCAGTGCATGTTCCCAGCATTTACAATCTTGGTCTGAGTGATAACAAAAGCAGGAACCAGGAACTGTTTATCTTGCTTCTTAAAACAGGCGTGAAAATTTGCAGAGCATAGATACATGCTGTTAGTGAAATGATGAAAAGCAGACTACAGTCCACAGAGTATGGTCTGACCTCTGGGTTATGTGCTCAGCCCGCTCCAACTGTGGCCCTCTGCTCACCGGATTTGAACACAAACAAAGAAATGACTCAGTGACAAATTCTATTGAAACGGATTCTGTGAGGAATTGAAAGCGATGGAATGAAAAGCCCCTTGAGAGCCGGATGTAACATTATCTGTGTAAGGATCATTTTCTGGACTCGAGGAGAGTGCGCAGTTTTGTTTCCATGGGTCAATATCAGGATAGATAGATTGAATAAGCGTCAAATGTTATTGGAAGGAGCCCTGTCGCTTAGACACACTGCACCTTTTGTACAATGGTGCAAAAGCACGGACCTTTTGTGTAGAGGGGACAACTTCAAAATCGTTACTGAGGCAAAATGCACAAATGAGCGAAACAACAAAGCCACCAAAGAATCTGGTGTTACGTGATGGGGTAAGCCCCCTCTGCTCATGTAAACCAACAAAACAGAAAGGATTCACCCCGTGCTGTATTCTGTTAAAATTCCAGAGACAAAGAACCAACCCAAAAATCACTACTTAAAGTTAAAAATAACAACTTTATTGATTTTTATGAACAGAGAATAATCAACCTACACCTCTTTTCTCTAAACCTTCTGCTCTACAATACCTTCCCTCACTCCGACCGCAATAACTTTTACAAAAAAATGTTTAACTTTAAAAAACAGCTAGTTGTCGAATCTTCTCTTTGTATCTTCCTCTGTAGATTTTTTCTTCAGATCGGTGTTGATGCTTTTTTTCTGTGCAATCTATATTTCCAGGTAGGCACTTCTTGGAGTTTTACTAGAATCCTACATCTGTTGGTCTTTTAGCTGCTCTCTTTGCTGTTCTTTGCCGCTCTGGTTAATTATTTAAAATGTCCGATATTTGTCCCACAAAACGTCGGACCGTTTCATTGGTTTTAACATTGTAAATATACCATTGGTGGGCGGCACGGTGGCACAGTGGTTAGTACTGCTGCCTCACAGCGCTCGAGACCCGGGTTCGATTCCCGCCTCAAGCGACTGACTGTGTGGAGTTTGCACGTTCTCCCCGTGTCTGCGTGGGTTTCCTCCGGGTGCTCCGGTTTCCTCCCAGAGTCCAAAGATGTGCAGGTCAGGTGAATTGGACATGCTAAATTGCCCGTAGTGTTAGGTAAGGGGTAAATGTAGGGGTATGGGTGGGTTGCGCTTCGGCGGGGCGGTGTGGACTTGTAGGGCCGAAGGGCCTGTTTCCACACTGTAAGTAATCTAAATCTATCTAAAACAAATTTCAACTTGATTGGGGCATAATTTAAACTGGTTGGTCGAATTCAAATTTGATTTTTGTATCCATGTAACACAGCTCTTAGTTGTTTTGACCAAATGTTATGTTGTTGCCTTGTTCTGGACTCCTTCTGACATCCAGACATTTCAGCACCATTAAAATTACGTTACACCCACAACTTCATAACACCGGCATTTGCCAAGACAGTCTATTTCTCTCAACATCGCTCTCTATCAATCTCATGTGCCTGAAATTTGAACAATCTCTGGTCTATGTTAATCAAAACTGCCCCATTCTCATAACCTCAGATTTAACACGCCTCCTTACTTATGTCTAACAATATTAATTTATTTCGCACTGTGTTACTTCAGCACACGTTGAGAAGAAATACAAATGAGAACAACAGTCACCTATGTGACTGCGATTTGACCCAATGTTGCTGCAGCCGACAGATTCAGCTGTAAGTGAAATAGCCTTCACCTTTCCTGTACCAGTAATGAGATTGCATAGCATAGTGGTAAGTTTTCATGAGTTGAATTAGACCCAGCATCATTTCTCAGGGCGAGATTTACTGATGAAATACACGGGGGTTGGGGGGTTCAATTTGGTTCGGAAGGATATGGTCAGAGTTCCCTTGATACAAAATCGTTAGAGACGATGGAAATGAATTTACTGGGAGGTATAGCCACGATAAAAGAAAAGAAGGGATTTGATAAGATGGTGGAATAGATGAAGATTCACGCGACATAAATCAGGAATGACTGAGTTGTGTCCTAATGGAGGTTTTCCAGCGGATGTGAGGTTGGTAATGGTAAATAAGAGGGAAATTACCTCGTTTAGGTGAGTGTATAACGAGAGGTTAGAGCTTCAAATCCAGCGAGGAAAGACAACGAAGTTTGCAGCAGGTACTTTTTATTCTGAGATTTTGAAATCGCAGATTACTTTTCAGACAGAAAAAAAAATTAGAAGATGATTCCAGCATTTCAAAGGCCAGTTGCAGACACACAGAGAGGGAATTTAATAGGGGCTGGGATTCTGGGCTACCTGGATGGGGAGGCAAAAGTGACACGCTCACAAATTGTTTAGCGTTCATCGGAAAGAAATTGCATCATACCTGCAACTGGACATGTTAAGTGTAAGAAGAGCTGGTGGTGTTGAAAGGTGTCGCAGCTGATTCGACGTGAACGACTACAAATTGTTAATGTACTGAGCTGTTTGTTTTAGCTTTGCATTAAATGGAGGCCGGTTACCTCAGTCCACTGGCTAAATGGTTTATGGTATAGAGTGAGACTAAGAACGTGGGATTAATTGTCGCACTGTCTAAGGTTGCCATAATGATCATCATCTCCTCCGCTCACGTGATCTGTAATACAATTGTGACTCTAGTGATTATGAATGGACCTGTCAATGTGAATCATCATTTTCTTTGCCATCTGTTGCCTTGAACATTTGTTCACAATGACCAGGCACGGGACTGAGACCTTTTAATACTCACTGATCTCTGTCCGAAAAATCCAGCGACAAGAATTATCCTTACTCCTGTTGGAACCCTCTGTTCTGCACAGCAGCAAAACTATTTGTCATGACTTTACCAGATTCGCTGAAAACATTCAATCTACCCTAAGAGATAAATCGAATTCCTTTCGAACGGTGTCATGAGCTGTGTGAATTTGCAGCAAACAGGATGATATGAAACGGTTTTAACAGCCTTTTCAAGAATGTAATCCATTGCAGTTTCAGAGATTTTAAAAACGTCATCAAGCTAAAATATCACCTCTGTTTCTTGATCCACTGATGGATAGTCACGTGGGGGATATGTGCAGTTTTACCATTAATAATTGATACCTTTCCCAAAGACAGAACAATCCCACAAATCAGAAACAGGAGTTTTAGAATCGATGCTGCTTTATTCGACATTATTCTTCAACTACGCTTCAGTCTGATGCTCCAATAATTCCTGATTAACGTCAATAAAACCAGCGTTAGGTAAAGATTGAAATTACAACTGCGGCATTTTAACACACTGTTCAGTGCCAAGAGCGGATCAGTTGCTCCACTGGAGCCGCCGGCAGCAAGCCTATAAAGTGCCTTACTCGTACCTCTGGGACCTTTGACCCGCATGTTCTACTTTTGCTGTGGTTCTGAAATTAAAGCTAAGGCAGAGGAGGAGGAACTGATATGGACCTGTGACTATTCGAGCATCAGGTTCAGGAAATGGGACACAGGAAACTGTTGAGCAAAATAGACTTGATTGAAAATTGGGTTTCCGTGGGTCGCAGCGTTGTTTATAGAGAATGTTATATTATCGCTGTCACAGGGCTTCTCATTCGGTCTGCTTCAATTTAGCACAGAGTTCGAATCAACCACACTTCATTAACTTCCTTCTGCAAGTTCCTACTGACAGCATGAAAGATACTGCACTCATCTTCAATCTTCACCATGGCTACATCCAAGGACATGTTGCACGGTTTTCCTGAATACTGAAATTGTAACGTGTTAAGAATCCAGAGTGAGATACTGAATTTCCCAAATTCAGGATTATTACCGGGGCCAGAACTGTCCCTGAATCCCCAAAATCCACACTGCCGTTGCTCCATGTGTCCAGTTGGAAACCTGTGTGAAGGAGCATGTAGTCTGACAGAGCGCCTGGGAAAATCCTCCACTGTCTGATCTAAAGCTACAACAGGAGCTGTGTATTCCAGCTGTAAGAGCAGTGGGATAAAGGGGAGGTCCATGGTATTCCGTAGTGTAGATTCACAGGGTCCTCATCATATTATTGTTTAAAACCGTCTGTCAGAAACAGCACAGACAGAGAGGAATAGGAGGGGGGCATTTCGCTTGCTAGCGCTACTCCACCATTTGATGTCACCATGACTGACCAAACACATCAATGTCTTTTCCCAGAACATCCACATCAATATATCGCCCAAAGGGAAAAAGGCACAGAATAAGCTGAAAAACTCTGTAACTGTGGGAGGGGGATGTGTTTATAGACAGTGGGCTTCTGCAGTGGGTTTTGCGAATGAGAAGTCGATTCTGGGGTGATCATGTTTCAAGTGATATGATTCCCTTAAAACTCACCACCCAGAAAGTAAGGAATCTTCTCTGTTCAGTAGTAGGGAGAAGAACTCCAGACGACAGGAACTGATGGTGAATCAGTATTCATTCAGCAGAAATCTGAACTAAACTCCGATTCTGTTGTAACTCAAACCCACAAACTTTGAATCGCAATCTTAACAATTCAGTAGAAGTCCAACACGTCTTTCAATGTGCCACAGAGCTGTTCTAGCCTCCATTTTACTGCAGCAAAAGTTACGGTGCTCAAGTCTTTCATCAAGCATTTCTTTATTCTCGCCCCAGTTTACAGTACTTGGTCCTTATCCGTGTATGGTCTAGCCCCTCAAGTGATCGGCTCAGTACTCCTGAAACATTTTAATGACCCTTCGCTTCACCACACCTTCAAATATTGAGTTCCAGACAAACGACACTCTCAGAATGCAAACATTCTTCCAAAATCTTTTCTGAACATCCTCTCTCTAGCGTTTCACCTATATCCCTGGTTATTGACCCTTCCCATAGAAGTTTATTCATGTATCACATATCTATCCCCTTTCTGTGCACGTTAAACAATTCCTCTCAGCTTTCTTCGCTCTCAGATAAAGAGCTCCAGTCGAGCTCATCTATCTTTGCAGTGGCGAAAATGTCGTGCTTTAAAAGCACAACAGGTCAGGCAGCATCAGAGGAGCAGGAGAATCGATGTATCGGGCATACGCCCTTCATCAGGAATGAGAATTTTGAATCGGTGATGAGGGAGAGGAATGGGGTTGTTGGTCAGGTTGGTGAAAGCGATAGGTGGATGAAGGTGAGGGAGAAGGTGGTAGGTCCGGGGGGGAATTGATGGCCGGGTCCAGAGACCAGTGCCTAGTTAGGGGCTTTGGACTGGAACAATGGGGGGGACGAGGTGAAATGATGAAGCTGGTGAAATACATTTATCCCGTGTGGTTGCAAGGTCCTAAGGTGGAATATGAGACGTTCTTCCTCCAGGCATCGGCTGGTAATGGAATGGCGGTGGCTTGTGCCCGAAGCAGCGATTCTCTTCTCTTCAGATGCTGTTGTACGTGCTGTGCTTTTCCAACACGACACTCTGGACTCTGAGCTCCAGCACCTGCAGCCCTCACTTTCGCTTATCTTCGCAGGGGGAATAGTCGAGCTCGTGCACCACCTTGTTAAATCTCCTCTGACCACCCTCCCGTGCAAACACACGTTTCCTGTGGCTGGCGATCAGAACAGAAAAAAAAATCCAAAGAAAAGCAGAAATATCTGAACAAAATCAGCAGGTCTAGTGGATCTGAGGAGAGATTTTCGATCCAAACGATCCGCCTTTGGAACGAATGGTATGTGTGTGTGGGGAAGGAGGGTGAAAGAAGGTGCACAGGGTCTAAAATGATTGAACTTGATGTTAGATATGAAGATTGCATGGTCTCTCAGTAGGAAATGACGTGCCGCTCTTCAAACTTGCGCTTTGCCATGCTGGAGCTCTGCAGCAGACCAAACTGAAATGGAGGCATGGGAACACAGTGGGATGTTGCAGTGACAGGGACCTTGAAGCTTTTCTTGTTTGCAGATAGAACGTATATTGTACTCACGTTTGTCACCCGCTCTGTTTTTCTCTCCCCAGTCTAGACGATATCACATTGTGAGCCGGAAATGCAGTTTGCTAAATTGAGTGATGGGCAGATAAATCACTGGAACCTTACACAGTGAGGAGAGACATCGTAGTCGAGCAGCATTACACCTCCTGGGATTTCGTGGAATGGTGTCATATGGGAAAGTGCTGGAGGGTCAAGGAGGATTGGACGAGGGTGTACAGAGAGAAATTGTCCTGCATAGTGCCAGTATTCAGCTGTATGGGTTAGTGAAGAAAGGGCAGTAGAATGCATATCATCCTGAGCTTCCTGTTATAAGAAAACACCTCACAAAGGAGCAAAACTGCCAAATGATTTTCATTCCAATGCCGACACTAGGTACAGCTTTCAGAAGTCACGTGTTTGCACTGTCAGTCTGTCTCCCCGGGAGCATTAGTACTCACCAACGTTGATTCAGATAGCACAGTTCTTCCTGTGACATATCCCTTCGAGAATGGAAGGGCAGTTATTAATAACCCGTACTTGGAACAGAATATCTGTATTGCCCAATAAGAATTGCTTAACTCCCTTTTAAAATCACTTGACCCATAACCTTGTATGTCTCCAGTTTGTCCAATCCCTCTTCTTCAGCCCGTACAATATCCTGGCAAATCTCCCCTGCATTGTTTCCAGTGCTGTCGCATCCCTGCTATAATGTGAATTGCATAACTACACACAATAGTCTCGCTAGAGCCGAAGGAACAAGTGAAATAAATGATGTGGAAGTCCACAGAAACTGGTGCTTTTTGAATAAAGTTTATTTTCCTCAATGTTGCCCTATGCCCTTTTCCTGAGCCTGATGTTTCAATAATCGCTGATCCATGTCAGTAAAAGCTGCAACCTGAGGATTGATCTCACAACCCACGCGGTATCGAAATGGATCAACTGGTTTGAAGGTCCCGATGGTGAGACTTACGCATGGTCACCCAGCAACAGTGAGCGCAGCAACACAGGCTGAACGGGGTCAATGCGAAAATGATTGTAAGGGAAATGGGAGGGGGAACTTAAAGGTGGTAAGTGATTGCGGGAGGGAGGGAATTCTCTGAGAATGGGTGAGTCTGAATCCTTAAATATGAATCGCAGAGATGTGTGTGAGAGAGTGGGGTTTGATGGGGGGAAATCGTAATCTCTGAGAATGCTTTCATGTAAAATCAACTAATTCCTTTCCGTGTTTCTTCAGCATGAGTCACAAGGAGGAAAATGCAGTGACTCGGATTCTAACGAGCTTACTGCGGCCACAATGCAGAATCTTTTAACAATTAAACCATCACTGAGTCATGAGGAGACACGCGTTCAAAACAGTGATAGAGGATATGTTAGGAAGAGTAGCAGATGAACAACAGGAATATTAGGCGAGCGTAGCAGACATGTAGGAATTCAGAATTAGCTGAATCTTTAAATTCGATATCCCCAGGCGCTGTGGTGGTTCCATCGAGGACTGCATGTTGATGACTGAGTTTGATAGATTTCTAGAAACAACAAGGTTCAGGGGGTAGTGCGGGATATTAATGTAATGTATGTTTAAATAACAGTGTGTTAATAAGAATGCGTTAATAACAGTTTTTTCACCAACTTCCCCACACAAGGAGGTACCCATTGCTGTCGTCAGTCACATAACCCCAGTTCTGAGAACCGGTGTCAGACAAACTTCGTTGTGAAGCCACGAATACCAAACCGGAAGTGGGGGTGGAAATGAGCACGTGAAGCTATTCTATGGCACCAGTGACATGACTGGTAAAGGTGCAGTCATAGAGTCATAGAGTTATAGAGATGTACAGCATGGAAACAGACTCTTTGGTCCAACCCGTCCATGCTGATCAGATATCCCAACCCAATCTTGTCCCACCTGCCAGCACCCGGCCGATATCTCTCCAAACCCTTCTTATTCACATACCCATCCAAATGCCTTTGAAATGTTGCAATTGTACCAGCCTCCACCACTTCCTCTGGCCGCTCATTCCATGCACGCATCACCCTCTGTATGAAAAAGAAAACCTTTAGGTTTCTTTTATATGTTTCCATTCTCAACTTAAATCTATGCCCTCTCATTCTGGACTCCCCGAAACAGGTAAAATACTTTGTCTATTTATCCCAGCGCGTGAAATGCTGAGGCTGGGAGTGCTTCTGGTCAAAGGCGAGGTGGAAGGGCCTATTAGTCTCAATTTATTATATTGTTAAAATTCAGCATAAGCATTAACCCGCACTGAGGGTTGGCTCAGAGAAAGCGTGCTGGAGCCTTAAGAGAGACGTCGATGTATTAAAAGCATTCTAAGAGATGTTCCTCAACAAAGCGGTATTTTGTTACTTTTACAGGAAGAACTGCTTTTGCTCACATCGTCTCCACACCATTCTCTTGCTCCAGTAAACATTCCAATCCAGCGTACATTGCTTCCATTCCAACACAGAAACACATCCTATTCTATCTCCATTTGGGATAACCTGATTTGACAATGTCATTCTTCGAATGGAGAAATGCAGCAGGGAGTTGTTAGTGCAGCGTCGATGTATTGGGCTAGTATTCTTTGGAGACTGGAATGCAGCAGCTGCTGTTACTTAAATTCGATGAGTAAAGTCTGGAAAATACACCCAATCTCAGCAACAGAGACAATATATTGCTGAAAACTCATTTATTCATGTTCCTTCGAAAGGGAAATCTACCGATCATAACGAGTCCTGTCAACATGTGACTCCAGACCCACAAAAATGTAGTCCACCCATGAATGCCCTCTGACTCAGTTCAAGGTGAATTAAGAATGAACAACAAATGCTCTTCAGACCAAGGATAACAACATTCCGTGGGAGAATAAGGAAGAATAAAAATACATGGACAACAGGGAAAATGGGAATCGTGTCTGTGTGGACTCGAATTCAACTGATTATCAAACTAAATAGACACAAGGATATCCACGGCGCCAAGAAGTTAGGGCCATGGGGTGACTGCAGGAAGGGATTCAATTACCTGCTTAAGTGTAAACTCACTTGCTCAGTCACAATGCTCACAGGTCATTCACAACTTCCATATGTGAGAATTGATCTCTCAGGAGACCAATTGACAGAGTCAACGGTGACTTTACAAATGACAGCAGGAGATCGAAACTGCTGTTATTGCAGCTGTTCATCCCAAACAGCAGTGAACCCTGTTTGGATGCGTGTTTCAAGTGGAGTTCCATTGTTTTCAAATGTAGATCAGTGATGTAGACTTAGTTGTAGGAGCCAAAATTCAGAAGTTTGCTGATGATGCAACAATTGGTCGTGCAGTTGACTATGACGACGAATGTCAGAGATTGCAAGGAAGTATCAATCTGGTGGAAAGGAAAATGGCGAATGGAAGTGAATCCAGACCAAGGAGTGTTAACGAAATTAGGGAGAAGAAATAATAGCAGTGAGTATTATGTGTGGTGCAGACAGACAAAGAGATCTTGGCGTGGACATTCATGATCGCTGAAGATCAATGGACAGGAGAATCAGTTGGATGGACGTGCGTACTGTAGATGCTGGAGATCAGAGTCAAGATTAGAGTGGTGCTGAAGAAGCACAGCAGGTCAGGCAGCATCCATATAGCAGAACAAAAAGACATTTTGGGCAAAAGGCTTTCATCAGGAATAAGGCTGGGAGTCTCGAGGTTGGAGAGATAAATGGGAGGGGTGGGGCTTGGGAGAATTTAGCTGAGAGTGCAATAGGTGGATGGAGGTGGGGATAAGAGTGTTCGTTTGGAGAAGAGGGTGGAGTGGATAGGTATGAAGGAAGATAGACAGGTGGGCCAGGTCAGTAGGACAGTGCCAAGCTGGAAGGTTGGAGCGAGTGTAAGTTGGGTGGCGGGGTGGGGGAATAAGGAAACTGGTGAAATCCACATTGATGCCATGGGGTTGAAGTGTCATGAGGCAGAAGATGAGACATTCTTCCTCCAGGCGTTGGGTGGTGAGGAAGTGGCTGTGGAGGAGTCTGAAAACTTGCATGTCCTCGGGAAAGTGGCGGGGAGGAGTTGAAGTGTTCGGTCACGGGGCGTTGGGATTGATTGTTGCCGGTCTCCTGGAGATGTTCTCTGAAACGGTCTGTGAGAAGATGGCCGGTGGCCCCACTGTAGAGGAGACTGCATCAGGAGCAACGGATGCAATAGATGACACGTGTGGAAGTGCAGGTGAAACTTTGATGGATGTGAAAGGCTTCTTTCGGGCATTGGGCAGAGGTGGAGTGTGTGTGGGCGCAGGTTTTGCAATTCCTGTGGTGGCAGAGAAGGTGCCAGGAGGGGAAGGTGGGTCATTGGAGGGCGAGGACTTGACGAGGTAGTCGTGGAGAGACGATCTTTGCGGAAAGTGGATAGGGGTGGGGAGGGAAACAAAATATCCCTGGAGGTCTGTGTTACTAATATTTTTAACAAACCCACTGACAACCACAGATATGTGGATTCCATCTCCTCCCACCCCACCTCCTGCACAAATGCTTTCCTGTGTTCCTAACCCCTCTGCCTCCGCTGCATCTGCTCCCAGAGGACCAGTTCCACCACAGAACACACCAGAAGGCCTCCTTCATTTAAGATCGGAAATTCCCCTCCCATGTGTTTGAAGATGCTCTGTAATGCATCTCATCCATGTCCCGCACTCCATCCATGAACCCCACGTCTCCAAACACAACATGGACGGAACAAGGACAGAGGAAAGTCCACACCTTCCATTGCACCAACCTCCGCATAAATCACATCATCTGCCGACATTTTCGCCACCTCTGAATTGACCCCAGCACCAGGGATATATTTCCTTCCCCAAACCTATCCGATTTCCTCAAACACCTTTCCGTCCGCGACTACTTAGTCACGTCCACGCCCTCAAATAACCCACCATTCGCTCCCTGCACCTTCCTCTGCCACCACAGGAATTGCAAATCCTGCACGAACATCTCCCCCCTCATCTCTATCCAAGGCTCCAATGGAGCCTTCCACATCCATCAAAGGTTCACCCGCACTCCCACACGTGTTATTTGTTGTATCTGCTGCTCCAGATGCGGTCGCCTCTAAATTGGGGATGTCTTCTGACAGAGCACTTCAGAGAACATCTCAGGACAACTGCAAGCTTCAACTCCACTGACGCATGGCCAAACATTTCGACTCCCTCTCCCACGGACATGTAGGCCCTGAGCCACCTTAATCACCACTCCCTCACCACCCGATGCCTGGAGGAAGAACGCCTCATCGTCTTTCTCGGGACCGTTCAACCCCATGACATCAATGTGGACTTCATCAGTTTCCTCATCCCCACTCCCTCATCTTACGCCAGTTCTAACCTTCCCGTTAGAACAAAAGAGGCGGAGGGGGCCTGTATAATCACATAAAAACATTTATAAACGTTCATTATTCATAGGCTCTTGACAGGGTAGGTCCAGGCATGTGGTTTCCCCTCTGGTATGAGGAGTGCACCAGAGTACATGAACTCAGATTTAGATATTACCTATTTAAGTCAGAAATGAGGAGTCATTTCTTTTCTCAGGGACCAGTGAATCGGTGGAACACTTTACTAAAACTGTTGTTGAGGCTGAGTTGTGTATTTTCAAACGGTGCCAGATTGATATTTAACCAGAAAGACGATGAAGCTCTGTCGAGGTAAGGCAGGAGAATGGAGTTGAGGATTATCAGATCAGCCATGAGTTCGTTGAATGGTGGAGCAGTCTCGATGAGCTGAATATCCGACTTCCAATCCTATATCATTTGGTCTAACTCAATATTTTATTGATAAGTTTAGAATTCTGAGGGGATGGGATGATGTGATATTAAAGTTTTATCAAACTGATCAGACAGATCAGGAACTCGGCTCATAAACTGATGAACAAGGAATGTGCTGTGGCCTGGAGACAACAAATGGCACTGGTCATACCACAGACGGATATGTGCAGAAGGTGTGATTGCTAAAGAAAATTCGTGGATCAAATGTTGTTGGCAATTTGGTGATCACGCTGGATGATGGATTGCGGTATGATCCACACAGCAGTAGTTTGTGAAAGAATGAAAGGTTCGTTTCATAGGAGAAGTTTTCTGCAGTTCCAATTCCAATTGACTGTTTGAAATATTGATCAGAACTTTGTGTGGAGTGTTGCATTAAAATTCACAATCCCACTGGACAAATCATTGTACCCGATCTCTCCTTATTTGTTTTGCTTTCATTCGATATAAATTCATAGAAAGTCAAGATGGAATGAAAGGAGGAAAGTAACGTTGTACTCCTTTTCATTATCCAAATTTAACTTACAACAGAAACAAATTGGTGTATTTCTACTTTGATATGGTATCGATTTATCACCAATCTCTGGTGCATCGAAGGGCATGGGCAAGAATCTCCATCCAGTGTATACTAAAGATGCGAGACACAAAGGGAAACCACAGCTGCGTTTGGTATAAGCAACAGCCAGAGTAGGATACAAATCCACACATGCACAGTGACAGAGCCTTAACCTCTGGGCCGCGACAACCCATGGCAAAGGGTCTCACATGTGACCACATCAAAATTAGATGTGGTGCACCTAGGGGATAAGACATTCCCTGAGCGGAATCGAATACACACCTTTATTTTTCTGCTTTCAGTGGAATAATATTACCAGCAAAATCCAAGGAATTGACCTCGTCCTTGGAAGGAATACCTGTCATTAATTCATTCCGAGTCGGAACTGTCTCAGAATGAACCAGCTAACATGAAATTCCCGTCACATTCACACGCACATTTAGTCTTGACGCATAAGTTCTTCAGACAGTTTCTCTCTCACGTGAAGACTTATATATGGAGAGAGAAGTGAAGGTGATGTTTTAGCTCGATGGTCTTTCTCACCTGACTGAACCTGAACTGGGTAAAATTCCCGGAAATGCAGTTTTGTTTGTTTAATTTTATTAATTTTGCTGCAATTTCACTCTGTTCACTGCAATGATCGGAAGTGAATTTGATTTATGTGATTGGAACGTTAAATGTTGCATTCAATTTTGCTCCGAATTTATTTCAGCTTAAAGAAAATACTCATGAGAAAAGCAGAAGGTTAAACTACAAAACAAGATGCCAGTTTTGATGCTCAGTTACTTTGGCAGATTTCAGTGGTTGTCAAATAAACCCAACATCATGGCGATTGTCCTCCCACCTTTCAGCCATGGGATGGAAGCAGGAAATCGATCTCCAAGAGACGGGTCACTTCCTGTACAATATGGAATAGCTTTCCTTGACAATATACAAAATCTGGTCAGTTCCATTTATAATGCTTCATGTGGAATATTAATAGAAATCTTTCAAAACTCTGAGGTTTTTTTGCTGAATCTTACTCAGCTGCATACGTTTCCGATATTTCTTTGCATCTGAAGTCGTCCAAATTAGACATTTTTCCTCGCACCTTCTACCCCCCAGACCCCACTTTTACAGTTTTACCTGGCCACAGGGTGTCTCTCTCCTGGTGAAACTCACTGCTTGTGCATCTCTAAATGTGCCTTTCCAAATATTTTGGAAACGGATTCTCTGAGTGACAGAAATTCTGCTCCCATTATTTCTTTGTCCTACATCGATGGATTTGAAAGCCTGACGTTCAAAAATATACGAACTTGAAAGAGTGAATTTACCACCTATTTACTCTCTCCAAACCTAAAATACTCAGGAAAACTTCCATTCGGTTTTCCTTGGTTCAGTGTCAAATTTTTCAACACACAAATAAATAAAATTCCATCCCCACTAAACGCCGTCAGCATCGTCTCTAATGTCTTAGCAGCCCAGTAAACGCTAGCAGTGTCCTCTCTGATAGAATCACAGATTCCCTACAAGGCAGAAAGTACAGTTCAGCCAATCGAGTCTATAGGGACACTCTGAACAGCATCTCAACCAGATCTAGCTCCCGTCTCTAACCCCGCAGGCCCCTGGCTTGTGATTTCAAATAAACCTGCTGGAATAAAACCTGTCATCGTGTGACTGCTGACGTTATCGCTGTGTTACCCAAGGCTAACTCACTTAACTTACTGAATTCACTCTCTGGACACATCAGCGCAATTTAACATGACCAATCTACCTAACCTACAGACTTAACAGCAGTTTGAACCACTGAGCAAATGTACCATCACATTGAACACTATCTGTATCATTTACACACTGGTAACTCAGCCGAGCGAACGGAAGCTGCGCCCATCAACCGCAATTCAATGCACTCAAACGTGGTTCTGCGCTGTACAACCTCATTCGTTCTGCTGGAAATGTTTCTGCACTCAGGTCTGAATGGGTTTACTCTGCTTTCGGCCTCAGATTCCTGCTGTAAATAAACACATTAGTCAGGAACAACTCTATATAATGGTTTTCATTGCAACACAAACACAATGTGCAGTTTGCTGAAGGTACGTGTTTGCACGTTCACTGACACTCTCTCTCCCCAGGAGCTGCAGTCCTTCCCCAGCTGATTCAGACAGCACTGTCTTTCCTGTGACATATCCAATCGAGAATGGAAGGCCAAGCATGAGGGACACTAACCACGATACTATGGAGGACAACATCGAAGGAGGCCCTTCAGCCTGTTGTGGCTGCACTTGTCCAACGCTTAACGACCTGAATCAAGTCTTCCATTGTTTAGCCCACAGTCTTATATGTTTGGGAACGGCAAATTAACATGTCAATTTTTTTCAGGTTGGAAGGGTTTCCACCTCTCTGACCCTTTCCGCACATCTACTCAAAACTTTCTGCCTTTTCCCTGAATCTCTTCGCCCCCGTGTTCGATCCCTCCATCAATAACAAAAGCTTCTTTCAGTCTATCCTATCCATATCCCTCATTATTTTGTACATTTCAGTCGTGTCTTCTCCAATCTCCTCTGCTCGGTGACAAACTATCCCAGACTGTCCAATCTCTCCTCATAACTGAAACTCTTCAGCCCAGACAGTATCCCATTGAATCTGTCCTGCAATGTTTCCATTGCGATCACATCATTGCTATACTATGAATTGTAGAACTGCACACAGTAATCTCGCTAGAGCCGAATTAACTTTTTTTTTTCCCCTATTCTGTTACAGTATGAGGGCGTCGCTGGCTCGGTAGTATTGATTGCAATCCCTAATTGCACAGCGGGCAGTTGAGACTCAACCGTATTGCAGTGGGTCTGGAGTCACCTGGAGGCCCGAACAGGTAAGAATAGCATTTTCCTTCCTCAAAGGACGTCAGTAAACCCGATGGTTTTGTTTTTTCAACAATTGACCATGGATTTATAGGTGTTATTAGATTCGTAATTCCAGATATTTATTGAATCTCAATTCTAACACCTGGCATGGTTGGAGTCAAACCCGGGTCCCTGGTTCATTTGCTTGGTGTCTGAATTAACAGTCCATGGTAATAGCGCTCGGCCATTGCAGAAAACCCATGAAACTAATCTTTCTCAATGACGTCGCTTTTCCTCGATATCGTAATGTGTCATTTTCCTGAGCTTGACTCCCAATAATCGCAAGTCCATATCAGTAAAAGCTGCTACATGAGGATTGGCCTCACAACAGCGGTAACCAAATGGATCAACTGGTCTGCAGGTCTCGATGGTGGGGTTGGGGCACATTCATCCAGCAACAGTGACCGCAGCAGCACAGAGTGAACAGTACCAATGTGAGAGTCAGTATTAGATTCTGCAGTGCCTTAATGAAATAGGAAATGATTCCACAATCACATGATGAAAGAGCAGCGTTCCGAAAACTAGTGCTCAGTTAAACCTGTTAGACTCTAACCTGGTGTTGTGTGATTTTTAACTTTGTGCACCATAGTCCAACACCGGCATCTCTAAATTAGTGAAATGGGGATGTGGGACGGAAAGTTCAGTTAGTGATCGAAGGAGGGAGAGAAATCTCTGAGAACGGGTGGATTTGAATTCTGACATATAAAACACAGAGATGTGAGCAAGCAGAATTTGAAGGGAAAAGATCATCACCTTGGAGAAAACTACCATGTTAAAACAACTGATTTCTTTGTGTTTCACAAAAACTGGGGCACATAGAGCGATTACTGCCGTGACTCGGAATCGGACCGAGGTTGCTGCGGCTACAACGCAGAGTACCAACCACTGCACGATCACGGCATTCCACAGACGCACAGACTGACTGCGCGCAATAAGTACAGTATCATAGGAAATGTTAGGCAGCGTACCAAATGCACAATATCAGTGCAAAGCGAACAGTGGCAGATCTGTGGGAACTCAGAATGGGCTGACCGTTTAATATCGGTTCTCTCAGAGGCTGTGGTGATTCCATCATTAATATTCTGAAGGCTGAGATAAATAGATTTCTCCAAAACATCAAAAACTCCGGGGACAGTGCAGGTGTTGTTGAAATGTATGCTTCAATAGTAATGCAGTTTAACATCGGCTATTTCACCAGTTTCCCCCCACAAGGCAGTAACCACTGCTGCCACAGAGTCCCAATTCCCCGCCCCAGAATCAGAGGAACTGAGTGGCGCAGTCGCGAAGATCCAACTGGAAGTCGGGATGGGAATGAGGTCGCACAGATACTCGAGGACTCCAGTGACACAACCGGTGAATGCACGGTATTTCTATGACGGTTTAGAGGCGCAAGCAATTCCGAGGTTGGGAGTGCTCCTGAGCAAAGGCGGGGCAGAAGGGAATTTTTTTTCCCGTTTATATCAATCTACAGTGCAGCTTGTGGAGACAGCTGAGTGCCACAACTGGAGCGTGGGCGGCTGGTTTGAAGTTTGAACTTGCTTCACTGTCACCAACTTGCCTGGAATGAATTGCTTTCACTATTTTTCTTTCCAGTTGTTTAATATCTCCCTGCAGTCTGCGGCTTTCTTCCTCATGGTTAATTTCATGACTAACTGTTGTATGATTTGCACACTGCTAAATCACGGCCACGACAAGTGAATATGAATCTTTGATCTATATGAGAAAACAGTGGAACTCACTGCAGGCATGCTTTGTCGGTTTGCAGGCGACGCCAGAATTGTAGACAATGAGGAAGATTATTTAAGTTTCAAAAGGATTTTAATCCAATGAGTTGTTGGACTGAAAAATGTAACATGGAGTGCAATCTGGATAAATGGAAGGTATTGCATTTTGGTACAACAACAACTTGCGTAGTGTTGGAGAACACGGAAGCTAGGGGTGCAGGTGCATAATTCCTTGTAGTTTGCATCACCTACAGACAAGATGGTTCAAAGGCATTTAACATACTTCCCTTCATTGTTCAGTCCTTCGTGTATCGGAGTTGGGACGTTATGTTGAAGCTTTGCAGAACATTGATAAGGCCACTTCTGGAATATTATGTCCAGTTCTGGTCGCCCAGTTGTTGGAATGATATTATTCAGTTGGAGCAGGTTCAGAAAAGTATGCACGCATGTTGCCGTGAGTTATAATGAAAAGCTGGGTAGGCTGAGACTATTTTCAGATTCGAGATCGGGGTGCTGGAAAACCACAACAGGGAAGGCAGCATCCCAGGAGCAGGAGAATTTTTTTTTGCGCAAGTGTCCTTCATCAGGTTCTTCCCCGAAACGTCGATTCTCCTGCTCCTCAAATGCTGCCTGACCTGCTGTGCTTTCCCAGCACAACACTCTGGACTCTGATCTCTCATCTGCAGTTCTGGCTTTCTCCTGTAGTTGAGACTGTTTTCACTCTAGGATAGGGGTTTGAACGGCGACCTGATAGAAGTTTATCAATTATTGAGAGGCAAGTTAGAGTTAACGATAGCGGCCTTTTCCCAGGAGGGGAATTTCAAGGCGAGAGGCATCTGTTTAAGATGAAAGAGAGAGATTTTTTTTTAAAAAAATCACGTGAGGCATGTTTTTAAGGAAGATGTTCTACGTGTGCAATTAACTTGCTCAGGAAGTGATGGATGAGGGTACGTTTGCAACATTTAATGGACAATTGATTCCAAACATGAATGGGAAAGTGGGATTTTTAAAATAAATTTCTTCATGCCTAGTACATCAGTTATTTCCCAGAGGACATTTAAGAGTCAACCACGGTATTATCCATCTGGAGTCTCCTGTGGGACAGAGCAGATGAATATAACAGTTTGCTTCCCGAACTGGCATGAGTGAATCAGATGGGATTTTCCACACATCTGATTCAGGTCATCACGCGACTCTTCAATTCCAGGTGCTTATTGAATTCAAACTCCACTATCTGTCATGCCAGGACCTGAACTCTTTGTCCCCAAAATATTACCTGTTTTTTTTTGGATTAACAACACAGTAATAAAACTACAAGGGCATTATAACCACTTAGCGGGTACAGGAGGAGGCAGATGGGAATAGATTAGTTTGGCAGTATGTTCAGCATGGATTGGTTGGACTAACAGGCCTGTTTTCATGCTGTATGACTCTATGATTGACGCTATGGAACAAATAGCTGGTTGGGATTAACAGCAGCATTGACAGCATAATCGAACACCTGATGGGATATATAATCCTGCTGGAGTCTCCGGAGATTGTTTTGCTCAGTCATCCTTCCCACACACGGGACTGGTGAACGGTCTCTCCCCAGTGTTACTGATGAAATGAGTTGCCATTTCTGTGGTTAATTGAATCCCTTCCAGCAGTTCCCACATTGCCCTGCTTTCTCTGTGGTATCAGTGTCCTTTTTTCTACCCAGGGTAAACGATCCTTTCAAATTGTGTCCACACAGATACAAATCCCGTTTTCCATGTTGTTAATGTGTTACCATTCTTTCTCATTCACCCACAGGGTGTGAGTATAACTGGTCAGGACAACATTTATTTTTCGCCCCTCGTTCGTTGCTGTCTGACTACACCACAAACCCGGGTGCAATCCCAGCCTCGGGTGTCTGCCTGTGGAAAGTCTGCACATTCTCTGTGTGTTTGCGTTTTTATTTCTCCCTCTGACCAAAGGTGTGCCAGTTACAGGGATCAACAATGGGAAATGCAGGCTTATGGGACAGGGAATACCCTGGGGTCTGGTGGGATACGCTTCCGATGTACCCTGTGGACTGGAAGGACCGACAAGCCTCCCTCCCCACGCGGTGGTGATTCTTGAACTAAGGGTCAGCTCATGTTTGTTTCTGGTCCTGGAGTCTCTCGTAGGCAGGACTCGGTGAAGATGGTAGAATCCCCTGCATAAGGGACATGAATGAATGAGATTGCAGAAAATTAAAGTCATGATCTATATTTCTGAAGTCAGGCTTTTATTCCAGGTTTTACTCGTCGCCCTTCAAGCAAATCGATCCATTTGGATACCGTGGCTGTAAAATCAATCCCCATGTAGCAGCTTTTACTGACATAGGCCACAGATAATTGGAGCACCAGTCTCATGGAAAAGACCCAGGGCAGTTTTGGTGAAAAGACATTTTATTGGAAAAGATCAGCTTTTATGGCTTTCTGTGTTGGTCTTGTGATAATTTCATAGGACTGATAATCCAGAGACCGAGGTAAAAGTCTGCGTACTCGGGCTTGAATCCCACTATGTCATGATTGTCAAATTTGGATTCAAACAATATCTGCAAGGAAGAATCTAATGACTACTATAGATCCATTGACAATTGTTGAAAAAAAAATCTGTTCCACTGATATCATTTCGGGATGGAATTTGCTATCCTTACTTGGTCTGGGCTGCATGTGACTTCAGACTCATAGAAATATGGTTGAATCTCAACTGCCCTCTGGGCAATTCGGAATGGATAATAAATTCTGCTGAGCCAGAATCGCCCTCATACTAATCCAGAAATTTTAAAACAAATGCCGATTATGCCTTAGCAAGAATGTTGTGTGCAGTTTTGCAAGTCACATTATAGCAGGGATGTGATCACACTGAGAAAATTGCAGGAGATATTTACCGGGATATTGTTTGGGCTGAAGAATTTCAGTTGTGAAGAAAGACAGGACAGAGTGGAGTGTTTGTCGCAGTGCAAAGGAGATGTATACAAGACATGATTGAGTATGGACAGGGTTGACTGAATGAGTTTCCCATTGATGCAGGGATCGATCAGTAGGGGCCAGAGACTTCAGGAGAAAGACAGAAAGGTTTGAGAAGATGTGCACAAAAGTTTTATCAGCCAGTGGGTGGTTGGAATTTGGAATACACTGTCTGCATTTTTCAGAGCGGCAGAAACCCTTATAACCTGAATAAATATTCAGATGTGAACTTTTGATGCCAAGACGTATAAGGCTGTGGGGTAACCATTCTGAAATGGGATTCAGTTCATTAGGCAGTTGTTTTTGACAAGTGTGGCCACATTTGGTTGAAGAGTCTCCTTTGACACTTTTGCCCTCGGTAGTATAATGGTTAGTGACCCCGCCTGTCACAGAGCTCAATTCTCCACTGGGGACAGTGTAAACGTTTTAAAACTGTCGCTCCATTCCCAAGTGCGGGTATTGATACCTGTCCTTCCATTCTCGATGGGGTGTATCACAGGAAGGACAGTGCTGCCTGAATAAAGGTCGGGAAAGACTGCAGCTCTCAGGAAGGCAGTGTCAGTGAACGGCCAAACACGTGACTTCTGCAAACTTCACCTTATGACTGTGTTGGAATGAAAAGCATTTGACAGACTTGTTCTGGATTGATGTGTTTACTAGAAGCAAAAAGCTGAGGAAGAAACAACATAAACGCATTCAAATATGAGTGCAGAAACATTTCCCGCAGCACGAGTGAAATTGTAAAGGACAGAGTAGCGTTTCGATACATTGAATTTGGGTTCATTTGTTACACCAGGGTATAAAACCATTACAAAATAATACAGCATTTGCTCAGTCTGAAGGAACATTGTCTCAGTAATTCGCACTGCTGTTCAGAGGGAGGGTTAGGTTGATTGGCAAAGTTAAATTGCTCTCTCGTGTCCAGGGAGTGAATTAAGTGAGTTAGGTGAATTAGCCATGGGTAACGCGGGGATCAGGTCAGAAGTCACAGGACGTCAGGATATACTCCAACAGGTTTATTTGAAATCATAAGGGGGAGGGATTCCCCTTCTTCAGGTGAAATATAAGGAAATAGGGAGGGGAGCTAGGTATGGGTGAGATGCTCTTCAGAGAGTCGACACCGGCTCGATTGACTGAAATGCTCTTTCTGCACTGTAGGATTCTGTGATTCTATGAATTGATAATGACGGTGTTTACTGGGATGTAAAGCCATTAGAGAAGATGCTGATGGGGGTGTACTGAGGATGAGATTTTGTTCACTTGTCTTCTTGGAAAATTGAGAACAGTTATCCCTGAACCAAGGAAGACTTAATGGGTTTTTTTTCAGGTTATGAAATGTTTGGACAGAGTAATAGGTAGAAAATTCCTTCTTTCAAGTAAGGAAACATCTAGATGTCAGGCATTCAATACATTTGATAAAACCTTTGAAGGACAAAGAAATAATGAGAACAGAATCGCTCTCACTCCGAGAATATGTTTTTCCAAATATTTGGAAAGGCACATTTGGTGACATACAAGAAATAACTTTCACAAGGATAGAGACAGCGTGTGGCTAGGTAAAGGTGCAGAGGTGGAGTGTAGTCGGCCGGAAGTTGCAGGGAAACAATGTCTAAGTTGGTTGACTTTAAATGTAAAGAAATTTCTTTAATGTGTGCAGCTGAATAAGATTCGGTTCCAAAACTCTGCATTTTGAAAGATTTGGCATTCTATTCCACCTATAGCATTGTGAATGGAACTGAGTGGATTTTTATTTATTGTGAAGGGAAGATATTACATAATGAATAGGAAGTGACCAGTTGCTTGGCGATCGACTTCCTGCTTTAATCACATGCTTTAAAGATGTGAGGTCAAGCACCATGATGTTTGGTCCATTTAATACTCAGTGAAATCTGCCAAAGCAACGAGCAACAAAATTGGTGGGTTTTCTTTTGCACTTTAGCCCTCTGTTTTTCTACGCAGTATTTTCCTTAAGCTGCAATAAAGTCAGAGCAAATTTGAATACAACTTAAATCGTTCCAATGAGATATATCTAATTCACTTCTGATTATGACAATGTACATTGTGAGGTTTCAGCAAAATTAAAATGAAACGAACAATTCTGCATTTCTTGTGATTTAATCCAATTCAGGTTCAGCCATATGAATGTGAATTAGATTGAGCGAAAACATCGCCTTTATTTCACTCACCATGGCTGCTTCTTCACTTGACAGAGAAAGTGACTGAAGTAATTATGAGTCAAATGTAGATGTAAATATGACGGAAACTTCTTGTCCTGTTTCATTCTGACTCAGTTCTGACTCAGAATGTATTACTAACAGCTATTCATTCTGACCAGCATGGCTATTTATTGGAATTTGCTGTTATTATAATTCTAGTGAAAGCATAAACACAATGGTGTGGATTCGATTCCGCTCTGGAACTTTCTCATACATGAATTTCACCACATGTAACCTGATGAGGTCACATGTCACCCCAATACAAAATGTGCTGAGGAGACCGAGAGATTATGGTGGTGGGTTATTATACCGCTGTGCTCCACATTCACGGGTTCCAGTCACACTCTGGTTGCTAACTTTACGCACCGCTCTAGCAGTTTTTCTTTGCACCTCACACTCTGGTATACACTGGATCGAGAATCTTGTTCTTGCCGTTCACTGCACGGGAGATTCACAAATAATCGACACCACATTAAGTCGAAATGAAGAATGAGAGCAGTCATTCTATTCAATTGTAGATGAAGTTGGTGTAATGAAAAATAACGCATTTTTCTTTCCGCCTTACATTCAATCTTGTCTTTCTATAAATTTACATCGAAAGAAAGAGAAAAAAATAACAAGTGATCGGGAACACAGGTTTATCCAGTGGGGTTGTTCATGAGTATTTTAACCTAATACTTCACACAATGATCTGATTAGTATTTCAAACAGTCACTCGGAATTGGAACCGCAGAAAATCTCTCCAATGAGACGAACCTTTCATTCTTTCACAAATTTCTGCTGTGTGTGAATTATACAACGATCCATCATCCAGCGTGTTCACTGACTTGCCAACTCTATAAGATCTAGCAACTTCCTTCAACAATCACAGCTTCTGTACACAGCCACCTGTGCTGTGCCCAGTGTCATTTGTTGCTCCCAGGACACAGCACATTTCTTCTTCCTGAGTTTATGAGCCTTGTTCCTGATCTGTCTGATCTGTTTAATAAACCTTTTCTATCACTTCATCCCATCCCCTCACAATTCTGAACTTATGAATAAAATAAGGCGTTAGACCAAATGTTAAACCAAGTGGAAGTATGCTATTCAGCCCAAGGAGTCTGTTCAACCATTTAACGAACTCATGGATGATCTGATTTGGAAATGCCAATGTTGGACTGGGGTGTACAAAGTTAAAAATCACACAACACCAGGTTATAGTCCAACAGGTTTAATTGGAAGCACACTAGCTTTCGGAGCGATGCTCCTTCATCAGGTGATAGTCACCTGACTATCACTTGATGAACAATTCCCATCAGGCGCAGATGGGAATTGGAACTTGAAATCAGAAAGCGATTAGAATCGTATTGACACACAGAAGGACCAAATACAGCGAAGATAACTCTGACAAATCAGAATCTAATCATATTCGATTGAGATTCAATGGCTTCAATGTAACTGAATTCCTCCGTGTAATCGTCCTGGGAGCTAGTATTGAGGAGAAATGGAACCTGACCACCCATATAAATAAGTTGACGACAAAAACCTGTCCGCGGGTCGACTTTGTTTGATTATTAACTCAACTCTTGTCTCCGTAAAGCCTACATCGTCCGCAACACACAAATTAGATGTTTAACAGAACTCTCTCCATTTGCCTAGGTGGGTGCAGCTTCAATACCACTGAAGGAACTGGGCACCCTTCACGACAATGCAGTCACTTTACGGTATATTTTTCAACACCTGAATATTTATTCCTTTAACTGCTAAGGCACAATTGCAGCAGAGTGCACCACATAGAAGATTCACTGGAGTAAGTCATCCAGCTTTGTTGACAGAACCTTCATGGCTCAAAAACTGTACCGACTATAAGGACAAGGTTGAAGATGTACTGAAACTTCACCATTTGCAAATTACCCTCCAAGGCACATACCGGCATGACCTGGAGGGGAATCAGTGGTAAATTCATTGAGTGGTGCAGTAGGTTGATGGGCAAAGATTTATACTTCAGCCCTCTATCTTTCATCTTTCAATTTTTAAAAATGTAGATTATTGCATGGACCAGACTTGTGCTCATTCCTTTAGTTGTTTCCTAAACTGGCGGTTGCTAAAGATCGAATATCATCCACAGTCTGTGTTCAACAATAGAAAATACCCAAAAACCTCTTGAACAACTGATCTCCCTGTCCAACAATCTTCATGGATCTGTGAATGTCCACTCCAAGATCTCTTTTTTCCTATACATCACTCAGAATGCTCACTGTTATTGTTACAACTCCCCAAATTCACTACCACCCATTGGTCTGGATTCAATTCCATTCACCATTTTTCCTTTCCACCTGATGGATACATCCCTGCATTATTCATTATAGTCAACTACACAACTATGTATCGTTAGTAAACTTCTAAATCATGACTCCTAATAAAAAAGTTTGATTTATTGATCTACATCAGGAAACAGTGGTACTTCACTGGGAAAAATCATCCAAACATGGTTCCTTGCTGCATGGGATGAACAACTGCCATGTTCCAAACTCCAACGGTTGCTAGCCCAGTATCTCGCCACTACATTTGCAGATGACACAAAGATTGGTGGAGTAGCCAGAAATCATAGGGGACTGTCAAAGAATTAAGGGGAATATAGATAGACAGAAGGGTTGAGCGGAGAATTGGCAAATGGTGTTCCATTCAAGCAAATGTGAGGTGATGATTTTGGGAAGTCTAATTCCAGAGCCAAGTATACAGTAAACGGAACAGCCTTGGGTAAACTTGATGAGAAGAGAGATCTGGGAGTTCAGGTTCTTTGTACCCTGAAGATGACTGCACAGGTGGATAGAGTGGTCAAGAAGGCATATGGCATGCTTGCCTTCACCGGATAGGGCATTGAGTATAAGAGCAGGCAAGTCCTGCTAAAATTGTACAGGAGTTTGGTTCGGCCGCGTTTAGAATACTCTGTACAGTTCTGGTATCCAAATTACCAAAATTATGTGGACGTTTAGGAGAGAATGCGGAGAAGGTTTACGCAGATGTTGCCTGGTATGGAAGATGCAAGCTCTGAAGAGAGGTTGAGTAGGTTACTTCTGCTTTCATTAGAAAAAACGAGATTGCTGGGACCTGATTGAGGTCTACAATATCATGAAGGGTACAGACAGGGTGGCTAAAGATTAGCTTTTTTCCAAGATGAGTAATTCAATAATGAGAGGTCACGCGTTCAATGAGAGAGGTGAAACGTTTAAGGGAGATAGACATGGAAAGTATTTTACATAGAGATTGGCAGGTGCTGGAATGTGTTGCCAGCAGAGGTCGTAGAGGCAGGCATGGTAGATTTATTTCAGGTGCGCCTGGACAGATGCATAAGTAAGTGAGGAGCAGAGGGATACGGATGCTTAGAAATTGGGTGACATGTTTAGGTAGTTGATTTGGACCGGCTGAGGCTTGGCCGTCCAAAGGGCCTGTTCCTGGGCTGCACATTTTCTGTATTCTTTGTTCTTCTTTGTTCACTACACGACCAAATGTGGGTTACATGTGAAGTAGTGTTACTTCTGCAATCATAATTACTTATGCAAGGTAAATGAACTCACACCAGTGCACAATTGTTTCAAGCAAGAGCTGAGTCAACAAGAATGAAACTATTATGAAGGAAAGATATAATTGTTTTCATATTAACTAAAATGTGCATAAAGAATGAAAGGTGCCTGCAAACAATGGTAGATGGTACAGACAAATAGATAAGGTGCTGCGAGGGTGTAGGTTAAGCCAGATATGCTTGTACAAGCAGTAGTTATAAGCATTTATTTCCCATTTCTGCAAAAAGCAAACAAAAACAAACCCTATTAAAAGGTCTTAAGGTTCAATATGGTTGGGGTAAGGGAGGAAATGTCACAGGTGGGGGAAATAGATCGCAGTGAAGGAGGATATACCAAACAGTTGACCACAGCCAGGATGTGGTGAAAAGGCCAAGTAAAACCTGTACTTTGTTATGCACAAGGCCGCATAAGGCAAGAGAGAAACAATAGTAATGGGCACCGGGTTTGGAGTAGTGAATCCTATGTACTTGCTAAACTCTGCGAGTCTCTTTCAGGCACCACGCTTGCAAGCGTATAATAAACATACTGATTGCTTCAGATCTTGTCTCGCATAAAATTATTGAAGTGAGTGGGCTTAGTTTCTCACAATTGGGAGATCCTCCGCGATATTCTTCCATCGCCGGGGGGAGTGGTTGGCCCTGGACACTGGGAAGAGGCCTCCCATTCACAATTGAGGAGCGGTTTCTTGTCCCGGTTTTGTCCGCTCCCTTGGGCGGCTGGTACGAATCCCACAAGAGAGACATCTGAATCAGACAGTGAGAGGAGGTCGATAAAAAATATGGAAAAAAAGGGGCCAGGCAACTCTGTGCACAGACCAACGTCAGAAAACTGACTTTTAAGTATTAACTTGGTGGCCGGGAAAAGGGGTATTTAATCTCTGAGGGACTGGTGAGGGCCCCGAGAAATGGGGGGTCGGCAGAGTAAGTCGAACTGTCACGGAGTAAAGGAAGAAAAAGAGCCTGGTAACATTCCTCCTGAAAGTCCGTTGGGGAGGATGTTGAGGGAATGGACAAGTAACACTTGTACAAGGGAAAAAGATAAAAAGAAAATGATTGAATATTGTTGTTTAGTATGGACCAAAGAACCAATCCTCCATCCAGCTGTCTTCTGGTCAAAGTATGAGGATGAGGATTGGGTATGTCAGTATTTAGATTTGTATGTGAATAAAAAACAAACTTTTAGTCATGAAGAGGCGGACTATGCGTCCTGTTGGAAGGGCAGTTTGGGAATGATGGTAGTAAAGCCAAACAATTCCCCCTCTGCCCCACCCAGTTCCTGGGATCGTTTTTCCTGTTTGCACTCCCGCCCCCCGTACCATAAAATCAGATAAGGTGAAAATGGGGGAGGAGGAGAGACAGACAGACAGGGACAGGGAACGGATGACCCACAAGAGGAGAACGAAGGGGCGGTGGACGGGGATGTTGTTGTTCCCGAACCTCAATCCACAACAAAAGGAAGGGAAGATAAAGTAGACGTAGAGGAGGTCTTTGGAGCCTAAGGGGGAAAAACAAAAACAAAAAAGGGGAAGAATATAAAGACTTATCCCCTTTCGGAGGTACCAATAGGGGACAAAGAGATTGGATTTTTAAGTGCCCCCTTAACCAGTGGGGAGGTCAGAACATTTAAAAAGGAGATGAAGGTCCTGGTTGAGGATCTGGTAGGGCTGTTTGAACAAATTGATAAATTCTTGGGGCCCAGTCTGTATACGGGGACAGAGTTAATGTCTATTTTGAATGTACTATTTACTGGGGAAGAAAGGGGACTTATACCAGGAGCAGCCATTGAAATATGGGACAGGGAACTTCCCATTGGAGATGGGGATACTGAACAGGGAGAGACGGAGTTTCCTCTCAGAGACACCCAGCGGGAAAATCAAAACCCGGAGCATAGGGAAGAAATAATGGAATTGAAAGACCTGATTCTAAAAGGAAGAAGAGAGTCGGTTCTGAAGTCGCAGAATTTGACTAAAGCCTTTGAGGTGAAAGAGGAGAAAGATGAGATACCCTCAGCTTTCTTGCAAAGATTAAGAGACTCAATGTGGAAATACTCTGGAATGAACCCTGAGGACCCAGTGGCACAGGGTCTTTTGAAAGTATATTTTGTGACAAAGGCATGGCCAGACATACAGAGAAAGATACAGAAGATAGAAGGGTGAAGTGAAAAACCATTAGATGAATTGTTAAGAGAGGCAAAGAAAGTGTTTGCAAAGAGAGAGGTTGAGAGACAAAAACAGAAGGCAAAAATGATGGTAGCTACGATTGCTGAAGTAGTTAAGAAAAGAATGGAACCAATAATGAGCAACCGGAGCGGTGGGTGGCAGCATGTAGGACAGAGAGAAAGAGGGAGAGGGAGAGGAAAAGGGGGAGCATTTGATAGAGGGTTCTGGCGACAGGGACAGAGATGGAAGTCTCCACAGGCAGGATGTTGTTATTGCAGAAACTCGGGTATTTTAAGCGGGAGTGTACTGATCTACAAAGGGAAGAAAGGGCAATTCCGCTTATGAATTTTGATGTAGAATAGGGGTGTTAGGGGTTCCTGCCCCCGGGGAGCCACCAGGAACTCTTAATCAACTTGAAGGTGGGACTCTGTGGGGAAGAAGTAGTCTTCCTAGTAGATACGGGGGTAGCACGGTCATCACTGAATTTTAAACCAAAGAAAGTAGGAATGTCAACACGGTCAATTACTGTTTCCGGGGTAAAAGGGGAAGGATTTACTGTTCCAGTATTTGAACCTATGATGATAGAAGTTCCGACGGATACAGTCACAGGGGAACTGTTGTATATCCCTGATATAGGAAGTAACTTACTATGGATAGATTTAATTATCCTCTTAGGACTGGAGATTTGAATTCAGGAAAAAGAATTAGTTGTACAAATGGCAATGTTGACAGAAGATGTGGAGAGAGAGATAAACCCTATTATATGGGCGAGAGAAGGGAATTGTGGAAAAATACAGATCCGTCCCCGAGAAATAACTTTAAAGTGGAAAGGGGACGTTGTTTATGAGCGACATTATCCCATTTCCATAGAAGGTAAACGAGGACTGCAGCCAGTAATTGAGGGGCTACAGATGGTCTGTTGGAGCCATGTATGTCTACTTATAATATCCTAATTCTACCAGTGCGGAAATCTGATGGAACTTATCGATTGGTGCAGGATTTGAGAACATTGAATCGAATAGTACAGATCAGGCACCCAGTGGTGCCAAATCCCTGTACGTTATAAAGTAAGATCCCTCATGACCACAAATGGTTTAGTGTGATAGATTTAAAGGATGCCTTTTAGGCTTGTCCCTTGGCGGAGGAAAGTAGGAATTTGTTCGCCTTTGAATTGGAAGATCCCAAGACAGGACGAAAACAGCAATACCGGTGGAACGTGCTCCCCCAGGAGTTTACGCAATCCCCGAATTTATTTGGACAGATGTTAGAATAAATATTGGAGAAATTTAGCAGCCCCAAGGGAACTACCCTGTCCCAGTATGTAGACGAACTCTTAGTAACAGGAAAGAGAAGAGAAAGAGTAGTAGAAGCCACTAAAAAAATTTTGAATTTCCTGGGTCAGCAGGGACTGCGAGTATCTAAAAACAAAATACAATATGTGGAGCGAGAAGTGAAATACTTGGGACATTTAGTTAGTGAGGGAAAGAGAAAGGTAAGCCCGGAACGGTTAAAGGAAATAGTGGGGATTCCGTTGCCCAGGAATAAACGAAAATATCTTAATTGTTTGTGTTTAACTGGATATTGCAGATTGTGGATTGATTCTTATGCTCAAAAGACGAATAAATTAGATCTCAAACCATTAGAGGAGGAACCAAAGTGTCTGAGTTGGGAAGCAGAGGAAAAAGAACTAGTTAAGAATTCAAAAGAGATCTGATCCATACCCCCATGTTAGCCTTACCTTCTCTAGATAAACCTTTCCAGTTCTTTGCTACCGTTGATAAGGGAGCGGCTTTGGGTGTATTAACCCAGAGGTGGAGAGGAACGAAACAGCCAGTAACATATCTTTCGAAGCTCTTGGATCCAGTATCCCAGGGAAGGCCTGAATGTGTGCAGGCCCTGGCTGCCACTGCATTGTTGGTGGAGGAAAGCAGAAAGCTTACATTTGGGGGATCCCTAATAGGAAGTACCCCACACCAAGTGAGAATGATCCTAAACCAAAAAGCTGGGCGATGGTTGACAGACTCACGGATTCTGAAGTATGAGGCAATATTAATACAAAAGGATGATCTAGTGTTGGTCACGGACAATTTTTTAAATCCAGCTTCCTTTCTTTGGAAAGGGAAGGATAATCTCCTCAGAATCCAGAGCACAACTGCCTTGACTTTATAGAATAACAAACTAAGGTCCGCATGGACCTGAGAGATGTCCCACTTCATGCAGGAGCCTGACTTTTTATAGACGGATCATCCCGGGCGACTGAAGGGAAAAGAAATAACGAGTATGCAGTCGTAGACTGGACGAAAGGTAGTGTGGTAGAGACAGGAAGGTTGCCAAATGGGTGGTCAGCTCAGACCTGCGAACTCTATGCATTGGAAAGAGCCCTTAGGGCATTAGAAAATAAAGAGGGAGCAGCATACAGTGACTCAAATATGCATTTGGTGTTGTGCACACTTTTGGAAAGATATGGCAGGAAAGAGGACTGATCAATAGCCGGGGGAAGGAATTAGCAAATGAGGAGTTGATTAAACAGGTATTGGAATCCCTATTACGCCCCCGAGAAATAGCGGGAGTGCATGTAAATGGTCATCAGAAAGGAAATGAACCAGAAGTTAGGGGGAATAGATGAGCCGATGAAGTGGCTAAGGAAGTAGGCCTGGACCCACAAGGAGTGGTGATTCATTCCCTAATACCTCCTGTCCTTGATCCCCGGAAGCTCCTATAGTTACTGAAAGAGAAGAAAAAGAATTGAAAGATTTTGGGGCTGAAGAAAACAGCAGACGGGCAATGGATATTACCCGATGGAAGGGAAATGTTAAACAAAATGATGATGCGAGAAATTATGGCTGTCCTACATCAATTCCACCATTGGGGAGTACAAGCAATATGTGATTTAGTTTTTAGGGAATATGGATGTAAAGGAATATATACAATTGCTAAACAAATATGTGAGGGATGTATAATATGCACAAAGGTAAATAAGAAAGTCTTGAGAAAACAGACCCCGGGAGGAAGAGACCCGGGATTGAGACCCTTCCAGAGTGTATAAGAAGATTATACTGAACTACCCAGAGTAGGAAAACTAAAATATATGCTGGTCATAGGAGATCATCTACCTGGTTAGGTTGAGGCAGACCCTCTAGCTACTGCCACTGCGAGTGTGGTGTCTAAAACAATATTAGAGCACATAATTCCCCGATATGGGCTCGTGAACCATATAGATTCCAGAATTGTTAGCTCTAAAGTGTTACAGGGGGTAATGAAAGGTTTGGGAATTTTCTGGGAGTTCCATGCTCCATGGCACCCACCATCATCAGGAAGGTTTGACAGAATGAACCAAACACTCAAACGACAGCTCTCTAAATTGATAATAGAAACCAGACTCCCTTGGGACAAATGTTTACCTATAGCTCTCGTGCAAGTACGAACAGCCCCAAGGAAAGATTTGGGACTAACCCCTATGAAATCATATTTGGATTACCTTATCTGGGAAAGAACGGAGAATTGACAATTCCCGAAACTGAAGACTTGTTCTAAAGAGATATATACTGGGCTTGTCCGCCACTTTGTCTTTCCTCCGGAAACAGGGTTTATTGGCACAGACACCGCCCCTTGAATTCACCGCCCATCCCATCCGGCCGGGAGATTGGGGCTCAGTAAAATCATGGACAGAGACTAAATTGCAGCCGGACTGGGAAGGGCCATATCAGGATCCTTTGACCGAAATGGCAATAAGGACAGCGGAGAAAGGCTGGACTCACTACACTCAGATCAAAGGGCTAGTAAAATGTCCAGTTGAGGAAGAAGTCTGGACAGCCGAATCAACGCAAGACCCGCTGAAACTCAGGCTGAAGAGACTTAGAGTAACTGATTATACAGTGGCGATACGAGCGCGGGATTATTTATGTAGGATTGTGTATTAAGTTTTTTGTGCTTCAGCACAATTTTTAGAATGCTGGGGATGCTTAGAGGTATGATGCTAGCTCTCTTAGTATTGGGATTTTGTCAAATATAATTTTCATATGTGTTATTAACGGTCCCTGAGTCTGATAATCCGCAAGTAATAGACCTGATGCGTGTAGCTTAGTAAATTGTGAGGATGTAGATAATCAGAGACAATACCGCTGCTCAGAGATACATCTTAAGTCCTTTGGGGATGGTACTTGGTATAATAGTCTTGTCACAATACACAGGGCCACCTTCTGATCACCTCTTGATTGTCCTGATAAAGAGCGTAACCCAATATACCTAATGATAAAGAAAACCACATGGCACAAAGCAATTCTCGGGGTTGGGGTGGGTCACCTATGAGATACAATTAGATGAAACATTTTAACAGAAATGTAAGCAAACGGGAATTATTTCTTGGGCTGTTGTTTTCAAATTAGCGTAGGAAAGGGAAAACGGCCAGAACTATTGGATAATAAGATACAACATTTCACCCCTCCTGATGATCCTAAACTAGTAAAAATTATAGAGATAAAGGACTTGAAACAGATTATCGAACTAGAAACTGGGTACGGGGATGCAAACGCCTGGTTTGGATGGGTAAAGTATACTGTAAAAAGTCTGAACAAGAACAATTGCTATGCATGTGCCTCCGGTAGGCCAGTGGCCCAGGTGGTTCCCTTTCCACTCGGGTGTAAGTGAGACAGGAAGGGCATGAAATGTATAATAGCCCTGTAACAGGATAAGACTGCATGGAATGATAGGAATTGTACCTCCCTATCTCTGATGTTCGCACCCTTGGAGAAGAAAGATTGAAAAGCCCCCCTCCCCCCCGACGTTTACAGCTGCAGTCGGAAATCACACGACGTGTGTGCATAGACGCGGTACAAGTCAGTCTAGAGATTTGGGGGAGCTAAAAGTATGTACAGACATTAAGAATGTCACCGAAACGGACGAGGGAGGGAACTACTCAGCACCAAAGCCTCCCCGAACGGATCTGTGGTGGTACATTGGAGGCAAAATATTGAGACCCACTCTACCACCGGATTGGAGAGGAATGTGTGCAATTGTACAATTGGTAATTCCATTTACCCTGGCATTTGAGAAGGAAAAGGTAGTAGGGAAAAAGGGAAGGAGTAAGAGATCACTGTTAGACACTGCACAATAAAGCAATATGACAGGATTTATCTCGATTGTGTAGGAGTCCCTAGGAGGGTACCTGATGAGTTCAAGGCTCGTCATCAGATTGCAAAAGGCTTTGAGTCAGCTCTCCTTTGGTGGGCAACAATTAATAATAATGTACATTGGATAAATTACATTTTCTATAATCAACAGTGATTTATAAATTATACAAGAGAAGCGGTTAAAGGAATATCAGAACAGCTTGATGCGACAAGTAGGATGGCATGGGAAAACAGAATGGCCCTTGATATGATTTTAGCGGAAAAAAAATGTGTGTGTGTCTCCGAGAGAGATATTCGGAGGAAGCTGTTGCACCTTTATTCCTAATAACACTGCACCTGATGGTTCAATTACTCGGGCTTTAAGTAATTGACTACCTTAGTAGAGGAACTGGCTGAGAATTCAGGAGAAGACACATCTCTCACGGGATGGCGTGAATCATGGTTTGGAAAATGGAAGGGGGTGGTGGTTTCTATCCTTACTTCCCTGATAGCAGTAGCCAGGGTATTGGTAGCCATTGGCTGTTGTATCATGCCCTGTATACGAGGACTCACTCAAAGACTGATTGAGACAACCTTAATAAAACAGATACCCCTAAAATAGAATCAGGCAGAGGAACTTTGTCGATTAAACAATGAGGGGATGAGTGAGACCAAGATGGATGAAATCTCCAGAATGATGCTTGCGAATTTTGGGGGCAATGCTTAACAGAAAAATGCAGAAGATAACAAATGATAATTAAAGAAAAATGGGGAAATTTTGGGATATAGGTAAAGTAGTGTCACTTCTGCAATCATAATTATTTATGTAATGTAAATGCACTCACACCAGTGTGTAATTGTTTCAACTAAGAGCTGAGTCAACAAGAATGAAAACTATGTGAAGGAAATATATAATTGTTTTTGCATTAGCTAACATGTGCATACAAGAATGAAACGTGCCGGCAAACAATGGTAGATGTTACAGACAACGAGATAAGGTGCCGTGAGGATGTAGGTTACCCAGATATGCTTGTACAAGCAATAGATATAAGCATCTGTTTCCCACTTTTGCAAAAACACAAAAACAAAGCTCAATTAAAAGGTCATTAGAATCAATATGGTTGGGGAAAGGGAAGAAATGTCACAAGTGGGGGATTTAGATAGCAGTGATGGAGGATATACCGAACAATGGACCACAGCAGGATGTGGTGAAATGGACAATTAAAACTTGTAATTTGTTAAGCACAAGGCCGGATAAGGCAAGCGAGAAACAATAGTAATGGGCTCCGGGTTTGGAGTAGTGAGTCCTGTATAAGATATTTATTTGCTAAACTCTGTGTGCCTTATTCCAGGAACCACGCTTCCAAGCGTCTAATAAACAAACTGATTGCTTCAGATCTTGTCTTGGGCTGAAATTATTGAAGTGTTGTTTCTCACAGACTGTCATTTAAATTTACTGTGCTTTCTATTCTCTCAAGTTCTCATATTAATTGCTCCTCGTTTTCTTCTTACTTTTGAGACAAGTCTCAAAATTCCGGGCACAATAAAAGCAATATGAATTATAAATTACTATCTGGACAAAAGAACCAATGAACAACTACATAGACCTCTTGAACATGGGACTGGGCATTGAGAACAGAGGATCAGTGATTAGCACTCGTGTCTTACAGTGTTATGCACTTGGGTTTGATTCCATCCTCGGCCACATGTTTGTGTGGAGTTTGCATGTTCTGGTTTTCTCCCACAATCCAAAGATATGCAGGTTAGGTAAATTGGCCATGCTAAGATGCACGCTCTGTTCAGGGATGTGTAGGTTATGTGCATAAGTCAGGGGTAAATTTCCAGCAATCTGAGAGCAGAATGGTGCTGATTGAATTATTCTTTGGAACGTCAGTGTAGACGTGTTGGGCCAAATGGCCTGTTTCCACACAGTAGGGATTCCAGAAACTTAGAATTGTGTTTCGCTAAACAAAACTGACATTTTTAAAAAAATATTGCATTTAAAACTTATCTTTAACTGTCAATTGTCAATCTTGTAAAATATCTCAATGTCACTGAAATCAATGTTCAAGCAAAACACTGCACATAAAGCCACACAAAGATCTTCATGACCATCTAATTACTGTTCAGTGGAATAATCACGGTAAATATCTTATTGTTCCTGAGATCAATCCCCACTATCACAGGAAGGATCTGGTTATCATTCCCTCCAATAAGTACAATCGTTGTCCCTCTGGTATTTCAGTTCAGTCGTTATACACCATATTGGTTGTTCAAAGCATAGTTATTCTTTATTATGAATGGCCAAGGGTTCTAACGGCAAGAGATGTTGTTCGATCTGATTTGTTGCCTGTTTGGAAACAAGTTTTCACTATAAATATTGCAAAAAATGTGTTAATTTGGTCTTGTTCAACTGCTGATGCGAACATTTTCAGTTTGTGTTTATTAAACATATTTGGAGAAAGTGAGGAAAGCTGTAGCATTGGAAAAGGGCAGGCACATCCAAAGAGCAGGAGTAGCAACCTGTCGGGCATTAGGCCATCATCAGAAAAGATTCCTGACGAAGGACTTATGCCCAAAACGTCGATTCTGCTTCTCCTCGAATGCTGCCTGATCTGCTGTGCTTTTCCGGCATCTCGCTCTTTTGACATTATAAATATTTGACTGAATATTCAGAGACAATACTAAAAGTTACCTCTGTCAATTTAATTTACCGTGCTTTCTATTCACTGAAGTTTTCATGTTAATTGCTCCTCTTTTTCTTCTTAAATCTGATACAAATTTCAAAATACAGAACACATTAAAATTCACATGAATTATAAATTTGCATTCTCGACAAGAATACCAATGGAAGGCAATATAGAATTCTTGAACAGCCTACACATTTGAATGAAAAAGCAATTCCTGCTAAAAAATGTTTCCACGTCTGTATCTTTTTCTCAATTCAATAATCCTGCAAGTAGTTTATAATTGTCAGTTGATCTCTCTGAATGAGCACCTAATCAATGTCAATGTAACAGCTGAAACATTAACAACAGATTGATAACTGTTTGAAGCCAACAAATGTTTGGAATTTACTAGAATTCCACCAGAAAACATTCTTGAATCATAATATAAGAAGTGAGATATGTGAGAGTTGTGCATACCTTATTTTTAAATGAATAAACTCCACTATTTTCAAAGCATTTCAATCTTATGGTCAAAAAGGAGAGGTGAATGGAAAAATAAAAACAAGTTTCTGACGATTCATAAACTGAACAACAATCACAAATTCACTTTGATCAAAGGACAGAGTAATATTTAGATGAATCACAACATTTGGTTACAAAGTAGGTAATCAGCTGACTGACAAGTAATAGGTGAGAGCATTTGTTAGTTTACTGAAGAAGATATCAACTTTATTTCAAATATATAGCACGAGAGAATAATGTTTCATGAGTTTCAATTTTTAGGACTTGCCCCTTTGCAACAAAAAAGATCAATCTCATTACTTAGACATCGTAATCTTTAATTCTGCAACATTTTCAAATATTCTCCAGGAACATATAAGCGACAGAATTAGATACTGGTATCCCCACTATCCGAAATTAGACCATTATTATGAAACCTTACATAAACTGAAAAGGCGTATTAATTTATATGGGAAACACCTCCCCTTTTTTCGTAAAAGTGAAAATCCTCTTCAGATTTCTTTCAGTTAGAGAAAACAGGGACAGATGTAAGTCTTTTGTAAAAGCAAAGTGGCTAAAGCGAATTTTCCAACACATATTTCTTGGTAACCTGACACAAATAAGTATCAGATTTTGTGATTATTGATATAATAGATAAAAGCACATCTAATGTTGGATTGAAAAGCAATTCAGTCTGTGCTTTGGTACTCTGTAATCACCATTCAGATAGCTCTTGATATATTTCAGATGAAGGTGTGATTTGAAACCTTCCCTCGGGTCTAGTAATAGAGACACTGCCACAGCTCCACAGGCTCCTTTCATAATGTTCCCACTCAGGACGGCCGTGCTGCAATATTATGTTAAAAGTGGTTACACAAATGAAAACTAATCAGCTGTTTATTATAGTAATTCGAATGGGAATTAATTAAGTAGTTTCTGTGTGTAATGGACTGGAAATTAAACAATATTTTACAATAACAGTAGAATAAATGAATAATAGTCTGAAAGAAAGAGGAATCTCATGACAATTCTTTGAAAGACAAATTGGCAAAACTGCGTGATCATTGTAGTTTAATTTTAAAAATGCATCAGTCATTCAATGTGAATATTCAGCCGAAGACAAGTTCCCTTCCTTTCAAAAATGTACAACTTCCACAATTTCAAAATGAACCGTCTTCGATAAAGGAAGGAACAAGCAGATGTTAATTCTATTTTCTTCACATAAACGTGCGATTAATTTAAGTAAGTTTCATGTCTGTAAAAAGGAAACTCTTATTGTGGTTCGAAATACAATAAACGTTAGCATGAAGTGAAATATAATCAAATCAATTCAACCGTGTTTTCTCAGTTAAAATACAGTTCAATATTCAAAGTAGTCGAGTGATTGTACACTGCAATATCTTTACATTAATTCAGTGCTGAGACATAATTCCACATTTATACCCCTTACAGTGAAACAAACTTGTGCCAGGAGTCTGAGCGATAGGGGATGTTTTTAATGAGTACTTTGCTTCAGTATTCACGAGTGAGTGGGACCTTGTTCCTTGTGAGGACAGCGTGAAAAAGGCTGATATGGTCGAACTAGTCGATGTTAAGACAGAGACTGTGCTGAAAATATTTAAAAATCATGGGGATAGATAAGTCCCCTGGGCCAGAAAGGATATAACTTAGGTTGTTATGAGAAGGGAGGCAAGTGAATACTGTGTTTTGGCAATGATCTTTGCATCCTCACTGTTCACTGAAGTCATACCAGATGATTGGAGGGTGGCAAACGTTATTCCCTTATTCAAGAAAGGCATTTGAGATAATCCTGGGAATCATCGATGAGTCAGTCTTACATCAGTTGTGGGCAAATTATTGGAGAGGATTCTGAGAGACAGGATTTATGATTATTTGGAAAAGCATAGATTGATTTGAGATGGTCAGCATGGCTTTGTGAGCGGCAGGTTATGCCTCACAAGCCTCATTGCATTATTTGAAGTTGTGGCAAACACATTGGTGCGGACTGTGTAATGGATGTGGTGTATAAGGATTGTAGCAAGGTGTTTGATAATGTTCCCCATGTTAGGCTCATTTTGAAAGTAATGAGGCATGGGATATAGGGAAACCTGCCTGGTTAGATAATAAATTGACTGACCCCATAGAAGACAGGGTGTGATTAAATGGATAGTTTTCAGCTTGGAGCACGGTGACCAATGGTGTTCTGAAGGGATTAGTTCTGGGAGCTCTGCTCTTTGTGATTTTTACAAATGACTTGGCTGAGGAAGTGGAAGGGTGAGTTAGGAAGTTTGCCAATGACACGAGGGTTGGTGGAGTTGTGCAGAGTGTGGAGGGCTTTTGTAGGTTGCTAGAGGACATTGACATAATGCAGAGCTGGGCTGAGAAGTGGCAGATGGAGTTCAACCTGGGAAAATGTGAAGTTATTCATTTTGGAATTTCAAATTTGAATGCATATTTTCATATTAAATGCAGGATTCTTGACAATGTGGAGGAACAGAGGGTTCGTGGGGTGCACGTCCACACATCCCTCATAGCTGACATCCAAGGTGATATGGTTATTAAGACGGTGCGTAGTGTGTTAGCTTTCATTAGCAGGGACATTTAGTTTAAGAGCCACGAGGTTATGCTGCACCTCTATGGATCCCTGATGAGACTACACTTGGAATATTGTGTTGTGTCCTGATCACCTAATTAGACATAGGATACGGAAGCTTTAGAGAAGGTGCAGATGAGATTTATCAAGATGATGCCTGGACTGGAAGGCATGTCTTCTGAATAAGGGTTGACAGAGCTGGGGCTTTGGTCATTGCAGTGAAAGAGGATGATAGTTTACTTGATAGTTTTGTGTAAGATGATGAGAGGCATAGATAGAGTGGATAATGAAAGACTTTTCCCCACAAAGTGGCATAATTTTAAGATGAATGGGGGAAGTTGTGGGGAGATGTCAGAGATAGTTTCTTTATAGATAGTGGTGAGTGTGTGGAATGCACTGCCAGTGTGGTAGTAGATTCAGATCCATCAGGGACATCTAAGCGACTCTTGGATAGGCACATGGATGATAGTAAATGAAGGGCATGTTGGTTAGTTTGATTTTAGAGTACGATAAAAGGTCGGAACAACATCGTGGCCAAAGGGCCTGTACTGTGCTGTACTGTTCTATATTCTATGGATTGAAATTAACAATTATTATATATTAGCAACATATAGATTTTCAAATTTCTATTAGCATACTTACAAATAATGATAAATTTCATCTTGCTATTTGACTGTGCTATCTGCAAAAATGAACAGGAATTGTTGCAGGGAAAAGTAATTAGGTTTTTCTAAATTTATAAGGCTGGGATTACACAGATCATTCAAATAAGCAAAAGTCATATTTTTAACAGTGCGCGTTGCATCATAAATAATGGATTCTTTGTTAGGTGTGTTGATTGCAAATAATATGGATTTTTATATTACTGTATAGGAAGTAGGAAAGATTCGATTAAATTCAGATATAAACTTCACTGTAGTTGTTAGCAAGACTAAACTAAAGCATACTATAATTATTGTCATGCAAATGCCTTAACAATTACTGTTAGAATCCTGAAAAAATGATATATTGTACCATTTTTCAAACAGTCAATAAATTAAATTGTGAACCTCAGTATACTTGTTACCCAAACCAATTATTATGCAATTATTGTAATGGTAATGACTTGATAACTAATGCTAAAACCTAAACAGATAAATTGGTTCAATACTTTGTCAGCATGTTGCTCTGAAATTGATTGGATATTTATTAAGATCGGTAAACTGAGGGACAAAATATAATAGCTCACTTGATAGAATTGAAGGAAAAAATGAGACAGTGTTTATTGAACAGAATTGCTTTTGTTTAAAAATGCAATTGATGCAAGAATAATATATTTTCCTCCATTGGTTTTCTTGTAGAGACGTATTTTTTTTTTAATTGTCCTGATTCAAGGTTGAGACAGTTGTGTTAGAGTCTGCAAAGGGGAGAGTGAGAGAGAATGAAATTCTAAAAAAAAAACAGAAAGGAAAGGAACTGGCGAACAGAGGAGCTCCAACTGTAGTGTCTCACCCTGCTAGCATCGTATTGCGTGAGCTGGAATGCAGTCTCGTCAATCAACAAGCTGACACAGTCATACACACAGAATCATAGCTTATAATGTCCTAGACACCATCGTCACCATCCCTGTATGTCCTGTCCCACAGGCAGGACATGGATGTAACTGAAATGCTGGAACATGCAGGGTAATGGACTAAGATCTGCAGAATGTGATCAATGTGATTTATTTGACATTTCTCCAGAATATTAAACTCCAGTCCAATTTGAAAAGTTAATAGCGTAATCAGACTTGAACTACAAATGGCAGAAAAAAAAATGATCAGAAAGTTACAGCACACATGGCCAATCCTGGGTATGTGTTGGCTGTAATAGAACTCGAGGTAAAAACAATGACTGCAGATGCTGGAAACCAGATTCTGGACTAGTGGTGCTGGAAGAGTGCGAGCAGCAGCAGAGTTTAAAGGAAACCAAAAGGCTACAGCTAAGGTGAGACAGTTTGTTTTAAAATTACTTACCGGTAGCGGACAGCGGTGTTTTTTTTCCTTCTCTTCACAGAAAGAGCGGGTGCAGCAAGGGGAAGTGACGAAGACCAGAGGGGCAGCAGGGACCCGGAAGCAGGTATAACGTAAGCTTACCTGGGTAGGTTTTTTTCCCTATAAAAGCGTGCAGGAGAATAAAATTCTTTCGGTACGACTTCCCTCTGATATCTTCATGCTGATGATCCTGATCAAACATTGCCTCTCTAAATGAAGATCAATTTTCTCCTTCCTATTTTCCCCAGTAGTTATCTTGACACTGAGCTGATACTCACTGATCTACAGTTCCCTGGTCTACCTCCACCCCATCCTGTAAAGGCTCCAGTCCTCTAGCACCTCCCATGTGACAGGATCCTACTTAAACATTTGAGTCAGTGCCTTTCCTCCCTTGTCTCCAACAGCATCCTATGAAACAACTCATCCAGACCTGGGGACTTGTCCAATTTTATACCAGCCCAAACCATCAATCTGTTTAAGAACTTCCCAGTCCATCTTCTTGAACTAAGTATCTGCCTCCTCATTCTCCCAAGTAAAACAGATGGGAAGCTCTCATGTCACAATCTATCAATGTTTTCCAGCTTCGCACACAGATTGCCCTCTTGGTTTCTAATGGGCTGTGATTGTTCCCTGGTTATTCTGTTCTACTTGATGTTCTTGTGGAATATCTTGAAATCCTCGCTAATCATGCTCACACTTTTCAATGTCCCTATGTTCGTCACTCCCCTCTGAGTGATATTTTGAAAGTTTCATTTAGATCACCTCTCATTCTCTGAAATTCTACAGCATACAGGCGGAGTTCCCTCATTGGACAATATTGCCATCCGAGGGATTAATCTGGAAAATGTCCATTCAGTATATGAGATCAGTATGATTTACTTGGATCAGGAAATCAAAGCGGTACTCAATACTCCAGGTACAGATTAACCAACATTCTGTGTCACTGGTGCAGAACATTTTTACTCCTAGTCGGTGCAAGTTACTTCAGAAGCTGGAATCTGTAGTGAAACCCAACACATGCTGGAGATCACAGTGAATCATATATCATCCATGGAGAGAGAGCACAGAGCCTTTTATCGTCTATATTCTGATTCCCTTCAAACAAAGGGAAACTTAACTTTTACCTTCCCCCATTTGCATATGTTCATCTCAATACAATTTTCTTTATTGCTTTAGGGATAACTTACTATTTGAATTCTTTAACAATCCTCCTGATATCCAACTAGACCACATCTACTGGTTGACCATTGTTTATATCGGCAAGAGACATCTTCAAGCAAAAATTTGGTAAATGTTGCCGTCCCTTTCAGAAATCTCGCATAATTCTCTAGACTATGCTATAACTTTCCAAGTGTCCAATATGACATTCTTTATAATAAATTCCGACAGATTCCCCACTGTTAACAATAAGTTAGCTGGTCTGTAGTTCATTCTCCCTCTTCTTCACTTTGTAAATCCTTAGAATGCATTTATAACTTTCCAAATTGAATACGGAAAAATATAATGATTCCCATTGCAATTATTATCTCTATTTCTACTTTCTCTGAAATTCTGGTATGAAGTACATTTGGTCCGTCAGACTTATCAATAGAGTTATGTTTTCAAATGCTACTCGTCACTGATTTTAGTCTTTAGTTACACAAGTCCCATGGTCACTTGGTATTTCTGGGAGATATTCTGGACCCTCCTCCATGAACACAGATATAAAATAACTGTTTAGTTTCCCTATCATTTTTCTGTTCTCGCAATAAATTATTCTGTCCATATATTCACTGTTCCACATTTGACCTTGTTTTTTATTTTCCTTTCAAATATTCATAGAGGTGTGTCGTCAGTCTTTTTGTTTCTGGTTAGTTTGTATTGCTGTTCTCTTTATACTTTACTTATCAGTTTATCAGTCCTCTTTTGTTGTGCCCAAAAGTTCAATGAATGCACAATATATGACCCTTTTTTTTTTAGATTAGATTAGATTAGATTACATTACAGTGTGGAAACAGGCCCTTCGGCCCAACAAGTCCACACCGACCCGCCGAAGCGCAACCCACCCATACCCCTACATTTGCCCCTTACCTAACACTACAGACAATTTAGCATGACCAATTCACCTGACCTGCACATCTTTGGACTGTGGGAGGTAACCGGAGCACCCGGAGGAAACCCACGCAGACACGGGGAGAACGTGCAAACTCCACACAGTCAGTCGCCTGAGGCGGGAACTGAACCCGGGTCTCCGGCGCTGTGAGGCAGTAGTGCTAACCACTGTGCCACCGTGCCGCCCACAAAGGCACTTTCTAAGGCACTTTCTTCGATCTAATATAATTTTTAACTTCTTTTGTTCACCATCGTTGAGTCACCTTTGACTTTTGCGAATTATGCCTTGGAGGGATATATGTATATTACAGACCTTATAGTGCTTCTGTAAATAACATTTAGTCATTTTAATGTACTTTCCAAATTCACTAAAGCCAACTTTATTCTTGTATCTTAATGGCTTGCACGACTCAGGTATATACCCGTAATATAAGAAAAAGAACTCCTTGCATCCAGACTCATGTAAAATTCAATATATTAAGATCACTATTCCCCCAACGATCCTCAAGAGCAAAGTATTCGATTTGCTTTTCTGATCACACAACACCAATTCCAAAATTTCCTGATCAACAGCCCAGTGCTCAACATACGACGAAAGCAACCCGGCTCATACACACTCAACATTAACATTCACTTGGGTAAACATTGGTAGATGTAACTTGAAGCTGTCCATTATTACCGCAGTACCAACAAATATGTATGTCTAACTTCCTGTTTTATAACATAGCCACCATTTGTATTGCAGCTTTCAATTTGATACGTAACTCTCATGAATGTTTGCTTCTCCTTGCTGTTTCTAAGATCACCTCAACAGATTCTGTGGAATCTGAGTGACGTGGGCTCTGGCGAGGTTAATGGTAGATTCAGGCGAGATGTTTGGCGAGGCATATCTCAACATGGATATTATCTCACCACATCTAACCCGTTCTTCTCAAGCGGCATTGTAAGATTTTCTCCAGATCACCCGTTATAGTGGTGTAGTAGAGAAGGACAATGATCTTTCAGCAATGCTGTGTATTCCCCAGAGACGTGAGACTGCTCTGACCTGGGTGGGAACCTTATAGCAGGCTGGTAAAGTGCTACTGCTGCTGTACAGGATCTTCGTGAGATCACATCTGGAGTCGTGTGTACAGATGTAATCTCCTCACTGAGGAAAAGGATATTGTACATAACTCAAAGATTGTTCCCTCAACTGACTTCTGCAACAAAGGTGTTAATCATCGAATCTCTCCAGAGTGGAAGCAGATCATTTGACCCATCGACAACACACTGATACTCCGAAGATCATCCCATCTAATCCCCACCACCCACCCCACCCAATCTTTATAACCTGGCATATTCCATGACTGATGCGCCTAGCTTCCACATCCCCGGATATTATGGGTCATTTAGCTTGGCTAATCCACCTAACCTGCATATGTTGGGACTGTGGGAGGAAACTGGAGACTGAAATTGAACTAGGATCGCTGGTGCAGTGAGACAGCAGTTCTAACCACTGAGCTACCCAGTGTGGACAACAAAACTTGCCTGCATATTTCAGCCCTTGAAAAGTAGCATTTTTGAGCAGGGAGATTCCATAAGTCCCCAAAACTGTGATTGAACGACAGGAGGAGAACATTGAGATCTTGAACGGCTTGGTCAGGAACAGAAGCAGGACATGCAAGTCCTTTGAGACTTTAATGTATGAACACCAGGAGGACATTCCGCCCAGCGAGTGTGTGAAGCAGGAACAGAATGAGTCCAATCAGCCACACATGCCTCTTACACAGCAATTGGAACAGATCTTTCACAGCCTTGTGCCTGTTACACAGGAATTGTGAAACGGAACATAATGGTTATAGAAAGGGAAGAACTTCGAATAACCCGCTTCACTCGGGAATGATAAGTGGTGAGAAAATTATTGGGATTGAAGATTGTTAGGATGCGTTATGACAGAATTAATAACAGGAGATTTCCAAAGTCAAGCCACAATCCTGCACAGTAAACATATTATGGGTAATTTAGGAAGGATAAATCATGTTTGAATGATTTGACTAACTTTCTTAAAAAAAAACGTAACAAGCAAGGTGGATAATGGGGGTTCTACAGATGTATTATATCTGGACTTCCAGACATCAGTGCGTAACGTGTCGCAAAAGATTATTATGCAAGACAAAAACACTTGGGATTAGGAACAATTTACTTGCTAGGGGAGAGGATTAGCTAACTAGTAAAAGTCATGATATGGAGCCGTTTGATTTGGACTCGGTTGGACAATGTCAAAAATGAAATGAAACCCATTAGAGTCCAATGGGTTTATTTGTAAACACAAGGTTTCATTGTGCTGCTCCTTCATCAGGTGTAAGCGACAGGAAAATCTTAAACACAGATGATATAAGGAAAAGATCAAAAGGTTATACAACTCATGCACATGAATTGTTCATACACCTAAGATGGCTCTTAAATACTTAATCAGTTAGAATGGAGGTGCGAGTTTGATTGGTTAATATAAAAATTGCCGAATTTATTTCAAGTCACTGCCTGGAGATACCTTCAGGTATTATCAATGTAAATGAAGTAACACGTGCGGTCAGACAATGCATTCTAAGCTTGACGCCTTGTTTGGACTCTGTCTGTGTCTTGACCTGGAGTTAGACTGGTTTTATTTACAAAGTACGATTTGTAAAATAACACATTGACTGAATATCTACAAATTGTATGTTTTGGAACAAAATAAAATGCATCTGCAAATACAAATGGGAAAATGTAAATTCAACCCACAGATTTATATGTGCATTCGTGTGTGTGCGTGTGCATATGTGTGAGAGAGGAGCGTGTCTGTGTGAAGGGGAGAGAGAGACATTGTCTGTATGTCAGAGACAGTGAGGTGGAGTGTGGGTGTGAGTGCGGGAGGGAGAGAGAGTGGTTGTGTGTGCATGTGTGTGTGACAGAATGGAGTACGTGTGTGAAATGTGAGAGAGGGTGAGTGTGAGTGTGTGCGAGGGGCAGAAAGGGAGAATGTGCATCAATGTATGTTACAGGTAGAGTGAGAGGGTGTGCTTGTCCAGGCTAAGACACAAACAGATATGGCTGATCCCTTTCCCCACGCACACTCACTCTATGGTTTTCAGAGCTTCCCCTCTCTGCAGCCTCTGCTCCATTTGTTGTTCATGTTACAGAACCAGATGCTGTTACTACAGTCCCATGCTATGTCCCGAGCTGGGACACTAAATCCTCCGGTCTCCTGGAATGTCTGAAGCAGCTTACAGCACAACTTCTAGCAAACAATCCCCAGTACCTCCACTAACAGGAGGCAGTCAGAGTCCCCTCATCTACAAGTTAGATGCCTTGTCCTTTACAATTATACTCAAGGACCTTCCTTGCGTTACTGACCGCACCATCAACTGAGAGGGACAGAGGCATTCCATGGGAAGGCGCATACCAAGATTCAAACACGTGAATCAAAGCTCCTGGAACACCCTTGTCCATAAGGTATCACATGGGACACATTGAGAAGTGAACAACAGCCTGACACACACTATTTCAATGTTTCTGAGCTTCACCATGCCGATACACGAGGGAGTCAAAAGCCAATGCCAGGGAAAGACGCAGAAAAAAAAACAAATAATTAATTAACAGATAACTTGGTGAAAATATGGATAAGGAGATGGAGGGATTGTATTAACTGGATAAGTGAGACAACGGTGGGCCCAATCACAAGAATGCAAACATTGAATAAATACATTGCTAGATCAGCTGAATTGGTCTATTGTCTCAAATTCTAAATCTGCTTCACAGAACCAGCCCAGACACCTTAAATTGGGGTACGGTAACGGCCAAGATGGAGAGCTGTGCAGGCCCTGCTAGTGGATTACTCCATAAATCGGACTATCTGCACTGTATGGGAAACATTGCAAACCTTTGCCAGGATATTGCAATCTCTACCACCACCCTCTGTCTGGACATTTGAGCCAATTTTGTATCCAAATGGCTAGTTTTCCATGTATTTCATATGAACCAACCTTGTTAAACAGATGACCATGCACAATGTTGTTCAACACCTTCCTGATGTCCATCTCGCCAATGTGCACCTCTCTACCTCAGTTAATCTTTTTAGTCACTTCTTCAAAAAATTTCAGTCAAGTCAGTGAGACACAACATTGCTTGCACATTTCCATTTTGACTACCCCTAATCCGTCGTTACCTTTCAAAGTGCGTGAAAATCCTATGCCTCATAATCCCCTCCAACAACTTACCCACCACTGCCGTTATACTCACTGCTTTTCCTTATTACCCTTCTTAAATTCCTTAAGTTATGGCACCAAGTTAGCCAACCTCCAGTCTTCCGGCACTATACCTGTGGCTATGGATGATAGCACGAGGCCCAGCAATCACTTTCCTAGCTTCTCACAGAGATCTAGCGTACATCTAATAAAAGTCAGAACAGTTTCCTTCCTTTGCATGTTTTGAGACCTCCAGCAGCTCCTCTGTGACACAGGAACTTTCCAAGATGTCATTACTTATTTCCCAAATTATTTAGCTTCCATATCCTCCTCCACAGTAAATACTGATACAAAATATTCGTTCAGTACCTCCCCCATTTCCTGTGGTTCTGCATATGGGCAGGCTTGCTGATGTTGAAGGATGCCCTGTTCTTTCCACAGTTACTGTTTTGTCCTTGACGTATTTGAAGAAGCCAAAGCTATCACATGTCCCCTTTTTTACGCTCGCAATTTCCCTCTTAAGTATACTATTGTTGCCTTCAGACTCTTCTATTGAATCACTTTAAATCAGGAATTAAGAGGCAAATGCTGACCATTCCAGTTGTCGAAAAAATCCATCTGGTTCACTGATACCCTTTAAGGAAACAAACTGCCATGCTTACCTGGTGTGGCCTACATGTGACTCCAGACCCACAGCAATGTGGTTGACTGTTAACTGCTCTCTAGGCAATTAGGGATAGGTAATGGATGTTTGCCTAGCCAGGGACGCCCTCATCCCGTGAATGCATTAAGAAAAAAAACCTCAATTCCTGCTGTCTATAACTGACATATTCTTCCCTCTTATCCGTGACCAGAACCTCAATTTCTCCAATTCTCCAGCATTCCTTACACGTACCAGCCTTACCCTTCAACCTAAGCGGAACATACTGTCTCTTTACTCCTGACATCACATTTTTGAAGGCTTCTCACTTCACAACTGACCAATTTCTCTGCGAATATATATCCCAACCGACGTTAACATTTTCATTGAGTAGGACAGAGGGATTGTCTGCATGAGGCTGAGCTAAATGATGCTATCTTATCAAACTCACCTCATTAACTACCCACCCCACCCCATAGAGTCCCTCTTATTCAATGCCAGCCCGATTCTCCATTCATCATGGCTGGAGGTTCTCACCATCGCCCAGATGCCCCCGATACTCCACAACCCCTGGCATTGGTGCCAACTTTAAAAGGCCAATGGGCACATGGTTGTGCTTTCTCAAGTTGGAGCTGCCCTCCATAGTTTATCCTGAACATGGCAGATAAGTGGAAATTATACCACAGTTTGTCGACTGGGGCCCGCAGATCCTGGTGGATTGGCTAGGACAGAGAGGGAAATTCTCTTTCCAAAAGGGGGGCCACACCACCAGACCCACCAATCATGGTCTGAGCTCAGAGCAGTATCTTCGGTCTGAAGAAATGTCCAGCAATACAGGACAAGAATCAATGTCCTCCCCACTCTGTCAGGATAAGATCACCGTATTTTCTCTACTCCCTCACAGTCACTGTTTATCTGTTATAACACCTACCCCGGAACAAAACCTATGCCCCACCACTCTCACTGCTGCATGCAGCACCTTTCCTTTCTCTCTTTTACCCCTCTACTATATCTCCTTCACTAATAGCACTGCATGGATACAACACTCTTGAACAACTCCCTTTGGACAAGTCACCATCTCACCCACCCAATCCCCCCCACCTTCACCAGCACTGACAGTAGTATAACCCACTCACACCCTCACTGAATCCTTCCCCGTCTCCTAATCCAGAAGAAACAGCTCGGAATAGAATAGAAAGTGCGAATCCGGGTAGTGGAGTGGTCGATATCCACCTCCCCCCACCCCCTGTATTTGTGTGTCTGTATTTTTCTCTGTGACTGTCTGCGTGTGGTTGCAGGTCTGCCAGTCTCTGTGGTGCTTAAAATGACATAATCTCTCTCTTATCTGGCCACCACACCCTACTTCAGTGATGGTGGCAGAGGGCGATAACCTTCGATGATTCAGTCTGAGTGTGAGATAAGGCAGCAGCTCACAGCACTATCCAAACTGACAGCACCATCAACACACACACCTTCCCGCCCGCTACACCCTGCGCCCCGCCACACACACACACACACACACACAAAATGCTGGTAGATGGAGAGCTGCAAATATACTTGGGGTCGTCCGAATGGAAATGCTCACCTCCGAGTGAACCATTTTGTCAGGAGATGACATCAATTGATTTCTGATTCTGTGACTTGCAATGCTTAAAAATTACGTGGAAAAGTATTGAAAATTCCCAAAAAAGGCCTGGTAGTGTTGATAATGACGCAGGGACAATATCGCTTAGTATCAGACAAAACTGCTCTGTGTTTCCAAAGATATTATTTGAAAAAAATCAAACGAACGTGTAATTTAAGAGATTCACAGCAAAGGATTTGCTATCGACTCAGAGCCAAAAACTGTGACACTGATGCAGTGGCGTGGGGAGGCCAGCAGAGGGTATTATTGGATGAATCCAATCATAAAACTGAGTGGTTCGCATACCCTCTATAAGGATTAGAGATGTTGGCCTTACAAACCTTCCGAACATTCCGTGGAAGAATAAAGGGAGTGATAGATAATTTTCGTCTCCATGGAGGCGATGTTCATGAACTGGATAGATACAATTTACCTTATTGGAGTTTATATATAGAGAATTCATATTTAAAAAGCAGAGTTCATAGTGTAACTGTAAAATCTTCAGGTCACCCTCAGTGGGAGCATTGTGTGTAATCCTTGCCCTCATTCTCCACCAAAAACATGTAAAGAAGTTAGAAAGGCACAGACGCTGTTCCCTGGATAGCAAGATATTAGAAAGCCAAGTGGCGTTGTTCACTGAGACATAAAAATATCAGAAAGGATACAAAAGGTTTATTCGGGATGATAGAAAGAATGAAGGAGTTTATACACGAGATTTGGAAATCCTGGAGCAGAAACACGCAAGTTTTTATGTAAACAAATGAGATTTTCACATAACGCGAGGTTTGAATGACTAAATCAGGGAAATTCTTTCTTTCGAGTGTAACAATAACTTTAGTTAGAGCTTCAAAACCATTAGTGAATGATTAAGAAAGGTTTGGATGAGAGTTTCTTCCACTCAATAGAGTTATTTAAATCGTGAATGACTTTCCAGAAATAAAGCGTAGAAGCTGATTTCACAGTGATTTAAAAGATACACGAGCAAACATACAAGGAGGGAATTTACCATTGAGAGAAAGTCAGTGTGGTTGCGTAACAATTTCGAATTTGGTTGACTTCAGACACAAAGACATTTCATGAACACGTACAACTGAATGAGATTGAATATAAAATGTTCATGGATTGGTAAGGTGTGACGTATTATTCAAGGTGAAACTCTGTAAATGGAGAAGATGTCCTAAAATAACTGCAGACAGAGGTTATATCCTAATGAATGGGAACTGAACCGTCACTTGGAGATGCAACACCTACTTTAAAGCTTTGACCACATTCACATGATGTATGTATATTTCGTACATTCTTAACTCCACCCATGAAATCCACTAAGAAGACTCTGTCCTTTTGTATTGTTAACCCTCTGTACTTCTCTGCAGCACGCCATTGAAGATAAAATATGCTCAGACCAAAATTCAATTCAATACAATATTCAAACGGTCCTATGTAATTTATTTTTTATTATTGCAATAACCTTTGTGAGTTTGCAACAAACTGCGTAACATGAAACCAGATCAACATCTATTTTCCCGGAATTTAACGCAGTGCACATGGGAAACGTTATCCATCTGCTGAAAATTCACCTTCGGCTCTTTCTCCACGCATGTCTCTACACGTTTTAAATACTTGCAGTATGTTTGTTGATCAAGGAGTCATTATCCAGAAAAGGTCGTTTCTCAATCCACAAACACGGGTATCTTCCCATAAACTTGGCTTTGCTCAATATCACCTTTTATCCGTACGCCTCAACACGACGACAAATTGAAGCTGCTCCATGTGATGCTCAAACGTAAAACTTCGGCACAGCATAGACCACTATACTGGAACAGTGATACCGTGCACTGATCACCTGCAGCACAGGAGCAACACATTAATACTTACCTCCACATTCCTGGTTTTACCTTAACGTTTGGGAAACCGAATTTCTCTGATTCCATGGCTAGTAACGGGGATTGTACGATCATCTTCACTAGTGGTTCTGACCCCGAGTGAGGAAAGTGGTGAGCTACTCATTGCAAAGATGGGTAGATTGTTGAAATATACAATTTCGACATTTGCCTTCACTATGAGCACTTCATTTTGTTTTTCATCTGTAGAAATCTTAAAATCTTCATCTTGAACAGACGCAATGACAGATTTCCATTGTATCTCTGGCATCAAATTCCAAAGTGTAAACTCCTTCTGAATTCTTCCACCGCAGTCCGCTGTGTGGGAAGTGTTCCTGTTGTGGGAAATGCACTTCCCCGTGTGTCAACTGCTGGTCCCAGCATGCGCTCTGGCACTGCACTCATTTTCCATCTGACACTTGCTCACTGTGTTGCTGTGATCATACAGTGACTTGGTGTCGCACGGCCCAGGAAACTGATGCAGATCAAGGTTTTTGCATTGTTGAGTTCAATTGTCAGTTTAGCCTTATTTAGGATTTTGAAATTGTCTGTCCTAGACACAAGTGCATGTCAAACATATCTGAGTGGAAGAAAGGTGTTCCGAATAATGACATTGAGCACTATGCACTCTACTCCAGTCTGGCAAACAATTCCTCACAGGCAATTTAATAAACAATAGGTGCAGGAGTAGGCAATTCTGCCCTTCGAGCCAGCACCACCATTCAATATGATCATGACTGATCATCCTCAATCAGTATCCTGTTCCTGCCTTATCCACATAACCCTTGATTCCACTATCCTTAAGAGCTCTATCCAACTCTTTCTTGAAAGAACACCTCCTGCTGTCTCGGGTTCTTCATTCCATTGACTTCAAATCTTCACAGAATTCAACAGACCTTGTTACATAGTCATTTCTTCATTTTTGTTCAGACCACTGTGAGCAGAGTGTCACAGTGGGAATGCGCTTGCCCCACAACCCAGATGTCAGACAATAGTCTTGGAACCGTACTGTGCTATTTATGATTTCACCAAAACAAGGGAGAAATGTCTGCTGCTCTGCATAATTTATGCAATTCACTTATTCATAAGGTTATAGGTAGGCAGGCGCATGCGACGAGGTGGCCGAGGTGTTAAGGCGATGGACTGCTAATCCATTATGTTCTGGACGCGTGGGTTCGAGTCCCACTCTCGTCGGTGCTATCCGTGATTTTTAATGTTGCTATTTTTGGATGATCACAACTGTCTTACTGAAATTGGAACTGCAATATCAGTTTGTATGCATCGACGCTATTATAAAATCTCAAAGAATAATTTGGTCCTGTTGCCTAAACTGCATTGAAATGTAGATTGCATTGGGATATTGAAAAGGAACGCGACTTTCTTTTACAAGTCAAGCTGCTGTGACCTTTTATCGTACGAAAGAGATCCAGGAAAGCCAAATAACAAGAGATGTGAAGGGCATGTTTATGCAGTGGGATTCTTAATGAGTATTTTGTCAAATGAAATCTGGAGCAGGTTGAGTAGAAGTGGTTCATCTTGGTGAGAAGAGCACAAAATAATGGAGATATTTCGAAAGGAGCAGGGCGTGGGTGTGGGGGCACCGAGAACTAGCTGTAAATGCACAGTAGAGAATTGCCGATGTGGGTGCTGTGCATGGGCACGGACAGACTTACACATTGGTCTCGCCCTCGCCCCTTGCTCTCGCCATTGATGAATGCTGGACATAAGGCCCAAATACAAGATGTGGGAAGCGAGCTCCCTCTCGTTATGCACACACTGGATGCATCACATTGAACTATGAAAAACTGGAGAAGTCAGCATGTTAACTGTAGGGGCTGAACCTAAACTGTGGATCAATAACCGCAGATTCATGCAGCATAAACATGAAAAATGATTTAAAGTGGCTTTATACGCATGTCATTAACAGACGTTTCGCTCTAATACCCGTGTGGTTGAAAGAATAAGGCACCACATTTCAGATGGATGCCAACGTAACCAATTTTGTTTTGAAATTGAGATTTATTTGATCATTTTACACAGTGAACAAGTTTATTTTAAATAATGTAAACCACATTCCCTTACCTGGAATAAAAGTGTGATTTCATTACAAACATTGTCCTTGCAAAGTCGAAATTACTCAACATGAAAAATAGGATATAATTTTTATTGAGCATACATCAATTAGCACCATTATCTAACTTCGGATTGACTGCAATATGCATATGCTAAATAAGGTTTAAGAAAGAATGACTTTTGGAAATAATGATTCGGTGGTGCCTAAAATTAATATCAGTTTCTCATGATGTGGATATACCACCAATGGCTCCAGTGGTGGAAATGCTAAGTGGGCAGTATTTCTATGATAGTATAGAGGTGTGTGATCTGCCAGGAATGGGAGCTCCCACTTCATCTGGAGCAGCGTCTGTTGACATGGACCAGGGAGCATTGTGACATCAGACTGGGAGTTCCAACCACACCTGGAGCAACTTTTATTGACATTGCGCAGCAGGGAGTATTGGAACTTTAGACTGAGATCCAGCCTCACCTGGAGCAGCCTCTATTGACATGAAGCAGCAGGGAGCATTGAAACATCATACTGCGAGATCTAACCTCATTTGGAGCAGCTTCAGTTGACATAGAGCAGGGAGCTTTGCGAGATCCGTCTGGGAGCTCCACTCTCACCCGGAGCAGCTTTTAATGACGTGTAGCAGCAGGAAGCATTGGGACATCAGAGTGATAGATCCAACCTCAACTGGACCGCTTCTATTGACATGGAGCAGGGAGCATTGGGACATCAAACTGGGATCTCCAACTTCAAGTAGAGCAGCTTCTATTGAATGGATCAGCAAGAAGCATTGAAACGTCAGGTTGGGAGCTCCAACCGCACTTGGAGCAGCTGGTATTTACATGGAAGAGGAGGGAGGATTGGGACATTAGGCTGGGGAAAGGATCTTCAACTATTTTAATCTGAAGTAAAATATGATTCAACGACTCAGATGTTAATTGATTTATGAAGAATCTTTCCCGGGGAAATAATTGATTCTTTAGATATTAAAGACAAGTCCTGCAAATATTCAACCCATCAAAACGCATTGGTACAGAGAGAAACGGGAGTGATGTTTCATGTCTTTGTCTTTTCTTTTCTGGCCGACTCTGCACTGGTTTACATCACCGGAAGGACGTTTTCAGTCATTTCATGTTGTTCAGTTTCCTGCAAATACGGACAGGTCATTAACATAGAACATAGAACATAGAAGAATACAGCGCAGTACAGGCCCTTTGGCCCTCGATGTTGCGCCGATCCAAGCCCACCTAACCTATACTAACCCACTATCCTCCATATACCTATCCAATGCCCGCTTAAATGCCCATAAAGAGGGAGAGTCCACCACTGCTACTGGCAGTGCATTCCATGAAGTTACGACTCGCTGAGTGAAGAACCTACCCCTAACTTCAGTCCTATATCTACCCCCCCTTAATTTAAAGCTATGCCCCCTTGTAATACCCACTCCATACGCGGGAAAAGGTTCACACTGTCAACCCTATCTAACCCCCTAATCATCTTGTACACCTCAATCAAGTCACCCCTAAACCTTCTTTTCTCTAATGAAAACAGCCCCAAGTGTCTCAGTCTTTCCTCATACGATCTTCCTTCCATACCAGGCAACATCCTGGTAAACCTCCTCTGCACCCGTTCCAGTGCCTCCACATCCTTCCTATAGTATGGCGACCAAAACTGCACACAATATTCCAGATGCGGCCGCACCAGAGTCTTATACAACTGCATCATGACCTCAGGACTCCGGAACTCAATTCCTCTACCAATAAAAGCCAGTACGCCATATGCCTTCCTCACCGCACTATTTACCTGGGTGGCAACTTTCAGAGATCTGTGTACATGGACACCAAGATGCTCATCCACACTACCAAGTATCCGACCATTAGCCCAGTACCCCATCTTTTTGTTATTCTTCCCAAAGTGAATCACCTCACACTTAGCTACATTGAATTCCATTTGCCACCTTTCTGCCCAGCTCTGCAGCTTCTCTATATCCTGCTGTAACCTGCCAGATCCTTCCTCACTGTCAACAACTCCTCCGACTTTCGTATCATCCGCAAACTTGCTCACCCAACCTTCTAACCCCTCTTCCAGGTCATTTATAAAAATGACAAACAGCAATGGTCCCAAAACAGATCCTTGCGGAACACCGCTAGTGACGGCACTCCATGAAGAAACTTTGCCATCAACTACTACCCTCTGTCTTCTTCCATCCAGCCAATTCCTAATCCAAACCTCCAACTCACCCACAATGCCAAATCTCCGTATTTTCTGCAGTAGCCTACCATGGGGAACCTTATCAAACGCCTTACTAAAATCCATATATACCACATCTACCGCTTTCCCCTCATCAACCTCCTTCGTCACCTTTTCAAAGAATTCAATAAGGTTTGTGAGGCACGACCTGCCATTCAAAAAACCATGCTGACTATCTTCCTTCCCAATTATCCATTCCACCCTCTCACCACTTCCCCATCTACATCTACCTAGTCTCTTTGTAGCTCCCTTCTCCCCAACCCCAAACACCCCTCCCTATTTGTCTCTCAGCCCTCTTCCCCCAACTCCCACATTCTGATGAAGTGCTTACATGCCCAATATGTCAATTTTCCTGCTCCTTGGATGCTGCCTGACCTGCTGTGCTTTTCCAGCGCCACAGCTGGAAGAACAACACCTCATCCCCCAGTCGGGGACCCTACAATCCTCTGGCTTCAACATCAAATTCAATAATTTTAGGTCCTGAACTCTCCCACGTCCTAGTGTATTTGCCCCTTACCCCACACACTAGGCCTTGTTATGACATAGCCTGGCATTACACACTACCTATGGTTAGCCACTAACAGTCTCCATAAACAGCTATTCACCCTCCCCCTCAGATCGTTATCCACTCTTTTTGTCCAATTGCTCTTATCTCTCTCTTTGGACTCTATTCCCCCCATCACTTACTGCTTAACCCCTACCTTCTGCATAAAAACCAACATTTTTTCTCAGTAGCATCCGTTCCTGAGGATCTGTCACCGAATCCAAAATGCGAACCGATTTCACTTCACAGATGCTGCCAGATCTGCTGAGCTTTTCCAGTACTTTCAGTTGTTGTGTGTGATTTACAGCATCCACAGTTCTTTCAATTTACCCGGAGTATCTAATTCAGGTCTAGCAGACTGAAACAGTGTTTATCAACCCTCCCAAGTACACACTAACTCCATCTCTCTCCCACTCCCTTCACACTTCAGGAAGGCCTGTGCCCGAAACGTCGAATCTCCTGTTCCCTGGATGCTGCCTGACCTGCTGTGCTTTTCCAGCAATAAAGTTTCAACTTTGATCTCCAGCATCTGCAGACCTCACTTTCTCCTTCCAGCTCATTCCATACACATACCACGTTCAGCTTGAAATTTTGCCCGTAATATCCCTTTTCAATCTTTTCCCTCACGCCTGTGCTTTCTAGTTTTGGACTCACCTAAACAGGAATAAGACCGTGGCTGTTTACCCTATCCATGCTCCTAACGATTTTATCAACCTCTATGGTCATCTCTCAGCATCGATTCTCCAGTGAAAACAGCCTCAGTCTATTCAGCCTCTCCCTATAGCTCAATCCCTCAACCCTGACAACATCTTTGCATCTTTTCTGAATCCTTTCAAGTTTCACAATATCATTCCATTAGCGGGGAGACCAGGACTGAAAGCAGAATTCCAGAAGTGGTTGAATGAATGTCCTGTACAGCCGCAAAATGACGTCATAACTCCTGTACTCAATGCACAGACTAATAAAGGCAAGTACATCAAACACTTTCTTCACTACCCGGCCTAGCTATGATTCCACTTTCAAGGAACTATGAAACTACACTCCAAGGTTTCTTTGTTCAGCAACACTCCCCAGGACCTTCCCATTAAGTGTATAAGTCCCACCCTGATTTGCTTTTCAAAAATGCAGAACCTCACATTTATCTAAATTAAACTTCATCTGCCACTCCTCAGCCCATTTGATCAGAGTCTCATTGTACTCTCAGGTAACTTTGCTGTCCATTGCACCTCCAATTTTGGTGCCTATTGTAAACCTACTAACCATAGCTCCTATATTCACATAGAAATCATTTATATAAATGGCAAAAAGCAGTGGACCCAGCACCCAGCCTGACAGCATATTGCTCATCACAGGCTTCCAGTCCAAAAAGCACCCTCCACTATGACACTGACTGCTCAGCAAGGTTACAGCTCATGGCATACAGGGAGAACTAACCATTTGGATACAGAACTGGCTCAAAGGCAGAAGACAGAGGGCGGTGATGGAGGGTTGCTTTTCAGACTGGAGGCCTGTGACGAGTGCAGTGTTACAAGGATCCACTACCTTTCATCATTTATATCAATAACTTGGAATGTGAACATAGAAGGTATAGTTAGTGAGATGACACCAAAACAGGAGGTTAGTGGACAGTGAAAAAGATTACCTCAGAGTACAATGGGATCTTGATCAGATGGGCGAATGGGCTGAGGACTGGCATTTTGGGAAAGCAAATCTTAGCAGGATTTATACACTTAATGGTAAGGTCCTGAGGAGTGTTACTGAACAAAGAGACTTTGGAGTGCAGGTAGATAGGATAGTGAAGGCGGCATTTGGTATTCTTTCCTTTATCGGACAAAGTATTGAGTACAGGAGTTATGAAATCATGTTGTGGCTGTACAGGACATTGGTTAGGCCACTTTTGGAACGTTGCATATAAATCTGGTCTCCCTCCTATTGGAAGGATATTGTGAAATTTGAAAGGGTTCAGAAAAGATTTATAAGAACGTTGCCAGGGTTGGAGGATTTGAGCTAGGCTGGGGGTTGAATAGAGGTTGAATAGACTGGGGCTGTTTTCCCTGCAGCGTCGGAGACTGAGAGGTGATCTTATCTATGTGTATAAAAACATGAGGTGCATGGATAGGATAAATAGACAAAGGTTTTTTCCCTAGCGTGGGGGATCCCAGCACTAGAGGGCATAGGTTTATGGTATGAGGGGAAAGACTTTAAAGAGACTTGAGAGGCAATGTTTTCACACAGAGGGTGGTACGTGTATGGAGTGAGCTGCCAGAGGAAGTGGTGGAGGCCATTACGATTGCAACATTTAAATGTGTTTTTGAATAGGAAGGATTATGGGCCGGGTGCTGACAGGTGGGACTAGATTGCGTTGGGATATCTGATCAGCATGTACTGGTTGGACCGACAGGTCTCTGTTTCTGTGCTGTCCATCTATGACTCTTTGACCTTCCAGCCAATTCCGTAGTCAAACAGCTAGTTCCGCCAGAATTCTATGGTGTTAAACCTTCTAACCAGTGTGTTATGTGAAACTTTGTGTCTTTCTCAAGTCCAAGCTTATGATTTCAATGCACAAAGCCATGCGGACTCTCCCTAATCATTTCTTGTTTTTCCAATGGCATGTAAATCCTGTCCCTGAGAATCCCTTCCAACAGCTTCTCTGCCACTGACTTCAGGCTCACTGGTCTATAGTTCCCTGGCTTTTCCTTACCACCTTTCTCAAATAATGGCACCAGTCTTCCAGCACCTCACCTGTGGCGATCGATGATACAAATATCGCAGAGAGGGGCCCAGCAAAAGCTTCCCTAATTACCCACAAAGTTCTGGGATACACCTGATCAGATTCCAGGGATTTATCCACCTTTATGCATTTTAAGACATCCAGTACCTCTTCCTCTGTAATATGTACACTTGCCAAGTTATCACTATTTATTTCTCCAACTTCTCTAACTTCCATATCCCCTTTCAGTAAAAACTGACATGAAATACTTACAGAATCTCTCTCACCTCCTGCTGTTCCATAGACAGTCTTTTTGATATTCTCTGCCTAGTTATTCTTTTGTCTTTAGTGTATTTGTAGATTCTCTTTGGATTCTCCTTAAACCTATTTCCCAAAGCTATCCCATATCCCCTTTTTTGCCTCCTGGTTTCCTGCGAGTATACTCCTACTGCCCTTATAGTCCTCTAGGGATTCACACAAACACAGTACTCTGTACCTGCCATATCCTTTCTTCATTTTCTTGAACAGAGCCTCAATTTCGCAGGTCATGCAGCATTCTCGACGCCACCCAGCCTTGGCCTTAACAGGAACATACTGTCTGTGTACTCTCATTGTCACAGGCCTATGGAGGCAATGGCAGATGAGGACAGAGAAACAATCATTTATCAGTAAAGAGGTAGTGTTGGGAAAGCTAAAAACTCATCCTTATCTCTATAATTCCTCTCTAGCCTCAGAACTATCACTATCTCTGCATCAAAAACATCTCAATCTCTGCAACATCCTCCAATCTCTAATCTCCTCCAGTCTCAACACCCGATCTTTAATCATGTCCACCCTCACAAATCTCTGTGATGTGCCTTTCTTTAATTCCAGCCTTCAGGATAACCCATTTTTATTTCAGATTCCTGCATCCAGAACTCCACAACGTCCCGCTTAACCTCTGTCACATTTTCCTCCAAAAAACATTAATCAATCACGTATCATCTATTCTAATATCACCTTCTCTGACCTGGTTTCTATTGTGGCTTGAAATATTCCTATATTACGCGTCTGTGGTCGACATGACAGAAAACGGTTTTGTGGTCCATTGGGTTTATGCTGTAAAGAAATCTCCCAGCTAACTATTTTAATCCCATTTTCCAGCACAGAGCCCATAGACCTGTCAGCCTTGGCCTTGCAAGTGTGTTCCTAAATAGATTTTAAATGCCATCGGGATTTCTGTCTCTCACTCTCTTCCAGACAGTGAGGTTTAGTGCAACTGTTGCTCAATGCTATCACCCACAGGGTTCAGAGCAGCTGGGTCTGTGCGCCAACTAGGGTGGATCAAGGATTGGGGGATTTTAGTTGCAGAATTTGTGGGACTTTTTTAACATTAATTGTTCACGTGACATGTGTGTTGCTAATACACATCAAGAATAACCATCCACAATTACTGGACTCTCCTTTTCAATCTCTCCCCTTGCTTGCGCTGTGGTAATATTCAGGTTAACCACGACCAGACATCTCTCTCTAATGAGAGAGCAGCCCTATGGTCGGGTCGGACAATGCTGACTTGATCTTTTACACAGTGATGCCACTGTGCCTCGAGGGTGGGGAGAGGGAATGCCGAAGGTGGTGGATGGGAAACCACTCAGGTACAGTGCTTTATCCTGGAGGATGTTCACTTTCTTTAATGTTGTTGGGGGTGGGGGTGGGGGGTGCACTGATGCAGGCAAGTGGATAATGTTCCAACACAACCCTGATGTGTACCTTATAGAGAGCAAACAGACATTGGGGAATCAGCGGTTTGGAAAAACTGAGATTGTTCTCCTTGTAGCAAAGGAAATTTGGGGAGCTGTGACAAAGCGGTTTACAAAAGTTACACGTTATAATAATTAACCTTACACCCATCAGCTCATTATACAAGGATTACAGGACACATGTTGAAGATTTGGGAAGATCTGTTGAGAGGATGGTTTGATTCAAAGGAGAACTTTGATTCAGCAAATGGTATTGATCTGGAACACAATACTCACACACAATATGAATATCCATGTCCTGATGAATTGAGTAATTCTGTCAGAGTTTGACGTTACAATGACTGAGATTACCATCTGAATATCTGCCTGTAATACAAGTTTATAAAATCCGTCACTGTCAGTTCAAGTTTGAAACTCATACTATCCCCTCCTCCTGGCCCAGGATGACTGTACACATTACCCCTGTTGGAGGTTAGCAGGAACTTCAAGGGCAAAGCTATGTGGGTTTCTTTGAGTTTCCACCTTGGGACTTCATGTGACCGAACATAGGACAGAATGTCCCAAGATTCAGTGAGATGTGGAGAGCAGGATTTGCTTCCTTTTCTTTCCTTCCATTCTGTCGCTGTGCCTCCTCAATAAGACTTGGGGTGTGAAAGGCTCATGCAGCTTGATGGGCATGATGTCTCCATTCTGACCAATGGGCAGCAAGCTCCTCCCAGTCATGAAACAGAGTTTCCCTGAAAGATCGCAACTGTGCATGCTTCCCACTGCCCAGTGCTCACAGGACATGTTTCGAATAATGAGGGGGGAAATCTCCTAGAAAAGGCATAACAGGAAAGTTCCAAAAGGATTATAAACAGCTTACAGAGAGATATTCACGGGAAACGTGGGCAACAAGTTGGCAAATAGAGTATAACTTGGGATAAACTGTAGAAAGCAGCACCACAAAGGGACTGGGGGAAAATGAGCAGGAAACAGAAAGCTAGCACACAATTACAACATTGAATCAGGAAGGGGAATGGAATGCTGTCCCTTATTTCAAAGAGTTTGCCATATAAGAATTTGGAGTATATACCTTAGGGCAACTAAACAAATGGCGAGTGAGACCACATCTGGTGTAACGTGAACAGATTTGGTCGCTTTAGTTAACGAAATAGAGTAGTTTATTGGAGGCATTTCAGAGAAGATCCATTGGGATGATCCCTGTTTTGAAGGGATTATCCTGTAAGCAAAGGCTAAATAAGTTGAGAATCTACTCACTGGACTTTGGAAGAATGAGAGGTGATCTCTTTGAAACATACAGGATTCTGTCGAGGTTTGACAGGGTAAATGTGGAGAGGATGTGTCCCATTACGGGTGAGTCTTGAACCAGATTCTGGGTCAGTCGCGGAATCAAGGGTTCTGTTTCAGATTTGTCAAGTTAAAGGCAACACCGACACAGGTTAGGGTTTCAGTAGCAATAGAGCTGGGGTGAGAAGGAGACAAGCAACGTTTTAGAGATTGGAATTCCTGGTGTTTGTGATTGTGTAGATGTCTGATCAGAAGGTCACCTTGGGGTCAGATATGAAAGCAATATTGTGAATAATGTAGTTCCGCCTCAGACACTTCCCAGTGAGAGGGAGGGACACAGCAGTAAGGGAAATGAATTTGGAATAGCAACTGAAGGCAATGGGTTTAACAATTGCAGTGTTTCATTGGAGTGAACTGCAGCTAATCGAAGCGTGGTAAGCAGTTTGATAACTGAGTAATAGTGGAGTAATGGAGACGGATGATGGGGAGGGAGAGCTGGACATTTTCAGTGTACATGTGAAACCTAACACAGTGCTTTTGGGCGATGTTCCCTCCTGGCAGTATGTAGGTGAGAAACAGGACGGACCAAGGATAGATCCTGGAGGGACACCAAATACAATGAATTCAGAAAGGAAAGGGAGAGTGGAGATGGAGCAGGATTTTCCAATGATGGTGAGGTCAAATATTAGGTTTTAGCAAAGGACATAACGAGAGAAGGACATAACGAGAAAAGAAAGACAGACAGATCATGGAACACTATCTGTGAATTGCAAGGGGGGAGGGGCAGGGCGGTGACAAGCAGGAGGATGAGACAGAGATTTGGAATGTCCATGATTTAGCTACACTAGGGTAAATGGTCAAGAAGACCTCTAATAAGGCTTGACAAGAGACTCTACGAAATGCTAATTTAGGACTAAAATGAGGAGCACCCTTGTGAGGCAGTTTGGCTCGGTGGGTTAGTGGAGAGGGAGTAAAGAAGCAGAGGCAGCTGATCGGATTGTCTCAATGTTATTGTCAGAGAAACTCCATGTGCTCCTCACTCTTGTTGTTGGAGGGGAGGATGGAGGAGACAGGGTAATGGACTTTTTTTAATTTCCAAAACAATAAACAAAACCTGTGATAGTGATTCTAAAAATAAATGAACAAACCTGTCGAAATAATCATTTATCAAGAATATTAAAATATACAACTGAAGTTCAGGTTTGAATCCCAAATCGGTAGAGGGTGGCTCTGAAGTCAAGAAAAAAAGAACTGGAATGAAGAATCTAATGTTTGCCATGGAACCATTGGGGATGTTTTTCTGCCATTGACAATGTCCTTGAGGGAAAGAAACCCGACAGTGGCCCATCAAGTCACTCATTGTGTTAATCACTGCACAGTCTCAACAAAGGAATGGAACTGGATGGACCACATTACATCTACCAATGCACTAGCAAATACAACCACACATTCAGCCCTCTTGACCCTGCAACTTCCGCCTCACTGTGGGCCAACAACAGCTGCAGAACTGTACTCCAGCCCAATCTGAAATCTCATGGTCTGATATCCCCCACTCAACCATTAACATCAAGCCAGGGGAATCAACCCTGGTTCAATGGTGAATGCAGGAGGGCATGCCAGGAGCACTACCAGGCATACCTAAAAATGAGTTGCCAACCTGGTGCAGCTACTAAACCTGCATGGCCAAACAGCACAAGCAACACCAAATAGAACTAAGTGATCTCATAACCAATAGATTCGATCTGAGTTCTGCAGTTCTGCCACACCTAGTCAAGAATAGTGATGGACAATTAAACAACACACTGCAGGAAACATCACAGATATCCCCAGCCTTACCGATGGAGGGGTCTCACACATTCATGCAACAGATAAGAGGACAGCATTAGCAGCGATTTTCAGCTAGCAGTGCCAAGTGGATGAGCCTTCTCCATTGGTCCCTGACATCACAGATATGAATCGACTTGGTTGAAAACTCATTTCAAATCAGATCAAGAAATGGATAAGCAGTGTAAAGGTATGGGCCCTGCCAATATTCTGGCAATAATACTGTTGGCTGTGCTCCAGAACCTGCTGCCCACCAAGGCAAGTACTGCTCCAGCACTGGCACCTACTGACATTGTGGAACATTGCTCAGAGATGTTCCAACACAAAAACACAGGGCAGATCCAACTCAGCCAATATCCCTCCACTCCACACTGGATCAGCAGTGTGATGGTGATGGGAGGTGTCACCAACAGTGCTGTCAAGCACCTGCTCAGCAATAACCTGCTCAGCGATGCCCAGTTTGGGTTCTGCCAGGGCCACTCAGTTCCTGAGCTTGTTACAGACTTGATTCACAAACTGACAAACAGCTCAATGAGGGGAGGATGACAGGCCAGATCCCCTCCAAGACCACTATTTCGACTTCAGTGATATCACCTGACCTCACCACAGTCTCAGCTTATTTGCTGAAACTCTCATTCATTCCTTTTGTTGACTCTAGATTTCATTATCTAAACCCACTCCTGGCCAGCATCCCACATTCGCCCTCCCGATAATCTCAAGAATATTGAAAACTCTACTGCCGAAGTGCTCACTTGTACCAAAACTTGCTGATCAATCAAAAGACTCCCATTTATAAGGAACAATTTACTTTTGCACCTTTGAATTAATTCCTGGCTGTAATCATTCCTATCTCCCTGCACCACACACTATTTCATATCTCAATAACTCATTTTAGTTCAGACTCTCAATGATATGTTTATTTTGGAGTTCACCTGTGTGACTGTTTCTATAGACTCCAAGGGAACATGGTCTGGGATCCCCACTCTAACCCTCTAAGATCTACTTTCTTCCTTTAAGTATTCTTGAAAAACTGCTTATTTGGCAATGGTTTTGGTCACTAGACACAACATTCTCCATCTGTAGCCTTATGTCAAAAGTTCTCAATAATATGTTTGTGAAATTAAAACCATGATGATTTGTACTGATATCTTCTACTCTTCAATATCGCTGAGTGAATAATCTGTAATGTCTCTTACCCAACCACCTTCACCATACAAACTGCAGCAGTACAAGGAAGTCAAACATCACCCTCTCCACAGGCAACAAGGCTTTGGCATTGATCACTGGTTTCTGTGGAAGGAGAAATACACAGTTGATGTTTCAGGGAGTGCAATATGAATTACATGGAATGAAAATGGTGCAGAATTTGACTGTCAGAAATTGAAGGAAAATGCACTCGCTTATTGGAAAAAAAAATTCTTGTCTGTCAAAGATATTGTGGAAAAAATAACCTGATAATGGAACAGCATATGGTCAGGAGCCGGGCAGCAGTGGACAATTCATTTACATTCCTGAAGAAGGGCTTATGCCCGAAACATTGATTCTCCTGCTCCTCGGATGCTGCCTGGTCTGCTGTGTTTTTCCAGCTCTACATTGTTCAATTCCTTGACAAAACAGCTGTGAAAGTTATAGTAAAATACTATACAGAGCAAAAATACATCCATGAGCGACTGGGGAAGCTAGATAATGAATATGTGGACATCAGAGAGCCCAGAGGTGAACCAGAGCAGAGTTCACTTTTATGATCCCACAGTCAAAGATGTCTGGCACAGACTTCTTCGGTCCAACCTATGCCAACCTATCCTAACCTAATCTATCTAAATTAAATCCTATCTGCCACTCCTCAGCCCATTGGCCCATCTGATCAATATCCCACTGGACTCGGAGATAACCTTCTTCATTGTCCACAATACCTCCAATTTTGGTGTCACCTGCAAACTTACTAACTATATGGCCTCTATTCACATCCAAATCATTTAAATGAATGACGAAACAAATCCAGAAAAAAATACATTTCTCTGGGTTTGAATGTGCTCTGTGTATATCCTGCCCTATGACTCTTTTTACCAGGGACGGCTGTACATACACACCTCTGAACTTTGGCCCCAACAAAGCTGGCGGCCGCGCACGTGTCCGGTGAATCATTGCCCCGAATAAAGATGGCGGCGCTCACTCGGCCCGATTACTCAACGAGGCATATTCCCGTTTGCTGCAAAAACGGGACTATAAGTTTCAAATTTGTATTTTCCGATGTACAGCAAATGACTGTAAAACCTCTCAGACCATACCAACACCATTTCCCTCCCGCTTCCTGCTGTTTATTTTTTTCCTTACCGACAGCCCTCCGCGCCCACCGCGAGGATGATCACGTGGTATAGTCTAGTCCCGCCCTCATTCACTGATTGGCCGGAGGACCAACTGCCCCGCCAGGTCCTCCAGCTCCTCCCCTGCCTTTCCATTGGTCCGCCGCTGACATCAATCACTTCTTCAGACACTCCTCAGCCCATTGGCCCATCTGATCAATATCCCATTGTATTCTGAGATAACCTTCTTCATTGTCCACAATACCAACTGTTGGCTGGAGCATGCGCACTGCTTCGTGGCTTTTGTTGCTGTTTCTCAGTTACAAGAGTGAGGGACAAAGTTAAAAATCACACAACCACCTGATGAAGGATCAGCAAAGTAGTGCTTCCAAATAAACCTGTTGGACTATAACCTGGTGTTCTGTGAATTTTAATTTTGTCCATCCTAACCCAACACCAGCACCTCCAAGTCACGAGTGAGGGAGGAATGCATAACATAAGAACAAAAGATCTTGGAAAAGGAGAAGGCCGTCCTGCCCTTCGAGCCTGCTCTACCATTCAATAAGATCATGGCTGATCATGGCTGATCATTTTGTAGATGCAGAACCATTTACCCACGTTCTCACCGTATTCCTTAATTAATTATATATATATTTTAAAAAAATTTCATTGAACTAGCATCAACTACTTCCCTGGGCAATGCACTCATTGAGGTCAAGACGTTCCTTCTCAATTCACTCTTAAATTTGCTGCCTCTAACCTTGTGGTGAAGCCCTCTTGTCCTAGCTTCACCTGCCAGTGGAAACATCCCCTCTACTTCTATTTTATTCTTTCCATTCATTATTTTATATTTTTCCATTCTTCTGAATTCCAATGAATATAATCCCAATCTACTTTGTCTCTGTTAAGCCAAACCCCTCACCTCCGGAATCAACATAGTTAACCTTCTCTGCACCCCGCTCTAGTGCCAGTACATCCTTGAGCACGTAAGGAGATAAAAACTGCATGCAGTACTCCAGGTGTGGCCTCACCAGCACCCACTATAGCTAGAACATTAACCTCTGCTTTTAAACATAATCCCTTCAGCGATGAAGGACAAAATTCCATTTGCCTTCTGAACTGATTGTTGTACCTGGTGACCAACCCTCCTGCAGAAGGATGTTCAGGTGCCTCGACATAGCAAATAATGCAACTTTTTAAAATTCAAGTAATAATATTTTTATTAATGTTTCTCCAACCAAAGAGTATGACTTTACATTTATGAACATAATATTCCACTTGCCAAACCATTGCCCACTCACTCAATGTATCTCTCTTCCTCTGCAAAGTTTCCCAGTCCTCCGGACACTTTGTCCTGCTACTCATCTTAGTCTCATATGCAAACTTTGACACCCTACATGTGGTCCCCAACTCCAAATCATCTGTATCAATTCTAAATAATTGCAGTCCCAACACTGATCCTAGAGGCACACTACTAGTTACTGATTGCCAGCCAGAATAAGGCTTATTTATCCCCACTCTTGGCTTCCTGTTAGTCAATCAATCTTCTATCCATGCTAATACTCTATCCCATGCACCCTTATATAATGCAACAGCCACCTGCGTGGCACCTTGTTGAAGGCCTTTTGGAAATCCAGGTACACCGCATCCTCTAGGTCCCCGTTGTCCACCTTGCTCGAAATGTCTTCATAGAATTCCAAACGATTTGTCAAGCATGACTTGCCCTTTATGAATCCATGCTCTGTCTGCCCAATGGGACAATTTCTATCGAGATTCCCTGCTATTTCTTCCTTGATAATAGAGCCAAGCATCTTTCCAACTACAGAGAATAAACTAACTGGTGTAGAATTCCCTATCTTTTGTCCGCCGCCTTTTCTTACAGTTCTTCCTTTTCACTGGAATATGCCTTTGCTGAGCACTTCCTAAAATGTCTCTGAAAATCTTTCACTGCTCATCAACTGTCCCACCATAAAATCTCTGTTTCCAGTCTACTTTATCCAGTTTCTCCCTCATTCTATTTTAGTTCCCCGTGTTCAGGCACAGGACCAAGGTATTAGATTTTGTCTTCACACTCTCCATATGTATTCTAACTTCAACCATACAGTGATCACTTCTTCCAAGAGGATCCCTAACTCTGAGATCATTAATTATTCCTGTCCCATTGCACAGGGGCCAGATTTTGGATAGCTTGCTCCTTGTCAGTTACATTTCATACTGTTCAAAAAAACTATCCTGAATACACTTAATGAACTCCTCAAGGCTACCCTGAATGAGCTGGTTCAACCAATCTACATGTAGATTAAAATCACCCATGGTAATAGACATGCCATATTTACAGACATTTGTTATTTCTTTGTTTATTGCCCATCCCAATGTGATGCCTACACACTGCGCCTATCAGTGAATTTCTTGTTAGAGTTTTGAAAGCATCATTCCTGTTTCTCCTAATGTACAGCAATAACAACAACTACTTGCATTGTATCGAATCTTTCACAATGGCAAATCTCCTAAAGTGCTTCATGGATGATCAAAACATTGATTAAGGAGAATGATTTTAAAATACATCTTAAAGAAGGATAGAGAAGGTTAGGGAGGGTTTTCCACAGACTTCTTCCCTTGACAGCTCCAATTGTGGAGTGACGCAGGTGGGGTGGGTTGAAAAGGGATGTACAAAGGGGAAATGGAGGAGCGTAGGCAGTGCATAAGGTCTTAAGGATAGAAGAGGTTCCAAACTGAGTCTGTCTGTCATAGATAGTATGGCTGCCTCATGGAGTTTGAAGCACCGCGATGGGCCCATGCATGTCATGTTAGTCAAGGATAATATAACGGTGGCTGAGAGAACATTTGATGAGGACTTGTCTACTGAAATAGTATGGGCTGAGGTTAGAAACAGGAGAGGGGAGGTCACACTGCTTGGATTTTTTATAGGCCGCCACAGAGTTCCAGGGAGGGGGAAGAGAGGATTAGCAAAACTACTCTGGGTAGGAGTGAAAGTAACATGGTGGTCATTATGGGGGACTTTAACTTCCCCAACATTGATTCGAAATGCTATAACTCTAGTACGTCGGATGGATCAGTTTTTGTCCAATGTGTACAGGAGGGTTTCCTGACACAGTATGTCGAAGGGCTGACAAGAGGGGAGGCCACATTGGATCTGGTGCTTGGTCATGAACCGGACTAGGTGTTTGATTTAATTGTAGGTGATCACTTTAGAGAGAGTGATCATAATTCAGTTATGTTTAGTTTAGTGATGAAAAGGGATAGGTACATGCCACAGGTGAAGACGTATCGATGGGGCAATGGCAATTATAATGCGATTCAGCAAGAATTAGGATGTATAGGATGGGGTAGCAGTGGATGCAGACAATGGAAATGTGGAGCCGGTTTAAGGAACAGATATTGCGTGTCCTTGATAGGTATGTCCCTGTCAGGCAAGGGAACCGTGGTTTATCACAGAAATTGCATCTCTTGTTAAGAAGAAGTAGGAGGCTTATGTGTTGATGAGACAAATGGTACAGATGAGGCGATGAAGACTTACAGATCAGCTAGGAAGGATTTAAAGAGAGTTAAGAAGAGCAAAGAAAGGACACGAGCAGTCTTTAGCGAATAGAATAAAGGAGAACCCTAAAGCTTTTTATAGGTATGTGAGGAATAAAGGATATGGTAGGAATAGGGCCAATCAAAGACAGAAGTGGGAAGTTGAGTGTGGATACTGTGGAAATCGGAGAGGTGCTAAACGAACATTTCTCATTGGTTTTCACTCAGGAAAATTAGAATATTGTAGATAATAATGAGGTAGAAGATGTTAGACTAGAAAGGATCGAGGTTAGTTACGAACAGGTGTTATCAATTCTAGAAGGATTGAAAGTAGACAAGTCCCCTTGCCTGGATGGGATTTATCTGTAGATTGTCTGGGAAGCTAGGGAGAAGATAGCAAAGACTTCGGCTTTGATATTGAGTTGTCATTGCCTACAAGTTCAGTACCAGAGGACTGGATGATTGCAAATGTTATGCCCTTGATCAAGAAGGGCAGTAGAGATGACCCAGGTAATTATATACCAGTGAGCCTTACTTCTGTTGTAGGAAAGGTTTTGGAAAGGATTATAAGAGACACTATTTGTAATCATCTGGCAAACAACAATATGATTTCAGATCATCAATATGGTTTCGTCAAGGGTAGGTCATGTCTCACAAACCTCATTGAGTTTTTTGAGATGGTGACCAAGCATATAGATGAGGGTAGGGCAGTTGATGTGGTATACATAGATTTCAGTAAAGCCTTTGATAAGGTTCCACATGGTAGGCTGTTAGAGAAAATGCAGCAACATGGAATTGAGTTGATTTAGCAGTTTGGATTAGAAACTGGCTTTCTGAAAGAAGGCAGTGAGTGGTGGATGATGGAAAATAATCAGCCTCCAGTGCGGTTATTAGTGGTGTCAAGATAATACATGGCTTGGAGAGGGTGGACGCTAGGAAATTGTTTCCGTTAGGCGAGGAGACTAGGACCCGTGGACACAGCCTTCGAATTAGAGGGGGTAAATTCAGAACAGAAATGTGGAGACATTTCTTCAGCCAGAGAGTGGTGGGCCTGTGGAATTCATTGCCACAGAGTGCAGTGGAGGCTGGGACGCTAAATGTCTTCAAGGCAGAAATTGATAAATTCTTGATGTCACAAGGAATTAAGGGCTACGGGGAGAATGTTTTAAGTGGAGTTGAAATGCCCATCAGCCATGATTGAATGGCGGAGTGGACCCGATGGGCCGAATGGCCTTACTTCCGCTCCTATGTCTTATGGTCTTATGGTGTGACACAAGGATCTGTTTTGGGATCACTGCTGTTTGTCATTTTTATAAAAGTCTTAGATGCAGACATAGGTGGATGGATTAGTAAATTTGCAGATGAAACGAAAGTCAGTGGAATAGTGGACAGTGTGGAAGAATGTTACAGGTTGCAGGGGGACTGGAATAAACTGCAGAATTGGGCTGAATGGTGGCAAATGGAGTTCAATGCAGCTAAATGTAAGGTGATGCACTTTGTGAAGAATAACAGGAAGGCAGAGTACTGGGTCAATGGAAAGATTCTTGGCAGGTGTAGATGTGCAGAAGGATGTTGGAGGCCATGTACATAGATGCCTGAAAGTTGCCACCCAGGTGTACAGTACTGTTAAGGCGGCATACAGTGTGTTAGGTTTCATTCGTAGATGGATTGAGTTCTGGAGCCGCAATATCATATTGCAACTATACAAACCACTGGTGCGGCTATATTTCCTTCTGGTGCAAACCTTCCAACCGTGGCAACATCCTTGTTCATTTTTTCTGAACTCTTTCATGTTCCACAACATCCTTCCGATGGCATTGAGACTAGAATTGCACACAGTATTCCAATAGTAGTCAGGCCTAACACTGTTTGGTTCCCTGAGCTCCCCAGTCTTTATCCACAGTAAGATCCAAAGTGAAATATTTATTTAGGATCTTATAATTTCGCACATCGTTGGCTTCATTGATCATTAAGGATACCGGTTTTGTCCCTTGCTCTTCTTTTGCTCTTAATCCACTTGTAGAATCTTTTTCAATTCTCCTTAACTTTCGCTGCCAAATCTATCTCGTGTCTCCTTTTTGCATTCCTGATTTACATCCAAAGTGTATTTCTACAGCCCCGATGCTCCTGAAGGGATTCCCTTGAATCAGCCAGTTATATCTGACATGTGCTCCCTTTTGTCTTGACCAGAGCCTTGAAACTCAGCCAGTGTTTCCTAATTCTGACAGCATTGAGCTGCACACTAACAGGAACACGCTGGCGCTGAACGCTCCTTTTATCTCGGTTTTAAAATATTCCTACTTGCCAGACTTCCCCTTATCTGCAAATAGCCTCCCCAGATCTACTTTAAAAATTCATGTCTAATACTATCTTGCTCCATTGAATAACATTAACTTGTGGACCAGGCCTGTCCTTTTCCATCGCTATTTTCAAGCTAATACAATTGTGGTGACTTTCCAAAGTGCTCCCCCACTAACACCTCAGTCCCGTTCCCTACCTTATTCCCCAAGGGGAGGTCAGGTTTAGCCTCATTCTCCAGTTGGGCCATTTACATAATGACTGGGAATTTTGGGAACACACTTAACAAATTCCTTCCATCCAAATGCTTAACTCAGTAGCAATCCCAGTCCAGGTTTGGAAAGGTTAAGATCCCCTACCCTATCAACTTTATTATTCCAACAGGTATCCGAGATTTCCTGACACATTTGCTCCTTCATCTCCCATTGCCTATTGCTGTAGTACGACCGTAGCAAACTGATGACCAATTTCTATTTCTCAGTTCCACCAATATTGCTTAACTGGGCGATCCTGCATGAATACTCTCTCTAGGTACTGCTGGGATGTTTCCCCCAATCAAAACCACCAGCTCTCCTCCTGTTTTGCCTCCTGATCTATCCTTCCTGTAGCATCTGTCCCCTGGAACATTGAGCTGCTGGTCCTGTCACTCCCTCAGCTGTGTTTCTGTAATACCTACAACATCCATGCTCTGGGTTCATCTGCCTTATCTGTCCGGCCCTTTGCATTGAAATAAATGCAGTTTAATCCACCAGTTTTCCCTCACTGTCTGCTATGTTCTTGCCTGCCTTGTCTATTTATATTCCTCTCTTGAACATCTGTACCAGCCTCAAATTTCTTTCTGTCCTCACGCCTGTTATGGGTCACACAGCCTTGCCAGACGGGTTTAATCCTCTCAAGCAGCTCCAGCAACTCTCCCACCAGGATATGGGTTCCCCTCCTGGTCCCAGTTCAGGTGTCTTCCCCACCCTGTCTACTTGTGCTGACACCTTCAGACATCCAGGGACTTGTCCACCAAGGTCCCTATGTTCCTCAGTACTCCAGGAGGACCTACATTCATGATGGATATCGTTTACTTATCAGACTTCCTACAGTGATCAGAAGTAAACTCCATCTGCCATTACTCTGCTCAGTTTATCATCTGATCGATATCAGACTGCAGCCTGAGACCATGCTCCTCACTGTGGGCAACACCCTCACCTTTCATGTCATCTGCAAACCTACTAATGATACCTCTCGTTTCATATCTGAGATATTACTGTACATAATAACCAGCAATGGTTCCTGTTCAGATCCCTGTGGTACACCCGCTGGGCAAAGTCTTCCAATCGTGAAAGACACTCTTCACCAATTGTGGATCCAATTTGCCAACTTGCATTGGATCCCATGGGCCTTTTCCTTTTGGACCAGCCTTCCATGTGGGACCTTGTCAAAGACCTGAATAAACTCCATGTAAACCACATCATCTGCACTGCCCTCATCAATATCAGAGGACAGTCCTCACCAAATCCATACAGACAATCCCTAATGTTTTCCTGTCATTTCGAATATTGATTCATTGTGTCCCTCAGAATTGTTTCCAATAATTTCCTTCCCAATGCTGTTAGACTATCTGCTATGTAATTACCTGGCCTATCCCTGCTGCTCTTGAACAAAGGAACCACATTAGCTATCGTCCAGTCATTCGGCACTTCACCTGTGGCCAGCAAAGTATTAAATATATCTACCAGGGCCCTAGCAATCTGCTCCCTTCCCTCCCATTACAGCCTGGGATATACTTTATTGTTACTGAGAATTTCTCCACTTTTTTGCCTGTGAATCCATTTAACACCTCCTTCTCATTGATCTTAATATGTTCCAGAACCTCACCATTCCGACTGAAATCCCCGGCTACAATGTCTTTCTCCTGTGTGAATACAGATGGGAAGTATTGATTGAAGACCTCACCTGCTTCCTCTGGCTCCATGCTTTGATTGTCCGTTTGGTTTCTAACAGGCCCCACTGCTTAGTTGGGATCCTCTTACTCTAACTGTACTTATTAAATATCTTGTGCCTTATCCTTAACATTATCTGCTAAGGATATTTTGTGACCATTGTTTGCCTGTTCATATTTAAGGAACCCCCCCCCCTCCCCCCCGCTTTCTATCTAATGCCTTTGTTACCCATCATTGTTAGCGTCGTCCATTTTGCCTGAATTTCCACAAGGTTGTGAATCATTGAATATTTGTTCACCCTGTAATCACATCTCTCTGGTGTCTAAATCTCTTTCACCTGTGTCACAAATCCAGCTACCTTATTGAAGAGACTTTGTCTATGCGGAAAAAAAAGTTCTGTACTCTTTCCCACAATTTCCTATCAGAAACCAAATCGCTAAGGTAGAGTTTTAGTTAAACCTTATCCCATCCTGTTCCTTTCTGCTTGTCTTCAGCCACATCCCCATGCTGTTGCGATGCGTCACCTTTTCTATTTGGATTTGTAAAACAATTTGCTGTGGGTATGTCGTGCAGACCACGTAAGGATTGGCAAGTCGTTCTCGAAAGGACAAGTGTTTGGGTTTTTTTGTACATCCGCAATGGTCTCATACATATTTAGGGAATGTTAATTATAATATTTGAATTTATTGATTTCAATTTCTGCCATTTCATATGGTGGGATTCAAACCTGTTTCCCCTGAACATTAGCTGAGGTTTTGGATACATGCTCTAGCAATAATACCACTAGGCCATCACTTCGCCTGCTCACAGGTTGCTCACTCCTTGACCAGTTATAGCAGTGCATCATGAAGCTAAACCTATTCTTTTGTCACAATTGTTTGATCCTGATACCTTCCAGCACTCTGGTGATATCACCCAGACTCTCTTCAGGTCGTATCCCAAACTGTGTGAGTCTAATTGCTGCCTCTGTAAGTGTCTCTCGCTCATGCAGCTTCTCCAGATCCTGAGCCAACAGAATTCTCCACTCCAGAGAGACGTGACAGCACAGGCCAGGAATGGAGACTGGGATTTTCCAGACCTCTGTGGGACTCAGTGCCATTCTACATGTATAACCTTCACTACATCAGTGTAATTTTCCATTCTGTCTATTTGTCTGTCTCCTGTAGGTACTCAGGGAGGTCTTGACTCAGTAGACTTCCCAACTACTGGGTGTCTCGTCCATCACCACATTGAAGATGGTTGTTCAGCCAGAGAGACAAAGGGCAGGGAAATCTGGAGCCTTCAATAAATCCTGCAGTGAGGTAAGATCACTCACAGTGCACAGAGCAGAGAGCAATGAGAGAGATCCAAACATTGGCTAACAAGACATGACACAGATACAGTGCTGGAGGGGGAGCACAGTACAGACACACCTCTAGCTCAATCACCACGTCTACTTTAACTTGCGTTGTACTGAGACAGCATAGAGAGTTCACAGTTATCAATCCAGGCCTGTGCTCTCTTAGTGAACATCAGTACAACAAAGGGGAAAGCAGGCCTCCCAAGAGAGGGTGGGAATGCTGCCTGGGATCTTTCTGTTCTGTGTTCTCCCTCCAACACTGTACCTATGGTATGTCTTGTGATTCAGTGTCTTCAATAATGTTTGACTCCTATGACAGTTTCTATCTCTGTAACAACCTCCTTTCCACATAGGCCCTCTGCATATTTGAAATGTACCGCATTCCAGACTACCATCCCTATGGCTATAGCTTGCTTCAATGTCTACAACATGCCTTATCTCACTATTCTCATCCTCTTTAACTGGGTACAGGGTCATACAGTATGAAAACAGAACCTTCAGTCCAAGTCATCAGTGCTGATCAGATTTCCAAAACTGCACGAGTTGCATTTGCCTCTGTTTGGCCCATATCCCTTCAAACCTTCTCCTCTCCATGTACCTCCCTAAATTTCGTTTCTATGTTGTAATTGTTCTTGTTCCTCCATGTGGCCCTGGCAGTCCGTTCTGTCTGTGCACCATCCTCTGTGTATAATGTTGCCGCTCAGCTCCCTCTTTAAATCTTTGCTCTCTCACCTCCCGTTTATACCCTCTAGTTTTGGACTCACTTACCATTGGCTATTCACCATTCTTACTCCCTGCATGGTTTTAAAAACCTGTATAAGGTCACCCCTTATAAGCCTCCTCTGTCCTAGCGAAATATTGAAGACAATGTTGCAAATATCTCCAACTCATATATCAAAGAGCTGGCCAATGACGGCAAGTGTGCCAAATGCCGCTTTCCCCACCCTGTCCACATATGATGCCACTTCCAAAGAACAATGTAACTACACCCCTTGGTCTGCCTCTGTTCGACAATACTACCCAGGGCTGTACCATTAACTGTGTTAGTCCAAAACTCAACACCTGAATTAAAATCCATCTTTCATGCCTTGGCCCACTGGCCCAGTTGGTCGAGATCCCCTTTGATAACCGTATTCACTACCCACTACGCCATTAACTTGATCATCCACAAAATTGCTAACAATGACTCTGATATTCTCAACCAAATCGTTTGTCGATGATGCACACCAGTAGACCCAGCACCGATCCTTACAGCACGCCGCTGGTCACAGGCCTCCAGTCTGAACAACAATCCTCTTCCACCACCCTTTGTCTCCTACTGTCAAGCCAATTTTGTATCCAGTTGGCTAGCTCCCCCTGATCACATGTGATCTAATCTTACAAACCAGGATATCATGCTAAATCCCGTCAAAGGTCCTGCTGACTTTAGTGTAGACAATGTACGGTCACCACTTCAACAAAAACAATCAAGTTAGTGAGACCTGACTTTGTCTGCACAAGACCGTGCTGACTATCTTTCATCAATCCTCGCCTTTTCCAAATGAATGTGACTCCTGTCTGGCAGAATCACTTCCACAACGTACCCACCACTGACATTGGGCTAATTGGTCTTTAGTTCCCTGGCTTTCCATCGCAGTCTTTCTTAAATAATGGAACAAAACCATGTTGTTGTCAGAGCTGTACAGCATGGAAACTGACCCCTTCAGTTGATACCAACCATAATCTCAAACTAAACTCATCACCAGCTGCCTGTTGCTGCCTATATCCCTCCAAACCCTTTCCTATCCATGTACTTAACTAAATGTATTTTTAACATTGTAATTGTACTGACCTCTACCTCAGGAAGTTCATTCCATACCCAAACCATCCTCTGTGTAACAATTTGCCCCTTATATCCTTTTTCTTTAACATCTCTCTCTTCTAACCTTAAAAATGTGGCCCGTCCACTTTGACTCCCTCATCCTAAGGAAAAGGCAATGACCATTAACTCTATCTATATCCCAACTTTTTTTCTTAAACTTCTGTAAGGTCACCTCTCAACCTCCAGGCTCCACTGAAAAAAAAAACTCTGCGTATCCAGCCATTTTTCAGAACTCGAGCATTTCATACCCAGCAAGGTCTTGGTAAGTTTCTTCTGAACGCCCTTCAGATCAATAATATCCTCTCTATAACTGGGCAACCAGAACTGGACAGAGTATTGCAGAAGAGTCCTCACCAATGTCTGTACAATATCATAATGACATCCCAAATCCTCCACTCAATGGACTGAGCAATAGTCAGGCATGCCAAGCACTGTCTTATCCATCCTTTGATGCAAGCTCCAAGAATTTTGTACCTGAACCCAGAGGTCCCTCTGCTCTAAAACACTAACCGAGACCCGAACATTAATTGTATAAGCTCTACCCTTGTTTGTTTTACCAAATGCATTACCTCGCATTTATTCAGATTGAATACTATCTACAGTTTTTCAGCCCATTCACCCATTTCATCAAGATCCCTTTGTAACATTAGAAAACCCCCTTCACTGCCCACTATGCCACCCTCCAGCCTTCCGGCCCATCACACATGGCTGTCAATGGTCCAAATACCCTTGCTAGTAGCTCCTCAATTTCTTCCCTAGCATTCCACAATGTCCTGTGATACATTTAATCGGGTCCTGGGGCTTTCCATACCTTTGTGTTTTAAAACCACAAGCATCACCTCTTCTATAACATGCACTCTTTTCAAGTCATAGAGATGTACAGCATGGAAACAGAGCCTTCAGTCCAACTCATCCATGCTGACCAGAAGATTTCAATAAATTCATCCTATTTACCAGCATTTGGCCCATGTACCTCTGAACCCTTACTCATATACCCATCTAGATACCCTTTAAATGTTGTAATTGTATCAATCTCCGTTACTTTTTCTCTCAGCTCATTCCATGCACAGATCACTATGTGCATGAAAAGGCTGTCCCTTCGGTCCCTTTTTAAACCTTTCCCCTCTAAACTTAAACCTATGCCCTCTAGTTTTGGACTTCCCAACCCCTGGGAAAAGACCTTGAATGTTTACCCAATCCATGCCCCTCATGTTTATATCAACCTCTTTTAGGCCTCTGATGCTCCAGGGAAAATAACTCCAGCTTATTCAGCAACAACCCTGGTAACATCTTGTAAATATTTTCTGAGCCCTTTCAAGTTTCACAACATCCTTCCTAGAGCAGGGAGACTGGAATTGCAGAGAACTCCAATTGTGGTCTAACGTATTTCTGTTGTTCCCTGAGCTCCCCAGTCTTTTTCCACAGTAAGTTCTGGAGTGAAAAATTTGTTTAGGGTCTTAGCCATATCTGCAAATGAAAGCCAACACACCATACGCATTCTTAACACCTTCTCAAATTGGGTGGAAACTTCAGGGACATAGGATCCCTCTGTTTGTGTACACTGCTAAGAATCTTGCCTTTAACCATGTAAAGTTTTTCTGCAGAATCCTCCAATCTGAAATCATCCCAATCTTTGTAACTTCCTACAGTCGCTACAACACTCATAAACTGTGAAACCTCCTCAAGTCCCTATATTCCTAATGCATGCAAAATCCTCCAGTCCCGGAAGCGGCAGGGACAGGCCACTATAAATGCCGGAGTAAACACCACAGAAGCGCTTCACAGGAGGCTCCCAAGCACTGAGGATGTCACCTCGACAGGGGACGAAACGTTTGCAACAAAAACTTCCAGCTCGGCGAACAGAACCACAGCAACGAGCACCCGAGCTACAAATCTTCTCACAAACTTTGAATCCTCCAGTCCCAATATCCCTCCTTAACTCTTGTAAATGCCACTGGCCTCCACTGCCCTTATGGGGAACATTGCAGAGGAGGGAAGGGTTGTAGAGCCCGGGCCATGTTACAGAGGTAGGAACGGCTGCAGAACCTGGAGGATGGTGCTAATATAGGAAGGGACGTGGTTCCTGCAGGAGGTTAGAGGGACTGGAACTCATAGAACCTGCAGGATGGAACCAAGTATGGGTTGTGGAACATGAAGGATGTTATGATTTGAACCACAGATCATTGCTGATTGAACCATTCAGCCTTTCTTAGAGTCAAAGAGATTTACAGCATGGAAACAGGCCCTTCTGTCCTACCTGTCCATGCCGACCAGATATCCCAACCCAATCCAGTCCCACCTACCAGCATCTGGCCCATATTCTTGCAAACCCTTCCTATTCATATACCCATCCAGATGTCTTTGTATCAGCCTTCACTACTTCCTCTGGCAGCTCATTCCATACATGTACCACCGTCTGCATGAAAAAAATTGCCCCTTAAGTCTCTTATATCTTCCCCTCTAACCATAAGCCCATGTCCTCCAGTTATGAACTCCCACACCCGAGGGTAAAGACTTTGTCTCTTTCTCCTCCCCTCATGATTTTATAATCATCTGTAAGGTCACCCCTCAGTCTTCGCTGCTCGAGGGAAAACAGCCCCAGTCTATTCAACTTCTCTCTTTAGCTCAAACCCTCCAACTCTGGCAAAATCCTTGTAAATCTTTTCTGAACCCTTTCAAGTTTCACAACATCTTTCCGATAGGAAGGTGACCAGAATTGCACACAATATTCCAAAAGTGACCTAACCAAAGTGCTGTACAGGCATAACATGACCTCCCAACTCCTGTACTCAATAGTCTGAACAATAAAAGAAAGCATACCAAATGCCTCCTTCACTATCCTACCTATCTGCGACTCTGCTTTCAAGGAGCAATGAACCTGCACTCCAATATCTCTATGTTCAGCAACATTCAGTCAGACCTTATTATTAGGTGTGTAAGTCCAGCAAAGATTTGCTTTGGCAAAATGCAGCACCTCGCACATATCTGAATTAATCTCAATCTGCCATTTCTCAGCCCATTGGCCCATCTGATCAAGATTCCATTGTAATTGGAAGTAACCTCTTTCGCTGGCCACTACACCTCCAATTTTGTTGTCATCTGCAAACCTACTAAGTATACCTCTTATGTTCACATCCAAATCATTTATGTAAATAATGCAAAATATTGGACCCAGCAATGATCCTTGTGGCACTCCACTGGTCATAGGCCTACAGTTTGAAAACCAACCCTCCCCCACCAGCCTCTGTCTTCTACCTTTGAGCCAGTTCTGTACCAATTGGCTGGTTCTCCCTGTATTCTGTGAGATCTAACCTTGTGAACCAGTCTCCAATGGGGAACTTTGTTGTACGCCTTACTGAAGTCCATATAGATCACATCCAATGCTCTGCCCTCATCAATCCTCTATGTTATTTCTTCAAAAAAGTCAATAAATTTTGTGAGACATGATTTCCCACTCTCAAAGCAATGTTGACGATCCCTAATCAGTCCTTGCATTTCCTTGACCCTGACTCATGCATGTACATCCTATCCCTCACGAATCCCAACAACAACGTGCCCACCGACGTCAGGCTCACTACTCGATAGTTCCCTGGCTTTTCTTTAATGCTTTCCTTAAATAATAGCAACACGATAGTCAACCTCCAGTCTTCTGGTTCTGATGTCCTGTTTCTAGAGATCTTTACCAGAATGACTGTGCACAGTTTCAGGTTCCCTGGCTGGGAGATGTGAGTTCAGATCGTGAACCTATTTGCCCATTCTCTCTGTGTGCCTGAGGTTGACCTGGTCACGCTCTGGTAGAAAGTGCTCTCAATGTATCTGGGGTAACGTCCAGATCTACAGGACTCACCACAGCTCACCTCATCAAAACCTTCGTTTAGAATGTTCTTTATTTTAATACTTTTAAATGGCAGTTTTGTGAGATGCAGGAATTGAGGAGTTGTCATTTTTGAAAGAATGAAACTTTTATCATTGACCCTGACCCATGCAATGGGGATTTGTGGATTCTGTTGTTCTCTGCAGACTGTCACTCAGAGGATTGTATCACCAGGAAATCTGAGTGCAGATGGTCTTTGCCTGGTAGAGTGTGAATTTACCAGTTTATGTCGGCTCGGACACAGTGTTTCTGGCGAATGTGTAACTGTGTAAATACCTCACCCCTGGTTCAGGGGTGAGTGCACTGGGCCCTGAGCACCAGCAGCTGGGAAACCTCATGCTGTTTGTTTGTGGCAAAAGTGAGAATTGCAGATGCAGATCAGAGTCTAGATTAGAGTGGTGCTGGAAAAGCACAGCAGGTCAGGCAGCATCCGAGGAACGGGAAAATCGACGTTTTGCCCGATGTCGATGTTCCCGCTCCTCGGATGCTGCCTGACCTGCTGTGCTTTTCCAGCACCACTCTCACCTAGACTCTATTTGTATGTGGGGCTTGGCACCAGACTGGGTGACAGCAGCTCCCTGAGTAAATGAAAGGTATGGAGTTTGGAATCCTCCTCCTGTGTTTGACCTTGTGCCATTTCGTTATATCCCTCTCATGAGTGAGCGTGTCATGTTCTCTAGTCCTGATAGTGTCCGCTCCCTGTAAACCCTTCCAGCTGTTGAACATCTCCCTTCTCTCCCATTCCCTCCAGCCATTCCAACCTGGCCTTGGTCTCGTATCTCCTGCAATCCTAAATTACCAATGTTATCGCATTGCATTCCTTTGAGCTGTGCGGGAACAAACCTGCAGTAGGTTTGGGCCATTGGAAGAAAAAGACAATTCCCCCTTCTCCACCTTTGCCAAACAGAGTCTGCTTGATTGTCTCTCTCCCATAAGTTGAAGGAACAATCCCTTTAGCATCCACCCTGTCCATTCCCCTGAGGATCTGTACATTTTAATGAGGACAACTGTCCTCCTGATGACACTCAGTGGCACAGCACCGAAGTGACATATTTATATTCCTCAATTTTATGCAACTGCTTCCTTTTGCTCTATCCCTCCATCATTCTGAAACTTTCCCCAGTCTAGTCAGTATTCCAAACCACTAATTACTTAGAATGCTCCAACCTCCCTACCTCTGTAAACTCCCCACATTCCTACAATTCTCCTTGTCATGTGAACGCCTCCAGCTTCTACAGTCCTTCTAAATTATTGCATCTCCTACAGCCCTCACCACTCTGTATGCTCCAGTCACTACATTTCTCCATGCATCTGTAAACCCCTCTAGCCCCCTTCAAATCTGCCTATCTCTCCAAGGTCCTGCAGTTCCACAAAACATCCCTCTACGTAGAACTTCCACCACAGACCACGAGCCTCCAGGTCTCAGTAATCCCCTGCAGTTCTCTCTCTTTCTATTACCACCTTCAGTCCCGACAACCCTACTTCCACATACAATATCATCAAGACCCTGCAATCCTCCCGAACTGTGTAACCCCACAAAAGACCTTACAATTCTATCTCGATCACTGACTGCCTGCAGTCATTTGAAACTTCAGCAATTAGAGTCAGGGAATCATAGAGATGTACAACATGAAAACAAACCCTTCCAACTTGTCCATGCCAATCCAGTCGCACCAACCGGAACCTGGCCCATCTCCCTCAAAACCCTTCCTATTCATATACCCATCCAGATGCCTTTCAACTGTTGCAATTGTCCCAGCCTCCTCCACTTCTTCTGGCAGTTCATTCCAAGCGCGTGCCACCCTCTCTGTGAAATATTTGCTCCTGATCTCTCTTTTATGTCTTTCCCCTCTCAAACTAAAGCTATGCCTTATAGTTCTGGACTCACCGACCCCAGGGAAAACACTTTGTCTATTTATCCTATCCAAGCCCCTCATAAGTTTGTAAACCTCTGTAAGGTCTCCCCTCAGCTTCCGACGCTCCAGGGAATACAGCCCCAGCCTGTTCAGCCTCTCCCTATAGCTCAAATCCTCCAACCTTGGGAACATCCTTGTAAATCATTTCTGAACCCTTCAAGTTTCACAACATCCTTCCGATAGGAAGGAGACCAGAATTGCACACGATATTCCAAAAGTGGCCTAACCATGTCCTGTACAGCCGCAACATGACCTCCCAACTCCTGTGCTCAATACACTGAAAAATAAAGGAATGCATACCAAGTGCCTTCTTTGCTATCCTATGGACCTGTGACTACTTTCAAGGACCTCTGTACTTCATTTGAAAAATTGGAGAGATAGATGGAGTGGCCTGAGGTCTTGTGAATAAAGCTAGTTCAGTCTAAGCGGTTAGGCAGAGCCAGTGAGGTCTCATGAGTGTCCAGGAGATTATGCACATGTTGAAAAGGCTATTTTATGTGCTTATGGATTAGTACCAGAAGCGTAACGACAGCTGTTCAGAAACATAAAGAAAGAACCAGGACAGACTTATGTGGAGTTCTATAGAATTAAACATTGTAATCTTTCTGCAACATCTCCAGTCTCCATGCGTCTCTCTGTCATGGTGAGCTGCTCCAATCCACATAACCTTTCCTGCCTGTGTACACCATCAAGTTGATACAACCCTTCTGTCCTGTCCTGCAGACCCGTTTTTGTGAATTCTGCCGACCACTAATACTCTCCCTATTTGTGTAAATGCCCCCAGCCACTACAATTCCCTGTGCTGTGCAGCCCCCACCAGACCCGAAAGCCATTGCTATCTGTGAAAGCTCCTTCAGGTCTGTATCCCCCACCGTGCTGAAACCTGCTCTCACCATTGCAACCCCCACTATTTCCTAACGTTGTTGAGTCTCTAAAACCATCCCCATCAGTTTAATCTACTCCACTGCATACAACACTCCCAGTCTATGTAATCTCTTCAATTCCATCAGTTCCTGTATACCTATGTATAGGTGTGACTGCTTTGTGTCCATTGTATCCTCGTTTATATCTGCAAAGGTCTGTGTTCACTGTAGCACATCCGATGCTCATAAATGAATATGGTCTCTCACAAGTCTCTCTATGACTCTCTCCTCCAGTCTCTACAAGCTTCCCTATCCCTGTTGTATCTTGCAGCATGCACACCACTCACTCTCTCTGACATGCCTGCCAGTGCATAAAATCATCTCTCCTTCTAACTTTATCCAGTCTACAACTTCATCCCTCTCCCTGCAACATTCTCCAGTCTATTTCATCTTTCATGTGCTTGCAACATTCTCCAGCCCATACCACCCTCCCTTTCCCTGTAATATTCACCAGTCCATACCACCCTCCCTTTCCCTGTAATATTCACCAGTCCATACCACCCTCCCTTTCCCTGTAATATTCACCAGTCCATACCACCCTCCCTTTCCGTGTAATATTCACCAGTCCATACCACCCTCCCTTTCCCTGTAATATTCACCAGTCCATACCACCCTCCCTGTGATGTTCTCATGTAACGATCCACAGCCCTACACACATCCCTTTCTCTGAAGTCTAATCAAAGATGCTTTATCTCTCTAAATTCCTCCAAACAATAAAATGTTTTCTCGTGCGAACATTCTGTAGCAACTGTAACTATGTTTAACCCTGCAACATTGTCGCGCCCCCAAACATCTCTCCCACTCTGTGACCTCTATCCATCCCTCAAATGCCCTCTCTCGGTGACACGCGCCATGCATTTGCAACAAGGCAAATGAAATGATGGCATTAACTGAAGAGAACAGATATGATCGAACTGTTATTGTGTAGGGGTGGCTGCAGAATGATCATGACAGCAATGTGATTATTGAGGGGTTGTAGGGTTTCAGGCAGGATCAGCAAAAAAACCAAACAAGGATTTTGTTGTGAAGAAAGGATGCAGTCAGTGCATTAGTGAGACAGCCAATTTAATCTGGGAATCAAAATATAGAGTCATGTTGAATGGACAACTTCCAAATAGCAAGGGGGATCTGGAAGATCAAATCACAATCCATGCTCGTTGGTAAGTTGGATACAATATTTTCTTGGTGATTGTAGTCTGAGGCATGTGGAGTGGTGAATTTCTGATTGGACGTCTGTGGCCAATGCTGTTTCACAAGGATCAGTGCTGCGATGTCTGTGTGTAATTTATATCTGTGATTCAGATGGAAAGGTCAGCAGTTTGATTAGTATTTTGCAGACGACATTTGTAAAGGCATGTAATGATTAGAGATAGTTAGGGGAATTGTGGATAGTGAGGAAGAGTGTTAAAGGTTGCAGCACTATGTAGATCAGCTGGAATGCTGTGCAGAGAAATCGCAAATCGAATTTCATCGGGACAAGTGTGAAGTGATGCATTTATGAAGTCAAATGGAAGCGGGAAGTGCACTAATTGACTAATTGGAAACATTGATAAACAGATGACCTTGGATGCAAATCCGTAGATTACTGAAAATAACATCACAATAGGATGTGGTGGTAAAGGAGGAGTATGATATGCTTACCTTCATTGGTCACAGTATTGAGTACAGACGTTTGCATGTCATGATGTGGCTGAATGATACTTCATTCGGCCGTGTTTGGAATGTTGCGTATCGTTCTCATCGCCACACTACAGAAAGGGTGTGGAGATTTTGGGGAGGTTGCAAGAGAGGGTTGGCAGAATGTTGCCTGGATGAGAATGTGTTTACTGTAAGGAGGTTGGACGCAGTTGGATTGTTTTGCGAGAATATCAGAGACTGAGAAGTGACTGGGTACAGGTACATAAAATTGGGAAAGGCGTGAATAGTGTGGATGGTTGGAATCCTTCTTCCAATATAGAAATATCAAAGATGAGGGCGCCTGGGTTTAAGGTGAGCGTGAGAAGTTTTAAGTGAGATGAATGAAGCTAGATTTCTTTACCGAAAGGGTGGAATCTGCTCAGGAGGTGGGAGAAGTGGCAACGAGAGCAAAGTTTTGAAGTGGCATTTAGACAGAAACATGAACAGACAGAGAATAGAGGGATATGGACCATGTACAGGCAGATGGGATTAGTTTAGAATAGCATCATGGTCAGCACAGCCATGGTGGGTCGAAGGGCCTATTACTCTGCTGTACTGTTCTAGTTTATAACTTCACGGCATCTACCCTGTCAAAGTCCCTCCGAATCCTGGATGTTTCATTCAATTTCTCTCCCATTCTCCAAAACCCCAATGGGTCCAAGGTCAATCTACTCCACCTCTTCACATTGGAAAATCCCTCCATCTCCAGGATCAGCCGAGTGAACCTTCCCTGGCCTGCCTCCAGTACAAGAATGTCTTTCCTTTGGCACTCATACTGTTCCTTATAATCTAAGTGTGGTCCGACTTGTACCTTGCATCGTTTTAGCTAGCCCTCCCTAATTTTAGACTCCATTCCCTCTGTAATAAATGGCAGCATTTGATTTGCCTTCTCGATTCCCTGCTGACCCTGTGAGCTACCTTTTTCAGATGGATACACAAGGATTCCCAAAATCCATTCTGCAGTCAGTCTGAAACCAAACGGTGTTAGCCTGACAGTAAGTCGGGAACGTGCTGGAATGTGTCATAAAGGATATGGCAATAAATGATAATTGGATGCTTAGAAACAATGGAAGACGCATGATTTTATAAAAGGGGAATATTTTTAAATCTGTTGGATTCTATATTTTGGTGTGATCATAAATGGCAGAATAGATAAAGGTGGGGAAGGCTAGTTGCGGTAGAGGGATATTTGAAATTTCAGAGGCATTTTGACAAGTTCCAACCAGGGCAAAATTATGACGAGGGAGAGAATAGGGCCCCTGAAAGATCAATGAGGCTGTCTGTATGGAATTACTGCTGATGGGAGAGATACTGAACAAATATTTTGCATTAGGGTTAACTGTGGAGAAAGACATGGAAGTTCAGGAACTTGGGAAAATACATAGTGATGTCTTGAAAAGAATGCACATTGGAGAACAGGAGGTGCTGGATGTCTTAAAATGATAAAGGTTAGATAAAACCTTGGGACATGATCAGATGTATCCCAGCGCCTTGTGAGAAGCAAGCGAGGAAATTGCAGGGCCCCTCCCAGAGATATTTGTGTTATCAACAGCCACTACAGACCAACAAGACTGATGGCAGGGGTGGTAAGTTGTTGGAGGAGATTCTGAGAGAAAAGATCATCATGCTTTTGGAAAGGTATGGACAGATTAACGATCGTCAGTGTGGCTTTGTGCACGGGAAATCATGCCTCAAACCTGAGTGTGGAGGTCGACAAGTGACAGATCAAAGCAGAGCAGTACACGATGTCCACGTGAACTTTAGCAAGACCTTTGACAAGGTTCTGCATGGCAGACTGGTTAATAAGTTTAGATCACTCATAACCAGGGAGCGCTCACTAACCGGATACAAAACAGGATTGACGGTAGGAGACGGAGTATGGTCATAGAGGCTTACTGCTCAAACTGCAGGTCTGTGACCAACGGTGTGCCATGGGGTTCGGTGCTGGGTCACTGTTGTGCATCATTTATATAAACAGTTTGGATGATAACATAGGAGTCATGGTTAGCAAGTGTGTGAGTGAGACTGAAATTGGTGATAAAGTGGACAGTGAAGAGGGTTATCAAAGAGTACAATGGGATCAACAGTACTGGTGAGCCAGTGAGGTTAGGAAGAACAGGTGGAGAAATACAAGATGTTGTATTGTGTTAAAGCAGACCAGGCTGGACTTGTACAGTTAATGTTCGGGCCCTGGGTAGTGTTGTCAGTCAGTGACCCAGGGATGCAGGTACACAGTATTTTGAAAATAGCGTCACGGGTAGACAGGCTGGTGAAGCAGGCGTTTGGGATGGTTACCTTCATGGGGCAGAGCATTGAGAGTAGGAGTTGGGATGTCATGGTGTATCTGTACAGGACATTAGTGAGGCCACAGGATTAACATTGTTGATTATCTGGTAAATATCAACTTGTTCACGTATGTCCTTTAGGGAGGGACATCTGACATTCTTACATGGTCTGGCTCACATGTGACTCCAGTCCCACAGCAATATGACTGACTCTAAGTTGCCTCTGGGCAATTAGCAGGAGGGCAATGTATGCTGGTCCAACCGGTGGCATCCTCAGGCCGTGAATGAATCAATGAAAATACATATGTCCATCCCTACCTTTGCAAACAGCTCAAGTTGCAGCAATTTGTACTGGTTTTGTAACATTGTTCAGACCTTTACCCCTCTCTGTAACACTCTCACCACCTCCAGCACCTTCAATTCTCCCTGTTCCGATCATCTGATTAAACGCTGACAATGTTTCCTCTTCCGACTGCACTCCTCCTGCTAGGAGACTCCCCAGCGATCTCTTTAACAAATGCGTCCACATTTCTAAACGTTAGCTTCTTCATAATTGACCGTCCGAAGTGTGGGAGGAGCATTGGGAAGGTGTCGAGAACCTCAAGACTTTCTGTTTGGAAAATGGGAACCAGGAGAAAACAGCACAAGGAGTGTGCTGCCACCCCAATGCCCCACCCACCCCCGTCCCATGGCCACCTTCTGCCCCAAGTGTAACAGAGTCTGTGAAAGGCCACATCGGTCTGTACAGCCAACGACAGACCCCCCCCCCCAAGAGTGGGAGAGAGTCAGCCTCGTCTGTGACCCACCGCCAAAGAGATAGGAAGGTTGACTCCCCTCACAATTACCCCAGTGCCTTTGTTACAAATTCAAACAATTCTCTGTTAATACAGTGTCTAATAATGTGACATCACTCAGTATCTCTCCATGTGGTATCCCTCGCTGTGGCGGTCTATTTGCTGCCTCTGTCAGCATTTCTCCCTCTTACAGATGGTCTGAGATCCTGAGTCAACAGAATTCTCCACTCCAGAGATATGCAACAGCACAGGCAAGGGATGGAGACTGGGATTTTCAAGATCTCTGCTGGACTCAGTGCAACTCTGCATGAGTTATCCTCATTGCATCAGTCTAATTTCCCATTCTGTCTCATATAGGTAATCAGGATGTTCCTAACTCCTGTCTCATCCATCGCCTCATTGAAGCTGGTTAGTCAGTTAGAGAGAGAGGGAGATCTGGAGCCTTCAGTAAATCCTGCAGCCGGTAAGATCACTCACAGTAAACAGCACAGGGTGGAGGTAGTTGACTTCTATATTCAGACCTGGAAGACCGGACATAGATACATAGCTGGGCAAGGAACAGCAACATTCTATTTTCATTCCCATCATCTTGTGAGCGTCCTGCCTTCACCTCTGCTGTACTGGTCCTCAATGCGACAGCACAGGGGATCGCAGGCATCAATCCTGGCCCCTGCTGTGTTAGTGATCTCTGTAATATCCTCCAGTCCCAATAATCCTTCCTCTGTTTCGAATCTCCTCTAGTCTACACCACTCTCCCTGTCTCTGTCTCTGTCATGTTTTCCAGTCCCTAACACACTAATTCCTAAGCTTCTCCAGTAGATACTAAATTCCTTCATCCCGGGAAACCCTGACAGCCCTGTCTATCCTTGTAAGCTTCTCCCACCAATACCACCCTCCATGTCAATGTATTTGCCTTTAACCTCTCCATCCGTCCCTACCTATGTAATCTTCTCCAGCTCATACAACCCTACCTTAGCTGTGAAAAATTTGTAATCTCCTTATCCTTCTCCAATTCTTTGATCATTATCTTGTTAAATTTCACACTCATTCCCAACACCATACCCCTCGCGACCACAGGAACCTCCTTCAGTTTGTGCAACCCTCCCCATTTGTGTAACTGTCTCCAACTCGCAACCTGGCATTCTCCATTGCTTTCCTATCTATGTAGCCTCCAGAGCCTAGAAGCCTTCTTATATCTGTAAATGGCTTCAGTCATGACAACCTTCCATATCTTTGTTAGTATACACAATACTCTCCTAGATAAAACAGCCCCCTCTCTGTGCCTCTTCCTTTCTCCATCCCTATCCCTATCTCCCAAATTTAATCCAGCTCCCTCTATCTCTGTAATTTCCTCCAATCCTCAAACCCCTTTGGCCCACTGACATTCCTGACCAGATGTAACTCTGTTAAATCTAACATCCTCAAGCCTCTGTAACCTGTACCCATCTGTTCAACCCCCCACTCCTGAGGAGTGACTCCCTGCATTCGCCATAAGGCAGATGGAATGACAGTGAACAGATATGATGGAACTGTCTGTTAGCTGCAGAATGACCATCGCTGGGAGGTGAATACTGAAGGTTTGTTGGGATAGAGTCACAGAGTCAGAGAGATGTACAGCATGGAAACCGACCCTTCGGTCCAACCCATACATGCTGAGCAGATATCCATAACCAATCTAGTCCCAGTAGGCAGACTAGGTAAAAAGTCAACAAGCTGTGAAGGAAGGATGAGGTTAATACATTAATGAGACATTCATGTGGATCTGAATGTCAAAAGTGGAGCTGAGAATAAGCAACCAGCAGCAACCGTTAGCACGAATTCTTTTGTGAGCACCAGACAGTGATGGGAATGTCAATATGGTTACAGTCAGGGCACTGAATGTACTTCTGGCAAGGGCAGTCCAGTAACTGTGTGTGACAGTGGTCTCCATGCCGACTGATACAGCAATGATTATCAGTGCTGTAATGGATAGAATCCTGGATTGTATGTGAGATGGTTTTCTATAACATCATATCATATTTGTAGATCAAATGCTGTGTACTAATAAACATCCAATAATCCCATTATAAAGGAGTTTTGTGAGCAGAGACCCACAATATTATGCAGGATATATTGAAATGTGCTCAGAACATGAGATGTAAGAGGCGAATGAGGCCATTTGGCCCATTGAGTATGCTCTGTCCTTCAATCTTTTCATGGCTGATCTGATAGTCTTCAACTCTACTTTCCTGCCTTTTCCACAAAGCTCTTGTTTCCCTGATTCATGAACATCTGCGGGAGGTTACAGAACAGTTGGAGAGATAGACAGAAATGGCAAATTGAGTTTAATCTGGACAAGTCTGAGGTGATGTCAAATTCAAGACGAACGTTAGGATACTGAGGGATATTGATATACAGAAGGATCGTGGTGCAAGTCAGTGATTCCCAGAAAATGGCAACAGAAGTGTTTCAGGTGGGAAAGAAAGCAAATGGAACACTAGCCTTCATCAGTCACAATGTTGGGTATAGTGGTTTGCATCTGATGCTGTGATTCTATAAAATGTTTGTTTGGCCACATTTGGAGTACTGTGTGCAGGTCTCATCTCCCTACAATAGGAAGGATGGAGAGGCTTTGGAGAGAATGCAAAACTGGTTTATCAGCACGCTGCCTGTATTAGGGTTTTTAAGGGTGTGTTAGATGCAAGAGGAAATTAAACAAAGTTGGATTGTTTTGTGAGAGTATCAGAGGCTGACAGGTGAATAAGCACAGGAATATAACATTTGGAACAGGGATAGATAATGTAGATAGTCAGAATCTCTTTTCCAATGTGTAAGTTTCAAATTATAGAGCGCATAGGTTTAAGGTGAGAAAGAGGAAGTTTAAACGAGATGTGTGAGGCAAGTTTTTTTTTTACGTAGAGTGGATATTACAGAAGGAGGACGTAGAAGTAGAAATGTGAGTCAAGTTTTGAAGTGGGATTTAGACAGAAACATAAACAGACAGAGAATAGAGGGATATGGACCCATGTGCAGGAAGAAGGTATGAGTCAGAATGATATCTTGGACAGCATAGACGTGGTGGGCCGAAGGCCTGTTGCTGTGCTCTACTGTTCTATTTTCTAACTTCCCAGCATCTGCCCATCAGAGCCCCTCAGAATCTTGGATGTTTCATTCCATTTCTCTCTCATTATCTAAACTTCAATGGATTCAACCTTCACGTCCTCCACCTCTTCTCATTAGAAAATCCCTCCATTCCCAGGATCAGCCGAGTGACCCTTCTCTGGACTGCCTCCACTGCGACAATATCTTTCCTGCGGGCACTCACACTGTTCATAATATTCGAGGTGTGGTCTGACTTGTACCTTGCATAGTTTTAGCTAGACCTGCCTATTTTTAGACTCCATTCCCTCTGTAATAAATGCCAGCATTTGATTTGCATTCTCTATTACCTGCTGACCCTGTGAGCTAACTTTTTCAGATTGTTAAACAAGAACTCCCTGAGCCCATTCTGCTGTTATTCTGAAACCAAATATTGTTAGCCTGAAGGGCACCAATATCCTGGGAGGTAGGTTTGCTAGAACTCTTCGGGGGGGTTTAAACTAATTTGGCAGGGGGATGGGATCCGGACTTGTAGCCAAGCAAGTAGACTAGCTGTTTATCAGAATGTCCAAGAATGTAGGGAGGCTGTGGAGAAGGTAGCACTGACAGGGAGTACTTGCGGACACAGAGATGGGCTCAAGTGTGTATACTTCAATGCAAGGAGTATCAGAAATAAGGTGGGTGAACTTAAGGCGTGGATCGGTACCTGGGACTACGATGTTGTGGCCATCACGGAAACGTGGATAGAAGAGGGACAGGAATGGTTGTTGGAGGTTCCTGGTTACAGATGTTTCAGTAAGATTAGGGAGGGTGGTAAAAAAAGGAGGGGGTGTGTTGGCGTTGCTAATTAGAAATGGTATAACGGCTGCAGAAAGGCAGTTCGAGGGGGATCTGCCTTTGGAGGTAGTATGGGCTGAAGTCAGAAATAGGAAAGGTGCAGTCACCTTGTTGGGTGTTTACTATAGGCCCCCCAATAGCAGCAGAGATGTGGATAAACAGATTGGGAAACAGATTTTGGACAGGTGCAGAAGCCAAAGGGTAGTAGTCAAGGGTGATTTCAACTTCCAAAACATTGATTGGAAGCTCTTTAGATAAGGAAGATTGGATGGGGCGGTATTTGTGCAGTGTGTACAGGAAGCTTTTCTAACTCAGTATGTAGATTGCCCGACCAGAGGGGAGGCCATATTGGATTTGGTACTTGGTAACGAACCGGGACAAGTGATGGGCTTGTTAGTGGGTGAACATTTTGGTGATGGTGACCACAATTCTGTGACTTTCACCTTGGTTATGGAGAGAGATAGGTGCGTGCAACAGGGTAGGTTTTACAATTGGGGGAAGGGTAAATATGATGCTGTAAGACAGGATCTGGGGAGCATAAGTTAGGAGCATAGGCTGTCGGGAAGGATATCGTGGAAATGTGGAACTTTTTCAAGGAACAGATACGACGTGTCCTTGATATGTATGTACCTGTCAGGCAGGAAAGAGATGGTCGTGTGAGGGAACCTTGGTTGACGAGGGAGGTTGAATGTCTTGTAAAGAGGAAGAAGGAGGCTTACATAAGGTTGAGGAAACAAGGTTCAGACAGAGCATTGGAGGGATACAGGATTGCCAGAAGGGAGCTGAAGAAAGAGATTAGGAGAGCTAAGAGAGGGCATGAAAAATCTTTGGATAGGATCAACGATAACCCCAAGGCATTTTATGCGTATGTGAGAAACATGAGAATGATGAGAACGAGGGTAGGTCCGATCAAGGACAGTAGTGGGAGACTGTGTATTGAGTCGGAAGAGATAGGAGAGGTCTTGAATGACTACTTTTCTTCAGTATTTACAAACGAGAGGGACCGTATTGTTGAAGAGGAGAGTGTGAAACGGACTGGTAAGCTAGAGGAGATACTTGTTAGGAAGGAAGATGTGTTGAACATTTTGAATAACTTGAGGATAGACAGGTCCCCTGGGCCTGATGGGATATAGCCTAGGATTTTTTGGGAAGCAAGAGAGGAAATTGCAGAGCCGTTGGCAATGATCTTTTCGTCTTCACTGTCAACAGGGGTGGTACCAGGGGACTGGAGAGTGGCGAATGTTGTGCCCCTGTTCAAAAAAGGGAATAGGGATAACCCCGGGAATTACAGGCAAGTTAGTCTTACTTTGGTGGTAGGCAAAGTAATGGAAAGGGTACTGAGGGATAGGATTTATGAGTATCTGGAAAGACACTGCTGGATTAGAGATAGCCAGCACGAATTTGTGAAGGGTAAGTCTTGCCTTACAAGTCTTATTGAATTCTTTGAGGAGGTGACCAAGCATGTGGATGAGGGTAGAGCAGTGGATGTAGTATACATGGATTTTAGTAAGGCATTTGATAAGGTTCCCCACGGTAGGCTTATGCGGAAGGTCAGGAGGCATGGGATAGAGGGAAATTTGGCCAGTTGGATAGAAAACTGGCTAACCGGTCGAAGTCAGAGAGTGGTGGTAGATGGTAAATATTCAGCCTGGATCCCAGTTACAAGTGGAGTTCCACAGGAATCAGTTCTGGGTCCTCTACTGTTTGTAATTTTTCTTCATGAGTTGGAAGAGGGAGTCGAAGGGTGGATCTGTAAATTTGCAGATGATACAAAGATTGGTGGAGTTGTGGATAGTGAGGAGGGCTGTTGTCGGCTGCAAAAGGACTTAGATATGATGCAGATCTGGACTGAGGAGTGGCAGATGGAGTTCAACCCTGCCAAGTGTGAGGTTGTCCATTTTGGAAGGACAAATAATAATGCGGAATACAGGGTTAACGGTAGGGTTCTTAGGTGGAGGAGCAGAGGGATCTTGGGGTCGATGTTCATAGATCTTTGAAAGTTGCCACTCAGGTGGATAGAGCTTGTAAGAAGGCCTATGGTGTATTAGCGTTCATTAGCAGAGGGATTGAATTCAAGAGTCGTGAAGTGATGTTACAGCTGTACAGGACTTTGGTTAGGCCACATTTGGAGTACTGTGTGCAGTTCTGGTCGCCTCACTTTAGTAAAGATGTGGAAAAAGTGAGGACTGCAGATGCTGGAGATCAGAGCTGAAAATGTGTTGCTGGAAAAGCGCAGCAGGTCAGGCTGCATCCAGGGAACAGGAGAATCGACGTTTCGGGCATAAGCCTGAAGAAGGGCTTATGCCCGAAACGTCGATTCTCCTGTTCCCTGGATGCTGCCTGACCTGCTGCGCTTTTCCAGCAACACATTTTCAGCTAAAGATGTGGAAGCTTTGGAGAGGGTGCAGAGAAGATTTACCAGGATGTTGCCTGGAATGGAGAATAGGTTGTACAAGGATAGTTTGAGAGTGCTAGGCCTTTTCTCATTGGAACGGAGAAGGATGAGGCGTGACTTGATAGAGGTTTATGAGATGATCAGGGGAATAGATAGAGTAGACAATCAGAAACGTTTTCCCCGGGTACAACAGAGTGTTACAGGGGGACATAAATTTAAGGTGAAGGGTGGAAGGTATAGGGGAGATGTCAGGGGTAGGTTCTCTACCCAGAGAGTGGTGGGGGCATGGAATGCACTGCCTGTGGGAGTGGTAGAGTCAGAATCATTGGTGACCTTTAAGCGGCAATTGGATAGGTACATGGATGGGTGCTTAAGCTAGGACAAATGTTCGGCACAACATCGTGGGCCGAAGGGCCTGTTCTATGCTGTATTGTTCTATGTTCTATGTTCTATAACAGACTGAAATTGTTAGAAAGGATATGTCAATATACAATAAGTGACCACTTAGAAACACATTTGATAAAAGATAATTTGTTTTTGAGCCTGTTGGATTTAATTTATTGGTGTGAATATAAATTGCAAAATTGCAAGGGTGTAGGAGTGGTGTAGTGGTATTGGGGATATGGTGTATTTGAATTATCAGAAGCCTTTACACAAGTTTCAATAAGGGCTAAAGAGTAACTTGGTAGAGAATAGGGCCCCTTAAAGATCAATAAGGTCACCCATGTGTGGAACCAGAGGAGATGGGTGAGATATTAAACAAAATAGTCTTGTCAGTGTTTACTGTGGCGAAAGACATGGAAGCTCGGGAACTTGGAAATAAATAGCGATGTCTCGGAAAGAATCCTCACCAGAGAAGAGCAAGTGCTGGAATATTAAAACGAATAAAGGTAGATCAATCCTCAGTAGCTCATTAGGTCTATCCTAGAATATTGTGGGAAGCTAGGGAAGAGATTGCAGTGTCCCTAACAGAGATATGTATATTATCAACAGACACAGTGAGATGTTGGAAGACTGGAGGGCGGCTAATGCTGTTCCATCGCTTAAGGACTGCAGGGAAAAGCCAGGAAATTACAGCCCAGTGAGCCCAGTGATGGGGAAGTTGTTGGAGGAGATTCTGAGAGAAAGGAGCTCCTTACATTTACAAAGGCAAGAGCTGATTCGAGATGGTCAGCATGGCTTTGTGAGTGGAAAACCATTTTTCACAAACCGGATAGACTCTTCGAGGAGGTGGCCAAAGATAGATGAAGGCAGAGCAGTCAGCGTTGTCCACATGGACTTTAGCATCTCGTCAAGAGGAAGAAGGAAGCTTACTTAAGGTTGAGGAAGCAAGGATCAGACAGGGCTCCAGAGAGTTACATTGGGTGGCACGGTGTCTCAGTGGTTAGCACTGCTATCTCATAGCATCACGGACTCCATTTCGATTACAGCCTCAGGCGACTGTCTGTGGGGAGTTTGCACATTCTCCTCGTGTCTGCATGGGTTTCCTCCAGGTGCTCCAGTTTCTCCAAAGATGTGCAGATTAGGTGACTTAGCCATGCTAAAGTAACCATCGTGTTCACGGATGTGTAAGTTTGGCGCATTAGTCAGGGCAAATGGAGAGTAATAGGGTGGGGGAATGGGGATGGGTTGAATACTGTTTGGAGGGTTGGTATGGAGGTGTTGTGCCAAATGGCCTGATTCCACACTGTAGGAATTCTCTGAAGGTACCAGGAAGGAAGCGTGGAATGTACTTAGGGCAACTAGAAGGGGGCATGATAAAGCATTGTTGGGAAGGATTAAGGAAAACCCGTAAGGCAATCTCCACTTATGTGAGGAACAAGAGGATGGCCAGAGTGGGGGTTGGGCCGGTCAGGGGTAGTGGAGGGAACTTGCGCCTGGAGTCACAGGTGGTAGGGAATTTCCTTAATGCATGCTTTGCTTCAGTATTCACTACTGAGAGGGGCCTTGTCATTTGTGAGGACAGCGTAAAAAGGACTGATATATGTGAACAGGTTGATGTTAAGAAGAAAGATGTGCTGAGTATGTTATAAACATAAGGATAGGCAAGTCTGTTGGACCAGACGGGATATACCCAAAGTTACTGCATGAATCGTGGAAAGGGATATGTGCTGCTTTGGCGATGACCTTTGCACCCTCACTGTCCACTGGAGTCGTACCAGATGATTGGAGGGTGGCAAATGTTACTCCCTTGTTCAAGAATTGGAGTAGGGATAATCCTGGGAATTACAGACATCATGTTCTTATGTCTATGGTGTGCAGATTATTGGAGAGGACTGTGAGAGACTAGATTTATGACTCCTTGGAAAACCATAGTTTGATAAGAAACAGTCAGCATGGCTTTGGTCGGGCCAGATCATACCTCACAAATCTTATTGAATCCTTTGAGAATGTGATAAAAACATATTTATGGCTCATTCAGAAAGTACAGAGGCATGGGATACAGGGAAACCTGTCTGTCTGGATACAGAATTCCTGGCTCGTAGAAGACAGAGGGTGATGATAGATGGGAAGCATTCAGCCTGGAGCTCGGTGACCAGTGGTTTTCTGCAGGATCGGTTCCAGAACCTCCTGCTCTTTGTGATTTTTTTTAAATAAGTGACTTGGATGTGGATGTGGAAGAGTGGGTTAGTAATTTTGCCGATGACCTGGAGGTTAGTGGAGTGGTGGATAGTGTGGAGGATGTTGTTGGTTGCAGCAGGATATTGACAGGGTGCAGAGCTGGGCTGAGAAGTGGCAGATGGAGTTCAATCTGGAAAAGTGTGAAATCATGCGTTGTGGAAGGTCAAACTTGAATGAGTTAAATGCAGAATATTTGGCAGTGTTGTGGAACAGAGGGATCTTGGGTTCTACGTCTATCGATCCCTCACAGTTGCCACCCAAGCATATGGGGTTGTTAAGAAGGAATATGTTGCGTTGGCTTTCATTAGCTGGGGGATTGAGTTTTAAAGCTGTGAGGTTATGCTGCAGATCTATAGAGCCCTGGCTTGACCCCATTTGGGATATTATGTTCAGTTCTGATCCCCTCATTACAGGAAGACAATGGAAGCTTTAGGGAGGGCAAATTGGAGATTTACCAGGATGCTGCCTGTTCTGGAGGGCATGTCTTATTAAGAAAGTTTGAGGGAGGTAAGGCTTTTCTCATTGGAGTGAAGAAGAGTGAGGGTGACTTAGTAGAGGTAAACAACATGATGTGAGGCACAGAGAGAGTGAATAGTGTGACACTTCTTTATACCATAGCATAAATGGCTACTATGAGTGGGCATAATTTTAAGGTGATTGATGGATGGTTAAGGAGAGAGAGGTCCTTTACACAAAGGCTGTTAGGTGGGTGGAATGCTCTGCCAGCAGTGGAAGGAGAGTCAGATACATTCGGAACATTTAATACAATCATGGATAGACACATGGATGGCAGTAAAATGAAGGGTATGCAGGTTATTTTGATCTTAAAGCGGATTAAAAGTTGGCATGGAATCATGGCTTAGGGGTCTTGTGCTGTACTGTTCTGTGTTCTACGTTCGTATGGTAAACTGAGTAATAAGCTCAGATCAATGTAAAAGGATATGGCATTTAGGAGGTGCTAGTCAACTGCATACAAAATTGGCTTGATGGTGAGAGGCAGAACGTGGTGGCAGACATGTTGTTTTTCCGACTGGAGGCATGTGACCAGCGGTGTAGTGGCTTCAGAGTTGTTGTCATTTGGATAAATGGTTTGGATTGGATATTGGTTTCCTGGTAAGATTTTTGGGTGATACTGAAATTGGTGGTAAAGTAGACAGTGAAGGAGGTTATCTGTGGTTCAACAGGATGAACAGTACTTTTGGGATAGTGGGGTGAAGAATAGCAGATGGAGTTTAATTAGATAAATGTGAGGTGTTCCATTTTGGTGAAACAAACCAGGGTGGGAGTTGTACAGTTAATGTTCGGGCCCTGGGTAGGTGTTGTCAGTCAGAGACCCAGGGATGCAGGTACACAGTTCTTTGAAAGTAGTGTCACAGGTAGACAGGTTGATGAAGCAGGCCTTTGGGTTGGTTACCTTGACTGGGCAGAGCATTGAGAGTAGGAGTTGGGATGTCATGTTGTGGCTGTTCAAGACGTTGGTGAGGCCACTATAAAAGCTGTGTAGATCAGTCTGAAGAACTCATCTCGTTCACTTACCTCCTTGAGGGAAGGACATCTAACATTCTAACTGGTCTGGCTGACATGTGCATCCAGTCCACAGCAATATGGCTGCCTCTTAACTGCCATCTGGACAATTAGCTGTGGGGCAAAGAATGCTGGTCCAATCAGTGACACCCTCATCCCATGAATGAATAAATGAAAATGCATATACCCCTCACTACCACTGCAAACACCTCCAGTGCAGCAATCCGTACTGGCTTTGAGACACCGTTCAGGGTCTGACCACTCTCTGTAACACTCTCACCAACTCCAGCACCTTCACCTCTCCCTGTTCATATCGTGTCATTAACTCCTGACAATGATTCCCCTTCCCACTGCCCTCCTCCTGCTAGCAGACCCTTTGCAATACCTTTAACACTTAATGGTTAAACCCTCTCTTATTTGAGGATTTTAAGTACTTTGTGGTGATCTTTTAAGCCTCATCATCTAATATGATCCATTTTGTCCTCAGTGAGTGAATGGTGGGAATTTCTTGCTGAGGATTTTCTGTTTCAATAGGATGTCCTTTTGTTGAGTGTTTTACACTGTTCCTTCAAATGTTTTCCACTGTTCATTTACAGGCACATGTTTCAGTCTGTTTAGCCTGTTTACCTTGGCCAGTTCTCCTCTCAAACTCATGTTTGGATGTTCTTGTTTCTAGTTGTCGCTTGTCCTATTTGTGATTCATTTTAAAACTTTATATTTCTTTAAACTGCACCTCTCCAGGTGTTATTACTCATTCACTAAGTTTCATGACACAACTGTCGATCTGAGATAATTATATCTCTAGCCAGTTGCACAATGTGTTATTCAAAGGAACACTGAAAAAAATTCTACAATCTCCTCTTCGAATATCACTCTTGTCAGTGTGCTTGTCAAGGTTATGTGAATATTGAAGTTGCACTAAATTATCACAATGCCTTTATTAAAAATTCCAATGAGTTCCTGTTTAATGAAGTGATGAGCAATGAAATGCTGTTCGGTGGCTAAAACTGTTCTGCTTGTGTCCTTGGCAAGTAGCAGTCAGAATTACATGCAGACTGACTCTACTTCATGATCTGAGACCAAATGCTTTCGCTGTAATGCCTTTGTTATCCATTATTGTTAGCGTTGCCCATTTTGACTGAGTGTCCACAAGCTTGGGAACGATTGAATATTTATGTTACAACTTTTGTTCGCCCTGTAACCATGCCTCCCTGGTGTCTAAATCTCTGTGTCACAAATCAGTCTATCTTATCGCAGACAATATGTCCATTCAAATAAAACAACTCATTTACTCTTTCCCAAAATCTCCTGTCACAAATCTATTCACTGATGTATGGATGTAGTTAAACTTTGTCCCATCCTGTTCCTTTCTACTTGTCTTCAGCCACATTCCCATGCTGTTCCAATGCGTCACCTTTTCTATTTGGATTTGTAAAGCTCCTTTCACCTGAACACTGTCCCTGCATCCTCTCTGTCAGTTTAAAGCCCTGTCTATAAACCTACTGACATGACTGGTCAGGACACTGGTCCCAGCACTGTTCCAGTGAGACCATCCGAATGGATTATTGTTGTAAATCAGGTATGGCATGTGGATATCTCTGGCTGACAGTCTTTCTTGCCCAGCCCTAGCTGCCCTTGAGCTGAGTAACTTGCTCGGTCATTTCAGAGGGTAATTGAGAGGCAAACACTTTGCTGTGGGTACGTCGTGCAGACCACGTCAGGATGGGCAGATGTCCATCTCGAAAGGAGAAGTGTTTGGATCTATTGTACATCAGTAATGGTATTTGTGGATTGTCAATTTCTATTTTCAAAATTATTTATTTCAAATTCGACCATTTCAGCTGGTGGGGTTCAAACCTGTTTCCCCTGAACATTAGCTGAGGTTTTGGATACATGCTCTAGCAATAATACCACTAGGCCATCACTTCGTCTGCTCAAAGGGTGCTCATCCCTGAGCATTGATACCAGTGTATCATGAAACTAAACCTGTTTTTCCTTCATGATTGCTTGATCCTGTTACCTTCCTGCACTCTGGTGATATCACTCAGTATCTCTCCATGTGGTATCCCTCACTGTGAGGGTCTAATTGCTGCCTCTGTTAACGTCGCTCACTCTTGCAGCTAATCCAGATCCTGAGACAGCATAATTCTCTACTCCAGACAGCCGAGGCCGCACAGACCGGGGATGGACACTGGGATTTCCCAGATCTCTGTGATAGTCAGGACCATTCTGCATGTATAACCTTCACTGCATCAGTCAAGTTTCTCATTTTGTTTATTTGTCTGTCTCCTGTAGGTAATCAGGAATGTCCTGACTCAATAGACTTCCCAACTGCTGGGTGCCTCGTCCATCACCTCATTGAAGATGGTTGGTCAGGCAGAGAGACAAAGGGCAGGGAGATCTGGAGCCTTCAATAAATCCAACAGTGAGGTAAGATCACTCACAGTGCACAGAGCAGAGAGCAATGCGAGGGCTCCAAACATCGGCTAACAAGACATGACACAGATACAGTGCTGGAGGGGGAGCACAGTACACACACACCCCAAGTCAATCACCACCCCTACTGTCAGTTTTGTTGTACTGAGACAGCATCGGGAGTGTCACAGTTATCAATCCTGGCTTGTGAGTCTTAGTGGGGAAAGCAGGCTTCCAATGAGTGTGTGGGATCTTTCTGTTCTGTGTTCCCCCTCCAACACTGTACATATACCATCTCTCATGGACCAGTGTCTTCAATAATTTTTAACTCCTCTCACAGTTCCTGTCCCCGTAACCTCCTCCCGTCCCGATAGTCCCTCCACATATTTGAAATATACACATTCCAGACTACCATCTCTATCGCTGTAACTTGCTTCAGTGCCTACAACATGCCTTTCTCAGTAGTCTCCTCCAATAACTGGAGAAAGAGCCATGCAAAACAGAAACGGTTCTTTTGATCCAACTAGTCCATGCGGACCACGGATCCTGAACGAGTCGCACTTGCCTGCGTTTGGCCCATATCCCGTCAAACCTTCTCCACTCCATGTACCTGCCCGAATGTCTTTCCCATGATGTAATTGTACTTTTCTCTACCACTTCAGCAGCAGCTCATTCAATGTGTGCACCATTCTCTGTGTGGAAATGTGCTCTTTTGGTTGCTTTTAAGTATTTCCTCTCCCACCTCATATTTATGCCCTCTAGTTATGGATTCCCCTCCACTGGGGTAGAGACCTTCACTATTCACCCTACGTATACCCCTCATGTTTTTATAAACCTTTAGAAGGTCACCCCTCAGCCACCTAAACCCAATGGAAATACGAAGGATAATGATACAAATATCTCTGCCACGGTCCCCACTGTGACTTTGCCACAATGTTCTGGGATACACTTGTTCAGGACCTAGGGCTTTCTCTACCTTTGTGTGCTAAGACCTCCAGCATCACCTCTTCTGTAATGGGGACTCTTTACAAGACATGACTGTTTCTTTCCTTTTTTTTCCTAGTCTTTGTCCACAGTACGGTCTGACATGAAATATTCATTTCGGGTCGCGCCCATTTCCTGTGGTTCCAGGCATGGATGGTCTTATTGATCTTTGAGGGGCTCTATTGTCTCTCTAGTAGCTTTTTTGCACTTGTGTGCTGTAGAATCTCTTTGGATTCTCCTAAATCTTATCTGCCAACTCTATCTCATTCCTCCCATGTTGCTTTCCAGCTTCTCCAGCCTCTCTGTTTCTGTAAAACCCTCCAGTATCTGTAACATCTTTGTCAATCTATGCTCCATTTGCAGTTTCAGAAAATGCTTCCTGAAGCAGGCGGATCAGAATACTACACAGTACTCCAACTGGTGTCCCAAAAATGTCTTGTACAGCCGTATCATGATGCACCAACCCATTTACTCAATACTCTGACCCATGAGGGCTTTCACCGCCCTGTCCACCTGCGATGTCACTTCCAAGGAACAATGTAACTGCACCCCTTGGCCTATGTCTGTTCGACAACACTGTCCAGAGTCCAACTATTAACTGTATTAGTCCTCCCTGGTTTATCTTAACAAAACCCAACACCTGAATTCAACTCCCATCTTTCATTTCTTGGCTCAGTTGATTAAGATCACCTTTGTTAACTGTATTCACTGCCAACTATAACATGTATTTTACTATCCACAAACCTACAAACAATAATTCATATATTCTCGATTATGTCAATAATGCACGTGTGGATCCTGCACCGATCCTTATGGCACACCGCTGGTCAGAGTCCCCAGTCTGCACAACAACCCTCTCCCACTACCCTTTGTCTCCTACTGTCAAGCTCATTTGTGTTTGTTTGTCTTGCTCTCTCTGATCCCATGTGATCTAACCTTACCTACCAGTGCACCACGCTAAACCCTGTCAAAGGCCTTGCTGAAGTCAGGATAGACAAAGTCTACTGCTCTGCCTGCATCCATCGACTTGGTCACCTCTTCAACAAACTCTATCAAGGTTGAGAGACACTCCTTTGTACGCACAAAGCGGTGCTGACTATCCCTAATCAATCGTTGCCTTTCTAAATGCATGTAACTCCTGTCCCGCGAAATCGCTTCCAACATCATTGGCACCACTGACATCAATTTAATTGGTGTTTATGTCCCTGGCTTTCCCTCTCAGCCTTTCTTAAATACTGGCACAACATTAGCCACCCTCCAGACTCCCAGCTCACCACCTGTGGCTGTCAGTGATAGAAATATCTTTGTAAGTTTCTTCCCTAACTTACCCCAATGTCCTGGGATGTACTTGATTATTTCCCAGGGAGTTGTCTAATTTCAATGTGATCGAAAACCTTTGGCACCCTCTGTTCTCAAATATGGAGTCTTTTGAATACATCACTGTTTATTTCCCTGCTTCCCTAGTGTGTCTTCCACAGTAAGTTCTGACGTGAAATGTATGTTTCGGATCTCACCCATTTCCTGTGGGTTCACACACGGATGGCTTCATTGATCTTTAAGGGGTCACATTCTGTCCCGAGTTAATCTTCTGTTGTTAATATACTTGGAGAATCTCTTTGGATTTTCCTGAACCTTCTCTGCCAAAGCTCTGTCAGTTCCCGTTTAGGCCCTCATGGTTTCCCTCTAAACCCACAATGTTCTTCAAGGGATTGAATTAATCCAGCTGGCTATATAGGACATGTGCCCCTTTTTGCCTTGACCATAGCCTCAATATCCCAAGTCATCCAGTGTTTCCCACTTGTATCAGCATTGTCCTTCACACTATCAGGAATATGCTGGCCCTGAAATATTAATTTATCTCTCTTTTGAAAGAATCCCACTTGCCCAACGTCCCTTTATCTGCAAATAGCCTTCACGAATCAACTTTTGGACAGTCTTGTCTAATACCTTCTAGATTGCTGGCAAGTCCAGTTTTGACCTTTAACTTGTGGACCAGGCCTGTCCTTTTCCATTGCTATTTTCAAACTAATAGAATTGTGGTGACTTTTCAAAAGTGCTCCCCCACAAACTCTTCAGCCCCTTTCACTACCTTGTTTCCCAAGCGGAGGTCAGGTTTTATCCCTTTCTCCAGTCGGACCAGTTACAAACTGATTGAGTCAGTTTTCTTGAACACACTGAACAAATCCCTCCCATCCAACCTGTGGACACTCTCTGGCAGTCCCAGTCTAGGTGTGGAAAGTTAAAATTCCCCACCATTACAACCCTATCCTTCTTACAGATATCTGAGATCTCTGACATATTTGCTGCTCAATTTCCCGCCGACTACTGCGGGCCTGTAGTACCGTCATATCAAACTGATTATTCATTCTTATTTCTCAGTTCCACAACAGCTTTACTGGGCGATCCCCAGGAATAGGAGAAAGTGAGGTCTGCAGAATCTCCTGTTCCCTGGATGCTGCCTGACCTGCTGTGCTGTTCCAGCAATAAAGTTTCAACTTTGATCCCCAGGAATATCCTCTCTCAGTGCTGCAGTGATGTTTTCACTGATCAAAAACTCCACTCCCCCTACTCCCTTGCCTCCCCATCTATCCTTCCTGTTGAACCTGTCCTCTGGAACAATGATCTGCGAGTCCTGTTCCTCCCTCAGCTGTACCTCTGTAATTCCTGTCATTTCCCAGATCCATGTTCCCATCCATGCCGTGTGTTCATCTGCCTTACATGTCAGGCATTTTACAACAACGTAAATGCAGTTTAAATGATGAGTATTCCCTCATTGCCTGCTGTGCTCTTGCCTGGTTATCAATTGAAATTACTCTGTTGAAATTCTGTCCCAGCCTCAACCTTCAGACTGCAGCCTGAGTCCATCCCCCTCACTGTGGACAACACCCTCATCTTTCCTGTCTTTTGCAAAACTGCTAATGATACCTTCTGTTTTCACATCCGAGTGATTAATGTCCATAATGAACAGCAATAGCTCCTGCACTGATTCCTGTGGGACACCCGCTGGGCAAAGGCTTTCAGTCACAAAACCAACGTACCACCAATTGTGGATCCAAATTGCCAACATGCCTTGAATCCCATGGGCTCTTCCCTTCTGGACCAGCCTTCCTTGTGGGACCTTGTCGAAGGCCTTATTGAACTCCATGGAAACCACATCATCTGCACTGCCCTCATCAATATTTTCAGACACCATTTCATCAGACAAGATTTTCCTGTATTAAATCCGTGCTGACTATCCCTAATCAATCCCCACCTTTCCAGTTATTAATTCAAACTGTCCCTCCGAATTGTTCCCAATAATTTCCCTCCCCCTGCTGTCAGACTATCTGCTCTATAATTACCTGGCCTAACCATGCCGCCCTTCCTGAACAAAGGAGCCACATGAGCGATCCTCCAGTCATTCGGCACTTCAACTGTGGCCAGCAAAGTATTAAATATATCCACCAATCTCCTTCCTTACCTCCCATCGTAGCCTGGGATAATTTCATTGGGCACTGGGGAGTACTCCAACTTTTTATGCCTGTGAAAATATTTGATACCTCCTCCTTATTGATCTTACCATGTTCTAGAACCTCACCGTCCCAACTCAAATCTCTGGCTACAATGCCTTTCTCCTGTGTGAATACAGATGGGAAGAATTCATTGAAGACCTCACCTACTTCCTCTGGCTCCATGCACAGATTCTCCCTTTGGTTTCTAACAGGCCTCGCTCTTCAGCTGGGAAGCCTCTTATACTAACGGTGGTGATGATATATCTTGTGGCTTTCCCTCAGTTATATCTGCCAAATATATTTTATGACTATTGTTTGTCCCTCATTTTCTCAATTCCCCTTGCCCTCTCTATACATGTGAATGATTTCACCTGATATTATTGAACCGTATTTCATTATCAAACTCACGATATCACTTGATCAGTATTCGCTAGACGTGCTGCCTTTAATATTCACTCTTCAAGTAACATGCTGGCTCCAAGTTTTCACAACATCACTTTTAAATACTCCCACTTTCCTAATATCGACACAACTATAGGTAGTTCCTCCCAGTCTGTTTGCCAGATCCTCTCTAATGACCACGATACTGATAGGAGACTCAGTTGTGACGGGGACTGTGTGGCTGCAGAAGAGACCCCAGGTTGGTGTGCTGCCTCCCAGGTACCAGGGTCAAGGATGTCTCTGAGTCGTTCTTGAATTTTCTGAAGGGGAGGGTGAACATCCAGAGGTCATTGTGCACATTGGCTCACATGACAGAGGTAGACAAAGGCATATGCCCCTGTGAAATGAGTACAGGGAGTTAGGTAAGAATTTAAAAAACAGGATATTGAGGTTAATGATCTCCAGATTACTCCCAGTATCACGTGCCAGTGAGGATAGAAATAGAAAGATAGGCCAGATGGATGTGTGGCTGAGGCGCTGCTGTAGGTGGCAGGGTTTTCAGTTCTTAGGTCATTGGGATCTCTTCTTGGGTAGAGGTGACCTGTACCAGGGGGATGGATGGCACTGGATGCAGAGGGGCATCAGTATCCCTGTGAGGTGATTTGCTTGTATTACCTGGCAGGATTTAAACTATTTTGGCAGAGAGTTGAGACTCTGAATAAGAGAGGGGCCATCAACTATTCAGGGAAAAATACATCAGCCATCGAGAGCAAGTTTCCTATCCAGGATATCCAGGGCACAGAATAGGGATGGAAAAGACATTTGGTTTTCAGGGCTTTAATTTCAATGCACGAAGCCTGACTGGTAACGCAGACAAGTTCAGACCATGAATTAGATCTGGGGACTGGGATATTATAGCCATAACAGAAACATGGCTGAGAGAAGGGCAGGACTGGCAGCTCAGTGTTCCAGGATACAGAAGCTATAGGCATGACAGAAGGGCAGGAAAGTGAGGAGGGGAAGTTGTCCCTTTGATTAGGAAGGACAAAACAACAATGCTGAGAGACAATATTGTTAAGCGGTCATCAAATGAGGCCATATTTTTAAATGTTAGAAACAAAAAGGTGATTATCAGTCTGCTGGGATGGTGTTCTAGACCCCCAATTAGCCAGCGGGTACGAGAGGAGAAAATATGTAGTGAGTTTACAGGTACCTATAAAAATAATAGAGTAGTATTGGTGGGAGATTTTAACTTCCCATGGATTGACTGGGTCACCCAGAGTGCAAAAGAACCGTACGGGGTGGAATTTGTCAAATATGTCTAAGAAGGTTTCCTAAATCAAGATGTATAGGGCTCTACGCTACTCAGGCGGGTGCAACACTGGACGTCCCCCAGAAAAAGAGGTCGGGCAAGTGACTGAAGTGTCAGTCAGAGAGCACTTTGTGTCCAGTGACCACAACTGTCTTCGTTTTAACAACATTATGGAAAAAGATCAGACATGTCCACAGATTCAGGTCTTAAACTGGAACAGGGCCAATATTGGGGCCATTCAGAAGGATTGAGCAAGGGTTGATTGGGTGAAGGTAAAAATCACACAACACCAGGTTAACATCCACCTGTTTACACAGGAACCTTGATTATCTGAACGAGATGGGCGGGCAATAGCATATTCAGATAAATGGTTATTCGATTAATCGATTCCATGCCATCCCTCTAGGGCTCAGAGTTTTCGGTAATGTCTAGTTCCCATTGAGGTGACTAGGCAGCAGCAAACCATGGGTGAGGCCTCACGTCCTATTAGACCCCAAAAATGCCCCACTGCTCGCCCCCAAACTCTTCGAACACTGCCCCCACCCACCGTCAACATCGCCCCCCCCACATGTTCCCAAACCCTTCCATCACCAACCCACGCCAGCCCCCGCCATCAAAACCGTCCAACACTATCCGCCCCGCCCCGTTCCCAAACCCATCCAACATCACCCTCCGCCCACCTCCAACAGAGCACACCACCCGCCCCAATCCAATGCAATATCACCCACCACCAGCCTCCAATAGAGCACCCCGCCTGCTCCCAAACCCATCCAACATCACCCTCCGCCCGCCTCCAACAGAGCACCCCGCACACCCCCAAACCCATCCATCATCACCCTCCACCAGCCTCCAACAGTTCACCCCCACCCGCAAACCCATCCAACACCGACCCACCTCACCCATCCCCAAACCCATCCAACATCACCCTCCGCCCGCCTCCAACAGTTCACCCCCAACCCCCAAACACATCCAACACCGACCCACCCCGCCCGCCCCCAAACCCATCCAACATCACCCTCTGCCAGCCTCCAACAGAGCACCCCTCCCGCCTCAAACCCATCCAACCTCACCCACCACCCGCCTCCAACAGAGCAACCCGCCTGCCTCCAAGCCCATCCAACACCGACCCATGTCAGTCCCCCGCCACCAAAACCGTCCAGTGCCACCCTCCACTAGCCATCCGCACCGTTCCCAAAACCATCCAACCTCCCCCTCAGCCCGCCCCCAAACCTGTCAAACACTGCCCCTGCCCGCCTCCAACAGTGCCCCTCCACCCAGTCCCCAACCCTTCCAACACTGACCCCCCCGACTGCCCCATCCACCGTTTGTGCCCATACCTCAGTCTGCCCCGCCCCCTGTGCGCCCCTGCCCTGTCATCTCCTCCCCCTCCTGGGCAGGCGGAGTGGACACCAACAGTAAGACAGCTGCTGCCTTTGAAGGGGTAAGTCTCCAAATAGCGCCCGCACACACACGTGCACACACACACGCACACAACTTTTTACTGCAACATTTCAAAAAGTTCCACCTCTGCCATGTACGGGACAATGTTCGAGAGAATATCTGGGGTAGTAGGGGTTACGATTCATCCCTATGTAGAAATTCAGGCAAAGTGTGGGGAGCTGGAGAGAGAGTGGGAGGTCACTCATTTGGAGATGGTACCTGGGCTCGATGTCCAGGACTGTTCTCGGCTGCATTTCAGTGAGCCGCAATCTCTTTTAATCAGTGTAAACAAAAAAAAAACACAATCAGAGTTGAAACAGCTCTTTGATGTAATGTTTGTATCGGGACCTTGAGATCTCCTTTGGATAATCCGATATTCGGATAATTGATATTTGGATAATCGAGGACCCTCTGTGTTTGGAAGAACTAGATTTGGAAGTGCTGGTGATCATTCTAAAAAAATGAAAGACTTAATCAAAACTTGTTTAATATTTCCTTCCATGACACTGCCATCCTGTTGCTATAAATTCTGTATCTTATGACTGTGCTCCACAACCACCTGATGAAGAAGCAGCACTTCGAAAGCTCGTGACTCCAAATAGACCTAGTGCACCTGTAAGCCGGTGTTGTGCCATTTTTAACTTTGCCCAACCCAGTCCAACCCCGGCACGTCCAAATCATGGGTCAGTCTGTTTGAAGGAAAAGGAATTACTGGCAAATGGGAGGCTTTTAAAAGTGTGATCTCAAGAATGCAGTATGTCCCTGTTAGTGTGAAGGGAAAATCCCCTACAACCCTTCCCACTTTGAAACTGTCTCCAATCAAAATTACTGCCCTTCTGGAAAATCTGTCGGACTCCACACTCTCCCTATCTAGCTAATCTGCAGAACCTAAACCTTCCTGTATCTATAAACATCTTGAGCCATGAGTACCGTCCATATCTCTGTTTGTTCCTCCAGTCTTTTCAACCCACCTTATCTTTGTAATCTGCTCGATTTGCCGAAAACAGTCCTGACTGTGTAAACCGCTCCATCCCACCAACATCCTTATCACTGTCATCTGGCCCATCTCTCCCAACCTCCCCATCTCCATGAACTCCTGCAGGCCATACAGCTCTCCGCATTTCTGTTGCCTCTTGTGGCTCTATGGTCCTCTCTCCCTGTGAAACCACCTCCAATCCCCACACCCATCCCAGTCTGGGTCATCTGCTTCAGATCAGGCCACTGGTGTTTCTGTTACCTCTGGCACTCCGAGCAAACCTTCCTAATTGTGTCTATTCATTCAGATCCCATCCTGTCAAGCCTCCTGTAACCTCTTCCTGCCATTGTAACCCTCCTTGTTTGGAACACAGAACAGTACAGCACAGTTTCTCCTGTAACCACATCTTTCTGGTGACCAAATCTTTCTGATACTTTGACAATTCCAAAAAAAAACTGTAATTGCTTTTTTCCCATAATTTCCTATCAGAGCCTAATTCACTGTCCCTTCCTGTTTCTTTCTGCTTGTCTTCAGTCACATTCCCATGCTGTTCTAATGCATCACCTTTTCTCTTTGGATTTGGAAAGCTCCTTTCACCTGAACCCTGTCCCTGCGTCCTCTCTGTCAGTTTAAAGCCCTGTCCATAACCTACCGATATGATTTGCCAGGACGCTGGTCACAGTAGTGTTGTTTTTAATTCACTCGTGGGATGTTGCTGTCTCTGGCTAGCCAGCATTTCATGCCCACCCCTGAGCTGCCCTTGAGCTGACTGTCTTGCCAGGTCATTCCAGGGGGCAGTTGAGAGTCAACCTCCTTGCTCTGGGTCTGGATTCATATGTAGGCCAGACCGGCAGCCTATAACAGATTTCCTTACTTAAAGTGTATTAAGTAGTCAGATCTAGCCCTGCTACCGGCATTAAATTCTGGATGAACAGTCAAGTGAGAGTAACACTAGGCCATTGCCTGGTCTACTGATTGCTCCCTCATCCTTGAGTACCGATCCCAGTGCACCTTCTTCCTGACTGTGGTTTGTTCGTGATGCCTTCCTGCACTCTGGTGATATCGCACAGTATCTCTCCATGTGGTATCTCTCACTGTGAGGATCTAACTGCTGCCAGTAGCTGCACCTTTTGCAGCTACTCTAGATCCTGAGACAATAGAATTCTCCACTCCAGGGAGATGAGGCAACACAGACCAGGGATGGAGACTGGGATTTTCCAAGTCTCTGTGGGACTCAATGCCATTCTCCATGTGTAACCCTCACTACATCAGTCTAATTTCCCATTCTGTCTGTTTCTCTGTCTCCTGTAGGTACTCAGGATGCTCCTGACTCAGCAGTATTCCCAATTCCTGTTTCGTTCATTACCTCACTGAAGACATTCGGTCAGCCAGAGAGATGGAGAGTGAGATCTAGAGCCTTCAGTAAATCCTGCAGATCGGTAAGATCACTCACAGTAAACAGAGCAGAGTGTATTTAAGGGATCGAACATTGGTCCAGAAAACATGACACAGATACAGTGTTGAAGCACGAACACAGAGCATGATGGTCCCAGGCTCAAACCCCACTCTCTTGTTTACTTTCATCTCTGTTGTATTGAGCATTCCTATGTCAATACAGTAAGTTGACAGTTATCAATTCAGGCCTGTGCTGTCTTAGTGAGGATTAGTACAACAGGGGAAAGCAGGCCTCCCTCAAGGAGATGGTATTGAAATCTGGGATCTTTCTGTCCTATAATCCCTCCTCACACTGTCTCTTGTCATGGGATGGATCATACAGCAAAGAAACATGCCTTTCGGTCCAACTTTTTTGTGCCAATGTCTTGAATGCTTGTAATTCCCAGAAAATTTCCTATTTCTGTCACCTCCACCCCTCCCATATTCCCGCTGTATATTTGAAACCTACTCCAATGCTGACAACTCTCCCTATGTGTTAATTGCTCTAGGTTCGATAACATGCCCAATCCCAATAATCTCATCCTGCACTCAGTACAATAATCCCTATTTCTGTAGTTTTGAACAATACTTACAGTGCCCCCCGTCTCTGTAAAATCCTCCAGCCTGGACCAAAATAAACACCTGTGTGCCTTCCTCAAGCCCCATGATACCGCTGTAACCTTCTGCAGGCCCGACCACACTCCTGCCTCCTGGCCTATAGCACCACACGACCACAGTAATCTTCTCCCATCCCTACCGAGCTCCTTCCGATATAAACACCTCCAGACACTTTTCAAGCCACAACAGCACTCCACATCTCTGTTTGCTCGTCCACTCCCTACAGCCCTCCCAGCACCTCAAACAATCTCTCTTTGTGTAATTCTGCAATTTGGGGCAGCACAGTGGCTCAGTGGTGAGCAATGGTGCCTCACAGCGCCAGGGGCCCAGGTCCGATTCCAGCGTTGGGTGACTGTCTGTGTGGAGTTTGCACATTCCCCCCCCCGTGTCTGTGTGGGTTTCCTCTGGTGCCCTGGTTTCCTCCCACAGTCCAAAGATGTGCAGGTCAGGTGAATTGGCCATGCTAAATTGCTCATAGTGTTAGGTGCATTGTCGGAGAGAAGTGGGTCTGGGTGGGTTACCCTTTGAAGGGTCGGTGTGGAGTTGTTGGGCCGAAGTACCTGTTCCTGTGCTGTAGGGAATCTAATCTAAACTCTCCCTCTGCGTTCCATATTACTGTCCCTAATTATATCCCTCTATCCACAAGCAGCCCTAAACCCTTCAAACCTCCGAGTCTCTGTGAACTCCCACAGCTCCAACATCCCTCCTTAACTGTGTCACCTTTTCCAGTCCTGAAACACTCTGAAAATGTGAACATCCTACAATCATCGCTATCTGCATAATCCTCTCAGGTCCCTGCAACACCCCCGATCTATGGAACCATCTCCAATGCTTGTGACTCTCCCGATCAATTTCTACAAGACTTACTATCTATGTAACATTCTCCCGTCGCTATCACCAGCCCTGTCAATGTAAATTCCTCCGGTCTCCCCACCGATCTAATCATCTCCATAACCTCCTCCAGCTCTTACACCCCTATCTGTGTCAACGTTACACTCCCCTACAACCATCCCTAAAACAGAAACCTCCTCCAGTGTGTGCAATGCTGTGTTAGTGTCTCCAGGCTCTATTGATGTTCCTGTCTCTGTAAGCTCTGACAGATTGTCCAGCTTTCCGCTCCATATAATTTCCAGAACCTCAGCATCCGACATCAACAAATGTCTTCATTAGCTACAGCCTTCCATATCTCTGTTCGTCCCTCAATTCTATACAACTCCATAATCTCTGTAAATAACACCATTCCATAAAATATTCCCGGTCTCTGTAAACTGCCCCAATCCTACACTGAGAAGCCTCACTGTCCTTTTGATCACCTGTAGTCCCTTCAGATCTCCCTGTATCTTTCCTGACTCCATTGAATACAGCTCATCTCATGTTATAACTCCTCTAACTCATATGTTACTCCCCATCTCTGTGATATTCTTCAGTTACTGCAATTCTCATTCTTTATCTCCAGAGCTTCCAATCCTCCTGATAGATGTAAGGTTATTGATCCCTTGCAGCATGTTTAACACCTGTAGCAGCCTCCAACTCCTCAATGCATCTGGTCGCTGTGAACCCCTCAAATACTACAGCTCACTGTCTTTGTCATATCTTCCAGTATCTGCAACCCTGTTGATTTCTGTATCCTCCTCCAGAACAGCACTCGACATCTCTGTATAACTGATGGGAATGCTGCAAACCGGCCTTCACAGTCCTCACTAACTCTCTGAACTCCTGCAGCCCTACAACCCTCCGTATCTCTGGCTCGTCCAATCCCTACAATTTTCCCTTGTTGTGTGAATTGAACCAGCCCCTTCAACCCTCCCTATCTCACTCTCTCCTGCAGCTCCACTATTGTCCGTGTCAATTAATTCCCAGCACCAACAATCCTCCATTAACTCCTGCAGCTCCAACTACCACCCCAATCCGTGTAATCTCAAGTCTGTCCAATCCACTCTTTCTCAATAAACTCCTGCAGCTCCAACTAACATCCCAATCGGTGTAATCTCCAGTCCCTCCATCCTCCCTTTCTCCATAAACTCCTGCAGCTCCAATTTCAACCCTATCCGTGTAACTCCAGTCCCGACAACCCTCCCTTCCTGAGCCCCTGCACCAATCGTTGGAACTGTTGTTATCTGTATCCCCTCCAGCAGGCGCTGCAACACTCCTCATGCCTGTAACTGCATACAGACAATGCAGCTCTCCCTTTTATATCTGACATCTTCCCCAACTTATAACTCTTATAGTTCCTCACAATATCTCACCTCCTCCATGCCCATCTGTGCTAGAGAACTCTAAAATGTATTTATTCTCTTTTAAACTTCTGATCACCTAAAACCTCTCCCTTTTTAAATTTGTAACCCCTTCAGCTTCTGTAACTCTCCATATAACTGTAATCAATGACAGCACAGGTTCCCTTCCTTAAATCTGTCTAATTGCCATGGTTGTATGTTTTAAATTGGCACTTTTCATTCTCCTTATCCATCTCAGGACTTCTAATTCCTGCAATCCCACTATTTGGAATGCGCCCATTCTCTGCACCTCTTCATGTCCTGGGGGACCTTGAACACCACCAGTGCACAAAAAGTTTATAGTTCCCCCCCCCCCCCCCCCAGTTACTGCGAGTCTTTTAACTCTGTGACATCCAACAGTCTCCAGTAACATACAACACTTGCTGGGCTGTTAATTTGCATTTGTTGAAGTCTACACGTCTCTGTAAGCAGCTCGGAAAAAGCCCGTTAGACTTTACAAAGCTCCGTCGTGAACAATCCAACATCTCTCTATTTCTTTTGCCTTTTTCAGTGTCTGCAACTCTCACTGTATCTTCCAGTAACCTGCTTTAGTTGCTGCAGGTCTGACTAGCTCCTCGTATAACCTGTTCCATCCCCTACAGCTCCCTGAATCACTGTAACACCCTCTGCTCTGTCTAATCCTCCTCTCTTCCACTGTCTTCCAGGCACAACGGCGATCCGGTAAGAGAGAGTGCGGAATGGGATGTTATAAATCTCAGCTGAGGCTCGAGACCTACTATTACCTGGGAGTCACAAAGGGAGAGAACCTGAGAGAGAGCAGCACAAAGCGGGAGAATATAAATCAGCAGGGAGGATCGAGAGCGACTGGGAGTTGGGTTTGGAGAAGCAGCAGAGCAGGAGGCTGTAAATCAGCACCGAGTCACAAAGGGAGTGACCATGTGAGGGAGCAACTTGGAGCAGGAGCATGAGGCTAACATACCTGGGAGGCAGCAAAGTTGGAGGATATAAATCAGCACTGAGGATCGAGGCCTAATCGTGAATGGGAGTCACAGAGACGGTGACCCTGTGAGAGAGCAGAGTGGAGTGAGAGCTGGAGGATTACACGTTGCTGGGAGTCACAGAGATAACTTTCTGCTGCTGGGACGGGCCTGCACTGAGTTTGAAGGAAGTACAAGAGCCGTCACAGAAAAGGCTGTAACTTCATTGGCCGATAATACACCGTTATTAGTGACTGTCAGTAAATTGATAGAAGTTAGCAAATTTATTTTTTCAACATGTGAAGTAAGGATTGAACTCAGAAATAAGAGGGAGATGTGACATTCTGACCCAATATAATACATTACCCTCATTAAGCCACAGTTGAATAAGGGAGTTAACCATATTGTTATTTCCCTGATGGTAACTTCATTCTTAGTAATTAATTAAGTTACTCTTGACATGTTGCATTTTAAGACATGGCAAGACATGTTTAGCAGATGGAAAATGTGTTCTGTTACATTGGGATGCCATAGCCCCCTGCTGGAGCTCAGACAGTGAGTCGAGACTCTATGGGCCATCTGCAATGCTGAGTGTTAGGGGGATAGCACACACACAGAGCAGATCACCCTTCAGACATGACAGCCGAGAAGAAGAAAGGGACTAGAGGACTAGACAATCGAAGAGAAACAATTAGGGAAGGAAGAATATCCTGAATTCACCTCACAATTCAGTTTTCCAGTTTGGAAGCTGATGAAGTTGCGGACTGCTCAGGGGAGTGCAGTCGGAGCCATGTCTGTGGCACCAGCAGCAGCCTGACTGTACAGGAGGGGATGGAGATAGAAGGAGGAGAAATAGGCACAGGGGAGTCAGGAAATTGAATAAGGTGTCGGTGTTTCTGTAATTCCAGGATAGTGGGGTTAAGAATGTCACGATGTCTGCAGGACATGCGTCTGGGGAGAGAGGGGTGCAGTGAGCAGTGAAAGGTCATGTCCATGTTAGTAGGAATGACCTGGGTAGGAAGGGTATAGTGGTCTGGGTTTCAGAATTTAGGTAGCTAGGTGGATGGACCTCAAATGTAGCAATCCCTTGGTCACTGCCAGTGCCATGTCCAAGTGAGAACAGAACTCTGGGTTTTAGGTATATCAGAGTATGACTGGAACGATGGTGCAGCACGAAGGGCTTCAGATTCCTGGGACATTGGGACTGGTTCTGGGGAAGGCAGCAACTGTACAAGCCGGATGGGCTAAGGTGACAGAGCTAGGACTGAATTTCTTACGGGGTGTTTGGGATGGATTGAAAATAACTTGGCGTGTGCTTAGGATCCAAAAAGGAATAGTAGCGGAGAATACCAGGATTCTCAAAATAATGGGAGATACAGTTGGTACTAATTTAAACAACACGTTTATCAGTGGAATTTGGAGAAGAAAGAAAGCCTTAATCTGAGGTACTCTGCATGTACATGAATACTCGGGGTGTGGGGAGTTCCAGATGCAGATTGGTGTGTGGAAACCTGATGTACTGAACCCCGAGAGCTGGCTTAAGGAATAGCAGGACGGGGTGGTAAATATTGCTGGATATAAAGGATTCCAAAATGCTAGAAGGGAAGGGACAGGATGAAGGTAGAAGTACTGGTTTTGATTAGCGTTAGTTAAGGAGTCCAAGAGAAAGATGATCCATCCAAGGACAAAATTAATTTGGCTGGAGCGACAGAACAAAAAAATGTACAATTACACTGTGAGGTACAGTCTGTTGGCCAGCAATCATTGGAAAGGATGGAGATGGCTATTTGAGAGCGAAAACAATACTACAGAGTAGTTACATTGAGAAACATAATTTATTGACTGGGTTACTGTTGGTGGACGGTCATGAGGGGTGCGTGTAACTGGATTACACGGAGGAGAGCTTATAGCAGGAGTATGTGTTCAGCGCAAGACAGCATGTACTGTTGGACCTGGTCCTTGGGAAAGAGGTGGGGAAAGTGGATCCAGTATCAGTTGGGGAACATTTTGCGGCACAGCGATCATTTTATTGTAAAGTTCAGGATGATGGTAGAGAATGATATGCAATGATTGAAAGTGAGAAACATTAGTTGACTCAGAGCAACCTTTAATGGGGAAAGAATGAAGCTGGGAAGGTTTGACTGGAACACCAAGTTGGTCAGAAAAAGATAAACTGAAAAATGGGCTCCCTTCAAAGAGGAGATGGCTTGGGTCCATTTGAGGAATTGTCCCTCAAATGGGAAAGGGAGGATGGTGATGGAGAATAACAATAGAATTGGTATCAGATCGAGAATATGATTGGGGACCAGGAGGAATGCTGAAGGTTCAGAGGAAGATAGTAGAGCGGGGGGACGGGAATTATGGGAAAACTGAGAGCCAAAACTGAGCTGTCCCTGAATCCTCTGCGGGACCCTCATAGTGAGCTTATAAAAAGATGGAGTAAGGCTGGTTCGAAACGAGAAAGAGGATTTATACCTGGAAAAAGATCTCCGCAAGTAGTTCGGATACACTTAGATCCATTGTCGCTAAATGTTTGACTGATACATTCAGGAGGAGTTTGGATGATTTTTGATACAAAATAAATGTGTAACGATGTGAGGGAAAGAGGAGATCATTACTCAGCAGAGAGTTCAGTTGAAGAGCTGGTGTAACCACGATCGGCCAAATGACCCCCTTCTGTGTCATAAGGCACCTGTGTCATTCAGTGTGACGTCTTGAGAGTCCTCCAAATCCAAAAAATCCTGTCTTTGTAACCTCGTCGATCCTGTATGATATATTCTAACCTCCATCAGCCAATGTAGCCCTCCTGATCCCTGTAATTCACACAGGCCATATAAACCTTCTTTCTCTGGTGCCTCCTCCAGCCTCGATAATCTTTTCTGTGTAGAAAAACTTATCAAATCTTTACAGCTCTCCCCTTCTCTGCAACTACTATGATCCATAGAAACCTAATCTGTACAATCTCCTCTAATCCAATCAACGTTACTAACTGCCTTCTGCCCTGACAGATTGCAGGATCTCCATAAACTCCAGCCACTACAGTGATCATTATATCTCCAACTTCCTCCAGCACTGACAACCCCGCCCATCTCCTTTCTTTGCTCCAGTCCCTACAATTTTCCCTGTTGTGTAACTGACTCCAATGCCTAACCAGCTGTGTACCATCCTCCAGTCCCGATAATGCTCCCGATTCTGTAACCAGCTTTTGCCCCAACACAGCTCACTGTCTCTGCAACCTCCAGATTTCAAGTCCATTCTGATCTGTAGACACACCCCAGCCCTCGATCTCTCTGTATGATCTACCAGATGTTAAAACTGAAATAACTCCACAGAGGCCGGTATCCCGTCAACAAATCACATTTTGTTTCTACATGCACGATACATGGCAGTGACCCACGCCAGCCGGCTCCTATAGTGAACAGAGCCCCTGATGCTCCTGTTTATTTATGTCAGCCAGGATTCCCTGATTGGACCAAGTTCACAGTCCCAATTAAGGAACATGTATTAATAAGGTTTACCTAAATGACCCCGTTCGAATCACTATAAAAACACTCCACGTATCTGTAACGTTCATTCACACCTACAAATCTCATCGTCTCTGAAAGCTCCTCCAGTTTCGCCAACACCGTCTCTGTAAAATTATCCAAGGAAAGTCCTGTCCCTTTCAGTTGACCCTCCTGTTATCAATCTCCTGCAGGACCAGTGCAAGCTTTCTTTTCTGTTTTCTGTGAACTCTCGATCTCAACGTCCTCCACCCACAATGTCTCTTACTAATCTCTCACCGCTTTCCAAAAATTTGTTCGCCATTTGTGTGTGATCATCTCCATAAGGAGGAAGAGGATTTTGAAGCAGAGAGCTTCATAGGGCACAAATAGGAGTGTTTGTAAATACCAGTTGGTTTACAGAAGTGGGAAGGGTCATGGAACATGAAGGATGTTCCAGAGACTGGCCGTTTATAGGCACAGTGGACAGAATGATTATTTCTGGTGCAGAGACAGGGAGAGCTATATCATGTGATAAATTGTTCAGGTAATATTTTTATCAGGTTTCAGGGAGGGTTTCTCTCTACAAGGTTCTTGTAGCCAGAATATTTATCTGGCTGGTCCAGCTTCATTTTAACTTCAACTACAACCTAAAACTATTCTTGTCTTTGTAATCTCCTTCCACCTCTAGAAAAACCCATATCCCTGTAGTGTCTCCCAGCCCTTACACACCTTCCTATCTCTGTAACCGCCTCTGGACCCTACAGCCATCCTGGGCTCTGCGCTTGCTGACATCCCTGAATTCGTTACGACCGATTCAAAAAGGCCAATGAAATGGTAGCTTTAAATAGTATGAGCCAGGTCAGGTATCTGTCATTATGGAGATGTGGCTGCAGTGGGACCACGACTAAGAACTGGATGATCAAAGGTTTTCCCATTTGTACAGTAAGGACAAAAAAGGCCAACACAATAAAGTAGCGTTGTTTATAAAGAATGGGAGCAGTATTATTGTGATGCTAATCAATTTACACACTTCTCCTCCCGGCCCTCTCCCCTCATCCCTATGTATTGATCCTGTCAGATATTGGTAACCTTTGAAAGCTTCAGAAAATAGCACAGTATAGAGAAGATCACTGTCTGCATTGGACTAGAAGTAACGTTTTCTAAAAGCCCTAGTTCTGTCTCCCGGAGACTATAGGCCTTCAGGTGCACATCCAGGCACCTTTGTATAATGGTTTGAGAGTTTCTGCCTGTAATATGTTTCTATGTGTGACTCCCAGATCCCTATCATAACTCTGCGTGAAATAGCAACTTGCCTCACTACTTCTCTAATATTTCAACCAATTTTATTTGTGCCTTTTTTCAATCCGGATGCAACAGTTTCAAGTTCTTTCGAACCGCTTGTTTGTCACTCAATAACTGCTCTTGAGGATGTTTAACTTGTTCTCTGCACATATGGGAAAACAGTTTATGTTGGTCAATCCATTGACTCATAATCGAGAGCCACAGAATAATAGTCTGTTGTTATAACATGAAGGAAATTGGTGGAATTTAAAAGTAACCATTATGATTTATTATTAAAAACCCATCTGCTTGACTCAAGTCCTTTTGTGAAGTCAATGTGTGTCATGCTTCCCTAGTCAGGTTTCCCTGTGACGTTGATGATGGACATGTGGGTGTACTGTACCTTGATGAGAATTAAAAGCCAGCAATAGCCACCTGACAGCACCAAGTGTTCGGAAAAATAGATATAATGTAACAACTCGTTTAGCTCATTGTCTCGAGACAAAAATCTATTCAGCCAAACAGTTTAAATTATATCCGGAAGTACCCACCTCCAATCAAGTTTGAATTTAATATATTGACAATCTTAAAAGCCAATGACACAATCCGACGGTTTGGGGTACAAGACTGTGGAAAATTGAACAGTTCAGAGGAGAACTGCCAAGCTACAAGCAGGCAAAGACTGCCTGAAGAATCGCTCTCCTAAAGGTACTTTTATTGATGAGTAACTAGTGAAGCAGAATTCACAAGAAGAAAAGACGACAGGAATATGGAGAAGAACCGAAAGCTTCCTGGTTTTGAGATAAGAAGTCTTGTTTTGTAAATCATAATTAGGAGTCTTATCGGGCTAGTATTGTGGAGGGGGAAGGTCAAAGACAGGTTAGAGGAAGAAGTTGTAAATAGTCGTTCGTTTATTATTCCCTGATAGACTTTAAGAAATAAAGTTGTTAATTTTTACTTTTAATAGATTTTGAATCTAGAATTATCACTGATTACTGCATGGGGTAAATCTATTCTCTGTTGCTGGTTTTAATTAAGCAGGAGAATATATCCTGTGTTGTAACACTACAAGCCCATAGCTATGCGTTTTACTCTTTACTGTCCTGTGGAACAGCTGAACCTGTCACTCAGTTCAAGATCGGCATAACATGCTACCCTGACCAGGGCTGCACACATCCTGTGAGAGAACACCAGAAGTAAAGATAGCCCCCTTCGTTTGTTTCCCGTATTCATACAGCTTACTTCCATTCAGGTAGGTGATCATCCCCTATTTTGGGCGTATTCAATCTCATTGAAATACTCACCGAGAGTGATGCACATCTCCATAGACATCTCTGGTACTACCTTTATTGATGCTGTCATACAGCTGTAATGAACTTACAAATTCCATGTCAGTCATAGGGCTTAGAGAAGGAATGGTGTTTTGTGGCACAGAAAAGAAACCGATGTCTACGTGAGAGAAGGGAATTATTACGATCATCCCTAAGAGTATTGTTGAGGCAGATTTGGGGTACTGTAGATTGACTTTCTCTCACATTTCACCAGACTAATCCCTGGCATGATGTCACCATGAGCAGTGAGTGAAGCTCAGTGAGAGAATAAGAGGTGATTGCATTGAACCTTAAGGGGAATGGACAATCACTCATGATGCTCAAAACAGACACTGTTACGGTGATAAATTCCATGACTTTTTTCACTTGGGTTACATGATTATCGATAGTTTAAGAGCCTTTGAGAATGATCGACCCAACCACCCCCACTCCCTATTTCAATTGAGACAGAGAGAGAGAGGGTGGGGGGTGGGGGCCAGGCTTTTGAATAAAATCTCCCAACATTAATACAGTCCAATAGGTGCGTGATCCTGCAATGAACGCCATGTTATCTATAATCCTGACAGCAGCTGCAATACCTTCATTATAAAAGAGTTAACTCTTCCCTGCAGCTTCTGACCTCCATGGAGAACATGGGTGTGTCTTCTCGGAGATGAAATATGCCTCCTTGAGACTTGACACAAAACAGTCGACTTTCCTCCTCACTGCCAGAAAATCGCGTTAAAGTAGCACACGTTCTACAAACAATGGAACCATGATTATCATCATGGAGTCCTCTATCAGTGCAGTCTCGGTTTCATTGGTTTGTCATGTTGGCATATCACTGACACCCTCCTGTTACTGCATAACTATCTCGTGGGGCTGAATAGCCTCCTCGTTGTCTCATGGATGAGATTAAAGTGTTTGATTGGCCTCTGCCTGTTCTTGTTTAACAGCTCGATGTACTGACCCTTCTCTTCCTGTGGAACACGCAGGAGGATTGAATGGCCTGTCCCTCTTCTTGTGGTCGGGGACAAAATATTCTGAATATTGTGTAATCTTCAGTCATCATCCCAACTTCAGATCTTATGATGGGGAAAGACATTGATGGAACAGCTGAAGGTGTTTGTGCTGAGGAGGCTAACTTGAGGAGATGTCCCGGAACTGAAAGGATTATTGGCCACCAACCACAAACATCTTTCTTTGTGCTCTGAAAGATCCAGACAAGTCGAAGTTTACACCTGATTCCCATTCAGCTCAAATAAGTAGGTGGTCCCGGTGCCTGTCAAATGTCACCAAAAACAACTTTGAATAAATGCAGACATCTAGACACTACAAACTTCTGGGGAAGGGAATTCCCACTTGAACAGCCCTTTGAAAATTTCTCATTTGTGTTCCAACCAATGTTGGAGGATCACTGTTTCCCTTTCGAGTCCCACTCCTCCACTGGTTACACCAATCTTAAATGCAACCAGCTTAGAGAGGTGGCCAGTGATATAGGTCTCAGAGTAGGTCAATTTCTAGGAAAATATAAGACACAGAAAATTGAACTCATAACAAATGGTAAAATGATAGAGTGACCCAAATGTTATTCTGCTTTGAAATTATTCTTCTCAGACAAGCTACTGGTAGTTGGTTTTCTTTCTGGAACAGTTGGATTTGGCTGAATTCCCTTTGTTTCAGGAAGTGGAGAGATTCCATTGAATCCTTACCAGGAATCCTTCTCAAGTGGTACAGATAATTCAGGGATTTTCTGGTCTCACACTTTGCTATCGGGCGGAACAAAGTAAGAGAGAGAGATCAATTGGCTGCTGCTTCTCAGGCAGGGAACATTTTTATTCCTCTCTATGTTGACACATATAATAATGTCAATTGAACAGCAAACTGGTCTAGATGTGCTCTACTGGAACATTCTCAGGAAAACCGGATTATGGATTATAGACAAGTGCGTCATTTCTCTTGTACACAATTCCTTTCGATCGCAAAAGAAGTCCACATTTTATAATTTGATGACATGCTTACATGTGTCTGGGTAATTTGTAAATAGTCGTCGGTGTCTTCATAGTATGTGTGTTAATATCAATACATCTTTTTCTTAAAGTTTATTCTCTAGCTTTAGTCTCCCTGACAGGAGATAATATGCATCCAGCTGATACCCTTTTCAGACAGTCATGGATGGTTCAATACAATTTCTCAGCTCAGATCGAAACTGTTAGTCCCCCATAATAAAAGGCCGGCATTCCAGGAATGAGTAAAGGGAAACATCTTTGAAAATCTTCGAAAAGAATTATAACCTTTTATTTTAGATTAGGGGATCAAAATTTCACACAGTGCATCAGGTGTAGTCTCAGCAATGCCCTGTACAGATGCAGTAAAACATCCCTGCGATTAAACCTGATACCTTGTGCCAAAAACAACATCATTCCACTTACCTTCCAAATCACATTCTGCATCAGCGGATTGACATCATATGATTCATGTCCCCGGAACATGGAAACCACCTGTATCACTAAGTTCTGCAATCGCTCTCCACTTAAATTGTTTACCATTGTTTTATCCTTCATGCCAAAATAGACAACTTACCTTATGTTATTTCTGCTGAAGGTTTGCTCACTAACTCTTTCTGACTGTATCACATTGCAGACTCACTCCATCCATTTGATGACTCATTGAATGACCATTTTGTTATACGAGCTAATTGAGCTCCAAGCCATTCCCTCCCCTCCCTCCAGATCTTTGATACAGATTGTTGATCATTGATGACCCCACAGTGATCCCTGAGGCACTCCATCAGTTACCCCTTTGCAGCCTGAAAATAAACATTTGTCTCTACTCTCGATTTCCTGTTAGCGACAGCTTCCCTGTTACTATGTATCCGTTCAGGCAGGTTTAATGGCCACCTCCTGGGCTGTGTCATATACTCAACGAGCTGAATTACTTCATTCTATGTTCCTGTGTAATTCCTTAGAGGGGCAGAATGGTGTCGTCCTGTCTCGTTGTAACGATTCTACAATGTAACTGTCTCGAGGGGTGGATTGAGCAACTACGCATGGGGTAGGGACAGCAGTATATCCCTGTAACAGACTCGAGGGTGGATTGAGGGAACAACAAGGGGTAGGGACAGCAGTATATCTCTGTAACAGACTCGAGGGTGGATTGAGGGAACAACAAGGGGTAGGGACAGCAGTATATCTCTCTAACAGCCTCGAGGGGTGGATTGAGCAACTACACATGGGGTAGGGACAGCAGTATATCTCTGTAAAAGCCTCGAGGGGTGGATTGAGCAACTACACATGGGGTAGGGACAGCGGTATATCTCTGTAACAGCCTCGAGGGTGGCTTGAGCAACTACACATGGGGTAGGAACAGCGGTATATCTCTGTAACAGCCTCGAGGGTGGATTGAGGGAACAACACGGGGTAGGGACAGCATTATAACTCTGAAACAGCATCGAGGGTGGATTGAGGAACAAAACATGGCGTAGGGGCAGCAGGGCTATTTGACTGCACCATTTAAATGCTCATGGCTGATCAAAGTGTGCCTGACCATCCGTCTCCTGTCTGTTCCTAATAAACATTGACTCTCCTGTCCAGCAAAGATCAGTCGCGCTCAGCCTTGAATATCTTCATAAACCAAGTGTTCACTGCTCCCTGAGGATGAGGACACCACAGGGACACAACAGTAAAGTGAAAGGGACGTCCTTATTTCATTATGGGACCTGTTATTTTAAAACTGTGTTAACTGAACAACAAATCACCACCTCCTTCCAGACATAAGACAGACTAATTAGGAAAAAAACATAAATCATTCCAGACTCCAAACCTGTCCCACATTGCCACTGACCCTGGCCAATCAAATATGTATCAAACCCAGCCTCTGCTGCTGTCTCGGGAAGAGAATACCTGATAGCATATCACCACATGAGCATGAAAAAAGGAGCGGAATGAGGCTATTCGACCAATAGAGTCTGATATGCCATTCAATAATTTCTTATATGTTCCTCAACCTCATTCTCCTGCCTCCCCCGAGGATCATTGATCTCCTTATAAATCAAAAACTTATTTATTTGTGTCTTAATGACACTAGTGTTTATATCTGTGTGTGCGTATGTGTATTCATCTGCTTGTCATCTGTGTATTTGTGTGTCTACGTCTGTCTTTCTGTGTATCAGCCTGTGTATTTCTCTCTGTGTTTGTGTCTATTTGTGGGTGACTCTATATGTCTGTGTGTGCATGCCTATCCCCTTGTATGTATTGTGTTTGTTCGTATATTGGGGTGTTTACCAATAATTCTGTGTATTTCTGTGTCTGCATCTCTGTGCAGTGAGGTATCTGTGTTTTTTTGGCGAGGAGTGAAAGGACTATCGTTGGAACTCCCAGTGGGTTTAAAGTGAGAATTGTCTTTCACTGAGCACTGCTCCTTAATCGGTTGGTGGGACATGGATGTTTCAGACATTCCATGCGAGGCATCCCAGTCCACTCCATCTTGTACTAGGGTCCTCCCCACATGGTGGGGGATAGGCGGGTGAGGGAATGGATATTGGGAACTCCACCAACCGGCTTGGCCATTTCTGTCCTATTCCAGGCTGTTTCTCTTGGAATGGGAGAAAGGGAGTGAGGGAGTGAGGGCAGGAGGGGGTGGCCCTGCTGTTATTGCTGGTGGAGGTGGGGCTGGGGGGAATTTTGAGGTGTCCGAATGAGTCAGGCAACAATTTTGAATCCATATACCATTACTAGTGTGTGAGGTGCATTGCGTAGGTGACAGAGGAAGTGTGGGAAGGAAGTTGCTGCATTAAGTAGTGAGAGTGGTAGTGCCTGAGCCTTATTTGGAGATAGAGTATGAGGATTGTCTGGGGATAGGTGCTATAACAGATGCACAGTGAGTGTGAGGGAGCAGAGAGAATATGGTGACCTTTATCCTGACAGAGTGGGGAGGATATTGATGCTTCGAGGAGAAAGTGAGGACTGCAGATGCTGGAGATCAGAGCTGAAAATGTGTTGCTGGAAAAGCGCAGCAGGTCAGGCAGCATCCAATGAACAGGAGAATCGTCGTTTCGGGCATAAGCCCTTCTTCAGGAATGAGGGAATTGTGTCCAGCAGGCTAAGGTGAAAGGTAGGGAGGAGGGCCTTGGGAGAGGGGCGTTGGAAATGCAATAGGTGGAAGGAGGTCAAGGTGAGGGTGATAGGCCGGAGTGGGGTGGGGGCGGAGAGGTCAGGAAGAAGATTGCAGGTTAGGAAGGCGGTACTGAGTTCAAGGGATTTGACTGAGACAAGGTGGGGGGAGGGGAAATGAGGAAACTGGAGAAATCTGAGTTCATCCCTTGTGGTTGGAGGGTTCTTAGGCGGAAGATGAGGTGCTCTTCCTCCAACCATTGTGTAGCTATGGTCTGGCGATAGAGGAGTCCAAGGACCTGCATGTGCTTGGTGGAGTGGGAGGGGGAGTTGAAGTGTTGAGCCACGGGGTGGTTGGGTTGGTTGGTCCGGGTGTCCCAGAGGTGTTCTCTGAAACGTTCCGCAAATAGGCGGCCTGTCTCCACAATCTCGAGGAGACCACATCGGGTGCAGCGGATGCAATAGATGATGTGAGTGGAGGTGCAGGAAGTTGTGGCGGATATGGAAGTATCCCTTGGGGCCTTGGATGGAAGTAAGGAGGGAGGTGCGGGCGCAAGTTTTGCATTTCTTTTGGTTGCAGGGGAAGGTGCCGGGAGTGGAGGTTGGGTTGGTGGGGGGTGTGGACCTGACCAGGGAGCCACAGAGGGAGTGATCTTTTCGGAACGCTGATAGGAGAGGGGAGGGAAATATATCCCTGGTGGTGGGGTCCGTTTGGAGGTGGCGGAAATGACGGCGGATGATACGCTGTACATGGAAGTTGGTGGGGTGGTAGGTGAGGACCAGTGGGGTTATGTCCTGGTGGCGGTTGGAGGGGAAGGGCTCAAGGGCGGAGGAGCGGGAAGTGGAAGAGATGCACTGCATCTGCTCCCAAGAGGACCAGTTCCAAAACCGTGCAACCCAGATGGCCTCCTTCTTCAAGGACCGCAATTTCCCCCGAGACGTGGTCTCCACCGCATCTCTTCTGCCTACTTGGGGAACGTTTCAGAGAACACCTCTGGGACACCCGGACCAACCACCCCGTGGCTCCACACTTCAACTCCCCCTCCCACTCTACCAAGGACATGCAGGTCCTTGGACTCCTCCATCGCCAGACCATAGCTACACGACGGTTGGAGGAAGAGCGCCTCATCTTCCGCCTATGAATCCTCCAACCACAAGGGATGAACTCAGATTTCTCCAGTTTCCTCATTTCCCCTCTCCCCTCCTTGTCTCAGTCCCAACCCTCGAACTCAGCACCACCTTCCTAACCTGCAATCTTCTTCCTGACCTCTCCGCCCCCATCCCACTCCGGCCTATCACCCTCACCTTGACCTCCCTCCACCTATCGCATTCCCAACGCCCCTCCCCCAAGTCCCTCCTCCCTACCTTTTATCTTAGCCTGCTGGGCACACTTTCCTCATTCCTGAAGAAGGGCTTATGCCGGAAACATCAATTCTCCTGTTCCCTCGATGCTGCCTGACCTGCTGCGCTTTTCCAGCAGGATATTGATGCTTGTCCTGTATTGATGGACATTTCTTCGGATCATTTCAGCGTCGAGGTGAGTCCCCCCAAATGACTTGTCCAAGTATAGCACTATGAATGACAAAGACCTGTCCCTCAGCTTCCACAGAGTCAGTTTGGGTAGAGCTTACAAATGGGAAGGAGAAGCAAATATTGGTGTGTTATATATCGAAACCAAACGGCTGCAGACAATCTCAGCATCACATGCTCTGGAAATTCGATAGGCAAGTATTGTGGATATCGCAGTCTTATTGGATGGTCTCAAGTGCATCTGAACTACATTAAGTAAGTGACTGCTCATGTTGTGTAAAATAAATTCCGTAAGTGTATATGTGGTGGGTTGAAGAACATGCTGTGAAGCAAACTAGAGAGCAGGTTATTTCGGATTTGGTGTTGTGTGGTCAGAATGACGAATTAATAACCTTGGACTGAAGCAGCTTTTAAGAAATAGTGACGTTGATAAGGTGGATTTTACACGGTGTCTGCATACAATATAGAATGCTTGATCATTCTGGCTAAACATCATGGAAGCCTGGAGGCTGGAGGGTCAAGTTTGCTGCAGTGAGTTGGGAAAGTGCAATATAACATTCAGTGGGAGGCAAGCAATGATTGTTAGAGTCATCGAGTCCAACTGCACGGAGACAGACTCTTTGGTCCAATATAGTCCATTCCGACAAAATGTCCATCTACGCTAACCCCACTTCCCTGTTATTGCCCTGTATCCTTGTAATACTTTCCTATCCGTGTATTTGGCCAAATGACTTTTAAAGGTTGTGAAAGTAGCCAACTCAACCTCTTCTGCTGGCAGCTCATTCCATACGCGCAAAAGGTTCCCTGTGTAAAACTTTCTTCCTCAGGTTCCCTTTCATTCTTTTCCCTCTGGCCTGAAACTGATTCCCTCTAGTCTGTGATTGCCCGACCCTGGGAAAAAAAGACTGAGTGCATTCACTCTGACCATGCCTGTCATGATTTTATACACTTATATCAGATCCCCCTCAGTCTCATACAGGCTAATGTAAAAGGTCCGAGCTTGTCCAACCTCTCCCTATAACTCAGATCATTGAGACGGCAACATCGTTGTAAATTTGTCCTGCACTCTTTCCAGCTTAATAACATCTACGACTCTAACAACCATTGCTTGCCTCCCAGTGAACAAAACTGACCATAACGCTACCAGTATTGCCTCACCAGCATCCTGTATAACTGCAACGTAACTCCCTAATTTCGATACTCAGTGATATACACTGATGAAGGCCAGTGTGCCAAAAGCTTTCTTCACTGCCCTGTCGACCTCTGAATCATCTTTCAGAGAACCATGCACCTGAATTCCAAGGACCTTCTGTTCCACTACAGTCCTTAGGACTCAACCGTTCACCATGAAACTCCAAACTTGATTTGACTTGCCAAAATGCAAGAGCTTTCACTGATGTATATGAAAATCCATTTGCAATTTCTCACCCCACTTCCCCACCTGATCAAGGTATTGCTGTAATTTCTAAATTTCTGATAACCTTCCTCACTCTGCATGATGCTGCCCATTTTAGTGTCGTCTTCATACTTACAAATCATGCCTGTACATTCTCATCTAAATCATAGATATATGTAACATGTTGTGGTCCCAGCACTAGCCCCTGAGCCATTCCAATAGTTACAGATATCCAGTCTGACCAGCATTCTTCCAGTATTGCCCTCTGCTTCCTTTCATCAAGCCAGTTTTCTATCTAATTTTCCAGTTCCCCCTCAATTCCATGTGATCTAACCTTCCAGAGCAGCGTACCATGTGGAAGCTTATTGAAGGTCTTACTGGAATCCATCTATTCCATGTATACTATCCTGCCCTCCTCAACGTTGCTGGTCACTTCATCAAAGAACTCCAACAAATTTGTGAGTCATGATCTCCCATGCACAAAGCCGTGCTGAATTTGATGCAGGGCTTTTGCCCAAAACATCGATTTTCCTGTTTCTCGGATGCTGCCTGACCTGCTCTGCTTTTCCAGCACCATTCTAATCTTACTCCGAACCATACCGTCGTTCCAAATGCATGTATATCCAATCTCTCCGAACCTTCTCAAGTAACTTGCCTACTAGATTTTAGGTTTACTGGCCTTTAGTTCCCAGGTTTATCTTTTAGCCTTTCTTGAATAAGGGCTCAGCATTTGCTACCTTCCAGTCGTCCAGGACCTTAGTAGTTGGCCAGCGATGATGGAAAAGAACCAACCAAGGCACCCGCAATTTCTTCTCTATCCTTCTGCAGTGTTTCTGAATATATCTGGTCAGGACCAGGAGATTTTTATAAATACTGCAAAGTCTGAAAAATATGTCTATTTATTTCAGGTACAATCACCAAAGAAAGGGAAAGTGACTCAATGAAAGTTAACATAACAAATTAGAAAACATATTAATCATAGGAAGTGACTTCAGAAGAATTCCAGATATTGTGGAAACCTGAGAATTCTCAGAAATTAACGATCCAGACAAGGAAGGCCATGAAATTGATAAGGAGATAAAAAAGAGAACGTGCATGCTAACGAACAGGAACACAAAGACTGCATCAATCTACGATCTATATTTCAAAGGAAACAAAATAAAAGTAAGGTCAAAAGTGGAAATTTGTAATCGGGAGAGGAGAGCTTATTGTGGGGGACAGGGAAATGACCAAGAAAATAACCAGTTACTTTGTATCAGTCTTCATGCAGGAAGATCCAGAAATACCAAGTGATCATATCGGCCTTCTGCAGCTAAAGACACAAAGACAATTCATATCAGTAACAAGGTAGTACTTGAACATGGAGCTAGATTGAGCATTGCTAAGTCTGACGAAACAGATGCACTTCCTATCAAAATGTCAGAAATAAATCACCAATAGAAGTATTAATTGCACTGTTGATGACTGTTAGTGATAAGTAAGTTTGTGTTTGATACAATCGTTGGTCGGGTGGTTGGCAGTGAAGAGAAAGGTCCTATGGTACAGGAAGATACAGATGGAATGGTCAGAGGTGATGCACTTTGGAAGAAGGAGCCAGACAGGTGAGGACTCAATGAATGGCAGCACACCAGGAAGCTCAGAGGGTGTTTCTTCACACATCCCTAAATGTGACTGGAGTGATTAATAAATTTTTGAGAAAGCATAAGGGAGCGCAAACACAGCCTTAATACATCGAGGCATACATTAAAAAAGCTATGCGGAACTTAGGTGAGGCCAAGATGGAATACTGTGTGTAGTTCTGGGAGCCATATTACAGGAAGGATGTGATTGCACTGGAGAAGGTGCAGAGGAGATTCACCAGGATGTTCCCTGGGATGGAACATATTAGCTATGGAGAGAGGCTGGATAAGCTCGGGTTGTTTAGTTTGGCGCAGAGAAGGCTGAGGGGACCGTGATTCAGAAGGACAGGATTACGAGGGACATGGACAGGGTGAATAGAGAGCAGCTGTTCCTTTTAGTCAAATGGCGACACTTTTAAAGTGAAGGGTTTAAAGTTTAGTGAGGATTTGAGGACTGTTTTTCACCCAGAGTGTGATGGGGTCTGGAATGCACTTCTTGAGAGGTGAGTTGTCATGGTAACCTCACAACCATTAGAAAATACATGGTTGTGCACTTGAAATGCCATACGACTCACGGTACGGGTCTTGTGTCAGAAAGTGGGTCTAATGTAGACCGTGCTGTATTTCTGATGGTACAGAGTTTGTGCTTCTGTAATAGTATGGCTGTGGAAGGTCAATCATTGCTAAGTTAGAAATTAATAGGTTTCTGAAGAATATCTCTTCAAACTTTATATGCGTGAACTTGTAATATCTTCTGAAAATATGTAAATAGCAAAATTAAGAGAAAAAGGTGCAGCTTTATTACAGTCTGATACCAGATAATTGAGGACAGGGAAATAGCAGAACTATAGAGCAAATACGTTAGTTTTGCATTCACAGAAGAAAACAAAACAAAAAAGAAAGCTTCCCAACAATTCCAGGGAACTTTAGTCTGGTGAGAAAAAGTGAATAGAATGAAATTAACAACTACACAGTTTTAGAGAAAGTATTGGACTGAAATTAATGGGCATAGACAAAGTCAACAGTAACTTATGAAATGGGAATCATATTTGAGAAAGTGGCTTTTAGCAAAATTATGGAGAAGGTATCAATGCAATACGTTTGGAATCTCAGAAAGAGTTTTGATAAAGCCCCAAGCCTATTGTGCGAATTCGAATCCTATGGGACTCGGGCTAATATGTGGTCATGGTGTTACAATGGGAGAGCTGGCAGGAAACAGTGAGTAAGATTAAAACCATGTTTTTGAATGGAAGGCTTGGAGGATATAACAAGGATCGAGATTTGGGATGCAGCAATTCCCAATACACGTCATATCTTTGGTTGAGAGGCTCAAATGTAATATTCCCACGTCTGATGACAGCAGTAAACGATGTCAGCTTGTGAGTGTATGAGTGGCATGTAAAAAAGGTCCAAGGTGAGTGAGACAAGTGAAATGACTGGGCAAATACGTAGGTAAAAACAATGACTGCAGATGCTGGAAACCAGATTCTGGATCAGTGGTGCTGGAAGAGCACAGCAATTCAGGCAGCATCCGAGGACAGGCAAAATCGACGTTTCGGGCAAAAGCCCTTCATCAGGAATAAAGGCAGAGAGCCTGAAGCGTGGAGAGATAAGCTAGAGGAGGGTGGGGGTGGGGAGAGAGTAGCATAGAGTACAATAGGTCAGTGGGGAAGGAGATGAAGCTGGTAGGTCAGGGAGGAGAGGGTGGAGTGGATAGGTGGAAAAGGAGCTGCGCAGGTCGGACAAGTCCGGACAAGTCAGGGGATCGAGTTGCTGGAGGTTAGAAACTACGATGAGGTGGGGGAAGGGGAAATGAGGAAACTGTTGAAATCCACATTGATGCCCTGGGGTTGAAGTGTTCCGAGGCGGAAGATGAGGCGTTCTTCGTCCAGGCGTCTGGTGGTGAGGGAGCGGCGGTGGAGGAGGCCCAGCACCTCCATATCCTCGGCAGAGTGGGAGGGGGAGTTGAAATGTTGAGCCACGGGGCGATTTGGTTGATTGGTGCGGGTGTCTCGGAGATGTTCCCTAAAACGCTCTGCTAGGAGGCGCCCAGTCTCCCCAATGTAGAGGAGACCGCATCGGGAGCAACGGATACAATAGATGATATTAGTAGATGTGCAGGTAAAACTTTGATGGATGTGGAAGGCTCCTTTAGGGCCTTGGATGGAGGTGAGGGAGGAGGTGTGGGCACAGGTTTTACAGTTCCTGCGGTGGCAGGGAAAAGTGCCAGGATGGGAGGGTGGGTCGTAGGGGGGCGTGGACCTGACCAGGTAGTCAAGGAGGGAACGGTCTTTGCGGAAGGCCGAGAGGGGTAGGGAGGGAAATATATCCCTGGTGGTGGGGTCTGTTTGGAAATGGCGGAAATGTCGGCGGATGATTTGGTTTATGCGAATGTTGGTAGGGTGGAAGGTGAGCACCAGGGGCGTTCTGTCCTTGTTGTGGTTGGAGGGGTTGGGTCTGAGGGCGGAGGTGCGGGATGTGGGTGAGATGCGTTGGAGGGCATCTTTAACCACGTGGGAAGGGAAATTGCGGTCTCTAAAGAAGGAGGCCATCTGGTGTGTTCTATGGTGGAACTGCTCCTCCTGGGAGCAGATACGGCGGAGGCGGAGGAATTGGGAATACGGGATGGCATTTTTGGAAGAGGTAGGGTGGGATGAGGTGTAATCCAGGTAGCTGTGGGAGTCGGTGGGTTTGTAGAAAATGTCAGTGTCAAGTCGGTCGTCACTGATGGAGATGGAGAGGTCCAGGAAGGGGAGGGAGGTGTCAGAGATGGTTCAGGTAAATTTAAGGTCAAGGTGGAATGTGTTGGTGAAGTTGATGAATTGCTCAACCTCCTCGCGGGAGCACGAGGTGGCGCCAAAAAGCAACGGGAGAGATGAGATGTTGTGTACTTTGAAGAAACAAGAGAATGGCAGCCTATCATTTGAAAAGAGATTGGTTGAAAAATGTTGATCTATAAATTAACTTAAGCTGCATTTTTGTTTATTTCTGCGCAGCCCTCTGAGTCCATGTAGGTTAGTGAGTTCTGAAGCTAGAAGTCAATATGGGAATGGCATTGGCACACAAGTAGGGAGCTGTAACATTGCAAAGGATCTGGATCTCCCTGTACACCAGTCACTGGAAGCAATATTGCAGGAGGAGAAAGCAGGCAGCCAGATAAATGGTGTATTCACCTTCATTTCAGGGGGATTTGAATGCAGGAGTAAGGGTCATTTACTGCAGCTGTAATGGCCTTAGTGGGACCCCATCTCGAACATTACGCAGTATTGTGTGCAGTTTTGGCATTCTTACCTCGTAAAGGACAAACCTGACATTGAGGGAGAGCAGTGAAGACGGATCTCTGGGATGACAGGCTTGTTGTGGGAGCAGAGTTGGGGAAACTGGGCCTGTATTCCATGGGCTTTAGGAAAATGAGTGGAGATCTCATTGAAATATGTAAAACCCTGACAGTATGAGACAGACAGAAAGCAAGGATGATAATTTCCCAGGCCGGGATGTCTGAAACAAGGGGCCACTGTATTAGGGTCAGGCAGACCAGTCTGCATTGTGATGAGAATAAATATCTGCACTCAGAGACTGGTACCCTGCGGAACGCTCTCCCAAATCAGGCTGTCGAAGCCAAGGCGCTGAATATAAATAAGGATTTCTGGAAATTAAAGGGACAGGGAGAGAGCAGGAGTATGGTGTGAAGATAGAAGATCAGTTATCATTCCCGGTGGTTCTCCAATAACACGGTAGCTGTGTTTCTGTGAAACACTGTGTTGTAGATAATTGTGCAATATTAATAATGGGGCCAATGGGGAAAAGAGGGTAAGGGGCACATCTCCGCACCCCCTCCCCCAACTATCAGTAAATACCAAAAAATAAGTTTAGTCTAACACGCACACTAGCAGAATCTAAATAAATCTTTAAATCACATATTGTTATGGAACTGTGCTGTAAATATAAAACTTTCACACGACAGTCACTGACTACAGCAGTGTACCTTTCACCACACTCATCACCACAACGCGTGCGAGGCTGACTGACCACGTGATGCAGAATGCTAGTTCTCCTCAAGATTCTATCCCCACCCCACACCCGTTTGAAATAAAGTTCCTCCTAAATGTAGACTACAATTCCCAGTTTCAGGCTCAGTTTCAAGGCTTGCAGAGCGGATTGCATTCTTGTTTTGGTGAACGCATTGACTGTGCAATTTGCAGAAAGAAGATTCCAAATCTGGATTTTGCTGTTCAGCTGGTGCCCGGCAAGGAACCGCGTCACAGTGAACGGGAATTCACTTTATAGAAAACAGTTCACGAATTGCATTGCTGTCAAATTGTATTTAATAAACACGTGTTATCGGAGAACTGCTGTATATTGAATGGAGGAGCAAAATTGATGGGAGGAAGGCACTACAGCAGTTCTCATTTTATATTTCACAATGTTTAATTACGATATGAACATTGTATGGGGAAAACTGCATTCAGGAGATGTTTGGGCATGAATTAGCATGGGGAAATCTCAATGTGTTGGATAGCCTACTCATTTCACAATGTTTCTGTGCAGTCTGTTGGAAAGCTCTGTAAATGTTTCACAAGCTCTCAGATGTTAGGAAGGAGGTCACTGCAGTATCAACAGGACGGTGTTTCCCGTTCCCTTTTCCGATACTGAGCCTGGTGCCAGGAGTCATGTCCACATGGGGACCTAAGGCAAACCACACTGAGCAAATTATTTCTGTACAGCTTGACAGTTCTGTCAAAAAGAGCTCCCAATAATTTGATTACGAGATGATACTGAGGGGGTGGTAATTGGTAAGATTGCAATTATTCTCCTCTTAGGGAATGGGGCATCGTTGAGTAATTTTTCACATTGCCAGGGAGATGTCAGAGTTGGAGATGGAATGAAACTGCTTCCCCAGGTACAGGGCATGTTGTGCAGCACAAGTCTTCAGATCAATTACAGGAATGGGGTCAGGGCCCACTGCCTTTGTTGTATCTACTGTGTTCAGCTGTTTCTTCATGTCATGTGCAGCGAAGCGAATTGCTTGAAGACTGGCACCTGTGATTCTGTGGGCATCATGATGAGTGTGAGGTGGATCACCCACTCAATGCGTCTGGCTGAGGATAGTGCAGAGAGCACATACGTGACTTTTTCACTGATGTACAGGGTGTTCCGATATTTAGGATGACGATATTTGTGGAGTCGTTTCCTCCAATAAATTGTTTAGTCGTCATCGGCATTTATGTTTGGATTTGGTAGGACAACAGAGCTTAGATCTGATCTGTTAGTCTTGGGATCATTTCACCCTCTCCATCAGACGTTAGTCCTGCTGTTTCGAATGCAACCAGTCAAGTGTGGTAGCTTTAATGGGTTGTCATCAGGTTTAGGTGCACGTGATTCCGACCCTAGCATGTTCACCCACATTCGTCACTGAACCATGGATCGGCTTGATGGTAATGGTAGTCTGATGGATTATCCTTGGGAAGAAGTCACAGATTGCCATTTAATACAATTCTCTTTGTACTGCTGCTGTGGTCTGCAGCATCAGATGATAACCCAGTTTGAGTTGCAATATCTTTACAATTCAATTCTACTGACTGTCCCCCAGTTCACACCAAGACCCTTTCACCCATCAGCCCTGTATTCTGTGACCTACCTGGTTTCTGATGCAGTAACACTTCCATTTTCATGTTCTCATTCTGCTGAGGGCCTCTCCCTGGTGTCATGCCTCTAATTTGTTACTTTGACTCAATCCATTTAAAGCAATAATCCAAATAGTTTCTTTTCCACAATGTAAACTTCTGTATTTGAAGTAAATGTGTTTCCCTCTATTTTTCTCCCTGACCATGATTAAGAGCTCTGCAGCGTCAGTCATGACAGGCTTATGTAGTTTCAGAGTCAAGGAACTTGTGCACCATACATTATTGTTCAGGACCCAGTGTACTCCATGTTGAACAGGATGTTTGAGCATCTTTGACGTACTTCTTTGGAAATTGTCCAAAATCAGAAATTGCTGAAAATGTTGCAACATCTTCTGGAATGAATGCAGAGTTAAAATTTCAGATCCAGTGACCCTCTACAAGCTCCCAGTGTCTCCAGAAATTTTTGTATTTTTATTTCCAATATCCATAGTTATTTCTTTAGTGAAGATTTGTTCTGTGCCTATTCATTTCTGGAGAAACTCAGCAGGTCTGTCAGCATCTGCAGAGACAGAAAAACAGCGTGAGCATTTCAAGCCCAGTGTGATACTTCTTCAGAACTGAAAAGGATTGGAAACTGGGCTTTTTAATCCTTTGCCAGAGGTGGGGGATGGGTGACAAGGGGAAGAGGGAGTGGCAAAGATAAGCGGGCTTTTTGCAGTGGTGAACGAGAGGATTATATAAAATGGGTTTAAATTAAGGTGTGAATGGGGGAAAGGGATTGTTTCTACGAGTGCAAGATAAAGAAGGCACTACCACACAATGTCATAGGGAGGCCTGGAGGGAGAATGTTGACTATGTGGCATTATATAGATCTGGCCATAAATACGTTTTCATTGTCGAGATCATCACCCCCTTTAGACAAAAGATTTCATGTGCTTGACTTCTTATTGGCACTAGTAAGCATTTCATGCTGCCTAAGCATTGTAACATGGAGAAAAACAAATCACCGTATGAAGTTTGGGCTGAGTATTGTTTACCTGTCATGTTTAATATAGTTTCAAATTTGCAGTATTTATCTTTAAATGCTTGTTCTGTTCAGGTGAAGTGTAGAAGGTTGCGGACTGACATTATAGAAGTTTCTAAAGTCATGAGAGGTATGGATAGGGTGAATAGTCAAGATATTTTCCACGGGATGGGTGAGTTCAGCCATAGTAGGCAGAAGTTGAAGGTGAAAGGGGAAGATTTAAAATGGACGAAGGAGCTACGTTTTTATACCGTTGCGTGGTGTGGGTATGGGATGAGCTGCCAGAGGAAGAGTAGTAGATGCCAGTAGAGCTACAACATTTAAAACTCATTTGGACAAACATATGAATGGGAAACATTTAGAGGCCTATGGGACAAATGAAAGCAGATGGGACAAGCTTAATTTGGAAAACCTGGCCAGCATGGACATTCAGAAAAGCTTCACACAGGGTCAGTGTGGTTTTGTGAAAGGGAAATTATACGTTACCCTGTAAAATCATGCAAAGTATTTCTGGAGATGCCTGAGAATGTAACACGCAGACTTGATAAAGGGGATCTGGTAGACACCAGGCTTTCCAGAGATTTTCCACAAGGTATTACAAAACAAAAGTTCTTACACAAGACAGAAGATCGTAGGATGATGGATAATGTATTAACTTGGGATGATGATTGGTTAACACATAGAAATCAGAGAGTCAGGATTAATGGATCTTCATGATAAAGGTGTATCGACTGGAATACCACAGCTATCAGTCCGATGGCATCAGTTATTTACACTCTATACTGATAGACTGAAGGAGGGAGCTGAGTGCAATATTCATCCGGGTTTGTAGATGACACTGAGAACAAAAGGGCGGGCTCTTATTTAATGGAGAGGACTTCCAGAAAGGGACCATACAAAGAGATTGGACTGTATGAAGCATAAAGTCAGCATGCTGATGCAGCAAGTAACCACGTTGGTTCATTAGACGGGTTCCTGGGATGAAAGGGTTGTGTTACTGAGAATCTCGAAACTGGTGAGGCGATTATTCATTGGGGTTTAAATGAATGAGGAGTGATACTGCCGAAAAATACAAGGCACAGAGATGCCTAGATAAGGTACAATTTGAAAATTTGCTACCATTCCTGGGTGGAGTCTCGAACTCGAAGATATAGACACCGAATGTGGAGCATCAATTTCTATCTGAGATGCAAAATGATGATTTTTCTCAGAAGGTAGTGAATGCCTGGAATTCCCAAACCCTGAGAGGTATACAGGGATACAAGGAGTCGGCAAGAATGTGGAGTTAGACCTGGAGTAGATCAGCCATGTTCATATTAAGTGACAGGGCAATCCTGAGGGGGCGAATTTATTAATTTCACATGTTATGCTTTTGGAAAGTAACTAGTTATTTTCCTGGAAGTTGTGTTGTGTAATGCTACATTCGGATGAGCAGAGGATTTGTTTGAGTTAACCCTGGGTGGGGTATGGGGGCTGTATTCATATCGAATCTGGGACATGACTTACATCTCGAGCAGAAATTGCAGAGAGGGGAAGCTTGGAAACAGGGATTGGGGGTGAGTGTCACTTCCTGACCCAGCCTGGATTTTCCAAGTACATTTCCAAAACTACACATAACCATCGGAGTGGCTCGATCTGTCCCTGTGTAGCAGGTCCGAAGGGCTGAATGGAACATCAGAACATAGGGCTGAGGGACACGAGTGGGCCATTCGGCCATTCTACACTATCCCACCAGTAAATAAGATCGTGTCTCATCTCATTGTGGTCCCAGCTGCTCTTTTCTCTCCATGCACCATTATCCCTGATTCACCTGTCTATGGAAAATCAGACAAAGCCAGCCTCGATATAATATAGAGATTCAACCATCCCAAACTTCTGGGAAAGAGAATTCCCACTTGAATTAATTCCCATTTAGTGAATTTTTTCTCACTCCAGTTGTGACTGAGGATGGACATTGTCACTATTTCCTTTTCTAGTCCCACTCCTCCACGTCTCACAACAAATTTTAAATGTAACCAGGTTGGTGATATGGTTGATTATAAAGATCTTAGCCTGGGTCAGATTCAGTGAAAAGAACAAGTTAGGCAGATTTCTTTAGTCAGCCACAAGTTACTAACAGAACTAACGGAGGAGTATGGTGGATCTGTGGGTCACACTGCTGCCTCACATCACCAAGGAGCTGGGTTCAATTCCAACCTCGGGCGACCCTCTATGTGGAGTTTGAACATTCTCCCCGTGTATTGTGGGTTTCCTCCCAGTGCTCCAGTTTCCTGCCACAGTCTAAATATGTGTAGTTTAAAGTGGATTGCCCATAGTGCCCAGGGATGCGTAGGTGAGGTGGGTTAGTTATGGGAAATGCAGGTTTACATGGATAAGGTGGGGGGGCACGTCCAGGTGGGATGCTGTTTGGTGGGTCAGTGTGAACTTAATGGACGGAATGTCCTGCCTCCACATTGTAGAGATTCTATGACAATGACAACAAGTTTGGACGATACAAACACCCAGTGTGTTTATCCCTAATCCACTCTCCTCAAGGTCTTGTATTTTTTTTCTCTCATTCTAAGAGTAACCTGTTAAAGCCTTCATAATATAAGCCTTTCACCCCAGGAATACGTGAAATGAAATATCTCTGAACTGCTTCCAATGTAATTATATCCTTTTTCAGATAAGGAGACACAAAAAACTAATCTGGGCGGCACGGTGGCACAGTGGTTAGCACTGTTGCTTCACAGCGCCAGAGACCCGGGTTCCAATTCCCGACTCAGGCGACTGACTGTGTGGAGTTTGCAAGTTCTCCCCGTGTCTGCGTGGGTTTCCTCCGGGTGCTCCGGTTTCCTCCCACAGTCCAAAGATGTGCAGGGTCAGGTGAATTGGCCATGCTAAATTGCCCGTAGTGTTAGGTAAGGGGTAAATGTAGGGGTATGGGTGGGTTGCGCTTCGGCGGGTCAGTGTGGACTTGTTGGGCCGAAGGGCCTGTTTCCACATTGTAATGTAATCTAATCTAATCTCACACTCAGATCATAATGTTTATAATTGTTTTCTCAAAGTGTTGTGAGTCTTTGGAACACTCTTCCCCACAGAGCAATGGAGGCAGAAATATTGAATATTTTTGAGGCACAGAAGGTTCATAAATAACAACAGAGTTCAGGATTATCGAGGAGTGGGCAGCCATGTGCAGTGTGGGGGGAAATGTAGACAGTGGTATCAAATGACACTGCTTCAGAACCTCCAGGAATATAATGAAAAATGAAATTATAATATCGATAAAATGTTAAGGGGGAATACAAGATGGCGGCGATCCAGAAGGTCTGCTTTGCTGGGCTCTGCATCAATGCACGGGCAAAGTGGTTCTCTAACCCACCCCATCCCAGCCATTTACTGAAAATTCAACACTAAAAGAGCAATAGAATCTTTACTAATCCCGTTTTATCACGTGGAAATGACAAAACATGGGGAAGGATCGAATAAGTCCCAACACACGGTGCACCCGTCAGCAGCATCGAGCATACCTGAGGCTGTAGCTGCAAGCCACTCTGCTCGTTCAATAGACCCAGTTCCTCACCCAGTCTTAGTTACTGAGTTCACCAAGTTATGTGAAATGATTGAAGCCATGATTGAAGAACGGTTCAGCCATGGCTAGAGCCGCTCTCAGCCGTGCTAAAGAAACATGAGCAGCAACTTCACAGCCTTGGAAACAGAACAGACGATGCCAAGGGCCGAACTGCAGCGACAGAGCCCGTGATCGATTCCTCTCGGGAGAAGATCCTCGCCCTTGAAAAGCAGGTCTGCACCTTAACTGAACAAGATGACGACCTCGAGAACAGGGGTAAGATGAAGAATATTCACATTGTCGGTTTGCTGGAGCGGACAGAAGGTGGTCAGCCGGTGAGTTTTTTTCAAGAACTGGCTGCTGCGATGCCTTCACTTCGAAACTGAGGAGGGACAGGTGAAGAGTGAGACAGTTCATCGGGTTACGGCGCGGAAGTCAGACTCAGACCAACACCTTCATCCTGTCCTTTGCGATTACATAGTTATGGGGACAAACAAAGACTGATGGAAGCTTTCAGAACCCAGGGGAACGATCAGATGGGTTTAACTCACGAGAGCTCCAGGATTATGTTCTTGCAGGACTTTTGTGCGGCGGTGATTCAGGAAAGAACGTCTTTTGATGAGATCAAGAGAAGAGTAATGGAATTCTAGATTCAGTATTCCTTACGGTACCCAGCGGTGCTCTATATTGCTTTCAATTGATCCACGAACTCGTCTGACTCTCCAGAGAAAGCGAAAACATTGTGGACATTTTAAAGTAACCAGGATATTTAGATAATCCGGTTTCTTCTTAAAGAAATTTTATTGGATTTTTCTGGTATTAACCAGTGTTAAATTATAGTCGGGAATGTGTAGAGTACTCATTTTTAACTTATTCATTTGTTTTACTACTCTTTTTCTCTTTCATTGCTTGTATCTGGGTTGCAGCTCAAGCTGCAGGGAGTTACAAATGTAGTTGTGATGACTAAGTGCCAACCAAAGGGCAGTTCAAGCCAGATTTCTGTTGTTAATTGCGTTGGATTCCATATTAGTAGTGGGCAGAACATAAAGTTTTAAGATATGTGAGCGTCCCCAGTTGACGGGGGTTGGGGGCATGGGAGGTAAATTCCCCATTCGAGTGTCATTGGCATTTTGGATTTTATTGCGTTCTTTGGTTTTTTTTATGCGTTTAGCTTTAGAAAGTTTTGAGAGCTTGTTAGTTGTAGTAGTTTTAGTTTGTACAGTTTTTAGGCTCTATGAGTTTTTTTCATCAATGATCAGCGATGTGTTATTCGATGTGAAAATCTAGAGTTGAAATGTTTCTACATGGTGTTATGGATAATGATGTGCTTAAATGGTGTACCTGGAACATTAAGGGGAGCCATCTTCCAGTCAAGAGGAAACATGTACTTTCTCGTCTGAAAACAGAGAGGGTGGATGTTGTCCTATTTCAGGAGATGCACCTTGATGACAAGGAACATTTGATGTTACAGCGGTGTGGGTTTGATCGGGTTTATTTGTCGTGTTTAAACACTAGGAGTAGGGGAGAAGCCATACTGGATAGGAAGAATCTTCAATTTAAATTACTAGATTGAATTAGACGCTCGCGGAAGGATCATCATCCCTAAAGTCTTGAACTATGGGAAATAATACAGTATTTTGAATAGTTCTTGATTTCCCCCCCCCCCCCCCCCCCCCCCCCGCCGCACCCTCTTAGAATCCTGGTAGATGTATTTTCCAAAGTAAGTTATCTTGCATCGTGGCACATTGTTGTAGAAGGAGATTTCAACTGTCTTATGGCCCCCGGTGGATAGAATGTCCAAATGTCCCCCAATACCCTCGTTATAATGTAAGCAATCAGTGGATTTGTGTGCAGAACTAGAGCTGGTGGATGTCTGGCAGCAGATCTACCTCACAAGTAGGGATTTTATTTTCTTCTTTAATCCGCAGAAATGCCACATGAGGGTTGATCTCTTCCCCATCCCTGCAACAACCTTAGTCACGCTGGCATCCTGCACAATTGGGGATATTACCCCAACATACCTGCCCCAGAAGTGGGATAGAAGTCACATAAGATTATGTGGTATGCAGAAGAGGGTCTTATGTTTTTCTCAAATCCCATAATTTCGGCAGCTCACGTGATGTAATGCATTAATTCGCTTGTCGCCTTTTCTAGCTATAAGATTAATTTTACAAAGTTTGTGACCATGCCTATGGGAGGTCTTAGGGAAATAACTGATATTGATGGCAAATCCTGGTTTCCGTTTAAATGGTCACGGGCGTGGGGGGATTCTCTATTTCGGCATATTGATTACATCCGTCATTAATCATTTATTTAATGTGAACTATGTCCAATTGTTTGACAAAATTATATAAGATTTTCAAAGATGGAAGGCACTTCCAACATCCTGGCTGGGCCCGATAGTTGTCCTTAAAATGAATGTCCTTCTTTATTTGCTATACCCCGTGTGAATGCTTCCTTTGATGTTTCCCAGCAGATATTTAGGAGACTTAATGGCTGGCTTAGTTCTTTTATTTGGCACCATAAGCGACTCTTTACCAAGCTAACCAAATTGCAACTACCCCACAGAATGTGGGGACTAGATCTCCCAGATTAAAAACTATCAATTAAACTTTTTATTATCCTATGTTAGTGTCCGGGCCGCTGAGGATCCAGTGTCAATACGGTTAGATTGAACCCTCTCAGACAAAGTGAGTCCTTATTAGTCTGTTGTTCTTAGACAAAGTGGCAACATTTATGTAATATTGTCATGACCCAATAATTAGCAATAAAGTTAAAGTATAAATGACAATGCGTCAGTTCGATGACAATACAGCCAAAACCATGTTTCTTACCCTTATGATTTGTGTACCGAGTTGTCAACCGGGGATAATGGATTTCATGTTTAAACTGTGGAAGCCAGGAATGATTTAGAATTAGTAGAATCCCGACAGTGTGGGCACAAGCCCTTGGGCCCAGCAAGTCCACTTCGACCCTTGGAAGAGTAGCCCACCCAGACCCATTCCCCTACCATCCTATATTTATCCTAACTAATGCCTCAATCTACACATCCATGAACCGTATGGGTTATTTATCAATAGCCAATTCATCTAACCTGCACATCTTTGGATCCTGGTGCTGTGAGGCCGCAGTGCTATCTACGTTTTATTTGAGGGAGAAAGAATGACATCATTTGATCAAATAGCTTGTAATTATGGACTACCTAGTAGCGTCCACTTCTTTTTTTTCGAGATCAGAGAGTTGATTTAAAAACACACACACACACACTTTTTACAGACCCTTACAGATCCGATAGAGAAAAGCGGGTGCTTAGTGCTCAGAATACACTCTGTCAGTACCCTTTATCATTAGTTGGAGAGTGTCCCCTCAGACGACACTGTGCAGCTTTGTAATGTCTGCGAGAGAGATTTGCGGGTTCAGGACACTTCGGAGACATGGGAGGATATTTGTGAAAATGCTCGAATGATTTTGATCTGTAATAGGACCCATTTCATGCAGTTGAAAATTCTTTATAGGGTCTATCTGACCCCAGATTGTGTCTCAAAGTTCAAAGTGGGATTATCTTCAGCATGTCCTAAATGCAGGATGACTACAGGCACTCTTAATCATAGCTTGTTGTCCTACTGGAGGCTTCATATATATTGGAGCACTGTGTTAGGTGTGATAGAGTGGGTCTTAGGGACTGAATTGAATATGGACCCGGTGTTTCTTTTCCTGGGCCTGCTCACGGTTCCTTACGCAGATGCACATGAGGCAAAAATTATATCCTTACTTTCTGTGCTCGGAAAAATATTCTGTTGTGTTGGATGTCTGAAAATCCCGGGTCTGTTGGGTTGTTGTAAGTTCTTCATGGCGAATATCCCTTTGGACGTTGTTACCAGTATGGTTCACCAATAAACAGAGATTTATATAATATATGGCAGCCCTCTTTGGATTACCGTGATACAGGCTTATCTGCCACTCTAAGAAGGGCTTATATGTAGCCATGACGATATTGTCTAATTTATCTAATATCCAGCGAGGAAGAATTATGAACATAAAAATGTGTATCAGTCAATGCCCTTGAAGAACGAGAGCTATCGTTTTGTTACGCTGAGCTGTATTATTTATTCATTATTTATTGTTTATTTTTGTTTTTTCTTCTGTCCATTCAATGTTTTTAACTTGTTTTGTATATACATGCACATGAGTGTATTTTTTTCAGTTATTTGAGTTGTGTCGTTCTTCGGTTATTATTTTAATAAAAATCTCTTTTCAATTTTTTTTAATTTAAAACGCTAAAATTGATAGAATACAGTCCCAAAATACTCTCATTAGAGAGACCACTCATGGTGGTTTATCCTGAGGATCACCACACTCAAGTGATGGGGTGAGGTTGAGAGAGTGTCCTCACCTATGGAACCTCTGTCAGTGTGGGGAATTGAATCTCCACATCACAAACCTGCCGTCCAGCCAACTGAGTGGGAGACAGTGCAACTGTTACACACAGAAACGGTCACAGACAAAGCGCAAGAGAAACCTTCATAATAATGAAAAGGGTACAATTCAGATAACAGTCAAAATAACGGCTGAGGGTAAAAATGTTCACTTTTCGAAATTCTGTTTTATAATAAGACGTGTTTAGAAGCTATCTTTGGTTTGATATCATTAAGGTGAGTCAAGTGAGATAACCAGAATTATTAAGTGTGATTGGATGTCTATAACAATTACATAAGTGTAGATTTTTGTTTGGACTGTGTAAAGCATGCTGACCGTTGCATGAAAGTTTAAAGCAGATGGAATATATTGTTAAGAGAGTCCGTCCCCATGGGAAATGCCCTCGAACAAGCACTTGAAGAAAACCGGGGTAAAAGTGCCTGAGTGTTGTCTCGTAAGTGACAGGAACCCAGAGGGTTGAAAGACTGGAAGCTCCTGTAACATGGAGCTGGCAAAGCAATTAGATCAGCCGGGACCTTTTTTAATGATAGAGCACGTTAGAGGGCTGAATGGCCTCAGCATTGTTTGAAATGTGGGTGATTTGAAAACTACACATCTCGACTCCTTCCTCTTTGTGATACACACTGGGCACTGCCATTTTCCTGAAACTGGGAATTATTTGGAACGTTATCTGGAGCATCCATAATCAGCATTCTCCAGAATATTCTATAACTGTGTGGAAGGTATTGTAAAGGCGAGTGAGAGAGAGAGAGATAGAGAGTGAAGGTGCTGCATGCAGTAGTGAGAGTGGTGGAACATGAGCTTTGTTCGGGGGTCGGTGCTATAACAGATATACAGCGAGTGTGAGGGAGCAGAAACAATACGGTAACCCTTATCCTGACAAAGCGGGGAAGGTTATTGATTTAAGGTTATTTTTAACATTGTACACCCCAGTCCAACAACAGCATCTCCAAATCATGGTCATTGATGCTTGTCCTGTATTGCTGGACATTTCTTCAGACCGCTGATACTGCACTGAGCTTGGTGGTGAGCACAGACCATGGTCGGTGGGTCTGGTGGTGTGGCTCCCTCTGGGAAGAGAATGGTTTTCCTCTGTACTAGCCCACCCACCAGGACCTTCGTGTCCCTGTTGAACCACCGTGGTGTAATTGCCCCTGACCAGCAATGCTCAGGGCAATCTGTGCAGGGCTGCTCAAAACTGAGAAAGGTCAGCCGTGTGCCTCTTGGCCTTTTAAAGATGGCACCAGTGCCAGGGATCACGGAATATCCAGGGCATCCGGGCGACGGTGAGTACCTCCAATCATGATGGGTGGGAGAATCGGGCTGGCATTCAATGAGAGGTGGGTGGGGTGGGGTTTAGTTAATGAGGTGTGTTCGATAAGATAGCACCAGGAAACTAGCTCAGCTTTGTACAGACAATTCCATGTCACACTCAATGAAAGTGGCACTGAGACAAATTACTGCTTAAAAATATGTTGCTGGAAAGGTACAGCAGGTCAGGCAGCATCAAAGGAGCAGGAGAATCGACGTTTCGGGCATAAGCCCGAAGAAGGGGCTCCTTTGGTGCTGCCTGACCTGCTGCGCTTTTCCAGTAACACATTTTTAAGCTCTGATCTCCAGCATCTGCAGTCCTCACTTTCTCCTAGTTGAGACAAATTACTGTTTTGTACAGCTCAATGCGTCGAAGACTCTGCTGTCCTCACTCCCAATTACAAAGTTGCAGAACAAATGCTCATTTAAAACTGTCCATCACCTGAACTCACAGCAATATCCCATTCACTCATAATTTTTCATCATACTGACCCGTGTTGCACGATACTATCAAAATGTCTTCATTTTAGCATTCTGAAACCTGTGAACATATCCTTCCATGACATTTTGTCTCAGTCTCCCACTCTCTGTCTCAACCCCAAAACACACTCATTTACAGTCGTACTGCATTGGAACAGGCCATTCCGCCCAGATGTCACATGCCAACCAAAATGTCCATCCACACTCACCCCATTTCCCTGCCCTTGCTCTGTATCTCTCTAATCCTTTCCTATCCATGTATTTGTCCAAGTGCGTTTTCAGTGTTATTATTGAACCCAACTCAACCACTTTCACTGGCAGCTCAGTCCACATGTGTACCACACTCTGTGTAAAAACTTGTCCCTCGGGTTCTTTTTTATTTTGTTCCTCACTAACCAGAAACAGATGCCCTCCTGTCCTCGATTCCCCAACTTTGGGAAATAAAAATTGAAGCATTCAACCCAATGCACTGCTCTCATGATTTGAGAAGATCTACACTTCTATAAGAACCCCCTCAGTTTCCTACGCTGAAATAAGTTGTAACCTGTACAAATTCTCCCTATAACTTCGACATTTTAGCCCAGGAAACATCTTTGTAAATTTGTTCTACACTCTTTCTAGTTCAATAGTATCCTTTCTAGAGCAAGGTGAATAAAAATGAACACAATACTCCAAATGTAGCCTTATCAACATCCTGTACAACTGCAACATAACGTACCAACTGCTATACTCAATGCGCTGATGAAGGCCAGCGTGCCAACAGCCTTCTTCACTGTCCTGTGTATCTGTGACTCAAATTTCAGACAACCATGCACCTGATCTCCAACGTCCGTTTGTTCCACTACACTCCTTAAGACCCTCTTATTCATCGTTAAACTGCTACCTGGATTTGACTTTCCAAAATGCAAGACGTCACACTTACATACATTAAACCCCATTTGCTATTTCGCAGCCCATTTCCCAAGCTGATCAAGGAATTTCTGCAATTTCCGATAACGTTCCTCACTGTAAATGATGTCTCATATCATCTGCAAACTTACTAACCTTGTGTTGTGCAGTCTTGTCCAAATCTTCGATATAGATAAAAAACAGCAATGGTCCCAGCACAGACTCCTGAGGCACTGCACTAGTCACAGGCTACCAGTACGACAAGCATACCTCCACCATAGCCATTTGCTTGCTAAGTTTAAGTCAATTGTGTCGCAAATTTGCCAATTCACCTTGGATTCCATGAGATTAACCTTCTAGAGTGGCCTACCATGTGGAACCTTATCAAAAGCCTTACTGAAATCCATATAGACCATGTCCACGACTTTGCCCTCATCAACCTTCCTGGTCACTTCCTCAAGAAACACTAACAAAATTCTAAGGCATGATCTGCCAATCACAAATGCTGACTGCTGCAAATAAAACTCTGTCTTTCCAATTGCATGCACATCTTATCTCTCAGAACCTTCTCAAGCAGTTTACCGAAAACAGATGTGAAGCTTAATGGTCTATATTTCCCAGGCTTTTCTTTGCAGCACTTCTTGAATAAGGGCACAACATTTGCTACCGTCCAGTCTTCCAGACCTTGGCCCCTGAACTTTCTTCTCTCCCCTCTTGGATATATCTGGTCAGAACCAAGAGATTTATCTGACTTTATGCATTCTTATATCTCCAACAGCACCTCTACTGTGATATGGACTGTACCAAGGTATGACAACTAACCACCCAAAGTTCACACGTCTTCATGTCTTTCTTCATGGTAAATAAAAAGGTAAATTGAGGACCTCGTCCATCTCTTGCAATTTTACACAAGCATGTCCATTTTAGATTTTAAGGCGTCCTATTCTCTCTCTAATTGTTTTTTTCTTTTTGCTATACTGAAAGAACATCTTTTGGTCTTCTCAGACAAGCCGATCTCATACCCCCATTTCACCTTGCTGATTTCCTTCTCCAGTGAACTCCTGTATCCCCTGTGTGACTACAGGGATTCCCTTGATTCCAGCCGTCTGAACCTGAGCCACGCCTCCTTTTTGCTGGTCAGAGCCTCAATATATTTTGTCATTCAGGGTTCTGTCTTCCAGCCTCACCTTCCCTTCACTCTCACAGGAAAACGTAGTCATTGAACTCGAGATATCTCATATTTTTAAATGCCTCCCACTTGCCCGAGATCCTTTTACCTGCAAGCCCAGGTCTAATTCCGACAAAATTCGCCGTGCCCCAGTTCAGAACTTGAATTTGTGGAACAAATTTGTCCCTCCTATAACGATTTCAAAATTATTACAACTTAAGTCACTTTTCCCAAAATGCTTCCCCACTTTACCTCCGTCACCTATCCTGCCCTATTTCCAAACAGTAGATCGAGTTTGTTCCCTTCCGAGTAGTACCGTCTATATGCTACTTGTGGAAACTTTCCTGAACACACTTGGCAAATTTCATTCCATCTCCGTCCTTAAACCCCTGGAAGCCCCAGTCTAAATTAGGAAAATTAAATTCACCTGTTATGACAACCCTATTGCTCCTGCAATTTTCGCCAATCTCCCTGCATATTTGTTCCTCCAATTCCCATTGATGATTTGAAGGCGTATAGTACAACCACTATAACATCACAATTCCCCTCTTACTTGTTTTAACCATCCACAAAACCTCATCGGATATTATCTCAATTATTTCATCTTTAAATACTGGAGTGTTACTCGCCTTAATCAGAACAATTGGTATTTAAATTGTTTCCATTTGCATCTCGTCCTCGCAGTGATTTTTACATCCACGGCACCCCTTGTCAAGGCACCGTGGAGATATGTAGCTGTAAATAAATGGGAGCTGCACATCCTGTCACTTCCAACATTGGCTGCGCAGTGATCTAACACAGTGTTACCGAACAATGCAACAGCCTCGGTTTATATAGGAATGACCCAGTGCGGTCTGCACAGTTCCCCACGCTGGACATTTAGCCAATGATTATAGATCAAGCATGATGTGGGCTGCACAGAGTTCCACTCTGAACATTACCAGATTGCATGCAGCTGTATGCTAGTTGGATCTAAACAGTGCTCCATCCTGAATGCATAATGGATGGGCTGGTTTTGTGAGTTGGATTGTGAATGTGAGAGAACTAAACATCCCGCAATGCCTTTATTTTGTGTTTTCATTCTTGTGATTGGATCCTTCAAATCTTGGCTCATCCGGCTCGACCCATCATTCTGGATGATTCATGGTAACTGTTGTTACAGCATCTGGGTCGGCAACTTGACCAACAAATGGACCAGAGGCTGCAGAGGGGAGTCTCTTTAAAATGGCATGAGGGAATCACAATCAGATCAGCCGTGGTCTTAGTCAATGTTGGGGCATGATTGAATGGATCACTAATGCAACTTACTCATATGTTTCTGTAACAAGCAAAATCCCCTTCTCTCCCAGTGTCCCATACTGGTGGGGAGTGAGTCACCTCCTCCTGTTTCAGAGTAACAGGATCCTGGGGCCTCACGAGCCTCCAGGTTTCCCTGTGTCCCATTCTCGAGCAGGGCAGTAAATGTCTCCTGTCCCTGTGTCCCAGTCTCAAGCAGTTGGGTGACTACCTCCTGTTCCTGTGTCCCAGTCTCGAACAGTTGAATGACTGCCTCCTGTACGTGTGTCCCGGGCTCGAGCAGTTGTGTCACTGCCTCCTGTCCCTGTCTCCTAGGCTTGAACAGTTGAATGACTACCTCCTGTTCCTGTCTCCCAGTCTCGAGCAGTTGAGTGATGCCCTCCTCTTCCTGTGTCCCAATCTTCAGTAGGTGTCGTGAGTGACCGCCTACTGATCCAAGGTTTGTGAAAATCCATGTCAGCCTTCTGTTCCTGTGTAACAGGCTCCTATAGCTCTGTGCTCACCTGCTGCTCCCGTTGAGTGGAGTTGAGGGCCAGAATGGCCTCTTCACATTCCTTACAGCTTCTCTTGATTAAAGGCCTTTCTTCTGTTTCTGGAAAACACCATCAAAATCTGAATGATGTATTTTTGATTTTGACTTTCAACAATTGAGCAAACAAGCTGACAGAAGCTGAATAACCTCCTCCTCCTCTTCCTGTGTTATACACTCAAGAGTCAATAGAGTCTCAGTGATGTAAGAACAGAAAAAGACCTTTCAGTGCGGTCATCCATACCCACCAAATATCCTGAATAATTCTCGTCCCCCTTGCCAGCACTTGGCCCATCTCCCTCTAAATACTTCCCATGCATGTACCCATTCAAATGTCTTTGAAATGATGTAACTGCACCTGCCTCCACCACCTCTTTTGGCTGTTCAATCCATGCACACAGCAGTCTCTGTGTGAAAATGTTGTCCTTCATGTCCCTTTAAAATCTTACCAATCTCAACTTAAACTTTTGTCTTCTAATTTTGAACTCGCCTGTGCTGGTGTGAAGACGTTGATTGTTTACCTTATCTATTCCCCTTATGATTTTATAAAACTCTTGAAGGTCACCTCTCAGCCTCAACACTTGAAAATAGCCCCGGACTTTTTAAACTCTCACTGTAACACTAATCATGCAACACCTGCAACATTCTTTTAAATCTCTTCTGCACCTTTTCAAGTTTGACAACATCTTTCCGACAGCAGGGAGACGAGAATTAAAGGCAATATTACAAAAGTGGCCAAACTATTGTCCTGTGCAGATGCAACATGTCATGCAAACGCTTAGACTCAAAGCACAGACCAATAAAGGGAATATCAACAAGTGCCTTCCTCACAACACTGTCTACCTGTGATGGCATTTTCAAGAAACTGAGAAACTGCACCATAAGGTGACACAGTAGCTCAGTGGCTAGCATTGCTACCTCACAGCACAGCTATCTGGGTTTAATTCCATCCTTGAATGACTGCCTGTGTGGAGTTTGCACATTCTCCCTGTGCTTGTGTGGGTTTCCTCCGGGTGCTACGTTTTCCTCCCACATGCAAAGATATACAGATAAGGGTAGATTGGCCATGCTTAATTGCCCATAGCACCCAAAGATGTGTAGGGGACGTGGTTTAGCCATGGGAAATGCAGTCTCAGAGGGATACGGTTGGGGTTTGTCTAGTGGGATACTAGAGGGTCGGTGTGGACTGAAAATGTGTTGCTGGAAAAGCACAGCAGGTCAGGCAGCATCCAAGGAACAGGAGAATCGACGTTTCGGGCATAAGGGGGAGGAGAGATCAGAATCTGAGAACATTAGACTGGAATTTAACAACACTGGATCAGAATCTGAGAACATTACACTGGAATGTTCCAATAATACATAGGAGATTATCCGATTATGTTTGGATTCTTTCTGAAATTGGTTGGTTGCCATTATCATCGCGGATCCATTGCGCTCTTCTCATTATTCAATATATTTATTATACTTTCCTGGCTATCGTTGGTGTCCCTGGTAAGTGTCACTGTCCAGATTTGTTTTTCTACAAACCAGTTATGACTATATGGCTGTTCTTTCATATAGTCTACACTTCTTGCGACTATTACTGTTCCTGAAAAAACTCTGAATCCAGATATTTACTCTACAGAGTCAAATTACTGTCTCCCTCTCTGGTCTGGCAGTGTTACCCATCGGTCTCTATGTTGACCTCCTCAGTTTCAGCGAAGAACCGCAATGTATTGTATTATTATCTTTGTTATTTAAGTACTAAGAATATGGAGGTCACTGTCTACTATTCTGGTCTCTAACTCCACTTCCTTCCACTGTTTCCAAACTATCCGTGGCCAAGATCTGCGGTTCAAGCAGACATGTCATAACTGTGGGTGATTCCTTTGACTATGAGGTGATTCCTGATACCATGCCCTGACCATTTTTAACTTGAAATACTCACTATTCCAGAATATATCTCACTGGTTTAGTCCATCTGCTGTTTGAACCTTGAGCTATGAAGTACAGTCTCAATGAAGCCAATAATCTGCTGCTGACGCTCCCGGCTTCAAACCTGCCGAAGCAAATCTGATTCGAACTCACACCAAACTACCAACCATCTGTCATTCATGTGCACGCAGATGTATATTGCTATTGTGTCTGGCAATGCCTTTATTTTATCATTCTCAAACACTTTACCTTATCTGACCATGAAACGTCTCTCGTTCACTCTCTGTTAATTAACAAAAAGCCTGCCAGTTGTTCATATGTAAAATAGTTTCCTCAATGTGTATTCGTTTTTAAACAGGAAGTTTCACGTTCAAATACGCCAATCACATACACACAGGCTCCCTCTCTCTCCCTCTCTGATGAAACACATGCGCGCGCACACACATAAACACGCACACACACATAGCAAATCTTCCCATTGTAGGCAGTAATTTGATGCGAGTATAATTTGCATAAAGTTTCCAATACTGTCCATGCTGGGCAGTTAGTGCAGTTTACTGAGTAACACTAGCATGGTCTGCACAGCCCTCCATGCTGGCCTGTCATCTTGTCCCAGTTTATGTTGCTTGTGATGTTCTGTGAAGCAGAGTCACAATATGATATAACAAACCATTTCAGCTGATCTGACAATACCTTTATTCAATGTTCTCATTCTTGTAATTTTACTCTCGAAGATCTCACTTCTCCAGTTAGTCCCACTGTCCTGTTTCCCTTACGTCCACAAAATCTTTTCAGTTAATTAACTGTCTGTTTCTGTCTTTAACATGAATCTCTCTGTCTTTCTGTATCTTTCCATGGCATTGGGTTTTGGTTCCCTAGTGTACTTAGTGCTGGCATTGTGCAGCTCAGATAGAATGAAATGATGTGTGCCAGGCTGCTGTTCACTTCCCAATATGTCCCATGTGATGATCCACGGACAGGGGTGTTTCAGAAGCTATGAGACACGTCTTTGTAACTTGGTCTGTATCTGTGTTTGTCCCGCTCAGGTGACCTTGCGATCAGTAACACGAGGAAGCCCACTGAGTAAAGGACCGTTCATCTAAATTGTGTGACGATGCAGTCTCTTAAAAAAGTTATTTGCTCCTTTTTTTTAAATAAGACGTCGTAAAGGCCAAACTGCCTATGGAAAACGGCTCATGTATATAACTTACGAGGCTTTGAGGGTTTTTAATAAATAGTAGGAACAATGGCTAGCTCACACAGACCAGGCTTTTTAGATTTGGTTCTTGTCGCTGTAACAATCACCAGGTGCTTGGGGTCACAGAAGTGTTGGAAGTTTTAGTAAATTATCCTTAGCTGCTAATCTCTCTGAGACCTTTCTTGATGCTGTTTGCTCCTGGATTGGAGAACTGAATACAAAAATGTATGTTGAATGCTCCTTTTTGCCAAGGGTTGTGTTTAGGTGATATTAGTACATTGGGACGATTTATTTGTAGAAGGTACTGTATCCATTATTCGTTTAAGGTTTCCAATAGTTAAGTTATTCTAAATTCTTCTTCATTTTGTATGGATTTCCATTAGAGTGTTGAAGTATATTGTGTTTTAATTAATGTTAAATGGTCTGACTAGTAACGTCACATCTGGAACTTCACATCTATCTTTTAAATAAGGCAAGATTGGCATCACAGCTACCTTCTTAAAATAGTTTGAGGCAGTCTGGTTGGTCCATTGTAAACTGGGGACGCTTGTCTGGTTCTAATTCGATAATACCAAATTGGATTTAGAATTACAATCCCTACAGTGTGGAAAAAGGCCATTCGACCCAACACGTCCACACTGAGCCTTCGAGGAGCAACGTCCCCATTCCTCTACCTTATTATCAAATGTTTACGCCGCCTAAGGCACCTAATCCACACATCCATGAAAACTATGAACAATTTAGCATGGCTAATTCACCTGACATGCACATCTTTGGATCGTGGGAGGAAACCGGAGCATCCAGAATAAGCTCATGCAGACACTGGAGATTATTCACCGGGAGGCTATTGCGTTCAAAGGTCGTGTATGGTAGTTGTTAGTGTCTTTGGTTCCGGATGTTGAATTCGGTTGGTTTGAACAGTGCTTTGTGAATAAAGATTCTTTCAGTCACCAAGAGTTCTCTGGGTGTGGAGGAAGTGAAGTTGGGGGTTTTACAAAAGGTAATGAAGGCAAAGCTGGAGTGGGTTGCGTTTGTCTGTGAGAAAATGCGAGATAATTACAACTAAAGCTCGGCAATTACATTTGGTGGAAACGCCATCAGAATCTTTAGAAATGGCGAGAATGCAGTTTCAAATGAGGCACTTTGAACATGATAAGGAATTCAAACAGTTTGAATAATGATGAAAAGCAGAAATAAAAGAAAAGGAAATGAAGAAGAAAGAGAGAAAAAGAGGCAAGAAAAGCAGAGAGTTTCAACTACAAAAGTGAGCAGTTAGACATGAACCCAAGGTGCCGGTTGAGGCCCTCCCTATGGGTACCGAATTTAGCTATCAGCCTCTGCTTGGCCACTTTTCACTGCTGCCTCTCCAGAAGTCTGCCTTGCAGGATGGTCACCTGAAGGTCCGAGGCTGAACGTGAGCAGTTAGAGAGGAAAGTTGACATAGAAGGCGGCGATGAAGGTAGACGGTCGGTGGGATCAGGAGGATAGTGAGGATGAGCAACCCTATAGTAGCCGAAGGCCTAATGGGATTCTGTTTAAATACATCCAGGCATTATCTACACTTGATGAGAAGGATGGGGGAGCCTTTTTAATTTCGTTTCAGAAAGTGTCTAAACGAATGCAGTGACCATGTGGATTTAGTTGATCCAAACCAAGCTGATAGGTATTTGCAGCCCCATCGGAGACGGTATCTGGCCAGTATAGGGAGGTGAAGAAAGCCTTCTGAAGTGCATATGACCATGTGCCAGAAGCCAACAGACAGTGTTTGAGGATTCTAAAATAGCGTCCCTGGTTAAATGTACATTGAGTTTGAAAGGATCAGACAAAGTAATTTTGAAATGTGGGTAAGTAGAGCAAACCTATGATGCTCTTAGATTCTTATTTTGGAGAAGTTCAACAATTCACTTCCTGCAGTCGTGAGAACTCGTGTGGCAAGATTAGAAGCTGAAATGGCTGATGATGATGATTGGGTTCAGAAATCAAAGTTTGGTTTCCTTGAGAGGTTGAGAAGAATGTGCCTTTAAAAAACTGCCAAACCTCAAATAGATGATTCTTCATAGCAAGCTGCCCAGTTTTCAGGACAACGCCATACAACCCTGTCACAGTAGGCGCTGCAATACATATCAGAGTCCTCCATTACATGTGAGGACTCCTCCCACCATGTACGTGGCAAGTACTCATGCGACCCAGCCAACGTTGCCTATCTATACGTTGCAGACAAGGATGCCCTGACGCATGGTACATTGGGGAAACCGAGCAAAGGAAACGGCAATGGATGAATGGTCACCGCATAACAATTAACAGACAGAAGTGTTCCCTCCCAAGTGGGGGACACTTCTGCAGTCCAGGACGTTCAGCCTCGGACCTTCGGGTGACCATCCTGCAAGGCAGACTTCTGCAGAGGCAGCAGTGAAAAGTGGCCAAGCAGAGGCTGATAGCTAAATTCGGTACCCATAGGGAGGGCCTCAACCGGCACCTTGGGTTCATGTCACACTACAGGTGACAACCAATGCACTATATACACGCACGGACACACACACAGAGTCATTCCTATACATACATGTGCACAGACACGCACACAGACCCTCACCCACACCCTTACAGACACACAAACTCCAACACTCACATTTGCAGCCTCTCAGAGACTTTGACCACTCTACATTCATGCACAGACATATACCCTCTCTCACACAGACACTCACAACCTCCCACTCCAGATACACACACACTCCCACACTCACACATTCACCCCCTCACAGACTTAAGACACTCTACACTCACTACACACACATGTACACCCTCTCACACTCACAACCCCCAACCCAGACAGACACACACACACAGACAGACAAAAAAAGCCACAGGCACACTTATATGCTTGTGAGGTGAATTTGTACTTACAGAGTTACATTGTACTTTGCTCAAAAACTGCACGAATTATTGTAAAACTCGATTATCTCACTTTTTAGATTAGAATCAATCTAAACATCATAGACATAGACAGAGAACACAGGGCGCTAATACCCTTGACATATTGTGTAACTAACCCAATTGTTACAGTTAACCTGAGAATGCAACTTTTAAAAAGAAGTGAAACTATCATGGTTGTATTCGAACAGATGAAAGACTCAACGGAAAATCAAGGTAATCTTAGTTACATCACACTGTAAACTTTTGCTATAAATTCTGTGCCTTGCAATTGTGTCCTCCACTATCACCTGATGAAGAAGCGTCGCTCCGAAAGCTAGTGTGCTTCCAGTTAAATCTGTTGGACTATAACCTGGTGTTGTGTCATTTTTAACTTCACAGTATGGGTGGTAGAGATAGACCAGGGAGTACTAGATCACTGTTAGCGAAACTACTGGAGAAAATATTGAAGGAGAAAATTGAACTCCAATCAGAGTAGCAAAGTTTCATCAGGGATAATCATCATGACTTTATCAGAAGGAAAGCACATCTAATGAATTTGCTTGAATTAGTTTGAGGAGGTCGCTTAATTAGTTTTGCAGCAAGGCCTTTGACGAAGCTCCATTTGGAAAACTTTAAAATAAAGTAAAATCTCATGGAATCAAGGATAATGTGACAAGTTACAACGAAAAATTTCTTATTGGCAGGAGACGGAGGGTGGTGGGAGAAGGTTGTTTGTGTGACTGGAGACCAGTGTCCCCTGGTGTACTACAGGGATCTCTGTTGTGTCCCTTATTATTTGTGGCATTCATAAATGGTGCAGATGTGAATGAAAGGGTGGGTGAAAGGGTTGGGGATTGTGATAAGTAAGTTTGTGTTTGCCCGCTTGGTTGGCAGTGAGGAGAAACCTCTTAAGTTGCAGGAAGATACAGATGGAATGGTCAAATAGTCAGATCAATGGCAGTTGGAACAGAACCCTGATAAATGTGATGTGATGCACTGCGGAAGAAGGAACCAGACAGGGGAGGACTCAATGAATTGCAGCACACTTTGAAGCTCAGAGGGTGCTTCTCCACACATCCCTGAATGGGACTGAGTAGGGTAATGAACTAGTTAAGAAGTGGACCTTGGGTGTAGCGTTTATCAATCGAGGCATAGATTATAAGAGCTATACAGAATGTTAGTTAGGCCAAGATGGAGTACTCTATGTAGTTCTAGAAGCCACATAAAAGAAAGGATATGGTATGTATGCAGATGAGATTCACCATGATGTTCCTTTGGATAGAGCATATCAGCTATGGAGAGAGGCTGGGTAAGTTCGGGTTGTTTACTTTGGATCAGAGAGGCTGAGTGGGATGTGATTCAGAAGGATAAGATTACGATGAGTATGGACATGTGTGGATAGACAACAGCTGTTCCTTTTAGTCAGATAGTCGAGAACAAGCGAGCACACTTTTAAATTGAAGGATATGAGGATTAGAGAGAATTTGAGGATTGCTCTTCACCAGGGGACTGTTGGGGTCTGGAATGCTCTTCCTGAGAGGGGGGGTTATCTCAAGTAACCTCACAACGATCAAAAAGTACTTGAACGAGCAATTGGAAGTGTCATAACATTCCCTGCTATGGACCTGGTGTTGGAAAGAGGGAACAATATAGATCGTGCTGTATTTCTGTTGGTCTATGCTCCTGTGAGTGTATGGTGTGGAAGGTCAATTACTGAGTGGCTGAAGGCAGCATTTGATGGGTTTCTGAAGAGCATATTCACAAGTGTTATAAGAGTGAACTGGAATAGCTTGTCAAATCATGTCAATGTGAGAAGTATAAGAGAACAAGTGCAGTTTCCTGACAATCTGAAACCCGAGAATTGTGAATAGGGAACAGGAAATTGGCAGAACAATGAAACAGCTACTTCAGTTCTGTCTTCACAGAACTTTCTAACAATACCAGGTGTGGAAAAAGGGTCTAGTACATGGAACATAGGACATAATAAGTAAATGGTTTAGGAGAAATAAATGGTCATAAACAGTAACACGGATTTATCAAATGGTAATTATGTTTGAAAAACGGACTGGGAGACAAGCGTTTGGATTTTCAGGAATGTTTTGGTAAAGCTAGTTTGTAAAATGAAACCTGAGTGGATTGAGTTGAATATATGGGCATGTTTCTAGAATGGGACAGCTGGCAGGAAGCAGTGAATAAAATGAACAGACTCGTCAAGCAACAGCATGACTTTGTCTGTAAGGTATGATTCTGTGAGTACGAGTATGTCCCAGACAACCCATCATCTTCTCCGGATATCTCCTGTCTCACCAGCAGGACAGACACAGCAAAAGTGGCGGCGCAATGGGATACAGTTGGAAGGAAATTTCTCTGGAAGTCCTCAACAGTGACTTCATATCCCATGAAGTCTTATGATGTTAGTTTACACATGGGAAAGAAAACTTCAAACTGAATACCATGTACCAGCCTATCTTAACAGATGAATCAGTACTCCTCCATGCTGAAAAACACGTGGAGGAAGCACTGAGTGTGGCAAGGACGCGAAATGTACTCTGGCTTGGGGATTTCAATGTCCACCACCAAGTGTGGCTCAGCTGCAGCATTACTGATCGAAGTAGTCGGGTCCTAAAGGATATAACTGCAAGACTGGGTTTGCCGCAGTTGGTGAGGGAACTAACACGAGGGAAGAGACATTTGACCTCATCTTTACTAATCTGCCAGTTGCAGAAGTATCTGTCCATGACAGTATCAATAAGAGTGACCATCGCATAGTCATTGTGGAGACAGTCACACCTTCACATTGAGAATAACCTTCATCATATTTGGCGGCACTATCAACTAAATAGGACAGACTTTGAATACATCTAGTAGTTCATTTCTGGGTTTCCATAAGGTGTTGTGGGTCATCGATAGCAGCAGAACTCTACTCCCGCACGGCCTCATGGCCTGGCATAGCCCACTTGCAACAATTACCATCAAGCCAGAGGATCAACCTTGGTTCAATGGATGTGCAGGATGGCAGAAGCAGCACCAGGCATACCTGAAAATGAGTTGTCAGCCTGACGAAGCCACCAAACAGGACAACTTGTGCGCCAAACAGCATAAGCAGTAAGTGATAGACAGAGCTATGTGAACCCACAAGCAACGGATCAGATCTAAGCTCTGCAATTCTTCCACATTTTGTCCAGAAACGGTAGGGACAATTAAACAAGTCATTGGAGGAGGAGATTCCACAAATATCCCCATCCTTAATGAAGGAAGATCCCAGCACTTCAGTGTATAAGATAAGGCTGATGCATTTGCAACAATCTTCAGTCACAAATTCTGATTGGATCATCCATCTCAGACTCCTCCAGTGGGTCTCAGTAATTCTGTTACCAGCATCAACCAATTCAATTCAGTCCATGCAATATCTAGAAACAGTTGGAGACACTGAATACTTCAAAGGGTACATACCCTGACTACATTCTGGCAATAGTACTGAAAACTTGCGCTCAAGAACTTGCCACGTCCCTAGCCATGCAGTTCCAATACAGTTACAAGAATGACTTTTACCCGATTGTGTGGAAAAGTACCCAAGTATCTCCTGCACATAAAAAGCAGAACAAATCCAATCCGGCCAATTACCACCCCATCAGTCTACTCTCGATCATCAGTAAAGTGATGGAAGGTGTCAGTGCTTTCAAGCAGCACCTGCTCAGCAATAACCGGGTCAATAACGCCCAATTTGGGCTCCACCAGGGTCACTCAGCTCCTGATCTCATTACCTTGATTCAAACATGGACAAAAGAGCTGAATTCCAAAGGTGGGGTGACAGTGACAGCCCTTTAAAACAGGTTGCCTTTGACCAAGCGTGGCATCAAGGGGCCTTAGCAAAACTCGAATCAATATTTATCAGAGGCAAACTCCCCGCTGGTTAGATTCATACCTGACACATAGGAAGATGGTCATGGTTGATAAAGACCAGTCAACTCAGCTCCAGGACAGGTCTATAGGAAACCCTCGGGGAGTGGCCTAGGCACAGGCGTCTTCAGGGCTGCTTCATCAATTACCTTGCCTCCAATATAATGTCAGAAGTGGGGATGTTCGGCAATGATTGCATAATGTTCAGCAACATTTGTGGCTCCTCAGATACTGAAGCAATCCATGCCCAAATGCGACAAGATCTGGACAGTATCCAGGCTGACAGGTGGCAAATAATATTGACGCCACACAAATGCCAGACCGTGATCATCACCAATACAATGCATTTACAACACTGCCACTTGGCATTCAATTGTGTTAGCATCACTGCATCCCTCAATATCAAAATCCTGTGGGGTAATCATTGCTCAGAAACTCACTGGACTCGCCCACACAAACGAAGTAACTACAAGAGTAGGTCAGAAGCTATGAATACTGCGGCGAGTAACTCACCTCATGACTTCCAAAGGCCTGTCCATAATCTATAATGCATAACTCAGAAGTGTGATGGAATACTCCCCATTTGCCTGGATGAGTGCAGCCCCAACAACACTCAATAAGCTTGATACCAACCCAGTTTGACTGTCACTTCATCCACAATGCTCCACCATCAAAATTCACCAGCAGCAGTTTTTTTTTCCTATCTTCAAGCTGCACTGATATGATTCACCAAAGATCCCCAGACACAATTTTCACAACAAACGACCACGTCTATCTAGAAGGACAAGGGTAGCAGATATATGCGGACACCACCATCTTCAAGTTCCCTCCGAGCCGTTCACCATCCTGACTTGCAAATAGAACACAGAACACTACAGCAAAGAACAGGACCTTCAGCCCATGATGTTGTGCTGACCACTGATCCTCATGTACGTACCCTCAAGTTTCTGTGACCATATGCATGTCCAGCAGTCTCTTAAGTGTCCCCAATGACCTTGCTTCCACAACCTCTGCTGGCATTCCACGTTCTCACAACTCTCTGCGTGAAGAATCCGCCTCTGCCACCGCCTCTTTCCTTTCCTCCAACCAGCCAAAAATTATGACCCCTCGTGTTAACAATTTCCGACCTGGGGAATAGTCTCTGGCTATCAACTCTATCTATGCCTCTCATTATCTTGAATACCTCAATTAGGCCCCTCTCCTCCTCCTTTTCTCCAATTAAAAAGTTCGAGCTCAGTCAACCTCTCTTCATAAGATAAGCCCTCCAGTCTAGGCAGCATCCTCGTAAATCTCCTCTGAACCCTCTCCAAAGCATCCACATCTTTCCTATAACAGGGCGACCAGAACTGGACACATTATCCCAAGTGCGTCTAACCAAAGTTTTATAGAGCTGCAACAAGATCTCACGGCTCGTAAACTCAATCCTCCTGTTAATGAAAGCCAAAACACCATATGCTTTCTTAACAACCCTGTCCACTTGGGTGGCCATTTTAAGGGATCTAAGTACCTGCACACCAAGATCCCTCTGTTCCTCCACACTTCTAAGAATCCTGTCTTTAATCCTGTACTCAGCTTTCAAATTTGACCTTCCAAAATGCATCACCTCGCGTTTATCCAGGTTGAACTCCATCTGCCACCTCTCAGCCCATCTCTGCATCCTGTCAATGTCCTGCTGTGCCTACAACAGCCCTCTATACTGTCAATGACACCTTCAACCTTTGTGTTGTCTGAAAACTGGCTGACCCATCCTTCAATCCCCTCATCCAAGCCATTAATAACAATTACAAACAGTGGAGGCCCAAGGACAGAGCCCTGTGGAACACCACTCATCACAGACTTCCAGGCAGAATATTTTCCTTCTACTACCACTCGCTGTCTTCTGTTGGGCAGTCAATTCTGTATCCAGACAGCTAGGTTGACCTGTATCCCATTCTTCCTGACCTTTTGAATGAGCCTACCATGGGGAACCTATCAAATGCCTTGCTGAAGTCCAAATACACCACATCCATGGCTCGACCCTCATCCACTTTTCTAGTCACATCCTCAAAGAACTTGATAAGGTTTGTGAGGCATAACCTGCCCCTCACAAAGCCGTGTTGACTGCACTTAATTAAGCCATGCTCTTCCAGATTGTCATAAATCCTATCCCGCAGAATCCTTCCTAACACCTTGCAGACGTCAGACCTGAGACTTACTGGTCTGTAATTGCCGGGGATTTCCCTATTTCCTTTCTTGAAGAGAGGAATTACATTTGCCTCTCTCCAGTCCTCAGGTACGACTCCGGTGGAGAGCGAGGATGCAAAAATCTTCGCAAGTGGCGAAGCAATTGCATTTCTCGTTTCCAAAAGTAGCCAAGGACAAATCTGGTCCAGGCCTGGCGATTTGTCAATCTTAATGTTTGACAAAATTTTCAGCGCAGCAGCTTCCTCTATCTCTATCCATTCCAGCATGCACACCTGCTCTTCAAAGGTTTCATTCACTACAAAGTTCGTTTCATTCGTAAAGACAGAAACAAAAAACTCATTTTGGGCTTCCCACCTCCTCAGACCCCACACACAAGTTCCCTATGTTATCCCTGATCGGCCCTACTCTTTCTTTGACCATTCTCTTATTCCTCACATAAGTGTAAAATGCCTTTTTGTTCTGCCAAGCCTTTATCGTGCCCCCTCCTGGCTCTCCTCAGATCATTTTTGAGCTTCTTCCTCACCTGGCTGTAATCCTGTAGAGCTGACCAAGACGCTTGCTTCCTCCACCTTACGTAAGCTGCCTTCTTGCTTTTGACGAGAAGCTCCACTGCTCTCGTCATCCAAGGTTCCTTTATCTTACTCCTTCTTGCCTGTCTCAGAGGAACACATTTGAGCATCACTTGCAACAACTGTTCCTTAAACAGTCTCCATATGTCTATAGTGCCCTTTCCATGGAGTAATTGCTCCCAGTCCATGCTTCCTAACTCATATCTAATCGCATCATAGTTTCCACTTCCCCAATGAAATATCCACCCATTTTGCCTAATCTGCTCCTTCTCCATAGCTATGTAGAATGTGAGGCAGCATATATCACCATTCCTTCACTGTCCTGGGTCAGAATCCTGGAATTCCCTCCCTAATAGCATTGGAGGTCAACCACAGCGTGGACTGCAGCGGTTCAACAAGGCAACTCACCACCGCATTCTCAAGGGCAACTAGGGACGGACAATAAGTGCTGGCCCAGCCAGTCACACTCAGATTCACGAAGTAAAGAATTTTTTAAAAACCATTTTTCTTTAACAGAGGAAGGTTGCTGAAGTATCACAGGGATCAGTGCTTGGCCCCAGATGTTCAAAATACCCATTAAACATTTGGTTGTGGGAGTTAAATACAATATATCCAGGACTGCTGACAGCACAAAAGGATATTCGATTGTGTTTCATGTGGAAGTCGTAAAAAAGCTCGAAGGTGACTGAGACGAGTGGAGTGAATGCACAAGTACAGGGCAGTTGGAGAGCAGTGTGAAGAGAGGTGACGGTGGCAATGTTGATTGGCAGCCTATCGTTTGAAAAGGGATTGTTTGAAACATGTTGATCTCCAAAGGAGCGTATGCTCCTTTTCATTGTTTCCTTCTGCATAAACCACCGAGGCCCATGTAGGGCAGTGAGTTCTGAAGTCAGAAGTCAATACTAGGAATGGCATTGGCACGCTGACCAGTATACTTTGAACCACCAGGTGGGGAGCTGTAACACTGAAAATGATCTGGATCTCCCTGTAAACCAGTCACGGAAATCATTATTGCAGGAACAGAAAGCAGTTAGGAAGATAAATGGTGTGTTGACCTTCATTGCAGGGGATTTGAGTCCAGGAGTAAGTGTGTCTTACTGCAGCTGTACAGGGCTTGATGAGACCCCATCGCGAACATTGTGCAGTATTGTGTGCAGTTTTGTTCTCCTTACCTAATAAAGGACAAACCTGACATCGAGGGAGAGCAGTGAAGGATGACCAGACTGATCTCTGGGATGACAGGCTTTTTGTGGGAGCAGTGTTTGGGGCGACTGAGCCTGTATTCCATGGGGTTTAGGAAAATGGGTGGAGATCTCAGTGAAATATATAAAACTATGACAGGGTGAGACAGTATGGAAGCACGGGTGATAATTCCCCCTCTTTTCATTTGATGCTGTCCCTTACTTGCCTCATCACTCATGGCTGCCTTGTCCTCGCATGAGTATGTTTCATCTTTTTTCAGATGAATTTCATTATGGTCCGAATTATCCCCAGAAACTCCTGTCTTTGCTGCTCCATGGTCTTCCCTGCTCAGATCCCCTTCCAATTAACTCTAGAAACTCCTCCCACATGTCTTTGTCGTGACATTGCTCAATTATAATCACATTACATCAAGAAGAGAGCAATAGATATAAACCAAAAGAAGGAGTTTTGAGAGATGGCACACAAAGCATAATTGGGGGATTTCTTAACGAGATACAAAGAGATAACGAGAGACAGGATGTAGATCTGGAGCTAAGAAAAATGAGAAAACTAGATTATTGAAAGAATTAGATGTACATCCCTCAATGTTTTGGCTATTCCTGTGTGCTGGGATCCTTTGTACAGTGCATTTACAACACATTAACGTGTTCAAATGCTGAATCTGTTGCCAGAATTTTTATCTCCAGTAATATGAAGACATTAGCTTTGGAAAGACCCAGCAGGCCAATATATTTAATTCCCGGTAGGAATGGGATTAACTGAAATAAGTTGGGATACCATGAGCAAGATTTATAACATACAGCCTGATAAGAATAAGAGACAAGAGTAAGGAATCCCAGAAAAGGGGGAACGTTGAGACAAGGGGAACATATCACTTCAGATGAGCATCAAATAATGTTTTCATGCTTTTTTAAATATTATACATCATGTGCACCATTTTTCTTTAACCGTGTCACCATTGTTCATTCAGAAAGTGTTGTACACATTGGAACAATCTTCCTTATCTGAACACACACAGATTAAACAATGTATGTTGTGCTACTAGGATACATGAACACCAGCTGGCCACTAAAAGACATGACCCACTATCACTAGTTTCCATACATACAGACAAAGAAGGACAACACTTTGAGTGGGACTACACACACATCCGAGGACAAGCGAAACAAGGACATGCACGAAAGTTGTTAGAGGTACGGCATTCTAACCAGAAGAACATTAATAAAAATATCAATTTAGATCCTTGTGAACTTTTGTTTAAATAGCAGAATGTAGGAGATCGTGTCACTCATATTTTAAACGATTATGAGGTGAGGCGAGCTTTTCTGGGTGTTTGGTTTTAATTAACAGAGGGGTTTGACTCCACATTTAAAATATCCATCCACGCTAACCCCATTTCCCTGCAGTTGGCCCATATCCTTCCAGTCCTTTCCTCTCCACATATTTGTCCAAATGCTTTTGAAATGTTGTTAATGTACTCCCTTCAACAAGACCTGCTGGCAGTTCATCCACGTACCATCCTCTGTGTGAAGAAGTGGTCCCTCAGGTTCCCTTTTATTCCTTCCCCTCTCAACGGAAACTGATCCCCTCTAATCCTCGACTCTCTAAACCTTGGAAAAAGACTGAGAACATTAACTCTATCCATACCCCTCGTGATCTTATACAGCTTTACAAGGTTCCCCCTCAGTCTCCAACATTCTAAAGAAAAGGTCCTAGCTTGTCCAACCTCTCCCTATAACTCAGATCATTGGGTCCTGGCAATGTCCTTGTAAATGTCTTCTGCAGTCTTTAGAATTTCATAGCATCCTCCCTAACACAACGTGACAAAGACAGAACACAATACTCCCAAGTGCGGCCTTGACAATGTCCTGGGGTAACTGCAACATAAATTCCCAACTTCTATACTCAGTGCCCTGATTCATGAAAGGCAGTGTGCTAAAAGCCTTCTTCAGTGCCCTGTCTACCTGTGACTCCACTGTAAGAGAATCGTGCACCTGAACTCCAGGGTTATTCTGCCCACTACATCCCCGAAAGCCCTCCCATTCACCATGAAACTCTTACTTTGATTTGAGTTTCCAAAATGCAAGACCTCACACAACAATATTAAATTCCATTTGCCATTTCTCGGCTTACTTCCCCACCTGATGAAGGTCCTGCTGCAATTTCTGTTAAACTTCCTCACTGATCATGCTCCCACTTATTTTAGTGTCATCTGCAAACTTACTAAATATGCCTTGTACATTTTCAGCCAAATCATAGATACCAAACAACTATGGACCGAGCCTCTAGTCTGACCTTCATCCTTCCACTAAACCCTCTGCTGCCTACCATCAAGCCAACTGTCTCTCCAATTGGCCAGTTCCGCCAGCATTTCACGTAAGAGAACCTTCCAGAGCAGCCTGCCATGTGGGACCTTATCAAAGGCCTTACTAAAATCCATTGAGACGACGTCTACCACTCGGCCCTCATCAACCTTCTTGATCTATTCATCAAAGGACTCTAACAAATTTGAGAAGCATGATCTCACAAGTCACAAGTCTATGCTGACTGCTCTGAATCAAACCCTGTGCAAGTAATGTGTGCAGTCAATGATATGCTGTCCTTCATTGTAAGATGATTCCAGTACATAAGTAAAGCCATCTTCCTGCTGTTGTAGAGCCTTGCTGAGAGAGCATTTGGGGAACTCTCTACAGATTTGTTCACCTTTGTAAGGAATGATCTCCTTACCACAGACATGGCTGATGGTAACATGAGGGCAGAGTAAAGAAGCTGTGTGTTTAATCTGTAGAGCTGTGAGAGACGAGGAAATGGTGACGCTGAAACACGAGGAGTGGCCGCAATCACTTATTTCCAAAACAGACATTGACAGGGAGAGAAATTCCATACTTTACCCAGGATTGATTAGTTTGATTTATTGCCACGTGTATCTCAGTACAGAGAAATACTTTATTTATGAGCAATGGAGGCAGATCATAGTAAGCATGGCCAGACAGATCATCGGATGGAAATAGACTTGGACAGAGTAAGGCATGCAAGTTACACTGCACAGGATGTGCACTAGACTAGATTAACATGAACAAGATCAGCATTATTTGAACATATAGAGTCCATTTAGCAGACCAACATGGCGTTCCTAATAGTTTATGCGCCTTAATTAACTCTCCCCACGTTATTGTGCAGTCAGCATGTGGACCAGCACTGAACGTCATATTGTTCACAATCCCCACGAGCAGCCACAATACCTTGCATCTGAAATAAGTATTCATTCCCATCCATTTCCGCCCTACAAAGAGAATACCAGGCTGTATTCTTGGAAAAGGAAGATGCCTTCTTGAGACTTCATTCAAGACATATGGCTTCCCTCCTCACCGCTAGAAAACCAGGTTAAAGTCCCACCTGTGTATCATGAGCAACGGAGCCAGGAGGAACAACGTGGCGCAGTCTGTCTGTGCAGCCTCTGCTCCACTTGTTCATTATGTTAGAGCATCAATTAGGAAACAGTGAGGACTGCTAATGCTGGAGATCAGAGTAGAGAGTGGATTGCTGGAAAAGCACAGTAGGTCAGGCAGCATCCGAGGAGCAGGAGAATCGACGTTTTGGGCATAAGCCATTCATCAGGAATCAGCATCAATTACCTCATTTTGCCCCTTTGCAAGCGATTTGAGAAGGGAATGGCCTCCTCCTATTCCTGCGTAAGTGACTGAAGGGGTTGAATTGCCTCCTCCTGTTCCAGTGTAAGAGACCCAAGGGGCTGAATGGCCTATTCCTATTCCTGTGTAAGGCACTGAATGGGCTGAATGGCCTCATCCTGTTGCTGTGGAAGTGACTTAACGGGCTAAATAGCCTCTTCCTGTTCCTCTGTAAGAGACTCAAGGGACTGAATGGCCTCATCCTATTCCTGTGTAAGGGACTCAAGTGGCTGAATGGCCTCCTCCTGTTCCTGTGTAAGTGACTCATGGGACTGAATGGCATCTTCCTCGTCCGAATGGACAGGACCAAGGACCTGACTGGGTTACCCCTGGTTCCTGTTTGACAGCTCGATGTACTGACAAGTGTGATGATGCTGCAGTTAAAGAGGTCATTTTTGTCTTCGTTTCCAAGCTGGTTAGTTAAGGCCACTTGAGTAAACAATTAAGGAGGCCTTAGGTTAATTTTAATGCAGCCTAAATGTGTGTGGCCAGCTTTCACAGCTTAGGATCTCTGGGTTTTGGTTTCTCAGTAATATCAGAAACTATTGGGGTCTCAAAATAGTTGGAAGCTTCAGTGAATGTCTCCTGGCTGCTACTTTCCCTATATGCAGTTTTTAATTCCTGGATTGGAGAATTGTTTGTGATATTCTGTGTCTGAATTTTCCTTTCTGCCAGGGACTGTGTTTATGGGATTTTCCTATATTGGAACAGTTAATTAGTAATAGCTCCTAGATCCATTATTCTGTTAACTTGTCCAATAGAATTACCTTATTCTAAATTCTTCTTCCTTTAGTTTAATTTTATCTGTCGTGTTTAAATAAATGGTGTTTTGCTTCACAGTGAGTAGATTGACCAGTCACATTGCATCTGTAAACTTACTAACTATGGCCCCGATATTCACATCCTAATCCTTGAAATAAATTATGAAATGCAATAAACTCAGAACTGATTCTTACAGTACACTGCTGCTCACAAGCCTCCAGCCTGAAAAAAAAACCTCTCTTCCTTCAAGCCAATTGTGACTAGCTTCCTCTGTATCCCTTCTGAACGAAACCTCCTAATCTATCTACCAATCGGAATGTTGTGAACACCTTACTGAGGTCCATGTAGACAATGTCTACCAAACTGCCTTCGCCAGTGTTCTTTGTCACCTCTTCATAAAACTCAATCAAATTAATGAGACCAGATTTCTCACGCAGAAAGCCACGTTGACAACTCCGATCAGCCCTTGCCTTCCCAAATGTTTGTAAATCCTGTCCCTGAGAATCCCCTCCAACAATTCACCCTCTACTGACATCAGGCTCACCGGTCTATAATTACCTTGCTTTTTGGGTCACTGTTTCATTTTCTAGACCCACTCCTCCACTGCTCACAACAGATGTTAAATATAACCAGGTTGGTGAGATAGCCGAAGATGTTAGTCTCAGACTGGGTCAGGGTCAGTTTTAGGAACAAGTCAGGCTAGTTTCTTTCATAAGCTGAAATAGCACCTTTATGATCCAGAGCAATGTTACTCAAACTATGATAAAAAGATGAATGACAAGCGGTTTGGATATTGCAAATAAAGAATGGATATTTCCATTTCTAAAAACAGTGGCACGTGCACACACAAACGTTCCCCATGGTAGACTAATGGAGAAATTGAAGTCATATGATGTGCAGGTTGTTTTAGCTAGGTGGATAAAGAACTGTATGAGAAACAGGAGACAGAGAGTAGTAGTTGAAGGGAGGTTCTCGAAATGGAGAAAGGTGAGTCGTGGTGTTCCACAGGGGTCAGTGTTGGGGCCATTGTTGTTTGTAATATATATAAATCATCTGGAAGAGGGCACTGTTGGTATGATTAGCAAGTTTGCAAAAGACACGGAGATGGGTGGAGGAGCAGAAAGCACAAGGGACTGTCAGAGAATACAGGAGGATATACTGGAGAGTTGGGCGGAAACTTGACAGATGGTTTTTAATCCAACCAAATGTGAGGTGATGCATGTAGACAAGACTGATTCGAGAGCGAATTCTACAACGAACGGAAGAGCCTTGGGAAAAGTTGATGTGCAGAGAGATCTGGAAGTGTCGGTCCATTGTACCCTGAAGGTTGCTGCACAGGTGGATAGAGTATTCGAGAAGATATGCTTGCCTTCAATTGGCAGGGTATTGAGTATAAGAAGTGGCAAGTCATGTTAACATTGTACAAGTCCTTGGTTCGGCCGTATTTAGAATACTGTGTACAGTTCTGGTCACCACATTGCCAAAATAATGTGGACGCTTTTAAGAGCATGCAAAGAAGGTTTACGAGGATGTTGCCTAATATGGAAGGTGCTCGCTATGAAGAAAGGTTCAGTAGGTTAGAAAAAAGGAGATTGAGGGGGGACCTGATTGAGGTTTACAAAATCATGAAGGGTATAGACAGGGAGGATAGAGACAAGCTTTTTTCTCAGGGTGAAGAATCCAATAACGAGAGGTCACGGTTTCGAGGTGAGGGGTGGAAAGTTTATGGGAGGTACACACGGCAAGTACTTCACACGGAGGTTAGGGCTATTGGAACGCGTTGCCATCATAGGAGGTAGAGGCAGGCATGTTAGATTTATTTAAGATGCATCTGGATAAATGCATGAGTAGATGGGGAGCAGAGGGATACAAATGCTTAGGAATTGACCGACAGTTTTCGACAGTAGAGTTGGATCGGCTCAGGCTTGGAGGACTGAACGGCCTGTTGCTGGGCTGCAAATTGTCTTTCTTCTTTGTATTCTTACACAAACACATGCATACACACACACACCCTCACACACACACACCCACACACACACATGCACACACATACATTCACACACACACACAAACTCTCTCTCTCACACACACACTCACACACACTCACACACACACACTCTCACACATACACACACTCACTCACACACACACACACACACATAAACAAAATATCTGCAATTTCAAGTTGAAGGAACTTTGCCCAGATATTAGTGTAACTTCTGATAAAAGTAAAAATTGAGAGATTGTCCAAAATGTTATTCTGAAGATATTCTACTCGCACAAGTTGCTAGCAATGGGACTTCATCCGGAACAGTTGGATTTGGCTGAATTCCCTTTGCATAGGCAGTGAGGAGATTCCAATGAATTCTCGTCAGGGATCGCCCAAAGAGCAGCACGGTGGCTCAGTTGTTAGCACCGCAGCTTCCCAGCACCAGGGACTTGGGTTTGATTCCAGCCTCGGGCGACTATCTGCGTGGGGTTTCACATTCTCCCCTGTCTGTGTGAGCTTCTATTGGGTGCTCCAGTTTCCTCCCACAGTCCAAATCTGTGCAGGTTAGGTGGATTGGTCGTGCTAAATTGTCCACAGTGTTCAGGGATTTTTAGGTTAGTTAAATTAGTCAGGGGTAAACGTAGGGTAACGGGTCTTAGAAGGTTGGTATGTACGTGTTGAGCCAAAGGGCCTGTTTCTACACTGCAGGAATTCTATGAAAACAAGAATGGTAACGATGACTGTAGCGTTTTGTTTTTAGCTCGCACACATTGCTGTGATGAGGAACAATGAAGGAAAGAGAGTGCAATAGGGCAGATTACATTTTCTCCCTCTCTGAGCTGAATCACACAATAATGTCATCCTCTCCCAAACTTGACCATGTGAGGTCTCCTTGTACATTGCCCAAACAATGTCTCCATCACATTCCCTGCTCCATGTCGGTGCATCATTGCTGCTGTCATACACAGAGCCATATGCTGAACAGAAAATGGTCTCCATCGATTTGAAGACAGGTTTACATGACCCTGAGTCATTAAAAAAAATAAAATGTGTAATGTATTCAGAATACCTGTATTAAAATGAATGCATTTTTGAACAAATACAATAATTGCTGGAAAAGCTCGACAGTTATGTCACCATCAAGATGCCTTTTACATGCTGTAGTTGTACCAGCCTCCACCACTTCCTCTAGCAGCTCATTCCATACACACACCACCCTTTGTGTGAAAAGGTGCCCTTTAGGCCTCATCAAAACCTTTCCCCTCTCACTTTCAACCAATGCCCTCTAGACTAGGACGTCCCTAATCAGGAGGAAAACCCTGACTATGACCATTCGGATTTTAGAAACTTCTACTGCTGCGAAATGTGACTTCAATCAACACGAATGGCTGTACTTTCAGTTATCCTGGGCCTACACTCTGAAATTCAAGACTGACACCTCATTCTTCTCCAACAAGTCACAATTCTAAATCTATTTCAATCAGTTTGTTCAGATATATCATGGCACATTTTTGTGAGATTTACACCTAGACCTTTGGGCCTGGAGCTGTGTTTGCTCCTCAGCCTGTTCTGACATGCTGCGACATACCTCTGCAACAGGCGGGACTTGAATCCAGACCTTCAAGTTCAGAGCTATGAGCACTACCGCACGAATTCAGGAATTAGAATCAAATCCAGAGTACTAGCTCAGAGGCAGGGACACTACTATACCCAGATTTTGGGTCATATTCTAAGTGTCAGCTTTCAGCTCGGTGTGGATTTATTATAATCAGGTTACCATTACTGAATTACACAAAACACTTTGTATTGTTAAACAAATGCAAGATATTTGTCTCAACTGTAGGATATTGAGTGTACGTGCTGTGCCATCGAAATTAACTATGAACATCTTTAATTGCTATTATCTGTTGTCTGCATAATTAGGGAAAGAAATCCTGCAGACACACTCTGCACTATGAAGGGTCTCGAATAGGTATTTATTACTAATCACCAGAGACGGAGAAAGACCATAATTTCTGGCCCCAAAACACCGATCAGTATTACCCAACTCTCACGTGTGTCTGCCCTCTACCTAAAACCATGAAATGACACCAGGCCGCTGATTACTGTCCAGCCTCCCCTCCCCACCCCCCGACTGTGTCTGCAATCTGTCCCTCCTCCCCCTAACCACACAAGGCAACCCAAGCTCAGGGTCTTTGTGAAAATCAAGGCCGGAGTGTGCAGGCCTCCTGGAGATGGGGAGGTTATTTTAAAATTAAATGGGGAAGGTGAGGAGGCAGTAATATCACACACTGGGCTGAGGGGTGACAGAAGGAGTTTAGTTTGGATTAATGCGAGGTATTGGATTTGGGAAATCAAACAAGAGATGTACCTATACAATTAAAAGTCGGGCCTTTGGCAGTTTTGTAGGACAGAGACCTAGGCCGTCAGGTATAATTCTTTACAATTTGCGTCTCATACAGATAGTGTGGTTAAGAAGGTGTTTTGCACACTTGTCTTCATTGGTCAGACCTTTTAGTATCGGAATTGGGACGTCATGTTGAGGTTGTACAGAACATTGGTGAGGCCTCTTCTGGAATACTGTGTCCAGTTGGTCACCCTGCCCGCTCATACCATAGGCACACCACCCTCTGGGTGAAAACGCTGCCCCTTAGGTCGCTTTTAAATGTTCCCCTCTCACCTTAAGCCTATGCCCTCTCGTTTTGGTCCCCTCTACCGTTAGAAAATACCTTGACTATTCACCCAGATATTACTGACCTTGATATTATTAAGCTGGAGAGGGTTCAGAAGAGAATAACCTGGATGTTGCTGGGAATGGAGGGAATGATCGATAAGGAGAGGCTGGACAGACTGGGACTTTTTTCAGTGGGGAGTATGAGATTAAGGGGTAACTTTACAGAGGTATATAACATTATGAGGGGTACAAAGAAGCTGACGGGCTGATGTATTTTCCGTCGAGTTGGGGATTCAAAACTGGGGGATATTTAAAGGTGCAAGGAAAAAGGTTTACAAAAGTCATGAGAGGTAATTATTTTAGACAGAAGCTGGCTTGTGTGTGGAATGAACTTCCAGAGGAAGTGGTGAAAGCAGGGACAGTTACAATGTTTAAAGGACATTTAGATCAGTACATAGATAAGACATCAGTTTGGATGGTGCTGTGGGCAGCTGCCCTTTCCCTCCCCCTCTCTGAATGAATCCCTGTTGGTTTTCACCCTCTGCCAATGTCTGTGCAGTGGCGTGTGGAGGCCAGCAGAGGGTGGCATTGCATTACTTTAATCACCACAGAGACTGCCAGACCTGCCCCACACAGGGACACACAGACACACACACGGGAATGGTGAGGGCACTGCCTGAAGCTCATCTGGTAACTTAAATGAAACATAAAGAAATGCTCAATTCGCCTCGTAAACTGTTAAAATGAGGGACAGAGAACTCCCAAATTCCACTGTTTAAATAAAAATATCAATTTATTTTTTCACTCTGAAAATGAACATTTTACATGAACTATTCACAACTCTGGGACCCCCTTTCTCTTAACTGCTTATTACCCGACTCCAGCTCTATAGCAATATACTGTTTCTGGGTCTGCCATCCTCTCATATCACAGGTGCTTGTCAGCTCTCAGTTCAGAACAGCATTCCCTCTCTCTTAAAGGTACAGTACACACTTCCAACTTCATCACATTATACCCTGATGAATATTGATAAGTGGATCCTATCCGGGTTTCTTTTGCTCTGTGGTTTATCAATATTTCATTTGCTCCGTCTGGTGTGTGTCAGGAGATTTGTTGCTCCATTGACAGCATGTCATTATTCAACTCTGTCCATGGGAATATAGCAGTATTTCACTTGCTCACACTCGTGAGTGTGGGGCAGGATTTCAGTTGTTTCAGGGGGACTGTGACGCTATAACAATCTCAGTGTTTGTAGATGGCACCAAACCTGGAAGAACTCTGAAGTCTATGGAGGACAGTGTGGAACTCTAACAGGACAGTGAAACGTTGGTGTACTGTTCAGGTGTATCGCAGCTGGGGATCAATGCAGAGCTGAGTGAGGTGATACACTTTGGGAGGAAAGACAATGAAAGACAATGACCACAGTTTATTGAAGTTATCAGGACAAGTTGGAAGGGAAGTAACTATCACAGATTAGTTTCAGTATCCAAGCTGTTTACAGGGGGAGGTGTAGGAGGGGGTCTCCGTGCTTCTTTCTAGGAAGTGGTGGTGACGATGTGTTGTGAGCCCACTATCCTGCCCACCGAGACCGTGGGGATCCCATTTGTACCAGCTCGACACAAAAGGAAGATGGCATCAGGGCCACGGCTTCTAAGTTGTGTAGAGCAAAAGGAGATGCCCGTGGATTTAAAGTGTGAATTGCCCTTCACTGAACATTGCTCCTTACATCGGTGGGATGTGGATGTTGAGACGTCCCTGTGCTCTCGAGCTCGTGGCGGGGGGAGGGGGGATGAGGGAATGGATATCCGGCACTCCACCACCCGGCTTTGCCTTTCTGTCCTATTCCAGGCTCTTTCTCCTGGAATGGGAGAAAGGGAAGGAGAGAGTGAGGGTGGGAGTGGGTAGCCCTACTGTTAGTGCTGGTGTAGGTGGGGATAATGGCAAATGGTGAGGGAATCTGTCGACAGCGTTGTATCCATGCAGTGTAATTAATATTTGGGGGTAAAGTGGACGGGGTTACAGAGAGAGAGAGGGAGAGACAGAGACAGAGAGAGAAAGTGAGAAGGCGCTGCATGCCGCAGTGGGAGTGGTGGAGCATAAGCCTTGTTCAGGGGTCGGTGAGAACAGATAAAGAGTGAGTGTGAGGGAGTAGAGAGAATATGGTGAACCTTACCCTGACAGAGTGGGAATGGTTATTGATGAATGTCCTGTATTGGTGGGCATTTTGTCAGACCGCAGATACTGCACTGAGCTAGGTGGCGAGCTCAGACGATACTCGGTGGGTCTGGTTGTGTGGCCTCCTCTGGGACGAAAATGGTCTCCCTCTGTACCTGCCCAATAACCAGGCCCTCAGAGCCACTGTCGACAAACTGTGGTGTAATTGCCCTTTATCTGCCATGCTCGGGGTAAACTGCATAGGGCAGCTCCTAACGGAAAAAGCTCAACCGTGTGCCCAGTTGCCTTTTTCGGATGGCGCCTGTGTCAGGGATCATGGAATATCCAGGGGCATCCGGGCGATGGTGAGTACATCCAGCCATGATGGGTGGGAGAATCGGGCTGGTATTGAATGGGAGGGACACCATGGGGTGGGTAGCTATTGAAGTGAGTTCAATAAGATAGCACCAGGAAACTAGCTCGGCCTCGTGTAGATGATCCCTCTATCACAGTCAATGAAAATGGCACTGAGACAAATTATTGTTAGATTTAGCCCAATGAGTCAAAGACTCTGCTGACCCTACACCCAGATACAAAGCTGCAGAACAAATACTCGTCCAAAACTCTGCATCATCTGAACTCCCAACAATATCCTGTTCACCTACCATTCCTGGAAACACTGGCTTACAGGATGCTGTTGAAATGTTTTCATTTCAGCATTCTGAAACCTGGGAACACATCCTTCCATAACAATGTCTCTCATTCTCCCCGACTCTGTCTCGTTCGCATACCTCTCCCATTTGTTATTGTTTAAACTGATTCCCCCTCCATCTCTGTCTCTCTCTGGAAGTGAAGTTCACCCCCACAGCACCCCCTTCTCAGGGCATAATGGAAGGATGGAGCTGGAAATGGATGGGAGCTGCACATTCTGTCACTTCCAGGATGGGCTGCGAGTCTCACCACACTGGGCAGGGATCTAACACAGTTGTAACTAAACAATGCACTGGCATGGTATACATAGTCCTACATACTGGCAGGGAAAATGCTCCTGGGTTACAAATCAATCCACTGGGGTATTGTACACGGTCTTAACATGCTGGGAGGTTAAAAGCTCCTGGTTTACAGACGAGTGCACTGGGGTGGGGTACACAGTCCTACATGCTGGGAGGGTAACTGCTCCTGGTTAGAGAGCAATGCACTGGGGTGGGGTACACAGTGTTATATACTGGGAGGGTAAGTCCTCCTGGTTTTTCAGATCAATGAACTGGGGTGGTGTACGCAGTCCTACATGCTGGGAGGGTAACTGCTCCTGGTTTACAGATCAATGCACTGGGATTGGGTACACAGTCCTTCATGCTGGGAGGGTAACTGCTCCTGGTTTACGGATCAATGCACTGGGATTGGGTATACATTTCTACCTGATGGGCGGGTAACTGCTCCAGGTTACAAATTGGTCATCACTGTACAGCTCCCAGTGCTGGACAGAAATCTAATCCGGGTTTATCGATCAATGCATGGACATGGTGCACACTGCTTCCCACACTGAACAGGCAGGAGGCTGGAGGAACACAGCAAACCAGGCAGCATCAGGGGGTGTGGAATTTGACATTTCCTGTGTAAACCTTCTTCAGGATTCGTGCAGAAGGGTTACTCCTGAAACGGTCGACTTCTCCACCTCCTGTTGCTGCCTGGCTTGCTGAGTTCCTCCAGCCGCCTGCCTGTCTACATTGGATTCCAGCATCTAGTTTTTTTGTCTCTATCCCAGTTTCCCATACTCGACAGATGGTTTAAAGATAAGTGCTGTGACATGATCTGTGCAGTGTTCCACTCTGGACAGATTGTTGGGTTGTACTGAGCAAAACACTGGTCCGGTCTGCACAGTGTTCCACGGTGAACAGATATCTCCTCTGGGCTAGTTCTGTGAGGTGGATTGAGAATGTGGTAAATCTAACCATTTCAGAAGATCTTTATTTCCCATTCCTGTGATTGGACCCTCCGTCTCTCACCCCATTAACGTTACAGTTTGTCCAGGTGCAGTACATAATGTTGGTGAATACCCACTCTCCTGGCAGCAGCCCCAGCCTCTTCATTCAGAAGCGGGCAGCAATTCACATTGTCCTCGGGTCTCCACGGAGAAATGAATGATGGCCTTTCAGATAAAGGCTGTCCCGTTGGTACAGTGGTCAAAACATCCTCCGCCTCACCCAGTCGCACCACCAACCAACCACATCAAAATATCCGGTGTGTACTGAGAGTAATGGGGCCACTGGGAACATCAGGGAGCAGACCATAAGAGCGATGGGGCCACACTTCCCATGTCTGGACAGTCAGAGTGAACCCTCCAGTACACACGGTATCACTAAGTCCTGTAATACCTCTCCATTTCTGTAATACACAGCCTGTTATTCTTCCTGAAAATAAAGTCACAGGTTCACTGTTACCCACATTATATTCGATCAACCAAGTTGTTGTCCATTACTTATTTACAGGTTCTCTACCTCCCCTTGATAACCTCAGTTTCTCTCGATCTTAGCGTCAGTTTAAATTTAGTTAGAACATGTTTGTTCAATTTCTGGAAACTATTGATGTAGTTTGCAAATAGTTGAAGTCCCATCACTGGTCACTGTGTCACTGCAGTCGTTAATTTGTGTTAAACTGATAGAGACTGATTTCTCCCTAATTTATCCCTGCTCTTGGCTCAGTAACCCGTCCCCCCGTCCTCCCGAATTTCCTGTGTAGCAGCATTGAAAGGCTGAATGTTCCCTTCCATTTCCTGTGTAACAGGCATGAGAGATTAAAAGATCTGCTCCAATCGCTGAGTAACAGCCTCCAATGGCTGAATGGCCTCATTCTGTTCCTGTTTAAAACTCTTGATGGGCTGAATAGCCTGCTTCAGTATAGGTGTAGTTGTGAATGGTGCTGAATATTTTGAAACCATCAGTGGACAGCCCACTTCTGACTTTATGATGGAGGGAAGGCCATTGATTTTGCAGCTGCTGCTAGCCCACCGTGCCCCATGGATGGCCCGATTCCATGTGCTCGGTCCTTTAGAAGTATGTCCTACTTCACAGAAGGAAGTGCCACATAACACAGTGGGAAGGGTCTTCAATATGAGGCTGAGACTTTCCCTCCACCAGGACTGTGTGCTGGCTGCTCCTACAGATACTGTCAGGGACAGATCCCTCTGGGACAAGGAGTTTGGTGAGAAGGTTTCCCTCTTTTTCGTTCCCCCTTCACTTCCCCCAGTCTGGCTGCTGTGTATGTGAGGTCTCTCCCTGCTCAGTAAGAGCTGGGCCTGTGGAGACATACTTGGTGATGGACATTGAAGTCCCACACCCAGAGAACGGTCTCTGTCCTTATCACCCTCAGTGCTTCCTCTGATTTGTTTTCAACATCGAGGCGAACTGATTTATCACCAGGGATAGGGGTGGGGGCAGGAGATGACCGTCCTCAGGCGATTTCCTTGACCATGTGACCTGTTACCATGAGCCTTCCCGGGTTCTGGAATCAATTTTGGGGAATTGCAGGGTAACTCCTTCCCTGATTGTAATCCGGGGTGTCCCCACCTGGTGGGTCTGTCCTGCCGGTGGGACAGGATATACCCAGGGATGGTGATAGGGCTTCATGAAACATGACCTATCAGGTCTGGTCCCGTGAGTATGACGGTGTCAGACTGTTTCCTGACTGGGAGTTTGGTGCTGAAAACGCACAGCAGGTCAGGCAGCATCCGAGGAGCAGGGGAATGAATGTTTCAGGCATAATCCCTTCATCAGGAATGAGGCTTGTGGGCAGAGGGTCTGAGAGATAAATTAGAGGGTGCTGGGCTGGGGTTGGGGCTGGGGCTGGGGGAAAGGAAGCTGGGAATGTGATCGGAAAATGGGGGTGGGGAGAAGTGATAGATCAGAGAGGAGGGTGGAGTGGATGGGAGGGAAAGGTGATTGAGAGTTCAAGGTTCCCCAGAACGTTCTGTCCCTGACATTCTATAAATGCCATTCCCTGGAATATTCTGTCCCCGACATTCCATAACTGACATTCCCCGGAACGTTCTGTCCCCGACATTCTATAACTGACATTCCTCGGAACGTTGTGTCCCTGACGCTGTTTGTGAACGGCCAGACGTCAGTGAATTGAACAAACGATAAGATCCCGAGGGAAGATTCCCGTTCCAGGGAGAAGGAGACACTGTTCCGAAGGCCCCTCAGGCAGTTAAAGGGGTGAATACGTTTTCCCTGCTTTTACATTTCTTCACGACATGGGATCAACCACAATTTAAACCAAAATAAAGGAAGTGAAAATATGTTGTTGGAAAAGCGTTGCAGGTCAAGCAGCATGCAAGAAACAGGAGAATCGACGTTTCGGACATAAGCCCTTCTTCAGGACTTATGCCCGAAACGTCGATTCTCCTGTTCCTTGCGTGCTGCCTGACCTGCAGCGCTTTTCCAGCAACACATTTTCAGCTCTGATCACCAGCATCTGCAGCCCTCACTTTCTCTCGAAAATACAGGAATTCCCAAACTCCGTTTGTCTTCAGGAAACTGGGAGAGAATCCTTCAGGACAGCAACGTTTCCACCCTCCGTAATAGGAACTGGGAACGAGTGACCTGTGTCTGCTCTCGAGTGATCGAGTGTGTGGGAATGTTCTCGAAACCATCTGTCCTTATGGATGTGTCTCTATGTGTTTGGGGAGGGAGGGTTTCTTGTGGTTCATGTCACATTTTCTCAATAATTCCGACCTTCCCATTTGTTGTTCAAACTCCAGTTATTTTAATAAGTCCCTGAAGGCAGGGACACATTTGAAAATCTCACTGGGTCCCTGATCAAACGGGTCCCTTTGCCTCCAGGCTGATGGATAATGGGTTTGTTTTCCTTCCTCACAGTTAACTTAGTGACCATCTACGTTCTGCTTTACAAAGATTGTGGATTGTCTCCATGTGTCAGACGTTACCTGGGGGCCATGGCAGCGGCGGATCTCCTGGTCATTATCCTCGACCTGATCCTGAGACACATTCCCATTGTTTATTGGGAACAGTTTTATTTACTGTACTCCATCCCCGTGTGTAATATCCACGCCGTCCTGATTTATGCAGCCACTGACTGCTCTGTCTGGATCACCGTCACTTTCAACTTTGATCGGCGTGTGGCCATTTGTTGCCAGAAGCTAAAAAGTAAATATTGCAGTGAGAAAACTGCGGCTGTGGTTCTGGGAGCAGTGACTGTGCTGAGATATTTAAAGAATATTTCCTGGTATTTTATGCTCACGGCTCGGTATTGGCTGCAGAACGCCCCCAGGTTTTGTGATGTAACAGTCACTGTTCAAATCTCCAGTGTCTGGTTCACAATCGAGTTCCTCCACCACATTCTAACTCCGTGTGTCCCATTTCTCCTGATTCTGAGGCTCAATGCTCTCACCGTCAGACACATTTTAGTGACCAGCAGAGCCCGCAGGAGACTCCGCGCTCACAGCAATGGGGACGGTCAGTCTGACACTGAACTGAGAAACCGAAAAAAATCCATCATTTTACTGTTTCTGATCTCGGCCAATTTCAACCTATTATGGTCAACGTTAAAGCTGTTTTCTATATGGTACCGGATGATTGATATTGTGGTTTCCCCTCTGTATCTCATGACTTTGTGCAGGGATTGGGCTTCATGCTGCCGCTCTTCAGCTGCTGCACAAACACCGCGATTTATGCCGTGACCCAGACTAAGTTCAGGCAGCAGCTGAAGAATGTGCTGAAATATCTCTTTACCCAAATCAATCCATTAATCAAATTCCCTCATTAATCAATCCATCCGGGATTTTCTCATTTCAGTTCAGTGTTTCAGCGATGGAGCAGCCTGTCGCTATGGTAACAGACTGATGGTAACGCTGGTTTGTCCATCCTTATTCCACAGGGGGGTTACAGGGAAACATTTCAATGTTTCTCACAACTCAGGGGCCAGTGAGAAAAGGCACCATCCCACTGACTGTATCCATCACTTCCATTTGTAACCAATAAAAATGTTTATTAAAGCCTGCCGAGCAGCAGAGTGACCGATGTTGTTGTGTGTCTTTATGTTGGACAAACTGAGCTGGAGAGAGACAGACTCAGCCCCAAGTCCTGGTCCTCAGGGAAGGGGAGGGCACCGCGCCCTGAGCTCAAGAGCCGGGTTTAACTCCCTCTGTCCTTACTTTCACCTCTGGGTCTCCCACTCCAACTTGGCTCTCAGCAGAATTCACCTTGCTCACTTTGTCACTCACCCTCCATATATCCCTCCCACTCTCACACTGCACTGCTATTTCTCTCTCCTTTTCCCATTTACACACTCAATTCCACTGTCCTTGCCTTCCGCAATCTCATTGACTCTCTCTCCATCATATGATCATAACCTCCCAATGTTACTATCTTCCTCGAATCCTTCGGTGCTGGGGGAACAGAAGAGGGTTGTCGATCTTCAGGCCGATGTAAGGGAACAGAGATTGGGACGACATATCAGGCTATTGCCAGGGCAACGGTATGGAGCTTGGGCCAAACGCTATTTCTCGGGACATAGTGGATGTGAGAACATGAGCCGTTACCAGGGGGTAACAGTTGGAGTGGCACCATAGGCTGTGGCTTAGACTGGTACAACAGGATATCACAAACATAACACATTGTGTGGGACATACTGTCTGTTACTCAGGAAATAGAATGGGGATGGGGTTAAAGTCCATTTAGACGGGATCAACTGGGTCGGTGTTCACAGGAAGGAGCTTAGTTTAAGGTGTGTGAGGAGTGTGATGGTGAGAGACTGCGTGGGCATGTGAGCGTGATGCTGGGGGTGTGTGTGAGGCAATGAGCATGATGGTGGGGGAATGTGTGGGGAGTGAGTGTCATGCAGGGCGACTGTGCAGGAGAGTGAATGTGACGGTAGGGGAGTGTGTGGCAGAATGGTGGATTATGCGGGGGTGAGCGGGAAGGTGAGAGTGGTGTGGTGCAGTGTGTGGGAGTGAGCGTGATGGTGGGGATTGTGTGGGCAGTGTGTGTGAGTGTGGTGGAGTGTGTGGGATGAGCGTGACGGTGGGGGTGGTGTGGGGCAGTGTGTGTGATAGTGGTGGAATTTGTGGGGGTGAGTGTGACGGTGGGGATGGTGTGGGGAAGTGTGTCTGACGGTGGTGGAGTGTGATGGGGTGAGCGTGACGGTGGGTGTGGTGTGGGGCAGTGTGTGTGATGGTGGTGGAGAGTGTGGGGGTGAGTGTGACAGTGAGGGTGTTGTGGGGCAGTTTGTGTGATGGTAGAGGAGAGTGTGGGGGTGAGCGTGACAGTGAGGGTGGTGGGGAGCAGTGTGTGTGATGGTGGTGGCGTTTGTGTGGGTGAGCATGACGGTGAGGGTGGTGTGTAGCAGTGTGTGTGAGGGTGGTGGAGTGTGTGGGGGTGAGTGTGAAGGTGGGGGGTGGAGGGGGGCAGTGTGTGTAATGGTGGTGGAGAGTGTGGGCGTGAGCGTGACAGTGAGGCGGATGGGGGCAGTGTGTCTGATGATGGTGGCGTTTGTGTAGGTGAGCATGACGGTGGGAGTGGTGTGGACCATTATGTGTGAGGGTGGTGGAGTGTGTGGGGCTGAGCGTGATGGTGAGGGTGGTGTGGAGCAGTGTGTGTGATGGTGGCGGAGAGTGTGGGGGTGAGCACGACGGTGAGGGTGGTGTGCGGCACTGAGTGTGAGGGTGGTGGAGTGTGTGGGGGTGAGCGTGACGGTGGGGGTGGTGTGTGGCAGTATGTGTGAGATAGGTGGAGTGTGTGGTGGTTAGCGTGACAGTAAGGGTGGTGTGAGGCTGTGTGTCTTATAGTGGTGGAGTGTGTGGGAGTGAGCGTGACAGTGGGGGTGGTGTGCGGCAGTGTGTGCGAGGTTGGTGGAGTGTGTGTGGGGGTGGTGTGGGGCAGTATGTGTGAGTTTGGTGGAGTTTGTGGTGGTGAGCATGACGGTAGGGGTGGTGTGGGGCTGTGTGTCTGATGGTGGTGGAGTGTGTGGGAGTGAGCATGACAGTGGGGGTGGTGTGGGGCAATATGTGTGAGTTTGTTGGAGTGTGTGGGAGTGAGAATGACGGTGGGGGTGGTGTGGGGCTGTGTGTTTGATGGTGGTGGAGTGTGTGGGAGTGAGCGTGACAATGGGGGCGGTGTGGGGCAGTATGTGTGAGTTTGGTGCAGTGTGTGATGGTGAGCATGACGGTGAGGGTGGAGTGGGGCAGTATGTGTAGGTTTGATGGAGTGTGTTTTGGTGAGCTCGACGATGGGGGTGGTGTGGGGCTGTGTGTCTGATGGTGGTGGAGTGTGTGGGAGTGAGCGTGACGGTGAGGGTGGTGTGGGGCTGTGTGTGATGGTGGTGGAGTGTGTCGGTGTGCGCGTGACGGTGGGGGAGGTGTGGGGCAGTGTGTGTGATGGTGGTGGAGTGTGTGGGGATGAGCGTGACGGTGGAATTCGTACGGGGCATTGTGTGACATAGTGAGTGTGAGGGGGTCAGTGTGTTGGTGATGGAGTGAGTGTGATGGGGTCAGGTTGACAGTGACGGAGTGAGAGTGAAGAGACCAGGGTGACAGTGATGGAGTGAGTCGGATGGGGTCAGGTTGACGGTGACGCAGTGAGTGTGAGGGGATCAGGGTGACAGTGGTGGAGTGAGTGTGATAGCGTCAGGGTGACGGTGATGGAGTGAGTGTGAGGGGAACATTGTGACAGTGATGGAGTGAGTGTGAGGAGGTCAGGGCGATGGGGATGGAGTGAGTGTGGGGAGATGAGTGTGATGGTGATGGAATGAGGATGAGGAGATCACGGTGATGGTGATGGAGTGAATGTGAGGGGGTCAGGGTGACGGTGATGGAGTGATACTGAGGGGGTCAGGGTGACGGTGATGGAGTGAGACTGAGGGGGTCAGAGTGACGGTGATGGAGTGCGTGTGAGGGGGTCAGGGTGACGGTGATGAAATCAGTGTGAGGGGGTCAGGGTGACGGTGATGGAGTGATTGTGACTGTGTCAGGGTGACAGTGATAGAGTGGGTGTGAGGGGATCAGGGTGACGGTGAAGGAGTGTGAGCGGGTCAGGGTAACAGGGATGGAGTGAGTGTGAGGTTGTTAGCGTGAGGGTGATGGAGTGAGTGTGAGGGGGTCAGGGTGACGGTGATGGAGTGAGTGTGAGTGGGTCAGGGTGAGGGTATGAAATGAGTGTGAGGATGTCAGGATGACAGTAATGGACTGAGAGTGAGGGGATCAGGGTGACGGTGATGGAGTGATTGTGAGGGGTCAATTTGACGGTGATGGAGTGAGTGTGAGGGTGTCAGTGTGACGCTGACAGAGTGAGTTTAATGGGGTCAGTGCGACGGTGATGGAGTGAGTGTGAGGGGGTCAGGGTGACGGTGATGGAGTGAGTGTGAGGGGGTCAGGGTAGGCTGATGGAGTGAGTGTGTGGGAGTCAGTGTGACGGTGATGGAGTGAGTGTGAGGGCTCAGGGTGACGGTGATAGAGTGAGTGTGAAGGGGTCTGTTTGACGGTGATGGAGTGAGTGTGAGGGAGTCAGAATGACGGTGATGGAGTGAGTGTGAGAGGGTCAAAGTGACAGAGAAGGAGTGAGTGTGAGGATGTCAGAATAACGGTGATGGAGTGAGGGTGAGGATGACAGGATGACGGTGATGGAGTGACTGTGAGGGACTCAGGGTGACGGTGATGGAGTGAGTGTGAGGGTGTCAGTGTGACGCGGACAGAGTGAGTTTAATGGGGTCAGTGTGACGGTGATGGACTGATTGTGGGGGTGTCAGGGTGACGGTGATGGAGTGAGTGTGAGGGGGTCACGTTGACGGTGATGGAGTGAGTGTGAGGGGGTCAGGGTGACAGTGAAGGAGTGAGGGTGAGAGGATCAGTGTGACGGTGATGGAGTGAGTGTGAGAGGGTCAAAGTGACGGAGAAGGAGTGAGTGTGAGCGGGTCAGGGGGACGGTGATAGAGTGAGTGTGAGAGAGTCAGGGTGACGGTGATGGAGTGAGTGTGAGGATGTCAGAATAACGGTGATGGAGTGAGGGTGAGGATGACAGGATGACGGTGATGGAGTGACTGTGAGGGACTCAGGGTGAAGGTGATGGAGTGAGTGTGAGGGTGTCAGTGTGACGCGGACAGAGTGAGTTTAATGGGGTCAGTGTGACGGTGATGGAGTGAGTGTGGGGGTGTCAGGGTGACGGTGATGGAGTGAGTGTGAGGGGGTCACGTTGACGGTGATGGAGTGGGTGTGAGGGGGTCAGGGTGACAGCGAAGGAGTGAGTGTGAGATGATCAGTGTGACGGTAATGGAGTGAGCGTGAGGGGGTCAGGGTGACGGTGATGGAATGAATGTGAGGGGGTCAGGGTGACAGTGAAGGAGTGAGTGTGAGAGGATCAGTGTGACGGTAATGGAGTGAGCGTGAGGGAGTCAGTTTGTCAGTGATGGAGTGAGTGTGAGGGGGTCAAAGTGACGGAGATGGAGTGAGTGTGAGCAGGTCAGGGTGACGTTGATGGAGTGAGTATGAGGGGGTCAGTGTGATGGGGATGGAGTGAGTGTGAGGGGGTCAGGGTGACGGTGAAATTGTGAGTAGGAGTGGGTCAGGGTGACTGTGATGGAGTGAGTGTGAGGGTGTCAGGGTGACGGGGATGGAGTGAGTGTGAGGGGGTCAGGGTGACGGGGATGGAGTGAGTGTGAGGCGTCAGTGTGACGGTGAAGGATTGAGTGTGAGGGGGTCAGTGTGATGGTGATGGTGTGAGTGTGAGGTTGTTAGGGTTACGGTGATGGTGTGAGTGTGAGGGGGTTCGTGTGACGGTGATGGAGTGAATGTGAGCGGGTCAGGGTGATGGTGATGGAGTGAGTGAGTGTGATGTGGTAAGGTTGACAGTGATGGAGTGAGTGTGTGGTGTTCTGGGTGTCTGTGGTGAAATGTGTGTGACGGGGTCAGTGTGAGGGTTATTGAGTGAGTGTGAGGGAATCCGGCTGACAGTGACACAGAAAGCGTGTGGGGCTAAGGGTGATAGTGACATCATCAGTCTTAGGGGGTCAGCGTGACAGTGACACAGTAAGCGTGTGTACGTCAGGTTGGCAGTGACACAGTAAGTGTGAGGGGGTCAGGGTGACAGTGACACAGTAAGCGTGTTTGGGTAAGGGTGATAGTACCGCAGTCAGTGTGAGGGGGTCAGGGTGACAGTGGCACAGTCAATGTGAAGGGGTCATGACGATAGTGACGCAATAATTGTGAAGAGGTAAGGGTCAACGTGAGACAGTAAATGTGAGTTGTCAAGGTGATAGCGACACAGTAAGCATGTAGGGGTCAGGGTGACAGTGACACAGTAAGTATGAGGGGGCAGGGTGACTGTGACGCAGTAAGTGTGAGGGGTTCAGGGTGATATAGATGCACGTAAATGTGATGGGGTCAGGCTGGTAGCGACGCAATAAGTGTGATAGTGACGCAGGGAGTGTAAGGGGTCAGGCTGATATTGATGTAGTACATGTGAGGGGGCCAGGGTGACAGTGACACAAACTGTGTGAGGGGTTCAGGGTGATTGTGAGGCAGTAAGTGCGAGGGGGTCAGAGAGATAGTGGCGTGGTAATTGGGAGTGGACAGGGCGATTGTGACGCAGTCAGTGTGAGGGGGTCAGGGTCATAGTGATGCAGTAAGTGTGATGGGTCAGGGTGATAGTGACACAGTAAGTGTGAGGGGATCAGGCTGATAGTGACGCAGTTAGTGTGAGGGGGTAAGGTTGAACGTGATGCAGTAAGTGTGAGGGGTCAGTCTGATAGTAACGCAGTAAGAGTGATGGGTTCAGGGTGACAGTGACACAGTAAGTCTGAGAGAGAGAGGCTGACAGTGACGCAGTACGTGCAAGGGGGTCAGGCTGATAGTGACACAGTCAGTGTGGGGGTTTTAGGGTGTTAGTGTCGCAGTAAGTGTGAGGGTGTCAGGGTGATAGTGATGCAGTAACTCTGAGGGGGTCAGGATGATAGTGACACAGTAAGTGTGAGGGTGTCAGTGTGATTGTGATGCAGTAACAGTAAGGGAATCAGGGTGATAGTGACGCAGTAATTGTGAGGGTGTCAGGGTGATAGTGTCGCAGTAACTGTGAGGGGGTGGGGGTGATAGTGTCGCAGTAAGTGTGAGGGGATCAGGCTGATAGTGACGCAGTTAGTGTGAGGGTGTCAGGGTGATAATGTCGCAGTAACTGTGAGGAGGTCAGGGTGATAGTAACGCAGTAAGTGTGAGGGAGTCAGGGTGATAGTGTCTCAGTAAGTGTGAGGGGTTAGGGTGATAGTGTCGCAGTCAGTGTGACAGGGTCAGGGTGATAGTAATGCAGTAAGTGTGAGGGGATCAGGGTGATAATGACGCAGTGTGAGGGGTCAGGGTGAGAGTTAGGGAGTCAGTGTGAGGGGGTCCGAGAGATAGTGACGCAGTAATTGTGAGGGGTCAGGGCGATAGTGACATAGTAAGTGTGTGAGAGAGAGAGGCTGGCAGTGACGCAGTAAGTGTGAGCGGGTCAGGCTGATAGTGACGCAGTGAGTGTGAGGGGGTCAGGCTGATAGTGACACAGAGTGGGGTTGTTAGGGTGACAGTGTTGCAGTCACTGTAAGGGGCTCAGGGTGACAGTGACACAGTCAGTGTGAGGGGGTCAGGATGATAGTGATTCAGTAAGTGTGGGGGGTCTGGGTGATAGTTACGCAGTAACTCTGAGGGGTCAGACTGTCAGTGACACAGTAAGTCTAACGGGGTCAGGGTGACAGTTATGCACTAAGTGTGAGGGGTCAGACTGACAGTGATGGAGTAAGTGTGAGGGGGAGAGGCTGGTAGAGACACAGAGACTGTGATGGTGTTAGGTTGATCGTGACGCAGTAAGTGTGAGGGGGTAAGTCTATAGTGACGCAGTAAGTGTGAGAGGTTCAGGGTGACACTGCCACAGTAAGTGTGAGGGGGTCAGGCTGATAGTGACACAATAAATGTCGGGGTATTAGGATGATAGAGACACAGACATTGAGGGAGCGTTAGGGGGATAGTGACGCAGTAAGTGTGAGAGAATCAGGGTGACCGATCCAGTCAGTGTGAGAGAGTCAGGGTGACAGTGACGAAGTAAGTGTGAGGCGAAAAGGCTGGTAGTGACACAATAACTGTGTTGCTGTGACGGTGTTATGTTGATCGTGATGCAGTAAGTGTGAGGGGTCAGGGTGATAGTGATGCAGTAAGTGTGGGGGTTGAGGGTGGTAGTGGTGCAGTGTGAGGGGGTCAGAGTAATAGCGACGCAGTCAGTGTGTGAGTGTAAGGGTGATAGTGTCGCAGTCAGTATAAGGGGGTCAGGGTGACAGTGATGCAGTAAGTCCGAGGGGGTCAGGGTGACAGTGAAGCAGTAACTGTGAGGGGTCAGACTGTCAGTGACGCAGTATGTCTGAGGGATCAGTCTATAGTGAATCAGAACGTGTGAGGGGGTCAGGGTGATAATGACGCAGTAAGTGTGAGGGAGTCAGGCTATTAGTGAAGCAGTAAGTGTGAGGGGTTCAGGGTGGTAGTGACAGACTAAATGTGAGGGATCAGGGTGACAGTGATGCATTAATTGTGAGGGGGTCAAGGTGATAGTGAAGCAGTAACTGTGAGGGGTCAGAATGACAGTGACGCAGTATGTCTAAGGGGTCAGTCTATAGTGACGCAGAAAGTGTGAGGGGGTCAGGATGACAATGACACAGTAAGTGTGAGGGGTCAGTCTATAGTGGCGCAATAGGTGTGAGGGGTCAGGGTGACACTGACGCAGTAAGTGTGAGAGAGTCAGGCTGTCAGTGAAGCAGTAAGTGTGAGGGGTTCAGGGTGGTAGTGACAGACTAAATGTGAGGGATCAGGGTGACAGTGACGCAATAAGTGTGAGGGGGTCAGGGTGACAGTGAAGCAGTAAGTGTGAGGGGGTCAGGGTGATAGTAACAGACTAAATGTGCGGGGTCAGGGTGTCAGTGATGCAGTAAGTTTGAGAGGGAGAGGCTGGTAGTGACACAGTAAGTGAGTCGGTTTTCAGCGTGACACTGATGCAGTCAGTGTGAGGCGGGGAAACTGGAAGTGACACAGTAAGTATGGGGGGTCAGGGTGAGAGTGAACCAGTAAGTGTGAGGGGGTAAGGGTGACAGTGATGCAGTGAGTGTGAGGGGTCAGGCTGATAGTGATGCAGTAAGTGTGAGGGGTAAGGCTGATAGTGATGCAAAAATGTGAGGGGTCAGGGTGATAGTGACGCAGTAAGTGTGAGGGGGTCAGGGGTGACAGAGACGCAGTAATTGTGAGGGGCTAAGGCTGATAGTGACGCATAAATGTGAGGGGGTCAGGCTGATAGTGACGCAGTAAGTGTGAGAGGGTTAGGGTGACAGTGACGCAGTAAGTGTGAGTGGGTCAGCATGACAATGACCTAGTGAGTGTGAGGGGATAAGGCTGATAGTGACGCAGTAAGTGTGAGGGGGAGGGTGACAGTGACGCAGTGAGTGTGAGGGAGTCAGGCTGACATTGATGCTGTAAGTGTGGGTTGTCAGGGTGACAGTGACGCATTAAGTGCGGTGGGGTCAGGGTAAGTGTGAGGGGTAGATGCTGGTAGTGACGCAGTAAGTCTGATTGTGTCAGGGTGATAGTGATGCTGTAATTGTGGGTCAGGTGATAGTGACACAGTGAATATGAGGGTGTCAGGCTGATAGTGACGCAGTAAGTGTCGGGGTTTTAGGGTGATAGTGACACAGTCAGTGTGAGTGTGTAAGGGTGACAGTAACGTAGTAATTGTGAGGGGGTCTGGGTGATAATGACGCAGTAAGTATGAGAGGGGCCTGGGTGAAAGTGATGCAGTAAGTGTGAGGGGGTCAGACTGACATTGTGCAGTACGCATGATTGTGCCAGGGTGATAGTGATGCAGTAGGTGTGAGAGGGAGAGGCTAGTAGTGATGCAGTAAATGTGAGGGGTCAGTCTGATAGTGACGCAGTAGGCGTGAGTGTGTCCAGCTTGTAGTGAAGCTGTAAGTGTGAGGGGGTCAGGGTGATTATGATGCAGTAAGTGTGAGGTTGTCAGGGTGACAGTGATGCAGTAATTGTGAGGAGGTCAGGGTGATAGTGATGCAGTAAGTGTGAGGGGGCTGAGTTGGCAGGGTGACAGTGACACAGTAAGTGCGGTGGGGTCAGGGTGATAGTGATGCAAATGTGTGATTGTGCCAGGGTAATAGTGACGTAGTAAGTGTGATGAGGAGAGGGTGGTAGTGATGCAGTAAGTGTGAGGGGTCAGTCTGATAGAGCCGTTGTAGGTGTGAGTGTGTCCAGATTGTAGTGAAGGTGTAAGTGTGAGAGGATCAGGGTGATAGCGATGCAGTAAGTGTGAGGGTGTCAGGGTGACAGTGATGCCGTAAGTGTGAGGGGTTCAGGGTGATAGTGACGCAGTAAGTGTGAGGGGGTCAGGGTGATATTGACACACTAAGTGTGAGGGGGTCAGAGTGATTGTGACGCAGCAAGTGTGAGGGGGCAGGGGATAATAACGCAGTAAGTGTGAGGTGTCAGGTTGAAAGTGACACAGTAAGTGTAAGGGAGCTCAGGGTGATAGTGATGCAGTAAGTGTGATTGTGCCAGGGTGACAGTGACGCAGCAAGTGTGATGGGGTCAGGGTGATAGTGACGCAGTAAGTGTGATGAGGAGAGGCTGGTAGTGATGCAGTAAGTGTGTGGGACTCAGTCTGAGACTGACGCAGTAGGTGTGAATCTGTCCAGCTCGTAGTGACGCAGTAAGGGTGAGGAGGCCAGGGTGATAGTGACGCATCAGTGTGAGGGGATCAGGGTGACAGTGATGCAGTTAGTGTGAGGAGGTCAGTGTGATAGTGATGCAGTAATTGTGTGGAGGTCAGGGTGATAGTGACGCAGTAAGTGTGAGGGGGTCAGGGCGATAGTGACGCATGCAGTGTGAGGGAGTCAGGGGATAATAACGCAGTAAGTGTGAGGTGTCAGGATGAAAGTGACACAGTCAGTGTAAGAGAGCTCAGGGTGATAGTGATGCAGTAAGTGTGATTGTGCCAGGGTGATAGTGATGCAGTAAGTGTGATTGTGCCAGGGTGATAGTGACGCAGTAAGTGTGATGAGGAGAGGCTGGTAGTGATGCAGTAAGTGTATGGGACTCAGTCTGAGACTGACGCAGTAGGTGTGAATCTGTCCAGCTCGTAGTGACGCAGTAAGGGTGAGGAGGCCAGGGTGATAGTGACGCATCAGTGTGAGGGGATCAGGGTGACAGTGATGCAGTTAGTGTGAGGAGGTCAGTGTGATAGTGATGCAGTAATTGCGTGGAGGTCAGGGTGATAGTGACGGAGTAAGTGTGAGGGTGTAGGGGTGACAGTGACGCAGAAAGGGTGAGCGGGCAGGATGACATTGATGCAGTAGGTGTGAGGAGGTCAGAGTGATAGTGACACAGTAAATGTTTGGAGGCCAGGATGATAGTGATGCAGTAATTGTGAGGGGGTCAGGGTGATAGTGACGTATGCAGTGTGAGGGGGTCAGGCTGATTGTGACACAATAAGATTAGGGGTTTTAGGGTGAAAGTGACGTAGTCAGTTTGGGTGTGTAAGGGTGACAGTGACATAGTAAGTGTGAGGGGGCAGGATGATAATGATGCAATAAGTGTGAGGTGGTCAATTTGATAGTGACGCAGTCAGTGTGAGGGAAGAGGCTGATAGAGATGCAGTAAGTGTGAGTAGGTCCAGTAATTGTGATGGGTCAGGGTGATAGTGACACAGTTAGTGTGAGGGGGTCAGGATGATAGTGACACAGTTGGTGTGAGGGGGTCAGGGTGATAGTGACACAATCAGTGTGAGGAGAGTCCTGTTGATAGTGATGCAGTAACTCTGAGGTTTCTCTCTGACTGAATCACTCTTCCTTCTGTCCCTCCCTCTCTCTCTGACACACTCTGTCTCCCTGGTCCTTCACTCTCCCTCTGACACAGTGACTGGGTGGTTTGGGGATGAGGTTGCATGTGGGTGGGGGGGTTGGGGTGAGATGTGGGAGAAAGGGAAAATTGTGGGAGGGAGACAGCGATGTCAGGACAGTAAGAGTGAGCGGGAGGGGGAGGGGGAGAGGAAAGCGTGGAGGCAGGTGGAGAAACCAAGGTTGGGGGTGAGAGAGGGGGTACGAGGGAGAGTGAAAGGGAGAGGTGGTGAGAGTGAGTGAGTGTGCAGAGAGAGAGGGGGAGAACTGAGGAGAAAGAGTAGGGGAGAAGAAATGGGGAGGTCAGATTGGAGTGGGGGGACAGAGGGAGTGAATCCCAGCTCCTGAACTCAGGACGCGGTGCACTCCCCTTCCCTGAGGGCCAGGACTTGGGGCTGAGTCTGTCTCTCTCCAGCTCAGCTTCTGCAACACAAAGACACACAACAACATCGGTCACTCTGCTGCTCGGCACGCTTTAATGAACATTTTTATTGTTTACAATTGGAAGTGATGGATACAGTCAGTGGGATGGTGCCTTTTCTCACTGGCCCCTGAGTTATGAGAAACATTGAAATGTTTCCCTGTAACCCCGCTGTGGGATAAGGATGGACAAACCAGCCCTCCCCTCAGTCTGTTACCATAGCGACAGGCTGCACCATCGCTGAAACACTGAACTGAAATGCGAAAATCCCGGATGGATTGATTAATGAGGGAATTTGATGGATGGATGGATTTGGTTGAAGGGATATTTCAGCACATTCTTCAGCTGCTGCCTGAACTTAGTCTGGGTCACGGCATAAATCGCGGTGTTTGTGCAGCAACTGAGGAGCTGCAGCATGAAGCCCAATTCCTGCACAAAGCCATAGAAAGACACAGTGGTATCCACAATCCACACCATCCGTCACCACATAGAATACAGCATTAACATTGACCATAACAGGATGAAATTGGCCGAGATCACAAATAGTAAAATTATGGAGCAGTCAGTGGCTGCATAAAGCAGGACGGCGTGGAAATTACGCACGGAGACGGAGTCCTTCAGGAAATAAAACTGTTCCGATAAACAATGGGAATGTGTCTCAGTATCAGGTCGAGGATAATGACCAGGAGATCCACCGCTGCCATGGCCCCCAGGTAACGTCGGACACATGGAGAAAATCCACAATCTTTATAAAGCAGGACGTACATGGTCACTACGTTAACTGTGAGGAAGGAAAACAAACCTATTATCCATCTGCCTGGAGGCAAAGGGACTCGTTTGATTGGGGACCCAGTGAGATTTTCAAATGTGTCCCTGTATTCAGGGATTTATTCAAATAATTGGAGCTGGAATAACAAATGGGAAGGTCGGAATTACCGACAAAAATGTGACATAAACTACAAGAAACCCTCCCTCCCCAAACACACAGAGACACATCCATAAGAACAGATGGTTTCTAGAACATTCCCACGCACTCGATCACTCGAGAGCAAACACAGGTCACTCCTTCCCAGTTCCTAATACGGAGGGTGGGAACGTTGCTGTCCTGAAGGAGTCTCTCCCAGTTTCCTGAAGACAAACGGAATTTGGGAATTTCTGTGTTTTGGTCTAAATTGTGGTCGATCCTGTGTCGCGAAGAAATGAAAACACAGGGAAAACATATTCCCCACTTTAACTCCCTGAGGGGCCTTCGGAACAGATTCTCCTTCTCCCTGGAACGGGATCTCTTCCCTCGGGATCTTATCGTTTGTTCAATTCACTGACGTCCGGCCGTTCACAAACCATGTCGGGGACAGAACATTCCGGGGAATGTCAGTTATAGAATGTCGGGGACAGAACATTCCGGGGAATGTCAGTTATAGAATGTCAGGGATAGAACGTTCCGGGGAATGTCAGTTATAGAATGTCAGGGACAGGACGGTCCGGAGAATGTCAGTTATAGAATGTTGGGAATAGAATGTTCCGGGGAATATGAGTTATAGAATGTCGGGGACAGAACGTTCCGGGGAATGGCAGTTATAGAATGTCAGGGACAGAATGTTCCGGGGAATGTCAGTTATAGAATGTCAGGGACAGAACGTTCCGGGAACGTCCGTTATAGAATGTCAGGGACAGAACGTTCCGGGAAATGTCAGTTATGGAATGTCAGGGACAGAACGTTCTGGGAAACGTCAGTTGTAGAATGTTGGGGACAAGACGTTCCGGGGAATGTCAGTTATAGAATGTTGGGGACAGAACGTTCCGGGGAACGTCCGTTATAGAATGTCAGGGACAGAACCTTCCAGGGAATGTCAGTTATAGAATGTCAGGGACAGAACGTTCCGGGGAATGTCAGTTATAGAATATTGGGGACAAGACGTTCCGGGGAATGTCAGTTATAGAATGTTGGGGATAGAACGTTCTGGGGAATGGCATTTATAGAATGTTGGGGACAGGATGTTCTGGGGAATATCAGTTATAGAATGTCGGGGACAGAACGTTCCGGGGAATGGCAGTTATAGAGTGTTGGGGATAGAACTTTTTGGGGAATATCAGTCATAGAATTTCGGGGACAGAACGTTCCGGGGAATGGCAGTTACAGAATGTTGGGATGGAACGTTCCGGGGAATATCAGTTATAAAACTCCTTGACCTGTCCATCACCTTTCCCCCCCACCCACCCCACCAACATGACGTACAGTACCTGGACATACTGTAACATTAATGGGGTGAGGGACGAAGGGTCCAATCACAGGAATGGGAACTACAGGCATTGCCAGATCAGCTGAAAGGGTTAGATATACCACATTCTCAATCCACCTCACAGAACCAGTCCAAACACCGTAAACTCAGGGGAGATATCTGGTCACCGTAGAACACTGTGCAGACCAGACCAGTGTACTGGTCATTACAACGCAGCAATCTGTTCAGATCCATCTATTGCACTGGTCAATAGAATCCAGGCAATATGTCCAGAGTGAAACACTGCACAGATCATGTCAGAGCACTTATCTTCAAACGCAGACTAGACATCTGTCAATTTGGGAAGCTGTGAGAGAGACGGAAAAGCTGCAGATGATGGAGTCCAAAGTAGACAGGCAGGAAGCTGGGAGAACACAGCAATCCAGACACCATCAGGAGGTAGAGAGGTCGACATTACGGGTGTGACCGTTCTGTAAGAGTCCTGAAGGAGGGCTACACCTGAAACATCAAATTCTACTCCTCCTGATGCTGCATAGATTTCGGTGTTCCTCCAGCAAGTATTCAGCATGGGAAACAATGCAGACCACACACATGCATTGATCTATAAACCACGACTAGATATCTGTCCAGCACGAAAAGCTGTGCAGACCACAGCAGTGCATTCATCTATAAACCCAGACTAGATATCTGTCCAGCACGGGGATCTGTGCAGACCTCAGGAGTACATTGATCTCTCAACCTGCACTAGACATCTGTCCAGCACGGGGAGCTGTGCAGACCACAGCAGTGCATTGATCTATAATCCCGGACTAGATATCTATCCAGCACTGGGAGCTGTGGACCTGAAACAAATATCCATTCAGCATAAGAAACTACACAAACCACATCATTGTATTATCTAGAAACCACAACCAGATAGTCGACCAGCACAGCGACCTGTGCAGTGATCACCCGTGAATTAATCTGTAAACCAGGAGCAGTTACCTTCCCAGCATGTAGGACTGTGTACACCACCCCAGTGCATTGATCTGTATACCAGGAACAGTTACCCTCCCAGCATGTAGGACTGTGTACACCACCCCAGTGCATTGATCTGTAAACAGGAGCAGTTACCCTCCCAGCATGTAGGACTATGTACACCTCCTCAGTGCATTGATCTGTAACCCAGGAGCAGTTACCCTCCCAGCATGTAGGACTATGTACACCACCCTACTGCATTAACCTGTAACCCTGGAGCAGTTACCCTCACAGCATGTAGTGCTGTGTATCCCACCCCAGTGAACTGCTCTGTAGCACTGTGTTAGATCCCTGCCCAGTGTGGGGAAACTTGCAGCCCATGCTGGAAGTGACAGGATGTACAGGTCCCACCCAATTACAGCTCCATATCTCAATTGTGCCATGACAAGGGGGTGCTGAGGGTGTGAGAGAGATGGCGGGGGAATCAGTTTAAATATCACCTTAATGCGAGGGGTTTGTGGTATAGACGGAGATGGGGAGACTGAGAGACAGTATCATGGAAGGATGTATTCCCAGGTTTCAGAATGCTGAAATGTAGACACTTGGATAGCATCCTGTAACATGAGCCAAGTTGAAACTTTCTTGCTGGAACAGCACAGCAGGTCAGGCAGCAACCAGGGAACAGGAGATTCGACGTTTCGGGCACAGGCCCTTCTTCAGGACTCTGCTCATTCATGAAGAAGGGCCTGTGCCCGAAACGTCGAATCTCCTGTTCCCTGGATGCTGCCTGACCTGCTGTGCTGTTCCAGCAATAAAGTTTCAACTTTGATCTCCAGCATCTGCAGACCTCACTTTCTCCTGTAACATGAGCCAGTCTTCCCAGGAAAGGTGGGAAAAAGGGAGATTGGTGTGAGGTCAGATGATGAAACAACAGCTACTGTGTGGTTTTGAAATTACGTTTATGTAATTTTAATAAGTGTCATTTTGAAACAGTATATTGCTATAGAGCTGGAGTAGGGTAATAAGCAGTTAAGACAAATGGGGTCTCAGAGTTGTGAATAGTTGATGTAAAATTTTCACTTTCAGAGTTAAAAAAAAATTGATATTTTTGTTTAAACAGTGGAATTTGGGAATTCTCTGTCACACATATTTTAACAGTTTACAAGGCAAATTGAGCATTTCTTTATGTTTATTTTAAATTACCAGATGAGCTCAATGTTGTGTCCTAACAATTGCTGTGTGTGTATCTGTGTGGGGCAGGTCTGGCAGTCTCTGTGGTGCTTAAAGTGATGCAATCCCACCCTATGCTGGCCGCCCCACGCCACTGCACATACATTGGCAGAGGGTGAAAACCAACAGGAATCCATTCAGAGAAGGGGAGGGTGAGGGAGAGAGCAGCAGCCTTAAAATATCCCTCAGGTTTGAATCCCCAACTCTAGAGAAAAGACATCAGCCCTTCAGCGTTTCTGTAACCTTCATTATTTTATAAACGTGTGTAAAGTTACTGCTTAATCTCATATTCTTCAGTGATAAAAATCCCAGCATATCCAGCCTCTCCTTATAGCTCACTCCCTCCTTTCCCAGCAACATCCAGGTTAATCTCTTCTCAATCCTCACCAGTTTATTAATATCAAGGTCAATAATATTAAAGTGAAGAGTCAAGGTATTTTCTAAGGGTATGGGGAGTCCAAAACTAGAGGACATAGGCTTAAGGTGAGAAGGGAAACACTTAAAAGTGACCTAAAAGGCCGCTTTTACACCCAGAGGGTGGTGTGCCTATGGAATGAGCGGGCAGGGTGACCAGACTGGACACAGTATTCCAGAAGGGGTCTCAGCAATGTTCTGTACACAACATTGATGTCCCAATTCTGAGACTCAAAGGTCTGTCCTTTGAAGACATGTGTGTTAAAAAACTTCTTAACCACACTATCTATATGAGATGCAAATTTTAAAGAATTAAACCAGACGGCCTAGATCTCTGTACTACAGCACTGACAAAGGCTCTACTTTTAATTGTATTGGTCCTGCTGTTGTTTGATTTACCAAACCCAATACCTCAAATTAATCCAAACTAAACTCCATCAGATACCCCTCAGCCCAGTGTGTGATATTAATGCCACCTCACCCTCCCCCTTCAATTTTAAAATGCCAATCCGTCTCCAGGATGCCTACACACTCCGGCCTGATTTTCACAAAGACCCTGAGATTGGGATGCATTGTATTGTTCGGGGGAGGAGAGACAGATTGCAGACACAGTCAGTGGGGAGGAGAGGCTGGATAGTAATCAGCGGCCTGGTGTCATTTCATGGTTTTAGGAAGAGGGGAGTCGCACGTGAGAGTTGGGTAAGAGTGTTGGGTGTTTTGGATTCAGACATTAAGGTCTTCCTTCGTCTCTGGTGTTCAGTGATAAATATCTATTTGAGACCCTTCATTTGGCAGAGTGTGTCTGGAGGATTTCTTTCCTTAATATTGCAGACTCCAGATAATAGCAATTAAAGATGTTAATAATTAATTTCGGTAGCATAGCAAGTACACTCAATATCCTAAGTTGAGACAAATATCTTGCATTTGTTTAATAATACAAAGTGTTTTTTGTCATTCAGAAATGCTAACCTGATTATAATAAATCCACATCGAGCTGAAAGTGGGCACTTAAAATATGACTCAAAATCTGGGTATGGTATTTGTCGTGGGTAGTGTCCCTGTCTCTGAGCCAGAGGTCTGGATTTGATTCCAATTCCTCAACTTGCGTGGTAGTGTTCCTAGCTCTGGACTAGAAGACCTGGATTCAAGTCCTGCCTGTTGCAGAGGTATGTCACAGCATGTCAGGACAGTCTGATGAACAAACACACAGGAGAATACTGTTACAGCTTTGTCGGTATTGCTGAGTGATGCTAGTATCCCTACTTCTGGGCACAAAGGTCTAGGTGTAAAGCCCACAGAGGTGTATCATGATACATCTGTACAAACTGATTAAAATGGATTTAGAATTGTGACTTGATGGAGAAGGAAGAGATGTTAGTATTGTAATTCAGAATTTAGGCCCAGGATGAGTGAAAACACAGCTATTCGTGTTGATTCGAGTCACATTTTGCAGCAGGAAAGGTTTATGAAATCAGAACGGTCATGGATAGGGTGAGTAGTCAGGGGTTTTCCCCAGGTTAGGGGCGTCCAAAACTAAAGGGCATTGGTTGAAAGTGAGAGAGGAAAGGTTTTGATGAGGCCGAAAGGGCACTTTTTCACACAGAGGGTGGTATGCATATGGAATGAGCTGCCAGAGGAAGTGGTGGAGGCTGGTACAACTACAGCATGTAAAAGGCATCTGGGTACTGACAGACCTGGCGAGCCTTTCCAGCAATTTCTGTATTTCTTTTAAAAATGCATTCAGTTTAACACAGGTATTCTGAATAAATTAAACATTTTTATTTTTTAATGACGCAGGGATATATATACATATCTTCAAATTGACCGAGACCATTTTCTGCGAAGGATGTGGCTCTGTGTATGACAGCAGCAATGATGCATCTACATGGAACAGAGAATGTGATGGAGACATAGTTTTGTACAATATACAAGGAGACCTCACATGGTCGAGTTTGGGAGAGGATGACATTCCTGTGTGATTCAGCTCAGAGAGGGAGAAAATATAATTTGCCTGAGAAGGAACGGCCTATTGCATTCTCTCTCCTTCATTGTTCCTCAACACAGCAATGTGTGCGAGCTAAAGAAAAAACCTCTACAGTCATCATTACCATTCTTATTTTTATGGAATCACTGCAGTGTTGAAACCGGCCCTTCGGTCCAACAAGTCCATACCAACCTTCCCAACCCATTCCCCTATATTCACCCCTGACTATTGCACATAACCTAGAAATCCCAGAACACTACGGACAATTTAGCATGATCAATCCACCGAACCTACACAGTTTGTAGTAGGAAACTAGATCACCCGTTAGAAGCTCACACCGACAAGGGGAGATTGTGCAAACTCCACACAGACAGTCACCCAAGGCTGGAACCGAACCCAAATACCTAGTTCTGTGAGGCAGCAGTGCTAACCACCGTGCTACCCTTTGGGTGATCACTGACCAGAATTCACTGGAATCTACTCACTGCCTAAAGCGAAGGGAATTCAGCCAAATCCAAACTCTCCCAGAATGAAATCCCATTGCTAGCAGCTGGTGTGAGTACAATATTTTCAGAAGCAGAATAACGTTTTGGACAATCTCGCAATTTTTCCTTTGTCATGAGATCCAATAGTATTTGGACAAAGCTCTTTCAAGTCAAACTTGCAAAGAGTGTGTGTGTGTGTGTGTGTGCTTTTCTTAGAAAGGGAAATATTGATTATATATTTGCAATACCCAACCAGTTTGCCATTCATCTTTCCATCATAGTTTGAGTAACATTACTCTGGATCATAAACGTGTTGTTTTAGCAGATTAAAGAAACTAGCCGGACTTGTTCCTAAAAGTGACATTGACCCAGTCTGAAACCGATATCATCGGCCATATCACCAACCTCGTTACATTTAACATCTGTTGTGAGCAGTGGAGAGTGGGACGAGAAAAGGAAACAGTGACCCAAAAAGCCGGGGAACTATAGACCAGTGAGTCTGATGTCAGTGGTGGGTAAGTTGTTGGAGGGGATTCTGAGGGATAGCATTTACATACATTTGGGAAGGCAAGGGCTGATCGTAGTAGACAACGTGGCTTTCTGCATGGGAAATCATCTCTCATTAATTTGGCTGAGTTTTTTGAAGAGGTGACAAAGAAGATTGATGAAGGCAGTTTGGTAGACATTGTCTATATGGACTTCAGAACGGGTTCATTTAAAGCACAAAGAGCAAAGAAAATGTACATCACAGGAACAGGCCCTTCGCACTCCAAGCCTGAGCCGATCAAAATGTACTGTCTAAACTGTCGGTCAATTCCCAAGCATCTGTATCCCTCTGCTCCCCACCTACTCACGCATCTGCCCAGACGCATCTTAAATGAATCTGCCATGCCTGCCTCCACCACCTCTGCTGGCAACGCATTCCAAACACCCACCACCCTCTGTGTGAAATTCTTACCGCGTGTATCCCCCTTACACTTTCCACGTCTCACTTTGAATGCACGACCTCCATCACCGGGAAAAAGCTTGTCTATATCCACCCTGTCTATACCCTTCATGATTTGGAAAAAATTAATCAGGTCCCCCCTCAATATCCTTGTTTTCTAGCGAAAATAAACCTAACCTACTCAGTCTCTCTTCATAGCTAGTATTTCATTCTGATTGGTAGACAGATGAGTAAGTTTCAGTCACGTGGGATACAGAAGAAGCTAGTCACAATTGGCTTGAAGGAAGAGATATATTTTTCAGACTGGAGGCTTGTGAGCAGCAGTGTGCTGCAAGAATCAGTACTGAGTTCACTGCATTTCATCATTTACGTAAAGGATTTAGATGTGAATATTGGGGCCATAGTAAGTTTACAGATGACATCTGAAAAGTGGTGTAGTAGATTAGCTCAGAGTACAACGAGACCACAATTTGATGGTACAAAGGGGCAAGGAGTGGCAGGTGAAGTTTAATTTAGATAAAGACGAGGTTTTGCATTTTGGAAAGGCAAATCAGGGCAGAGGTTATACACTTAATGGTAAGGTCCAGGGGAGTGTTGTGGAACAAAGGGACATAGGGCTGCAGGTACATTGTTCCTTGAAAGTGGAGTCGCAGGCAGACAGAGTGGGACAGAACACATTTAGCACATTTGTCTTAATCAGTCAGAGCATTGAGTGTAGGAGTTGTGGTGGTATGTTATATCTGTACAGGATGTTGGTGAGGCCACTTTAAGAATATTGTGTACAACTCGGTTTTCTGCAGATATGACTTACACAGATGTTCCAGGACTGAAGGTTTGAGCTTTAGGGAGAGGCTGACTACGTTGAGGTGCTCCCTCCTGGAGTGTCAGAGGTTGATTGGTAACATTATAGAGGTTTATAAAATCATCAGGGGCATGGATATTCTGAACAGCCATGTTCTGCTCCCAAGCATAGGGGAGTCCAGAACAAGAGGGTATAGGTTGAAGGGGAGAGGGTGAATGATTTAGAAGGAACTTGAAGATAAATGTTTCACATAGAGCGTAGTGTGTAATTAGAAAGTGCTGTCAGAGGAAGTGGTCAAGGCGGGTACAATCACTGGAGGAATATTGGCCAAATGATGGCAAATAGCACGAAAACAGATTTGCTATCAGATCGGAGTGAACATGTTGGACTAACGGGTCTGTTTCGGTTCTGCATGACTCTCTGATTCTATAAGAGGGATGAGGAATAATTCTGAAAGGACCTTTCAAGTCGGAATTCTCTTCACTGGAAGTCTATCGTGTCTCTCTGTTCACATTGATTGAAAGCTGCGTTAGGTAAATATTTGAGAGAGAGGTGAGTCACAGATAATGGGACACAGACAGGAAAGTGGGGCTTAAACCACAACCTGATCAGCTACAATCTTAGTGCCTGGTGGAGCAGGCTCAAAGTATCTAATGACCCGCTCCTGTTCCTCAGGCCCATGTCCCTGTGTTCCATTCAGCCCCTCAAACCTACGAGACAGGAGCAGTTGGAGGCTACTTACTCCTATAACCTTTTGCACAGAAACAGCGGAGACCTTTTGGACCTTCAAGACTATCCCACACGCTTTGAGGTGTTTTGCGAAGTGTAATTGGAAAAGCCAGGCTGGGTATGAAAGAGGCCCCTCATTTCTCTTTACAGAGCTTCCATTCTCTGCAGCTTGTGCTTCATTTGTTGGTCATGTTGTAGACCCAAATTCACTGAGAATACAACCACCATACCTCACCCAGAGATGGCTCACAAAATCCTCTGATCTCCATGGCTGCAACATTCAATAACAGAACATTCATAAAAATAACACCAACTAAATTTCCAATAACAAAATGGGAGAACATCAGAATCAGAGGCAGGTCATTCAATCCCCAAGCCTGCCTTGCCCTTCACTAAGATCATGATTGATCTGCTCTTGGTCTCAAATCCTCTTTCATACCCAATTCTTCATAGCCCTCACCTCTCTGACAAGTCAATATCCATCTACCTCCTCTTCAAATACTTTCAGTCATCTAGCTCCCCAACATTCTTGCGAAGAGAAATCCTGACATTCAAATACCACCTGTTTGAAGAAAACACTTGCAGCTCCAATATCATTGGCGTATTGATGTGAACAAAAGAGGTAGGCTCAAGGGTTCAGGAAAAAATGACTGGCCCTGATATCAAGGCAGTGATTGACTTCTGTTGACATAAAGGAGATGAACAAAACTGGACTAAATGGGAATCAGACTAAACTCTCCACAGTTTGGAGTCAAACATGGCACAAAGGAAGATGTTCATCATCTCAGTCCTGGGTCACCTCTGTGAGAGATCCTCAGGGTAGGTTCCCCTTCACAAACATCTTCAGCTGTTTCATCAATGTCTCCCTGCCCCCAACCTCCCCACCATAAGATCAGAAGTGGGGATGGTCACTGAAGATTCCACAATGTTCAGAACATTTTGTCCCCCGTCAGCTCCTGAAATGGTCTGTGTCATGTGCAGCAAGACCCAGACTCCATTGAGACTTGTGCTATTAAAGTGTCTGTAACATTCATGTCACAGCACTGGCGGGCACTGCACATTGCCACAGTAAAACAAGAGTTCATTCAGCATCTCATGCTGTTTTCACAGGAATATCAAGAAGTCATTCAGCCCATTGACAGTATTGGAGAAGAACAGGGACAGCCCATTCACTGCCTCCAGCCTATTACTCAGGAAGGGAAGGAGTCTAGTGTGATGGACCACGCCAGAGCCCCTCTACAATATTTGAAGGCAGTAACCTCGACTCTTTTTGTTATTATTTTAAAGGAAATGTAAACTGTCTGTCCCAGATGCAATGTGACGAGTCAGACTACTCGGTGTGAAGCACAACGCCATTTATTTAAACAAGGAAGATAAAATGAAACCAAAGAAAGAGGAATTTAGAATAACGTAACTCTATTGGCCATGTTAGCAGAATAATAGATCTAGGAACTATTACGAATGAAATGTTCCAATATAGGAAACTCCCATAAACACAGCCATTGGCATAAAGGAATATACAGACACAGATTGTCGCAAACATTTCTCCAATCCAGGATTTAAAAACAGCATCAAGGGAAAATTCAGAGAGAGTAGCAGCCAGAAGATAGTCACTGAAGCTTCCAACTCTGTGGAGACCCCAATAGTTTCTGGTGTTACTCAGAAACCGAAACCCAGAGATCCTAATCTGTGAGAGCTGGTCACACCCATTCAGGCTGCATTAAAATAAACCTAAGGCACCCCTAGCTGTTACTCAAGTGGTCTTAACTAGCCAGCTTGTTAACGATCGTTCAATCTCTTTCTTAAAAGAAACCAGGACAAAATAACCTCTTAAAGCTGCAGCATTGTCACACTAGTCTGTATAACGAGCTGTCAAACAGGAACCAGGGGTAACCAGTCAGGCCCTTGGCCATGTCCAATCGGACGAGGTTGAAGCCAGTCAGTCCCTTGAGTCACTTATACATGAACAGTAGGAGGCCATTCCCACCTCAATGGGGGCAGAATGAGGTAATTTATGCTGATTCCTGATGAATGTCTTATGCCCAAAGTGTCGATTCTCCTGGTCCTCGGATGCTGCCTGATCCGCTGTGCTTTTCCAGCAATTGATGCTCTGCTCTGATCTCCAGCATCGGCAGTCTTAAGTGTCTCCTAATTGATGCTCTAACATGATGAACAAGTGGAGCAGAGCTGCACAGACAGACTGCTCCACGTTGTTCTTCCTGACTCCGTTGCTCATGATACACACGTGGGACTTGAACATGGTTTTCTAGTGGTGAGGAGGGAAGCCATATGTCTTGTGTGAAGTCTGAAGAAGGCACCTTCCATCTCCGAGAAGACAGTTGTTTATGAAGGGCCGAAGCCGGTGGGAATGGCTACCTGTTTCAGACGGAAGGTATTGTGGCTGCTATTGGGGATTGTGAGCAACATGACGTTCAGTACGGGTTCACACGCCGACTGCACAATAACGTGGGGATAGTTAATTTATGCATATAAACTATTAGGAAAGCCACGTTAGACTGATGAATGGACTCTCTAAGTTCAAATAATGCTGAACTTGTTCATGTTGATCTTGTCTAGTGTGAGGGGTTCAGGGTGGTAGTGACAGAATAAATGTGAGGGATCAGGGTGACAGTGATGCAGTAATTGTGAGGGGGTCAGGGTGATAGTGAAGCAGTAACTGTGAGGGGTCAGACTGATAGTGACACAGTATATCTGAGGGGTCAGTCTATACTGATGCAGAAAGTGTGAGGGGTCAGTCTATAGTGGTGCAATAAGTGTGAGGGGGTCAGGGTGACAATGACGCATTAAGTGTGAGGGATTCAGGCTGTCAGTGAAGCAGTAAGTGTGAGGGGGTCAGGGTGATAGTAACAGACTAAATGTGAGAGGTCAGGGTGTCAATGATGCAGTATGTGTGAGAGGGAGAGGCTGGTAGTGACACAGTAAGTGAGTTGGGCTTCAGCGTGACACTGATGCAGTCAGTGTGAGGGGAGGAAGCTGGTAGCGACGCAGTAAGTATGAGGGGGTCAGAGTGAGAGTGAACCAGTACGTGTGAGGTGGTCAGGGTGACAGTGATGCAATGAGTGTGAGGGGTCAGGCTGACAGTGATGCAGTAAGTTTGAGGGGTAAGGCTGATAGTGATGCACAAATGTGAGGGGTCAGGGTGATAGTGACGCAGTAAGTGTGAGGGGGTCAGGGGTGACAGTGACGCAGTAAGTGTGAGTGGGTCAGGGTGATAGTGATGCAGTGTGAGGGGGTCAGGATGACAGTGATGCAGTAAGTGTGAGGGGGTAAGGCTGATAGTGACGCATAAATGTGAGGGGGTCAGGCTGATAGTGACGCAGTAAGTGTGAGAGGGTCAGGGTGACAGTGATGCAGTAAGTGTGAGTGGGTCAGAATGACAATGACCTAGTGAGTGTAAGGGGATAAGGCTGATAGTTACGCACTAAGTGTGAGGGGGAGGGTGACAGTGACGCAGTGAGTGTGAGGGATTCAGGCTGACATTGATGTTGCAAGTGTGAGTTGTCAGGGTGACAGTGCCGCTTTAAGTGCGCTGGGGTCAGGGTAAGTGTGAGGGGTAGATGCTGGTAGTGACGCAGTAAGTCTGATTGTGTCAGGGTGATAGTGATGCTGTAATTGTGGGTCAGGTGCTAGTGACACAGTGAATATGAGGGGGTCAGGCTGATAGTGTACGCAGCAAGTGTCGGGGTTTTAGGGTGATAGTGACACAGTCAGTGTGAGTGTGTAAGGGTGACAGTAACGTAGTAATTGTGAGGGGGTATGGGTGATAATGACGCAGTAAGTATGAGAGGGGCCCGGGTGACAGTGATGCAGTAAGTGTGAGGGGGTCAGACTGACATTGATGCTGTAAGTGTGAGTTGTCAGGGTGACAGTGACACAGTATGTGCGGTGGGGTCAGGGTAACAGTTGTGCAGTACGTGTGATTGTGCCAGGGTGATAGTGATGCAGTAGTTGTGAGAGGGAGAGGCTGGTAGTGATGCGGTAAGTGTGAGGGGTCAGTCTGATAGTGACGCAGTAGTTGTGAGTGTGTCCTGCTTGTAGTGAAGCTGTAAATGTGAGGAGGTCAGGGTGATAGTGATGCAGTAGGTGTGAGGGTGTTAGGGTGACAGTGATGCAGTAATTGTGAGGAGGTCAGGGTGATAGTGATGCAGTAAGTGTGAGGGGGTCAGGTTGATAGTGACGCAGTCAGTATGAGGGGTTCAGTGTGATAGTGACGCAGTAAGTGTGAGGGGGTTAGGGTGATATTGACGCAGTAAGTGTGAGGGGGTCAGAATGTTTGTACGCAGCAAGTGTGAGGGGGTCAGGGGATAATAACGCAGTAAGTGTGAGGTGTCAGGGTGAAAGTGATGCAGTAAGGATGATTGTGCCAGGGTGATAGTGACGCAGTAAGTGTGATGAGGTGAGGCTGGTAGTGATGCAATAAGTGTGTGGGACTCAGTCTGATACTGACGCAGTAGGTGTGAGTGTGTCCAGCTTGTGGTGACGCAATAAGTGTGAGGAGGCCAGGGTGATTGTGACGCAGTCAGTGTGAGGGGGTCAGGGTGATAGTGATGCAGTCAGTGTGAGGAGGTCAGGGTGACAGTGACGCAGTCAGTGTGAGGAGGTCAGTGTGATAGTGATGCAGTAATTGTGAGGAGGTCAGGGGGATAGTGACGCAGTAAGTGTGAGTGGGTCAGGATGACAGTGACGCAGAAAGTGTGAGCGGGCAGGATGAAATTGATGCAGTAAGTGTGAGTGGGTCAGGGTGATAGTGATACAGTAAGTGTGAGGAGGTCAGAGTGATAGTGACACAGTAATTGTGTGGAGGTCAGGATGATAGTGACGCAGTATGTGTGAGGGGGTCAGGGTGATAGTGACGCATGCAGTGTGAGGGGGTCAGGCTGATAGTGACGCAGTACGTTTAGGGGTTTTAGGCTGAAAGTGACGCAGTCAGTGTGGGTGTGTAGGGTGACAGTGACATAGTAAATGTGAGGGGGCAGGATGATAATGATGCAATAAGTGTGAGGTGGACTGTTTGATAGTGACGCATGCAGTGTGAGGGAAGAGGCTGATAGTGATGCAGTAGGTGTGAGGAGGACCAGCAATTGTGATGGGTCAGGATGATAGTGACACAGTTAGTGTGAGGGGGTCAGGGTGATAGTGACACAGTTAGTGTGAGGGGGTCAGGGTGATCGTGACACAATCAGTGTGAGGAGGGTCCTGTTGATAGTGACGCAGTAACTCTGAGGTTTCTCTCTGACTGAATCTCTCTCCCTCCTGTCCCTCCCTCCCTCTCTTTCTGACACATTATGTCTCCCTGGTCCTTCCCCCTCCCTCTGACACAGAGTCTGGGTGGTTTGGGTGTGAGGTTGCATCTGGGGTGGGTTGGGGTGAGATGTGGGAGAAAGGGAAAATTGTGGGAGGGAGACGGCGATGTCAGGACAGTGAGAGTGAGCGGGAGTGGGAGGGGTAGAGGAAAGCGTGGAGGCAGGTGGAGAAACCAGGGTTGGAGGTGAGAGAGGGTGTACGAGGGAGAGTGAAAGGGAGAGGTGGTGAGAGTGAGTGAGTATGCAGAGAGAGAGGGAGAGATATAAGGAGAAAGAGTAGGAGAGAGGAAATCAGGAGGTCAAATTGGAGTGGGGGACAGAGGGAGTTAATCCCAGCTCCTGTGTTCAGGACGCGTTGCCCTCCCCTTCCCTGAGGACCAGGACTTGGGGCTGAGTCTGTCTCTCGCCAGCTCAGCTTCTCCAACACAAAGACACACAACAACATTGGTCACTCTGCTGCTCGTCACGATTTAATGAACATTTTTCTTGTATACAAATGGAAGTGATGGATACAGTCAGTGGGATGGTGCCTTTTCTCACTGGCCACTGAGTTGTGAGAAACATTGAAATGTTTCCCTGTTACCCCGCTGTGGGATAAGGATGGACAAACCAGCGCTACCCTCAGTCTGTTACCATAGCGACAGGCTGTTTCATCGCTGAAACACTGAACTGAAGTGAGAAAATCCCGGATGGATTGATAAATGAGGGAATTTGATGGATGGATGGATTTGGTTGAAGGGATATTTCAGCACATTCTTCAGCTGCTGCCTGAACTTTGTCTGGGTCACGACATAAATCGCGGTGTTTGTGCAGCAACTGAGGAGCTGCAATATGAAGCCCAATTCCTGCACAAAGAGATGGAGATACATAGGACTATACACAATCCTCCTTATCTGGTTCCATATAGAATACAGCATTAACGTTGACCATAACAGGATGAAATTGGCCGAGATCACAAACAGTAAAATGATGGGTTTTTTTCGGTTTCCCATTTCGGGGTCAGAGTGAGCATTCCCATTGGTGTGAGCGCGGAGTCTCCTGCGGGCTCTGCTGGTCACTAAAATGTGTCTGACGGTGAGAACATTGAGCAGCAGAATCAGGAGAAATGGGACACCCGGAGTTAGAATGTGGTGGAGGGACTCGATTGTGGACCAGACACTGGAGGATAGAACAGCGTGTGTTACAACACAAAACCAGGGGCGATTCCACAGCCGATACCGAGCCGTGAGCATAAAATACCAGGAAATGTTCTTCAAACAGCTCAGCACAGTCACTGCTCCCAGAACCACAGCAGCCGTTTTCTCACTACAATATTTACTTTTCAGCTTCTGGCAACAAATGGCCACAAACCGATCAAAGGTGAAAGTGACGGTGAACCAGACAGAGCAGTCAGTGGCTGCATAAAGCAGGACGGCGTGGATATTACACACGGGGACGGAGTCCTTCAGGAAATAAAACTGTTCCTTGTAAATAATGGGAATGTGTCTCAGTATCAGGTCGAGGATAATGACCAGGAGATCCACCGCTGCCATGGCCCCCAGGTAAAGTCTGACACATGGAGACAATCCACAATCTTTATAAAGCAGGACGTAGATGGTCACTACGTTAACTGTGTGGAAAGAAAACAAACCCATTATCAATCAGCTGGAGGCAAAGGGACCCGCTTGATTGGGGACCCAGTGAGATTTTCGAATGTGTCCCTGTATTCAGGGATTTATTAAAATTATTGGAGCTGGAAAAACAACTGGGACGGTCGGAATTACTGACAAAAATGTGACATAAACCACAAGAAACCCTCCCTCCCCAAACACACAGAGACACATCCATAAGGACAGATAGTTTATAGAACATTCCCACACACTCGATCACTCGAGAGCAGACACAGGTCACTCCTTCCCAGTTCCTAATACGGAGGGTGGAATCGTTGCTGTTCTGAAGGATTCTCTCCCATTTTCCTGATGATAAACGGAGTTTGAGAATTCCTGTATTTTGGTCTAAGTTGTGGTCGATCCTGTGTCGTGGAGAAATGTAAACGCAGGGAAAACGTATTCACCTCTTTAACTCCCTGAGGGGCCTTCGGAACAGTGTCTCCTTCTCCCTGGAACGGGATCACTTCCCTCGGGATCTTATCGTTTGTTCAATTCACTGACGTCCGGCCGTTCACAAACAATGTCAGGGACTCAACGTTCCGGGGAATGTCAGTTATAGAATGTCGGGGACAGAACGTTCCGGGGAATGTCAGTTATAGAATGTCAGGGACACAATGTTCTGGGGAGTGACAGTTATAGAATGTCAGGGTCAGAACGTTCCCGGGAATGTCAGTTATAGAAATGTCAGGGACAGAACGTTCCGGGGAATGTCGGTTATAGAATGTCAGTGGCAGAATGTTCCGGTGAATGGCAGTTATAGAATGTCAGGGACAGAACGTTCCGGGTAATGTCTGTTATAGAATGTCATGGACAGAACATTTCGGGGAATGTCAGGGACACAACGTTCCGGGGAATGGCAGTTATAGAATGTCAGGGACAGAACATTTCGGGGAATGTCAGGGACACAATGTTCGGGGGAACTCCTTGACCTGTCCATGACCTTCCCCCATTCTCTCTGACCTATCACGTCTCCCCCATCTCCGTCTCCCAATCACATTCCCAGCTCCCTTACCCCAGCCCCAGCACCAGCCCCAGCCCCAGCCCCAGCTTCAGCCCCAGCCCCAGCTCCAGCCCCAGCCCCAGTTCCATTACCAGCACCAGCCCCAGCCCCAGCCCCAGCCCCAGCCGCAGCTCCAGCCCCAGCCCCAGCCCCAGCCCCAGCCCCAGCCCCAGCTCCTGTACCAGCCCCAGCCCCAGCCCCAGACCCAGACCCAGCCCCTGCACAGCCTTCTCCCATTTATCTCTCAGCTCCCAGCCCACAATCCTCATTCCTGATTAAGGGATTATGCCTGAAACATTCATTCCCCTGCTCCCCGGATGCTGCCTGACCTGCTGTGCTTTTCCGGCACCACACCCCCAGTCAGGAAACAGTCCGAGACCGTCATACTCACAAGATCAGGCCTGATAGGTAATTTAGTATAGATTAGATTACCTACAGTGTGCAAACAGGCCCTGCAAGCCAACAAGTGCACACCGACCCGCCGAAACGCAACCCACCCAGATCCATTCCCCTAAATTTACCCCTTCACCTAACACTACGGACAATTTCCCATGGCCAATTCACCTAACCTGCACATCTTTGGACTATGGGAGGAAACCAGAGCACCCAGACGAAACCCACGCAGACACGGGGAGAATGTGCAAACTCCACACAGTCAGTCGCCCGAGGCTGGAATTGAACCCGGGTCTCTGACACTGTGAGGCAACAGTGTCAACCACTCTGCCACCGTGCCATCCATAATGTTTCATGAAGCCCCATCACCATCCCTGGGTATGTCCTGTCCCACCGGCAGGACAGACCCACCAGTGATGGGGACACCCTGGGATACAGTCAGGGAAGGAGTTACCCTACAATTGCCCAACATTGATTCCAGAACTCAGGAAATCTCATGGCAATATTTCATGGTCAAGGAAGTCGCCTGAAGATGGTTATCTCCTGCCCCCCCACCCCTCCTCTTGGAAACAAATCAGAGGAAGCACTGAGGGTGACAAGGACACAGTCCCTCCTCTGGGTGTGGGACTTCAATGTACATCACCAGGAGTATCCCCACAGGCCCACGGCTGCCTGAGCAGGGACAGGCTTCAATACACAACAGCCAGACTGGGGGAAACATTCCCACCAAACTCCTTGTCCCAGATGGATCTGTCCCTGACAGTATCTGTAGGAGCAGCCAGCACACAGTCCTGGTGGAGGGAGTCTCAGCCTCATATTTGACATACTCAAGATTAGTGTGTTCCTGGAAAAGCACAGCAGGTCAGGCAACATCCGAGGAGCAGGACAATCACCGTCTCGGGCAGCAGACCTTCATCACGAATGAGGCTGAGAGACTCCGGGATGGAGAGATCAATCATATTAGGCGTACTGCTCACTGTGTGATGTGGCACTCCCTCCTGTGAAGTAGGACATACTTCTATAGGGCTGAGCACATGGAAACTTGGCATCCATGGGGCACTGTGGGCTAGTAACAGCCGCAGCATCAATGGCCTTCCCTCCATCATAAAGTCAGAAGTGGCCTATTCACTGATGTTTTCAAAATATTCAGCACCATTCACAACTGCACCGATACTGAAGCAGGCTATTCAGCCCATCAAGAGTTTTAAAATGGGACAGGATGAGGCCATTCAGCCATTGGAGGCTGCTACTCAGCGATTGGAGCAGATCTTTTAATCTCTCATACCTGTTACACAGGAAATGGAAGGGAACATTCAGTATTTCAAAGCTGCTACACAGGAATACGGGAAGCTGTGTAGACCACAGCAGTACATTGATCTACAAATCCGGACTAGATATCTGTCCAGGATGGGGAGCTGTGCAGAATTCAGCAGTGCATTGATCTATAAACCCGGACTAGATATCTGTCCAGCACCGGGAGCTGTGCAAACCACAGCAGGGCAATGATCTATAAACCCGGGCTAGATATCTGTCCAGCACGGGGAGCAATGTAGACCAAAGCAGTGCATTGATCTATAAACCCAGACTAGATATCTGTCCAGGACATGGAGCTGTGCAGACCACAGCAGGGCATTGATCTATAAACCCGGACTATATATCTGTCCAGCACCGGGAGCTGTGCAGAATTCCGCAGTGCACTAATGTGTGAACCTGAAAGAAATATCCATCCAGTATTTGGAGCTGCACGGACTACACCATTGCATTATCTATGAACCTCAACCAGTTAGTCTGACCAGCGCAGGGAACAGTGCAGTAATCACTGTGAATTAATCTTTAAAAGGCGAGCAATTACCCTCCCAGCATGTAGGACTGTGTACCCACCCCAGTGCATTGATCTGTAAACCAGGAGCAGTTACCCTCCCAGCATGTAGGACTGTGTACCCCACCCCAGTGCATTGATCTGTAAACCAGGGGCAGTTACCCTCCCAGCATGTAGGACTGTGTACACCACCCCAGTGCATTGATCTGTAAACCAGGAGCAGTTACCCTCCCAGCATGTAGGACTGTGCATCCCACCCCAGTGCATTGCTCTGTAACACTGTGTTAGATCCCTGTCCATTGTGGGGAAACTTGCAGCCCATGCTGGAAGTGACAGGATGTGCAGCTCCCACCCATTTCCAGCTCCATATCTCCATTGCGCCATGGTGAGGGGTTGCTGTGGGTGTGAACATCACTGCCAGAGAGAGATAGCGGGGGAGTCAGTTTAAACAATAACAAATAGGAGGCGTTTGGGAAATAGTCAGAGAGGGGGAGACCGAGAAACAGTGTTATGGAAGGATGTGTTCCCAGGTTTCAGAATGCTGAAATGAAAACATTTCAACAGCATCCTGTAACATAAACCAGTGATTCCAGAAATGATATGGGAACAGGATATTGGTGGGAGTTCAGATGATGCAGAGTTTTGGATGAGTATTTGTTCTGCAGCTTTGTATCTGGGCATAGGGTCAGCAGAGTCTTTGACTCATTCGGCAAATCTAACAATAATTTGTCTCAGTGCCATTTTCATTGAGTGTGACAGAGGGATCATCCACACGAGGCCGAGCTAGTTTCCTGGTGCTATCGTATCGAACTCACCTCATTAACTACCAAACCCCACCCCATGGTGTCCCTCTCATTCAATACCAGCCCGATTCTCCCACCCATCATGGCTGGAAGTACTCACCATCGCCAGGATACCCCTGTATATTCCGTGATCCCTGGCACTGGTGCCATCTTTAAAAGGCCAAGGGGCACACGGTTGAGCTTTCTCAGTTAGAAGCTGCCCTGCACAGTTTACCCCGAGCATGGCAGATAAGGGGCAATTACACCACGGCTTGTCGACAGGGTCACGGACGGCCTGGTGGATGAGCAAGTACAGAGGGGGACCATTCTCCAACAGACCCACCGAGCATGGTATTAGCTCCCCACCCAGCTCAGTGCAGTATCTGCGGTCTGAAGAAATGTCCAGCAATACAGGACAAGCACCAATAACCTTCCCCGCTCTGTCAGTATAAGGGTCACCGTATTCTCTCTCGCTCACGCTCACTATATATCTGTTATAGCACCGACCCCCAAACAAGGCTCATGGTCCACCACTCACACTGCTGCATGCAGCACCTTCTCTCTCTCTCTGTCTATGTCTCTGTCTCTGTCTGTCACTGTCTCTGTCTCTGTCTCTCTCTCCCCCTCCCTCCGCTTTACCCTCCTACACTAATAACATTGCATGGATACAACACGGTGGACTGACTCCCTCCGCACCCCTCACCATGACCCTCTTCCCCACCTCCTCCAGCACTAACAGCAGGGTCAGCCTCCCTCCCTCCCTCTCCTTCTCCCATTCGAGGAGAAACAGCCTGGAAAAGAACAGAAATGTCCAAGCCGGGTGGTGGAGTGCCGGATATCCGTTCACTCACCCGCCTCCCCCTGCCATGTGGGGAATACCCTGGTAGGAGCCGGAGAGAACTGGGACGCCTCGTGTGGAGATTCTGAAACTTCCACGTCCCACCGACCGAGTAAGGAGCAATGTTCAGTGAAGGGCAATTCTCACTTTAAACCCACTGGCAGCTCTGTTTCCTCCCGGCACAATTTAGAAGCCGTGGCCCTGATGCCATCTCCCTTTTGTCTCGAGCTGGTACAAATAGAACCCCGCGGTCTCGGTGGACAGGAGGGTGGGCTCACAACACATCGTCACCACCACCTCCCAGGAAGGGAGCACGGAGACTCCCTCCTACACCTCCCCCTGTAAACAGCTCAGATACTGAAACTAATCTGTGATATTTACTGCTCTCCCCACTTGTCCTGACATCTTCAACAATCTATGCTCATATACACCCAGCGCTCTCTGCTCGTGTGCTGCCATTATAATGGTACGACCTGTATTAAACTGTCTTTCATTGTCTTTCCTACCACAGTCCATCACCTCACACTGCTCTGCATTAATCCCCATCTGCCTTACTCCTGAACACTACACCAACCTATCACTGTCCTGTTTGAGTTCAGCACTGACCTCCATAGACTTCAGAGTTCTTCCAGGATGGGTGCCATCTACAAACATTGAGATTGTCATAGCCTCACAGCCTCCATGAAACAACTGAAATCCTGCCGCACTCACGAGTGTGAGCAAGTGAACTACTGATATATTCCCACGGACAAAGTCGAATAATGACGTGCTATCAATGGAGCAACAAAACTCCTGACATATACGAGACAGAGTAGATGAAATATTGACAAACCTCAGAGCAAGAGAAATGCGGATAGGTTCCACTTATCTATATTCATCAGGGTCTAATGTGATGAAGTTGAAAGTGTGTACTATACCTTTAAGAGAGGGTGAATGCTGTTTTTAACTGAGAGCTTACAAGCACCTGCTATATGAGAATATGTCAGACCCAGAAACAGTATATTGCTATAGAGCTGGTGTCGGGTAATAAGCAGTTAAGAGAAATGGAGTCTCAGAGTTCTGAATAGTTAATGTAAAATGTTCACTTTCAGAGTCAAAAAATAAATTGATGTTTTTATTTAAACAGTGGAATTTGGTAGGTCTGGCACTCATATTTTAACAGTTTACGAGGCGTACTTATGTTTAGTTTAAATTACCAGATGAGATTCACGCAGTGTCCTAACAATTACTGTGTGTGTATCTTTGTGTCTCTGTGTGGGGCAGGTCTGGCAGTCTCTGTGGTGCTTAAAGTGATGCAATGCCACCCTCTGCTGGCCTACCCACGCCACTGCACTGGTATTGACAGAGGGTGAAAACCAACAGGGATTCATTCAGAGAGGGGGAGGGAGAGGGCAGCTGCTCACAGCACCATCCAAACTGATGTCTTATCCATGTACTGATCTAAATGTCCTTTAAACATTGTAATTGTCCCTGCTTTCATCGCTTCCTCTGGAAGTTCATTCCACACCCAAACCAGCTTCTGTCTTAAATAATTATCTCTCATGACATTTGTAAATCATTTTTCCTCCCATCTTAAAATATCCCTTAGTTTTGAATCCCCAACTCTAAGGAAAAGACATCAGCCCTTCAGCTTATCTGTACCCCTCACGATTTTGTAAACTTCTGTGGAGTTAACCCTTAACCTCATCCTCTCGAGTGAAAAAAGTCCCAGCCTATCCAGCCTCTCCTTATAGCTCACTCCCTCCATTCCCAGCAACATCCAGGTTAATCTCTTCTGAACCCTCTCCAGCTTAATAATATCAAGGTCAATAATATCAAAGTGAATAGTCAAGGTGTTTTCGAAGGGTACGGGGAGTCCAAAACTAGAGGGCATAGGTTTAAGGTGAGAGGGGAAACATTTAAAAGTGACCTAAGGGGCAGCGTTTTCACCCAGAGGGTGGTGTGCCTATGGAATGAACGGGCAGGGTGACCAGACTGGACACAGTATTCCAGAAGAGGTCTCACCAATGTCCTGTACAACCACAACATGACGTCCCAATTCCGATACTCAAAGGTCTGACCAATGAAGACAAGTGTGTTAAACACTTTCTTAACCACACGATCTATATGAGGTGCAAAGTTTAAAGCATTATACCTGACGGCCTTGGTCTCTGTACTCCAACACTGCCAAAGGCCCTGCTTTTAATTGTATCGGTCCTGCTCTTGTTTGATTTACCAAATCCAATACCTCGCATTAATCCAAACTAAACACCATCTGTCACCCCTCAGCCCAGTGTGTGATATCACTGCCACCTCAGCCTCCCCCTTCAAATTTAAAGAGCCCATCCCTCGCCAGGAGTCCTGCACACGCCGGCCTTGATTTTCACAAAGACCCTGAGCTTGGGTTGCCTTGTGTGGTTTGGGGGAGGAGAGACAGATTGCAGACACAGTCAGTGGGGAGGAGAGGCTGGACAGGAATCACCAGGCCTGGTATCATTTCATGGCTATAGGAAGTGGGCAGTCGCACGTTAGAGGTGGGTAATACCGCTCGGTGCTTTGGGGCCAGAAATTAAGCTCTTCTTCGTCTCTGGTGTTCAGTTATAAATATGAATTTGAGACCCTTCATTGGGCAGAGTGTGCCTTCAGGATTTCTTTCCCTAATATTGCAGACAATAGATAATAGCAATTAAAGCCGTTCATAGTTAATTTCGATAGCATAGCACATACACTCAATATCCTTCAGTTGAGACAAATATCTTGCATTTGTCTAACAGTACAAAGTGTTTTTTTTGTAATTCAGTCATGGTAACCTGATTATAATAAATAGGAGAAAGTGAGGATGGCAGATGCTGGAGATCAGAGCTGAAAAATGTGTTGCTGGAAAAGCGCAGCAGGTCAGGCAGCATCCAAGGAGCAGGAGAATCGACGTTTCGGGCATAAGCCCTTCTTCAGGATGAGGCTGGTGTGCCAAGCAGGCTAAGATCAAAGGTACGGAGGAGGGACTTGGGGGAGGGGCATTGGGAATGTGATAGGTGGAAGGAGGTCAAGGTGAGGGTGATAGGCCGGACTGGCCTTTCGCAGCTACACTGGCACCATCCCCCACCTTTTCCTCCGCGACATCGATGACTGTATCGGCGCTACCTCGTGCTCCCACGAGGAGGTTGAACAGTTCATCCACTTTACTAACACCTTCCACCTCAACCTCAAATTCACCTGGAACGTCTCAGAATCCTCCCTCCCCTTACTAGACCTCTCCATTTCTATCTCGTGCGACCGACTCAACACGGACATTTTCTATAAACCGACCAACTCCCACAGCTACCTAGATTACACCTCCTCCCACCCTACCCCCTGTAAAAACGCCATCACATATTCCCAATTCCTTCGCCTGTGCTCCAACTGCTCCCAGGAGGGCCAATTCCAATACCGAACAACCCAGATGGCCTCCTTCTTCAAAGACCACAACTTCCCCTCAGACGTGGTTGACGATGCTCTCCACCGCATCTCCTCCACTTCCCGCTCCTCCGCCCTTGAACCCCGCCCCTCCAATCACCACCAGAACAGAACCCCATTGGTCCCCACTTACCACCCCAACAACCTCCGGATACATCGTATCATCCTTCGTCATTTCCGCCACCTCCAAACAGACCCCACCACCAGGGATATATTTCCCTCCCCTCCACTACCAGCGTTTCAGAAAATCCACTCCCTCCGCCACTCCCTCGTCAGGTCCACAACTCCAACAACCCAACCTCCACTCCCGGCACCTTCGCCTGCAACCGAAAGAAATGTAAAACCTGCGCCCACACCTCCCCCCTCACTTCTCTCCAAAGCCCCAGGGGATCCTTCCATATCCGCCACAAATTCACCTGCACCTCCTCACGCTTCATTTACTGCATCCGCTGCACCCGATGTGGTCTCCTCTACATTGGAGAGACAGGCCGCCTACTTGCAGAACATTTCAGAGAACACCTCTGGGACACCCACACCCACCAACCCAACCACCCCGTGGCCCAACACTTTAACTCCCCCTCCCACTCCACCAACGACATGCAGGTCCTTGGCCTCCTCCATCACCAGACCATGGTAAATCGATGCCTGGAGGAAGAACGCCTCATCTTCTGCCTAGAAACCCTCCAACCACAAGGGATGAATGCAGATCTCTCCAGCTTCCTAATTTCCCCTCCCTCCACCTTATCTCAGTCCCAACCCTCAGCCTAAGCACCGCCTTCTTGACCTGCAATCTTCTTCCCGACCTCTCCACCCCCAACTCCTCTCCGGCCTATCACCCTCACTTTAACTTCCTTCCACCTATCACATTCCCAACGCCCCTCCTCCCTACCTTTTATCTTAGCCTGCTTGGCACACCAGCCTCATTCCTGAAGAAGGGCTTATGCCCGAAACGTCGATTTTCCTGCTCCTTGGATGCTGCCTGACCTGCTGTGCTTTTCCAGCAACGCATTTACAGCTCTGATTACAATAAATCCACACCGAGCTGAAAGCGGGCACTAAAATATGTCCCAAAATCTGGGTATGGTAATGTAGTGGGTAGCGTCGCTGCCTCTCAGTCAGTGCTCTGGATTTGATTGCAATTCCTGAACTTGTGTGGTAGTGTTCCTAGCTCTGGACTAAAAGACCTGGATTCATGTCCTGCCTATTGCAGAAGCGTGTCACATCACGTCAGAACAGGCTGAAGAGCAAACACACAGGAGAAGAATGTTACAGCTTTATGGGTATTGCTGAGTGGTGCTAGTGTCCCTACCTCCGGGCACAAAGGTCTGGATGTAAAGTCCACAGACGTGTCTCAGGATACATCTGAACAAACTGATTAAAATGGATTTAGAATTGTGACTTGATGGAGAAGGAAGAGGTGTCAGTGTTGCATTTCAGAATTTAGGCCCGGGATGACTGAATGTACAGCTATTCGTGTTGATTGTAGTCACATTTCGCAGCAGTAAAGGTTTATAAAATTAAAATGGGCATGGATAGGGTGAGTAGACAGGGTTTTTCCCCAGGTTAGGGGTGTCAAGAACGATAGAGGATTGGTTGAAAGTGAGAGGGGAAAAGTTTTGATGCGGCCTAAAGGGCACCATTTCACGCAGAGGGTGGTGTGTGTATGGAATGAGCTGCCAGAGTAAGTGGTGGAGGCTGGTACAACTACAGCATGTAAAACGTATCTGGATGCTGACAGACCTGTCGAGCTTTTCCAGCAATTTCTGTATTTCTTTAAAAAATGCATTCATATTAACACAGGTATTCTGAATAAATTAAACATGTTATTTTTTAATGACGCAGGGCCATGTAAACATATTTCAAATCAAACGAGATCATTTTCTAGTAAGAATATGGCTCTGTGCATGACAGTAGCAATGATGCACCTGCATGGAGTAGGGTATGTGATGGAGACATAGTTTTGACAATGTACAAGGAGACCTCACATGGTCCAATTTGGGAGAGAATTACATTACTGTGTGACTCAACTCAGAGTAGGAGAAAATGTCATCTGCCTGAGAAGGAACGGCCTATTACACTCGCTCTCCTTCAGTGTTCCTCATCACAGCAATGTGTGCGAGCTAAAAAAAAAAACATTCTTATTTTTATGGAATCCCTGCAGTGTTGAAACAGGCCTTTCGGCCCAACAAGTCCATACCAACCTTCCCTACATATTCCACTATATTTACCACTGACTAATTCACCTAACCTAGAAATCCCTGAACACTACAGACAATTTAGTATGACCAATCCACCGAACCTACACAGTTTGTGGGAGGAAACTGGATCACCCATTAGAGGCTCATACAGAAAAGTGGAGAATGTGTAAACTCCACACAGACAGTCACCCAAGGCTGGAATCGAACTCAAGTCCCTAGTGCTGTGAGGCAGCAGTGCTTTCGACCGTGCTGCCCTTTGGGTGATTACTGACCAGAATTCACTGGAATCTCCTCACTGCCGAAAGCAAAGGGAATTAAGCCAAATCCAACTGTCTCAGGATGGAATCCCATTGCTAGCAACTGTGTGAGTACAATATCTTCAGAAGCAGAATAGCGTTTTGGACAATCTCACAATTTTGCCTTTTGTTATGAGTTCCAATAATATCTGGACAGAGTTCTTTCAAGTTAAGTGTGTGTGTGTGTGTGTGTGTGTGTGTGTGTGTGTGTGTGTGTGTGTGTGTGTGTGTGTGTGTGTGTGTGTGTGTGTGTGTGTGTGTGTGTGTGTGTGTGTGTGTGTGTGTGTGTGTGTGTGTGTGTGTGTGTGTGTGTGTGTGTGTGTGTGTGTGTGTGTGTGTGTGTGTCAGTGTTTTTAGAAAGGGAAATATTGATTATATACTTGCAATACCCAAACAGTTTGCCATTCATCTTTCCATCATATTTTGAGTAACATTGTTGTGGTCATAAACGTGCTATTTGTGCAGATTAAAGAAACTAACCTGACTTGTTCCTAAAACTGACCCTGACTCAGTCTGAGACCGACATCATCGGCCATATCACCAACCTGGTTACATTTAACATTTGTTGTGAGCAGTGGAGGGGTGGGACTAGAAAAGGAAACAGTGACCCCAAAAGCCAGGGAACTAAAGACCGGTGAGCCTGATGTCAATGGTGGGTATGTTGATTAGCTTGAGGTGCTTTTTCCTGGAGTGTCAGAGGCTGAGGGGTGACATTATAGAGGTTTACAAAACCAGCAGTGGCATGGATATTCTGAACAGCGACGTTCTGCTCCCCAGGGTAGGGGAGACCAGAACAAGAAGGCATAGGTTGGAGGGAAGAGGGCGAATGATTTAGAAGGGACATGAAGGTAAATGTTTCACACACAGACTGGTGTGTGCATAGAAAGTGCTGTCAGAGGACGTGCTGAAGACGGTTACAATCGCACATTTAAAAGTATCTGAAAGAGGAGGGATATTGGCTAAATGCTGGCAAATGGGACTGGATCAGATTTGATATCTGATCGGAGTGAACAGGTTGGACTAACGGGTCTGTTTCGGTTCTGCATGACTCTCTGATTCTATAAGAGGGATGAGGAATAATTCTGAAAGGACCTTTCAAGTTGGAATTTTCTTAACTGAAAGTTTATCGTGTCTCTGTGTTCACATTGATTGAAAGCTGCATTAGTTAAATATTTGACAGAGTAGTGAGTCATGCATAATGGGATATAGACAGGGAAGTGGGGCTGAGACCACAACCTGATCAGCCACAATCTTAGTGCCTGGTGGAGAAGGCTCAAAGTATCTAATGACCCACTCCTGCTCCTCAGTCCCATGTTTCTGTGTTCCATTCAGCCTCTCAAACCTGCTAGACGGGAGCAGTTGGATGCTACTTACTGCTATAACCTGTTGCACAGAGACAGAGGAGACCATTCAGCCTCTCAAAACTGTCCCACATGCTTTAAGGTGATTTGGGAAGTGTAATTGGAAAACCCAGGCACGGGTATGAAAGAGCCCCCTTATCTCTCTTTACAGAGCTTTCCCTCTCTGCAACTTGCGTTTTTATTATTGGTCATGTTTAGACCCAAATTCACTGAGAATACAGCCCCCTTACCTCACCCAGAAATGGCTCACAGAATCCTCTGGTCTCCCTGACTGCAATATGAAATAACAGAGCATTCATGAAAATAACACCCACTAACTTTCCAATAACAGAATGTGAGAACATCAGAAACAGGGTCAGGTCGTTCACTCACCAAACCTGCCTTGTCGTTCACTAAGATCATGACTGATCTGCTCTCGGTCTGAAAACCTCTTTAATGCCCAATTCCTCATAGCCCTCACCTCTCTGACAGGTCAATATGCATCTAGCTCCTCTTCAAATACTTTCAGTCATCTCGCTCCCCGAACTCTCTTGAGAAGAGAAATCCTGACATTCAATCCCTTCTGTTTGAAGAAAACCTTTGCTGCTCCTATATCATGGTTTATTGATATGAACAAAGGAGGTTGGCTCAAGGGTTCAGGTAAAAATGACTGGCCCTGATATCAAGGCTGTGGTTGACTTCTGTTGACATCAAGGAGCTTAACAAAACTGGACTTAATGGGAATCAGAGTAAACTCTCCAGTGTTTGGAGTCAAACATGGCACAAAGGAAGATGTTCATCATCTCAGTCCAGGGTCACCTCTGTGCGAGATACTCAGGGTAGCTTCCTCTTCACAAACATTTTCAACTGCTTCATCAATGTCTCCCCGCTCCCATCCTCCCCACCATAAGATCAGAAGTGGGGATGGTCACTGAAGATTCCACAATGTTCAGAACATTTTGTCCCCCGTCAGCTCCTGAACTGGTCTCTGTCCATGTGCAGCAAGGCCCAGACACCAGTCAGGCTTGTGCTGTTAAAGTGCCAGTAACATTCCTGTAACAGCACTGCCTGACACTGCACATTGCCACAGTAAAATAAGTGTTCATTCAGCACCTCACGCTGGTTTCACAGGAATATGAGGAAGCCATTCAGCCCATTGATATTATTGGAGAAGAACAGGGACAGCCCATTCAGTGCGTCCAGCCTATTAATCAGGAAGAGAAAGAGTCCAGTGCGATGGACCACACCAGAGCCCTTCGAAAAAATTTGAAGGCAATAGCCTAGACTCTAATGTTTTCTTATTTTAAAGGGAATGTAAAGTGTCTGTTCCAGATGAAAAGTGACAGCATCAAGAGAAAATTCAGAGAGTAGCAGTCAGGAAACATTCACTGAAGCTTTCAACTCTGTTGAGACCCCAAAAGTTTCTGATGTTACTGAGAAACCAAAACCCAGAGATCCTAATCTGTGAGAGCTGGCCACAACCCTTCAGGCTGCATTAAAATAAACCTAAGGCCTCCCTCGCTGTTTACACGAGCGGTCTTAACTAACCAGCTTGGTAACGATCGTTCAATCTCTATCTTAAAAGAAACCAGGACAAAATAATCTCTTAAAGCTACAGCATCATCACACTTGTCAGTACATCGAGCTGTCAAACAGGAACCGGGGGTAACCAGCCAGGCCCTTGGCCCTGTCCAATCGGACGAGGAAGAAGCCAATCAGCCCCTTGAGTCACTTATATAGGAACAGTAGGAGGCCATTCCCACATCAATACACTTACACGGGGGGCAGAATGTGGTAATTGATGCTGATTCCTGATGAATGTCTTATTCCTAAAACGTCAATTCTCCTGCTTCACGGATGCTGCCTGACCTGCTGTGCTTTTCCAGCAATCGACGCTCTACTCTGATCACCAGCATCGGCAGTCGTAAGTATCTCCAGATTGATGCTCCAACATGATGAACAAGTGGAGCAGAGGCTGGACAGACAGACTGCTCCACGTTGTTCCTCCTGGCTCCGTTACTCATGATACACACGTGGGACTTTAACATGGTGAGGAGGGAAGCCATATGTCTTGTGTGAAGTCTCAAGAAGGCACCTTCCATCTCCGAGAAACCAGTCTGGTGTTCTCTATGTCGGGTGGAAGCTGGTGGGAATGGCTACCTGTTTTAGATGGAAGGTATTGTGGCTGCTGTTGGGATTGTGAACAACATGACGTTCAGTACGGGTCACACGCCGACTGCACAATAACATGGGGAGAGTTAGTAAAGGCATATAAATTATCAGGAAAGCCATGTTAGACTGATGTATGGACCCTCTAAGATCAACTAATGGTGATCTCGCTCATGTTGATCTTGTCGTGTACTTGTCTTGTGCAGTGTAACCTGTATGCCTTATTCTATCCAAGTCTATTTCCACCCTATGATCTGCCTGGCCATGCTTACTATGATCTGCCTCCACTGCTCATAAACAAAGTGTTTCCCTGCATTGAGGTACATGTGTCATTAATCAAACCAATGAATTCTGGGTAAAGTATGGAATTTGTCACTCTATCAATGTGTCTTTTGGAAATAAGTGATCGCTCCTCGTGTTTCAGCGTCACAATTTCTTCGTCTCTCACAGCTCTACAGGTTAAACACTTAGCTTCTTTACTCAATCCTCATGTTACCATCTCCCATGTCTGTGGTAAGGAGATCATTCCTTACAAAGGAGATCAACTCTGTGCAGAGTGCCCCAAATGCTCTCTCAGCAAGGCTCCAAAACTGCAGGAAGATGGCTTTACTTTATAAAATGAAGGACAGCATACCATTGTCTGCACCCATTACTTACACAGGGTTTGATTCAGAGCAGTCAGCATAGAGTTGTGATTGCGAGATCATGCTTCTCAAATTTGTTAGAGTTCTTTGATGAAGTGACCAGGAAGGTTGATGAGGACAGAGTGGTAGACATAGTCTCTATGGATTTCAGTAAGGCCTTTGATAATGTCCCACACGGCAGGCTGCTCTGGAAGTTTCCATCACGTGGAATGCTGGGGGAACTGGCAAATTGGATACACAGTTGGTTTGGAAGCAGAGGGTTTAGTGGAAGGATGCTTGTTAGACTCGAGGCTGGGTCCATAGCTTTTTGTTATCTATGAATTGGTTGAGAATGAACAAGGCATGATTAGTAAGTTTGCAGATGGCACTAAAATAAGTGGGAGCATGGTCAGTGAGGAAGTTTATCAGAAATTGCAGCAGGACCATAATCAGGTGGGGAAGTGGGCTGAGAAATGACAAATGGAATTTAATATAGATGCGAGAGGTCTTACATTTTGGAAACTCAAATCAAGATAGGAGTTTCATGGTGAATGGGAGGATCTTCAAGGGTGTAGTGGGCAGAGAGACCTTGGAGTTCAGGTGCACCGTTCTCAGAGAGTGGAGTCACAGGTAGACAGGGCAGTGAAGAAGACTTTTGGCACATTGGCCTTCATCATGTAGGACATTGAGTATAGAAGTTGGGAATTTATGTTGCAGTTACCCAGGACTTTGGTAAGGCCGCACTTGGAGTATTGCGTTCAGTTTTGTCACGTTGTTAGAGGGAGGATGCTATTAAATTAGAAAGAGTGTAGAAGAAATTTTCAAGGACGTTGCCAGGACCCAATTGTCTGAGTTATAGGGAGAGTTTGGACAAGCTGGGACCTTTTCTTTAGCATGTAGGAGACTGAGGGAGTCCTTATAGAGCTGAATAAGATCACGATGGTAGGGTTAATGCTCTCAGTCTTTTTCCAAGGTTTAGAGAATCGACCACGAGAGAGAATCAGTTTAAGGTTAAAGGGGAAGGAATAAAAGGGAACCTGAGGGGCCACTTCTTTACACAGAGGATGGCACGTGGTTGGCACAGAGGATGAGCTGCCCGCAGATGTGGTTGAGGGGGGTACATTAACAACACTTCAAAAGCATTTGGATAAATATGTGGATAGGAAAGGACTGGATGGATATGGGCCAACTGCAGGGAATTGGGGTTAGCGTGGATGGACATTTACAAGGTGGAGTCAAAACCCCTTTGTTAATTAAAACCAAACACCCAGAAAAGCTCGCCTCACCTTAATCTCTTAAAATATGAGCGACACAGATCTCCTACATTCCACTATTTAAACAAAAATTAACAAGTTAGTTTCTAAACTTTAATAGTGAACACGAAATAACAACTATTCACAAATACAAGCTCCTTTTTTCTTAGCTACTTACTATCTGTCTCGTACTCTGTAAAATATGCTGTTCCAACAGCCCACATATTAAGCATTACAATCTCAAGACCACACAGTCTCCATCTTCCCCGCTGTGTTCAATCTTCCAGCTGCTGATTTCCCTGGATCTTTTTTTTAAAGCAAGTAGATTTGGCATGAACATGTATCTTTTAAAGAGAGTGTTTGAGATGGCCAGTTAGCACTCCTGCTGTACAGCAGTTACTCTGCTGTTGGATGGCAGTGGCTCTCCCTCTAGTGTCCAAATACTGGGTTCATATACTCCCCATGAAACAACAATTCTCATAATTTGATTGCTTTCCAGGTGTCTAAACAATAATATTCAAATTCCGTTGGCTTCTGGTATCCTGACCATTATTTAAACTTTTTGGTTGTATTTGAATTTTTGTCAAAACAGGAACCAAAACTCAGGTGTCCATTTCCCAGCTAATTGTGACATATGGAACAATCTGACATTTAGCTGGCATCTGTGCTGTACTTTCTATTCAACAAAACCCGTTCTGTCTTAAAGTGACCTGACATGCTTTCGGCTTCATAACACCTCCCTCCTTCAGGAAAAAAAAAAGAACCAGCAGAATGAAAAGATGGCATCATTCCTTTTCCTATAATTCTTAATCCCATTATTATGAAATACAAAATAATTAATCTCAGTTATATCATTCATATTAATTTTGCACACCTATTTAAACTGGAATAAGTCAAATCTTATATAAACGTTTTCCTTTAAATCCACGATAACACATCTTCTATCACATTTTAGAATAGAATTTTCAAAGGGTTTCAAAATATTTGGTATAGCTAAAACTGGTGATGTGATTAATCCTGCTTCAAAATTCTCAAATGCCTCCTGGCATTGTTCTGTCCACCACAATTCTGTTTCCTTCTTTACTAAGTCCATCAGTGGTGCCAATACGCTGCTGAAGTTTGGAACAAACGTCCGATAGAATCCACTCAGTTCCAAAAATCGAAGCACCTCTTTCTTCGAGGATGGTCGTGGAAATTCCTCAAAGCCCTTTGTCTTTGTGTTCCATGGGGTCAACCTTCCATGTCCAATGTAATGTCCCAAGGACATGACCTCTAACTTCGCGAATTCTGTTTTCTTTAAGTTTATTACCAAGTTTGCTTCTTGTAATCGGTCAACATGCTCTGCCAACTGTAAAATGTGAGCTTTCAATCACTTGCTAAAGGTCACTACATCATACAGGTAAACTACACAATTTGTTCATCTGACCATAACTCTGTTCCTGAGTCACTAAACCTGGTTTTGAAGGGAATTCCTATCACTGGTGGCAATACTAATACGTCATACACACAGGAAATCGTCAAAATTTTAGAGTTATTATCTGCCACGTGCTTCATTCTATACTGTGCTCTTCAGGTGCTGTTTAGCTAACTCACCTACTCCATCTAATCTTTCCCTCATCTCACGTACATAATCCGAGTGTGAGATCTCTGACTTCGGTCCTGTTAATTTATATTCAATTCATTCCAAAGGACGTCTAACTTCAAATATTAACTCAAAGGAAGTAAATTGAGTAGATTTATTTGGGGCAAATAATTTTTGTCTAATGGCAAACGATTTAATGAGACACCGTCATTCCAATCATTCCGGTAATCCTGACAGCACGCAGTTAATATGGTCTTCAGCGTCTGATGCTAACTTTCCAAGGCTCCGTGAGATTCAGGATGGGACGCCCTTGATTTAAACTGCTGTATGCCTAAGCTATCCATGACTTCGTTAAACAGCTGAGCGGTAAAAATGAGACCTTGGTCTGACTGAATCTCTTTGCGGAGCCCACAGTGAGTAAAGAAAGCTACCAACTCCTCCACCTCCCTTTTTACCTTAACACTCCATAATAGAATTGCCTCTGGGAATCTGGTAGAAACATCCATTATGGCTAGCAAATATTGGTTTCCACTTTTATTTTAGATAGGGGAGCTACACGACTAATCATAACCCACGTGGAATGTTCTTCGAATGCAGGAATTGGTAACAAAGGTGCTGGCTTTAGTACTGCCTGTGACTTCCCTACCATTTAGAATGTTTGACATGTACATCAAAAAATAACCACGTCCGTGTGCATTCCAGGCCATTAGAAATGCCTCTGTACCTTAGCCTGAGTCTTCTGTACACCTAGGTGACCCCCTGCAGTTAGTTTATGTGCTTCCCGTAACATTGTACGCTACCTCTGAAACAATCTGGTGCACGTCGGCCCATTTCCCTTCTGCACTAACCTATCGGGGTCTCCATTTTAATTTTAGCATTCTATCTTTAAGTTAATAACGTTCGACAATATATTTTGATTCCGTTTCTGTGTGTGTGCATTTGTATGTGTGTGTGTGTATATATATCTGTTGTAAGTCCATTCGCCTTTCAGGACTAAACACCCCTGCCTGATCCTCTGCCTGTTCAGGCTTTTTCTGCACCGTGACATCAAACAGGGTGTCAGTTAACTGCACATCACCTCCTTTGGCTTTTTTTTTCGGTTTTCCTTCCTGCTCTAACTTATGACAGTGGAATCTTGTTACTATACAGTTTGGAAAAAATCCTGGGTATTGTTCTTTTAACTCCCCAATTCCCCAGTTTTCCTTTTGCCTTCTCCAACACAAGGGGTGCTACTCCCACCTTGGATCCTGTTAAATCGTTCACAAGAACAAACAGTATTCCTGGAAATGACACTCTGTTACTCACTGTCACTGTTACTTTCCCAACCTTGATTTGGCATTCCATCCTGATGTTACACAAGGGAATGCTTAATTTCTAACCCCATTCCACAAATTGTCACGATCTTGATTAATATGTCAGAAAGAGTGAAAATCTTTCATCTCTCACTATTCGAGGCCGAGAGAAAGTGAGGGCTGCAGATGCTGGAGATGAGAGTTGAAAAGTGTGGGGCTGGAAAAGCATAGCCAACCAGGCAGAAGAGGGGCAGAAGAGTTGACGTTTCAGGCATAAATCCTTCATCAGGAAAGTTGGGTGTGGAGTAAGGGAGAAGGAAGGGGGCCGAGAAATAAATAGGAGGGTGGGAGTGGAGCTCGGTGTAAGATAGCTTGGAAGGCGATAGGTTGCTGGAGGTGGGGTGTGATGGTGATAGGTCGGAGAGGAGGGTGTTGTGGGTAGGTAGTAGGACAACTAGAACCCTCAAACTAGAACCATCATCAACGTTGACTTCACCAAATTCCAAATCTCCCCTCCACCAACCTCTCCCATATCCAACCATTCAACCTAGCACTGCCCTCTTGAACCGCCCTAACTGGCCAGCTTCCTTCCCACCTACCGACTCCACCCTCCGAATCGACATATCACTATTACTCCCACCTACATCTTCTTATCGCCTTCCCAGTGACCCTCCCACCAGCCCAACTATTACCCTCGTATTTATCTTTCAGCTCCCTTGTCCCCCACCACATTCCTGACAAATGGGTTTATGCCTGATATTGATTGTCCTACTGTTCGGATGCTGCTTGATCTGTTGTGCTTTTCCGGCGCCTCACTTCTCAACTATTACAGACTGAGCAGATCCCATATCTCACAAAATTATAACTCTTGTCCTTCTCCCCCTGTTATTTCTGAGTAAACTTTATCTACAGAGGCGAATTCTTTATAGTGATCAGGTACTGACTCCATACCCAGTCCCTGCCTCGGCTGTATACTCTCCTTCAGCTCCTCGGCTCTACTTGGGGTCTCCTTTACCAGGTTCACTAATGCCACTGGCTTAGCCTCTTCTGCCACATCTTTCCCAAAAGTGCCTTCCTTCAACGACCATCACAGTGTGTCCCAGCTTACTTTAATGAAAACACCTTTTCCCAGTGCCCTTCTTAAACCATCGGCACTATCATTTTATGTGTTCCACGCCTTTATAGTGAGAACACCTGAGGCCTTTCATCTCCTTTCAACGCCTTTGGGCTTCTTTTTTCACTTGTGGTAAACTATTATGCGCTACTGTTTGCTTTGTAATGTATGAACTTCCCTTCTCCCAATTTCTATCCCTCATAACATGGAAATTCTCCCGGAAGCTAAATTTCATCGCATGCACCAATGCATATTTACCTGCAATTTCTGCCACGCTTCTCGCTTCTTGAACTTTCTGTTCATTCACATGAATTCTCACCATCTCTGGAAGTGAGACTTTAAACTTCTCCAGCAGAATAATCTCCCTTTGAGCCTCACAGGTCTTATCTATTTTTAAAGAGAAAATGAGGTCTGCAGATGCTGGAGATCAGAGATGGAAATGTGTTGCTGGAGAAGCGCAGCAGGTCAGGCAGCATCTAGGGAACAGGAGAATCGACGTTTCGGGCATGAGCCCTTCTTCAGGAATGAGGAAAGTTTGTCCAGCAGGCTAAGATAAAAGATAGGGAGGAGGGACTTGGGGGAGGGGCGTCGGAAATGTGATAGGTGGAAAAAGGTCAAGGTGAGGGTGATAGGACAGATTGGGGTGGGGGCGGAGAGGTCGGGAAGAAGATTGCAAGTTAGGGAGGCGGTGCTGAATTTGATGGATTTGACTGAGACAGGCTGGAGGGAGGGGAAATGAGGAAACTGGTGAAATCCGAGTTCATCCCTTGTGGTTGGAGGGTTCCTAGCCAGAAGATGAGGCGTTCTTCCTCCAACCGTCGTTTCGCTGTGGTCTGACGATGGAGGAGTCCAAAGACCTGCATATCCTTGGTGGAGTGGGAGGGGGAATTGAAATGTTGAGCTACAGGGTGGTTGGGTTGGTTGGTCCGGGTGTCACAGAGGTGTTCTCTGAAACGCTCCGCAAGTAGGCGGCCTGTCTCCCCAATATAGAGGAGGCCACATCGGGTACAGAGGATGCAATAGATGATATGTGTGGAGGTACAGGTGAATCTGTGGCGGATATGGAAGTTTCCTTTGGGGCCTTGGAGGGAGGTGAGAGGGGAGGTGTGGGCGCAAGTCTTGCACCTCCTGCGGTTGCAGGGGAAGCTGCCGGGAGTGGAGGTTGGGTTGGTGGGGGGTGTGGATCTGACGAGGGAGTCACGGAGGGAGTGGTCTTTACGGAATGCTGATAGGGGAGGGGAGGGAAATATATCCTTGGTGGTGGGGTCCGTTTGGAGGTGGCGGAAATGACGGCGGATGATGCGCTGTACATGGAGGTTAGTGGGGTGGTAGGTGAGGACCAGTGGGGTTCTGTCCTGGTGGCGGTTGGAGGGGCGGGTTTCAAGGGCGGAGGATCGGGAAGTGGAAGAGATGCGGTGGAGGGCATCGTCGACCACGTCGGGGGGGGGAAATTGCGGTCCTTGAAGAAGGAGGCCATCTGGGATGTGCGTTTTTGGAACTGGTCCTCATGGAAGCACATGCGGCGGAGTCGAAGGAATTGGGAGAATGGGATGGCGTTTTTGCAGGGGGCAGGATGGGAGGAGGTGTAGTCCAGGTAGCTGTGGGAGTCGGTCGGTTTGTAGTAGATGTCCGTGTTGATTCGGTCGCCTGAGATGGAAATAGAAAGGTCGAGGAAGGGGAGGGAGGAATCTGAGACTGTCCAGGTGAGTTTGAGGTCGGGGTGGAAGGTGTTGGTGAAGTGGATGAACTGTTCCACCTCCTCGTGGGAGCACGAGGCGGCGCCGATACAGTCATCGATGTAGCGGAGGAAAAGGTGGGGGGTGGGGCCAGTGTAGTTGCAGAAGATGGATTGTTCCACATATCCTACGAAGAGGCAGGCATAGCTGGGGCCCATGCATGTGCCCATGGCTACTCCTTTCGTTTGGAGGAAGTGGGAGGATTGGAAAGAGAAGTTATTCAGGGTGAGGACCAGTTCAGTCAGTCTATTTTTAAGTCCAGCACCCATCTATCAAAATGACTGTAGTTAATTCTTTCAAGCTTAACATAAATCTGACCTGGTTCCGCCTCTATTTTTATGAACCTCTGTCTATATGCTTCTGGTACCAATTCATAGCAAATCAAAATAGCCAATTTGACATCTGCATAATCTCTTGACCCCTCATCTGACAGCGCTGCACATGCCTCACCAGCTGTGCCCACCAGCTTATTCTGAACTAGCATTACTCGCAAGTTCACTGGACACGTAATCTGCCGAGTCATTTTTTTCAAATGAAATAAAAAAGGTTTTGACATTTTTCTCACCGAAATATGGCAAGGTACTAACATAGTTGTATACATCCCGACGTTCTCCCTTCATCTCCATCCTGTTAATTTAACTTTCTTGTCTAATTCCCAACTTCTGAATTTCAAATTCTCTCTCTTTCTTTTTCCTCTCCTTCTCATTTTTCTCTCTCTGTTTCCGTTTCGTTCTTTATTTTCTAACTTCAGTTGCCATATTTGCAATTTAAGTTTTTTCTAACTCGACTGCACTTGTTTGTTTCTTTGATACATCAAAGTGCTTGACCAACTCCATTATAATTTCAGGTTTCCTTTTGTCCCTGGTTAAACCCAATTCCAACCTATTTGCTAATTCTAAAAAATGTCCTGCTTCTGTCTTTCTAAACTGTCTTGGCAAATTTGGGAACCTCTTTAGTAATGTTAAAAGCCATTTCTCTCACTTTTAATTTAAACAACCACAGTTAAACAGATTTTCCGACCGGTTTTATTTGAAGATCTAGGTTACTAATTGCAACGTGTTGGAATTTGCTGGGACATTTTGTACCCGAAATCTGTTCAAATCTGTCCAATTCCCATACGGCAGGGCCCCAAACTCTGAAGACATCAATGTCGAGCACTTCTGTTAATTAAAACCACAAACCCAAAAAAGCTCACCTCACCTCGTAATCTGTTAATACATGAGTGACAAAGAACTCCCAAATTACACTAATGAAAGAAAAATAACATGTATGCAAGTTAGCTCGCTGTGCTTTAAGGTTTGTTTTCTGACGATTAGACACTATAACTAGGTAACATCATCAGTGAGAGTCTCTGCTGAAGCACTGGTGGTTTTTCGTGCCTCTCTATTTATAGGTCTTGGGTTCTTAAGATGGGTGATGTCATTTCCAGTTCTTTTGTGTTACAAGCGAAGGTAGATAGGATCTAAATTGGTGTGTTTATTCACAGACTTCTGGTCAGAATGCCATTTCTGTAAGAACGTCCTTGCGTGTCTTAGTATGTGTGTGCGTTGTCCCAATCAAAGTGGTGCCCTTCTTTGCCTGTATGTATGGAACATAGTGATAATGGGTCATGCCTTTTGGTGGCCAGTTGGTGTTCATGTATCCTGGTAACACGACAACAGGACCATTTCAATGGCGGAAAAATGATTTTATATACACTGTTTAATTAATGTGTGTGTGCAGATATGTAACATTTTTCATATGTGCACAACACATTCTAAATGAACAACGGAGACACAGTTAACAAAAAGTGATGCATATGATGTATAAAATTTATAAAACATTAAAACATCATTTGATTCTCATCTAAGATGATATGTTCCCCTTCTCTCAACGTTCCCTCCTTTTCTGGAATTCTCCAATCTAATCTCTCATTCTTATCAGGATGTGTGTTATAAATTCTTGCTTCTGGTGTCCCAACTTATTTCAGTTAATCCCCTTTCTACCAGAATTCAATATATTGGCCTTTTGGGTACTTTCCAAAGCTAGTGTCTGTCATATTATTGGAGATAAAAATTCTGGCATCAGAGCCAGTATTTGAACATATATTGCTCTGTTGTATATGCACTGTACAAAGGACCACAGCACACAAGAATTGCCAAAACATTGAGGGATGTACATCTACTTCTTTCGATGATCTAGTTTTCTCATTTTTCACATTTCCTCATCTATGTTGTCTCGCTCTTTCTCTCTTTGTATCTAGTTAAGAAGTTTACCAATTATTCTTTGCGTCTCTTCTCTCAAAGCTCTTTCTTTCGGTTTATATCTATTGCTCTCTTCTTGATGTAATGTGATTATAATTGAGCAATGTAACTACAAAGACATTCGGGAGGAGCTGGCCAGAGTTAATTGGAAGGGGAGCCAAGCAGGGCAGATCATGGAGCAGAACAAAGTGAGGTCTGAAGAAGGGCTTATGCCCGAAACTTCGGATCTCCTGTTCCATGGATGCTGCCTGACCTGCTGCGCTTTTCCAGCAACACATTTTCAGATCATGGAGCAGCAAAAGCAGGAATTTCTGGTGTTATTTCGGAGGATATTAGAAATTCTCCCAAAGGAGATGAAACATACTCATGGCAGGAAAAGGCAACCATGAGTAATAAGGCATCAAACCAAAAGAGGAAGCATACAATGTGGTGAAGATGATTGGGAACCCAGAGAATTCATTGGCTCTGAAACTACATAAAGCTGACAACACTGATATTACAGAGCTCTTAATCGTGGTCAGGGAGAGAAACAGAGGAAACACATTCACTTTAAACACAGAAGATGGTATTACTCAAGGAAAAAGATTCAGATGAATTAAGCAATTGAATTAAAATCAGTTAATTGGTTTTGCAGAATGTGTCAGATTGAAAGCATGACCCGGGGAGAGACCCTCAGCAGAATGAAAGTATGAAAATGCAAGTGTTACCACATCAGAAACCAGAGTAGGTCACTGAGTACATGACTGATGGGTGAATGGGTCTCGATGTGAACTAAGGGACAGAGAGCAGAATTGCATTGCAGATATTGCAGCTCAAAACTGCGTATTTATGTTGTGCTGCAGCAGGAGAAGCAGAACAGCATTCAACTACAACCTGTAACTTTTAGCCTCGAATAATTTCCTCAGTCAGCCATTACCATCAATACGATCTATGTTTCAGTAATGACTGTGGGTGAACATGACTGGGTCAGAACCACGTGAACCTTAACCTGACGTGAACCCATTAAAGCTACCACCCTTGACAAACAGATCTGATCGAAGCTCCGCAATCCTGTCACATTCTGTCATAAATGGTGATGGACGATTAAACAAATGACGGAGGAAAGGGCTCCACAGATATCCCCATCCTCAGTAATCGAACAGCTCTGCACATCAGTGTAAAAGACCAGGATATGGTAGCTGCATCAACCTCACCCAGAAGTGTTGAGTTGATGATCCACCTCACCCTCGCCATTATACCCACAGAATCACAGATGCCAGTCTTCAAACAATTCAATTTGCTGCACGTGACATGAAGAAACAGCTGAACACAGTACGTCCGAAAAAGACAATGGCCCCTGACACCATTCCTGCAATAGGACTGAAGACTTGTGCTGCACAACAAGCCGTGTTCCTGGGGAAGCTGTTTCATTCCAGCTCCAACTCTGAAATCTCCCTGGCAATGTGGAAAATTACTCAACTCTGTCCAGTTCCTAAGAGGATTATAATTAAAATCTGACCAGTTACCTCCCCCTCAGTCCCACCACGACAGTCAAATTGGTGGGAGTTCTTTTTGACGGAGTTATCAAACAGCACAGAAATAACCTGCTCAGTATGATTTCAGATAAGTCCCCATGTAGAGATGGTGCTGCTGTGGAAAGGTCACTGGATTACTAATCCAGACCAGGCTAATGCTCTGGCAGCTGGTGTAAGTTAAACACAATTGACAAAATATTAAGATGCAAAATCTGGTGTCCGTAAATAGTGACTTTCAAGCCAATGTCGATTGTACACACCAATTTGCTTCACAAATGTACTTTCAGGAAGTGAATCTCACGTGCTTTCCTGGTCTGGTCTAAACGTGACTGCAGACACACAGACATGTGATAAACTTTTCAATGGTCTCTGAATCCGCCAAACAAGACATTCTATTGCATCAAACTGTTCCGAGGTCTAAAGGATAAAACCAGACAGAACACCCGGTCCCAGACTCAGTATCGGAAAAGGGAATGAGAAATACAGTCCTGTTGACCCTGCAGAGACATCCTTCCTAACATCTGAGAGCTTGTGACAACATTTACAGACTACACAGAAACATCGGGAATGGAGTAGGCCATACAACACATTGAGCCTTCCCCATTCCAGTTCATTTTCAAACATCTCCTCAATGCACTTTTTCCACACACTGTACACATCCCTTAATGTGATTAACCGTGCGAAGCAAAAAAGTAGGAAGTGCAGAAGTCCATTTAGTCTGTCGAGTTTGCTACCCAATTCAATATAATGATACCTGGTCCTTTATTTCCATATCGTTCTCCTTCTCTCTCACTATTCCTTTACTGACTCTAAGTCCGTATTTATATTCAGTGTCTTGTCTTCCAGGTTCGAGCCCATTCCCCAGGTTCACCAGTCTCTGAGTGCAGACATTTATTATCATCACATTGTAGAATGGTCTGTCTGTACCTAATACTGTGGACCCTTGTTTTAGACACCAGAGCCTGGGGAATTATTATCCCTGCTTCCAATCCGTCTCACCCTGTCAGCGCTTTATATATCTCACTGAGATCTCCACCCATTTTCCTAAACCCCATGGAATACAGGCCCAGTCGCCCCAATCTCTGCACCCACAACAAGCCAGTCATTACAAAGATCAGTCTGGTCATCCTTCACTGCACTCCCTCAATGTCAGGTTTGTCCTTTATTAGGTAAGGAGACCAAACCTGCACACAATACTGCACAGTGTTGCCTCACCAACGCTCCGTACAGCTGCAGTAAGACACCCTTACTCCTGGATTCAAATCCCCCAGAAATGAAGGTCAGCACATCATTGATCTCCCTAATCGCTTTCTGCTCCTGCAATATTGCTTTCTATGACTGGTCTACAGGGAGATCCAGATCCTTTGCAATGTTGCAGCTCCCCACTTCGTAGGCCTATGTACACTGGGCAGCGTGTGAATGCCATTCCCAGTATTGACTTCTGGCTTCAGAACTCACTGCGCTGCAGGGACCTTGAAGGACTGCGCAGAAGGAAACAACAAAAAGGCGCATACGTCGCTTTTTAGATCAACATGTTTCAAACAATCTATTTTCAAATGAAAAGCTGCCAATCTCTTGTTCCCACCAAAGGGCACACCGTTACCTCTACCCACATTTCTCTCCATCTGCCACATATTTGCCCATTCACTCGACTTGCCTTAGTCACCTTGAATTTTTATTACAACCTCCTCACCCACTCGCAATCCAACATCTTTTAGTTCTATCAGTAGGTTGGGATATATTGCATTTGATTCCCGCAACCAAATGGTTAATGGATATTGTGAACAGCTGGGACCCGAGCACCGATCCCTGTGATACCTCAGCAACCTTCCTCTGTTAACAAAAATCTGGTTTTTCAATTTATTTATTTCGTGAATCTGGGTGTGACTGGCTGGGATAGCATTTATTGCCTGTCCCTGGTTGCCCCTTGAGAAGGTCGTGGTGAGCTGCCTTGTTGAACCGCTGCAGTCCACTGTGGATTCAGTGATGGTAACACCATTGAATGTCAAGGGCAGTGTTTAGATTGCATTTTAGTGGTGATGGTCACGGTCTGGCAATTGTGTGACGTGAATATTACTTGCCACTTGTCAGCCTGGATACTGTCCAGATCTTGTTGCATTTGGACATGGACTGCTTCAGTAATAGAGGAGTCACAAATGTTGCTGAATATTGTGCAATCATTGGCGAACATCCCCACTTCTGACATTATTATAGAGGGAAGGTCAGTGATAAAGCAGCCCTGAAGGTGTTTGGGCCTAGACCACTGCCAAGGGACTCCTACAGACTTGTCCTGGAGCTGAGTTGACTGGCCTTTATCAACAATGACCATCTTCCTACGTGCCAGATATGATTCTAACCAGCGGGGAGTTTGCCCCTGATACACATTGATTCCAGTTTTGTTTACGCCCCTTGATGCCACACTTGGGCGAAGGCAACCTTGTTTTAAAGGACTGTCACTCTCACCCCACCTCTGGAATTCAGCTTTTTGGTCCATGTTTGAATCAAGGTAATGAGGTCAGGAGCTGAGTGACCCTGGTGGACCCCGAACTGGGCGTCATTGACCAGGGTATTGCTGAGCATGTGCTGCTTGAAAGCACTGAGACCGTCCACCACTTTACTGATGATCGAGAGCAGACTGATGGAGTGGTAATTGGCCGGATTGGATTTGTTCTGCTTTTTATATACAGGAGATACTTGGGGTAATTTTGCACGTAATCGGGGAAATGTAATTGTTGTAACGGTATTGGAACAGCTTGGTGAGGGCAGTGACAAGGTCTGGAGAAAAACTTTTCAGTACTATCGACAGAATGTTGTCAGAGAATGTACCCTCTGTGGTATCCAGTATCTCCAAATGAATCTGGATATCGCGTGGAGTGAATCAAATTGGCTGATGGCTCGTAACTGGATTGCTGAGGACCACTGGAGGAGGCTGAGGTGCATCATCCACTCAGCACTTCTGACTGAAGATTGTTGCGAATGTATCAAACTTATCTTTAACACTGAAGTGCTGGGCTTTTCCATCATTAAGGATGTGGATACTCGTCGAATCTCCTCCTCCAATGACGTGTTTAATTGTCCATAACTATTCTCAACTAGAAGTGGAAGGACTGCAGAGCGTAGATCTGATCCTTTGCTTGTGGGATCACTTAGCTCTGTCTATCACTTACTGCTTATGCTGTTTGGCGCACAAGCAGTCCGGGTTGGTGGCTTCACCAGGCTGATACCTCATTGTCAGGTATGCCCGGTGCTGCTCCTGCCCTCCTGCACACTTCATTGAACCAAGGTTGATCCTCTGGTTTGATGGTAATTGTTGTGAGGGGGATATGCCAGGCCATGAGGTTGTGCTGGAGTACAATTCTGCTGCTATTGATGACCCACAACACGTTATGGAAACCCAGATAGATCTGTTCGAAGTCTGTCCCAGTTAGCACGGTGATAGTGCCACCTAAAATGGTGGAGGTTATTCTCAATGTGCAGGAGTGTCTTTGTCTTCACAATGACTATGCGGTGGTCACTCTTACCGATACTGTCATGGACAGATACTTCTGCAACTAGCAGATTAGTAAGGCTGTGGTCAAGTATAGCTTTTCCCTCTTACAGGTTCCTTCGCCACATGCCGTCGACCCAGTCTATCAGTTATATCCTTTAGGACACGGCCAGCTGAATCAGTAATGCTGCTGCTGAACTACTCTTTTTGTGGACATTGACATTCCCAACCCAGAGTACATTTTGTTCCTTTGCCACCCTCATTGCTTCCTCCAAGTGTTGGTCAGCTTGGAGGAGTACTGATTCATCAGTTGGGAGACGCTGGTACATGGTAATCAGCAGGAGGTTCCCTTTCCCATGGGTAAACTAACGCCAGGAGACTTCATGGGATACAGAGTCACTGTTGAGGACTCCCAGAGCAATTCACTTCCAACCGTATGCCACTGTGCCACCACTTCTGCTTTGTCTGTCCTGCTGGTTAAACAGGAGATATCCGGGGAAGGTGATGGAGTGTCTAGGACATAGTCATAATCACAGAATCATACCTTAAATACAATGTCAGGCTGTTGCTTCACGTGTCTGTTTATTTCTATTCACTGTTTCCTGCCAGCTGTCCCATTCTAGAAACATGGCCATATATTCGCCCCAATCCACTCAGATTTGATTTTGCAAACTAAGCTGGGAGCTTAGTTTCAGTCCCACTTTCAGTCCCAATAATTTCTCCCAAACCATTTACTTACTATGTTCTGTGTTCCATGTACTATATCGTTTTCCATACCAAACTTGGTTTTCCTGGTATTGTCAGAAAGTTCTGTGAAGACAGAACTGAAGTTGTGGATTCATAGTTTTGCCATTTTCCTGTTTCCCAGTCTCCATTCTCTGGTTTCAAACTGGAAAAAACCTGCACTGTTTTTTCCTACTTCTCACATTGATATAATTTGACAAGCTATAACAGTTCACTCTTACAACCTTTGTGAACATTATGCTCAGAACCCCATCAATTCCTGTCTTAAGCTGCTCGGCTCCACATCATATACTCACAGGAGCATAGTTTCTGTACCAACAGAATTACAGCACGATCTATATTAGTCCCACTTTCCAACACCAGGCCCATAGCCTGGAATGTTATGAAACTTTCAAGTGCTCGTCCAAGTACTTTTAATGGTAAAGCGGTAAGCCGTGATAACTCCCCTTTCAGGAAGTACATTCCAGACCTCAACACCCTCTGCGTGAGAAAAAGTAATGTTTAAATCCTCTCTGAACCTCAAACCCTTCACTTTAAAAGTGTGCTCCCTGGTTCTTGACCCTCTGTCTAAAAGGAACAGCTGCTGTCTATCCACCCTGTCCATGCCCCTTGTTAACTTATCCTTCTGAATCACATCCCCTTCAGCCTCTCTGTCCAAAGTAAACAACCAGAGCTTATCCAGCCTCTCTCCATAGCTGATATGATCCATCCCAGGAAACCTCCTGGTGAATCTCCTCTGCAACCACTCCAGTACAATCGCATCTTTCCTGTAATGTGGCTCCCAGAACTACATACAGTACTCAATCATGTACTAAACAAAGCCCTGTATAGCACTTATAATCTACTTCCTGAATAATAAACGCTACACCCCAAGGTTCAATTCTTAACTTGTCCATGACCCTGTTCAGTCACATTCAGGGATGTGTGGAGAAACACCCTCTGAGCTCCCTAGTTGCTGCCAATCATTGTGTACACCCAATGTCTGGTTCCTCCTTCCAAAGTACATCACCTCATATTTATCAGGATCACATTCCATCTGCCATTGATCTGTCCATCTGATCATTCCACTTGTATTTTCCTGTACAATCAGAACTTCCTCCTCACTGCCAACCACCCGGCCAATCTTTATGTCAAACATAAACTTACTTATCACAACTCCCACCCCTCCACCCACTCCCCCTCCAGATTCACATCTATACCATTTATGAATGCTACAAACAATAAGGGACACAGCACTGATCCCTGTGGTACACCAGGGGACACTGGTCTCCAGTCACACAAACAGCCTTCTCCCACCACCCTCTGCCTCCTGACACTAAGACAATTTTCATTTTAACTTTTCAAGTTATGCTTGATACTTTTTGTTTCAGTTTCCCATGTGGAACTTTGCCAAAGGCCTTGATGCAAAACTAAATAAGCGACCTCCTCAAACTAATTCAATCAAATGCATTTGGTGTGACTTCACTCTGATCAAGTCATGATGATTATCCCTGATCAAACGTTGCGACTCTGATTGGAGTTCGATTTTCTCCTTCTCTATTTTCTCCAGTAGTTTCCCGAACAGTGATCTAATACTCGCTTGTCTATAGTTACCTTGGCAAAGCTCTACCACCCTTAGTGTAAAGTGGAATCATATTAGCTCCTCTCCAGTCCTCTGGCACCTCCCCTATGGTCAGATTCCAATTAAAGTTTCCTCCCTTGACTCCAACAGTATCCAGACCTGCGGATTGGTCCAATTTTATACCAAACAAAGCCTCAAACCCCCGCTCGTATTTTACATCAATCTCTTCAAGAGCTTTCCAGTCCATCTTCTCGAATTCTGTACCTGCATCCTCCTTCTCCCAAGTAAAACAGCTGTGATGTTTACATGTAACAATCTATCAATGTTCTCTGGGTTGAAGCACTAATTGCCCCCCTTTGGTTTCTAATGGACACTAACTGTTTGCTGCTTATTCTGTTCTACTTGTACGTGTGGAATATCGTGGGCTTCTGCCTAATCTCGCCTGCTTGCACTTCTCCATGTCCCTCTGTTATTCAGTCCCCTCTATGTTTCTAAGTTTCTAAGTTTCACTACAATCACCTCTCATCTTTTGAAATTCGAGATCACAGGCTGAATGTCCCCCATCAGACAATCTTGCCATTTTATGGATTAATCTGGAGAATACCTTTTGCAGTTCCTCTGTAGTCAGTATCTTCAATCTTAGATTGGGACTCCAAGCGGTACACAATACTCTAAGTTTAGTCTCAGCAACACTATGTGCAGCTGGTGCACGACATCTTCTATATTCCAATTACATACACATGAATGTAAACCTAATTTTTCGTTTCTTTTTTGCATGCGTTCTTCCCAATTCCTTTCACTTTAACTTTTCTTATGATGTTAGTGGGAGAGTTCTTAAAAAAAGATCCTCCTGAATATCCAACGATACGTTATCCATTAGCTCCTCGTTGCCTACGTCCATAAGAATCATCTTCAAACCGTTTCAAAAATGTTTGCCACCTATGGTTTTCATTTCATCGATGCATTATCACACTCCCCAGTTTTCCCATTACCTTTTATATATCCAGTAACACGTTCTTTGTAATCGAGCCCAACAGACACCCGACTGCGGATGACAAGATACTGCTCCTTACTTCACCACTGTCCATCTTCATCCTTTCTTAAACTGTTGGATAATATTTGTAACCTTTGCCTTATCCAGATTGGCTACATATCCTTCGGGACTGCATTGTAAATAACGTGAAAATCTGCGATGCAATCAATATGCCTATTGCTGCTTCCTCTGAAATTCTTGTATGAAGTACATCTGATCTGTCAGATTTATAAATACTCAATCCAGCTTTCTTTTAAAAGATGACCTCAACACTGATAAGAATGATCTTAGCCTTTACTTACACAAGTCCCATGGTCACTTGGTATTTCTGGGAGAATTTCTGGATATTCTGCCTTGAAGATAGACACAAAGAAACTGTTTCTTTCCACTGTGATTTCTCTGTTCACTTCAACAAATTACCCTATCCGCACACCCACTTTTCCACATTTGACCTTGTTTTTACTTTTGTTTCATACACTGATGTACGTTTTTTTTTAGCAGTCATTATGGATTTTTTTAGCAGTCGTTATGTTTTTCTTTTGTATGCATGCTTTTTCGCTTTTTGATTTTCTTCTCAGTTTCTTGGTCATCCGTTACTGGGTCGTATATTTCTCCGAATCCACTGGCTTACTACAACACTTTGCATTTTTCTCAGCTGCTTCCTTTGGTTTAATAGATAGTTGAAAGTGAGGCTGAAAGGGTTAGGTCGGAGAGGAGGGTGGACCAGATTTATGGAATGGAAGATGAACACATAGGAACGTTCAAAAGGGGGAGTGTGCTGAGTTGGAAGATTGGACTGGGATAAAGTGGAGTTTGAGAAAATGGGGAAACTGGTGAAATCTACATTAATCCCCTGTGGTTGGAGGGTCTCAAGGCAGAAGAGGAACCTTTCTTCATCCATGCTTTGGGTGGTTAGGGTTTGGCGATGGAAGAGGCCCAGTACTCTCATGTCCTTGGCAGAGTGGAAAGGAGAGATAAAGTGTTCAACCACAAGGTGGTGGAGTTGGTCAATGTGGCTGTTCCAGCGATGTTCTCTGAAATAATCCACGTATGTCTCGCCAATGTAGAGAAGACCACACTGAGTTTAAAGGATGCAGTAGTTGAGGCGTTCTGTCTCCCTTCATCACTTATCACTTTCAACCCACCTTCATCTACCTATCGCATTCCTAGCTACCTGCCTCCTGCCACACCACCTTCTCATTTATCTCTCAGCCCCCTTGACCCAGAAGTCACATTCCTGCTGAAGGGTTGTGCCCGAAACGACAATGCTCCTGCTCCTAGTAAACTGACTGACTGTGCTTTTACAGCATCACTGATCTCCAGCATCTGTCGTGCCCACTTTCTCCTCAGGCCTTCAGGGCTTGCATGATTCAGATTTATAACAGTTACTTCAAATAAAACAAAAACTACTGTGTTCTCAAACAGTATAAAAGAAAACCAATGCATTGTGGTCAGTGATCCCAAAAGATCTTCTACAGCAAAGATTTCAATTAGTTTTTCTGATCATCCAACGCCAATTCCTAAATAACCTGATCTCCAGCTCAGTGCTCGACAAAATGTTAATGCCAGCTAACACATACTCATGAAATCCATTTTTCCCAGCATTAGCATTCAGTTGTGTTAACACAGTTTAGATATAATGTAAACAGTACATTATTACTACAGTACCCACAAATGTGTATATCTCATTTTCCTGTTTTTTAACCTGCCCAACATTTGTATTGCAGCTTTCACTTTGATATATAACTCCCATCAATGTTTCCTGCTCCTTGCTGTTTTTACACTCCACTTTACAAGATTCTGTAGAATCTGAGCGACGTGGGCTTTGGGAAAATTAATGGTAGAGAGCATCTCGCCACATCATTTATGTTCTTCTTAAGCATCATTGTGACATTTTCTCCAGATCTCCCGTTATGCTAGTGGAGTAGAGAAATACAATGATCGTTCAACAATGCTCTGTATTTCCCCCAGAGAGCTGAGACTGCTATAACCTTGGTGGGAACCTTACAGCAGGCTGGTAAACCATTGCTGCTGCTGTACAGGATCTTAGTGAGATCACATCTGGAGAAGTGTGTACAGATTTAGTCTCTTCAATGAAGAAATGATATTATTGTATTGGAAGCAGCTCAGAGATGGTCCCCTCAACTGATTCCTGCAATGAAGGCGCTAGCTTAGAACGAAAGGATGATCAGGTTGATCCAATAGCCATTAGAGTTTACAAAAATGTATGAAGATCTTATTTCAACATAGATAACAGGAAGGAGTCAACAACTGAAGAGAATTACACAGATAATGGAGGAATCCATTCCGTTCTCCAGCCTGTTACACACGAACAACAGAAGGATATTCAGGCCTTTGACCCTGTTACACCAGAATAGGATGAGGCTGCTCAGCCCCTGGAGCCTGATGTATATTTACAGGAGGATGCCAATCAGCCCCTCGAGCCAAAACACTGGACTCAGAGTAGGCCATGCTGCACCAGTATCCTATCCCACCGCAGGAGGCCATTCAGACCCACCGAGCCTATTGCAAGGGAATTGGATAAGGATAAAAACTATCTTAGACTTATTTCATGAGAAAGGAGGAGGTAATTCAGACACGTATCTGTTGCATGGGAACAAGAGAAGACCAATCGCACCCTATAATCTATTCAAATGCTTTAGTTAAAATACAATCAAAGAAAAGAACATTTTGGAATGGCTTATAAGTTGGAACACTTACACAAACAATAGATATCGCACCTTCTTGGTATACACCGCTTGGCACAAAGATATATTCAAATACAGATTCTTACATGCAGTTTTCTGATCCTGGAAAAGTAAACATCGACAGAGATCTCAGAGAGAAAAGCAGCTGGGGATCATGTATTCAAACTCCGAACCATTCTGGGATCCCCAGCAGCTTCTGAATGCTGCAGCTAAAACAAAACGAGGAAACCTGGTCTGGGAGATCTGGCCACTGCCCTTCCATTGTTCCCACCGTTTTAATAAAACCTAAAGGCTTTCTCAGTTATTTACTTAAACTGTTTTCAGACAGCAGTTCTGCACATCTGCCTTTAAAACCTCTCGTCAAAAAAACCCAAGAGAAAATAACCTTTTTACAGTGATAGTATCCTCACAACTCCACCTTGAATAAAATGATCCATTAATATAAAAAGATGGATTCATTTTAGACTCATAATCTTCCTCTATTAGTAGACTGGAATGAATATATATATATAACATTGACTGTGAGCATACAGATGTTCACAACTCGATTCGATTTCAGTCATTTTACTCCTGCCACAGAATGCCTTTTGTCTTTGTTCATCCAAGTCAACACAATGTGTCAAAACGTACTTTTTCTCGCCCTGTCAACTTTATAATTTCAAATTGAATGGCAGCAAGAATAAGCTCAGTCGAAACAGACTGCTATTTGTCTCCCTAAACTTCTCCCAAAACTTTCAGGGGTCACGATCAGTGATAAAGATTTGTCTCAGGTATTTTATTGGCAATTTAAATGCTGAAATGTTGTAACGGCAACACCAAGCTCAAGGCCTGCTTCCTCATTGTGGAATAAATCTGTTGATGTTTCCACTGGACACCCTGACCACACGTTACATAATGGAGCACGTCTCATCTCTCCAATAGTCCTTCTGAATTTGTGAAGGGCAGGTCGTGCCTCACAAACCTTATTGAATTCTTTGAGAAGGTGACTAAAGAGGTGGACGAGGGGAAAGCGGTAGATATGGTGTATATGGATTTTAGTAAGGCGTTTGATAAGGTTCCCCATTGTAGACTACTGCAAAAAATACGGAGGTATGGCATTGAGGGTGAGTTGGAGGTTTGGATTAGGAGTTGACTGGCCGGAAGAAGACAGAGGGTAGTAGTTGATGGTAAAGGTTCATCTTGGAGTGCCGTCACTAGCGGTGTTCCGCAATGATCTGTTTTGGGACCATTGCTGTTTGTTATTTTTATAAATGACCTTGAGGAGGGGTTAGAAGGTTGGTTGAGCATGTTTGCGGATGATACGAAAGTCGGGGGAGTTGTAGACAGTGAAGCAGGACGTGGCAGGTTACAGCGGGATATAGATAAGCTGCAGAACTGGGCATAAAGGTGGCAAATGAAGTTCAATGCAACTCAGTGTGAGGTGATTCACTTTGGTAAGAGTAACAAAAAGATGGGGTACTCGGCTAATGGTCGGATACTTGGTCGTGTGGATGAGCAGAGGGATCTTGGTGTCCATGTACACAGATCTTTTAAAGTTGACACCCAGGTAAATAGTGGGGTGAATAAGGCATATGGCGTACTGGCTTTTATTGGTAGAGGAATTGAGTTCCGGAGTACTGAGGTCATGTTGCAGTTGTATAAGACTCTGGTGCGGCCGCTTCTGGAGTATTGTGTGCAGTTTTGGGCGCCATACTAAAGGAAGGATGTGGAGGCACTGGAACGGGTGCAGAGGAGGTTTACCAGGATGTTGCCTGGTATGGTAGGAAGATCGTATGAGGAAAGGCTGAGGCACTTGGGGATGTTTTCATTGGAGAAAAGAAGGTTTAGGGGTGACTTGATAGAGGTGTACAAGATGATTAGGGGTTTAGATAGGGTCGACAGTGAGAATCTTTTTCCACGTATGGAGTCAGCTATTACAAGGGGGCATAGCTTTATATTAAGGGGGGGTAGGTATAGGACAGATGTTAGGGGTAGGTTCTTTACTCAGCGAGTCGTGAGTTCATGGAATGCCCTGCCAGTAGCAGTGGTGGACTCTCCCTCATTATGGGCATTTAAGCGGGCATTGGATAGGCATATGGAGGATAGTGGGCTAGTGTAGGTTAGGTGGGCTTGGATCGGCGCAACATCAAGGGCCGAAGGGCCTGTACTGCGCTGTATTCTCCTATGTTCTATGTTCTATGTTCTATGAATGGCATAGCTGCTTATATCTCAGCATAAAAATATTACATCCTTCTGTGCCACTTAATGCTGTAACGTTTTTACCTGCTACTCCTGGCCTACGCCAGTAAACCTTACTCTCACAGGGATATGTTTTAAGAAGATCTCACACATTCTTCTCAATCCCTCACCGAAACCAAACTTTGATTTCTGAACCAAATCATCATCAGCCATTTCAGCTTCTAACCTTGCCATTGTAACTCTCTGCCCTTCCACATGAGTTCTCAACGACTGCAGGAAGTGAATTGCTGAAATTCTCCAAAATAAGAATCTCTCTAAGCGTGTCATAGATTTGCTCTGTTTTAATACCCTTACACACCTTTCAAAATTACTTTGTTTTATCCTTTCAAACACAACGTGTGGTTAACCAGGGATGCTATTTTAGATTCCTGAACCACTGTCAGCTTCTGGCACAAGCTCATATGCACTTCAGATGGCTTTCTTCACCCCCTCCGATAGGGATGCAAATATCAATCAACTTTGTTTGGATAAACTAAATCCAGATGTTCTCTGGCCACTGCACTTGTTTAGCCACTTTCTGAAATGAAATTAAAAAGGCTCCCCCATCATTCTCATCGCATTTAGATAAAACCTGAATGTATTTAAACAGATCCTGATCAGGTCTTTGGCTACCATAGGGTTGCTCATCCTCACTATCCTCTAATGGAAATCCATACAAACTGAAGAGGAATTTAGAATAACTTAACTATTGGAAAACTTAACCAAATAATGGATACAGTACGTTCTACAAATGAACTGTTCAATCTATTAACATCACCTAAAGACACCCCTTGGCAAAAAGGAACATTCAGACATCCATTCTTGCATACAGTTCTCCAATCCAGGAGGAAACACCATCAAGTGAGGCTTTAGAGAGAGTGGCAGCTAGGGATAATTTACTAAAACTTCCAACCCCTTTGGGACCACAAGCACCCGGTGATTGTTACACCTACAAGAAAAAACAAACTAGAAAGCCTGGTCTGTGCGAGCTGGCCATTGTTACTACTATTTATTAAAACCCTAAAAGCCCCGTAAGGTATTTACTTGAGCCGTTTTCAGGAGGCAGTTTGGCCTTTAAGACCTCTTACTAAAAAAAGAGAAACGAACATTTTCTTCAAAAAAGTAGCAGCATTGCCACACAATTTAGATGCCTTGTCCTTCACTCAGTGGGCTTCCTCGTGTTACTTATCGCAAGGTCACCTGAGAGGGACAAATTCAGGTACAGACCAAGTTACAAGGATGTATCTCATAACTTCTGAAACACGCCTGTCCAAGGACCATCACATGGGACATTCCAGGAAGTGAACAACAGCTTAACACACACCATTTCAGTACTTCTGAGCTACCGAATGCCAGCACTCGATACACTAGGGAGCCAAAACCCAAGGCCAGGGTAAGATACAGAGGGACAGAAAGATTCACATTAAAGACAGAAACAGACAGTAAATTCACTGAAAAGATGTTGTGGAAATATGGGGAAATAGACAGGGCAGTGGGACTAACTGGAGAAGTGAGATCTTCGTGAATAAAATTACAAGAATGAGAACATTGAATAACGGCATTGTCAGATCAGCTGGAATGGTTTGTTACATCAAATTCTGAATCTGCTTGACAGAACACCACAAACGACATAAACTGGGACAAGATGACAGCCCAGCATGGAGAGCTGTGTGTTGCTCAGTAAACTGCACTATCTGCCCAGCATAGAGAGTATTGCAAACTTTACTATCATATGCAAACTATACTCGCATCAGATTACTGCCTACAATGGGAACGTTTGTTCTGTGTGTGTGCGCGCGCGATTGGCGTGGTTGAATGTGAAACTCATTGTTTGAGAAGGAACGCACATGGAGGATTTTTTTTTTAAATACGAACAACTGGCAGGCGTTTTGTTAATCAACAGAGAGGGAACAAGAGAAGTTCCATGGACAGATGAGATAAAGTGTTTGAGAATGTCAAAATAAAGACACTGCCAGACACAACAGCAATATATATCGGCGTGCACATGAATGACAGATGGATGGGAGTTGGTGTGAGTTCGAATCAGATTTGCTTCGGCAGGTTTGAAACCGGGAGAGTCAGCAGCAGATCATTGGCTTCATTAAGACTGTACTTCATAGCTCAGGATTCAAACAGCAGATGGACTAAACCAGTGAGATATATTCTGGAGTGGTGAGTATTTCAAGTTAGAAATGGTCAGGTCATGGTGTCAAGAATCAGCTCATGGTCAAAGGGATCTCCCACAGTTGTGACTTGTCTGCTTCAGCTGCATATATTGGCCAGGGATGGGATGAAAACAGTGGAAGGAAGTGGAGTTTGTAACCAGAACAGTAGACGGTGACCTCTATGCTCTTAACAGCAAAGGCAATGATACAGTTCATGTGGTTCTTCCCTGAAACTTAATAGATCAACATAGAGACCCGTGAGTAACACTGCCAGAGCAGAGGGATACAGTAATTGAACACGTTCATTGATGTAGTTAGTAGTGGTCTGTAGAGTGAATATCTGGATTGAGAGATACAACAGGAACAATAATAGTGGAAGGAAGTGTAGACGATTTGAAATAACAATAATACACTCATAACTGGTTTATAGAAAACAAAATCTGGACAGTGACACATACCAGGAACACCAACGATAGCCAGGAAGAGATAATAAAAGTATTGAATAATGAGAAGAGCGTAATAGATCCGCGCTGATAATGACAACCAATCAAATGCAGAAAGACACCAAACATAATCGGATAAGCTCCGAAATATTGTTGAAATATTCCTGTCTAATGTTCTCAGATTCTGATCCATTATTGAATATTCCAGTCTAATGTTCTCAAATTCTGATCCATTGTTGGCACATTCCAGTCTAATGTTCTCAGATTCTGATCTCTCCTTCCCCTCTCTCTGGATCTGCTGATCCATGTCAGTGCTGTTGGTGATGCTCCCGCTCATAGAACATAGAACATAGAAGAATACAGCGCAGTACACGCCCTTTGGCCCTCGATATTTCCGCCGATCCAAGCCCACCTATCCTACACTAGCCCACTATCCTCCATATGCCTATCCAATGCCCGCTTAAATGCCTATAAAGAGGGAGAATCCACCACTGCTACTGGCAGGGCATTCCATGAACTCACGACTCGCTGAGTAAAGAACCTACCCCTAACATCTGTCCTATACCTACCACCCATTAATTTAAAGCTATGCCCCCTTGTAATAGCTGACTCCATACGTGGAAACATGTTCTCACGGTCAACCCTATCTAAACCACTAATCATCTTGTACACCTGTATCAAGTCACCCCTAAACTTTCTTTTCTCCATTGAAAACAACCCCAAGTGCCTCAGCCTTTCCTCATACGATCTTCCTACCATACCAGGCAACATCCTGGTAAACCCTCTGCACCCGTTCCAGTGCCTCCACATCCTTCCTATAGTATGGCGCCCAAAACTGCACACAATACTCCAGAAGCGGCCGCACCAGAGTCTTATACAACTGCAACATGACCTCAGTACTCCGGAACACAATTCCTCTACCAATAAAAGCCAGTACGCCATATGCCTTCTTCACCGCACTATTTACCTGGGTGTCAACTTTCAAAGATATGTGTATATGGACACCAAGATCCCTCTGCTCATCCACACGACCAAGTATCCGACCATTAGCCGAGTACCCCATCTTTTTGTTACTCAAACCAAAGTGAATCACCTCACACTTACCTACTTTGAACTCCATTTGCCACCTTTCTGCCCAGCTCTGCAGCTTATCTATATCCCGCTGCAACCTGCCACATCCTTCCTCACTGTCTACAACTCCTCCGACTTTCGTATCATCCGCAAACGTGCTCACCCAACCTTCTAACCGCTCCTCCAGGTCATTTATAACAATGACAAACAGCAATGGTCCCAAAACAGATCCTTGCGGAACACCGCTAATAACGGCACTCCAAGATGAACCTTTACCATCAACGACTACCCTCTGTCTTCTTCCAGCCAGCCAATTCCTAATCCAAACCTCCAACTCACCCTCAATGCCATACCTCCGTATTTTTTGAAGTAGCCTACCATGGGGAACCTCATCAAACGCCTTACTAAAATCCAGAAACACCACATCTACCGCTTTCCCCTCGTCCACCTCCTTAGTCACCTTCTCAAAGAATTCAATAAGGTTTGTGAGGCACGACCTGCCCTTCACAAAACCATGCTGACTATCCTTGATCACATTATTCCTATCCAGATGTTCATAAATCCTACCCCTTACAATTCTCTCTAAGATTTTACCCGCAACAGAAGTGAGACTCAGCGGCCTATAGTTACTAGGGTTATCCCTACTCCACTTCTTGAACAGGGGAACCACATTTGCTAGCCTCCAGTCTTCTGGCACTACTCCTGTAGACAACGAGGACATACAAATCAAGGCCAATGGCTCTGCAATCTCCTCCCTTGCTTCCCAGAGAATCTTAGGATAAATGCCATCTGGCCCAGGGGACTTATCTATTCTCACCCTTTCCAGAATTTGCAACACCTCTTCCCTAAATACCTCAAAGCCATCCATTCTACTTAATTGTGACTCAGTATTCACATCGGCAACAATGTCCTGTTCCTGAGTGAATACTGACGAAAAGTATTCATTCAGTGCCTCCCCAATCTCTTCAGCCTCCAAACGCAACGTCCCACTATTATCCTTGACTGAACCTATTCCTACCCTGGTCATTATTTTATTCCTGACATACCTGCAGAAAGCCTTAGGATTTTCCCTAATCCTACCAACTAAGGACCTTTCATGTCCCCTCCTTGCTGTTCTTAGCTCTCTCTTCAGGTCCTTTCTGGCTACCTTATAACTCTCAATCACCCCAAGTGAACCTTCACGTCTCGTCTTTACATAGACCGCCCTCTTCCATTTAACAAGGGATTTCAAATCCTTATTAACCACGGCTCCCTCACACGACCCTTTCCTCCATGCCTGACAGGTACATACTTATCAAGGACACTCAATAGTTGCTCCTTGAACAAGCTCCACATATCAATTACGCCCTTGCCTTGAAGCCTACTTTTCCAAGCCACGCATCCTAAGTCATGCCACACCGCATCATAATTTCCCTGCCCCCAGCTATAACTCTTGCCCTCAGTGCACACTTATCCCTCTCCATCACTAGAGTAAAAGTCACCGAATTGTGGTCACTGTCCCCAAAGTGCTCACCTACCTCTAATTCTAACAGCTGGCCTGGTTCGTTACCCAGAACCAAATCCAGTATGGCCTCACCTCTTGTTGGCCTATCGACATATTGTGTCAGGAAACCCTCCTGCACGCATTGGACAAGCACCGACCCATCTAACGAACTTGAGCTATAGCTTTCCCAATCAATATCAGGAAAGTTAAAGTCCCCCATAACAACCACCCTATTACTTTCACTCTTCTCCTGAATCATCCTCGCAATCCTTTCTTCTACGTTTCTAGGACTATTAGGAGGCCTGTAAAAGACTCCTGACAGGGTGACCTCACCTTTCCTATTCCTAACCTCAGCCCAAACTACCTCAGATGGCGAGTCTTCATCCATCGTCCTTTCCACCGCTATAATACTATCTTTGACAAGCAATGCCACACCTCCCCCTCTTTTACCCCCATCTCTGACCCTACTAAAACATTTAAACCCTGGAACCTGCAACAGCCAATCCTGTCCCTGTTCTACCCATGTCTCCGTAATAGCCACAACATCGAAGTTCCAGGTACTAACCCACGCTGCAAGTTCACCTATCTTATTTCGTATACTTCTTGCATTGAAGTATACACACTTCAAACTACTTTCCTGTTTACAGGCACCCTACTTTGAGATTGATGCCTTGTTCCTAACCTCCCTAAACTCCAAATCCTGCACCCTAAAGCTACAGTCTAGGTTACAACGCCCCTACAGAGTTAGTTTAAACCCCCCCTCCAAGAGCACTCGCAAACATCCCGCCAAGGTTACTGGTGCCCCTCAGGTTCAGGTGTAGACCATCCTGTTTATAGAGGTCCCACCTTCCCCAGAAAGAACCCCAGTAGTTATGGGCTAACACATTGAACAGAGCCAATTTATCATTAAAAGATGGAAGCCCTCCACTGGCATTATTAGAATCCACGGAGATTGGCATTAATTGCACTTACTGAACAAATAGGTTCAGTTAACCTGTTCCATACATCACTTTTCATTTACTGATTTTGGATGAAATGGATGAGGGTTGATGAGGGATGGATCATAAATCTTTAAATCTTTTAAATCTTGTTATTAACTTGTATATGAGAGTATTAGCAGAACACTTCAGCGGTCTATATATGTTCCACTCTGTTTCTGAAAGGAGGCAGTGAAAAAATAACAGATTGGCTGCATAAAAAAAAGTCGGGTGGGCAAGTTTCTCGATACCTGAATAAAAAGTATGGTACTTATTGACCAGTGTGCGGCCACTCCTGGTTTTAATGCCCTGTTGTCAAATCCTTTCATAACCTTGAGACAGAGCATTGCGGCTGCTGCTCAGGAACAGGCCGAAGCAATTCTGTCCCTATGGGCCTCTTACAGAGGGATAAGAGAAGGTCATTCAGCCCATATTAGCCAGTTGTTACTTGAAAAGGTGGAAAGCTGGAATGTTGGCACATTTTGCCAACAGAATCATTCAAAACAAAGAGCAGTGTCGCTGCAGCTGTATGAGGTGTTACTGAGAGGGCACCTGGAGTAAATAGCGTTGTTTGAGTTTCTGTAACTGAGAAAGGATGGACCTCCATCAGATACAGTTTAATGGCTGCTCGTAATCCACGGGTTGCTGTCTCATTTAATGTCTCGGATCTGTTACACAGGGACAGGAGAAGAACATTCAGCCGTTCCAGTCTATTACAGTGAGCCACGAGGAGCCCATTCAGCCTCTCGAGCCTGTTTCAGAGGGGCAGGAAGTGTTTCTTTAACATTAAGTCTGTTACACATAAATATTAGTTTTAAACTAATTGTGGAATACGAAAGACCTGATATAAACATTAAAAATCTAACTTTGAAAAAGACCAATTTTGAAAGTGTTAGGCGAGCCCTGTGAAAGGCTGATTGGGATACGCTATTCACAGGTAAAGGGATGGTTGGAAAATGCAAGGCCATCAAAACGTGGTTTCAGAGAGTCCAGAGCCAACGTGTTCCTATGAGTGAGATGGGCAAGGCTGGTGGGTGCAGGGAGTGCTGGATGGCTAGATATATTGATGCTCTGGTCAAGGTAAGGAAGGAGGCATATGTCAGGTAAACAGAGCTGAGATGAAGTGAATCCCGAGAGGAGTATAAAGGCAATAAGTGCATAGTCAATGGGGAAATTGGGCCAGAAAAACGTGGACATGAGATGGCTTTACGAATAGGCTTAACGAGGCATTGAAGCAACTCTACACAACCTTGAATTGCAAAATATTAACTAGGGAGAGAATAGGGATCTTTAAAGATCAGTAAGGCTACGTATGTGTGGAACCATAGGAGATGGAAGGGATACTAAACAAGTATTTTTCCTAGTATTTAATGTAGAAGAGGTTACAAGAGCGAGAGAATGAAGAAATACATAGTGATATCTTGAAAAGTATCGATATTACAAGGAGATGTTGGATATTTTAAAACATATAAAGGTGAACAAAGCCCTGGGACCTGATCAGTTGTATCCCAGAATGTTGTGGGAAGCTAGGAAAGAAATTGCTGAGCCTTTTGCTGATATATCTGTGACATTGATTTCCACAGGTAAGGTGGCAAAAGACTGGAGGGTTGATAACATAGTGTCATTATTTCAGAAATTAAGGAAAACCCAGGTAACTATAGATCGGTGAGCCTGACGTCAATGGTGACTAAATTGTTGCAGGGGATTTTGAAGGAAATGATGTATATGCATTTGGAAATGAAGAGTTTTTGTACATTGGAGATCACATCTCACTGACTCGGTGGAAGGTTTTGAGGAAGTGATGAAGATGATTGATGAAGGCAGGGCAGTGGATGTTGTCTTCATGGAATTCAGTTAGAAAACCAAAATGGTCTACATGGTAGACTGGTTACCAAGGTTAGACTGCCTGGGATCCAGGGATAGCTCGCCATTTAGATCGAAACTTTTCTTGAATATTGGAGACAGGGCGTGACAGTGGAAATTTGTTCATTAAACTTGGAGACCTGTCACCAGTGGCGCTGCTCGCAAAGATCAATAGTGGGTCACTGCCTTTTGTTACTTATACAAATGATTTGCACTTGAGTATATGAAGTATTGTCAGTACGTTTGTAGATAATTCCAAATTTGGTGGTGTAGTCGACAGTGAAGAATGATCTCTCAGAATATAATGGGAACTTAATTAGGTGAGCTGAGGAGTGGCAGATGGAGTTTATTTTAGATAACTGTGAGGTGTTGCATATTGGCAAGAAAAATCAGGGCCAGACATATAGGTAGGATTCTGTCGAAAGTTGCCAATCAAGGAGAACTCCATAGAAATTATAGAATCCCTACAGTTTGGAAACAGGATTTTCGGCCCATCGAGACCACACCATCCCTCCAAACCGTATCCGACTGGACAAACCCCTACCCTATCCCTCTCAGCCTGCATTTCCCATTTCTAATGCACCTCGCCCTCATATCCAAGGGTACTATACACAATTGAGCATGGCCAATCTACCCTTACCTGTATATCGTTATTCTGTCGGAGGGAAACATAACACCCGGAGGAAATTCACATAGACACGGGGAGAATGTACAAACTCCACACAGTCAGTCATTCAAGGATGGAATTAAACCCAGATCGCTGCCCTGTGAGGCACCTTGTGGTGCAGGTTCTCCGTTCCTTGAAAGTGCCGTCGCAGGTAGACAGCGCAGTGAAGAAGGCACCCTTTATTGGTGCGTGCTTTGAGTCGAAGCATTTGCATGACATGTTAAATCTGTACAGGACATTGGTTTGGCCACTTTTGTATATTGCCTTGAATTCTGGTCACACTGCTGTCGGAAGGATGTTGTCAAACTTGAAAGAGTGCAGAAGAGATTTAAAAGAATGTTGCAGGTGTTGGAGGGTTAGAGTTACAGGGGTAGTTTGAATAGGCTGGGGCTATTTTCAAGTGTTGAAGCTGAGGGTGGACCATAAAGAGGTTTAGATAAGGTAAACAGTCATTGTATTTTCCCAGGATAGACGATTCCAAATAAAGAATATAAAGGCTTAATGTGAGAGGAGAAAGATTTAAAAAGGGACATGAGGGACAACATTTTCACACAGAGACTGCTGTGTGTATGGATTGAACAGCCAAAAGAGGTGGTGGAGGCAGGTACAGTTACACCATTTAAAAGGCAGTTGGATGGGTATGTGCATGGAAAGTGTTTAGAGGGAGATGGGCCAACTGCTGGCTAGAGGGACGAGATTAATATAGGATATTTGGTTGGTATGGATGACCAGACCGAAGGATCTTTTTTCCATGCTATACATCTCTAAGGGTCTATTGACACTTGCGTGTTTAACATGGGATCAGGAAGAGGCTATTCAGCTTCTGAATTCTGTCAGTCAGCATGTTTGCTCAATTACTGAGACTCAAATACAAAAATACATCATTCCGATTTTGCTGGTGTTTTACAGAAACAGAAGAAAGGCTTTTAGTCAAGAAAAGCTGTAAAGAATGTGAAGAGGCCATTCAGTCCCTCAATTCCATTCCACAGGAGCAGCAGTTGAGCACAGAATTATTGGAGCCTGTTTCTCTGAAGCAGTTGGAGGACATCTATTTTCACAAAACTTCGATTAAGTCGCAGTCACTCAGCTGCTGAAGACTGGGACATAGGGACAAGAGGCTTTCACTCAACTGCTCAAGACTGGAACACAGGAACAGAAGGGTGTCATCCAACTGCTCAAGACTGGGACAAAGCAACAGGAGGCAGTAACTCAGCTGCTGAAGAATGGGACATAGGTACAGGAGACAGTCATTCAACTCTTCGAGACTGCGACACAGGAACAGGAGGGAATCATTCAACTGCTCGAGACTGGGACAGAGGAAAAGCAGGGAGTCATGCAACTGCTCGAGACTGGGACACAGGAACAGGATGCAGTCACTCAACTGCTCGAGAGTGGGACACAGGAACAGGAGGCAGTCACTCAACTGCCCGAGACAGCGACACAGGAACAGGAGGGAGTCACTTAACAGCTCGAGACTGGGACACAGGAACAGGAGGGAGTCACTCAACTGCTCGAGACTGGGACACAGGAACAGGAGGCAGTCGCTCAACTGCTCGATACTGGGGCACAGGAACAGGAGGGAGTCATTCAACTGCTCGAATCTGGGACACAGGAACAGAAGGCTGTCATTCAACTTCTCGAGACTGCGACGCAGGATAGGAGGGAGGCACTCAACTGTTCGAGACTGGGACACAGGAACAGGAGGGAGTCACTCAACTGCTCTAAACTGGGACACAGGAACAGAAAGCAGTCATTCAACTGCTCGAGACTGGGACACAGGAACAGGAGGCAGTCACTGAACCTCTCGAGACTGGGACACAGGAAAAGGAGAGAGTCATTCAACTGCTCGAGAGTGGGACACAGGAAAAGGAGAGAGTCATTCAACTGCTCGAGACAGCTACACAAGAACAGGAGGGAGTCATTCAACTGCTCGAATCTGGGACACAGGAACAGGAGGGAGTCATTCAACTGCTCGAATCTGGGACACAGGAACAGAAGGCTGTCATTCAACTTCTCGAGACTGCGACGCAGGATAGGAGGGAGGCACTCAACTGCTCGAGACTGGGACACAGGAACAGGAGGTAGTCACTCAAATGCTCGAGACTGGGGCACAGGAACAGAAGGGAGTCACTCAACTGCTCGAGATTGGGACACAGGAACAGGAGGGAGTCATTCAACTGCTCGAGACTGGGACACAGGAACAGGAGGCAGTCACTCAACTGCTCGAGACTGGGACACAGGAACAGGAGGGAGTCATTCGAATGTTCGAGACTGGGAGACAAGAACAGGAGGCAGTCACTCAACTGCTCGAGACTGGGACTCAGCTACAGGAGGAAGTCATTCAACTGCTCGAATCTGGGACACAGGAACAGGAGGGAGTCATTCAACTGTTCGAGTTTGGGACACAGGAACAGAAGGCTGTCATTCAACTGCTCGAGACTGCGACGCAGGAACAGGAGGGAGTCACTCAACTGTTCGAGACTGCGACACAGGAACAGGAGGGAGGCACTCAAATGCACCAGACTGGGACACAGGAACAGGAGCTGGTCACTCAAATGCTCGAGACTGGGACAGAGGAACAGGAGGGAGTCACTCAACTGCTCGAGACTGGGACACAGGAACAGGAGGCAGTCACTCAACTGCTCGAGACTGGGACACAGGAACAAGAGGCAGTCGCTCAATTGCTCGAGAATGGGGCACAGGAACAGGAGGGAGTCACTCAACATGCTCGAGAGTGGGACACAGGAAAAGGAGGGAGTCATTCAACTGCTGGAGACAGCTACACAAGAACAGGAGGGAGTCATTCAACTGCTCGAGACTGGGACACAGGAACAGGAGGTAGTCACTCAAATGCTCGAGACAGGGACACAGGAACAGGAGGGAGTCACTCAACTGCTCGAGATTGGGACACAGGAACAGGAGGCTGTAATTCAACTGCTCGAGCCTGGGACACAGGTGCAGGAGGGAGTCATTCAACTGCTCGAGACTGGGATACAGGAACAGGAGGGAGTCATTCAACTGCTCGAGACTGGGACACAGGAACAGGAGGCAGTCACTCAACTGCTCGAGACTGGGACACAGGAACAGGAGGGAGTCATTCAACTGTTCGAGTTTGGGACACAGGAACAGAAGGCTGTCATTCAACTGCTCGAGACTGCGACGCAGGAACAGGAGGGAATCATTCAACTGTTCGAGACTGCGACACAGGAACAGGAGGGAGTCACTCAAATGCTCCAGACTGGGACACAGGAACAGGCGCTGGTCACTCAAATGCTCGAGACTGGGACACAGGAACAGGAGGGAGTCACTCAACTGCTCTAAACTGGAACACAGGAACAGAAAGCAGTCATTCAACTTCTCGAGACTGGGACACAGGAACAGGAGGCAGTCACTCAACTTCTCCAGACTGGGACACAGGAAAAGGAGGGAGTCATTCAACTGGTCGAGACATCTACACAAGAACAGGAGGGAGTCATTCAACTGCTCGAGACTGGGACACAGGAACAGGAGGTAGTCACTCAAATGCTCGAGACTGGGACACAGGAACAGGAGGGAGTCACTCAACTGTTCTAAACTGGGACACAGGAACAGGAAGCAGTCATTCAACTGCTCGAGACTGGGACACAGGAACAGGACGCAGTCACTCAACTGCTCGAGACTGGGACTCAGGTACAGGAGGGAGTCACTCAACTGCTCGAGACTGGGACACAGGAACAGGTGGGAATCACTCAACTGCTCGAGACTGGGACACAGGAACAGGAAGGAGTAATTCAACTACTCGAGACTCGGATACAGGAAGAGGAGGGAGTCATTCAATGCTCAAGACTGGGACACAGGAACAGGAGGGAGTCGTTCAACTGCTCGAGACTGGGGCACAGGAACAGGAGGGAGTCATTCGAATGTTCGAGACTGGGAGACAGGAACAGGAGGCAGTCACTCAACATGCTCGAGAGTGGGACACAGGAAAAGGAGGGAGTCATTCAACTGCTCGAGACAGCTACACAAGAACAGGAGGGAGTCATTCAACTGCTCGAGACTGGGACACAGGAACAGGAGGTAGTCACTCAAATGCTCGAGACTGGGACACAGGAACAGGAGGGAGTCACTCAACTGCTCGAGATTGGGACACAGGAACAGGAGGCTGTAATTCAACTGCTCGAGCCTGGGACACAGGTGCAGGAGGGAGTCATTCAACTGCTCGAGACTGGGATACAGGAACAGGAGGGAGTCATTCAACTGCTCGAGACTGGGACACAGGAACAGGAGGCAGTCACTCAACTGCTCGAGACTGGGACTCAGGTACAGGAGGAAGTCATTCAACTGCTCGAATCTGGGACACAGGAACAGGAGGGAGTCATTCAACTGTTCGAGTTTGGGACACAGGAACAGAAGGCTGTCATTCAACTGCTCGAGACTGCGACGCAGGAACAGGAGGGAGTCACTCAACTGTTCGAGACTGCGACACAGGAACAGGAGGGAGTCACTCAAATGCTCCAGACTGGGACACAGGAACAGGCGCTGGTCACTCAAATGCTCGAGACTGGGACACAGGAACAGGAGGGAGTCACTCAACTGCTCTAAACTGGAACACAGGAACAGAAAGCAGTCATTCAACTTCTCGAGACTGGGACACAGGAACAGGAGGCAGTCACTCAACTTCTCCAGACTGGGACACAGGAAAAGGAGGGAGTCATTCAACTGCTCGAGACAGCTACACAAGAACAGGAGGGAGTCATTCAAATGCTCGAGACTGGGACACAGGAACAGGAGGTAGTCACTCAAATGCTCGAGACTGGGGCACAGGAACAGGAGGGAGTCATTCAACTGCTCAAGATTGGGACACAGGAACAGGAGGGAGTCGTTCAACTGCTCGAGATTGGGACACAGGAACAGGAGGCAGTCGCTCAACTGCTCGAGACTGGGACAGAGGAACAGGACGGAGTCATTCAACTGCTCGAGAGTGGGACACAGGTAAAGGAGGGAGTCATTCAACTGCTCGAGACAGCTACACAAGAACAGGAGGGAGTCATTCAACTGCTCGAGACTGGGACACAGGAACCGGAGGTAGTCACTCAAATGCTCGAGACTGGGGCACAGGAACAGGAGGGAGTCACTCAACTGCTCGAGATTGGGACACAGTAGCAGGAGGCAGTCATTCAACTGCTCGAGCCAGGGACACAGGTGCAGGAGGGAGTCATTCGAATATTCGAGACTGGGAGACAGGAACAGGAGGCAGTCACTCAACTGCTCGAGACTGGGGCTCAGGTACAGGAGGAAGTCATTCAACTGCTCGAATCTGGGACACTGGAACAGGAGGGAGTCATTCAACTGTTCGAGTTTGGGACACAGGAAGAGAAGGCTGTCACTCAAATGCTCCAGACTGGGACACTGGAACAGAAAGCAGTCATTCAACTTCTCGAGACTGGGACACAGGAACAGGAGGCAGTCACTCAAATGCTCCAGACTGGGACACAGGAACAGGAGGGAGTCACTCAACTGCTCTAAACTGGGACACAGGAACAGGAAGCAGTCATTCAACTGCTCGAGACTGGGACACAGGAACAGGAGGCAGTCACTGAACGGCTCGAGACTGGGACACAGGAACAGGAGGCAGTCGCTCAATTGATCGAGAATGGGGCACAGGAACAGGAGGGAGTCATTCAACTGCTCGAATCTGGGACACAGGGACAGAAGGCTGTCATTCAACTGCTCGAGAATGCGATGCAGGAACAGGAGGGAGTCACTCAACTGTTCGAGACTGCGACACAGGAACAGGAGGGAGTCACTCAAATGCTCCAGACTGGGACACAGGAACAGGAGGTAGTCACTCAAATGCTCGAGACTGGGACACAGGAGCAGGAGAGAGTCACTCAACTGTTCTAAACTGGGACACAGGAACAGGAAGCAGTCATTCAACTGCTCGAGACTGGGACACAGGAACAGGACGCAGTCACTCAACTGCTCGAGACTGGGACTCAGGTACAGGAGGGAGTCACTCAACTGCTCGAGACTGGGACACAGGAACAGGTGGGAATCACTCAACTGCTCGAGACTGGGACACAGGAACAGGAGGGAGTAATTCAACTACTCGAGACTCGGATACAGGAAGAGGAGGGAGTCATTCAACTGCTCAAGACTGGGACACAGGAACAGGAGGGAGTCATTCAACTGTTCGAGACTGGGACACAGGAACAAGTGGGAATCACTCAACTGCTCGAGACTGGGGCACAGGAACAGGAGGGAGTCATTCGAATATTCGAGACTGGGAGACAGGAACAGGAGGCAGTCACCCAACATGCTCGAGTCAGGGACACAGGGACAAGAAGCAGTAACTCAACTGCAGGAGACCGGGACACAAAAACAGGAGGGAGTAATTCAACTGCTCGAGACTGGACACAGGAAGAGGATGGAGTCATTCAACTGCTCAAGATTGGGACACAGGAACAGGAGGGAGTCGTTCAACTGTTCGAGACTGGGACACAGGAACAGGAAGGAGTCACTCAACTGCTCGGGTCTGGGGCACAGGAACAGGAGGGAGTCACTCAACTGCTCGAGATTGGGACACAGGAACAGGAGGCAGTCATTCAACTACTCGAGCCTGGGACACAGGTGCAGGAGGGAGTCATTCAACTGCTTGAGACTGCGATACAGGAACAGGAGGGAGTCATTCAACTGCTCGAGACTGGGACACAGGAACAGGAGGGAGTCATTCGAATGTTCGAGACTGGGAGACAGGAACAGGAGGCAGTCACTCAACTGCTCAAGACTGGGACTCAGCTACAGGAGGAAGTCATTCAACTGCTCGAAACTAGGACAGGAACAGGAGGGAGTCATTCAACTGTTCGAGTTTGGGGCACAGGAACATAAGGCTGTCATTCAACTGCTCTTGACTGCGACGCAGGAACAGGAGGGAGTCACTCAACTGTTCGAGACTGCGACACAGGAACAGGAGGGAGGCACTCAAATGCTCCAGACTGGGATACAGGAACAGGAGCTGGTCACTCAAATGCTCGAGACTGGGACACAGGAACAGGAGGGAGTCACTCAACTGCTCGAGACTGGGACACAGGAACAGGAGGCAGTCTCTCAACTGCTCGAGACTGGGACACAGGAACAAGAGGCAGTCGTTCAATTGCTCGAGAATGGGGCACAGGAACAGGAGGGAGTCAATCAACTGTTCGAGACTGCGACACAGGAACATGATGGAGTCACTCAAATGCTCCAGACTGGGACACAGGAACAGGAGGTAGTCACTCAAATGCTCGAGACTGGGACACAGGAACAGGAGGGAGTCACTCAACTGTTCTAAACTGGGACACAGGAACAGAAAGCAGTCATTCAACTGCTCGAGACTGGGACACAGGAACAGGACGCAGTCACTCAACTGCTCGAGACTGGGACTCAGGTACAGGAGGGAGTCACTCAACTGCTCGAGACTGGGACACAGGAACAGGTGGGAATCACTCAACTGCTCGAGACTGGGACACAGGAACAGGAGGGAGTAATTCAACTACTCGAGACTCGGATACAGGAAGAGGAGGGAGTCATTCAACTGCTCAAGACTGGGACACAGGAACAGGAGGGAGTCGTTCAACTGCTCGAGACTGGGGCACAGGAACAGGAGGAAGTCATTCGAATGTTCGAGACTGGGACACAGGAACAGGAGGCAGTCACTCAACATGCTCGAAAGTGGGACACAGGAACAGGAGGGAGTCACTCAACTGCTCGAGATTGGGACACAGTAACAGGAGGCAGTCATTCAACTGCTCGAGCCAGGGACACAGGTGCAGGAGGGAGTCATTCGAATGTTCGAGACTGGGAGACAGGAACAGTAGGCAGTCACTCAACTGCTCGAGACTGGGGCTTAGGTACAGGAGGAAGTCATTCAACCGCTCGAATCTGGGACACTGGAACAGGAGGGAGTCATTCAACTGCTCGAGACTGGGATACAGGAACAGGAGGGAGTCATTCAACTGCTCGAGAGTGGGACACAGGAACAGGAGGCAGTCACTCAACTGCTCGAGACTGGGACACAGGAACAGGAGGGAGTTACTCAACTGCTCGAGACTGGGACTCAGGTACAGGAGGAAGTCATTCAACTGCTCGAGACAGCTACACAAGAACAGGAGGGAGTCATTCAACTGCTCGAGACTGGGACACAGGAACAGGAGGTAGTCACTCAAATGCTCGAGACTGGGGCACAGGAACAGGAGGGAGTCATTCAACTGCTCAAGATTGGGACACAGGAACAGGAGAGAGTCGTTCAACTGCTCGAGATTGGGACACAGGAACAGGAGGCAGTCGCTCAACTGCTCGAGACTGGGGCACAGGAACAGGACGGAGTCATTCAATTGCTCGAGAGTGGGACACAGGTAAAGGAGGGAGTCATTCAACTGCTCGAGACAGCTACACAAGAACAGGAGGGAGTCATTCAACTGCTCGAGACTGGGACACAGGAACCGGAGGTAGTCACTCAAATGCTCGAGACTGGGGCACAGGAACAGGAGGGAGTCACTCAACTGCTCGAGACAGCTACACAAGAACAGGACGGAGTCATTCAACTGCTCGAGAGTTGGACACAGGTAAAGGAGGGAGTCATTCAACTGCTCGAGACAGCTACACAAGAACAAGAGGGAGTCATTCAACTGCTCGAGACTGGGACACAGGAACCGGAGGTAGTCACTCAAATGCTCGAGACTGGGGCACAGGAACAGGAGGGAGTCACTCAACTGCTCGAGAGTGGGACACAGGAACAGGAGGCAGTCATTCAACTGCTCGAGCCAGGGACACAGGTGCAGGAGGGAGTCATTCGAATGTTCGAGACTGGGAGACAGGAACAGGAGGCAGTCACTCAACTGCTCGAGACTGGGGCTCAGGTACAGGAGGAAGTCATTCAACTGCTCGAATCTGGGACACTGGAACAGGAGGGAGTCATTCAACTGTTCGAGTTTGGGACACAGGAACAGAAGGCTGTCATTCAACTGCTCGAGACTGCGACGCAGGAACAGGAGGGACTCACTCAACTGTTCGAGACTGCGACACAGGAACAGGAGGGAGTCACTCAAATGCTCCAGACTGGGACACAGGAACAGGAGCTGGTCACTCAAATGCTCGAGACTGGGACACAGGAACAGGAGGGAGTCACTTAACTGCTCTAAACTGGGACACAGGAACAGGAAGCAGTCATTCAACTGCTCGAGACTGGGACACAGGAGCAGGAGGCAGTCACTCTACGGCTCGAGACTGGGACACAGGAACAGGAGGCAGTCGCTCAATTGCTCGAGAATGGGGCACAGGAACAGAAGGGAGTCATTCAACTGCTCGAATCTTGGACACAGGAACAGAAGGCTGTCATTCAACTGCTCGAGAATGCGATGCAGGAACAGGAGGGAGTCACTCAACTGTTCGAGACTGCGACACAGGAACAGGAGGGAGTCACTCAAATGCTCCAGACTGGGACACAGGAACAGGAGGTAGTCACTCAAATGCTCGAGACTGGGACACAGGAACAGGAGGGAGTCACTCAACTGTTCTAAACTGGGACACAGGAACAGGAAGCAGTCATTCAACTGCTCGAGACTGGGACACAGGAACAGGACGCAGTCACTCAACTGCTCGAGACTGGGACTCAGGTACAGGAGGGAGACACTCAACTGCTCGAGACTGGGACACAGGAACAGGTGGGAATCACTCAACTGCTCGAGACTGGGACACAGGGATAGGAGGGAGTAATTCAACTACTCGAGACTCGGATACAGGAAGAGGAGGGAGTCATTCAACTGCTCAAGACTGGGACACAGGAACAGGAGGGAGTCGTTCAACAGCTCGAATCTGGGACACAGGAACAGGAGCGAGTCATTCAACTGTTCGAGTTTGGGACACAGGAACAGAAGGCTGTCATTCAACTGCTCGAGACTGCGACGCAGGAACAGAAGGGAGTCACTCAAATGTTCGAGACTGCGACACAGGAACAGGAGGGAGTCACTCAAATGCTCGAGACTGGGACACAGGAACAGGAGCTGGTCACTCAAATGCTCGAGACTGGGACACAGGAACAGGAGGGAGTCACTCAACTGCTCTAAACTAGGACACAGGAACAGAAAGCAGTCATTCAACTGCTCGAGACTGGGATACAGGAACAGGAGGCAGTCACTCAACTTCTCGAGACTGGGATACAGGAACAGGAGGGAGTCATTCAACTGCTCGAGACAGCTACACAAGAACAGGAGGGAGTCATTCAACTGCTCGAGACTGGGACACAGGAACAGGAGGGAGTCACTCAAATGCTCGATACTGGGGCACAGGAACAGGAGGGAGTCATTCAACTGCTCAAGATTGGGACACAGGAACAGGAGGGAGTCGTTCAACTGCTCGAGATTGGGACACAGGAACAGGAGGCAGTCGCTCAACTGCTCGAGACTGGGGCACAGGAACAGGACGGAGTCATTCAATTGCTCGAGAGTGGGACACAGGAACCGGAGGTAGTCACTCAAATGCTCGAGACTGGGGCACAGGAACAGGAGGGAGTCACTCAACTGCTCGAGATTGGGACACAGTAACAGGAGGCAGTCACTCAACTGCTCGAGCCAGGGACACAGGTGCAGGAGGGAGTCATTCGAATGTTCGAGACTGGGAGACAGGAACAGGAAGAAGTCATTCAACTGCTCGAGACTGGGGCTCAGGTACAGGAGGAAGTCATTCAACCGCTCGAATCTGGGACACTGGAACAGGAGGGAGTCATTCAACTGCTCGAGACTGGGATACAGGAACAGGAGGGAGTCATTCAACTGCTCGAGACTGGGACACAGCAACAGGAGGCAGTCACTCAACTGATCGAGACTGGGTCTCAGGTACAGGAGGAAGTCATTCAACCGCTCGAATCTGGGACACTGGAACAGGAGGGAGTCATTCAACTGCTCGAGACTGGGATACAGGAACAGGAGGGAGTCATTCAACTGCTCGAGACTGGGACACAGGAACAGGAGGCAGTCACTCAACTGCTCGAGAGTGGGACACAGGAACAGGAGGCAGTCACTCAACTGCTCGAGACTGGGACACAGGAACAGGAGGGAGTAATTCGAATGTTCGAGACTGGGAGACAGGAACAGAAGGCAGTCACTCAACTGCTCGAGACTGGGACTCAGGTACAGGAGGAAGTCATTCAACTGCTCGAGACCGGGACACAGGAACAGGAGGGAGTCATTCAACTGTTCGAGTTTGGGACACAGGAACAGAAGGCTGTCATTTAACTGCTCGAGACTGCGACGCAGGAACAGGAGGGAGTCACTCAACTGTTCGAGACTGCGACACAGGAACAGGAGGGAGTCACTCAAATGCTCCAGACTGGGACACAGGAACACGAGCTGGTCACTCAAATGCTCGAGACTGGGACACAGGAACAGGAGGCAGTCACTCAACTTCTCGAGACTGGGACACAGGAAAAGGAGGGAGTCATTCAACTGCTCGAGACAGCTACACAAGAACAGGAGGGAGTCATTCAACTGCTCGAGACTGGGACACAGGAACAGGAGGTAGTCACTCAAATGATCGAGACTGGGGCACAGGAACAGAAGGGAGTCATTCAACTGCTCAAGATTGGGACACAGGAACAGGAGGGAGTCGTTCAACTGCTCGAGATTGGGACACAGGAGCAGGAGGCAGTCGCTCAACTGCTCGAGACTGGGGCACAGGAACAGGACGGAGTCACTCAACTGCTCGAGAGTGGGACACAGGTAAAGGAGGGAGTCATTCAACTGCTCGAGACAGCTACACAAGAACAGGAGGGAGTCATTCAACTGCTCGAGACTGGGACACATGAACCGGAGGTAGTCACTCAAATGCTCGAGACTGGGGCACAGGAACAGGAGGGAGTCACTCAACTGCTCGAGATTGGGACACAGTAGCAGGAGGCAGTCATTCAACTGCTCGAGCCAGGGACACAGGTGCAGGAGGGAGTCATTCGAATGTTCGAGACTGGGAGACAGGAACAGGAGGCAGTCACTCAACTGCTCGGGACTGGGGCTCAGGTACAGGAGGAAGTCATTCAACTGCTCGAATCTGGGACACTGGAACAGGAGGGAGTCATTCAACTGTTCGGGTTTGGGACACAGGAACAGAAGGCTGTCATTCAACTGCTCGAGACTGCGACGCAGGAACAGGAGGGAGTCACTCAACTGTTCGAGACTGCGACACAGGAACAGGAGGGAGTCACTCAAATGCTCCAGACTGGGACACAGGAACCGGAGCTGGTCACTCAAATGCTCGAGACTGGGACACAGGAACAGGAGGGAGTCATTCAACTGCTCGAGACTGGGACACAGGAACAGGAGGCAGTCACTCAACTGCACGAGACTGGGGCTCAGGTACAGGAGGAAGTCATTCAACCGCTCGAATCTGGGACACTGGAACAGGAGGGAGTCATTCAACTGCTCGAGACTGGGATACTGGAACAGGAGGGAGTCGTTCAACTGCTCGAGACTGGGACACAGGAACAGGAGGCAGTCACTCAACTGCTCGAGAGTGGGACACAGGAACAGGAGGCAGTCACTCAACTGCTCGAGACTGGGACACAGGAACAGGAGGCAGTCATTCGAATGTTCGAGACTGGGAGACAGGAACAGGAGGCAGTCACTCAACTGCTCGAGACTGGGGCACAGGAACAGGACGGAGTCATTCAATTGCTCGAGAGTGGGACACAGGAACCGGAGGTAGTCACTCAAATGCTCGAGACTGGGGCACAGGAACAGGAGGGAGTCACTCAACTGCTCGAGATTGGGACACAGTAACAGGAGGCAGTCACTCAACTGCTCGAGCCAGGGACACAAGTGCAGGAGGGAGTCATTCGAATGTTCGAGACTGGGAGACAGGAACAGGAAGAAGTCATTCAACTGCTCGAGACTGGGGCTCAGGTACAGGAGGAAGTCATTCAACCGCTCGAATCTGGGACACTGGAACAGGAGGGAGTCATTCAACTGCTCGAGACTGGGATACAGGAACAGGAGGGAGTCATTCAACTGCTCGAGACTGGGACACAGCAACAGGAGGCAGTCACTCAACTGATCGAGACTGGGTCTCAGGTACAGGAGGAAGTCATTCAACCGCTCGAATCTGGGACACTGGAACAGGAGGGAGTCATTCAACTGCTCGAGACTGGGATACAGGAACAGGAGGGAGTCATTCAACTGCTCGAGACTGGGACACAGGAACAGGAGGCAGTCACTCAACTGGTCGAGAGTGGGACACAGGAACAGGAGGCAGTCACTCAACTGCTCGAGACTGGGACACAGGAACAGGAGGGAGTCATTCGAATGTTCGAGACTGGGAGACAGGAACAGAAGGCAGTCACTCAACTGCTCGAGACTGGGACTCAGGTACAGGAGGAAGTCATTCAACTGCTCGAGACCGGGACACAGGAACAGGAGGGAGTCATTCAACTGTTCGAGTTTGGGACACAGGAACAGAAGGCTGTCATTTAACTGCTCGAGACTGCGACGCAGGAACAGGAGGGAGTCACTCAACTGTTCGAGACTGCGACACAGGAACAGGAGGGAGTCATTCAAATGCTCCAGACTGGGACACAGGAACACGAGCTGGTCACTCAAATGCTCGAGACTGGGACACAGGAACAGGAGGCAGTCACTCAACTTCTCGAGACTGGGACACAGGAAAAGGAGGGAGTCATTCAACTGCTCGAGACAGCTACACAAGAACAGGAGGGAGTCATTCAACTGCTCGAGACTGGGACACAGGAACAGGAGGTAGTCACTCAAATGATCGAGACTGGGGCACAGGAACAGAAGGGAGTCATTCAACTGCTCAAGATTGGGACACAGGAACAGGAGGGAGTCGTTCAACTGCTCGAGATTGGGACACAGGAGCAGGAGGCAGTCGCTCAACTGCTCGAGACTGGGGCACAGGAACAGGACGGAGTCACTCAACTGCTCGAGAGTGGGACACAGGTAAAGGAGGGAGTCATTCAACTGCTCGAGACAGCTACACAAGAACAGGAGGGAGTCATTCAACTGCTCGAGACTGGGACACATGAACCGGAGGTAGTCACTCAAATGCTCGAGACTGGGGCACAGGAACAGGAGGGAGTCACTCAACTGCTCGAGATTGGGACACAGTAGCAGGAGGCAGTCATTCAACTGCTCGAGCCAGGGACACAGGTGCAGGAGGGAGTCATTCGAATGTTTGAGACTGGGAGACAGGAACAGGAGGCAGTCACTCAACTGCTCGGGACTGGGGCTCAGGTACAGGAGGAAGTCATTCAACTGCTCGAATCTGGGACACTGGAACAGGAGGGAGTCATTCAACTGTTCGGGTTTGGGACACAGGAACAGAAGGCTGTCATTCAACTGCTCGAGACTGCGACGCAGGAACAGGAGGGAGTCACTCAAATGCTCCAGACTGGGACACAGGAACCGGAGCTGGTCACTCAAATGCTCGAGACTGGGACACAGGAACAGGAGGGAGTCATTCAACTGCTCGAGACTGGGACACAGGAACAGGAGGCAGTCACTCAACTGCTCGAGACTGGGGCTCAGGTACAGGAGGAAGTCATTCAACCGCTCGAATCTGGGACACTGGAACAGGAGGGAGTCATTCAACTGCTCGAGACTGGGATACTGGAACAGGAGGGAGTCATTCAACTGCTCGAGACTGGGACACAGGAACAGGAGGCAGTCACTCAACTGCTCGAGAGTGGGACACAGGAACAGGAGGCAGTCACTCAACTGCTCGAGACTGGGACACAGGAACAGGAGGCAGTCATTCGAATGTTCGAGACTGGGAGACAGGAACAGGAGGCAGTCACTCAACTGCTCGAGACTGGGACTCAGGTACAGGAGGAAGTCATTCAACTGCTCGAGACTGGGACACAGGAACAGGAGGGAGTCATTCATCTGTTCGAGTTTGGGACACAGGAACAGAAGGCTGTCATTTAACTGCTCGAGACTACGACGCAGGAACAGGAGGGAGTCACTCAACTGTTCGAGACTGCGACACAAGAACAGGAGGGAGTCACTCAAATGCTCCAGACTGGGACACAGGAACACGAGCTGGTCACTCAAATGCTCGAGACTGGGACACAGGAACAGGAGGCAGTCACTCAACTTCTCGAGACCGGGACACAGGAAAAGGAGGGAGTCATTCAACTGCTCGAGACAGCTACACAAGAACAGGAGGGAGTCATTCAACTGCTCGAGACTGGGACACAGGAACAGGAGGTAGTCACTCAAATGATCGAGACTGGGGCACAGGAACAGAAGGGAGTCATTCAACTGCTCAAGATTGGGACACAGGAACAGGAGGGAGTCGTTCAACTGCTCGAGATTGGGACACAGGAGCAGGAGGCAGTCGCTCAACTGCTCGAGACTGGGGCACAGGAAGAGGACGGAGTCACTCAACTGCTCGAGAGTGGGACACAGGTAAAGGAGGGAGTCATTCAACTGCTCGAGACAGCTACACAAGAACAGGAGGGAGTCATTCAACTGCTCGAGACTGGGACACATGAACCGGAGGTAGTCACTCAAATGCTCGAGACTGGGGCACAGGAACAGGAGGGAGTCACTCAACTGCTCGAGATTGGGACACAGTAGCAGGAGGCAGTCATTCAACTGCTCGAGCCAGGGACACAGGTGCAGGAGGGAGTCATTCGAATGTTCGAGACTGGGAGACAGGAACAGGAGGCAGTCACTCAACTGCTCGGGACTGGGGCTCAGGTACAGGAGGAAGTCATTCAACTGCTCGAATCTGGGACACTGGAACAGGAGGGAGTCATTCAACTGTTCGGGTTTGGGACACAGGAACAGAAGGCTGTCATTCAACTGCTCGAGACTGCGACGCAGGAACAGGAGGGAGTCACTCAAATGCTCCAGACTGGGACACAGGAACCGGAGCTGGTCACTCAAATGCTCGAGACTGGGACACAGGAACAGGAGGGAGTCATTCAACTGCTCGAGACTGGGACACAGGAACAGGAGGCAGTCACTCAACTGCTCGAGACTGGGGCTCAGGTACAGGAGGAAGTCATTCAACCGCTCGAATCTGGGACACTGGAACAGGAGGGAGTCATTCAACTGCTCGAGACTGGGATACTGGAACAGGAGGGAGTCATTCAACTGCTCGAGACTGGGACACAGGAACAGGAGGCAGTCACTCAACTGCTCGAGAGTGGGACACAGGAACAGGAGGCAGTCACTCAACTGCTCGAGACTGGGACACAGGAACAGAAGGCAGTCATTCGAATGTTCGAGACTGGGAGACAGGAACAGGAGGCAGTCACTCAACCGCTCGAGACTGGGACTCAGGTACAGGAGGAAGTCATTCAACTGTTCGAGTTTGGGACACAGGAACAGAAGGCTGTCATTTAACTGCTCGAGACTACGACGCAGGAACAGGAGGGAGTCACTCAACTGTTCGAGACTGCGACACAGGAACAGGAGGGAGTCACTCAAATGCTCCAGACTGGGACACAGGAACACGAGCTGGTCACTCAAATGCTCGAGACTGGGACACAGGAACAGGAGGGAGTCACTCAACTGCGCTAAACTGGGACACAGGAACAGAAAGCAGTCATTCAACTGCTCGAGACTGGGACACAGGAACAGGAGGGAGTCGTTCAACTGCTCGAGATTGGGACACAGGACCAGGAGGCAGTCGCTCAACTGCTCGAGACTGGGGCACAGGAACAGGACGGAGTCATTCAACTGCTCGAGAGTGGGACACAGGTAAAGGAGGGAGTCATTCAACTGCTCGAGACAGCTACACAAGAACAGGAGGGAGTCATTCAACTGCTCGAGACTGGGACACATGAACCGGAGGTAGTCACTCAAATGCTCGAGACTGGGGCACAGGAACAGGAGGGAGTCACTCAACTGCTCGAGATTGGGACACAGTAGCAGGAGGCAGTCATTCAACTGCTCGAGCCTGGGATACAGGTGCAGGAGGGAGTCATTCGAATGTTCGAGACTGGGAGACAGGAACAGGAGGCAGTCACTCAACTGCTCGAGACTGGGGCTCAGGTACAGGAGGAAGTCATTCAACTGCTCGAATCTGGGACACTGGAGCAGGAGGGAGTCATTCAACTGTTCGAGTTTGGGACATAGGAACAGAAGGCTGTCATTCAACTGCTCGAGACTGCGACGCAGGAACAGGAGGGAGTCACTCAACTGTTCGAGACTGCGACACAGGAACAGGAGGGAGTCACTCAAATGCACCAGACTGGGACACAGGAACAGGAGCTGGTCACTCAAATGCTCGAGACTGGGACACAGGAACAGGAGGGAGTCACTCAACTGCTCTAAACTGGGACACAGGAACACGAAGCAGTCATTCAACTGCTCGAGACTGGGACACAGGAACAGGAGGCAGTCACTCAACGGCTCGAGACTGGGACACAGGAACAGGAGGCAGTCGCTCAATTGCTCGAGAATGAGGCACAGGAACAGAAGGGAGTCATTCAACTGCTCGAATCTGGGACACAGGAACAGAAGGCTGTCATTCAACTGCTCGAGAATGCGATGCAGGAACAGGAGGGAGTCACTCAACTGTTCGAGACTGCGACACAGGAACAGGAGGGAGTCACTCAAATGCTCCAGACTGGGACACAGGAACAGGAGGTAGTCACTCAAATGCTCGAGACTGGGACATAGGAACAGGAGGGAGTCACTCAACTGTTCTAAACTGGGACACAGGAACATGAAGCAGTCATTCAACTGCTCGAGACTGGGACACAGGAACAGGACGCAGTCACTCAACTGCTCGAGACTGGGACTCAGGTACAGGAGGGAGTCACTCAACTGCTCGAGACTGGGACACAGGGACAGGTGGGAATCACTCAACTGCTCGAGACTGGGACACAGGGATAGGAGGGAGTAATTCAACTACTCGAGACTCGGATACAGGAAGAGGAGGGAGTCATTCAACTGCTCAAGACTGGGACACAGGAACAGGAGGGAGTCGTTCAACTGTTCGAGACTGGGACACAGGACCAGGTGGGAATCACTCAACTGCTCGAGACTGGTGCACAGGAACAGGAGGAAGTCATTCAACTGCTCGAATCTGGGACACAGGAACAGGAGCGAGTCATTCAACTGTTCGAGTTTGGGACACAGGAACAGAAGGCTGTCATTTAACTGCTCGAGACTGCGACGCAGGAACAGGAGGGAGTCACTCAAATGTTCGAGACTGCGACATAGGAACAGGAGGGAGTCACTCAAATGCTCGAGACTGGGACACAGGAACAGGAGCTGGTCACTCAACTGCTCGAGGCTGGGGCTCAGGCACAGGAGGAAGTCATTCAACCGCTCGAATCTGGGACACTGGAACAGGAGGGAGTCATTCAACTGCTCGAGACTGGGATACAGGAACAGGAGGGAGTCATTCAACTGCTCGAGACTGGGACACAGGAACAGGAGGCAGTCACTCAACTGCTCGAGAGTGGGACACAGGAACAAGAGGCAGTCACTCAACTGCTCGAGACTGGGACACAGGAACAGGAGGGAGTCATTCGAATGTTCGAGACTGGGAGACAGGAACAGGAGGCAGTCACTCAACTGCTCGAATCTGGGACACAGGAACAGGAGGGAGTCCTTCAACTGTTCGAGTTTGGGACACAGGAACAGAAGGCTGTCATTTAACTGCTCGAGACTGCGACGCAGGAACAGGAGGGAGTCATTCAACTGCTCGAGACAGCTACACAAGATCAGGAGGGAGTAATTCAACTGCTCGAGACTGGGACACAGGAACAGGAGGTAGTCACTCAAATGCTCGAGACTGGGGCACAGGAACAGGAGGGAGTCATTCAACTGCTCAAGATTGGGACACAGGAACAGGAGGGAGTCGTTCAACTGCTCGAGATTGGGACACAGGAGCAGGAGGCAGTCGCTCAACTGCTCGAGACTGGGGCACAGGAACAGGACGGAGTCATTCAACTGCTCGAGAGAGGGACACAGGTAAAGGAGGGAGTCATTCAACTGCTCGAGACAGCTACACAAGAACAGGAGGGAGTCATTCAACTGCTCGAGACTGGGACACAGGAACCGGAGGTAGTCACTCAAATGCTCGAGACTGGGGCACAGGAACAGGAGGGAGTCACTCAACTGCTCGAGATTGGGACACAGTAACAGGAGGCAGTCATTCAACTGCTCGAGCCAGGGACACAGGTGCAGGAGGGAGTCATTCGAATGTTCGAGACTGGGAGACAGGAACAGGAGGCAGTCACTCAACTGCTCGAGACTGGGGCTCAGGTACAGGAGGAAGTCATTCAACTGCTCGAATCTGGGACACTGGAACAGGAGGCAGTCACACAACGGCTCGAGACTGGGACACAGGAACAGGAGGCAGTCGCTCAATTGCTCGAGAATGGGGCACAGGAACAGAAGGGAGTCATTCAACTGCTCGAATCTGGGACACAGGAACAGAAGGCTGTCATTCAACTGCTCGAGAATGCGATGCAGGAAAAGGAGGGAGTCACTCAACTGTTCGAGACTGCGACACAGGAACAGGAGGGAGTCACTCAAATGCTCCAGACTGGGACACAGGAACAGGAGGTAGTCACTCAAATGCTCGAGACTGGGACACAGGAACAGGAGGGAGTCACTCAACTGTTCTAAACTGGGACACAGGAACAGGAAGCAGTCATTCAACTGCTCGAGACTGGGACACAGGAACAGGACGCAGTCACTCAACTGCTCGAGACTGGGACACAGGAACAGGTGGGAATCACTCAACTGCTCGAGACTGGGACACAGGAATAGGAGGGAGTAATTCAACTACTCGAGACTCGGATACAGGAAGAGGAGGGAGTCATTCAACTGCTCAAGACTGGGACACAGGAACAGGAGGGAGTCGTTCAACTGTTCGAGACTGGGACACAGGAACAGGTGGGAATCACTCAACTGCTCGAGACTGGTGCACAGGAACAGGAGGAAGTCATTCAACTGCTCGAATCTGGGACACAGGAACAGGAGCGAGTCATTCAACTGTTCGAGTTTGGGACACTGGAACAGAAGGCTGTCATTCAACTGCTCGAGACTGCGACGCAGGAACAGGAGGGAGTCACTCAAATGTTCGAGACTGCGACACAGGAACAGGAGGGAGTCACTCAAATGCTCGAGACTGGGACACAGGAACATGAGTTGGTCACTCAAATGCTCGAGACTGGGACACAGGAACAGGAGGGAGTCATTCAACTGCTCGAGACAGCTACACAAGATCAGGAGGGAGTCATTCAACTGCTCGAGACTGGGACACAGGAACAGGAGGTAGTCACTCAAATGCTCGAGACTGGGGCACAGGAACAAGAGGGAGTCATTCAACTGCTCAAGATTGGGACACAGGAACAGGAGGGAGTCATTCAACTGCTCGAGACAGCTACACAAGAACAGGAGGGAGTCATTCAACTGCTCGAGACTGGGACACAGGAACCGGAGGTAGTCACTCAACTGCTCTAAACTGTGACACAGGAACAGGAAGCAGTCATTCAACTGCTCGAGACTGGGACACAGGAACAGGAGGCAGTCACTCAACGGCTCGAGACTGGGACACAGGAACAGGAGGGAGTCATTCAACTGCTCGAGACAGCTACACAAGATCAGGAGGGAGTCATTCAACTGCTCGAGACTGGGACACAGGAACAGGAGGTAGTCACTCAAATGCTCGAGACTGGGGCACAGGAACAAGAGGGAGTCATTCAACTGCTCAAGATTGGGACACAGGAACAGGAGGGAGTCATTCAACTGTTCGAGTTTGGGACACAGGAACAGAAGGCTGTCATTCAACTGCTCGAGACTGCGACGCAGGAACAGGAGGGAGTCACTCAACTGTTCGAGACTGCGACACAGGAACAGGAGGGAGTCACTCAAATGCTCGAGACTGGGACACAGGAGCAGGAGGGAGTCACTCAACTGCTCTAAACTGTGACACAGGAACAGGAAGCAGTCATTCAACTGCTCGAGACTGGGACACAGGAACAGGAGGCAGTCACTCAACGGCTCGAGACTGGGACACAGGAACAGGAGGGAGTCATTCAACTGCTCGAGACAGCTACACAAGATCAGGAGGGAGTCATTCAACTGCTCGAGACTGGGACACAGGAACAGGAGGTAGTCACTCAAATGCTCGAGACTGGGGCACAGGAACAAGAGGGAGTCATTCAACTGCTCAAGATTGGGACACAGGAACAGGAGGGAGTCATTCAACTGCTCGAGACAGCTACACAAGAACAGGAGGGAGTCATTCAACTGCTCGAGACTGGGACACAGGAACCGGAGGTAGTCACTCAAATGCTCGAAACTGGGGCACAGGAACAGGAGGGAGTCACTCAACTGCTCGAGATTGGGACACAGTAACAGGAGGCAGTCATTCAACTGCTCGAGCCAGGGACACAGGTGCAGGAGGGAGTCATTCGAATGTTCGAGACTGGGAGACAGGAACAGGAGGCAGTCACTCAACTGCTCGAGACTGGGGCTCAGGTACAGGAGGAAGTCATTCAACCGCTCGAATCTGGGACACTGGAACAGGAGGGAGTCATTCAACTGTTCGAGTTTGGGACACAGGAACAGAAGGCTGTCATTCAACTGCTCGAGACTGCGACGCAGGAACAGGAGGGAGTCACTCAACTGTTCGAGACTGCGACACAGGAACAGGAGGGAGTCACTCAAATGCTCGAGACTGGGACACAGGAGCAGGAGGGAGTCACTCAACTGCTCTAAACTGTGACACAGGAACAGGAAGCAGTCATTCAACTGCTCGAGACTGGGACACAGGAACAGGAGGCAGTCACTCAACGGCTCGAGACTGGGACACAGGAACAGGAGGCAGTCGCTCAATTGCTCGAGAATGGGGCACAGGAACAGGAGGGAGTCATTCAACTGCTCCAATCTGGGACGCAGGAACAGAAGGCTGTCATTCAACTGCTCGAGAATGCGATGCAGGGACAGGAGGGAGTCACTCAACTGTTCGAGACTGCGACACAGGAACAGGAGGCAGTCACTCAAATGCTCCAGACTGGGACACAGGAACAGGGGGTAGTCACTCAAATGCTCGAGACTGGGACACAGGAACAGGAGGGACTCACTCAACTGTTCTAAACTGGGACACAGGAACAGGAAGCAGTCATTCAACTGCTCGAGACTGGGACACAGGCACAGGACGCAGTCACTCAACTGCTCGAGACTGGGACTCAGGTACAGGAGGGAGTCACTCAACTGCTCGAGACTGGGACACAGGAACAGGTGGGAATCACTCAACTGCTCGAGACTGGGACATAGGAACAGGAGGGAGTAATTCAACTACTCGAGACTCGGATACAGGAAGAGGAGGGAGTCATTCAACTGCTCAAGACTGGGACACAGGAACAGGAGGGAGTCGTTCAACTGTTCGAGACTGGGACACAGGAACAAGTGGGAATCACTCAACTGCTCGAGACTGGGGCACAGGAACAGGAGGGAGTCATTCGAATGTTCGAGACTGGGAGGCAGGAACAGGAGGCAGTCAATCAACATGCTCGAGTCAGGGACACAGGGACAGGAAGCAGTAACCCAACTGCAGGAGACTGGGACACAAAAACAGGAGGGAGTAATTCAACTGCTCGAGACTGGTCACAGGAAGAGGAGGGACTCATTCAACTGCTCAAGATTGGGACACAGGAACACGAGGGAGTCGTTCAACTGTTCGAGACTGGGACACAGGAACAGGAAGGAGTCACTCAACTGCTCGGGTCTGGGATACAGGGACAGGAAGCAGTCACTCAACTGCTCGAGATTGGGACACAGGAACAGGAGGCAGTCGCTCAACTGCTCGAGACTGGGGCACAGGAACAGGAGGGAGTCATTCAACTGATCGAATCTGGGACACAGGAACAGGAGGGAGTCATTCAACTGTTCGAGTTTTGGACACAGGAATAGAAGGCTGTCATTCAACTTCTCGAGACTGCGACGCAGGAACAGGAGGGAGTCACTCAACTGTTCGAGACTGCGACACAGGAACAGGAGGGAGTCACGCAAATGCTCCAGACTGGGACACAGGAACAGGAGGTAGTCACTCAAATGCTTGAGACTGGGACACAGGAACAGGAGGGAGTCGCTCAACTGCTCTAAACTGGGACACAGGAACAGGAAGCAGTCATTCAACTGCTCGAGACTGGGACACAGGAACAGGATGCAGTCACTCAACTGCTCGAGACTGGGACTCAGGTACAGGAGGGAGTCACTCAACTGCTCGAGACTGGAACACAGGAAGAGGAGGGAGTCATTCAACTGCTCGAGACTGGCACACAGGAACAGGAGGCAGTCACTCAACTGCTCGAGTCTGGGACACAGGAACAGGTGGGAATCACTCAACTGCTCGAGACTGGGACAAAGCAACAGGAGGGAGTAATTCAACTACTGGCGACTGGGATACAGGAAGAGGAGGGAGTCATTCAACTGCTCAAGACTGGGACACAGGAACAGGAGGGAGTCGTTCAAATGTTCGAAACTGGGACACAGGACCAGGTGGGAATCACTCAACTGCTCGAGACTGGTGCACAGGAACAGGAGGGAGTCATTCGAATGTTCGAGACTGGGAGACAGGAACAGGAAGCAGTCACTCAACATGCTCGAGTCTGGGACACAGGGACAGGAAGCAGTAACTCAACTGCAGGAGACTGGGACACAAAAACAGGAGGGAGTAATTCAACTGCTCGAGACTGGTCACAGGAAGAGGAGGGAGTCATTCAGCTGCTCAAGACTGGGACACAGGAACAGGAGGGAGTCGTTCAACTGTTCGAGAATGGGACACAGGAATAGGAGTGAGTCACTCAACTGCTCGGGACTGGGACACAGGGACAGGAAGCAGTCACTCAACTACACGAGACTGGGGCACAGGAACAGGAGGGAGTCATTCAACTGCTCGAGACTGGGATACAGGAACAGGAGGGAGTCACTCAACTGTTCGAGACTGCGACACAGGAACAGGAGGGAGTCACGCAAATGCTCCAGACTGGGACACAGGAACAGGAGGTAGTCACTCAAATGCTTGAGACTGGGACACAGGAACAGGAGGGAGTCGCTCAACTGCTCTAAACTGGGACACAGGAACAGGAAGCAGTCATTCAACTGCTCGAGACTGGGACACAGGAACAGGATGCAGTCACTCAACTGCTCGAGACTGGGACTCAGGTACAGGAGGGAGTCACTCAACTGCTCGAGACTGGGACACAGGAAGAGGAGGGAGTCATTCAACTGCTCGAGACTGGCACACAGGAACAGGAGGCAGTCACTCAACTGCTCGAGTCTGTGACCCAGGAACAGGTGGGAATCACTCAACTGCTCGAGACTGGGACAAAGCAACAGGAGGGAGTAATTCAACTACTGGCGACTGGGATACAGGAAGAGGAGGGAGTCATTCAACTGCTCAAGACTGGGACACAGGAACAGGAGGGAGTCGTTCAAATGTTCGAGACTGGGACACAGGACCAGGTGGGAATCACTCAACTGCTCGAGACTGGTGCACAGGAACAGGAGGAAGTCATTCGAATGTTCGAGACTGGGAGACAGGAACAGGAAGCAGTCACTCAACATGCTCGAGTCTGGGACACAGGGACAGGAAGCAGTAACTCAACTGCAGGAGACTGGGACACAAAAACAGGAGGGAGTAATTCAACTGCTCGAGACTGGTCACAGGAAGAGGAGGGAGTCATTCAGCTGCTCAAGACTGGGACACAGGAACAGGAGGGAGTCGTTCAACTGTTCGAGAATGGGACACAGGAATAGGAGTGAGTCACTCAACTGCTCGGGACTGGGACACAGGGACAGGAAGCAGTCACTCAACTACTCGAGACTGGGGCACAGGAACAGGAGGGAGTCATTCAACTGCTCCAGACTGGGAGACAGGAACAGGAGGGTATGACTCAACATGCTCGAGACTGGGACATAGGGACAGGAAGGAGTCATTCAACTGCTAGAGACTGGGACACAGGAACAGGAGGGAGTCACTCAACTGCTCGAGACTGGGACACAGGAACAGGAGGGAGTCATTCAACTGTTCGAGTTTGGGACACAGGAACAGAAGGCTGTCATTCAACTGCTAGAGTCTGCGACGCAGGAACAGGAGGGAGGCACTCAGCTGTTCGAGACTGCGACACAGGAACAGGAGGGAGACACTCAAATGCTCCAGACTGGGACACAGGAACAGGAGGTAGTCACTCAAATGCTCGAGACTGGGACACAGGAGCAGGAGGGAGTCACTCAACTGCTCGACACTGGGACACAGGAACAGGACGGAGTCATTCAACTGCTCGAGACAGCTACACAAGAACAGGAGGGAGTCATTCAACTGCTCGAGACTGGGACACAGGAACAGGAGGTAGTCACTCAAATGCTCGAACCTGGGGCACAGGAACAGGAGGGAGTCACTCAACTGCTCGAAATTGGGACACAGGAACAGGAGCCAGTCATTCAACTGCTCGAGCCTGGGACACAGGAACAGGAGGGAGTCATTCAACTGCTCGAGACTGGGATACAGGAACAGGAGGGAGTCATTCGAATGTTCGAGACTGGGACACAGGAACAGGAGGCAGTCGCTCAACTGCTCGACTGGGGCACAGGAACAGGAGGGAGTCATTCAACTGATCGAATCTGGGACACAGGAACAGGAGGGAGTCATTCAACTGTTCGAGTTTGGGACACTGGAACAGAAGGCTGTCATTCAACTGCTCGAGACTGGGACACAGGAACAGGAGGGAGTCACTCAACTGCTCGAGACTGGGACACAGGAACAGGAGGGAGTCATTCAACTGCTCGAGACTGGGACACAGGAACAGGAGGGAGTCATTCAACTGTTCGAGTTTGGGACACAGGAACAGAAGGCTGTCATTCAACTGCCCAAGTCTGCGACGCAGGAACAGGAGGGAGGCACTCAACTGTTCGAGACTGCGACACAGGAACAGGAGGGAGTCACTCAAATGCTCCAGACTGGGACACAGGAACAGGAGATAGTCACTCAAATGCACGAGACTGGGACACAGGAACAGCAGGGAGTCACTGAACTGCTCTAGACTGGGACAGAGGAACAGGACGGAGTCATTCAACTGCTCGAGACTGGGACACAGGCAAAGGAGGGAGTCATTCAACTGCTCGAGACAGCTACACAAGAACAGGAGGGAGTCATTCAACTGCTCGAGACTGGGACACAGGAACAGGAGGTAGTCACACAAATGCTCGAAACTGGGGGACAGGAACAGGAGGGAGTCACTCAACTGCTCGAGATTGGGACACAGGAACAGGAGGCAGTCATTCAACTACTCGAGCCTGGGACACAGGAACAGGAGGGAGTCATTCAACTGCTCCAGACTGGGATACAGGAACAGGAGGGAGTCATTCAACTACTCGAGATTGGGACACAGGAACAGGAGGCAGTCATTCAACTGCTCGAGCCTGGGACACAGGAACAGGAGGGAGTCATTCAACTGCTCGAGACTGGGACACAGGAACAGGAGGCAGTCACTCAACTGCTCGAGAGTGGGACACAGGAACAGGAGGCAGTCACTCAACTGCTCGAGACTGCGACACAGGAACAGGAGGGAGTCATTCGAATGTTCGAGACTGGGAGACAGGAACAGGAGGCAGTCGCTCAACTGCTCGACTGGGGCACAGGAACAGGAGGGAGTCATTCAACTGATCGAATCTGGGACACAGGAACAGGAGGGAGTCATTCAACTGTTCGAGTTTGGGACACTGGAACAGAAGGCTGTCATTCAACTGCTCGAGACTGCGACGCAGGAACAGGAGGGAGTCACTCAACTGTTCGAGACTGCGACACAGGAACAGGAGGGAGTCATTCAACTGCTCGAGACTGGGATACAGGAAGAGGAGGGAGTCATTCAACTGCTCAAGACTGGGACACAGGAACAGGCGGGAGTCACTCAACTGCTCGAGATTGCGACACAGGAACAGGAGGCAGTCGCTCAACTGCTCGAGACTGGGACACAGGAACAGGAAGCAGTCACTCAACTGCAGGAGTCTGGGACACAGGAACAGGAGGTAGTAATTCAACTGCTCGAGACTGGGACACATGAAGAGGAGGGAGTCATTCAACTGCTCAAGACTGGGACACAGGAAAAGGCGGGAGTCGTTCAACTGTTCGAGACTGGGACACAGGAACAGGAGGGAATGATTCGAATGTTCGAGACTGGGAGACAGGAACAGGAGGGTGTCACTCAACATGCTCAAGACTGGGACACAGGGACAGAAAGCAGTCACTCAACTGCAGGAGACTGGGACACAGGAACTGGAGGGAGTAATTCAACTGCTCGAGACTGTGACACAGGAAGAGGAGGGAATCATTCAACTGCTCGAGACTGGTACACAGGGACAGGAAGCAGTCAGTCAACTGCTCGAGTCTGGATCACAGGAACAGGAGGGAGTCATTCGAATGTTCGAGACTGGGAGACAGGAACAGGAGGGAGACATTCGAATGTTCGAGACTGGGATACAGGAACAGGAGGGAGTCATTCAACTGCTCGAGACTGGGACACAGGGACAGGAAGCAGTCACTCAGCTGCAGGAAACTGGGACACAGGAACAGGGGGGAGTCATTCGAATGTTCGAGACTTGGAGACAGGAACAGGAGGGAGTCACTCAACATGCTCGAGACTGGGACACAGTAACAAGAGGGAGTCATTCAACTGCTTGAGACTGGGACACAGGAACAGGAGAGAGTCATTCAACTGCTCGAGACTGGGACACAGGAACAGGAGAGAGTCATTCAACTGCTCGAGACAGGGACACAGGAACAGCAGGGAGTCACTCAACTGCTCGAGACTGGGACACTGGGACAGAAGACAGTCACTCAACTGCTCGAAACTGGGACACAGGTACAGGAGGGAGTCATTCAACTACTCGAGACTGGGACACAGGAACAGGAGGGAGTTAGCCAACTGTTCGTGACTCGGACATAAAAACAGGAGGAAGTCATTCAACTGTTCGAGACTGGGACACAGGAACAGGCGGGAGTCACTCAACTGTTTGAGAGTGGGACAAACCTACAGGAGGGAGTCATTCAACTGCTCGAAACTGGGACACAGGAACAGGAGGCAGTCACTCAACTGCTCGAAACTGCGACACCGGATCAGGAGGGAGTCACTCAACTGCTCAAGACTGTGACACAGGAACAGGAGAGAGTCATTCAACGGCTCGAGACTGGGAAACAGGAACAGGAGGGAGTCACTCAACTGATCGAGATTGGGAGATAGGAACAGGAGAGAGTCATTTGACTGGTCGAGACTGGGACATAGGAACAGCAGGGAGTCACTCAACTGCTCGAGTCTGGGACACAGTAACAGGAGGGAGTCATTCAACTGTTCGACTGGACACAGGAACAGAAGGCGGTCATTCAACGGCTCGAGACTGGGACTCAGGAACAGGGGGGCGTCACTCAACTGCTCGAGACTGGGACACTGGAACATGTGGATGTCACTCAACTGTTCGAGACTGGGACATAGGAACAGGAGGGAGTCATTCAACTGCTCGAGACTGGGACACAGGAACAGGAGGGAGTCATTCAACTGCTCGAGACTGGGACACAGAAACAGGAGGGAGTCACTCAACTGATCGAGCCTGGGACACAGCAACAGGAGGGAGTCATTCAACTGCTCGAGACTGCGACACAGGAACAGTAGGGAATCACTCAACTGTTCGAGCCTGGGACACAGTAACAGGAGGGAGTCATTCAACTGCTCGAAACTGGGACACAGGAACAGGAGGCAGTCACTCAACTGCTCGAAACTGCGACACCGGATCAGGAGGGAGTCACTCAACTGCTCAAGACTGTGACACAGGAACAGGAGAGAGTCATTCAACAGCTCGAGACTGGGAAACAGGAACAGGAGGGAGTCACTCAACTGATCGAGATTGGGAGATAGGAACAGGAGAGAGTCATTTGACTGGTCGAGACTGGGACATAGGAACAGCAGGGAGTCATTCAACTGCTCGAGTCTGGGACACAGTAACAGGAGGGAGTCATTCAACTGTTCGACTGGACACAGGAACAGAAGGCGGTCATTCAACGGCTCGAGACTGGGACTCAGGAACAGGGGGGCGTCACTCAACTGCTCGAGACTGGGACACTGGAACATGTGGATGTCACTCAACTGTTCGAGACTGGGACATAGGAACAGGAGAGAGTCATTCAACTGCTCGAGACTGGGACACAGGAACAGGAGGGAGTCACTCAACTGTTCGAGACTGCGACACAGGAACAGTAGGGAATCACTCAACTGTTCGAGCCTGGGACACAGTAACAGGAGGGAGTCATTCAACTGCTCTAGACTGCGACACAGGAACAGGAGGGAGTCACTCAACTGCTCGAAAATGGAACACAGGAAAAGAAGGGAGTCACTCAACTGCTTGAGACTGCGACACAGAAATAGGAGGGAATCACTCAACTGCTCAAGACTGGGACACAGGAACAGGAGGGAGTCACTCAACTGCTCGAAACTGGGACACGGGGAAATCTCGAGGCAAGTGAGTCCCGAGGATCCTGTTACGCAGGAATACCTGGAGAGAAGGGGAGTTTGCTTGGAACAAACAGAAATATATGAATAAGTTGCATTCGTGGTCCACACAATCCTGCCCCAACATTCGCTAAGACCACGGCTGATCTAATTGTGATTTCCTCATTCCATTTTACGGAGACTCTCCTCTCTGCAGCCTCTGCCCCATTTGTTGGTCATCTTTCAGACCCAATGCTGCAACAACAGTAACCATGACTCATCCAGAGGGTCGGTTCTTACCGGATGAGTCTGGATTTGAACGGTCCACTAACAGGAATGAAAACATAAAATAAAGGTATTGCCAGATGTTTAGTTCTCTCACATTCACAATCCAACTCACATAACCAGCCCAACCATTATACTTTCAGGATGGAGCACTGTATAGATATGGCTAGCGTACTACTGAATGCATCCCAGCAATATCCAGAATGGAAATCTGTGCAGCCCACGCCAATGCTTAATATGTAATCATTGGCTAATTGTCCAGCTTGGAGGGCTCTGCAGACCGCACTGGTTCTTTCATATATAAACCCAGGCTGTTGCATTGTTCAGTAACACTGTGTTAGATCACTGCCCAGTGTGGGAAAACTTGCAGCCAATGTTGGAAGTGACAGCATGTGCAGCTCCCATCTATTTACAGCTCCATATCTCCACTGTGCCTTGACAAGGGGTGCCGTGGATGTGAAAATCACTGCGACGTAGAGATGTAAATGAAAACAGTTTAAGTAACAATAGTTCTGATGAAGGCGAGTATCACACCAGTATTTAAAGTTGAAATACCTGAGATAATATCCAATGCGGTTTCGTGAATGGTACAAAGCAGTTAGAAGGGGATGGTAATGTTATAGTAGTTGCACTCAAATCAACAATGTGAATTAGAGGAGCAAATATGCTGGGGGACTGGGGAGACTTCCAGGAAAAATAGGGTTTTTATGATGGGTGATTTAAATTTTCCTAACATAGACTGGGGCTTCCAGATGGTTAAGAAATTAGATGGAACGTAATTTCTTAAGTGTGTTCAGCAAAGTTTCCGCAATCAATATATAGAGTATCGTACTCGGGAAGGGACAAACTCGACATACTGTTGGGAAATAGAGCAAGATAGGTGAAGGAGATAAAGTGGGGGATAATTTTGGTAAAAGTGATCAGAGTTGTATTAATTTTAAAATAGTTATGGTAGGGACAAAATTGGTCCACAGATACAAGTTCTAAATTGGGGCAAGGCATATGTTGTTGGAGTTAGACAAGGGATTGCAAGGGATGAATGGAGTTGTTTGATTCCAGGTAAAAGGATCTCGGGCAAGTGGGAGGGCTTTAAAAGTGAGATAGCTCGAGTTCAAGGTTTCCATTTTCCTGTGAGGGTGAAGGTGATGTGAGACTGGAAGAGAGAACCCTGGATGTCAAGAGATATTGAGGCTCTGACCAGAAAAAAGGAGGTGTGGCTCATGTTCAGGCAGCTCGTATCAAGGGAATCCCTGGAGGTATACAGGGGATAGAGGAGTTTACTGAAGAAGGAAATCAGCAAGGCCATAAGGGGGTATGGGATAGTCTTGGCTGAGAAGATTAGAGTGAATCCAAATTCAGTATAGTAAAGATAAAGAGCAACTGGAGAGAGAATAGGATGATTTAAAATCCAAAATAGACATGCATGTGTAAAACCTCAAGAGATGGGTGAAGTCCTCAATTTCCCCTCTCTGTTTGCCATGAAGAAAGACATGAAGATCTGTGACCTTTAGGAGGTTGGTTTTCATATCTTGATACTGTCCATATCACAGGAGAAAGTGAGGTCTGCAGATGCTGGAGATCAGAGCTGAAAATGTGCTGCTGGAACAGCACAGCAGGTCAGGCAGCATCCAGTTGCAATTTCGTTAGCTTGATAAAGAGTTGCTTCTGCTGTCAAATAAAAGATCTAAACCCGCCATTATGTCTCCTAAATACCTATGTGGGAAACATCAAAGGAAGCATTCACACGAGATATCGTAAATGAGGAAGGACATTCTTTAATAAGAGCTATCCAACCTCGCCAGGATATTGGAAGTGCCTCCCATCTTTGAAGGTCTAGTTTAATTTTGTCAAATAAATGGACATAGTTCACGTTAAATAAATGATCAAAGACGGATGTAATGAATATACCAAAATTGGGAAACCCACCCCCCCGCCCCACACCCCCTGTGACCATTTAAAAGGAAACCAGGATTTGCCCTCATCAGGTATTTCCCCAAGACCTCCCACAGGCATGACCTGCAACGTTGTAAAATTAATCATAGAGCCCGAAAAGGCGACAACCGAAATATTGCATTGTGTCACGTGAGCTGCTGAACTTGCGGGATTTGACAAAAACATAAGACAATCTGCGTACAACATAATTTTATGTGACTTTTATCCCACTTCTGGGGCATGTTGCCACCGAATCTAAGATTGTTGCAGGGATGGGGAAGAGATCGCCCTCGTGTGCCATTTCTGCGGGTTAAAGAAGAAAATAAAATCCCTACTTTGAGGTAGATCTGCCTCCAGACATCCACCAGCTCTAGTTCTAGACCCAAATCCATTAATTGTTTACATTATAACGAGGGTATTGGGGGACCTTTGGACATTCTGTCCATCGTGGGGCCATAAGACAGTCGAAATCTCTTTCTACAATCACCAGGATTTTAAGAGGGTGCACCGGGTGGCAATAACCATTTAAAATACTGTATTAATTCTCGTAGGTCAAGACTTTGCGGTTATGATCCTTCCATGGGTGTTAATACAATCTAGTAATTTAAATGGAAGATTCTTCCTATCCATTATGACTTTTCCCCCACTCTTAGTATTAAAAGACGAGAAATAAACCCGATCAAACCCGCCCTACTCTAACGTCAAATGTTCCTTGTCATCAAGGTGCATCTCCTGCAATAGGACAACCCTCTCTTTTTTGAGACGCGAAAGTATATTTTTCCTCTTGACTGGCTCCCCGTAATGTTCCAGGTACACCATTTTAGCACATCATTATCCATAACACACTGCAGCAACATTTGAACTCTAGAGAATTTCATATCGAATTACACATCGCTGAGCATTAATGACAAAAGACTCATCGAGCCTTAAATCTGTACAAACTAAAGCTACTGCAACTAACAAGCTCTCAAAACTTTCCAAAGCTAAAAACATAAAAAAGAACGAAACAAAATCCAAAGTGCCAATGACACGTGATAGGGTTTTTACGCACCCTCCCCCCGCCCCCCGACCGAATGGGGACGCTGACGGCCGAGGTCTCTGTTCTACAACACTGACAAAGACCCTGCTTTTAATTGTATCGGTCCTGCTCTTGTTTGATTTACCAAATCCGATACCTCGCATTAATCCAAACTAAACGCCATCTGCCACCCCTCAGCCAAGTAAGTGATATTACTGCCACCTCACCTTCCCCATTTTATTTTAAAATTCCCTCCCCCTCTCCAGGAGGCCTGCATACTCCGGCCTTGATTTTCACAAAGACCCTGAGCTTGGTTTGCCTTCTGTGGTTAGGAGGAGGTGGGACAGATTGCTGACACAGTCAGTGGGGAGGAGAGGCTGGACAGAAATCAGTGGCCTGGTATCATTTCATGGTTTTAGGAAGAAGGCAGTCACACGTGAGAGTTGGGTAATACTGATCGGTGCTTTGGGACCGGAAATTATGGTCTTTTTCCGTCTCTGGTGTTCAGTAATGAAAATCTATTCGAGATCCTTCATTGTGCAGAGTGTGTCTGCAGGATTTCTTTCCCTAATATTTCAGACTACAGATAATAGCGATTAAAGCTGTTCATAGTTAACTTCTACGGCACAGCACGTACACTCAACAAAGTAAAAACAATGACTGTAGATGCTGGAAACCAGATTCTGGATTCGTGGTGCTGGAAGAGCACAGCAGTTCAGGCAGCATCCAAGAAGCAGTAACATCGAATTTTCGGGCAAAAGCCCTTCATTAGGAAGGGCTTTTGCCTGAAACGTCGATTTTACTGCTCCTCGGATGCTGCCTGATCTGCTGTGCTCTTCCAGCACCACTCATCCCGTATACTCAACTTCCTACAGTTGAGACAAATATTTTGCCTTTGTTTAACAATACAAAGTTTTTTGTGTAATTCAGTAAAGGTAACCTGATTATAATAAATCCACACCGAGCTGAAAGCTGACACTTAAAATATGTCCGAAAATCTGGACATCGTAGTGTCGTGGGTAATGTCCCTGCCTCTGAGCAAGAGGTATGGATTTGATTCCTGAACATGCGTGGTGGTGTTCCAAGCTCTGGACTAGAAGTTCTGGATTCAAGTCCTACCTGTTGCAGAGGTTTGTCCCAGCATATCAGAACAGGCTGATGAACAAACACACGGGAGAATAATGTTACAGCTTTATGGGTATTGCCCAGTGATGCTAGTGTCCCTACCTCTGGGCACAAAGGTCTGGATGCAAATCCCACGGAAGTGTTTCATAACACACCTTAACAAACTAATTAAAACCGATTTAGAATTGTGGCTTGATGGAGAAGGAAGAGGTGTCAGTATTGCATTTCAGAATTTAAGCCCAGGATGACTTAAAGCACAGCCATTCGTGTTGATTGGAGTCACATTTTGCAGCAGTAAAGGTTTACAAAATCAAAATGATTTTGGATAGGGTGAGTAGTCAGGTTTTTCCCCAGATTGAGGCGTCCAAAACTAGAGGGCATTGGTTGAAATTGAGAGGGGAAAGTTTTGACGAGCCCACGAGCACCATTTCACACAGAGGGTGGTGTACGTCTGGAATGAGCTGCCAGAGGAAGTGGTGGAGGCTGGTACAAATACAGCATGTAAAAGGCATCTGGATGCTGACAGACCTGCCGAGCTTTTCCAGCAATTTCTGTATTTGTTGCAAAATGCATTCATTTTAACACAATATTCTGAATACATTAAACATTTTATTTTTTAAAGATGCAGCGACATATAAACATATCTTCAAATCGACCGAGACCATTTTCTGCTAAGGATATGGCACTGTGTATGACAGCAACAATGATGCACCTACATGGAACAGGGAATGTGATGGAGACATAGTTTGGAGAATGAACAAGGAGACCTCACATGTTTGGGAGAGGATGACATTACTGTGTGATTCAGCTCAGAGAGAGAGAGAAAATGTAATCTGCCTGATTACACTCTCTCTCCTTCATTGTTCCTCATGACAGCAATGTGTGCGAGCTAAAACAAAAAATCTACAGTCATCGTTAACATTGTTATTTTTATAGAATCCCTACAGTGTGCAAACAGGCCCTTCGGCACAAAACGTCCATACCAACCTTCTCAGGCTTGCTCCCTTACATTTACCCCGACTGATGCACCTAACCTAGAAACCCCTGAACACTTTGGACAAATTATCATGACCAATTCATCTAACCAGCACAGATTTGTACTGTGGAAGGAAACTGGAGCAACCATTAGAAGGGGAGAATGTGCAACCTCTGCACAAATAATCACCCAAGTCTGGAACTGAACACAAGGCCCTGGTGCTGTGAGGCAGCAGTGCTAACCACTGAGCCACTGTGATACCCTTGGGCGATCCTTGGCCAGAATTCATGGGAATCTCTTCACTGCCTAATGCAAAGGGAATTCAGCCAAATCCAACTGTTCGAGGATGAAGCCCCATTGCTAACAGCTTGTATGAGTCGAATGTCTTCAGAAGCAAAATAACATTTTGAACAATCTCTAAGTTTTTCCTTTTGTCATGAGTTACAATAATATATGGACAAAGCGTGTTCAACTTGAAATTGCAGAAATTTTGTTTGTGTGTGTGTGTGTGTGTGTGTGTGTGTGTGTGTGTGTGTGTGTGTGTGTGTGTGTGTGTGTGTGTGTGTGTGTGTGTGTGTGTGTGTGTGTGTGTGTGTGTGTGTGTGTGTGTGTGTGTGTGTGTGTGTGTGTGTCAGTGTTTTTAGAAAGGGAAATATGGATCCTTTATTTGCAATATCCAAACAGTTTGCCATGCATCTTTCCATCATAGTTTGAGTAACATTGCTCTGGATCATAAAGGTGCTATTTGAGCAGATTAAAATAAAACTTGTCTGACTTGTTGCTAAAACTGACATTAACCCACTCTCAGACCGATATCATCGGCCATATCACCAACCTGGTTACATTTGACACGTGTTGTGAGCAGTGGAGCATTGGGAATGGAAAAGTTAGCAGTGACCCCAAAAGTCGGGGAACTATAGACCGGTGACCCTGATGTCAGTGGTGGGTAAGTTGTTGTAGGGGATACTGAGGGACAGGATTTACATGCATGTTTATGCCGAAACGTCGATGCTCCTGCTCCTTGGATGCTGCCTGACCTGCTGTGTTTTTCCAGCAACACATTTTCAGCTCAAACATTTGGGAAGGCAAGGGCTGATCGGGTTTGTCAACGTGGCTTTCTGCATGGGAAATCATGTCTCATTAATTTGATTGAGTTTTATGAAGAGGTGACAAAGAAGATTGATGAAGGCAGTTTTGTAGACATTGTCTACATGGACCTCAGTAAGGTGTTCCCAACATTCCGATTGGTAGGCAGATGAGTAAGGTTCGGTCACACGAGATACAGAGGAAGCTAGTCACAATTGGCTTGAAGGAAGAGGGATATTTTTCAGACTGGAGGCTTGTGAGCAGCATAAATGATGATAACTGCATTTCATCATTTGTGTAAATGATTTAGAATTGAATATTGGGGCCATAGTTAGTAAGGTTACAGATTAATCAGAAAGGTGGTTTAGTAGATTATCTCAGAGTACAACGAGATCACAATTAGATGGGACAAAGGGACAACGTGTGACAGATATAGTTACATTTAGATAAATACGAAGTTTTGCATTTTGGGAAGGCAAATCAGGGCAGAAATTATACACTTAATTGTAAGGTCCCGGGGCGTGTTGTGGATCAAAGGGACAGAGGGCTGCAGGTACATAGTTCCTTGAAAGTGGAGTCGCAGGCAGACAGAGTGGTGCTGACCATATTTGGCACATTTGCCTTAATCAGTCAGAGCATTGAGTGTAGGAGTTGTGGTGGCATGTTGCCTCTGTACAGGATGTTGGTGAGGCCACTTTAAGAAAACTGCGTACAACTCAGTTGCAGAACTGGAGGTTTGAGCTTCAGAGAAAGGTTGATTAGGTTGAGGTGTTTCCCCCTGGAGTGTCAGAGGCTGAAGGGTGACATTATAGAGGTTTATAGAATCATTAGAGGCATGGATATTCTGAACAGCCATGTTCTGCTCCCCAAGATGGGGGGGGGGGGGGGGGGGTTCAGAACAAGAGGGCATAGTGTGAAAATGAGAGGGCGAATAATTTAGAATGGACCTGAAGATAAATGTTTCACACAGAGAGTGGTGTGTGCACAGAAAGTGCTGTCAGAGGAAGTGGTGAAGGCGGCTAAAATCGCACATTTGAATTGTATCTGAAAGAGGAGGGATATTGGCCAAATGCTGGCAAATGAGACTAGGTCAGATTTGATATCTGACCGGAATTAACAGGTTGGACTAACGGGTCTGTTTCCGTTCTGCATGACTGTCAGATTCTATAAGAGGGATGTCGAAATATTCTGAAAGGACCTTTCAAGTGGGAATTCTCTTCACTGGAAGTTTATCGTGCCTCTATGTTCATATGGATTGAAAGCTGTTTAATTAAATATTTGACAGGGAAGTGAGTCACGTGTAATAGTGTACAGACAGGAAAGTGGGGCTGAGTCCACAATCTTAGTGCCTGGTGGAGAAGGCTCAACATATCTAATGTCCCACTCCTGCTCCTCAGTCCCATGTTTCTGTATTCCATCCAGCCCCGCATACCTGCTAGATAGGAGAGGTTGGAGGCCACTTACTCCTATAACCTGTTGCACAGAAACAGGGGAGACCATTCAGCCTTCAAGACTGTCACACACGCTTTGAAGTGATTTGGGAAATGCAATTGGAAAATCCAGGCTGGGTATGAAAGAGGCCCCTTATCTCTCTTTACAGAGCTTCCCCTCTCTGCAACTTGTGCTTCATTTGTTGGTCATGTTTAGATCCAGATTCACTGAGAATACAGCCGCCATATCTCAGCCAGAGATGGCTCACAAAATCCTCCGGTCTCCCTGCCTGCAACATTCCATAACAGACATTCATGAAAATAACACCCACTAACTTTCCAAAAACAGAATGTGAGAACATCAGACACAGGAACAGGTCGTTCACTCCCCAAGCCTGCTTTGGCCTTCACTAAGATCATGACTGATCTGCTCTCTGTTTCAAATCCACTTTCATTCCCAATTCATCATTGCCCTCAACTCTCTGACAGATCAATATCCATCTACCTCCTCTTCAAATACTTTCAGTCATCTTGATCCCCAACACTCTTGAGAAGAGAAATCCTGACATTCAATCCCACCTGTTTGAAGAAAACACTTGCTGCTCCTTTCTCATGGCTTATTGATGTGAACAAAAGAGGTTGAGACAAGGGTTCAGGTAAAAATGACTGGCCCTGATATCAAGGCAGTGGTTGACGTGTGCTGACATCAAGGAGCTTATCAAAACTGGGCTTAATGGGAATCAGAGTAAACTCTCCGGTGTTTGGAGTCAAACATGGCACAAAGGAAGATGTTCATCATCTCAGTCCTGGGACAGCTCTGTGGGAGATCCTCAGGGTAGCTTACTCTTCACAAACAGCTTCAGCTGCTTCATCAATGTCTCCTCTCCCCACCCTCCCCACCATAAGATCAGAAGTGGGAATGGTCACTGAAGCTTCCACAATGTTCAGAACATTTTATCCCCCGTCAGCTCCTGAACTAGTCTGTGTCCATGTGCAGCAAGACCCAGACTCCATGAAGACTTGTGCTGTTAACTGGTCCGTAACATTCATCTACCAGCGCTGTCTGACACTGCACATTGCCACAGTAAAAAAGAGTTGGTTTCACAGGAATATGAGGAAGCCATTCAGCCCATTGACAGTATTGGAGAAGAACAGGGACAGCCCATTCAGTGCCTCTGGCCTATTACTCATGAAGAGAAGGAGTCTCGTGTGATGGACGACACGAGAGCCCCTCGAAAATATTGGAAGGCGGTAACCTAGACTCTAATTTTTTTATTTATTTTAATGGAAATGTAAACTGTCTGTCCCAAATGCAATGTGACATTTCAAACTACTCGGTGTGAAGCTAAACACTATTTATTGAAACACGAAAGATAAAATGAAAGCAAAGAAAGAGGAATTTAGAAAAACGTAATTCTATTGGACAAGTTAACAGAATAACAAATCTAGGAACTATTACGAATGAACTGTTCCAATATAGGAAAATCCCATAAACACAGCCCCTGGCAGAAAGGAATATTCAGACACAGATTGTCACAAACATTTCTCCAATCCAGGAATTAAAAACAGCACCAAGAGAAAATTCAGAGAGAGTAGCAGCCAGGAGATAGTCACTGAAGCTTCCAACTCTATGGGGAACCCAATAGTTTCTGAAGCTACTGAGAAACCAAAACCCAGAGATCGTAATTTGTGAGAGCTGGTCACACCCATTCAGGCTGCACTAAATTAAACACACGGTCTCTCTTGCTGTTTACTCAAGTGGTCTTAACTAGCCAGTTTGGTAATGATCATACAATCTGTCTCTTAAAAGAAACCAGGACAAAATGACCTCTTAAAACTGCATCATCATCACACTTGTCAGCACTTCGAACTGTCAAGCTGGAACCAGGGGTAACCCAATCCGGCCCTTGGCCCTGTCCAATCGGATGAGGAAGAAGCCATTCACTTACACGGCAATGGGATGAGGCTATTTAGCCCCTTGAGTCACTTTCACAGGAACAGTAAGAGGCCATTCCCCCCCTCAACGTACTTACACAGGGACAGAATGAGGCAATTGATGCTGATTCCTGATGAACGGCTCATGCCAGAAACATCGATTCTCCTGCTCTTCGGATGCTGCCTGACCTGCTGTGAGTTTCCATCAATCGACCCTCTACTCTGATCTCCAGCATCGGCAGTCCTCACTGTCTCCTAATTGATGCTCTAATATGATGAACAAGTGGAGCAGAGGCTGGACAGACAGACTGCTCGACGTTGCTCCTCTTGGCTCCATTGCTTATGATACACACGTGGGACTTTAACGTGGTTTTCTAGTGGTGAGGAGAGAAGCCAAATTCTTGTGTGATGTCTCAAGAAGGCATCTTCCATCTCCGAGAATCCAGCCTGGTGTTCTCTATGTAGGGCGGAAGCTGGTGGGAATGGCTGCATGTTTCAGATGGAAGGTATTGTGGCTGCTGTTAGGGATTGTGAACAACATGACGTTCAGTACAGGTTAACACGCCAACTACACAATAACGTGGGGAGAGTTAGTAAAGGCATATAAACTATTAGGAAGGTCACATTAGACTGATGAATGGACTCTCTAAGTTCAAATAATGCTGACCGTGTTCATGTTGATCTTGTCTAGTGCACGTCCTTTTCAGTGTAACCTGTATGCCTTACTCTGTCCAAGTCTATTTCCACCCTATGATCTGCCTAGCCATACTAACTATGATCTGCCTCCACTGCTCATAAATAAAGTGTTTCCATGTGCTGAGGTACCCGTGGCAATAAATCAAACCAATCAATCCTGGGTAAAGTATGGAATTTCTCTCCCTGTCAATGTCTGTTTTGGAAATATGTGATCGTTGCCACTCCTCGTGTTTCAGTGTCAACATTTCCTCGTCTCTCACAGCTCCACAGATTAAACAGCTTCTTTACTCCATCCTCATGTTACCATCATCCGTGTCTGTGGTAAGGAGATCATTCCTTACAAAGGAGATCAAATCCATAGAGAGTGCCCCTAATGCTCTCTCAGCACGGCTCCACAACAGCAGGAAGATGGCTTTACTTATGTACTCAAATCATCTTACAATGAAGGACAGCATACCATTGTCTGCACCCATTACTTACACAGGGTTTGATTCGGAGCAGTCAGCATAGACTTGTGAGTGGGACATCATGCTTCCCAAATTTGTTAGAGTTATTTGATGAAGTGACCAAGAAGCTTGATGAGCGCAGAGCAGTAGACGTAGTCTCTATGGATTTCAGTAAGGCCTTTGATAAGATTCCACATGGCAGGCTGCTCTGAAAAGTTCCATCACGTGGATTGTTGGGGGAACTGGCCAATTGGTTACACAGTTAGTTTGAAGGTTGGAAGCAGAGGGTTCAGTGAAAAGATGCGTGTCAGACTGGAGGCTGGGTCCATAGCTGTTTGTTACCTATGAACTGGTTGAGAATGTACAAGGCATGATTATTCAGTTTGCAGATGACAATAAAGTAAGTGGGAGCATGATCAGTGAGGAATTTTATCAGAAATTGCAGCAGGACCTTAATCAGGTGGGGAAGTGGGCCGAGAAATGGCAAATGGAATTTAACATAGATGCGTGACGTCTTGCATTTTGGAAACTCAATTCAAGATAGGAGTTTCATGGTGAATGGGAGGGTCTTAAGGGGTTTGGTGGGCAGAGAGACCTTGGGGTTCAGGTGCACGGTTCCCTGAGAGTGGAGTCACAGGTAGACAGGGTAGAGAAGAAGTCTTTTGGCACACTGGCCTTCATCAGGCAGGATATTGAGTATAGAAGTTGGGAATTTATGTTGCAGTTGCGCAGGATTTTGGTAAGGCCACACTTCAAGTATTGTGTTCAGTTTTGTCACGTTGTTTTAAGGAGGATGTTATTAAATTAGAAAGAGTGTAGAAGAAATTTATAAGGACATTGCCAGGACCCAATGATCTGAGTTACAGGGAGAGGATGGACAAGCTCGGACCTTTTCTTGAGAGTGCAGGACACTGGCGGTGGGGTGGGGGGTGGGGGTGGTAGGACCTTATAGAGCTGTATAAGATCACGAGGGGTATGGAATGGGTTAATGCTCTCAGTCTTTTTCCAAGGTGTACAGAATCGAGGATTAGAGGGGATCAGTTTAAGGTTAGAGGGGAAGGAATAAAAGGGAACCTGAGGGGCCACTTCTTTACACAGAGGCTGGTATGTGGATGAGCTGTTGAAACTTTATTGCTGGAACAGCACAGCAGGTCAGGCAGCATCCAGGGAACAGGAGATTCGACGTTTCGGGCACAGGCCCTTCTTCAGGAATGAGTCATTCCTGAAGAAGGGCCTGTGCCCGAAACGTCCTCATTCCTGAAGAAGGGCCTGTGCCCGAAACGTCGAATCTCCTGTTCCCTGGATGCTGCCTGACCTGCTGTGCTGTTCCAGCAATAAAGTTTCAACTTTGATCTCCAGCATCTGCAGACCTCACTTTCTCCATGTGGATGAGCTGCCAGCAGATGTGGTTGAAGGGGGTATATTAACAACAACACACATATTAAACATTACAATCTCAAGACCACACAGTATCTATCTTCCCCGCTGAGTTCACTCTTCCAGCTGCTGATCTCCCTGAGTCATTTTTTATTTGCTGCAAGTAGGTTTGACATGAACATGTATCTTTGATAGAGAGTGTTTGAAATGGCTAGTTAGCACTCCTGCTCTACAGCAGTAAATATGCTGTTGGATGGCAATGGCTCTCCCTCTAGTATTCAAAATGCTTGGTTTATATACTCCCCATGATACAATAATTCACATAATTTGATTGCTGTCCAGGTGTCCAAACAATAATATTCAAATTCCGTCAGTTTCTTGTATCCTTTGGTTGTATTTGATTTGCCGACCAAACAAGCAACCAAAACTCAGGTATCCATTTCCCAGCTAATTGTGACATGTGGAACAGACTGACCTTTAGCTGGCATCTGTCGCTTGTACTTTCTTTTCAAAAAGACCCATTCTGTCTTAAAGTGACCAGGCATGCTTTCAGCTTCATAACACCTCCCCCCTTCAGAAAAGAAAATGAACCATCAGAATTAAAAGATGGCATCATTCCTTTTCCTCTAATTCTTAATCCAATTATTATGAAATACAAAAGTATTAATCTCAGTTATACCATTCATATTAATTCTGCACACCTATATAACACTGGAATAAGTCAAATCTTATCGAAACGTTTTCCTTTAAATCTGTGATAACACATCTGCTGTCACATTTTAGGACCAACAGCATGTACATTTTTTAAGTTTAAAGTTGGTAACATAAGACTCCAATGAAATAGTCTCATATTCTGGTCTTTAAAGATTCCAAAAATGCGAGAGATTTGTCACTGTCCACAACCATCTCCGACAATTTGTTTGTCATATAAACAATAACATATTGTCAGGCCAGTGTGAAACGTAATCATTCTTTTTCAATAATGGAGATTTTGTATTTTTTCTGATGGATATTGAGTTTTTTCGACAAGTAACCAATTGGCCATTCAATTCCATCATCATCTTTCTTCATCAATACATCTCCGAGCCCTATATCCCGAGTATCAGACACAATTTTCAAAGGGTTTCAAAGTATTTGGTGTATCTAAACCGGATGCGGTGATTAATCCTGCCTTAAAATCTCAAATGCCTCCTGGCATTGTTCTCTTCACCACAATTCTGTGTTCTTCCTTAGTAACGCCATTAGAGGTGCCAATACGCTGCTGAAGTTTGCAACAAACTTCCGATAGAATCCATTCAGTTCCAAAAATCGAAGCCCCTCTTTCTTCGAGAATGGTCGTGGAAATTTCTCAAAGCCCTTCGTCTTTGTTTTCCATGGAGTCAACCTTCCATGTCCAAAGTAATGTCCCAACAACGGCACCTCTGCCTTCGCGAATTCTGTTTTCACTAAGTTTATGACCAAGTTTGCTTCTTGTAATCGTTCAAAATGCTCTGCCAACTGTAACATGTGAGGTTTCAATCACTTGCTAAAGATCACAACATCATACAAATACGCTGCACAATTTCTTCATCTGACCACAACTCTGTTCCTGAGTCTTAAATGTGTCTGGAGCATTATGCATTCACATGACATTCGATAACTTTTTTTGTCATATCCGGTATCTTTATCAGATAGTTTAACCAACTCAACAATTTTGTTAACTTGAAAGGGACCAGTAAACCTGGCTTTGAAGGGGTTTCCAGCACTGGTGGCAATATTAATACGTCATCACCATGGGAAATTGTTAAAGTTTCAGAGTTTGTATCTGCCACCTGCTTCACTCTATGCTGTGCCCTCTTCAGGTGCTGTTTAGTAACTCACCTACTCCATTTTGTTTCTCCCTCACCTCCGATACATAATCCAAGTGTAAGATCACTGACTTAGGTCCTGCCAATTTATATTTAATTAATTTCAAAAGGCCTCTCACTTTATGTACGGATATTAACTCAAAGGATATAAACTGAGTAGATTTATTTGGGGCATCTCTAATGGTAAACAATATAATGGGATGCCTTTATTCCAATCATTCAGGTAATTCTGACAGTACGCTGTTAATATTGTCTTCAGCATCTGATGCCAACTTTCCAAGACTCCCTGGGATTCGGTTTTGGAGTGCACTTGATTTAAACTACTGTATGCCGAAGCTATCCATGACGCCCTTAAACAACTGTGCGGTAAAATGAGACCCTTGGTCTGACTGAATCACACTGTGTAGCCCACAGTGAGTAAAGAAAGCTACTAACCCCTCCACCTGCCTTTTTGCCTTAACATCTCCTAATGGAATTATCCCTGGAAATCGAGTAGACACATCCATTATGATCAGCAGATATTGCTTTACACTTTTATTTTAGAAAGGAGGGCTCCACAATTAATGATAACCCACGTGAAAGGCTTCTTCGAATACAGGAATTGGCAACAACGGTGTTGGTTTTATAACTGCCTGTGACCTACCTACCATTTGGCATGCATGACATGTACAACAAAAATTAACCACGTCCTTGTCCATTCCAGCCACTAGAAATGCTTTAGCCTGAGTCTTCCGTGCATCAACTCCTTTGGCTTTTTCTTTCGGTTTTCCTTCCTGTTGTTACGTATGACAGTGGGATCTTATTACTACAAAGTCTGGAAAAATCCCTGGGTATTTTTCTTTTAAGTCCCCAGTTCCGTAGTTTTACTTTGACTTCTCCACCACAAGGGGTGCCTCTCCCACATTGAATCCTGCTAAATCATTCCCAAGAACAAACTGTATTCCTGAAACTGACACCCTGTCACTCACTCTCACTGTTACTACCCCAACCTTGATTTGGCACTCCAACATAATGTTGCACAAGGGAATGCTTAATTTCTGTCCCCATTCCACAAATTATCACGCTGTTGAGTAACATGTCAGAAAGAGTGAAAATACTTCCATCTCTTACTATTAGAGGCTGAGGGACAGTGCGGACTGCAGATGCTGGAGATCAGAGTTGAAAGATGTGGGGCTGGAAAAGCACAGCAGGCTGGCAGCATCCGAGGGGCAGGAGAGTTGACGTTTCAGGCATACGTCCTTCATCAGAAAAGTGAGGGATAAGGGAGGGGGAAAGCGGCTGAGAATTAAATTGGAGGGTGGGGCTGGAGCTGGGTGGAAAGGAGCTTGGAAGGCGATCAGTAGATGCAGGTGATGTCTAATGGTGAAAGGTCGGAGAGGAGGGTGAAGTGGATAGGTGGTAGGACAGCTGGAACCCTCAAACTATACAGCATCAACGTTGACTTCACCAATTTCCAAATCTCCCCTTCCCCAGCCTCAACGCAGATCCAACCGTTCAACTTAGCTCTGCCCTCTTGACCTGTGCTAACTGTCCATCTTCCTTTCCACCTATCCACTCCACCCTCGCCTCCAACATATCACAATCACTCCCACCTACATCTTCCTAACGTCCTTCCAGTGACCCTCCCGCCAGCCCAGCTCCTACCCTCGTATTTATCTTTCAGCCCCCTTGTCCCCCCCGCCACATTCCTGACGATGGGTTTATGCCTGATATGTCGATTGTCCTGCTCTTCGATTGCTGCCTGATCTGTTGTGCCTTTCCAGCCCCTTACTTCTCAACTATTAGAGACTGAGCAGATCCCGTATCTTGGAAAACTATAACTTTTTGTCCTCCCCCGACATCCCGGTTTTCCTTATTAAGGTTTATCTACGGAGGCGAATTCTTTATAGAGATCGGGCACTGACTCCACACACAGCCCCTGCCTAGGCTGTGCACTCTCCTGCAGCTCCTTGGCTCTACTTCCTGAAGAAGGGCTAATGCCCGAAACGTCGATTCTCCTGTTCCCTAGATGCTGCCTGACCTGCTGCGCTTTTCCGGCAACACATTTCCATCTCTGATCTCCAGCATCTGCAGACCTCACTTTCTCCTCTACTTAGGGTCTCCTTTACCAGGTTCACCAATGTCACTGGCTTAAACTCATTTATAACATCTTTTCCCAAAGTGTCTTCCTTGAATGCCTAGCACTGTGTGTCCCAGCTTACTGCAGTGAAAACAACTTTTCCCAGGGCCCTTCTTCAACCATCGGCACTGTTATTTTTATGTGTTCCACTACGTTATTGTAAGAACACCTGAGGTCTTTCACTTCCTTTCAACTCCTTGGACTTGTTTTTTCACCTGTGGTATTCGCAGTGTGCTTTTCTCTTTTTTGTAGTGTAGGATCCCCCCATCTCCCAATTTCTATCCCTCATAGGATGAAAATCCTCCCAGAAGCTAAATTTCATCTCATTCACCAATGCATATTTACCTACCATTTCTGCCGTGCTTCTCACTTCTTGAACTTTCTGTTCATTCACATGAATTCTTACCATCTATGGACGTGAGTCTTGAAACTCCTCCAGCAGAATAATCTCCCTTCGAGCCTCACAGGTCTTATCCATTTTTATGGCCTGCACCCTTCTATCAAAATGACTTTGTTTAATTCTTTCAAACTCAATATAAGTCTGACCTGTTTCTGTCTCTATATTTCTGAACCGCTGTCTATATTCTTCTAGTAGCAATTCAGAAGCACTCAAAATAGCCTGTTTGACATCTGCATAATCTCTTGCTCCCTCATGTGATAGCACTGCACATAGCTCTCAAGCTGTGCCAACCATCTTAGTCTGAACTAGCATTACCCACAGGTTCACTGGACACACCATCTGCCAAGCAATTTCGCAAATGAAATAAAAACGGTTTTGGCATTTTTCGCACCAAAATATGGCAATGTATTAACATAGTTGTATACATCCCTACATTCTCCCTTCATCTTCATTCTGTTAATTTAACTTTCTTCTCTCATTCCAAACTTCTGAATTTCAAATACTCCCTCTCTTCCTTTTTCCTCTCTTTCTCTTTCTCTATCTTCTCTCTCTTTCAGTCTCTCTCTTTATCTTCTAACTGCAGTTGTCATTTTTGCAATTTAAGTTTTTTCGAACTCGACTGGAGTTGCCTGCTTCTCTGATAGATCAAAGTGCTTGACCAACACCATTATGATGACAGCTTTCCTTTTGTCTTTGGTGAAACCCAATTCTAATCTACATGTTAATTCTAAAAGTATGCCCTTCCTTTGTCTTTCTACGCTTGCTTGGCAAATTTGGGTTCCATCTTCAAACCTAAGAACCTTTTTAGTAATATTAAAAGCCATTTATTTTAAATTAACCAACCACAAGGAAACAAAATTAAATGAATTTTCTCACCTGTTTTATTTGAAGATCTAGGTCACTAACTGCCAAGTGATGGAATCTGCTGGGATCTTTTGTACCCCAAATCTGTTCAACTCCGATACCACAAGCCCCAAAACTGTTATGATGTCGATGTTGAACCCCTCTGTTAATTAAACCACACACCCAGAAAAGCTCACCTCACCTCGTACTCTGTTAAAACATGAGTGACAAAGTAGTCGCAAATTCCACGATTAAGGGAAAAATAACAATTTATAAATATGTATGTTAACTCGCTGAGCTTGAAGGTTTGTTTTCAGATGTTTCGTCACCATGACTGGGTGACATCATCAGTGAAAGTCTCTGGTGACGCACTGGTGGTATGTCGTGTCTTTCTATTTCTAGTTCTTGGTTTCTTAAGTTGCGTGATGTTATTTCCAGTTTTTTTGTTCAAGGGAAGGGAGATAGGATCTAAATTGATGTGTTTATGGATGGACTTCTGGCTAGAATGTCATGCTTCTAAGAACTTTCGTGCGTGGCTTTTTCCTAGGAAGTGTGTGTTGTCACAGTCAACGTGGTGTCCTTCTTTTTCTGCATGTATGGAAACTAGTGATAGTGGGTCATGTGTTTTGGTAGCCAGCTGGTGTTCATATATCCTGCTAGCACGACAATAGGACAGTCTGAAATGGAGGGAAAATGATTTTTTATACACTGTTTAATCAGTGTGTGTTCAGATAAGGAAGACTGTTCATATGTGTACAACACAGTCTGAATGAACAACGGAGACACAGTTAACGAAAAATGATGCACACTATGGAAAACATTTATAAAGCATTAAAACATTAGTTGATCCTCATCTGAAGTGATACCTTCCCTTTCTGTCAACGTTACCCCTTTTTTCTGGGATTCCCAAATCTAGTCTCTCATTCTTATCAGGATGTGTGTTATAAATTCTTGCTTCTCATGTCCCAACTTATTTCAGTTAATCCCCTTTCTACCAGGAATTAGATATGTTGGCCTGCTGGGTTCTTTCCAAAGCTAGTGTCTGTCATATTGTTGGAGAGAAAAGTTATGGCATCAGACCCAGCATTTGAACATATTGCTCTGATGTACATGCACTGTACAAAGGACCACTGCACACAGGAATTGCCAAAATATTTAGGGAAGTATATCTACTTCTTTCGATAATATAGTTTTCTCATTTTCCACATTTCCATGTCTATATCCTCTCTCTCTCTCATTCTCCCTTTGTATCTAGTTAAGAAATCCCTCAGTCATTCTTCGTGGCCCATCTCTCGAAACTCCTTCTTTCAGTTTATACGCAATGTTTTCTTCAAGATGTAATGTAGTTATAATTAAGCAATGTAACTACAAAGACATGCGGGAGGAGCTGGCCAGAGTTAATTGGAAGGAGAGCCGAGCAGGAAAGACCATGGAGCAGCAATAGCAGAAGTTTGTGGGAATAATTCGAAAGATAATACCAGAAATGCAACCCCAAGAAGATGAAACATACTCATGGGAGGACAAGGCAGCCATGATTTACAAGGCATCAAATCAAAGGAGAAAACATACAATGTGGTGAAGATGATTGGGAATTCAGATAATTCATTGGCCCTGAAACGAGGTAAGGCATCACTGTCACTACAGAGCTCTTAATCATGATAAGGGAGAGAAACAGAGGAAACACATTCATTTCAAACACTGAAGATGGTATTTCGCAAGGAAAAAGATTCAGGTGAATTTAACATTTGAGTTAAGATCAGGTAAATGCTTTTGCGGAATGTGTCAGCTTGGAAGCAAGACCCGGGGAGAGAGACCCTCAGCAGAATGAGAGTTTGAAAATGTAAGCATTTCCACATCAGAAACCAGGTTAGGTCACTGAGTGCAAGGCTGATGGGTGAATGGGTCTCAGTGAGAATTGGGGAACAGACAGCAGAATTGCATTGCAGATATTGCAGCTCGAAACTGCGTATTCATGCAGTGCTGTAGACCACAGCAGCAGAAGAAGCAGAACAGCATTCAACCACAACCTGTAACTTTTTGCCAGGATGACACCTCAGTTTGCCATTACCATCAACACCATCCATAGCTCAGTGACGAGTGTGGGTGAACATGTCAGAGTCAGAATCACGTGAACCTTAACCTGATGCTAACTCATTAAAGCTACCAGACTTTTCCAACAGATCTGAACGAAGCCCTGCAGTCCTGCCACATTCAGTCATAAATGGTGATGGACGATTAAACAAATGACTGGAGGAGAGGGTTCCACAAACATCCCCATCCTAAATAATGGAACAGACCTGCACATCAGTGTAAAAGAGAAGGATGTTTTATCTGCACCATCCTCTGCCAGAAGTGTTGAGTCGATGATACACCTCACCCTCATCATGATGCCCACAAAATCATAGATGCCAGTTTCAACTAATTCGATTTGCTGCATGTGAGAGGAAGAAACAGTTGAACACAATAGATACGACAAAGGCAAGGGTCCTGACCCCATTCCTGCAACAGGACTGACGCCTTGTGCTACACAACAAGCCGTGTCCCTGAGGAAGCTGTTTCAGTCCAACTCCAACTGTAACATCTCCCTGGCAATGTGGATAATTACTCAGCTATGTCCAGTCCCTTAAGAGGGGAATAATTACAATCTGACCAATTATCACCACCTCAGTCCCATCACGGCAATCAAATCGGTGGGAGTTCTTTTTGACAGAGATGTCAAGCAGCACAGAAACAACCTGCTCAGTGTGGTTTACAATAGGTCCCCATGTGGAGATGGTGTTGTGGAAATGTCACTGGATTACTAATCCAGACCAGGCTAATGCTCTGGCAGCGGGTGCAAGTTAAAAACAATGAATGAAATATCGAGATCTAATATCTGGGATCAGTAATAGTGACCTTGAAGCCAATATGGATTGTAAACAGAATGTCCTTCTCCAATGTACTTTTAGGAAGTGAATCTCCCATGATTTCCTGGGCTGGGTTAAAAGTGACTCCAAACACCCTGACATGTGATAAACATTTCAATGGTCTCTGAAACGGCCAAGCAAAGCATTCATTTGTATCTAACTACTCCGAGGTCTGAAAGGATGAAACCGGACAGAACACCCGACCTCAGCATCAGTGTCGGAAAAGGGAATGGGAACACAGTCCTGTCGACCCTGCAGAGACCTTCTTCCTAACATCTGAGAGCTTTTGACAACATTTACAGAGCTTTCACACAGACTGCACAGAAACAGCGGGAAAGGAGTAGATCCTGCAACACATTGAGCCTCCCCCATTGTAGTTCATGGGAAAAATCTCCTCAGTGCACTTACCCCAAACTATATACATATCTGTTAATGTGAGTAACCTTGGGAAACTATAAAATAGGAGGTGCAGTAGTATGTTTGGTCCATCGAGTTTGCTAACCAATTCAATGAAATGATGATTGGCCCTTTATTTCCACGCCGTCCTCCTGCTCTCCCACCATCCCTTTACTGTCTCTAAATTCTTATTTATAATCAGTGTTTTGGTTTCCAGGTGCGAGCGAATTCCCCATGTTCACCAGTCAGTGAGTGCAGACATTTATTCTCATCTCAATGCAGAGTGACCTGCTTGTACCTAATACTGTGGCCCCTTGTTTTAGACGTCCCAGCCAGGGGAATTTTCATCTCTGCTTTCAATCTGTCTCACCCTGTCAGAGCTTTATACATTTCACTGACATCTCCACTCATTTTCCTAAACCCCATGGAATACTGGCCTAGTCACCCCAAACTCTGCTCCCAAAACAAGCCCGTCATCCCAGAGACCAGATTGGTCATCCTTCAGTGCTCTCTGTCAATGTCAGGTTTGTCCTTTATTAGGTAAGGAGACCAAACCTGCACACAATACTGCACAATGTTCGAGATGGGATCTCTCCAAGGATCTGTACAGCTGCAGTAAGACATCTTTTCTCCTTCACCCCCCTGAAATGAAGATCATCACATCATTTATCTTCCTCACTGCTTTCTGTTTCTGAAATATTGCTTTCAGTGACTGGTGTACAAGGAGATCCAGATCTTTTTCAATGTTACAGCTCTCCAATTGGCGGGTCCATGTAAACTGGTCAGCGTGCCAATGCCAAGTTCAGTATTGACTTCTGGTTGTAGAAATCACTGCGCTGCAGGGACCTCAGAGGTTCATGCAGAAGGAAATAACAAAAAGGAGCATACGTCCCTTTATAGATCAACATGTTTCCACCAATCCTTTTCAAATGATAGGCTGCCAATTTATTGTTTCCACCAAAGGGCACACTGTCACCTCTATCCACATTGTTCTCCATCTGTCACGTATTTACCCATTCACTCCGCTTTTCTTAGTCTTCTCGGTGCTTTTTTACATCCTCCTCACCCACTCAAATCTCATATCCGTTAGTGCTGTCAGCAGGCTGGGATATATTGTATCTGATTCCAGCAACCCAATGTTTAAAGGGCATTGTGAACAGCTGGGCCCCAAGCACCGATCCCTGGGACACCTCAGCAACCTTCCTCTGTTAATTTCTATTCTTTTTATTTCGAGAATCTGGGTGAGACTGGCTGGGCCAGCATTTATTGCCTGTTCCTAGTTGCCCTTGAGAAGGTGGTGATTAGCAGCCTTGTTGAACGCTGCAGTCCACCTGCTGTGTTTGACCTCCAATGCCATTATGGAGGGAATTCCAGGATTCTGATCCAGTGACTGTGAAGGAGCGGTGATATATTTCCAAGTCAGAATGGTGAATGGCTTGGAGGGGAACCTAAAGATGATGGTTTTTCCATACATCTGTAGCCCTTATCCTTCTAGATAGACGTAGTCGAGATTGGGAAGATGTTCTCTGAGGATCTTTGGTGAATCATTTCATTGCAGCATGTAGATAGTAAAACACTGCTGCTGCTGCTGACCGTTGATGGTGGAGCTTTGTGGGTGAAGGGACAGTCAAACTGGCTGCTTTGTCCTGGACGGTATAAAGCTTCTTGAGTGTTGTTGGGGCAGCACTCATCCAGACAAATTGGGAGTCTTCTATTACACTTCTGACTTATGCATTGTCGATGATGGACAGACTTTTGGAAGTCAGGATGTGAGTTACTCGCCGCAGTATTCCTAGCTTCTGACCTGCTCTTGTTATTACTGTGTTTATGTGGCGAGACCAGTGGGTTTCTCAGCAATGATTACCCACCAGGACTTCGATACTGGGGGATTCAGTGAGAGTAACACCATTGAATGCCAAGGGGCAGGTTGGATTGTATTTTACTGATGATGGTCACGGTCTGGCATTTGTGTGGCCTGAATATTACTTGCCACTTGTTAGCCTGGATACTGTCCAGATCTTGTCGCACTTGAACATGGACAGCTTCCGTATCTGAGGAGCCACAAATGTTGCAGAATATTGTACAATCATTAGCGAATCCCCACTTCTGACCTTAAATTGGAGGGAAGGTCATTGATGAAGCAGCCCTGAAGTAGTTTTTGGCCACTGCGCGAGGGACTCCGACAGACTTGGAGCTGAGTTGACTGACCTTCATCAACCATGACCATCTTCCTACGTGTCAGGTATGATTCTAACCAGCGGGGAGTTTGCCCCTGATTCCCATTGATTGCAGTTTTGCTGAGGCCCCTTAATGCCATACTTGTTAGAAGGCAGCCTCGTTTTAAAGGATTGTCACTCTCACCCCACCTCTGGAATTCAGCTCTTTTGTCCATGTTTGAACCACTGTAATGAGGTCAGGAGCTGAGTGGCTCTGGTGGACCATTAACTGGGCATCATTGACCTGGTTATTGCTGAGCACGTGCTGCTTAAAAGCACTGAGACCTTCCACCACTTTACTGATGATCGAGAGTAGACTGACAGAGTGGGAATACCATCATCTTTAGGTTCCCCTCCAAGCCATTCACCATCCTGACTTGGAAATATATTTGATTTTATAAACAGGAGATGCTTGCGGTAATTTTCCACATAATCGGGGAAAGCCATTGTTGTAACTGTATTGAAGCAGTTTGCCTTGGATAGTGGCAAGTTATGGAGCACAACTTTTCAGTATTATTGCCAGAATGTTGTCAGAGTATGGACTCTTTGGAGTATCCAGTATCTCCAACGGTTTCTGGATATCCCGTGGACTGAATCGAATTGGTTGGTGACTGGTAACTGATTCGCTGAGGACCACTGGAGGAGGCGAAGATTGTTGCGAATGCATCAGCCTTATCTTATACACTGAAGTGCTGGGCTTTTCCATGATGGAGGAAGGGGTTATTTGTGGAATCTCTTCCTCCAGTGAATTGCTTGATTGTTTAATTGTTTAATTGACCCAACTGTTTCTCAACTAGATGTGGAAGGACTGCAGAGCTTATATCTGATCCTTTGCTTGTGGGATCACTTAGCTCTGTCTATCACTTACTGCTTATGCTGTTTGGCACACACGTTGTCCTGTTTGGTGGCTTCAACAGGCTGACACCTCATTTTCAGGTGTGCCCTGTGCTGCTCCTGCCATCCTGCACACTCCATTGAACCAAGGTTGATCCTCTGGATTGATAGTAATTGTTGTGAGGGGGATATACCAGGCCATGTGGTTGTGAAGGTGTACAATTTTGCTCCTATAGATGAACCATAGCACCTTATGGACACCCAGACTTGAGCTGCTAGATCTGTTCGAAGTCTGTCCTATTTAGCACCGTGATAGTGCTACTCAAATTGGTGGAGGATATTCTCAATGTGCAAGTGTGACTTTGTCTCCACAATGACTATGCGGTGGCCACTCTTACCGATACTGTCATGGACAGATACTTCTGCAACTGGCAGATTCGTAAGGCTATGGTCAATACGTATTTTCCTCTTGTTGGTTCCTTCACCACCTGCTGCAGAACCAGTCTAGCAGTTATATCCTTTAGGACCCGGCCAGCTCGATCAGTAATGCTGTAGCTGAGACACTCTTGGAGGTGGACATTGAAATCCGCTACCCAGAGTACATCTTGCGTCCGTGCTACCCTCAGAGCTTCCTCCAAGTGTTGGTCAGCATGGAGGAATACTGATTCATCAGTTGAAAGAGGCTGGTACATGGTAATCAGCAGGAGGTTTCCTTTCCCATGTGCAAACTCATGCCATGAGACTTCATTGGATACGGAGTTAAGAGCAATTCCCTTCCAACTGTATCCAAATATGCCGACACTTCTGCTGTGTCTGTCCTGCTGATGAGACAGAAAATATCTGGGGAAGGTGATGGGGAATCTGGGACATAGGCTAAAATGAATCATCCACTCAGCATTCTGACTGAAGATTGTTGCGAATGAATCAGTCTTATCTTGTACACTGATTTGATGGGCTCTTCCATCATGGAGGAAGGGGCTATTTGTGGAATATCTTCCTCCAGTGAATTGTTTAATTGTCCCCAAAGTTTCTTGACTAAATGTGGAAGGACTTATACCTTACAGAATCATACCTTACAGACAATGTCAGGCTGTTGCTTGACGAGTCTGTTTATTTCTATTCACTGTTTCCTGCCAGCTGTCCAATTCTAGAAACATATCCATATATTAGCCCAATCCACTCAGATTTGATTTTGCAAACTGGGCTTGGAGCTTTACCAAAACGTTTCTAAAAATCAAAATGCTTTATATCCATTGCTTCTCTTTCATTTGTCGCCCAGTCTGTTTCTCAAACATAATTCCCATTTCATAAATCTATGTTCGTGTTGTCTATGACCATTACTTTCAACCCCAATAATTTCTCCTGAACCATTTACTTACTATGTTCTATGTACTCTATCATTTTCCCACACCAGACTTGGTTTTCCTTGTATTATTTGAAAGTTCTGTGAAGACAGAACGGAAGTAGTGGCTTCATAGTTCTACCATTTCCGTGTTCCCCATTCTCTATTCTCTGGTTTCAAACTGTAAGGAAACTTGCACTTGTTACTCATCTTTTTCACATTGACATGGTTTATCAAGTTATTACAGTTCACCCTTATAACCCTTGCGAATATACTCTTCAGAAATTCATCAATTCCTGCCTTAAACTGCTCAATAATTGACCTTCCACACCATACACTCACAGGAGCATAGCCTCTGTGCCAACAGAAGTACAGCACGATCTACATTAGTCCCACTTCTCTACAGCAGGCCCACAGCCTGGAATGTTATAACAATTCCAAGTGCTTGTCCAAGTACTTTTTAATGATTGTGAGGTTATCCGTGATAATTCCCCTCTCAGGAAGTAATCCCAGAACACAATACCCTCGAGGTGAAAAAAAGTTTAAATCCTCTCTGAACCTGAAATGTTTCACTTTAAAAGTGTGCTCCTTTGTTCTTGACCCTCTGACTAAAAGGAACAGCTGCTGTCTATCCACCCTGTCCATGTCGTTTATAATCTTATCCGTCTGAATCATGGACCACTCAGCTTTCTTTGATCTTTATTCTGTTCGACTTGTCCGTGCAGAATATCACGGAATTCTTCCTGATCTCGACTACTTGTACTTCTCCATGTCCTTCTGTTATTCGTTCCGCTCTATGTTTCTAAGTTTCACTGCAATCACCTCTCATGTTTTGAAACTCGAGATCACAGGCTGAGTTTCCACATCAGGCAATCTTGCCATTTTAGGCATTAATCTGGATTATACCTTTTGCAGTTCCTCTGTCGTCAATATATTCTTTCTTAGATTGGGACTCCAAACGATACAAATACTCTAAGTGTAGTCTTATGAACACTCGATGCAACTGGTGCACGACATCCTTTATCTTCCAATTACATTCACATGAATGTAAACCTAATTTTTACTTTCCCATTTGCATATATTCTTCCCAATACCTCTCGCTTTAATTTTTCTTATGATCTTACTGTGTGAGTTCTTTGAAAAATAAAGCTCATGAATATCTAACTGTATGTTAGACATTGGTTCTTCATTGCCTATGTTCACAAGAATCATCTTCAAACCTTTCCAAAAAATGTTTGCCACTTCTGGTTTTCCTTTCATCGGTACATTCTCACACTCCCCAGTTATGTTATTAGCTTCTATATATCTAGTAGCATGTTCTTTGTAATGGAGTCCAACAGATACCTGACTGTGGATGACAAGATAACTGGTCTGTAGTTCACCATTCACCAAATTCATCCTTTCTTAAACTGTTGGATAATATTTATAAACCTTTCCTTATCTAGATTGACTAAATTCCTTTCTGGAATGTGTCAGAATATAAAGTGAAAATCCGCGAAGCACTCAAAATGTCTATTGCTGCTTCCTCTGAAATTCTTGTATGAAGTACATCTAGTCTGTCAGATTTATAAATACTCAATCCAGCTTTCTTTTCAAAGATAACCCCAACACTGATAAGAATGATGTTAGACTTTACTTACACAAGTCCCATGGTCACTTAGTATTTCTGGAAGAATTTATGGACATTCTTCCATGAAGATAGGCACAAAGAAACTGTTGCTTATCCATGAGATTTCTCTGTTCTCTGCAATAAATTATCCTGAACGCACACCAATTGTTCCACATTTGACCTAGTTTTTATATTTTTTTTCATACATTGATAGGCGCTTTTCAGCAGTCTTAATTTTTTTTCTTTCGTTTGCACGCTTTTTATCTTCTCGATTTTCTTCTCAGTTTCTTGGTCATCCTTTGCTGGGTCCTACATCTCTCTGAATCCACTGGTCTAACTGCAACACTTGGCATTTTTCTAAGCTGCCTCCTTTCATCTAATAGATAGATGAAGGTGGGGTTGAAAGTGATAGTCGGAGAGAAGGGTGGGCAAGATTGACAGGCAGGAAGGTGGACACACAGGAACATTCAAACGGGCTGTGCTGACTTGGAAGGTTGGAGCGAGATAAGATGGGATTAGGGGAAATGGGGAAATGGGGAAATCCACTATGATCCCCTGTGGTTGGAGGGTCCCAAGCCAGAAGAGGAGACTTTCTTCCTACAGGCTTCTGGTGGCTCGGGTTTGGTGATGGATCAGGCCGAGGGCCGTCATGTCCTTGCCAGAGTGGGAAGGGGAGTTAAAGTGCTCAGCCACAAGGCGATGGAGATGTTCAATGTGGCTGTCCCAGAGATGTTCTCTGAAATGATCTACCCGTTGACCTCCTGCCTCGCCAATGTAGAGAAAACCACATTGGGTTTAATGGATGCAGCAGATGAGGCGTTCTGTCTCCCTTAATCACCTATCACTTTCAACCCCACCTTCATCTACCTACCGCAATCTCAGCTACCTCCCCCGTCGCACCCCCTTCTCATTTATCTCTCAGCCCTCTTGGCCCATAAGCTTCATTCCTGATGAACGGCATATGCCAGAAACATCGATTTATCTGCTCTTAGTATGCTGCGTGACTGCGCTTTTCCAGCACCACATTCTTCGACTCTGATCTCCGCATATGTAGTCCCCACTTTCTCCTCACACCTTCATGGCTGCATGATTCAGATTTATCACGGTTAATTCAAATAAATCAAAAACTGTCGTGTACTCAAACAGCACAAAAGAAAACCAATACATTGTGGTCACTGTTCCCAAAAGGTCCTTTCCAGCAAAAGTTTTCATTAGCTCTTCTGATCACTCAACACCAATTCCTAAATAACCTGATCTCGAGTTCAGTGCTCAACATAATGTTAACACAAACCATCTCACACGTGGTCATGAAATCCATTTTTCCCAGCATCAACATTCAATTAGGTTAACACAGTTTAGATATAATTTAAACAGTATATTATTACTGAAGAATCCACAAATGTGTATATCTCATTTCCTGTTTTATAACATGTCCAGCATTTGTACTGCAGCTTTCACTTTGATATATAACTCCCATTATTGTTTGCTCCTCCTTGCTATTTACTAGATTCTACCTTACTCGATTCTGTGGAATCTGAGCGACGTTGGCTCTGGGGAGATTAATGGTGGATATCATCTCGCCACATCATTTATAATCTTCTCAAACTTTAATTTCTCCAGATCTCCCGTTATGCTGATGGAGTAGAGAAGGACAATGATCTTCCAACAATGCTCTGTATTCCCCCAGAGAGCTGAGACTGCTCTAACCTGGGTGGGAACCTTACAGCAGGCTGGTAATGTGTTGCTGCTGCTGTACAGGGTCTTAGTGAGATCACATCTGGAGTAGTGTGTCCAGATTTCGTCTGTTCTATGAAGAAAGGATGTTGTTATATTGTACATAGCTCAGCGATGGTGCCCTCAGCTGATTCCTGCAATGAAGATGCAAGCTTATAACGAAAGGTTGATCAGGTTGACCCAGTAGCCATTGGAGTTTACAAAAATTAAGGATGATCTTATTTCAACATAGATGACAGAAGTAGTCAACAAGTGAAGTGAAATACACAGATAGTGGAGCAATCCCATTCCGTTCTCCAGTCTGTTATACAGGAACAGCAGGAGGATATTCAGGCCTTCGAACCTGTTACACCAAAACAGGACGAGGCTAGTCAGCCCCTGGAGCCTGATATACATTTACAGAAGGAGGCCAATCAGGCACTCGAGCCTATAATAGTAGGCCATGCTGCACCAGTATCCTGTTAAAAAGCAACAGGATCAGTCCATTCAGCCTCCGCAAGTCTGTAACATAGGAACTGGAAGAGGTCACACAGTGACTGGGGATTGTTACACTGGGATAACAGGAGGCCATTCAGACCCACCGAGCCTATTGCAAGGGAATTGGATAAGGATAAAAAACTATCTGAGACTTCTTTCATGAGAAAGGAAGAGGTAATTTAGACACGTGTCTATTGTATGGGAACAAGAGAAGACCAATCAACCCCTCGGTCCCATCTCCGGGATACATGAGGAGACCGTTCAGTATATCCACCTGTTATGGAGAAGTATGAGAAGACCCATCAGCCCCTCAAAATGTTAGACAGCAACAGGAAGATTCCATAATCTCCCAATCCTCTAAAACATCGACAGGAGGAGGTCATTCTGGCCTTGGAGGTGACAACATGGGAACACCAGAAAGACATCAGTCCATCGAGTTTGTACACCAGCAGGATTATGAGTCCATTCAGCCACACATGGCTATTAACAGCATTTGGAGCAGATCTCTTAAAAACGTTTGCCCATTAAATAGGAATTCAAAGAAAACGCAAAGGGTTTCGAAAGGGAAGACCTTATAATAATGGTATACATTAGGGACTAAAGTGCAATAAACTATTGTAATTTAAAGGCTAATTGTTAGAGTCCATTGTTCAGGACATTTGCAAAGTGAAACCACAATTCGTCAGAGTCAACATGGTTTTATGAAGGCTAAATCGTGTTTGAATTGTTTGCTTGAGTTATTTGAAGATGTCACAAACAATATGGATCGGGGGAATCCTGGAGATGGAACATATCTGGTCTTCCTGAAGGCATCGGATATGTCGCTTCTCCAAAGAGTAAGTGGTAAGATCAGACAACATGGGTTTAGGAGTAATTTATTAGCTTGGATGAAGGATTGGTTAACCAAAAAAATTGAGTCATAAGGAATAAATGTGTCATTTTCTTTTGGCAAATGCAATTTGTGGGGTGCCATTGATTTCAGTACTCATGCCTCAACCATTTGCGATCGATGGTAATACTGTATTCGGTTGACGGGATAGAAAATGCGGTGTCACATTTTCAGATGGCACTTACATTGGTAGGAAATTACTTCGGAATGATGATGCAAGAGATTTAAAACAATATGGATTGGTTGGATGAATCGGCCAATGTTTGGCAAGGAAAATTAATGTGAATAACTATGGGCTATTCAAGTTGGCCAGTATAGTAGAAAGACAAATTATTATCTAAGTGGAGATAAAGTTCAAAGTGTTTAGGTGCAGAGGGATCTGGGTGTCTGCTTGCACATCACATAAACCATGCCTGCGGGTACTGCACGTAATGAGAAATGCAAGCATAATTTCAGCGTTTATTTATAAAAGCATAGAGTAGAAAAGTAGGGAGTGTTGGTGCAGCTGTGCAAGGCATTCCTGAGGCTGTACTGGAGTACAGTTTGGGTGTCCTGCAGAATGAGGTATTTCCATTTGAGGCAATTCCAAACAGCTTCATTAGATTGATTCCATATTTGAAGTTTTTGTCTTATGAAGAGAAATTGAGCAGTGTAGGCCTATACTCTCGAGTTTATAAGAATGAAAGGAGATCTCATTGAGGTCTGTAAAATGCTAAAAGTAATTGAAAGTGTAGATGTGGAGTGGATTTTTTTCATGTGGTGCAATCTACAACAAGAGACTAGAGTTTTAGGATGGAGAGATGGCAGGAAAGTGGAACAGAGGCCGCGTTGACATCAGCCTCATCGAGGGGTTGGATTCCTCACAGATGCTCCTTGTTCTTATTCAACTCGTCGACTGTGTTGGACAGGAATGGGGGAGAACTGGGTCTCATACAGGAAGGAGGCACTCAGGATAAATCACTCTCAATCAGTTAGAGAGAACTTGACCAGTAGGGTCACACAGTGACCAGCGCTGGGTTCTCAACCATTTACAATCTATATTAATGATCAGGAGGATGGAACAGATATACAGATGCTGAGTTTGGTGATGTCGCTGTGGTAAGCAAGAGATTAAATTATCAAGAGAAGGTGGAGAGTCTGCAAATAGATTCAGAGAGGTAAAGGCAATAGATAATAGTTAGGAAGGTGGAATTTAACATGATATAAACTGTCATTTCATTTACCGGAATAATAGAAAGCAACACGTTACTGAAATGGAGAGGGATTACAGGACTTAATGATACTGTGTACTGGGGGGTTCACTCAGATCCGTTCAGACATGGGAGGTTTTGCTCCATCCCTGATCATCAGCTCCCAGACACTCCAAGTAACATTTTTCTCTCCGTACACATGGAATACTTTGATGTGGTTGATTGGCGGTGGGGATGGTGTTTTGAAACGTACATCAAGGGGACGTCCTTTATCCAAGATATGTTCAATTCTTTCTACGTGAAGACCCGATGACGATGGGAATGGTTGACTGGTTCTGAATGAAGAGGCCGTGACTGCTGCCAGGGCAGGGGGTATTCACCAACATGATGTACTGTGCATGGACACACTGTAACATTAATAGAGAGAGAGAGAGCTGCTTCAGTTCCTCTACCTCTCCCCATTGACATGGATACCTTGCAGATGCCATGTACACCATCGGGAATCCCACTATACTGAATACACCCGGCAGCTCCCTGCTGAGGGAGAAACGATGCTTCTCATCCGTCATATATATCTTCCATCACCGAATGGTTAACATTGATGTTGAGATACTGTGAAATGATGGATGTTGTAACTACAGTCCCCATGCTCCATCCAGAGTTGGGTCGCCAAATCCTCAGGTCTCCCTGAATGTCTGAGGTAACGAACAGCACAACCTCCAGCAAAACATCCCCTGCCCCTCCACTAAATTTTCAATTACTGCAGCCAGTCAGAAACCCCTCGGTGCAAGTGTTGTGAACCAGACGAGATCCCGGCAAAATATTGTAAGAAGGCCGTTTAGACCCAAGCCTTTCCTTATTTTGAATATAGATGGGAAGTGTGCCTTACCGATATGTTGTGACTGGTCAAACCACTCGACATTAAGCAAAATATAGAGCTGAAAATGTGTTGCTGGAAAAGCACAGCAGAAGGACTTATGCCCGAAACGTCGATTCTCCTGTTCCTTGGATGTTGCCTGACCAGCTGTGCTTTTCCAGCAACACATTTTCAGCTCTGATCTCCAGCATCTGCAGTCCTCACTTTCCTCTTTAAGCAAAATATAATCTATTCAAATGCTTTAGTTAAAATACAATCAAATAAAAGAACATTTTGGGATAGCTTTTACGTTGGAACACTTACACAAACAATAGATACCGTACCTTCTTGGTTTACACCGCTTGGCACAAAGATATATTCAAATACAGATCCTTACAGCAGTTTTCCAATCCAGGAGGAAACAACATGAACAGAGATCTCAGATAGAAAAGCAGCTGTGGATCATGTATTAAAACTTCGAACACTTTTGGGATCCCCAGCAGCTTCTGAATGCTGCAGCAAAAATCAAAATGAGAAACCCTGGTTTGGGAGAGCTGGCCACTGCCCTTTCATCGTTACCACCATTTTAATGAAACCTAAAAGCTCAGTTATTTACTTAAACTGTTTTCAGACAGGAGTTCTGCACCTCTGCCTTTAAAACCTCTCTTCAAAAAAAAACCCGACAGAAAATTACCTTTTTACAGTCATAGAATTCTCACAAATCCATCTTTAATACAATAATCCATCAATATACAACGGTGGATTCATTTTAGACCTCCTAACCTTCCTCTATTGGTAGACTGAAATGCATATACATTGCATTGATTGTGAGCATACAAATGTTCACAACTAGTTTCGATTTCAGGCATTTTACTCCTGCCACAGCATGCCTTGTCTTTCTTCATCCAAGCCTCCACAACGTGTCAAAACGTAGGGTTTCTCGCCCTGTCACCGGTATAATTTCAAACTGAATGGCAGCAATAATAAGCTCAATCGAAACAGACTGGTATTTTTCTCCCTAGACTTCTGCAAAAACTTTACCGGGTAACGATCAGTGATAAAGGTTTGTCTCATGTATGTTATTCGCAAGTTAAATGCTGAAATGTTGTAACACCAACACCAAGCTCAAAGCCTCCTTCCACATTGTGGAATAAATCTGTTGATGTTTCCACTGGACACTCCAACCACACGTTACATAATGGAGCACTTCTCATCTCTCCAATACTCCCTCTGAATGACATAGCTCCTCATGTCTCAGCATAAAAAAGGTTACATGCTCCTGTACCTCTTAATGCTCTAACCTCTTTTCCTGCTACTCCTGGCCTATGCTAATAAACGTTACTCTCACAGGGATATATTTTAAGAAGATCTCACACATTCTTCTCAACCTCTCAAAGTAACCAAACATTGATTTCTGAACCCAATCATCATCATCAGCCATTTCAGCTTCGAAGCATGCTGTTGTAAGTCTCTGTTCTTCCACACGAGTTCCCGCGACTGCAGGAAGTGAATTGTTGAACTTCTCCAAAATAAGAATCTCTATAAGAGTGTAATAAATTTGCTCTGATTTTAATACCCTTTAATACCCTTGAGCCAAAACGCATGGCCAGGGTAAGATACAGAGGGACAGAAAGATCCACATAAGGCAGAAACAGACAGTTAATTCACTGAAAAGATGTTGTGGAAATATGGGGAAAAGACAGAGCAGTGGGACTAACTGGAGAAGTGAGATCTTCGAGAGTAAAATGACAAGAATGAGAACATTGAATAAATGCATTGTCAGATCAGCTGGAATGGTTTGTTACATTAAATTCTGAATCTGCTTGACAGAACACTACAAACAACATAAATTGGGACAACACATTGAACGGCGCCTATTTATCATTTAAAGATGGAAACCCTCCTCTGGAATAATTAAAATCCATGGAGATTGGCATTAATCACGGTCACTGAACAAACACTGGGAAACTGAGCAAAGGCTACGGCAACAGATGAATGGGCACCGCACAACAATCAACAGACAGGAGTGTTCCCTCCCAGTTGGGGAACACTTCAGTGGTCCAGGATATTCTAACTCGGACCTTCTGGTACCATCCTCCAAGGCGGACTTCAGACAGGCAGCAGAGAAACGTGGCCGAGCAGAAGCTGATAGCTAAGTTCGATACACATAGGGAGGGCCTCAACCGGGACCTTGGGTTCATATCACATTACAGGTGACCACTATAAACACACACAGAGACACTCCTATACCCACAAATACATACGGACACACATGTACGCAGACACGCACGCAGACACTCACACACACCCTTACAGTCACACAGACACTCCCACACTCACACGGCATCCTCTCAGAGACTTAGACCACTCTACACTCATGCACACACATATACACTCTAAAACTGATAGTCAAAACCCCCCACCACAGACACGCAAACACACATGCACCCCGTCACAGACTTAAGACACTCTATATCACTACACACACATATACATTCTCTCTCACACTCACAACCCCCAAACCAGACAGACACAGACACACATATACAAACCGATAAAGACCCACATGCACACATATATGTTGTGGGATGAATTTGTACTTGCAGAGTAACATTGTAGTTTGCTCAAAAACTGCATGAAATCATGTAAATCTCTGAGCTCAAAAACTGTATGGCTTCATGTAAAACTCTGTTATCTCACTTTTCAGATTAGAATCAATCTAAACATCATGGCATAGATTGAGAACACAGGGGGGCTAACACCTTCAACATATTGTCTAGCTAAAACTCACTGTTACAGCTAACCTGAGAATGTAACATTTTTTTTTTTAAAAGTGTTGTAATATTCACATGAAAGAAGTGAAACTATCATGGTATTCGAACAGATGAAAGACCCAACAGACAATCAAGGTATTTTTCAATGTATAATTTCAGTTACATTACACTATACATTTTTGCTATAAATTCCGTGCTTCCAATTAAACCTGTTGGACTATAACCTGGTGTTGTGTGATTTTTAACTTTGTACATCCCTGTCCAACACCGGCACCTCCAAATTATGACTGAGAAAACAGGCTCAATTAACCAGTTCCACACATCACTTTTCATATAACTACAAAAGAGAACATTTACTGGGATTGGATGTAATGGATAATAAAAAAAATGGAATGGGCCATAAATCTTTAAATCTTTTTTTAAACTTGGATATGAGAGTATTAACAGAACACTACAGGGCTCCATATCTGTTCCACTCTATGAAAGAAGCAGTTATAAAATATCAGGTCGGTTGCATGAAGAAAGGTCAGGTGGGCAAGTTTCTAGATTCCTTCTTGACCAGTGTGAGGCTACTCCTGGTTTCAAGTGCCCTGCTACCAAATCCTTTCATAATCTTGAGACAGAGCATTGAGACTGCTGCTCAGCAACAGGCCGAAGCAATTCTGTCCCTATAAACCTCTTACAGAGGGATAATAGAAGGCCATTCAGCCCATATTAGCCTGTTGCTACTTGAAAAGGTGGAAATCTAGAATATTGGCATATTTTGCCAACAAGGAGAAAGTGAGGACTGCAGATGCTGGAGATTAGAGCTGAAAAATGTGTTGTTGGAAAAGCACGAAACGTCGATTCTCCTGCTCCTTGGATTGTGCCTGACCTGCTGCGCTTTTCCAGCAACACATTTTTTCAGCACATTTTGCCAACAGAATCATTCAAAACAAAGAGATGTGTCACTGCAGCTGGATGAGGTGTTACTGAGAGGGCACCTGGAGTACATTGCGTTGTTTGTGTTTCTGTAACTGAGAAGGGATGGACCTCCATCAGATACAGTTTAACGGTTGCTCGTAATCCACGGGCTGCTGTCTCATTTAATGTCACGGGTCTGTCACACAGGGACAGGAGGAGGCCATTCAGCCTTTCCAGTCTATTACAGAGGGCCACGAGGAGCCCAGTCAGCCTCTCGAGCCGGTTACAGAAGGGCAGGAAGTGTTTATTTAACCTTCTGTTACGCATAAATATTAATTTTAAATTCGTTGTGGAATAGGAAAGACCTGATGTAAACATTAAAGTTCAATTTTGAAAGTGTTAGGTGAGCCCTGTGAAAGGCAGATTGGGATACCCTATTCGCAGGTAAAGGGATGGTTGGAAAATGCCAGGCCATCAAAACTTGGTTTCAGAGATTCCAGAGCCAACGTGTTCCTATTAGTGAGAGGGGCAAGGCTGGTGGGTGCAGGGTGTGCTGGAGGGCTGGATATATTGATGCTCTGGTCAAGGTAAGGAAGGAGGCATATGTCAGGTAAACAGAGCTGAGATCAAGTAAATCCAGAGAGGTGTATAAGGGCAGAAAGTGCATAGTCAATGCGAAAATCTGGTCAGAAAAATGTGGACATGAGATGGCTTTAGAAATAGGGTTAACGAGGCATTGAAGAAATTCTACAAATCCTTTAATGGTAAAAGATTAACTAGGGGGAGAACAGGGCCCCTTAAAGGTCAGTAAGGCGACCTATGTGTGGAACCACCAGAGATTGGAGGGATACGAAACAAAAATTTCTCCTCAGCACTTAATGAGGAGGAGGTTACAAGAGCGAGAGAATGAATAAATATATAGTGAAACATTGAAAGGTGTCTATATTACACGGAGGTGTTTGACATTTTAAAACACATAAAGGTGAACAAATCCCTGGGACCTGATCAGTTGTATCCCAAATGTTTGTGTGAAGCTAGGAAAGAGAATGGTCAGCATTTTGCTGATATATTTGTATCATAGATTTCCACAGGTGGGGTGTCAAAAAACTGGAGGGCTGCTAACGTAGTGTCATTATTTAAAAAGTAAGGAAAAAAAAAACAGGTAGCTATAGATCATTGAGCCTGACGTCAATGGTGACTGAATTGTTGGAGGGAAATTTGTTGGAAAGGACGTACATGTATTTGAAAATACAAGGACTGAAGAAGGCTTTGTACATTGGAGATCACGTCTCACTGACTCGGTGTAATCTTTTGAGGAAGTGATGAAGATGATTGATGAAGGCAGGCCAGTGGATGATGTCTTTATGGAATTCAGTAAGATTACCAAAATGTTCTACATGGTAGACTGGTTAGCAAGGTTAGATTTCGCGGATCCAGGGAGAAATCGCCATTTAGATCTAAAATTGTCTTGAATATTGGAGACAGGCCATGAGAGTGGACATTTCTTCATTAAACTTGGAGACCTGTGACCAGTGGCGTGCCGCAAAGATCAATACTGGGTCCACTGCATTTTGTCACTTACACAAATCATTTGCGTTTGAGTATCTGAAGTATGGTCAGTAAGTTTGTAGATAATACCAAATTTGGTGGTGTAGTCGACAGTGAAGAATGATCTCTCAGACTATAATGGGACCTTGTTTAGGTGAACCGAGGAGTAGCAGATAGAGTAAGTTTTAGTTACATGTGAGGTGTTGCATTTTGGCAGACAAATCAAGGCAAGACATACAGGTCGTGCTCTGTCGAAAGCTGTCAATGAAGGAAAACTCCATAGAAATTATAGAATCCCTACAGTTAGAAAACAGGCTTTTCGGCCCATCGAGGCCACACCAAACCTCTAAACTGTATCCCATTGGACAAACCCCTACCCTATCCCTCTGAGCTTGCATTTCCCATGGCTAATCCACCTCCCCTACACATCCCTGGGTACAGTGCGCAATTTAGCATGGCCAATCTACCCACACCTGTATGTCCTTATACTGTCAGAGTAAAACATAGCACCCGGAGGAAACTCACGCAGACGCCAGGAGAACATACAAACTCCACACAGCCAGTCAGTCAAGGATGGAATTAAACCCAGGTCGCTGCCCTGTGAGGCAGCAAAGCTAGCCTAGTGGTGCAGGTTCTCCGTTCCTTGAAAGTGCTGTCACAGGGAGATAGCGCAGTGAAGAAGGCACTTGGTGATCTTCCCTTTATTGATCCGTGCTTTGAGTCGAAGCATTTGCATAACATGCTAAATCTGTACAGGACATTGGTTTGGCCACTTTTGTAATATTGCCTTTAATTCTGGTCTCCCTGCTGTCAGAGAGGCGTTGTCAAACTTGAAAGGGTGCAGAAGAGATTTAAAAGAACGTTGCAGGTGTTGGAGGGTTAATGTCACAGTGAGAGTTTGAATAGGCTGGCGCGATTTTCAAGTGTTGAGGCTAAGAGGGGGGGTGGGGGGCTTAAAGGGGTTGATAAAATCATGAGGGGCATAGATAAAGTAAACAGTCAATGTCTTATACCAAGGTTGGACGAGTCCAAAATTAGAATACAATGGTTTCAGGTGAGAGGAGAAAGATTTTAAAAGGGATATGAGGGACAACATTTTCACACAGAGACTGCTGTGTGTGTGGATTGAACAGCCAAAAGAGGTGGTGGAGGCAGGTACAGTTTCACCATTGAAAATGCATTTGGATGGATACATGCATGGGAAGTGTGTAGAGGGAGATGGGCCAAGTGCTGGCAAGTGGGACGAGATTAATTTAGGATATTTGGCGGTATGGATGACCAGACCGAACGATCTTTTTCCATGTTGCACATCTCTGAGAGTCTATTGACTCTTCAGTGTATAACACGGGAGCAGGATGAGGCTATTCAGCTTCTGAATTCTGTCAGTCGGCTTGTTTTCTCAATTACTGAGAGTCAAATACAAAAATACAACATTCAGATTTTGATGGTATTTTTCAGTAACAGGGAAAAGGCCTTCAGTCAAGAAAAAGCTGTAAAGAATGTGAAGAGGTCATTCAGTCCCTCACCTCCATTCCACAGGAGCAGCAGGTGAGCACAGAACTATTGGAGCCTGTTACTCAGGAGCAAGAGGAGGACATGTAATTTCACAAACTTGGGATCAGGAGGGAATCATTCAACTGCTTGAAACTGGGGCACAGTGACAGGAGACAGTCACTCAACTGTTCGAGACTGGGGCATAGGAACAGGAGCCAGTTATTCAACTGCTCAAAACTGGGGCACAGGGAAATCTGGAGGCTAGTGAGGCCCGTGGATCCTGTTACGCAGGGACAGGAGGAGGTGACTCACTCTTTACCAGTATGGGACACTGGGAGCGAAGGGGCGTTTGCTTGGAACAAACAGAAATACATTAATAAGTTGCATTCGTGGTCCACACAATCCTGCCCCAATATTCACTAAAACCACGGCTGATCTGATTGTGATTCACTCATTTAAATTTACGGAGCCTGTCCTCTCGGCAGCCTCTGCTCCATTTGTTGGTCATGTTGCTGACACAGATGCTGTAACAACAGTCACCATGACTCATCCAGAGGGTCGGGTCTAATTAGATGAGTCAGGATTTGAAGAGTCCAATCACAAGAATTAAAACACAAAATGAAAGCATAGCCAGATGTTTAGTTCTCTCACATTCGCAATCTAATTCACATACTGGATTAGTGGTGCTGGAAGAGTACAGCAGTTCAGGCAGCATCCGAGGAGCTTCGAAATCGACGTTTCGGGCAAAAGCCCTTCATCAGGAATAAAGGTAGTGAGCCTGAAGCGTGGAGAGATAAGCTGGAGAAGGGTGGGGGTGGGGAGAAAGCAGCATATAGTACAATAGGTCAGTGGGGAAGGAGATGAAGGTGATAGGTCAGGGAGGAGAGGGTGGAGTGGATAGTTGGAAAAGGAGCTAGGCAGGTCGGACAAGTCTGGAAAAGACAAGGGGACAGTGCTGAGCTGGAGGTTTGAAACTAGGATGAGGTGGGGGAAGGGGAAATGAGGAAGCTGTTGAAGTCCACATTGATGCCCTGGGGTTGAAGTGTTCTGAGGCGGAAGATGAGGCGTTCTTCCTCCATGCGTCTGGCGGTGAGGGGGCGGCGGTGGAGGAGGCCCAGGACCTCCATATCCTTGGCAGAGTGGGAGGGGAGTTGAAATGTTGGGCCATGGGGCGTTTTGGTTGATTGGTGCGGGTGTCTCGGAGATGTTCCCTAAAGCGCTCTGCTAGGAGGCGCCCAGTCTCCCCAATGTAGAGGAGACCGCATCGGGAGCAACGAATACAATAAATGATATTAGTGGATGTGCAAGTAAAACTTTGATGGATGTGGAAGGCTCCTTTAGGGCCTTGGATAGAGGTAAGAGAGGAGGTGTGGGCGCAGGTTTTACCGTTTCTGCGGTGGCAGGGGCAAGTGCCAGGATGGGAGGGTGGGTCGTAGGGGGATGTGGACCTGACCAGGTAGTCACGGAGGGCACGGACTTTGCGGAAGGCGGAGAGGGGTAGGGAGGGCAATATATTCCTGGTGGTGGGATCTTTTTGGAGGTGGCGGAAATGTAGGCCGATGATTTGGTTTATGCGAAGGTTTGTAGGGTGGAAGGTGAGCACAAGGGGCGTTCTGTCCTTGTTACAGTTGGAGGGGTGGGGTCTGAGGGCGGAGGTGCGGGATGTGGACGAGGTGCATTGGAGGGCATCTTTAAACACGTGGGAAGGGAAATTGCGGTCTCTAAAGAAGGAGGCCATCTGGTGTGTTCTGTGGTGGAACTGGTCCTCCTGGGAGCAGATACGGCGGAGGCGGAGGAATTGGGAATAATGGATGGCATTTTTGCAAGAGATAGGGTGGGAAGAGGTGTAATCCATGTAGGTGTGGGGGTCGGTGGGTTTGTAAAAATTGTCAGTGTCAAGTCGGTCGTCACTGACGGAGATGGAGAGGTCCAGGAAGGGGAGGGAGGTGTCAGAGATGGTCCAAATAAATTTTAGGTCAGGGTGGAATGTGTTGGTGAAGTTGATGAATTGCTCAACCTCCTCGCGGGAGCACGAGGTGGCGCCAATGCAGTCATCAATGTAGCGGAGGAAGAGATGGGGAGTGGTGCCGGTGCAATTCCGGAAGATCAACTGTTCTACGTAGCCAACAATGAGACAGGCATAACTGGGGTCCATACGTGTGCCCATGGCAACATCTTTGGTCTGGAGGAAGTGGGAGGATTCAAAGGAGAAATTGTTAAGGGTGAGGTCCAGTTCGGGCAAACGAATGAGTGGGTCGGTGGAAGGGTACTGTTGGGGACGTCTGGAAAGGAAAAAACGGAGGGCTTGGATGCCCTGGTCATGGCGGATGGAGGTGTAGAGGGATTGGATATCCATGGTGATGATGAGGCGTTGGGGGCCGGGGAAACGGAAGTCTTGGAGGAGGTGGAGGGCGTGGGTGGCGTCTCGAACGTATATGAGCAGTTTCTGGACTAGGGGGGATAGGACCGTGTCGAGGTAGGTAGAGATGAGATCAGTGGGGCAGGAGCATGCTGAGACAATGGGTCAGCCAGGGTGGTCAGGCTTGTGGATCTTGGGAAGGAGGTAGAACCGGGCAGTGCGGGATTCCAGGAGTATGAGGTTGGAAGCTGTGGATGGGAGATCTCCTGAGGTAATGAGTTCAGTATAGTCTGGGAGATGATGGTTTGGTGATGCGGGGTGGGGTCATGGTCGAGCGGGCATTAGGAAGAGGTGTCCTCGAGTTGGCGTTTGGCTTCAGCGGTGTAGAGGTCAGTGCGCCAGACTACCACTGCGCCCCCTTTATCTGCTGGCTTAATGGTGAGGTTGGGATTGGAGCAGAGGGATTGGAGGGCTGCGTGTTGTGAGGGTGAGAGGTTGGAGTGGGGGAGGGGGGTCGACAGGTTGAGGCGGTTAATATCCCAGCGGCAGTTGGAAATGAAGAGGTCGAGGGCAGGTAATAGGACAGCGCGGGGTGTCCAGGTGGATCCAGTGTGTTGGAGGTGGGCGAAGGGGTCCTCGGAAGGTGGGCGGGAGTCCTGATTGTGAAAGTAAACTCGGAGGCGGAGGTGATGGAAGAAGTGTTCGATGTCACGGCGTGTATAAAATTCATTGATGCGTGGATGGAGGGGGATGAAGGTGAGTCCTTTGCTGAGGACTGACCGTTCGTCCTGAGTGAGGGGGAGGTCTGGAGGGATGGTGAAAACTGGGCAGGGCTGGGAGCTGGTGTGGGTGTGGAGCTGGGAGTGGGGTCGGAGCCAATACCTGGAGTGGGTGTAATGGTGGGGGGAATGTGGGTGGACTCATGAGCAGGGGTAGTGTTCCCCTCGGGGTTCTGGGGGGTGGGGATAGTGAGAGTGGGGTCTGTGGGGGGCGTTCAGCAGAATGCAGGTGAGTGGCGCTGGTGGGGGCGGAATTGGTGGCAGTCACGGCAGTTGGGGTGGCAGAAGTCACTGAGCGTGTGGCATCAGCGATGATGTGAGGGGTGGAAGTGGTTGTGGAGTGGCCATGATGGGGGTGAAAGTGACATCATCAATCAGCGTGGGGGTGGTAGCTGCATCAGCCGCATGGCTAATGGCGTTTCCGAGGCCAGGGGAATCTTCTGGAATGTTTGAGGAGCGCTGGTTATGGAGGTGGGTGGATAAAAGTTTGTTGTACTTACAGTTTTTGATGTTTGAGATGGAATTGAAATACTGTTTGTTGAGAGTATGAATTCTCCTGAGGATGTAGTACAGAGTGGGTCCTTTGCAATTCTGAGAGAGTGTGGTCCTCAGCTGAGGCAGGGCTGACTGTAGAGAGGTTAGGTGACGGCGCATTGCTGCAAGCGTGGAGTGGAGGATCTTGAAGGAGAACCGTTGCTGGTGTTTTTGAATCTGTAGTCTGTACTGTTTGTCCTGTTCGGGTCCGAACTCTGCTGGTTTAAAGGTGGTCCGGAGTCCGTGTGGGATGAGTTGGTTACGGAGGCAGGTACTGAGGAAGCAAATGTGGCTGTTGTAGCGAGTTTTTTTCAGGACATGGTTGAAGAGCTTCAGGGCAGAGGAAATGACCTGGGAGTTACAGTGGGAGAGAGAGTCTCTGAGATTCTTGTAGAGAGAGGAGGAAAACTTCTTCAAAGCAGGCATCCTTGCAAGAGGTTTCGCAGTAGGGTTAAAATCAACGAGGTAAAAACAATAATAACTGCAGATGCTGGAAACCAGATTCTGGATCAATCGTGCTCGAAGGGCACTGCAGTTCAGGCAGCATCCCAGGAGCATCGAAATCGACGTTTCGGGCAAAGGACCTTCATCAGGAATAAAGGCAGTGAGCATGAAGCGTGGAGAGATAAGTTAGAGGAGGGTGGGGGTGGGGAGAGAGTAGCATAGAGTACAATAGGTCAGTGGGGGAGGAGATGAAGGTGATAGGTCAGGGAGGAGAGGGTGGAGTGGATAGGTGGAAAAGGAGCTAGGCAGGTCGGACAAGTCCGGAAAAGACAAGGGGACAGTGCTGAGCTGGAGGTTTGAAACTAGGATGAGGTGGGGGAAGGGGAAATGAGGAAGCTGTTGAAGTCAACATTGATGCCCTGGGGGTGAAGTGTTTCGAGGCGGAAGATGAGGCGTTCTTCCTCCAGGCGGTGAGGGATTTGCGGTGAAGGAGGCCGAAGACCTCAATGTCCTCGGCAGAGTGGGAGGGGGAGTTGAAATGATGGGCCAAGGGGCGTTTTGGTTGATTGGTGCGGGTGTCTCGGAGATGTTCCCTAAAGCGCTCTGCTAGGAGGCGCCCAGTCTCCCCAATGTAGAGGAGACCGCATCGGGAGCATCGGATACAATAAATGATATTAGTGGATGTGCAAGTAAAACTTTGATGGATGTGGAAGGCTCCTTTAGGGCCTTGGATAGAGGTGAGGGAGGAGGTGTGGGCGCAGGTTTTACAGTTCCTGCGGTGGAAGGGGAAAGTGCTAGGATTGGAGTGTGGGTCGTAGGGGGGTGTGGACCTGACCAGGTAGTCACGGAGGGCACGGTCTTTGCGGAAGGCAGAGGGGGTAGGGAGGGAAATATATCTAACTCACATAACCAGCCCATCCATTACATGTTCAGGATGGAGCACTGTGTAGATCCGGCTAGTGTACTGCTGAATGCAACCCAGCTATGTGCAGAGTGAGACTCTGTGCAGCCCACACCAATACTGGATCTACAATCATGGGCTAAATGTCCAGCGTGGGGAGCTGTGCAATCTGCACTGGTTCATTCATATATAAACCCAGGCTGTTGCATTGTTCGGTAACACTGTGTTAGATCGCAGCCCAGTGTGGGGAAACTTGCAACCAATGTTGGAACTGACAGGATGTGCAGCTCCCATCCATTTACAGCTCCATATCTCCAATGTACCTTGACAAGGGGTTCTGCAAATGTGAAAGTCACTGCGATGAAGAGATGTAAATGGAAACAATTTAAATACCAATAGTTCTGATTTAGGCGCGTATCACTCTAGTATTTGAAGATGAAATAACTGAGATAATATCCAATGAGATTTTGTAAATAGTACAAACAGGTAATGTGGTGGTAATGTTATAGTGGTTGTACTATAAGCCTTCAAATAATCAATGGGAATTAAACGAACAAATATGCAGGTAGATTGGCGAGACTTGCAGGAGCAATAAGGTCGTCATAAGAGGTGATTTAAAGTATCCGAACATAGACGGTGACGTCCAGAGAGTTAAAAATTTAGATGGAACGTAATTTGTTAAGTGTGTTCAGGAAAGCTTCCATCAGCAGCATGTAGAGGGTCCTACTGGGGAAGGGACAAACTCGACCTACTGTTGGGAAATAGGGTAGGATAGGTGACAGAGGTAAAGTGGGGGAGTATTTTGGGAAAAATGACCAGAGCTGTATTAATGTTAAAATAGGTATGGTAGGGACAAAAGTGGTCCACAGATTCAAGTTGTAAATTGGGGCAAGGCAAATTTTGTTGGACTTAGGCAGGAGACTGCAGGGCTTGATTTGAGTCATGTGTTTCCAGGTAAAAGGATCCCGGGCAAGTGGGGCTTCAAAAGTGAGATCGCTCGAATCCAAGGTCTATATGTTCCTGTGAGTGTAAAGGAAAAGTGAGGCTGGAAGAGAGAACCCTGGATGACAAGAGATATTGAGGCTCTGACCAGAAAAACAGGAGGTGTCGCTCACGTAAAGGCAGCTGGGACCAAGGGAATCTCAGGAGGGACACAGGGGATACAGGAGTTTACTGAAGAAGGAAATCAACAGGGCTATAGTGCGGTATGAGATAGCCTTGCCTGACCAGATTAGGGTGAATCCAAATTCAGTATAGTAAAGAGAAAGAACAACTAGAGTGAGATAGGAACTCTTACAATCCAGAATGGGCGTGCAAGAGATGGGTGAAGTCCTCAATTTCCCCTCTGTGTTTCTCATGAAGAAAGACATGAAGTTCTGTGACCTTTAGGAGGTTAGTTGTGATATCTTGGTACAGTCCATATCACAGTAGAGCTGCTGTTGAACATATTAGAATGCACAAAGTCAGATAAATCTCTTGGTCCTGACCAGATGTATCTCAGAGCACTGCACGAGGCGAGAGAAGATAGTTTAGGGGCAAGGTTCCGGAAGACTGGGCAGTAGCAAATGTAGTGCCCTTATTCAGAAGGGCTGCAAAGAAAAGCCTGGGAAATATAGGCCAGCAAGCTTCACATCTGCTTCTAAAAACCACTTGAGAAGGTTCGGAGATATAAGATACATGCATTTGGAAAGGCAGAGTTTGACTTAGAGCAGTCAGCAAATCTTTGTGCGTGGCAGATCATGCCTGACAAATTTTGATAGAGTTTTTTAAGGACGTCACCAGGAAGGTTGACGAGGGCAGGGTGGTGGACATAGTCTATATGGATTTCAGTAAGGCCTTTGATAAGGTTCCACATGGTAGGCCGCTCTAGAAGGTTAGATCGAATGGACTACAATGTAAACTGGCAAATTGGCGACACAATTGGCTTGACGTTATGAAGCAAATGGCTATGGTGGAGGGATGCTTGTCGGACTGGAGGCCTGTGGCTAGTGGAGTGCCTTAGTGGTCGGTCCTGAGCCCATTGCTGTTTGTTATCTATATCAATGATTTGGACCAGAGTGCACAACGCAAGGTTAGTAAGTTTGCAGATGACACTAAATTAGGAGACATCATTGACAGTGAGGAACATTATCAGAAATTGCAGTAGTACCTTGACCAGCTGGGGAAGTGGGCTGAGGAATAGCAAATGGAGTTTAATATAGATAAGTGTGACGTGTTGCATTTTGGAAAGTCAAATCCAGGTAGGAGTTTAATGGTAAATGAGAGGGCCTTAAGGAGTGTTGTGGAACAAAAGGACGTTGGAGATCAGGTGCAAGGTTGTCTGAAATTTGAGTCACAGATACACAGGACAGTGAAGAAGGCTGTTGGCATATTGGCCTTCATCAGCGCATTGAGTGTAGACGTTGGGACGTTATGTTGTAGTTGAACAGGATGTTGGTAAGGCTGCAGTTAGAGTATTGTGTTCAGTTTTGTTCACCTTGCTCGAGAAAGGATATTATTGAACAAGGAAGAATGTAGAACAAATTTCCAAAGATGTTTCCTGGGCTAAAGGCTCTAAGTTATAGGCAGAAGTTGGACAGGTTAGAACTTATTTCTATACAGCGTAAGAAACTGAGGGGGTTCTTATAGAAGTGCAGCTCTTATAAAATCATGAGAGGCGTGCATTTGGCGAAAACTTCAAAAACTTTTTCCCAAGGTTGGTGAATCGAGAACTACAGGACATCCATTAATGTTTGGAATGGATAAAAAATGTAAAAAGGAAACTAAGGGGCAACGTTTTAACATAGAGTGTAGTGCGCAGCAATCAGTGGAAGTGATTGAAGTGGGCACAATAACAACATTAAAAAGCAATTGGACAAATACACAGATAAGAAAGGATTAGAGGGATAAAAGACAAGGGCAGGGAAATGGGGAGAGTGTGGTTGGACATTTTGGTTGCCATGGACCAGCTGAGCCAAATGGCCAGTCATACCGGCAGTCTCGTGCAATATGACTGTAAATCAATATGGTTTGTGGTGGAGACAGGGTGGCGGGGGGGGGGGGGGGGGGGGGGTACACTGAGATAAAATGTCATGGAAGGACATGTTCACAGGTTCAGAATGCTGAAATGAATTCATTCCGACAGTATCATGTAACACGGGTCAGTATTTCGAAGAATTATGAGTGAAAGGCATATTGCTGTGAGTTCAGGCGATGGAGAGTTTTGGATGAGCATTTGTTCTGCAGCTTTGTAACTGGGAGTGAGGACAGCAGAGTCTTCGCCTCACTGGGCTGACTCTAACAAACAAAAACTGTCGCAGTGACATTTTCATTAAGTGTGACAGAGGGGCCGTCTACACGAGGCCAATCTAGTTTCCTGGTGCTATCTTACCAAACTCATTTCATTAACTACCCATCCCACTCCATAGTGTTCCTCTCAAACAATTCCAGCCCGATTCTCCCACCCATCACGACTGGAGGTACTCACAGTTGCCCGGATGCTCCTGGATACTCCGTGATCCCTGACACTGGTGCCATCTTCAAAAAGCCAATGGTCACACGGTTGAGCTTTCTCAGTTTGGAGCTGCCCTGCACATTTTCCCCGAGCATGGCAGCGAAGGGGAAATTACACCACGGTTTGTCGACAGCAGCACAGAGATTCTGGTGGATGGGCTAGTACAAAGGGGACCATGCTCTTCCCAGAGGGGGCCACACTCCCAGACCCACCGAGCATGCTCTTGGCTCTGACCCAGCTCAGTGCAGTTTCAGGGGTCTGAAGAAATGTCCAGCAAAACAGGACAAGCATCAATAAGACCCCTTACTGGGTTCTGAAGAAATGACTCTAATCTATCAATGTTAGCATTTAAATTTTTGAGCAAAGTTTTTTATTGAAAAATATATTTTTATTATTATATTAAACCAATAACAAAACGACCCAAATAACCGAACAAAATTACACCCATGTGCATGTATACACAAAATAAGTGAAAGTCTCGAAACGGACAGAAGAAAAGCAAAAATAAACAACAAATAATAAATAAATAATATGGTTCAGCATAATAAAATGATAGCCCTCGTTCTTCGAGAGCATTAACTGATACACATTCATACGTTCTTAATTCTTAATATGTGATTCATTACACAATATCGTCATGCTATATAAAACCCCTTTTTAGAGTGGCAGATAAGCCTGTATCGCGGTAATCAAAAAACAGTTGCCATATCTTATATAAATCTCTGCTTTTCGGTGCACCATACTGGTGAGAAAGTCCAAAGGGATATTCTCCATGACGAGCTTACAACCACCCAACGGACCCGGGGGGGAAGGGGGGGGGGCGGTTTCAGACATCCAACACAACAGAATTTTTTCCGAGCACAGGAAGTATGGGGGAGATACTAAAGGAGTATTGCGCATCAGTATTTTAAAAGGATATGGAACATATAAAATGTAGGGAAATAGATGGTGAGACCTTGCAAAATGTCGATATTACAGAGGAGGAAGTGCTGGATGCCTTTAAACGGGTAAAGATGGATAAATCCCCAGGACCTGATCAGGTGTACCCTAGAACTCTGTGGGAAGCTAGAGAAGTGATTGCTGGGAGTCTTGCTGAGATATTTGTAATATGGATAGTCACTGGTTAGGTGCCGGAAGACTGGATGTTGGCTAAAGTTGTGCCATTGTATAAAAAGGGTGTTAAGGATAAGCCAGAGAACTATAGACCAGTGAGCCTGACGTTGGTGGTGGGCATGTTGTTGGAGGGAATCATGAGGGACAGAATGTGCATGTATTTGGAAAGGCGAGGACTGATTAGGGATAGTCAACATGGCTTTGTGCTTGAGAAATCATGCCTCACAAACTTGATTGAGTTTTTTGAGGAAGTATTGATGAGGGCAGAGGGGTAGATGTGATCTATATAGACTTGAGTAAGGGTTTTGATGAGATTCCCCTTGGGAGATTGAATGGCATTGTTAGATCTCATGGAATACAGGAGAACTAGCCATTTGGATACAGACTGGCTCAAAGGTAGAAGACAGAGGGTGTTGGTGGAGGGCTGTTTTTCAGACTGGAGGCCTGTGACTAGTGCAGTGCCACAAGGATCGGTGCTGGATCCACGACATTTTTGTCATTGACATAAATTATTTGGATGCGAGCATAAGAGGTACAGTTAGTAAGTTTGCAGATGACACCAAAATTGCAGGTGTAGTGGAGAGCGAAGAGGGTCACCTCAGATTAACCAAATAGCCAATGGCTGAGAAGTGGCAGATGGAGTTAAATTCAGATAAATGCGAGGTGGTGCATTTTGGGAAAGAAAATCTTAGCAGGACTTATACAGTTAACGGTAAGGTCACAGGGAGTGTTGCTGAACAAAGAGACCTTGCAGTGCAGGTTCATAGCTCCTTGAAAGGGGAGTCGCAGGTAGATAGGATAGTGAAGAAGGCGTTTCCTTTATTGGTCAGAGTATTGAGTGCAGGAGTTGTAAGATCATGTTGCGGATGTTGAGGACACTAGTTAGGCCAGTGTTGGAATGTTGCATGCAATTCTGGTCTCCTTCCTATCGGAAAGATGTTGTGAAACTTGAAAGGGTTCAGAAAAGATTTCAAGGATGTTGCCAGGGTTGGAGGATTTGAGCTGGAGAGAGAGGCTGAACAGACTGGGGTTGTTTTCCCTGGATCGTCGGAGGCTGAGGGATGACCTTATAGAGGTTTACAAAATTATGAGGGGCATGGATAGGGTAGGTAGGTAAAGTCTTTTCCCTGGGATCGGGGAGTCAGAACGAGAGGGTATAGGCTTAGGGTGAGAGGGGAAAGATATAATAGAGAACTACGGGGCAACTATTTCACACTGAGAGTGGTACGTGCATAGAATGAACTGCCAGGTGATGTCGGGGAGGCTGATACAAGTGCAACATTTAAGAGGCATTTGGATTGGTAAATGAATAAGAAGGGTTTGGAGGGTTATGGGCAAGGTGCTGGCAGGTGGTACTAGATTGGTTTGGGATATCTGGTCGGCATGGAAGGGACGGACCGAAAAGTCTTTTTCCATGTTGTACATCTCCATGAGTCTATGACTTATATTAATCTCTGTTTTTGGTGCACAATAAAAGAGAAAGTCCAAAGGGATATTCCCCATGAGGAGGTTACAAAGACCCAACAGAACCGGGGAGTTTTCAGACATCCAACATAATAGAATATTTTTCCTAGTCCAGAAAGTAAGGATATTTGTTTTCGCATATGCATCTGCATAAGATGCTCGGGGCATGCCCAGCAAAGAGAAATCGGGTCCATCTCCAATTCGGTCCCCAAGACCCACTCTACCACACCTAACACTGTGCTCCAATATTTACAAAACCTGCAGCAAGACCACATACAATGAGTAAGAGTGTCTGTAGTCATTCAGCATTTAGGACATGCTGAAGATAATCCCACTTTGAATTTTGAGAGAAAATCTGGTGTCAGATAGACCCTCCGAAGAATTTTCAACTGCATGGAATGGGTCCTATTACCGATCAAAATCCTTCGAGCATTTTCACAAATATGTCTCCGAAGAGATCTAAACCCCCAACTCTCTCGCACAGACGTCACGAAGCTGCAGTCTTTTCTGAGGGGCCACTATCCAACTAATGATAAAGGGTCCTGGCAGAGAGTGTATTCTTAACAATAAGCAACAGCTTCTCTCTATCGGATCTGTAAGAGTCTGTTAAAAGTTTTTTTAAATCAAATCTCTAATCTGGAAAAAATAAAGAAGTCTCTACTAGGTAGTCCACATTGACGAGTTATTTGATCAAATAATATCATTGGTTCTACCTGAAGCAACACGTGGTGGCTCAGTGGTTTGTACTGCTGACTCACAGCAACAGGGTCACGGGTTTGGTTCCTGTCTTGGGTGACTGGCTGTGTGTAGTTAGTATATTCTCAAATGTGTCTGCGTAGGTTTCCTCCCACACTCACAAAGATGTGCAGGTTAGATTACTTGGCCATTGCTCAATCGCTCATAGTGTTCCAGGATCTGTAAGTTGGGGCATTAGTCAGGGTAAATATAGGATGGTAGGGGAATGGGTCTGGGTGGGTTACAATTCAGAGGGTCGAAGTGGACTTGCTGGTTCCAAGGACCTGTTTCCATACTGTAGGGATTCTACTAATTCTAAATCACCCATGCAAGGTGCACCCCTGGCTGCCCACAGTTTAACCCTGGAATCCATTTTCCCAGGTTGACAACCTGGTATACCAATTAAACGGGTAAGAAACATAGTTTTTGCTGTATTGCCCTCGATCTGACGCATTGTCCTTCAAGTTTTAGCAGTATTGATAATCATTAGTTTTTGACAATGCTCCATAAATGTTGTAATTTTATCTAAGAATAACAGACTAATAATTGTTCACTTTGTCTGAGAGGGCTTAATGTCCAGCGGTATTGACGCCGAGTCCTCAGCAGTCCAGGCACTAACACAGGATGATAAATAAGCTTAATTGATAGCTTTCAATTGGGGAGATTTACTCCCCACAATCTGTGGGGCAGCTGCAATTTTGTTAGCTTGATAAAGAATCGCTTATGGTACCAAATAAAAGATCTAAACCCGCCATTATGTTTCCTAAATATCTGTCGGGAAACATCAAAGAAAGCATTCGGACGGGTTCTAGTAAATGAGGAAGGACATTCATTTTAATAACAGCTATATGATCGAGCCAGGATATTGGAAATGCCTCCCATCTTTGAAGGTCTTGTTTAACTTTGTCAAACATTTGGACACAGTTCACGTTGAATAAATGATCAAAGACAGATGTAATGAATATACTGAAATAGGGAAACCACCCCCGTGACCATTTAAAAGGAAACCTGGATTTGACCTCAGTATCAGGTTTTTCCCTAAGACCTCCCATAGGCATGGCCTCCAACTTTGTAAAATTAATCTTATCACCCAGAAAGACAACAAGCGAATTAATGCATTGCATCACATGAACGACCGAAATTGACAAAAAACATAAGACCCTCATGTGCATACAATGTAATCTTACGTGACTTCTATCCCACTTCTGGGGCAGATGTGTTGGCATCCCAACGGATTGCCTCCGCCAGTGTCTCAATCACCAACGTAAACAACAATGGTGAAAGGTGTCAACCTTTGCGACTGCCTGGAGAAATATTAATATTACTGGTGGCCACACCATTAGTGAGAACCGCAGCCAGAAGATCGCGGTAAAGGACCCTCACCAACTTGATAAAAACTTTGCAGAGACCAAAGCATTCTAATGTACAGAAGAGATTCGGCCACTCAACCCAATCAAATGCCGTCTCTCATCTAAAGAGATCAATAATCCCTGGACAGGTTGTTGGTGACACTCTAGGATCATATTGAGTAACCACTTAACATTGTAGGAAGATCTGTGGCCCTTTATAAAGCCTGTTTGGTCCTCTTTGGCAACAGAAGGCAGCAAAGTTTCCAGCCTTAATGCACGGGTTTCAGACGGGATTTTGAAACCAACATGTAAAGGTGAGATTGGCGTGTAAGAAGCACAATCCTCTGGGGTCTTCCTTTCTTAAGCATCAGAAAGATATGAGCCTCTCTTAACTATGGAGGGAGGGGTTACTGACTGTATGAGTGACAGAACATGTTAAACATCAGCCCTGACAATAGGTTTATAAATTATTTATAAAATTCACTAGGAAATCCGTCAGAAACGTGTAGTTTTGCATTCTGAAGCTGTTTCACACCCTCCCGCGCTGACAATGGTGCATTAAGACACAACACCTATTCAGGGGAAGACCCAGGTTCTTGAAAAATGACACCATCTTAATCCATCTATCCTCAAAATGTTCAGTCTGAAATAGTTCGGAGGAAAATCTCTGACAGGCTGCATTAATCTTTTTGAAATCGGAGGGAAGGATCCCAGTACCTTCCCTAATTGAGGTAATGGATTGAAGGGGCGCTCATTTTCCTGGCAAGTTAGGCTAAATACTTGCCTGGCTTATCACCATGTTCAAACAGCCTTTGATTTTCAAAAGTAATTTCCTTCTTGGCTGTCTCGTGTGAGCGAGGAATTCACTGTAGACAGAAGCGTTGTGATCCTCTGCAGATTAGGCACTGAGGGGCTCTCACAGTGAACCCTCTCGGCTGTCCTCAGCTGTGCCTCAAGCCAGCGTTCCTGCTCCCCCTTCTGCGGCTTCCTGAGGAATATCTATTCGCTTGGCATGAGCGTTAGCAGTTTCCCATAGAATGGATGTGTTACTGGTTGAATCTGAATTAATGGCTAAGAAAGATCTGAAATCTTTACAGAAATGCTCAATGAACTAACTAGCCTTAAGAAAAAAATTGATCCATTCGCCAGCGTCTCGAAACTGTTATACTGCTTCATGGTCAGAAATGGTAATTTTCTCAATTGTGCAGGATGCCATCGAATCTAAGATTGTTGCAGGAATGGGGAAGAGATCAACCTTCGTGTGGCATTTATAGGAGAAAATAAAATCCCTACTTGTGTGGTAGATCTGCCTCCAGGCATCCAGGAGCTCGAGTTCTGCACAAGAATCAACTAATTGCTTACATTATGACGAGGGTATTGGGGGACCTTTGGACATTCTGCCCACTGTGGGGTACATAAGACAGTTGAAATCATCCACACTAATGCACCATGAGACAAGATAACTTAATTTGGAAAATGCATCTACCACGGTTTTAAGAGGGTGCGCCGGGAGGCAATAACCATTCAAAATACTGTAGTCTTTCCCATAGTTCAAGTGTTTGGGGATTATGATCCTCCTGTGAATGTCTAATATAATCTAGTAATTTAACTGGAAGACTCTTCCTATCCAGTATGGCGTCTCACCTACTCCTACTATTAATAAAACGAGAAATAAACCCGATCAAACCCGCCATGCTCCGAGTTCCCTTACTCTTCTCTTGATATCATCAAAAGATTTTCTTTCCTGAATCACCGCCGTTGAAAAGTCCTGAAAGAACATAATACTGGAGCCCTCGTGAATTAAAGCCATCGGATCTTTCCCCTGGGTTCTGGAAGATTCCAACAGTCTTTGTTTATCCCCATAACTATGTAACCGCGCAAGGACAGGGCGAAGGCGTTGGTCTGAGTCTGACCTCCGCACCGTAACCCGATGAAAACTGTCTCTATCTTCACCCGTCCCTTTTCAGTTTTGAAGGGAAGGAATCCCCGCAGCCAGTTCTTAATAAACTCACTGGCTGACCACCTTCCGTCTGGTCCAGCAAACTGCCGATGTGAACATTATTCATCCTACCCCTGTTCTCGAGGTGGTCATCATGTTCAGTTAAGGTATGAACCTGCTTTTCAAAGGCGAGGATCGCGGTCTCTGTCGCTGCAGTTCGGCGCTTGACATCGTCTGTTCTGTTTCCAAGGCTGTCAAGTTGTTGCACACGTTTTTCTAGCGCGGCTGGAAGCGGTTCTAGCCACTGCTGAAACCTTCTTAAATCATTGCTTCAATCATTTCACATAACTTGGTGAACTCAGTGACCAAGGCCTGGTGAGTAACTGGGTCCATGGAACTATCAGAGTGGGTTACAGCTACAGCCTCAAGCATGCTCGATGCTTCTGACGGGTGCACCGTGTGTTGGGACTTAGTGGATCCTTTCCCATGTTTTGTCATTTCCACTTGACAAAACAGGATTAGGAAAGATTTATCGCTCTATTTAGTGTTGACTTTTACGTAAATGGCTGGGATGGGATGGGTTAGAGAACCACTTTGCCCGTGCTGTGATGCAGAGCCCAGCAAAACAGATCTTCTGGATCTCCGGTATCTTGGATTCCCCCTTAATGTTTTATTGATATTATCATTTCATTTTGCATTATATTCCTGGATGTTCTGGACCCGTGTAATTTGATACCACTGTCTACATTTTTCCCTACTCTGCAAATTGCTTCCCATTCCTCGATAATCCTTGACTCTGTTGTTATTCATGAACCTTCTGTCGGTGCCTCAAAAATATTCAATATCTCTGCCTCCAATGCTCTGTGGGGAAGAGTATTCCAAAGACTCACAGCACTTTGAGAAAACAATTATAAACATTATGATCTGAGTGTGAGATTAGTTTTTTTGTGTCTCCTTATCTGAAAAAGGATATAATTACATTGAAAGCAGTTCAGAGATGTTTCATTTCACGTATTCCTGGGGTGAAGGGCTTATATCATGAAGGCTTTAACAGGTTACTCTTGGAATGAGAATGAAACAAAGAAGACCTTGAGGAGAGTGGATTAGGTATATACCCGCTGGGTGTTTGTATAGTCCAAATTTGTTGTCCCTCCACACCTCTCCGGGTTAGGGAATTCCAAACATTCACTACCTTCTGAGAGAAGACATCACTTTGCATCTCAGACTGAAATCGATGTTCAATATTCGGTATCTATGTCCTCAAGTTCGGGACTCCGTGTGGAAAATCTCTGGAAAGCCTGGTGTCTATCAGATCCTGTTTATCAAGTCTGTTTGTTACATTTTCAGGCATCTCGATAATGTTACAGGGCAAAGTATAATTTCACTTTCACAAACCACACTGATTCTGCGTGAAGCTTTTCTAAATGTCCATGCTGGCCAAATTTTCCAAATTAAGCTAGTCCCACCTGCTTTCATTTGACCCATATGCCTCGAAATGTTTCCCATTCATATGTTTGTCCAAATGAGTTTTAAATGTTGTACCAGTACTTGCATCTACCACACTTCCTCTGACAGCTCATTCCATACCCAACCACCCTCTGTATAAAAAATGCTGCCCCTACGTTCACCTTAAACCTATGCCTTCTATGGCTGAACTCCCCCATGCCGTTGGAAAGATCTTGGCTATTCACCCTATCCATATCTCTCATGATTTTAGAAGCTTTTACAATGTCACCACCCAACCTCCTACACTCCATCTGATACTAATTTCAAGAACAAGCATTTAAAGATAAGCACTGCAAAATTGAAACAATATTAAACATGGCAGGTAAACAATACTCAGGTGATTTGTTTTTCTCCATATTACAATACTAAGGCAGCATGAAATGCTTACTAGTGCCAATAAGTAGTAACACCTGGATTCCTTTGTCTAAAGGGGGCGATGATCTCGACAGTGAAAAGGTATCAATGGCCAGATCTATGTAATGCCACATAGTCAACCTTCTCTCTCGTAGCCTCCCTATGACCTTGTATGGTTGCGTCTTCTTTATCTTGCACTCAATAGAGAGAACCCCTTTCCCCCATTCACACCTTAAATTAAACACATTTTACATCATCCACTCGTTCACCAGTGCTAAAAGCCCGTTTATCTTTGCCACACCCTCTTTTCCCTGTCATCCATCCCCCACCTCTGATAAGGGATTAAAAATCCCAGGTTCCAATCCTTTTCAATTCTGAAGAAGTGCCACACTGGGCTTGATACTCTAACGCTGTTTCTCTGTCTCTGCAGATTCTGGCAGACCTACTGAATTTCTCCAGAAATGAATAGGCACAGAACAAATTTTCACTAAAACAAATAACTATGGATACTGGAGATAAAAATACAAAAATTGCTGGATAAACTGGGAGCTTTGAAAAGGGTCACCAGACATGAAAGTTTAACTCTGCATTCATTTCAGAAAATGCTGCAACATTTTCAGTAATTTCGTCACCATTTGCTGGTTTTAGACAATTTCAAAAGAAGGATGTCAATGATGGTCAAACATCCCATCCAACCTGGAGGGCCGTACACTGGGGACTGAACGATAGTGCATGGTGCACAAGGTCCTAGATTCTGAAACTGCATAAGACTGATATCACTGAAACTACAGAGCTTTTAATCATGCCAGGGAGAAAAACAAAGGGAAACACATTCACTTCAAATGCCGAAGTTGACATTGTGGAAAAGAAACGATTTGGATTATTACCTTAAATGGATTGAGATAAAGTAACAAATTGGAGGCGTGACACCAGGAAGATGCCATCAGCAGAATGAGAATATGGAAGTGGAAGTGTTACCGCATCAGAAACCAGGTTAGGTCACTGAATACAGGGCTGATGCCAAGGTCGGAATCACGTGCACCTGAACCTGTTGACAACGCACACATGTCTGGTTGCATTTCAAACAGCAGAAATAACTTCTGATGGAGAAGGGGGCAATGATCCCAAGACGAACAGATCGGATCTAAGCTCTGTCGTCCTGCTAAATCCAACCATAAATGTCGGTGGATTATTAAACAATTTACTGGAGCAGAGGACGCCACAAATATCCTCATCCTAAATATCGGAACAACTCTAAATCAGTGAAAGAAATTCAAGGATATGGTGTCTGCACTACCCTCAGCCAGAGGTGTTGACTGGATGATCCAACTCACACTCATCATGATGCCCAGAGACTCGCAGATGCCAGTATTCAAGCAATTCGATTCTCTGTACGTGACATGAAATAACAGCAGGACACAGTAGGTACGATAAAGGCAATAGGCCCTGAAACCATTCCTGCAATGGGACTGAAGACTTGTGCTGCACAACAAGCCGCGTCCCTGGGGAAGCTGTTTCATTCAAGCTCCAACTCTGACATCACCCTGCCAGTGTGGAAAATTACTCAGCTATGTCCAGTCCCCTAAGAGTGGAATAATTACAATCTGACCAATTACCACCCCCTCAGTCCCATCACGACAGTCAAATTGGTGGGAATTATTTTTGACAGAGCTGTCAAGTAGCACCCAAATAATCAGGTCAGTGTGGTTTCACATGTGGAGATGATGCTGTTGTGGAAATATCATTGGATTACGAATCCAGACCAGGATAATGCTCTGGCAGCTGGTGGAAGTTAAAAATAATTAATAAAATATCGAGTCCGAAAATCTGGTGACAGTAAGATTGAGCTTGTGTCCAATGTTGATTTTAAACATTTATCTCCTTCCCCATGTACTTTTAGGAAGTGAATCTCCCGTGCTTTCCTAGTCTGGCCTAAAAGTTACTCCAGATGCACAGACATGTGATCAACTCTTCAATGGTCTCTGAACCGGCCAAGTTAAGACATTCAATTTTTATCAAACTGCTCTGGGGTCTTAAAGGATAATACCGGACAGAACACCTGGCACCAGCCTCGTTATCAGAAAATGGAATGGGAAACACAGTCCTGTTGATCCTGCAGAGGCCTCCTTCCTAACATCTGAGAGCTTGTGACAACATTTACAGAGCATTCACAAAGACTGCACACAAACATCGGGAAAGGAGGAGGTCATTCAATACGTTGAGCTCTCCTCATGCTAGTTCAGGGCCGAATACCTCCTCAATGCAGTTTTCCCCATACAATGTTCATATCCCATAATACATTTAAACATTGTGAAATATAAACCGAGAACTGATGTAGTGCTTTCGGCCCATCAAGTTTGCTTCTCTATTCAATATACACGCGGTTCTTGGATAACGCTTGTGTATTACATACGATTTGACTGTTTTTTTCAAAGTGAACTATCATCCCTGCTTCCAATCTGTCTCACACTGTCAGTGTTTGATATATTTCCTCGGGCTGGTGAGGCCAGAACCAGGGCGATAATGGACTTGAACGTGTGGCTGGGGAACTGGCCCAGGAAGCAAGGATTTAAATTCCTTGATCACTGGGGTATGTTTTGTGATAAGCATAAATTATACAAGAGAGACGGTTTGCACCTTAATAGGTTGGGTGATCAGCATTCAGGCAGGCAGGTTTGCTCCTGCAACACAATTGCATTTAAACTAAGTAGTGGGGGGGGGGGGGGGGGGGGGGGGAGGGGGAGCGGACAAACTGGATGTTTAAGAAGGAAATTGAAGGGAAAGTTAGAAAAAGGGAAGTCAAGAAAGACAACTGTATCAATGACGCAGAAAACTCAAAAAAGGATCATGCTGTAAGGTTGAGTGAAATATGCGTTTTTGGGAAGGGTGAGGACAGTAACAAACTAAAAAAACTATATATGAATGCAGGAAGCATTAGAGATAAGATGGATGAGCTTGAGGCTCTTTTGGAAATTGGCAGCTACGATATTTTGGGGATAACTGAGACGTGGCTTCAAGTGGACAGGGCCTGGGAAATGAACATTCAAGGCTACACGTGCTATCGTAAGAACAGACTGACGGGCAGAGGGGGTGGGGTGGCGACGTTGGTAAGGGATGATATTCAGTCCCTTGCGCGGGTGGCCCTAGAATCAAGGGATGTAGAGTCAGTATGGATAGAGCTGAGAAATTCTAAGGGTAAAAAGACCTCTTGGGAATTATCTACAGGCCCCCAAACAGTAGTATGGATGTCGGATGTAAGTTGAATCAGGAGTTGAAATTGGCCTGTCGCAAAGATGTTACTGCAGTTGTTATGGGGGATTTCAACATGCAGGTAAACTGGGAGAATCAGGATGGTATTGGACCTCAAGAAAGAGACTTTGTGGAGTGCCTCCGAGATGTATTCTTAGAACAGCAGGTGCTGGAGCTTACCAGGGAGAAGGTAATTCTCGATCTGGTATTATGCAACGAACCAGAATTGATCAGCGACCTCGAAGTGAAGGAGCCATTAGGAAGTAGTGACCACAATACAATAAGCTTCAATCTGCAATTTGAAAGGAAGAGGGTACAATCGGAAGTGACAATATTTCAGTTGAATAAAGGGAACTATGGAGCTATGATGGAGGAGCTGGCCAAAGTTCATTGGTGCAATACCTTTGCAGGGACGACAGTGGAGTAGCAATGGCAGAAATTTATGTGCATAATGCAGAAGTTGCAGGATCAGTTCATTCCAAAAAGGAAGAAAGATCCTAGGAGGAGACATGGGTGGCCGTGGCTGACGAGGGAAGTTATGAAACATATGAAGTTAAAAGAGAAAAAGTATAACGTAGCAAAGATAAGTGGGAAAACGTAGGACTGGGAAGCTTTTAAAGATCAACAGAGGATTACTAAGAAGGAAATGCGCAGAGAAAAAATGAGGTACGAAGGTAAACTGGCCAAAAATATAAAGGAGGGTAGTAAAAGGTTTTTCAGGCATGTGCAAGGCAGAAAAAAAAATGGTTAAGACTAAAATTGGGCCCTTGAAGACAGAAACAGGGGAATATATTACAGGGAACAAAAAAATGGCAGAAGAATTAAATTGGTACTTCAGATCTTTGTTCACTGGGGAAGACACAAGCAATCTCCCTGAGGTAACAGTGGCTGAAGGACCTGAACTGAAGGGAATTTATATTTGCCAGGAATTGGTGTTGGAGAGACTGTTATGTCTGAAAGTTGATAAGTCCCCGGGGCCTGATGGTCTACATCCCAGGGTACTGAAGGAGGTGGCTCGAGAAATCGTGGATGTGTGGGTGATTATTTTCCAGAATTTCATAGATTCGGGATCAGTTCCTGCGGATTGGAGGGTGGCTAATGTTGTACCACTTTTTAAGAATGGTGGGAGAGAGAAAACAGGAAATTATAGACCAGTTAGTCTTACCTCAGTGGTGGGAAAGATGCTGGAGTCAATTATAAAGGACGAAATTACGACACATCTGGATAGTAGTAACAGGATAGGTCAGAGTCAGCATGGATTTATGAAGGGGAAATCTAATTTTCTGGAATTTTTTGAGGATGTAGCTCTGAAGATGGACGAGGGAGATTCAGTAGATGTAGTGTACCTGGACTTTCAGAAAGCTTTTTGATAAAGTCCCACATAGGAGGTTAGTGAGCGAAATTAGGGCGCATGGTATTGGGGGCAAAGTACTAACTTGGATTGAAAGTTGGTTGGCTGACAGGAAACTAAGTGTAATGATAAACGGCTCCATTTCGCAATGGCAGGCAGTAACTAGTGGGGTACCACAGGCATCAGTGCTGGGACCGCAGCTTTTTACAATATATATTAATAATATAGAAGATGGCATGAGTAATAACATAAGCAAATTTGATGATGATAATAAGCTGGGTGGCAGGGTGAAATGTGAGGTGGATGTTTGGCGATTACAGGGTGACCTGGACAGCTTCGGTGAGTGGTCAGATGCATGGCAGATGCAGTTTAATGTGGAAACATGTATGATTATCTACTTTGGTGGCAAGCACAGGAAGGCAGATTACTACCGAAATTGAATTAATTTAGGTAAAGGGGTAGTACAAAGAGATCTGGGTGTTCTTGTACACCAGTCAATGAAGGCAAGCATGCAGGTAGCGACGGTAGTGAAGAAGGCTAATAGCATGGTGGCCTCCATAACACGAGGGATTGGGTATAGAAGCAAAGAGGTTCTTCTGCAGCTGTACAGGGGCCTGGTGAGACGACACCTGGAGTATTGTGTGCAGTTCTGGTCTCCAAATTTGAGCAAAGACATTCTGGCTATTGAGGGAGTGCAGCGTACGTTCACAAGGTCAATTCCTGGAATGGCGGGATTACCTTACACTGAAAGACTGGAGTGACTGGGCTTGTATACCCTTGAGTTTAGAAGATTGAGAGGGGATCTGATTGAGACATATAAGATTATTAAAGGATTGCACAGTCTGGAGGCAGGAAACATGTTTCCACTGATGGGTGAGTGTCGAACCAGAGGACACAGCTTAAAAATACCGGGTAGTCCATTTAGGACAGAGATGAGGAGAAACTTCTTCACCCAGAGTGTGGTGACTGTGTGGAATGCTCCACCCCAGAGGCCAGTGTAGGCCCAGTCTCTGGATTCATTTAAGAACGTGTTGGATAGAGCTCTCAAGGATAGTGGAATCAATGGTTATAGAGATAAGGCAGGAATAGGATACTGATTAAGGATGATCGGCTATGATCATAATGAATGGTGGTGCAGGCTCGAAGGGCAGAATGGCTTACTCCTGTTCCTATTGTCTATTGTCTATTGTCCATTGTCTAATGATATCTCCACTCATTTTCCTAAACCCCATGAAATACAGGCCCAGTCACCTCAAATCGCAGGTCCCTCAACAAGCCTGTCATCCCAGAAATCAGTTTGGTCATCGTCCACTGCTCTCCCTCAATGTCCTTTACTGGGCAAGGAGACCAAAACTGCAAACAATATTGCACAATGTTCGAGATGGGGCCCCACTAAGGCCCTATACAGCTGCAGTAAATCACCCTTACTCCTGTATTCAAATCTCCCTGAAATGAAGGCGAATACACCATTTATCTGCCTACCTGCTTTCTGCTCCTACAATATTACTTTCACTGATTGGTGTACAGGGACATACAGATCGTTTTCAATGTTACAGCTTCCCACTTCTTGGGTCTATATACACTGGTCAATGTGCCAATGCTATTCCTAGTATTGATGTCTGACTTCAGAACTCACTGCCTTACATGGACTCGGAGGGCTGCGCAGAAATAAAATGAAAATGCTGCTTAAGTTCATTTATAGATCAACATTTTTCAACCACTCTTTTTGCAAATGATAGGCTGCCATTCTATTGTTTCCATCAAAGTGCACAACATCTCATCTCTCCCATTGCTCTCCATCTACCATGTATTTGCCCAGTCTCTCCACATATCTCAATCACCTTGGAGTCTTTTTTACATCCTCCTCATCCACCCACAAGCTGACATCGTTTAGTACTGTCAGCAGACTGGGAATATAGCATATGAGCCCCTCAAACAAAGATATGATGTGTATTGGGAATAGCTGGATGTCAAATCTCGATATATCCGTGTTAGATCTTCGAAGTGTTCCATTTAAAAAAAACATAGTTTTATTCTTACTTATTGTTTCCTGCCACTTCTCCCATTCTAAAACCATGACCATATATTAGCCCCAGTCCCACAGGATTCGAATTTGCACAATAGGCTTGCAGCTTTATCAAAAGTCTTTCTGAGATTCCACTCGTATTGCATTGATACCTCCTCATAATTTTGTTAAAAGCCACTTTCTCAAATATGATTCCCATTTCATAAATCGCTACTGACTTTGTCTATGCCCATTTTATTCAGTCCAATATTTTTCTGTAAAACTGTTTGGTTGCTAATTTAGTTGCTATTCCCTTTTTCTCACCAGACTAAAGTTCTCTAGTATTTCTAGGAAGATTTTTTTTTTGTTTTTTTTATCTTCTGTGAAGGCATAATTGAAGTATTTATTCCATAGTTCTGATATTTCACTGTCCTCAATTACCTGGTAACAGACTGTAAGAAAGCTGCAATTTTTTCTCATAATTTTGCCATTGACATATTTTCAGAAGATATTACAAGTTCCCTCTTACATACTTTGGTAAGATATTCTTCAGAAACCCATCAATTCTTATCTTAAGCTACTCAATGATTGACCTCCCACATCCATACAATAACAGAAGCACAGTCTCTGTTCCATCAGAAATACAGTATGGTCTACATTCGGCCCATTTTCCGAACAAGACCCGTACCTGTGAATCTTATGGCATTTCAACTGCACAACCATGTATTTTCTGAAGATTTTGAGGTAACCATGACGACCCCCCTCTCAACCAGTGCATTCCAGACCCCACAAACTCTGGGTGAAAAACAGTCCTCAAATCCTCACTAATCCTCAAACCCTTCACTTTAAAAATGTGGCCCTTTGACGAAAAGGAACAGCAGCGCTCTATCCAACCTGTCCATGTCGCTCATAATCTTGTCCTTCTGATTCACATCCCCCTCAGCTTTCTCTACTCCAAAGTAAACAACCCGAGCTTATCCAGCCTCTCTCCATACTGATATACTCCATCCCAGGGAACATCCTGGTGAATCTCCTCTGCATTCCCTCCAGTACAATCACATCCTTCCTGTAATGTGGCTCCCATAACTACACACAGTATTCCATCTTGGCGTAATCAAACTTCCGCATAGCTCTTATAATCTATGCTTCGATGTATAAAGGCTGTGTTTACGCTCCTCTATGCGTTCCCAAGTTGTGCAATAACCTGTTCAGTCACATTCAGGGATGTGTGGAGAAGCACCCTCTGACCTTCCTCGTGTGCTGTCATTCATTGAGTCCTCCCCTGCCTGGTTCCTTCTTCCAAAGTGCATCACCTCATATTTATCAGGGTTACATTCCATCTGCCATTGATCCACCCATCTGACCATTCCATCTGTATCTTCATGAAACATAAGGCCTTCCTCTTCACTGTCAACCACCTGGCCAATCTTCATATCAAACACAAACTTACTTATGACACCCCCCACCCCTTGTCCATATTCACAGCGGCATCATTTAGGATAAGGATTAAAATCACAAAACATCAGCTTATTCTCCAACAGGTTTATTCGGAGGCACGAGCTTTCGAAGCGGTGCTTCTTCATCAGGTGGTTCTGCGCTTTGATGAAGCGCTTTGAAAGCTAGTGCCGCCGAATAAACCTTTTGGACTATAACCTGGCGATATGCAATTTTTAGCTTTGTTCACCCTCCCCCCCCCCCCCCCCCCCCCCCCAGTCCAACACCAACACATCTCCGATTTAGAAACAATAAAAGACACAGCACTGATCCCTGTGGTACACCATTGGACAATAGCCTCCAATCACAAAAACAGCCTTCTACCACCACCCTCTGTCTCCTACCACGAAAGTTGATTTGGATGCAGCTTGGCAAGTCACTAATGAGTCCTACCTGTTCCCTGGTTATTCTGTTCCGCTGGATGCACTGGAAGAATATCTGGAGATTCTCACTAACCTTACCTGCCAGTAGGTTTCCATGCCCCTGTGTTAGTCAGTCCCTCCAACTGATGAATTTCCTCCTTATTGTAGCCTTAACCGGCCTGTCCCAGATCTTGCCATTATTTGCCTTGACCGTGGAATAGACAGCGAGGGAAGCGTTCTGTTAATTTCCAACTTGTCAGGTGTTTTGTGGATTTTCTAAATTTCACTGTGACCCACCTCTCATTCTTTGAATCGCCAGAGAAGACAGGCCGAGTTTCCTCATCAGGCAATCTCACCATCTGAGGGATGAATCTGGAGAATGTCCATTGCACTTCCTCTCATGTCAGTATATTCTTTCTGAGATTCGGTCACCAAAACTGTACACAATACTCCAGGTACAGTCCCACCAACACGCTGTGAAACTGCTTCAACATGTCTTTACATCAATGTTCTGACTCCCTTAAATGAAGGCGAACCACACTTTAACTTTCCACTTACATTTCTTCCTCCAAATACCCTTCACATTCATTGCATTTACGAACTCACTGAGATCTTATAGAAACCCTTCCGAAAATCCAATATATACGTTTCTACTGGTTCCCCATTATCTATGCTGTAACAACTTCAAACAATTCCGATGTTTAGCAAGTATGATTTCTCTATCAGAAATGCATGCTGGTTCTCTACATTGTTGCTGTTAATATTTAAATATCAAAAATGTCATCCTGTGTAATAGATTCGAACAGTTTCCCTACAGATGTCAAGTTAATTGATCTGCAGTTCTCCACACTATGCCTTTTTCACTTTGTAGCTGTTAAGATCCCTTCCATTCATCTATAGTGCTTGGATCACGTTTATGATTAGATTACATTACAGTGTGGAAACAGGCCCTTCGGCCCAACAAGTCCACACCGACCGCCGAAGCGAAACCCACCCAAACCCCTACATTTACGCCTTACCTAAAACTACGGGCAATTTAGTATGGCCAATTCACCTGGCCCTGCACATCTTTGTGACTGTGGGAGGAAACCGGAGCACCCGGAGGAAACCCACGCAGACACGGGGAGAACGTGCAAACTCCACACAGTCAGTCGCCTGAGGCAGGAATTGAACCCGGGTCTCTGGCGCTGTGAGGCAGCAGTACTAACCACTGTTATCCACAATAGTTTCCGGTCTCTGCAGAATGTGCAGGAAAATAAAACACAGTCATCGACAGTGTAATTAATACTTCTATTGGTGATTTATTTCTGACATTTTGATATGAAGTACATCTGTTTAGTCAGACTTAGCTATGCTCAATCCAGTCACATGTTCAAGTACTACCTTGTTACTGACATGAATTGACTTTATGTCTTTAGCTCCAGAAGTCCGATATGATCACTTGGTATTATTGGGTGATTTTCTGGATCTTCCTCCATGAAGACAGATGCAAAGTAACTGGTTATTTTCTTGAGCATTTCCCTGTTCTCCACAATGACGTCTCCTCTCCCGATTACAAATATCCACATTTGACCTTGCTTTTATTTTGTTTCCTTTGAAATATAGATTGTAGATTGATGCAGTCGTTGTGTTCCTGTTTGTTAGCATGTATGTTCTCTTTTTGATTTCCTTTCCAGTTTCATGGCCCTCCTTTTCTGGATTGTTAATTTCTGAGAACTCTCAGCTTTCCACAATATCTGGAATTCTTCTGAAGTCACTTCCTATGATTAATATATTTTCTAATTTGTTATGTTAACCATCATTGAGTCACTTCCTCACTCTTTCGTGTTTATACCTGAAATAAATAGACGTATTTTTCAGACTTTACAGTATTTCTAAGAACTCCTGGTCCTGACCAGATACATTCAGGAACATTGCAGGAGGATAGGAGGACAGAGAAGAAAATGCGGGAGCCCTGGTTGGTTCTTTTCTGTCATTGCTGGCCAACAGGTGAAGTCCTGGACGACTGGAGGGTTGCATATGCTGAGCACATATTCAAGAAAGGCTACAAAGATAAACCTGGGAACGAAAGACCAGTAAAACTCAAATCGAGCAGATAGGTTACTTGAGAAGTTTCGGAGAGATTGGATATACCTGCATTTGGAAAGACAGGGTGTGATTCGAAGTCAGATTAGAATGGTGCTGGAAAAGCAGTGCAGGTCAGGCACCATCCGAGGAGCAGGAAAATCGATGTTTCGGGCAAACTCCCTTCATCAAATTCAGCACGGGAGTTTGTACAAGGGAGATCATGACTCACAATTTTGTTGGAGTTCTTTGATAAAGTGACCAGCAACGTTGAGGAGGGAAGGGTGGTATACGTCATCCATATGGATTGCAAAAAGGCCTTCAGTAAGGGTCCACACGGTGCGCTCCTCTGTAAGGTTAGATCACATGGAATTGAAGGGGAGCTGGCAAATTAGGTACAAAATTGGCTTGATGGTAGGAAGCAGAGATTAATACTGGAAAATGCTAGTCAGACTGGAGGTCTGTGACTAGTGGAATGCATCTGGGGTTGATGCCGGGACCACAGCATATTACAAAATGTGGGGGGTGGGGCCAGTGCAGTTTCGGAAGATGGACTGTTCCACATATCCTCCGAAGAGGCAGGCATAGCTTGGGCCTATGCGGGTGCCCATGGCTACTCCTTTCGTTTGGAGGAAGTGGGAGGATTGGAAAGAGAAGTTGTTCAGGGTGAGGACCAGTTCAGTCAGTCGAAGGAGGGTGTCAGTGGAAGGATACTGGTTGATACGGCGAGAAAGGAAGAAGCGGAGGGCTTTGGGTCCTTCGTGATGGGGGATGGAGGTGTACAGGGACTGGATGTCCATGGTGAAGATAAGGAGTTGGGGACCGGGGAAGCGAAAATAATGGAGGAGGAGGTGGGTCACCCTCCTTCGACTGACTGAACTGGTCCTCACCCTGAACAACTTCGCTTTCCAATCCTCCCACTTCCTCCAAACGAAAGGAGTAGCCATGGGCACCCGCATGGGCCCCAGCTATGCCTGCCTCTTCGTCGGATATGTGGAACAGTCCATCTTCCGCAACTACACTGGCCCCACCCCCTACCTTTTCCTCCGCTACATCGATGACTGTATCGGCGCCGCCACGTGCTCCCACGAGGAGGTTGAACAGTTCATCCACTTCACCAACACCTTCCACCCCGACCTCAAATTCACCTGGACAGTCTCAGATTCCTCCCTCCCCTACCTCGACCTTTCTATTTCTATCTCGGGCGACCGAATCAACACGGACATCTACTACAAACCGACCGACTCCCACAGCCACCTGGACTACACCTCCTCCCACCCTGCCCTCTGTAAAAACGCCATCCCATTCTCCCAATTCCTACGTCTCCGCCGCATCTGCTCCCAGGAGGACCAGTTCCAAAAACGTACAACCCAGATGGCCTCCTTCTTCAAGGACCGCAATTTCCCACCCGACGTCGTTGACGATGCCGTCCACCGCATCTCTTCCACTTCCCGCTCCTCCGCCCTTGAGCCCTGCACCCCCAACGGCCACCAGAACAGAACCCCACTGGTCCTCACCTACCACCCCACCAACCTCCATGTACAGCGTGTCATCCGCCGTCATTTCCGCCACCTCCAAACTGACCCCACCACCAAGGATATATTTCCCTCCCCTCCCCTTTCAGCGTTCCGTAAAGACCACTCCCTCCGTGACTCCGTCGTCAGATCCACACCCCCCACAAACTTAACCTCCACTCCCGGCACCTTCCCCTGCAACTGCAGGAGGTGCAAGACTTGCGCGTACACCTCCCCCCTCATTTCCCTCCAAGGACGCAAAGGAAAATTCCATATCCGCCACAAATTCACCTGCACCTTCACACACATCATCTATTGCATCCGCTGCACCCGATGTGGCCTCCTCGAGATTGGGGAGACAGGCTGCCTACTTGCGGAGCGTTTCAGAGAACACCTCTGGGACACCCGGACCAACCAACCCAACCACCCTGTGGCTCAACACTTCAACTTCCCCTTCCACTCCACCAAGGATATGCAGGTCTTTGGACTCCTCCATCGCCAGACCACAACAACACGACGGTTGGAGGAAGAGCGCCTCATCTTTCGACTAGGAACCCTCCAACCACAAGGGGTGAACTCGGATTTCACCAGTTTCCTCATCACCCCTCCCCCCACCTTGTCTCAGTGAAATCCCTCAAACTCAGCACCGCCTTCCTTATCTGCAATCTTATTCCTGACGTCTCCGCCCCCACTCCACTGTGATCTATCACCCTCACCTTGACCTCTTTCCACCTATCGCATTTCCAACGACCCTCCCCCAAGTCCCTCCTCCCTACCTTTTATCTTAGCCTGCTGGACACACTTTCCTCATTCCTGAAGAAGGGCTTATGCCCGAAACGTCGATTCTCCTGATCCCTGGATGCTGCCTGACCTGCTGTGCTGTTCCAGCAACACATGTCGGACTCTATGACTCTAACAACCATTGCTTGTTTCCTACTGAATGTTATATTGTACTTTCCCAATTCACTGGAGCTATCTTGACCCTCTAACCTCCAGTCTTCCATGATGTTAAACTAGAAGGTTCAAGCATTCTATATTGTATGCAGACGCCATGTAAAATGCACCTTATTAATGTTATTATTCCTTAAAAGCTGCTTCAGTACAAGGTTATTAATTCGTCCTTCTGACCACATAATACCAAATCCAAAATAACCTGCTCTCCAGTTCTCTTCACAACATACTCTACAACCTTATATACACTTACGGAATTTATTTTTCACAACATGAGCAGTCACTTTGTTAACGCAGTTTAGATGCAACTTGAGAGCATCCAATAAGACTGCAGTATCCACAATACTTGCCTATCTAATTTCCAGAGCATACGATGCTGAGATTTTCTGCTAGCGTTTTGGTTTTGATATATAACACACCAATATTTGCTTCTCCTTGCTATGTGTAAGCTCTACCTAAACTGATCCTGTGGAAGCTGAGGGACAGGTCTCTGTCATTATTAGTGATAGACCTGGACAAGACATTCAGGGAGGCTCACCTCGACACTGAGATGATCTGAATAAATGTTCTGCAATATAGGATAAGCATCAATATTCTCCCTGCTCTGTCAGGATAAGAGTTACCGTATACTCTCTGCTCGCTCACACTCACTGTACATCTGTTATAGCACCGACCCCCGAACAAAGCTCATGCTCCCTCACACTCACTGTACATCTGTTATAGCACCGACCCCTGAACAAGACTCATGCTCTATCTCCAAATAAGGCTCATGCACAACCACTCTCACTATTGAATTCAGCAAGTTTCTTCCTCACTTTCTCTGTCACCTACGCAATACCCCCCACACAAATAATACTAAATAGATTCAAAACTGTCGACTGACTCATTCCAGACACCTCACAATTCCCCCCAACTACACCAGCACTAACAGCAGGGTCACTCATTCCCACTCTCCCTCCCACCCTCCTTTTCTCCAATTCGAGGAGGAAGCCTTTCTGGAATAGGACAGAAAGGCAAATCCGGGTGGTGGAGTGCCCGATATCCATTCGCTCGCCCGCTCCCCCCGCCATGTGGGTAGGACACTGGTATGAGCCGGAGAGGACTGGGACGCCTCGTGTGGAGATTCTGAAACATCCATGTCCCACCGACCGATTAAGGAACAATGTCCTGTGAAAGACAATTCTCACTGTAAACCCACTTGCAGTTCCAACGACAGTCCTTTCACTTCCAAAAAAGACACAGATACCTCACTGCACAAAGACGCAGACACAGAAATACACAGAAGTATTGGTTAACACCCCAATATGCGAACACCCACAATACTTACAAGGAGATAGGCATACACACACGTAAAAACACACAGAGACATATGCAGTCACATACAAATAGACACAAACACAGTTAAGAAACACACAGGCTGATACACAAACAGACAGACATAGACACACTAACACACAGATAACAGGCACGTGGACACACGCATATATATGTACACACACAGGCACACACGCATACACGTACACACACAATCACACACACACACACATACAGACACACACAAATACATGCAGTCACAGAGCAACAGAAACTAGTGTCATTAAGACGCAAATTGATATGCTTTAGATTAGTAAGAAGATCAAGTATTCTAAGGAGAAGGCAGAATAATGAGGTTGAGGTACATATAAGACATTATTGAATGGAATTTTAGACTCGATGGGCCGAATGGCCTCATTCTGCTCCCTGCCTTAATGCTCTTGTGGTGTTATGCTATCAGGTATTCTCTTTCTGAGACAGCAGCAGAGGCTGGGTTTGATACATATTTGATTGGAAAGTGTCAGTGGGAATGTGGGACAGGTTTGAAGTCCAGAATGCTTTATGTTTATTCCTAATTATTGTGTCCTTATGTCTGAAAAGAAGTGGTAATTTGATGTGAGGTTGACACGGTTTAAAGTAACCAGTCCCACAATGAAATAAGGATGTTCATTTCACTTTAGTGCCGTGCTATCTGTGGTGTCCTCATCTTCAGGGAGCACTGAAGACTCCGTTATTGAAGATATTCAACTCTGAGCTTGACTGATCTTTGCTGGACAGGAGGATCAACGTTTATTGGGAACAGACAGGAGACGGATGGTCAGACACAATCGGATCAATTATGAGCATACTGAATGGTGCAGCTGAATGACCAACTGCTGCCCCTATCACATGCGCTGTGCCCTCAATCCACACTCGAGGTTGTTACAGAGATGTACTGCTCCCCCTACCCCATGTGTTGTTCCCTCAATCCACCACTCCAGGCTATCACAGAGATATACTGCTGCCCCTACCCCATGTGTTGTTCTCTCAATAATTCCCGAGGCTCTTACAGACATATACTGCTGCCCCGACAGATTGTGTTGTTCTCTCAATCACCCCCAGGTTGTCACAGACATATACTGCTGCCCCTACCGCTTGTGTTGTTCTTTCAATCACCCTCCCCCAGTTTAGCACAGAGATATACTGCTGCCCCTACCGCTTGTGTTGTTCTCTCAATCCACCCCTCGAGGCTGTTACAGAGATATACAGCTGCCCCTACCCCTTGTGTTGTTCTCTCAATCCACCCCTCGAGGCTGTTACAGAGTTATACTGCTGCACCTACCCCATGTGTTTTCGCTCAATCCACCCCTCGATGCTGTTACAAGGTAGGGGACCACCCTTTTCAGTCAGGACGGATCTTTCCAATGAGACGGGAGAAGGCCATTCTGCCCCTCGAAGGAGTTACACAGGAATAGAGAATGAAGTAATGCAGCTCGTTGAGTATATTACACAGGCCAGGAGGAGACCATTCAACCGACCTTAGGTGCGACACAGGAACGGGGCAGCTGTCGCTAACAGGAAATAGAGAGTCGAGATAAGTGTTTATTTTCAGGTTGCAACGCTGTAACTAGTATAGTGCTGTAGAGATCACTATGGGATCATCAATGACAAATAATCTGTATCAAATATCTTAAGGAAGGGAACTGAATGGCACGAAGCTCAATTAGCGCATCACAAAGATGATCGTTCAAGATGTCGTCAAATGGAGGTACTGAGTCTGCAATGTGATACAGACAGGGAAGGTTAGTGAGCAAACCTTCTGCAGAAAGAACATAAGGTGAGTTGTCTACTGTGGCAGGAAGGATAAAACAATGGCGAACAATTTAAATGGAGAGAGATTGCAGAACTCTGTGATACAGGCCGTTTCCATGTTCCAGGGACATGAATCATATGAAGTCAGTCTGCAGATCCAGCAAGTGATTTGGAAGGTAAGTGGAATGATGCTGTTTCTGACAAAGGTTATCACGTTTAATGCATCTGAACGGGGCATTGCTGAGACCACATCGGATACACTGTGTGCAGTTTTGATCGCCTAAACATTAAAAAAAAATTCTTTCAGAAGATTTTCATAGATGTTTCCCTTCACACATCCCTGAAAGGAAGGCCTTTTGTTATGGGTGATTATCAGTTTTGATCTGAGGTGAGAAATCTTCTTGAACCATACATGACTTTCTGAAATGTGTTTCAGCTGGATGCATGTTTCCACTTGTCAAGGAGTTTAAAGCTAGAGAATAAATTTAAGAATAAGATGTATTGATATCAATACACGTATTATATAGACACCAACCGATACTTACAAATTACACAGACGCATATAAACATGTCATCAAAATGTTCAATAAAAATATCTATTAAAAAAAGTCATCAGATGATAAAGCAGGGATTTTCTTTCTAATGAAAGACACTGTGTGCAACAACAGCGATAACGCACCTGCACATCGTCCGTTATCATCCGTTCCAGAGAATGCTCCAGGAGAGCACACATGGCTCAGTTTGATGTTCAATTGACATTATTGTATGGTTCAACACAGAGAGGGAGAAACATGTTCCCTGCCTGAGAAGCAGCAGCTGATTGGTCCCTCTCTCTTACTTTGTCCACCGGACAGCAAAATGTGAGGCCATAAAATCCCTGAGTTATCTTCACCACTTGTGAAGGATTCCGAGTGAGGACTCATTGGAATCTCTCCACTGCTGGAAGCAAAGGGAGTTCAGCCAAATCCAACTATTCCACAAATAAATCCCATTACCAGCAGCTTGTGTGAGCAGGATAATTTCAAAGGCAGAACATCTGGGACACTCTATCTTTTACCATTTGTTGCGAGTTCAACTTCCTGCATCTCACATTTTTCTCAAAAATGACCCAGCCTGAGCCCTATACAATTGGCCATATCACTAAACTGGCTACATTTAGAATTTGTTCTAACCAGTGGAGGAGTGGGACTGGAAAAGGACACAGTGACCCTCCAACATTTGTCGCAACACGAATCAGAAATTCTTATCGGAATGTTCAAGTGGGAATTCCGTTTTCCAAACGTTTATGGTGCCTGAATGATTGCATTTGTTCAAAGTTGTGATGTATTCAAACATTGGACAGACAAGTGCATGTAGGAAAATTGTATGCAGACAGAAAAGTGCTGGTGAAACCACAATCAGAGTAGCTACGATCTTAGTGTCTTGTGGAGCAGTGACAACGTGACAAATGACCCAATCCTACTCCTCAGTCCTATGTTCCTATGTTCAATTCAGGCCCTCAAACCCCCTACACTGTTGCTGATGGGGGCATCTTGCTCCAAATACCTGGTTCACATAACACAGGATCTCATTCATTCCCTCCAGGCTGTCACACATAGTTTGGTGTGGGTTGGAAAATGCTACTGCAAAACCCAGGCTGGGTTCGAAAGACAACTCTGGTCTCTTTACAGAGTGTCTCCTCTCTACAACTTGTGCTTCATTTGTTGGTAATGGTAGAGACCCAGATTCACTGTGAATTCAGCCCCCAGACCTCACTAAGAAATGACTCATAAAGTACTTTGCTCTCTCTGATTGGAACATTCAATAACAGAACGTGCGGGAAAATTGCAACCATTTAATGTGTAATTACAGAATATGAGAACATAAGGAACAGGATCAGGTAGTTCGGATAATCAAGACATTGTGTACGATCATGGCCGATCTAGTGTTCGTATTATCTCATCTTTCATGTCCAATTGTTCACACCTTTCAGCTCTCTAATAGGTGAAAAATCCATCTACCACCTTTTTAAATACTTTCAGTGATGTAGCTCCCCCAGCTCTCGAGACAAGATAATTCCTGACATTCACTACTCTCTGTGAGAGGAAAACACTCCCCACACAGACACCATCAACTATTGATATGAACAAGCGGGGAACACAGGAGCTCGGCAATAAGTGAGTAACCTTGATATCAAGGCAGCATTTCACTGAGAATGTCATCTGAAGCGCCAACGTATTTGAGCTTAATGGGAATCATGTGTCCCCTCCCCACTGGCTGGGGTATTTCAGAGCACAAAGGAAGATGCCTGTGGGTGGGGGCCGAATATCTCCTCAGTTCCAGGACATCTCTTCAGGAGATCCTCAGGGTAGCTTCCTCAGCACAAACATCTTCAGCTGCTTCATCAATGTCTTTCCCCACCATAAGACCGGGGTTGGGGATGGTCACTGAGGGTTACACAATGTTCAGAACATTTTGTTTCCCATCAGCTCCTGATGCAGTCTGTGTCCGTATTCATTAAGAACCGGACAGCATTCAGGCTTGTGTTGTTAAAGTGTCGGTAACATTCATGTAACAGTGCTGTCAGTCACAGTTAAAAGAAGAGCTCATTCAGCACCTCAAGCTGGTTACATACAGAAATGTGGAAGCCATTCAGCCCATCAAAACTATTGAACAAGGAGAGTGACAGCCAAATTCAATACTCCTGCTTGTTCCACAGGAAGAGAAAGGGTCTGGTCAGTACATTGAGCTGTTAAACAGGCCCTCAGGGTAGAGTCCAATCAGACACTTGAACCTGTTCCATGGGACCTGGAGGAGTCCACTCTGCCCCACGAGATTGTTATACATGAACAGGAGAGTGTCATGGATGCTCCAATACAACAAACCAATGGAGCAGAGACAGCACTCATGGATGGCTCGACGAGGTTCCTCGTGGGTCCATTGCCAGTGGAACCTCTGCTACTTTAACTAGGTTTGCTGGCAGTGAGGAGGGAAGCTAGATTTTTTTGTGTCAAGTCTCAAAGAGGCATCTTCCATCTCTGAGTAGACAGACCCATGTTCTCCATAGAGGTCAGAAAATGATGGAAATCGCTAACTGTTTTAGAATGAAGGCGTTGTGGCTGCTGTCAGGATTTTCGATAAAGTGATGTTAAGTGTCGGATCACACACCAAATGCACTATATTCAAAGTCTGACGCTCTGTCTTTCTCTCTCTGTCTCTCTCTCTATCAATATAGGGAGTGGGGGTGGGGTGAGGAGAACGTCCTCAGAGACTCTTGTAACTCAAGCAAAACAAGCCATGGTTTTATCACTGTATCAATGTCTGTTTAGAACATCATGAGAGACTGTCCATTCCCCTTAAGTTTCAATGCAATCAACTTTCATTCTCTCACAGAACTAAAGATTAATCTTCATTCACCCCTCATTTTACCACCATCTCAGGGATTAGTCTGGTGAAAAAGCTTTGCACTCTCTCTGTGGCAGGGTGATTATTTCTCATAAAGGAACGAAAATCTGTTCACAATTTCCCAAGACTGCCTCAACAACACTCTCAGGTTTGATCACAATAATTCCTTTTCCTCACTGAGACATCTCCGTTTCTTTCCTGTGGCGTAAAAAGCCTTTCATTCTTGCTACACTGCGAAAGACGTGGAATTTAAAAGCTTCTGACATCTATATGTGAGCATCAACAAAGCCAACACCAGAGGTGCCACAGGAAATGAACATCACACTCAGGGAAAGACTAAGAAATAATGCACTTGAAATAAGGAATGGACACCCACCTGAATGGAAATGAGCTGTAGGAATATGGGAAACAGGCAGAGGAAGGGAGCTATCTTTCCTTTTGTTCTTCCCTAACAGGTCAGGCCAGCATGTTAAGCCTATCCTGAACTGAGTGGCTGGTTCAGCTGTTCCACGGGACAGTAAGTAGTAAAACACATTGCTGTGAGTTTACAGTCACACAGAGACCTGATCAGGGAAGGATGACTCATTGCCTTCACTAAAGGACATAAGGCAAGCAGATAGGCTGTTTATACTTATTGATGATGGTTTCACTTCAATGCCACCAATTTCCTTCATATTAACAGATTATTATTCTGTGGCTCTGGATCATGAGTCAATTACTTGACACCATGCATTATCTTCCCGTCAGACAGTTTCTGTTCATATAACAAGTTAAATGCTTCAAGTGCAATTATTTTGTGATTGACATGTGGTTAGAAGGGGCTTAAAACAGATGATTCCAGATTTAACAGAGGCTCAAATGATGGTTTACTCAAAAGGTGCACTGTGGCTGAGGAGGAGATGGGGATATCATGATGGTGGTATTGGACAGAATTAGTGAGTGGGGAGGATATAGAGATATCGATCTGTGCAGGGCGAGAAGGATTGTGGAGTTTTAGAGTTGCTCCTCGCATATGTGTGAGTCATTTGAAAGTAGTAATTTGCTCATTATAATTTCTAAGGAATGGATTTTTTTTGGAGCTGAAAACAATGACTTCCACCTTTCCTAATTTTTATAATATGAACAACAATTCAATTTAACCTGCTTTAATATACAGTTAGAATGACTTACCAAGCACACCAACTATAGCGAGGATGGGATAGTAACCAGCTTCAAAAACAATCAGTACATCATAGATCCTCCATAATAATGACACCCCAGGTTGGGAAAGCCAGTAAAGACTACTGGAAAAACTCCTGTCCATGTTGGATCATTCCAGTCTAGTGTTCTCAGATTCTGATCTCTCCCCCCTGTCTCTCTGGCGCTGCTGATCACTGTTAGTACTGTCGGCGATGCTCCCACTCATACTATGGGATAACACATTGAATTGAATCCTTAATTAATAAAAGAGGCAAGCCCTCCAGTGACACATTTAGGATCCACGGAGACTGACATTAATCACAGTCACTGAACAAATATCTCCAGCCAACGCCTTTCAATTCAATGCCGAATTATTACAATTAAAAATAACGATTAACATTTACACAGTCTGGATTGGATATGCGAGGCTGACTGAGGGAACGAATGTTGAGTATGCTAGATTAATTGTGTAACCATTCAGTCTGCATTGGATATGGAAGTAATGCCAGACGTTTATCGGAACATCAACATGCTTTTCTGCTTATAAATGGAAACATAGACCCTGTAACTACTGCTGAGGCATGAAAATATCAGTAAGAGATTGAGAGAACTTTTATAGGCCATAATATGGAGAGAAAATGTACCTGAGACAGCGTGGGGTAATAACAGACAGACGACACTGATATATTAACAGAGAATTGTACCTAAGAGACAATGGGGACTCCAGATTTTGGAGAATTCAGAATAGGTAAAGTATGATAGTGGAGAAGGCACAATAGATCAGGCAGCATCCGAGGAGCAAGAGAGTCAATGTTTCAGGCAGGGCCCTTCTTCAGAACTGCGAAGGAGTAAAGGGGCTGACAAATAAATGGTGGTAGGGGTGAGGCTGGGGGAAAGGTTGGTGATAGGTGGGCGAAGGTAGAAGGTGATAGTGATAGGTCGGTGGGGAGTTGGAGTGGGTCGGTGGAAAGGAAGATGGACAGGTAGGTTCCCACGAGGCGGTGGATCTGAGTCGGAGGATTGGATCTGGGATCTGGATCGGCGAGGGGAGATTTGCAAATTAGTGATTTCAATGATCATGGCGTGTGTTTGTCGGCTCCCGAGGCAGAAGATGAGGTGTTCCTAGCGACATCCTGGTATATCTCTTCTGAACCCTCTTCAGCTTAATAATCTCCTTCCAATAACAGAACTGCACACAATACTGCAGAAGAGGCTTCATTAATGTCCTGCACAATCTCAGCATGACTTCTCAACTTCTAACCATAAAAGTCTGAGCAAAGAAGTAACCTTAAACACCTTGTCTGTAAGTGCCACAAACTTCTGTGAATTCGATCTGCACCTGTGGATCCCTCTTTTCTACAACACTACCAACGCACCACTATTAATTGTATAAGCCTTCCCTCTTTTTATTTTACCAAAATGCAATACCTCGCATTTATCCAAGTTAAACTCGAACTTCCACACCGCAGCCCAGTGAGTGATATTACTGCCCCCTCACCCTCCTGCTTCAGGTTTAAAAGACCCTCCCTCTCCAGAAGGCCTACAAACACAGGTCGTGAGTTTCCCAAAGACCAAGAGCTTGATTTGCTTTTTCCAAGCAGTGGGAGGAGAGGGTAAGGAGAGGCTGGAAAGTAAACCGATGACTTGCATCACTTAATAATTTCAGGCAGATGGAAGCCACGTGAGAGGTTGGAAATAGTGGCCAGTGTGTTTTGGCCAGAAATTGTGCTCTTTAGTCATCTCTGGTGTTCAGTATTGATATCTATTCGAGATCCCTCCTAGTGCAGAGTGTTTCTGCACGATGTCGTACCCTAATATTGCAGATTACAGATAATAGCTATTTAAGTTGGAAATCATAGCCAAGCAATTAAAGAAGTTCATTGTTCATCTCGAAGGCAGAGCACATGCACTCATCATCCTATAGTTCAGGCTAATACCTTTTACTTGTTAAACAATGAGAACTGTTGCCTGTGTTTTTCAGTAATGTAATCAGAATTTAATAAATCCATATAAAGCTGAAAACTGGCACTTAAAATATGACTCACATTCTGGGCTTAGTTTAAGTTTTGTGTAGTGGTTAGCACCCCTGCCCCTGGGTCAGAGCTCTGGATTCGATTCCCTTCCATGAACTTGTGGTAGTGTCACTTTCTCTGGAACAGATGATCTCGATTCTGTTGTGGGGGTGTGTCACAGTATGTTCAAAGAAAGCTGATGAACAAACACACAGGAGAATCATGTTGAAGCTTTAGGGGCTATTGTTGAGTGGTGGTAGTTCCCCGACCTCTGAGCCTGAAGGTTCGGGGGAGGGGCGTTCGGGATATCGCCAGACCGTGGGAACGCGACGCCTGGAGGAAGAGCGCCTCATCTTCCACCTAGGAACCCTCCAACCACAAGGGATGAACTCAGAATTCTCCAACTTTCCCATTTCCCCTCCCCCCACCTTATCTCAGTCCCAACACTCAGACACAGCACCACCTTCTTAACCTGCGATCTGCCCCCACCCCCTCTCTGGCCTATCACCCTCACCTTAACTTCCTTCCACCTACTGCATTCCGAACGCCCCTCCCCCAAGTCACGCCTCCATACCTTTAATCTTAGCCTGCTTGGCAAACCCCCCTCATTCCTCAAGAAGGGCTTATGCCCGAAACGTCGATTGTCGTGCTCCTTGGATGCTGCCTGACCTGCTGCGTTTTTTCCAGCAACACATTTTTCAGCTATACACTGAAACACACAACACAATCCTCCACGCTATTAAGCAGATATACACAGAAACACACACACGCACACACACACACACAACCCTCCACGACCACCCTGCCTCCCACCATTCAACAGGGATATGCAGAAACACATACACACCAACCTGCACCAAACCTGTCTCCAGTTATTAAACTGATATGGACCGAAACACAAGCACACAACTTTCCACCACCACCCTGTCTCCTGCCATAAAACAAATATATGCAGAAACACACACACACAACCCTCCACCATCACGCTGTCACCTTCCATTAAACAGATATACACAGAAACATGCACACACAAAACCCTCCACCACACCCTGTTTCCTGCGATTAATCAGATATACACTGAAACACACAACACAACACTCCACAAACACGCTGTCTCCCGCTATTAAGCAGATGTACACAGAAACACACACATAACTCTCCACTAACACCCTGCCTCCTGTCAATAAAGAGGTATGCACAGAAACAAACACAAAACTAAACCACCTCCGTCTCCTTCCATTAAACAGATATACACAGAAACACGCACACACAAGCCTCCACGAATATCCTGTCTGCTGCCATTTCACAGATATACACAGAAGCACACACACATTCACACACACACGACCACCATCACACACTCTCCGGCGATTAAGCAGGTATAAATAGAAACGCACACACATCTCGACACCATCACCCTGTCCCCTACCATTAAACAGACACACATAGAAACGCACACACAACCCTCCACCACCACATTGCTTTCTGCCATTAAAAAGATATACCCAGGAAAGCACACACACGCACGCACAACCATTGATGCCCATTTGTTTCCTGTCATTAAGCAGATATACACAGAAACACACACACGACCATCCTGTCTCTTGCTATTAAACAGATACATACAGAAATACACACACAAAACACCAGGACCACCCTGTCTCCGGCAATTAAGCAGTTATACACAGAAACACACACTCACCATTCTCCACCACCACGCTGTCTTCTGCTATTAACAGAAATTTACAGAAACCTACAGACAACCCTCCACCACCACCCTGTCTTCTGTCATTAAACAGATATGCACTGAAACACACACACACCCAACTGTCTACCACCACCCTGTCTCCTGCCATTAAACAAATATATGATGAAGCACACACACATAATCCTCCACCATCATGCTGTCACCTTCCCTTAAACAGATATACACAGAAACACACACACACAATCCTCCATAAAAACCCTGTTTCCTGCCATTAATCAGATATGCACTGAAACACACAACACAACCCTCCGCCACCACGTTGTCTCCCACGATTAAGCAGGTATACACAGAAACACAAACACACACACACACACACACACACACACACACACACACACACACACACACACACACACACACACACACACACACACACACACCTCTACTAATACCCTGCCTACGGTCAATAAACAGATAAAAACAGAAACACACAAAAATCTGAACCACCTTCCTATCTCCTGCCATGAAACAAATATAACAGAAACACACACACAAAACACTTCATGACCACCTTGTCTCCTGGGATTAAACAGATATACACAGAAACACACACACACAATCATCCACGACCACACTGTCTCCTGCCATTAAACTGATCTACACAGAAACACGCACACATAAGCCTCCACGAACATCCCATTTCCTACCCATAAACAGATATACACAGCAACACATATACAAATCCCTCCACCACCACCCTGTCTCCTGCAATTAAACATATATACACAGAAACACACACACCATCCTCCTCCACCACCCTGTCTCCTGCAAATAAACAGATACATACAGAAACATACACACATATTTCGAGCACCACCCTATCTCCTGTCATTAAACATTTATACACAGAAACACGCACCTCCACCACCACAATGTCTCAAGCCCTGAAATAGATGTATACAGAAACACACGCATACAACACTCCACGAACACCCTGTCTCCTGCTATTAAACAGGTATACACAGAAATACGCACACAACCCTCCATCACTACCCCGTCTCCTGCCATTAAACAGATATACGCAGAAACACGCACACACAAACCTACATCGCCATCCTGTCTCCTGTCATTAGATAGAAATGCACTGAAACACACACACATCCCTCCACCATCACCGTGTTTCCTGCCTTTAATCAGATATACACAGGAACACACACTCAAGACCCTCCACCTCTACCAACTTGTCTCCAGCCCTTAAATAGATAATAACAGAATTGCACACTCACACAACCCTCCAAGACCACCCTGTCTCCTGCCATTGAGCAGATACACACAGAAATGCACACACCTTACCCTCCACCACCACCCTCTCTCCTGCCATTAAACAGATATACACAGAAACAAACATACACAACTCTTGACCACCACCCTGTCTCCTGCTATTAAACAGATATACACAGACAACCTTCCACGAACATCCTGCCTACGCAAAAACCTCCAACACCACCTTGTTCTCTTTCTATTGAGCAGATATATGCAGAAATACACACATACAACCCTCGAGCACTACTTTTTCACCTGCCATTATACAGATATAAACAGAAACACAAATGCAATCCTCCAACACCATCTTGTTCTCCTGCCATTGAGCAGAGATATACATAAATACACACACACACAACCCTCCACCACTACCCTGTCTCCAGCCCTTCAACAGATCTACACAGAAACACACACACGCAGAAACCTCCACGATCAACCTGTCTCCTACCCATAAACAGATATCGACAGCAACACATACACAAATCCCTCCACCACCACCCTGTCTCCTGCAATTAAACATATATACACAGAAACACACACACCATCCTCCTCCACCACCCTGTCTCCTGCAAATTAACAGATATAGACAGAAACATACACGCATATCTTCAGTACCACTCTGTCTGAAGCCATTAAACAGTTATACACAGAAACGCACACACAACCCTCCAACAACATCCTGTTTTCCAGCCATTGAGCAGATATAAACAGAAATACATGCATACAACCCTCGACCTCCACCCTGTCTACCACCCTTAAACAGATACACACGGAAACACAGATACATGCAGAACTCTCCACCACCACCCTTGTTCTGCATTAATCATATATAGACAGAAACACACACACACACCACACACACACACACACACCACACACACACCACACACACACACACACACACACACACACACACACACACACACACACACACACACACACACACACACACACACACACACACACACACACACACACACACACACACACACACACACACACACACACACACCCCTCCACGAACACCAGTCTCTCTCCTGTCATTAAGCAGATATATACAGAAAAACGCACACACCACCCTATCAACTACCATTAGACAGACATGCACAGGAAAAAAACACACACAGACAACCCTACACCAACACTCTGTCTCCTTCCATTAAACAGATATACCCAGAAACACACACACAACCCTCCATGATCACCCTGTCTCCTGCAACTAAACAGATACATACAAAAATATACACACAAAACTCCAGCACTACCCTGTCTTCGGACATTAAACAGTTATACAGAGAAACACACACTCACCATCCTCCACCACCACACTGTCTTCTGCTATTAATCAGAAATTTGCAGAAACATACAGACAACCCTTCACCACCACCCTGTCTCCTGTCATTAAACAGGAACACAAACACACACAACCCTCCATCACCACCCTGTCTCTTACGATATACACAGAAACACGCACACACCACACTCCACCACCGCCCTGCCCCCTGCCATTAAACTGATATGCACTGACACACACACACAAACCCAACCCTCCATCACCAACCTGTCTCCTGCAATTAAACGGATAGACACAGAAACATGCACATCCTCCCTCCACCACCACCCTGTCACCTGCCATTAAACGGATATACACAGAAACACAGACCCATACATCGCTATACCACCACCTTGTCTCCTGGCATTAAACAGATATGCAATGAAACACACACTTATCTCGCCACCACCACCCTGTCCCCAGCACTTAAATAGATATACACAGAAACACACACACGCACAACCCTTCCACGACAACCCTGTCTCCTGCCATGAAACAGATATACACAGAAATGCACACACAATCCTCGACCACCACCCTTTTTCCTGTCATTAAATAGATATACACAGAAACAAACACACACAAACTCTCGACCACCACCCTGAATCCTGCCATTAAACAGGTATACGCAGAAACACACATACAACCTCCCACGCACACCCTGCCTACTCACTTTAAACAGATATTCACAGAAACACTCATACATACACAACCTTCCACCACCACCCTGTCTCCTCCCTGTAAGCACATAGGCACAGAAACACAGACACTCTGCATTCCACCACCATACTGTCTCTTGCCATTAAATAGAGAAACGCAGAAACACACACACACACGACCCTCCTCCGCCATTGTGTTCTGCAAATAAACAGACATAAACAGAAACATACCCAAATATTTCCATACACCACCCTGTCTCCTGTCATTAAACAGTTATACACAGAAACACGCACACACACGACCCTCCTCCACCACCCTGTCTTCAACCCTTAAATAGATGTATACAGAAACATACGAACACAACCCTCCAAGAACACCCTGTCTCCTGCTGTTAAACAGGTACACACGGAAATGCACACACAACCCTCCATCACCGCCCTGTCTCCTGCCATTAAACAGATATACACAGAAACACGCACACACAACCCTACATCACCACCCTGTCTCCTGCCATTAAACAGAAATGCACTGAAACACACACACATTCCTCCACCATCACCGTGTTTCCTGCCTTTAATCAGATATACACAAGAACACACATTCAAGACCCTATACCACCACCCTGTCTCCAGCCCTTAAATAGATATTAACAGAAACATATACTCACACAATCCTCCAAGACCACCCTGTCTCCTGCCATTGAGCAGATATACACAGAAATGCACACACAATCCTCAACCACCACCCTGTCTCTTGTCATTAAATAGATATACACAGAAACAAACACACACAAACTCTCACCACCACCCTGACTCCTGCCATTAAACAGATATACACAGAAACACACATAAACCTTCCACGTACACCCTGCCTACTCCCCTTAAACAGACATTCACAGAAACGCTCAGACATACACAACCCTCCACCACCACCCTGTCTCCTACCAGTAAGAACATAGACACAGAAACAGACACTCTACATTCCACCACCACCCTGTCTCTTGCCATTAAATAGATATACGCAGAAACACACACACACACCACTCTCCTCCACCACTGTGTTCTGCAATTAAACAGAGAAATACAGAAACATATACACATATTTCCAGCACCACCCTGTCTCCTGTCATTAAACAGTTATACACAGAAACACGCACACACACGATACTCCTCCACCACCCTGTCTCCAGCCCCTAAATAGATGTATACAGAAACACACGCACACAACACTCCACGAACACCCTGTCTCCTGCTATTCAACAGGTAAACACAGAAATACACACAGAACACTCCATCACCACCCTGTCTTCTGCCATTAAACAGTTATACGCATAAACACGCGCACACAAACCTACATCACCACCCTGTCTCCTGGCATTAAACAGATATGCACTGAAACACACACACAGCCCTCCATCACCACTCTGTTCTCGTGCCAATGAGCAGATATACACAGAAATACGCACACAAAACCATCGACCACCAGCCTGTCTCCTGCCATGAAACAGATATACACAGTAACACACACATCTCGACACCCACACCCTGCCCCCTGCCTTTAAACAGACATGCACAGAAACAAACACATACCACCCTCCCACCCTCTCTCCTGGAATTAAACAGAAATGTACTGAAACACACACACATTCCTCCACCATCACCGTGTTTCCTGCCTTTAATCAGATATAAACAAGAACACACACTCAAGACCCTACACCACCACCACCCTGTTTCCAGCCCTTAAATAAATATTAACAGAAACATATACTCACACAATCCTACAAAAACACCGTCTCCTGCCATTGAGCAGATATACACAGAAATGCACACACAATCCTTAACCACCACCCTGTCTCTTGTCATTAAATAGATACACACAGAAACAAACACACACAATCTCTCGACCACCACCCTGACTCCTGCCATTAAACAGATATACACAGAAACACACATACAACCTCCCACGTACACCCTGCCTACTCCCCTGAAACAGATATTCACAGAAACGCTCAGACATACACAACCCTCCACCACCACCCTGTCTCCTGCCAGTAAGCACATCGACACAGAAACACAGACACTCTACATTCCACCACCACACTGTCTCTTGCCATTAAATAGATATACGCAGAAATACACACACGCACACAACCCTCCTCCACCATTGTGTTCTGCAATTAAACAGATACATACAGAAACATATACACATATTTCCAGCACCACCCTGTCTCCTGTCATTAAACAGTTATACACAGAAACACGCACACACACGACCCTCCTCCACCACCCTGTCTCCAGCCCTTAAATAGATGTATACAGAAACACACGCACACAACAGTCCACGAACACCCTGTCTCCTGCTATTAATCAGGTACACACATAAATACACACACAACCCTCCACCGTTACACACTCTCCGGCGATTAAACAGATATAAACAGAAACACAAACACATCTCAACACCATCATCCTGTCTCCTGCCTTTAAGCAGACATGCACAGAAACATACACACACAACCCTCCACCACAACCCTGTCTCCTGCCATTAAACAGTTATACGTAGAAAGACACAAACACACAACTGTTAACCATCAAATTATTTTCTGCCATTAAACAGATGTACACAGAAACGCGCACACAGACACAAAACCCCCGACCAACATCTTGTTGCCTGCCATTAAGCAGACATACACAGACACACATGCACAACCCTCAACCGCCACCATGTCTCCTGCCATGAAACAGATATAATCAGAAACAAACACATACTACCCTCCATCACCATCCTATCTCCTGCAATTAAACAGGTATATACAGAAACACACACACAACCCTCAACCGCCACCATGTCTCCTGCCATGGAACAGATATAATCAGAAACAAACACATACCACCCTCCATCACCACCCTGTCTCCTGCAATTAAACAGGTATATACAGAAACACACACACATACCTCCACCACCAGCCTGTCTCCTGCAATTAAACAGATATACACAGAAACACGCACACACCACCCTCGACGATCACCCTATCTCCTGCCAATAAACAGATATACACAGAAACACACATACAACCTTCCACGAACACCCTGCCTACTGATCTTAAACAGATGTACACAGAAACACACATACATACACAACCCTCCACCACCACCCTGTCTCCTGCCAGTAAGCACTTAGACACAGAAACACAGACACTCTACCCTCCAACACCACCCTGTCTCCTGCGATTGAATAGAAATACGCAGAAACACACGCACAACCCTCCATGACCACCCTGTCTCCTGCCATTGAACAGGTATACACAGGAAACACACACACACCACCATGTCTCCTGCCATTAAGCACATATACACAGAAACACACACAAAACCCTCCACCACCAACATGCCACCTGCCAGTAAACAGTTATACTGAAACACACACACAGCATCCTTCACCACCACTCTGTCTCTAGCCCTTAAATAGATATACACAGAAACACACACGCACACAACCCACCACAAACTGCCTCCTGGCATTAAACAGATAGACACAGAAACCAACTCACAACCGTCCACCACCACCCTGTCTCCTGCCATTAAACAGATATACACACAAACACACACACACACATCCCTCGACCACCACCCTGTTTCCTGCCGTTATTCAGATATACACAGAAACACACACACACAACCCTCCACAACCACTCTGTCTCCAGCCCTTAAACAGATATACACAGAAACACACACACACAACCCTCCACGACCACCCTGTCTCCTGTCATTAAACAGATATACACAGAAACACGCGCACAACCCTCCACCACCGCACTGTTTCCTGCAATTAATCGAACATACACAGAAACACACACGCACAAAACCCTCCATTACCACCAGTCTGTCTCCTGTCATTAAGCAGATATATACAGAAAAACACACACAACCCTTCACCACCACCCTATCACCTACCATTAAACAGACATACACAGAAAATAAAACACACAAACAGACACACAACCTTCGAACACTCTGTCTCCTGGCATTAAACAGATATACACAGAAATACACACACACACACACACACACACACACACACACACACACACACACACACACACTCACCACCCTCCACCACCGCCCTATCCCCTACCAGTAGGCACACAGACACGGAAACACAGACTCTCTACCCTCCACCACCACCCTGTCTCCTCCCAGTAAGCACATAGACACAGAAACACAGACAATCTACCCTCCACCATCATCCTGTCTCCTGCCATGAAACAGATATACGCAGAAACTCACATACACACACACACACACACACAAGCCCACACAACACTCCATGAACACCCTGCCTCCTGCCATTGGACAGACATACACAAAGACACACACACCAAACTGTCTCGTGTCATTAACCACATTTACACAGAAACAGTCACACACACACTCACTCACTCAAACCTTCTTGACCACCCTGTCTCCTGTCATCAAACAGTTATACACGGAAATACACACACACACACACACACACACACACACACACACACACACACACACACACACACACACACACACACACACACACACACACACACACACACACACACACACACACACACACACACACACACACACACACACACCCTTCCACGAAATTAACAGCTGGGGAACGGCAGTTACGATGCAATTAGGCAAGATTTAGGAAGCATAGGATGGGGAAGGAACCTGCAGGGATGGACATATTAGGAATGTGGAGCGTATTCAAGGAAACGCTCCTGAGTGTCCGAGATAAGTATGTACCTGTCAGCAGGGAGGACGCTGGAGAGCGCGGGAGCCGTGGTTTACGAAGGAAGTGGAATCTCTGGTCATGAGGAAGAGGGAGGCTTATGGTAGGATGAGATGTAAAGGCTAAGTTAGGGCGCTTGAGCGTTATAAGGTAGCCAGAAAAGACCGAAATGAGAGAGCTCAGAAGAGCCAGGAGGGGACATGAGAAATTGTTGGCGGATAGGATCAGGGTAAACCCTAAGGCTTTATATGGGTATTTAAGGAATAAATGAATGACAAGAGAAACAGTAGTGCCAATCCAAGGATATTAATGGGAAGTTGTGTCAGAAATCAGAGGACATAGGGGAAGCACTAAATGAATATTTTTCGACGGTATTCACTCTCGAAAACGACAATGTTGTCGAGGAGAATACTGAGATCCAGGCAACTAGACTAGGTGGGATTGAGGTTCACAAGGAAGAGGTATTAGAAATCCTGCGAAATGCGAAAATAGATAAGTCACATCGGCCGGATGGGATTTATCCTAGGATCCTTTGGGAAGCCAGGGGGGAGATTGCCGAGCCTTTGTCATTGATCTTTAAATCGTTATTGTCTACAGGAATAGTGCCAGAAGACTGGAGGATAGCAAATTTGGTTCCTCTGTTCAAGAAGGGGAGTAGAGACAACCCTGGTCATGACAGATCAGTGAGCCTTACTTCAGTTGTTTGTAAAGTGTTGTAAAAGGTTATAAGAGATAGGATTTATAATCATCTGGAAAAGAATAATTTGATTATGGATAGTCAGCACGGTTTTCTGAAGGTTAGGTCGTGCCTCACAAACCGTATTGAGTTCTTTGAGAAGGTGACCCAACAGGTAGGTGAGAGTAAACCGGTTGATGTGGTGTATATGGATTTCAGCAAGGCGTTCGATAAGGTTCCCCACAGAAGACTACTGTACAAAATGTGGAGGAATGGGATTGTGGGAGATATAGCAGTTTGGATCAGTTATTGGCTTGCTGAAAGAAGACAGAGGGTGGTGTTTGATAGGAAATGTTCATCCTGGGGTCACGTTACAAGTGGCGTGCTGCAAGGGTCGGTGTTGGGTCCACTGCTGGATGATGGAGTAGAAGGGTGGTTGAGTAAATTTGCAGTCGACACTGAGGTCGGTGGAGTTGTGGATAGTGACGAAGGATGTTGTAGGTTACAGAGAGACATAGATAAGCTGCAGAGCTGGGCTGAGAGGTGGCGAATGGAGTTTAATGCAGACAAGTGTGAGGTGTTTCATTTTGATCAGAGTAACAGGAATGCAAAGTACTGGGCTAATGGTAAGATTCTTGGTAGTGTAGATGAGCAGAGAGATATCGGCGTCCAGGTACACAGACCCTTGAAAGTTGCCACCAAGGTTGACTGTGTTGTTAAAAAGGCATACCGTGTTTTAGCTTTTATTAATAGAGGGATCGAGTTCCGGAACCATGAGGTCATGCTACAGCTGTACAAAACTCTAGTCCGGCTGCACTTGGAGTATTGTGTACAGTTTTGGTCACTACATTATAAGAAGGATGTGGAAGCTTTGAAAAGGGTGCAGAGGATACTTACTAGGATGTTGCCTGGTATGGAGAGAATGTCTTACGAGGAAAGGCTGAGGGACTTGAGGCTGTTTTCGTTAGAGAGAAGAAGGTTGAGAGGTGACTTAATAGAGATATATAAGATAATCAGAGGGTTAGATAGGGTGGACAGGGAGAGCATTTTTCCAAGAATGGTGATGGCGAGCATGAGGGGGCATAGCTTTAAATTGAGGGGTGATGGATATAGGACAGATGTCAGTGGTAGTTTCTTTACTCAGAGAGTATTTAGGGTATGGAATGCTTTGCCTGCGATGGTAGTAGATTTGCCAACTTTAAGTTAATTTAAGTCGTCATTGGACAAGCATATGGACATACATGGAATAGTGTAGGTTAGATGGGCATCAGATTGGTATGACAGGTCGGCGCAACATCGAGCGCCCAAGGGCCTGCACTGCGCTGTAATGTTCTATATTCTATGAACACCCTGCCTACTGACGCAGAAACGCGAATGCATACACAACCCTCCACCACCACCCTGCCTACTGCCAGTAAGCACATAGACACAGAAACACAGACACTATACCCTCCACCACCACCCTGTCTCCTGCCACTAAGCAGATATATACACAAACACACATATATCCCTCGACTACCACCCTGTTTCCTGCCGTTAATCAGAAATACACAGAAACACACACGCACAATCCCCCACCACCACACTGTCTACAGCCCTTAAAACAGATATACACAGAAACACGCCCACAAACCTCTACCACCACCCCGTCTCCTGCCCTTAACAGATATACACAGAAACACATACATGCAGAACGCTCCACCGTCACCCTGTTTCCTGCAATTAATCATATATACACAGAAACAGACACACACACAACGCTCCATCAACACCAGTCTGCCTCCTGGCATTGAGCAGATAAATACAGAAAAACATACACATCCCTTCACCATTACCCTAACACCAGCATTAAACAGACAGACTCAGAAAAAAACACACAGACAACCCTTCACCAACACTCTGTCTCCGGCCATTTAACAGATATACACAGAAACACAAACACGCAAAATCCTCCACCACCACCCTGTCTCCTAGAAGTAAGCACTTAGACACAGAAACACAGATATCTACCCTCAATCACCACACTGTCTCGTGCCATTAAGCACGTATGCACAGAAACACACACGCACACTCACTTAAACCTCCTTCACCACCCTGACTCCTGTCATCAAACAGCTATACACGGAAATACACACACACACAACCTTCCACGAACACCCTGCCTCCTGCCCTTAAACAGATATACACAAAAACGCACAGACATGCACAACCCTCCATCACCACCCTGTCTCCTGCCATTAAATAGATATACGCAGAAACACACATACACTCACAATATTCCATGAACAACGTTCCTCCCGCCATTAAGCAGATATATGCAGGAACACACAGAGAACCCTCCACGACCACCCTGTCTCCTGCCATTCAACAGATATACACAGAAACACACACACCACCACCCTGTCTCCTGCCATTACGCACATATACACAGAAACACACACACACAAGCCTCCTCCAACACCGTGTTCTCCTGCCATTGAGCAGAGAGACACAGAAATACACACGCATAACCCTCTACCATTACCCAGTCCTTAAATAGATATGCACATAATCACACACACACACCTCCACGATAACCCTATCTCCTGCCATTAAACAGAGATACACAGAAACACACACACACACAACCCTACACCACCACCCTATTCTCCTTCCATTGAGCAGATATGCACAGAAATACACACACAACCTTCGACCACCAATAGTCTGTCTCCTGTCATTAAACAGATATGTACAGAAAACACACCCTGCACCACCACCCGATCACCGTCCATTCATCAGACATACACAGACAACCCTCCATCAACACTCTGTTTCCAGACATGAAACAGGTATATACAGAATTGGCTGGCTGACAGAAAGCAGAGAGTGGCTGTAGATGGAGAGTATTCTGCCTGGACGACAGTGTTAATTGGGGTCTCGCAGGGTTCTGTCCTTGGGCCTCTGCTCTTTGTAGCTTTTACAAATGACTTGGATGAGGAGGTTGAGGTGTGGGTTAGTAAATTTGCAGATGACACAAAGTTTGGACATGTCGTTGATAGTATAGAGGGCTATGCAGGCTGCAGCGTGACATAAAATGCAGAGCTGGGCTGAGAAATAGCAAATTGAGTTCAACCTGGATAAATGCGAAGTGATGCATTTTGGAAGGTGGAACTCGAATGCTGAATATAGGACTAAAGACAGGATTCTTAGCAGTGTGGAGGAACAGAGGGATCTTGGTGTGCAAGTACATATATTCCTCAAAGTTGCCACACACGTGGATAGGGTTGTTAAGAAAGCATATGGTGTTTTGGCCTTCATTAACAGGGGGATAGAGTTTAAGAGCCGTGAGGTTTTGCTGCAGCTCTACAAGTCTCTGGTGAGGCAATACTTGGAATACTATGTCCAGTTCTGGTCGCCCTACTATAGGAAAGATACAGAGGCTTGGGACAAGGTGCAAAGATGGTTACCAGGATGCTGCTTGGACTGGAGGGCTTGCCTTATGAAGACTGGTTGAATAAGCTCGGACATTTCTCTCTGGAGAGAAGGAGGAAGAGAGGAGACCAAACAGAGGTGTACAAAATAATGAGAGGAACAGATAGTCAATAGCCAGAGAATCTTCCACACGGCAGGAATGACTGGTACTCGAACTCATAGTTTGAAAATATTAGGAGGAAGGTATAAAGGAGATGTCAGAGGTAGTTTTTTTTTTACACAGAGAGTTGTGAATGCATGGAATGCGTTATCACTGGTGTTGGTGGGAGCAGAGTCATTGGGGACATTTAAGCGACTGCTGGACATGCACATGGATAGCAGTGAGTTGAGGGGTGCGTAGGTTGTTACTATATTTTACATTAGGATTAAATCTCGGCACAACATCGTGGGACAAAGGGACTGTCCTGTGCTGTACTTTCTATGTTCTATGTTCTCTGACAAGTGTGAGTCGATCTCTGACAAAACAATACCAACTTCAAAAGATGGTTAAAGACTTAATTGAGTTGCAAAGTTGAGTTGCACTATAAGTATGTTTTGGTCATTGTTGATTTTTTTTCCTTGATGGGTAGAAGCTTACCCCACTTCCAACGCTACTGCTAAAATTGTTGTAATATTTTACTCAAGGTGATTATTACCTGCTTTGGCATTTGCTTTTGTCTACGTTCTGACAATGCCCCCCATTTTATTGGAGATATTAATGAGGAATTATGCTCTCATTTTGGGATCCACCACTAACTTCATTGTACTTATTGCCCACAGGCTGCAGGGCTCGTGGAGCATGGTGACCAGAGTCTGAAAACTAAACTTGCCAAATAGACCTCTGAGACAGGTCTTTCCTGGGTTAGGTTGCTGCCTCTGGTATTGGTCCACCTACAAGAAACCTCTGTGGGTAAAACTCGCTTGTCTCCAGCCGAAATCATCCGAGGTCGAGCTGTCCTCTCCCCTTGGAATGATGCCTCCTCCGCTATTCCTTTCAAACACATGACTGAGCATATGTCCTCCTGTGTTCTTTCTTTGACCAAAGTTTTGCGAGATCTTCACTCGAAGGTCTGTGCTGCTCCCCTCGCTCAACAATATCCCTACTGTTGAATATCCCAACTCTTTATTCTAATCATGATTTGCACAGGCTGCAGCCTCCAATCTCAATGGAAAGGGCCCTTCCATGTTCTCCTCACCAGCCTGACTGCTGTTAAGGTCGCCGGGCATTCCGCCTGGGTTCACCGTCATCATTCCAAGGTCATTAGATGAGACCCTTCCGGGGTGGGGGGTGGTTCTGGTGGTGGTGATGATGGAGGTGGAGACGATGGGGACCTGGAAGACGAAACGGAATCAGTTGGTATCAAACCAGACTGCTATGATTTAGCTGCATGCTTCGAATCGTAATTCTTCTTCTGTTTTACATACCCTACTCTTTAATGCAGAACGGCCATTATGATGAAGATCGAACTTATGTGGTCTCGTTGTCACCAGCATTAGTGCTGAAGAAGGGGCTGTTTACCCGTGTGATCCTGAGCAACCAGAAACTGTGTACCGTTTTAGCTGAAAAGATGTCCTTATGTGCCCAGGAAACTGATTCCTTCGATGCATGGAATGTTAACAAGAATGACTGCCGCAATGGTCAACTGCACCAAGAAGATCGGACAGTTCATTTACAGAACAAGTCTCAATGGTCTTTACCCTGTCAAGGTGTTTTGTGCCAGTTTGATTTCAGTTGTCCTTTCGGTGTTCCTCGTAAGCGTTGCCTCTACTCAAAGAGGCCTAAATTGGCACGTCGCAAAAGAGAAAGGGGCAGATGTCACCCTTCACTAACAATTTGCTTTTGCAAAGTCATCATAAAATATTCAGCCAGCATGAAATGGTCTGTTACGCCCTCACATCAGCAAAGGGCTCTTTGATACCTATCCCACTCCTGAATCTCAACAACGGAGTATGGAATACCTGTTAGGCATTTATTGGATATAATCTTTCCTTTGATTATTACGTATCCCCACCTGCTAGCCTGTGGAATTCCTATAATAAGTCTGGGGAAGCATATCCAATTTGTTACAACTGTACAGGATAGGGATGCACTTAAATGAATGTGACTATGTTTATTCCATGGGCCTTGGTCCAATGTTCCAACTGCCACTGCTTCCCTGTGGCGCCTCGCATCTCATGCATTAGCCTACTGGAGGAGTGTGTCCCTGTTATTGTGGATATTCAGGCTCTTTGTGGTGTTTAATGACGCATACCTTACTATGAGACCCCTAATAACATCTCCATCTTCTCAGTTGTGGGATGGAAGGAACCAGTCTGGGACAATAATCACATCTCTTACTGAAAGACCAACCACTTTTTATTGAACAGTTTTCACCCTAAGAGCCCAGTGCGACCATATTTTGCAGATATGGACTACCCATATTTTCAGAGTCGTCACAAAGACAGGCCTGCTTCATATTGGGAAGCCCCCTCCATTATCTAAACTAAACATGGATATTATTTTGGTCAACCAAGACAAAGTTACTGTCTTCATTGTTCTTAATGAAATGGGTAATCCCTGTGCTGTAGCTGTAGGGGCAGTTTTCATAACTACTGTTCCCTGCCCAACTACCTGGGAATGGGACTGGGGTTTCCCTACGAAACGTTGAGTTTCACCTGTATTCTGCGTGCATTTCAGGGGTGGTATGGCTTTAGGTAACAGTTTCTGGCTTACACATTTCTCAGTACCCTTTCCTGAGGAAGATCTGCAGGAATTATTAGCCATCAAAATTGAAACTATCTTATTTGTGGTCCAACCCGCTTGGGCAAGGAGACCGCTTGGACTGAGCAGGGGGTAAGTACATGCTCTTAGAATTTCGTCTATCTCCTGAGCAAAACCGGTATGCCCTCGACTACCTACACGGCAAAGAGGGTCGGGCTGTTCCATAGTAAAGGGCAAGTGTATGATGGGGATTACTGACCTCATAGAGAACATTACCAAGCAGGTGGGTGACATCTGCACCTTCGACAATCAAATGATAGAAACCACTGCAAGGCGAGATGATGTGGGCTGCTCTATCCACGAGTGTCCCCCAAGAGCAATATGAAGTGGGATGGTATAGCCCAGAGTGTGCCCTTGACAGTGACATGGTGTGGGCTGTTGTAGCCCGGAGTGTCCCCCTGACAGTGACACAGTTTGAGCTGATGTAGCCCAGAGTGTCCCCCTGACAGTGACGTGGTGTGGGCTGGTGTAAGCCGGAGTGTTACTGTGTCACTGACTTAAATGGAGTGTCATTGAATCATAGACTGATCGAGCATGGGAACTGGCCCTTTCGCCCAAACTGGTCCGTGCTGACCATGCTGCCCACTCAACGAATTCCAATTGCCCACATTTGAACCATATCGCTCTCAACCCTTCCCATCTATGTATCAATTCATTTTTACATGTTGTTATTGTACCTGCCGCAACCACTTTTTCTGACAGCCCATTCCATTTCAAAAACATTCTCTGCATAATGAAGTTGCCCCTCAGGTCATTCTTAAATCTTTCCCCTCTCACCTTAAAACTATGCCCTGTAATTTTCAGTCCATAATCTCTGGGAAAATGAGTCTACGCATTCATCCTATCTATGGCCCGCATGATATTATGCATCTCCATAAAAAAAAAACACCCCCTCATTCTCCTACATTCCAAGGGATGATATCCGAACCTGGCCCACCCCTCCTTATAACGCTGGCCTATTAGTCCTGACAACATCCTTGTCAAACTTCTTTGCACTCTTTTCAGGTTAATAGGATGACCAAAACTGTACGCAATACTCCAAGTGTGACCTTCACCAACGACTGACAGAATGGTAGCATAATGTCCCAACTCCTATATTCAATGCTTTGAACGATGAAGGCCAGCATGCTAAATGCCTTCTTTACCGCCCTGTCTACCCGTGATGCCTCTTCCAGTAAAATATGACTTGTGGTCCTAGGTCCCTCTGTTCCAGAACACTCCTTAGAACCTAACCATTTACTGTATTAGCCCTACCTTTGTTTTACTTTCCAAAGTGTAACACCTCCGACTTATCTGTATTTAATTGCAGTTGCCAATCCTCAGATCACTACCCTATCAGATTAAAATCCCTCTATGATTTCTGATAACGTTCATCGCTATCAACGATACCTCCTAACTTTGTATCATCCGTAAATGTAGTAACCTTCTTGGGAGTAATTGGAGTATGTTGTGCAGTTTTGGGCCCCTTATCTCAGAACAGATGTACTGGCCTTGGAACGTGTTCTGGGGGGTTTCACGAGAATGGTCCCAGGAATGAAAAGCTTGACATATGCGGAAACTTTGAGGACTCTGGATCTGTACTCAATGCATGTTAGAAGGATGAGGGGAGATCTAATTGAAATATACCGAATACTGAATAGTCTGGACAGAATAGATGTTTCCATTGGTAGAATAGACTAGGACCCGAGGGCACAGTCTTAGAGTAAAAGGAACAGCTTTTAGAACGGAGATAAAGAGAAACTTCTTCAGCCAGAGAGTGGTGGATCCATGGAATTCAATGCCACAGAAGGCTGTGGAGGCCAGGTTAATGAATATATATAAGACTGAGATGGACAGGTTCTTGATTGTCAAGGGGATCAAGGGTTATGGCTAGAAAGCAGAAGAATGGAGTTAAGAAACTTACCAGCCATGATTGAATAGTGGAGCAGACTCGATGGGCTGAACATTTCAATTTCTGCACCTATGTCTTATGGCCCTCATTCATGCCTTGTATATTCACATTCAGAACATCTATGTAAATAAGAAATAACAAAGGTCTCAGCACCGACACCTGTGGCACACCATTAGTTATAGAACTCCAGTCTCAGAAACAATCTTTAACCATCACCCTCTGCTTCCTACCATCGAGCCAATTTTGAATCCAATCAGCTTGCTCTCTCTGGAGCCCATTTCACCTAACCTCACTGACTAACCTGCCGTATGGGACCTTGTCAATCGTCTTACTAAAGTCCATATACAGATCATCCATTGTCCTACCCTTATCTATTCTTGCGGTTATCACTTTGAAACAATTTAAAAGTTTTGTCAGACATGATTTCCCGCACAAAAATCCATACTGACTATTTCTAATCATACCTTGAATTTCCAAATGATGGTTCATCCTGTCTCTCATTATCGTCTCCAACAACTTGCCTAACATTGATGTTACACACACTAACTAAGAGCTCCCTGGCTTGTCTTTGCTACCTTTCTTAAACAATGGAACCACTCCAATGGCAAACGATGAAGCAAAAGTCTGTGCAAGAGCCACTGCAATTTTTTCCCTAGCCTCCCATAACATCCGAGGATGGACATGTTCTTGCCCAGGGGATTTATTCACCTTATTGTGCTTTAAGGTAGCAAGTGCCTCCACTTTGATAATATGCATGCAGACCAAAACATTTCCACTTGCTTTCCTTATTTCCTTAGTAAGGCTAATTTGCTCCTGATTAAACATGGAGAAGAAATATTCATTTACAATTCCCCCCACTCCCTGGTGATTCCACACAAGGACAGCCATGCTCATCAGTAAGGGGACCTATTCTATCCTGAGTCACGCTTCTACTCTTAATATGGCTAGAGCACCTCTTGGGATTATCTTTCACCTTTTCTAAGAGATCCATGTCATGTCCTTTTTTTGGGTTTCTGATTCCCCTCTTAAGGGTGCTTCTACACTTTGTGTAGTCATCTAAGGATTGACTTAAGCCCGATATCTTAAACCCAATGTAAGCCTTCTTTAATGACCTTATCAGATCCTCAATATCCCTCGCCATCCAAGGATCAGGTCCCCCCTAAACCACCGTCTATCTAATGAAAATAATCCCAATTTGATCAATCTCTCTTCATGGCTGACACCCTTCTTACCAGGCAACATCCTGGTGAACCTCCTCTGCACCCTCTCCAAAGCATCCACATCGTTTTGCTCGTGTGGCGACCAGACTGTATGCAGCATTCCAAATGTGGCTAAACTAAAGTCTTATACAACTGTCGTATGACCTGCAAAATCTTATATTCAGTACCCGGTCTAATGAAGGAAACCATGCCGTACACTTTATTGAACACTCTACTGATCTGCCTTGCCACCTTCAGGGAACAATGGACATGAAGACCGAGATGTCTCTGTACATCAATTTTCCCCAATACTTTTCTATTTATTGTATAGTTCGCTCTTGGATTGGATCGTACAAAATGCATCGCCTCATATTTGTCCAAATTGAACTCCATCTGTCATTTCTCTGCCCATCTCCCCAATCTATCTATATTCTGCTGTATTCTCGGATAGTCCCCTTCACTGTCTGCTACTGCACCAATCTTAGTGTCACCTGCAAACTTGCTAATGAAACAAGATACACCTTCCTCCAAATCATTTATGTGTACCACAAAAAACAATGTCCCAGCAAGGGCCCCTGTGGGACACCACTGTCACAGATCTCCATTTTGAGAAGCTCCCTTCCATCATTACTTTGTGTCTCCTGTTGCCTAACCAGTTCTCTATCCATCTAGCTAGAACACCCATGCAACTTCAAATTTTTCATCAGCTTACCACGGGGAAATGTATCGAATACCTTACCAAAGTCCATCTATATGACATCTATATCCCTTCCCTCATCAATCAACATTGTCACCTCTTCAAACAATTCTATTCAGATTGTAAGCCATTACCATACCTGCAGAAAGCCATGCTGACAAGTCATTGCATTCTAAATAGGTATATATCCTATCCCTCAGTATCTTCTCCAGTAGCTTCCCTACCACTGACGTCATGCTCACAGGTCTGCAATTTCGTGGATTATTCCTTAAACAAGGGGACACCATGAGCAATTGTCCATTCCCCAGGTATCTCCCCGTGTTCAAGGACGCTGCAACAATATCTGTTAAAGCCTCAGCTATTTCCTCTCTCGCTTCCCTCAGTAACCTTGGATAGATCCTATCCAGACATGGGGACTTGTCCTTCTTGATGTCTTTTGGAAATCACACCACTTCGTCCCTCCTTACGCAGACTTGACCAAGAGTAATCAAAGATCTTTCCCTAACCTCAACATCCACCAAGCCCCTCTCCTTGGTGTACAAAGTTAAAAATCACCAGGTTATAGTCCAACAGGTTTAATTGGAAGCACACTAGCTTTCGGAGCGACACTCCTTCATCAGGTGATTGTGGAGGGCTCGATCGTAACACAGAATTTATAACAAAAAATTGTAGTGTGGTGTAACTGAAATTATACTTCGAAGAATTGATTGTCTGTTAAGCCTTTCATCTGTTAGAATACAGTGATAGTTTCACTTCGTTCATGTGTAAATCACAAAACCCTTTTTTTAAAAGTTGCATTCTCGGGTTGGCTGTTAACAATGGTGATAGCTAGACAATATGCTGAAGGTGTTAGCCCCCTGTGTTCTCTGTCTATGACCTGATGTTTAGATTGATTCCAATCTAAAAAGTGAAATAACAGAGTTTTAATAAATTCATGCAGTTTTTGAGCTCAGAGTTCGACATGAATCTATGTGGTTTTTGACCAAAGTGCAATGTAACTCTGAAAGTACCAAAAAAATTCACCACACACAATATATATGTGTGCATGTGGGACTTTGTCAGTCTGTGTGTGTGTCTGTCTGGGGTGGAGGTTGTGAGTGTGAGAAAGTCTGTGTGTGTGTGTGTGTGTGTAGTGAGTGCAGAGCGTCTTAAGTCTGTGAGGGGGTGCATGTGTGGGGGTCTGTGTGTCTATAAGGGTGTGTGTGGGTGTCTGTGTGCGCGTCTGTGCGTATCTGTGTCCGTGTGCATGTGAGAGAGTGTGTGTGTGTCGGAATATCTGTGTGTGTGAGTGTAGTGCAATGATAATCACCTGTAATGTGACATGAACCCAAGGTCCCGGTTGAGGCCCTCCCTATGGGTACCGAAATTAGTTATCAGCCTCTGCTCAGCCACTTTCCTCTGCTGCCTGTCCCGAAGTCCACCTTGGAGGATGGTCACCCGAAGGTCCGAGGCTGAATGTCCTGGACCACTGAAGTGTTCCCCAACTGGGAGGGAACCCTCCTGTCTGTTGATTGTTGTGCGGTGCCCGTTCATCCGTTGTCGTAGCCTTTGCTCAGTTTCCCTCATGTACCATGCCTCTGGGCATCCCTGCCTGCATGTATAAGAGAGACAATGTTAGCTGAGTCACATGAGTACCTTCCATGTACACGGTGTATCTTCTCTATGCAGGACAGGTTCGAACAAGATTTCTTCTCTATGCAGGATCTCCAACCGACATTGTACACCAGGTACATTGATGACATTTTCTTCCTCTGGACCCATGGCGAGGAGTCACTGATAAAACATACACAGCGACATCAATAATTTTCATCCCACCATCAAACTCACAATGGACTACTCTCGACTGTCTGTCTCATTCTTGGACACATGCATCTCCATCAAGGATGTACACCTCAGCACCACACTCTAGCGCAAACCCACAGACAACCTCACAATGCTACACTTCTCCAGCTTCCACCCAAAACATCTTAAAACAGCCATTCCCTATGGACAATCCCTATGCATACACTTCAGTGATCCAGGACATTCAGCCTCGGACATTCGGGTGACCATCCTCCAAGGTGGACTTCGGGACAGGCAGCAGAGGAAAGTGGCTGACCAGAGGCTGATAGCTAAGTTCGGTACCCATAGGGAGGGCCTCAACCGGGACCTTGGGTTCATATCACATTACAGGTGATCACCAATGCACTGCACACGCACACACACACAGAGATATTCCTACACACACACACACACTCTCACATGATGACGGACACAGATACACACACACACCCTTATAGACACACAGACTCCCACACATGCACCCCCTCACAGACTTAAGACACTCTGCACTCACTACACACACACACACACACACACTTTCTCACACTCACAACCTCCACGCCAGACAGACACACACACAGACAGACAAAGACCCACATGCACAAATATATATTGTGTGCGGTGAATTTTATTGGTGCTTTCAGAGTTACATTGCACTTTGCTCAAAAACCACATAGATTCATGTCGAACTCTGAGCTCAAAAACTGCATGAATTTATTAAAACTCTGTTATTTCACATTTTAGATTGGAATCAATCTAAACATCAGGTCATAGACAGAGAACACAGGGGGCTAACACCTTCAGCATATTGTCTAGCTATCACCATTGTTAACAGCTAACCCGAGAATGCAACTTTAAAAAAAGGGGGTTTTGTGATTTACACATGAAATAAGTGAAACTATCACTGTATTCTAACAGATGAAAGGCTTAACAGACAATCAATTCTTCAATGTATAATTTCAGTTACATCACACTGCAAATGTTTGCTATAAATTCTGTGTTACGATCGAGCCCTCCACAATCACCTAATGAAGGAGCGTCGCTCCGAAAGCTAGTGTGCTTCCAATTTCGCCTGTTGGACTATAACCTGGTGTTGTGTGATTTTTAACTTTGTTCACACCCCAGTCCAACACCGGCATCTCCGAATCATCGCCTCTCCTTGGTGAGTATCGATGCAAAGTACTCATTAAGAATCTCTCCCGATTTCTCTGCCTCCAAGCATATCTTTCCTGCTTTGTCCTTGAGTGGGCCCTTTCTCGAGCTACCCTTTTTTCATTATATGTGACCAAAAAGCTTTAAGGTTTTCCTTAATCCTGCTGGCTAAGGATATCTCATGACCCCTTTTCGCCCTCTTAATTCCGCACTTCAGATTGGTCCTACATTCACAATATTCTTCCAAGGATTCCTCTATCTTCATTCACCTAGATATTATGTACACATTCTATTTACTTTATGCTAGCCTCACAATATCACTTGTCATCCATGGTTTCCTAATCTTCCCATTTCTATCCATAATTTTCACAGGAATATCTCTCCTGAACACGAATTAACCTCTCTTCAAAAGCCTTCCACATATCAAATGCGGATTTCCCTTCAAACAACTGTTCCCAATCCACGTTCCCCAGCTCTTGCCGAATGTTGCTATAGTTAGCCTTCCCCCAGTTTAGCACTCTTCCTTTCGGACCACTCTCATGTTTCTCCATGACTATTGTAAAACTAAAGGAATTGTGATCATTATTTCCAAAGTAATCCCGCACTGTAACTTCCACTACCTGGGTGGGCTCAGTTCCCAACACCAGGTCTGGCATGGCCGCTTCCCGAGTTGAACTATTTCTACACAACTCTAGAAAATGCTCCTGGATGGTGCATACAAATTCTGCTCCATCTAGACCTCTAACACTAATTGAATCCCAGTCAATGTTGGGATAATTAAAATTAAAATCACCACCATCCTGTTGCTCCCACATCTTTCTGTGATCTATTTACATATTTGTACCACGATCAGTGTTGGGAAGCCTGTAGTACAATCCAAGCATTGTTACTGCACCCTTTCTATTCCTGAGCTCTGCCCATGTTGGCGGCACGTGTGGCACAGTGGTTAGAGACTCGGGTTCAATTCCCGCCTCAGGCGACTGACTGTGTGGAGTCTGCACATTCTCCTCGTGTCTGCGTGGGTTTCCTCCGGGTGCTCTGGTTTCCTCCCACAGTCCAAAAATGTGTAGCTTAGGTGAATTGGCCACGCTAAATTGCTCGTAGTGTTTGGTGCAGGGGAATAGGTATGGGTCGGCTGCACTTCGGCGGGTTCGTTGTGGACTTATTGGGCTAAAGGGCCTGTTTCCACACTGTAAGTAATCTAATCTAATCTATTGCCTCGCTGCTCGAATCTTCCATCGTGCCCTCCTTCAGCACAGCTGTGAAATCTTCTTTGACCAGTAATACTTCTTCTCCACCCCCTGTACCTTCCTGTCGACCCCGCCTGAAGCATTAATGTCCTGGGATATTCAGTTGCCAATCACGCCATTCCCGCAACCAAGTCTCAGTAACATCAATAACATTATATTCCCAGGTACTACTCCAAGCCCTAAGTTCATCTGCCTTACCTACTATACTTCTTGCATTAAAACTATAACTCCCTCTGTGTTCATCCTCCGCTTCCTGCCTCCTCTTCCCCTCAGTCATGCTGATTTCATTATCTAGTTACTTAGGCTTTAGTTACTACCTCCCTTATTTTCACCAAACAGATTTGTTTCCCGATCCCTGCCACATTAGTTTAAACCCTTCCCAACAGCATTAGCAAATGCACTCCATCGAACATTGGCTCCACAATGTAGATGTAGACCGTCTACCAGATGTAGACCGTCCAATTTGTAATAATCCCACCTCCCCCAGAACCGGTCCCAATATCCCAAAAATCGGAACCCCTCCCTCCTGCACCATCTCTTCAGCCACACATTCTTCCTGATTATTCGATCATTCCTACGCTGACTAGCACTTGTCACTGGTAGCAATCCTGAGATTACTACCTCCGTGGTCCTACTTTGTTAAGTTGGTTCCTAACTCCCCAAATTTTTCTTGTAGGACCTCATGCCGACGGCACATTAATGTGGGGAGAGATCATTCAGACACATAAAGTATGCTGTGTTAGACTGATGAATGGACTCTGTCACTCCAATTAATAATGATCTTGTTCATGTTGATCATGGTTTTTTAAAATGTCCTGCGCATTGTAACCTGCACGCCTTACTCTGTCCAAGTTCATTTTGCACACTATGATCTGTGTGTCCTTGCTTACTGTCATCTGCCTGTACTGCTCGCAAATAAAGCATTCACTGGACTTAGGCACATGTGACAATAAATCTAATAAATTAATTATTTCTCACCCTAACAGTGTCTCTTTTAGAAATATGTGATAGTCGCTAACCCTCACGTTTCAGCACAATCATCCCTCTTTGTCTCCTACCCGACAGATTAATTACTCAGTTCCATCACTGTCTCCTCATGGAGTCATCATCTCATGGATTAGAGTTGTGTCAGTGTTAATGAGATCGTACCTTACAAAGGAGATCATACCTCTTCACAGTGCCCCAAATACTCTCTCATCAAGGCCCTACAAATACGGAAAGACGGCTTTACTTATGCACTTGAATCATATTACAATGAAGGGCAGCATACTATATAAGATGCTAATATTTACGGCCTTGGATGTGCTATTTTTGATGACTCATGATCAAGGACATTTAGGTCCTTTTGAAAAACAGCACTTCTCAACCTTGTACTGTTTAGTCAATAAAAAATGAGATGCATGCTGTTTATTTCTCACATCCAAATCATTTCTATGCCTTGCAAATTGTTGTGGTTCAAACACCGAAACTTGTGATATCCCATGGACTGCCTTCAGTCCATAAAAGTGCAAGAAGCTCAGCATGGCTTCCACTGGCCAATTCTGAATCCATGTGGCATACTCAGATCACCCCGTCTGCAACTTATCAATGTACTCTAACTTCCTTTGCTCACTTGTTAGCAACAATGTAAAAAAGCATTCTGCAAATTCAAATACACCACTCACACTCTTTCTCTCTTGTGGATGTATCAACTAACACAAACTCCACAGGTTTCTGAATGATGATTTCCGCTTTCTCAGTCTAAGCTGACTGTACCAAGTCACATCATGGTTTCCCAAGTGTCGAGTTATAACATTTCTCATAAAAGGTTCTAATATTTTCCTCAGACCTAACATCAAGGTACCTTTTTTTTTGTTTTACCTCCCACACCGGTTTTAAATATTTAGGATTATAATAACTACTTTCCAGTCTGCAGGAACGAGAAACTCCAGAGTCTAAAGAATTTGTAGGGTAATCAATACTTCTTTCTTGTCGTTACAACATTTAAAAGACATTTGGATAAGTACATGAATAGGAAAGGTTTGAAAGGATATGGGCCAAGTGCGGTCAGGTGGGACTAAGTTAGTTTGGAATTGGAATAGTCAGCATGGACTGGTTGGACCGAAGCGTCTGTTTCTGTCCTGTATGACTCTATAACTCATTCACTCGCTGTCATTCCACTTCCTTGAATACTCGGAGGGAACTCATTTGATGCAGTAACGTCCCAACCTTCATTTAATTAGTGTTTGAGTAAGTTCACTTTATTAATTCTAATCATGTTCTTATTTTCACCAGTCAATCTGTCCCATATTATATGTAGAAGATTTTCTGTACCTTCCATTATGGAGACAGCACGAAGGTATTACCCTCAGCAGCAGGAAGAGATGGATTCCGCCACTGTGTGAATACACTGCAATTAGGAGATAATGGACAGTGACACCCATTCCTGCTCAGAACGTTCCCGAATCAAAACAGTTGAATGAAACTGTCACTTCCTGGTCACTTACAGCACAGTCCTCTCCCTCGTGTGAGGTTACAGATTATACTGAAACTCATTTTAGTATCAAACTGACTTCACACGTTGCATCTGGCATAAGTCTAGGTCGAGGTAAGAAAAGGTTTGTGATCAAAATATGTGTAACGAGAAGAGTTGCCAGAAGAGAATTGTAATTGGAAAGGTGTGGATGATGGTTTATTCAGAAACAGTGTTGAGGCAGAAGTGAAGACTGGGAATATTGTGAAGGTGGGAGTCGACAGGTTTTGAGGTAGACGGAATATTGAGATATAAATCAGTTCAGGATAAAATGGGGTAATCGTCGTTATGAACACTTCCGTTTCTCCTCAGATGCTTGTACGCGAGGGATATGAAATTCATGGTATAGAAATGGAGATTGTGATTGAAAGCGAAGACAATAGTTTGGATCTTTGCCAAATAAACACTACAGAGAAAACGATGACATTCACAACGGGTTGGAGAATTAGTAATTGGGCAGAGATCGACTCACCTTCCTGAAGAAGGGCCTGTGCCCGAAACGTCGAATCTCCTGTTCCCTGGATGCTGCCTGACCTGCTGTGCTGTTCCAGCAATAAAGTTTCAACTTTGATCTCCAGCATCTGCAGACCTCACTTTCTCCTCACCAGGAATCCCAACAATAGCGAGGATGGGATAGTAACCTGTCTGAATAGTCATCATTATATAGCGTCAATAGAGATATTGTTACTACACTGAAGTCTCCTCCACCACAACAACTTCCAATATAAAAACTGCTTCTGGGCACAACTGCCCTGAACATACACAAGAAACTCGTATTTCCCTGGATTTTACTCTCAGAGCACTAACCAGTTAATTGTTTATCGTTTACACAATGCAAATCTATAATCTGTTTGTAAAGATGCAAACATCTTATTGCACAATTTGTATGCCTTTTCTTTTTGAGATTTTTTTGTAGCCTTAGCGCAAAAGTAAGTGTTCTGTTTAAATTTGACCTGTTTATTGGGATTCAAGGGTCAGACACAGAACGTATTTTTCATGCGTTAAGAAACAGAAAGGAATAGAAGACAGTGGCTTTGAAGACTGACGAGGAGTAAAGTGACATCCCCGCCAGTCCCCAATGTCTTCGTGACAGACAGAATAAAATAAAATGCAGTGAAAGAAACATAATATATTCAGAAGAAGGAATGGCAAGTGACAATGTAAACAAAACCGAATCATTTCAAATGGAATGGCTGAACAGTAATGGTGTGTGTGTGTGTCTGTGTGTGTATCTCTGTGTGTGTGTGGGTGTGAGTGTCTGTGTGTGTATGATAGATGAGATTGTGCATATGTGTGCAACATATTCAGAATGAACAAGAGAGACAGGCTGAACAAACATGATGCATGTGATGTACAAAATTTATAAAATATTAATATGTAATTTAATCTTCAGCTGAGATGTTATGTTCCCCTACTCTCAACATACCGTCTGCCTCCTGCGCCTTTCTGGCATTCCCTGATCTAATTCCCAATAATAATGGATTCTTATCGGATGGATGTTATAAATTCCTGCTTCTGGTGTTCCAACTTGTTTCAGTTAATCCATTTTATACCAGGAAACATATGCTGGGTTCTGTCAACAGTTGGTGCCTGTTATATTGATGGAGATAAAAGTTCTGGCATCAAATCCAGGATTTCACCAGATTAATCTGTTGCACATATACTGTACAAAGGACCACAGCACACAGGAATTGTCAAACCAAATACGGAAGCACATCTAAATTTATCAATCATGTAGACTTCCCTATTTTTACATCTCCACGTCCATATTCTCTCTGTCACTGTCTTTCCATCTAGTTCATAAATCCTCCAATCGTTCTTCGTGTCCAATGTCACAAACCTCCCTCCTTCAGTTTACATCTAATGCTCACTTTTGGAAAAGATGGCTTATAATTGAGTAATGTAACAAAAAAGACATGAGGGTGGCATTGGCCAGAGTTAATCGGAAGGGGAGCTGAGCACGGGAATATGGTGAAGCAGCAATGACAGGAGTTTCTGGAGATAATTCAGCAGCACATCAGAAATTAATCCCAAGTAAAAAGATAGATATTCAGCGAAAGACAAGGCAGCCGTGCATGATAACGAACTCAGGGACAGCATAAAAGTAAAAGCAAGTGCGCACAATGTGGTGAAGATTATTGGGAATCTAGACGATTACGAAGCCTATAACTTCCAGCAGGAATAACTAAGAACAGCAAATGGGAGGAGAGGGTGAAATCTGATATTACGCTTGTGAATCATGAAATAGAACATTGAGAGAGATTTTTAGACATATAACAAGGAAGACAGGGAGTAAAGAACAAATAAATTAATGTTGGAAAACGAAGCTTGAATAGTTATGGGAAGCAATGGAATGGCAGAGGAATTGAATACATTGCAACATTCTTCACGGTGAAGGACACCAGCAAAATGTCAGAACTTCAAGACAGTAAGAGAGTAGAGGTGAGTATCGTGACCACCCGTAAGGAGAAGGAGCTGGGGAAGATTAAGTTGGCTCAATCAGCGAGACCTTTTGGAGAACACCCCGTAGTTCTAAAAAGATGCCGAAGGTGATTGTGGAGGCATTGCTGGTGATCTTTCTGGAAATTTTGGTGTGAGGGAGGACTGGTAAATGTAAGGAGAGAGGGACACAGAAGACTGGAAATTACAAATGGTCAGGCAAGTTGAAACTGTTGTATAGAAGGACTTAATGGATCTTTACATTTATGAATAGATGTGTGGAGTATAAGAACAAGGAAGTTGTAAAGTATATTGGGCGTGGTGTGATTAAGCTACAGCATAACAAGAGTGAAATTTACAATGCTATTGCGAACAGCAGACTTGAAAGTACGGTTAAACCAAAGGAAATCATTTCGAAGCAGACAGGAGCATTCGTGACAAAGAGACTGTTTCCTTGACCCTGTAGTGAGAATGTTGAGATAAGCTTGTCAGTAAACAGACTAAAATAAAATGTACAAAAAGCATAATAACATCTCTTGCTGCGGATATGGCAATACATATGAAGCTGAAAAAGCACAGCAGGTCAGACAGCATCCTTGGAACAGGAAAGTCAACGTTTCAGGCTGAAAGACTTCATCAGGATTGGGCCGGGGGAAGGGGAGCCGGGAAGTAAATAGAGGGAGGGACGTGGGGCTGAGGGAAGCGTAGATGGGATGACGATAGGGGATGCAAGTAGGGGGATAATGTGATTGGTCAGTGGGAAGGGTGCAGCGGATATGCGAAGAGGAAGATGGACTGCTTCGGTCAGTTCAGGGAAGGGGAACATGGAATAAGGCTGTGGGTGGAGAGATTTTGAATGCAGTGAAGTCAGTATTGAGACCAATGAACTGTAAGCTCTCAAGCTGAAAGATCATGTTGTGTTCCCTAGTTACTATTTGGCCTCACTCTGACAGTGGAGTAGGCTAAGGATGGACCTGTCGCTGGATGAGCAAGGCGGGTGGGTGGGTGTGAGCGAGTAATTGAAATGAATGGCAACTGGGATGTAGAGTTGGTTAAAGCGTGCAGAGAGCAGATGCTCCATGAAAATGTCCCTGAATCTCCCTTTGGTCTCCCTGATAGAGAGGGGACCACATCGGGAGTTGGAAACGTGCTTGGTGGGGCAGGATCAGGCTCTGTATGGAGCACCAGTGCTCTGAACACAACAACCAACCCGTTACCTTCCATTTTATTTCGCCCTCCAACTCGTCCGGGGACATGCCCATTCTTAGCCTGTCCACTGTCAGAGGAACACCACCTGAGAGTTTACCTTTGGAACTGATAGCCCACTGACCTCAATATTGACAGGAGCAACATCAAAATCCCTCCACACGCAGCCTTATCCCATGTCCCTTCTCCTTGACCAGACCCACCTGTTCATTTTCTCACTCACATATCTGCTCCAATCTTCCCACCGACCAATCACAGTAACCTCGTACCTTCATGTATGCAGCACCATCATGCTTACACCTCGACCTTCCATATCCCATCGATCCATTTCTGGGCTCCCCTCCCCCTCGCCAGTCCTGACAAAAGGTCCAAGATCAAAATATTGCCTTTTTGATCCTCTGATTCTGTCTGGTCTGCTGTGTTTATCCAGCTCCAAGTTTATTAACTCTGGCCTCTCGCACCTGTAGTACTTACTCTCTCCACGTTGTGGAACTATGTAGTCTACATATAAGAAGAAATACATTTGGACATTTAAAATGTTCGCTAACTATTTCCTCATTTCTTAACAACCCAACACACACCTTCCAGCAGAAGCAGCATTTCACATGTAATCTTTCAATCTAGTCTCCTGTCATTGCTGCTCACAGTTCAGTCTCCTTTAAATTGGGGAGACCAAACAGAGACTGCGTTGAGGAACACTCCCACTCTGTCTGTAGGAAGAGCCCTGACTGTCTCATTGTTTCCCATTTCAATAAACTACCTTGCTATCATGCTGAAATTTCAGTCCTGTGCTACTGCAATGTTCCAATGAAGTACAACCCAGGCTCGAGTAACACCTCACATTTCACTTTGGTTCGTTACAGCCTGTAGGAGTTAGTATTCAATTCCATAACTTCACAGCATGACGCCTGTATGGCTGTTCTCAAATCTTCATACATTCCTTCTCTTGGTCTCCCAATGAACTTGCCTTGTTTGTGAATCGTTTGTCTTGCACTCAATTAAGGAACCCAATTCCCCCCTTTACAATCTAATGTATACTCATTTCCATAACTATCTTAAAACAAAGGCAGTTGTGGTCACTGGACCCAAAATGCTCTCCAACTGACACTTCAGTCACTTGGCCGACCTCTTTTTCTGAGGGGAGGTCTCGTGTTGCATCCGCCTGGGTCGCACAGAGCCCACTACACCTTGATTTAGGAAACTTTCTTAGACATATTTGACAAATTCCACCACGTATGGTCCTTTTACACTCTGGGTGACCCAGTAAATCCATGGGAAGTTAAATTCTCCATCCAATACTACTCTATTATTTTTATAGGAACCTGCAATCCCACTGCACATTTTCTCCTCTCTTACCCGCTAGCTATTTGGGGGTCTAGAACACCATCCCAGCAGACTGACAATTCCCTTTTTGTTTCTAACTTATAAAAATATGGCCTCATTTGAGGACCGCTTAACAATATTGTCTGTCGGCACTGTTTTTACATTCTCCCTAATCGAAAGGACAACCGCCCCCCCACCTCCTCACTTACTTGTCCTTCTGTCACGCCTGTAGCTTCTGTATCCTGGAACACTGCGCTGCCAGTCCTACCCTTCTCTCAGCCATGTTTCTGTTATGGCTATAATATCCCAGTCTCCAGAGCTAATCCATGGTCTGAACTTGTCTGCCTTACCAGTCAGGCTTCGTGCATTGAAATTAATGCCCTTTAAAACAGAAGTCTTTTCCCTCCCGAAACTGTGCCCTGGATAGGAAACTTGCTCCCGATGGCTGATATATTTTCCCCTGATTAGTTGATGGGCCCTCTCTTATTCAGAGTCCCAACTCCCTGCCAAGCTAGTTTAAATCCCGCTGCGTAACACGAGCAAATCTCCTTCCAGTGATACTGGTGCCCCTCTGCTTCCATTGGAAACCATCCTCCTGGTACAGGTCACCTCTACCCCAGAAAAGATCCCAATGACCTAAGAACTGGAAACCCTGCTCCCTACACCAGCTCCTCAGCCACACATCCATCTGGCCGATATTTCTTTTTCTATCCTCACTGGCGTGTGGACTGGGAGTAATCTGGAGATCATTAACGTCAATATCCTTTTTTTTTAACTTCTCCCTGTACTCATTTCACAGGGGCCTATCTCTTTGTCTACCTCTACCATGTGGACCAATGTGCACAAATACCTCTGGCTATTCACCCTCCCCTTCAGAATATTCAGTAACCACTCAGAGACATCCTTGACCCTGGTACCCGGGAGGCAGCACACCATCCTGGGGTCACTTCTGCAGCCACACAGTCTCCTGTCTGTCCCCCTCACAACTGAGTCTCCCATCAGTATTGCGATCATTAGAGAGGATCTAGCAAACAGAGACAAGGAGGAACTCCCTGTAATTGGGTGCATATTAGGAAAGTGGAGTATATTAAAGTGATGTAGTGAGAACGCAGGGCTGGTGTGTTCCTTGAAGAGTGGATAGTAAAGGCAGCAAGTCCACGGAATACTTATCAAGTGACATCGTGAGTTCGATAAAGAAAGTACAGTGTAATAAAATGAGGTGAAGACCTTCACAAGTATAGAGAGTGCAAGGGGATTGTGGAAAATGAAGGACAAAAAATAGTCATGAAATATATTTGGCAGATATGATTGTGGAAAAGCCACAGGTACTTTATCAGCATCGTGAGAGTAAGAGGATTCCCAGTGAAAGAGGGAGGCCTGTGAGAAACCAAAGGGACAATCTGTGCATGGAGCCAGAACAAGTAGGTGATGTCTTCAATGAATACTTCTCGTCTGTATTCACACAGGAAAAAGACATTGTAGATGGGGATTTCAATTGGGATTGTGAGGTTCGAGAATATGATAAGATCAATAACGAGGAGGTATTAAATAGTTGCACAGGCATAAAGGTGGAGAAATCACCAGGACCCAATGAAATGTATCCCAGGATGCTAAGGTAAGGGAGGAGACTTCTGGGGCCCTGGTCGATATATTTAATACTTTGCTGCCACAGGTGAAGTGCCGAATGACTGGAGAATCGCTAATGTGGTTCCTTTATTCAAGAAGGGCAGCAGGGATAGGCCTGGTAATTACAGAGCAGGTAGTCTGACAGCAGTGGGGGGGGGGGGGGGGGGGAATTGGGAACAATTCTGAGGTACAGGTTTGATCAATAACTGGAAAGGCAGGGACCGATTCGTGATAGTCAGCATGGATTTGGAAGAGGAAGATAATGTCTGATGAAATCAGCTGAGATTTCTTTGAAATTATGATTGAAGATATTGATGAGGCCGGTGCAGATGATTTGTGTTCCATGGAATTCATTAAGGCCTCTGACAAGGATCCACGTGGAAGGCTGGTCCAAAAGGGAAGAGCCCATTGCATCAAAGGCAAGTTGCCAAATTGGATCCAATATTGTTGGAGGGTTGGTTTTGTGATTGAAAGTCTTTGCCCAGCGGTTGTACCACATGGATCTGTGCAGGAACCATTGCTGTTCCTTATGGGCATTAATCACTCGAATGTGAAAGCAGAAGGTATCATTAGTAGGTTTGCAGATGACATGAAAGGTGAGGGCGTTGTCCACAGTGAGGGGGATGGTCTCAGGCTACAGTCTGAAGGTTGAGGCTGGGACAGAATTTCAAGAGAGTCATTTCAATCGACAATCCAGGCAAGAGCGCAGCAGGCAATGAGGGAAAACTGATCAATTAAGCTGCATTTACTTTAATGTAAAAGGCCTAACAGGTTATACAGATGAACGCATGGCATGGAAGGGAGCATGGGACAGGGATATCACAGGAATTACAGAAACATAGCTGAGGGAGGGGCAGGACAGGCAGCTCAATGTTCCCGGGACAGATGCTACAGGAAGGATAGAAGGGGAGGCAAGACAGGAGGGGGATCGGTGTTTTTGATCAGTGCACACATCACTGCAGCACTGAGAGAGGATATTCCCGAGGATCGCCCAGTGAAGCTGTATTAGTAGAACGAAGAAATACGGCTGGATGATCAGTTTGATATGACGGTACTACAGGCCCGCAGTAGTCAGCGGGAAATTGAGCAGCAAATATGTCGGAGATCTCAGATATCTGTAAGAATGATAGGGTTGTAATGGTCGGGGATTTAACTTTCTAAACCTAGACTGGGACTGCCATAATGTTCACAGCTTGGATGGGAGGAATTTGTTCAGCGTGTTCAAGAAAACTGTCTCAGTCAGTATGTAACTGTTCTGACCGGAGAAAGGGATGAAACCTGACCTCCCTTCGGGAAACAAGGAAGAGAAAGGGGCTGAAGTGTTTGTGGGGGAGCACTTTGGCAAAGTCACCACAATTATATTAATTTGAAAATAGCGATGGAAAAGGACAGGCCTGGTCCACAAGTTAAAGATCGAAACTGGCCTTGCCCCAGTCCAGAAGGTATTAGGCAAAACTGTCAAAAAGTTGATTCGTGGAGGCTATTTGCAAGTAAAGGGAAGTCGGGCAAGTGGGATTCTTTTAAAAGAGAGATTAGTTAAGATTTCAGGGGCAGCATATTCCTGTTACTGTGAAGGACAATGCTGACGCAAGTGGGAAACACTGGATGCTCTCTGCTCTATGCATGTTGAGTAATCTTACCTCACTGCAGGATTTATTGAAGGCTCCAGATCTCCCTGCTCTTTGTCTGTCTGGCTGACTAACCATTTTCAATGTGGTGATGGATGGGACATCCGGCAGCTGGGAAATCTATTGAGTCAGGAAATTCCTGAGTACCGACAGGAGACAGAGAAATAGACTGAATGGGAGCTTAGACTGATGCAGTGAGGGTTACGCATGGAGAATAGTAATGTTTCCTACAGAGATCTGGAAAATCCCAGTGTCCATCCCTGGCCTGTGCTGCTGCGTCTCTCTGGAGTGCAGAATTCTGCGGGCTCAGGATCTGGAGTAGCTGCAAGAGTGAGAGACGCTGACAGAGGCAGCAATTAGACCCACACAGTAAGAGATAACACATGGAGAGAGACTGAGTGATATCATCAGAGTGCTGGAAGGTATCAGGATCAAACAATCATGAAGGAAAACAGGTTTAGCTTCATGATACACTGGTATCAGTGTTCAGGGATAAATAGCCTGTGAGCAGACAAAGTAACGTCCTAGTGATTTTGTTGCTAGAGCATGTATCCCAAATCTCAGCTGAAGTTCAGGAGAGGCAGGTTTGAACCACATCATCTGAAATGGTGGAATTTGAAATAAATTATTTAAAAAATAGTAATTGAAAATCTATAAATCCAAACACTGATGTACAATAAATCCAAACACTCGCCATTCAGAGAAGGACATCTGCCCATCCTTACGTGGTCTGCACGACATACCCACAGCAAAGTGTTTGCCTCCGAATTACCCTCTGAAATGGCCAAGCAAGTTACCCAGAGTAAGGGCAGCTAGGGCTGGGCAAGAAAGGCTGGTCAGCCAGAGATACCCACATCCCGTACCTGGTTTAAAAAAAAATCAATTAGGATGGTCCCAGTGCAACTCAGCTGGGACCAGTGTCCTGGCCAATCATGTCGGTAGGTTTATGGACAGGGCTTTAAACTGACAGAGGGTTCAGGTGAAGGGAGGTTCAAATCCAAATAGAAAAGGTGACGCATGTGAACAGCACGTCTGAAGACAAGCAGAAAGGAACAGGAAGGGACAAATTTTAACTTTACTGTACATTAGTGAATCGATTTGTGACAGGAAATTTTGGGAAAGAGTAAATTATGTTTTTTTTTGGAATGGACAAAGTCTCTGCAACAAGGTAGACTAATTTGTGACACAGAGATGAAAGAGATTTAGACACCAGGGAGACGTGGTTACCGGGCGAACAAAATTTGGAACATAAATATTCAATGTTTCACAACCATGCGGAAATTCAGTCAAAATGGGCAACACTAACAATAATGGAGAACAAAGCCATTACAGGGAAAGCATTTGGCCGCAGATCATGAAGTAGATCAGTCTGCATGTAAATTCTGGCTACTACTTGCCAAGGACACAAGCAGCAGAACAGTTTTAGCCACCGAACAGCATTTCATTGCTCATCACTGCATTAAAGAGGAACTCATTGGAATTTTCAATAAAGGCATTGTGATAATTTAGTGAAACTTCAATATTCATATAATCTTGATAATCACACTGACAAGAGTGATATTTTGAGAGGAGATTATAGATTTCTTTCCAGTGCTTCTTTGAATAACACATTGCGCAACTAGTCCCTCACTGACTAAGGATACAAATATCTCAGAGCGACCGTGTGTCATGAAACTTAGTGAGTAATGTCATCTGGGGAGATCCCCTGGGAAATTGGGTAAAGTACTGTTTAAAGAAATATGAAGTTTTAAATTGAATCACAGAAAGGGCAAGTTACATCTAGAAACAAAAACAGCCACTGACATGAGTTTGGGAGGAGAACTGACCAAGGTAAACAGGCTAAACAGACTGAAACGTGTGTCTGTAAGTGGATAATGGAAAACAATTGAAGGAACAGTGTAAAACACTCAACAAAAGAACGTTCCATTGAAACACACAAAACCTCAGCAAGAAATTCCCACCCATTCCTCACTCAGGACAAAATGGATCATGTCATATTATGAGGCTTAGACGATTACCACAAATTACTTAAAATCCTGACATGAGAGAGTTTAAGCAGTAAGTGTTAAAGGAATTGCAAAGGGTCTGCTAGCAGGGGGAAGGGCAATGGAAAGAGGAATCACTGTCAGGGTTTAATGACGTGATATTAACAGGGAGAGGTGAAGGTGCTGGAGGTGGTGAGAGTGTTACAGAGAGTGGTCCGGGCCTGAACAGTGTTACAAAGCCAGTATGAATTGCTGCAGCTGGAGGGGTTTGCAGGGGTAGGGAAGGACATATGTATTTTTATTTATTCATTCATGGGATGAGGGTGTTACTGATTGGACCGGCATTCTTTGCTCCACTGGTAATTACCCAGAGTGTCGCACAGAGTCAGCCATATTGCTGTGGGTCTGGATTCACATGTTGGCAAGACCATGTCAGAATGTCGGATGTTCTTCCCTAAAGGAGCTAAGTGAACCTGATGAGTTCTTCCGACTGATCAACAACGCTTTTATGGAGGCCACACCAATGTCTTGTATGAAGGTAACCATCCAAAACACCAGCTTCACCAGCCTGTCTAACAATGCCGCCACTTTCAAGGAACTGTGTACCTGGATCCCTGGGTCACTGACTGGCAACATTACCCAGGGCCCGAACATTAACTGTACAAGTCCCACCCTGGTTTGTTTCACCAAAATGAAACACTTCACATTTATCTAAATAAACTCCATGTGCTATTCTTCAGCCCACTATCCCAGCAGTATTGTCCATCCTGTTGTTTCATAGATAACCCTCTTCACTGTCCACTCTGCCACCATTTCAGTGTTACCCAAAAAAACTTACTTACCAGGAAACCAATATTCCCATCCAAACCATTTACCCAAATGACAAACAACAGTGGTTCCACGACACCACTGGTCACATGCCTCCAGTCAGGAAAACAACATGTCTGCCATCACCCTCTGTCTCCTACCATCAATCCAATTTTGTATCCAGTTCCTTCGCTTCTAATGAATGCCATATCTTTTTACATTGATCTGGGCTTTTTACCCAGTTTACCACACGGAACGTAGAACACAGAACAGTACAGTACAACACCCTTCGGCCATGATGCCATGCCAACCTTTTATCAGTCTGTAAGATCGAACTAACCTACATGCCCTTCATTTTACTGCCATCCATGTGCCTATCCAAGAGTCTATGAAATGTCCCTCTTGTATCTGACTCTCCTACCACCGGTGGTAGTGCATTCCAACCACGCAACACACTTTGTGTAAAGAACCTATCTCTGAAGATTCTCCTTACCCATCCACCAATTACCTTAAAATTATTTATGCCCACATAAAATAGCCATTTATGCCATGGTATAAAGAAGTCTCTCACTATTCACTCTATCTGTGTCTCACGTCACCTTTTTCACTTCTACAAAGTCGCCCCGCACCCTTCTTCACTTCAATGACAAAAGGCTTACCTCCCTCAACCTTTCTTCATAAGTCATGGTCTCCAGCACAGGCAGCATTCTGGTAAATCTCCAATTTACCCTCCCTAAAGCGTCCACTGCATTCCTGTACTGAGGGGACTAGACCTGAACACAATATTCCATGTGGAGTCTAACCATGGCTCTATAGAGCTGCAGCATAGCCTCACAGCTTGAAAACCCAATCCCCCAGCAATTGAAAGCCAACACAACATATTCCTCCAAAGAAACCCTATCAGCTTGGGTGGCAACTTTGAGAGACCCAAGATCTCTTTGTTCCACAACACTACCAAGTATTCTGCCTTTAACCCTGCATTCTGCATTCAAGTTCGACCTTTCAAAATGAATCATTTCACACTTTTCCAGATTGAACTCCATCTGCCACTTCTCAGCCCAGCTCCTCATCCTATCAATATCCTGCTATAATCGGCAACCGATCTCCACACTATCCACCGCTCCAGCAACCTCCATGTCATTGGCAAAATTACAAATCCATTCTTCCACAACCACATCCAAGTCCGTTTATAAATAAATCACAAAGAGGAGAGTTCCTGCAACCGATCCCTGCAGAACACCACTGGTCACCAAGCTCCATGCTGAATGTTTCCCATCTATCATCACCCTCTGTCTTCTATGGGCCTGGAATTCTATATCCAGACAGACAGGTTTCCCTATATCCCATGCCTCTGTATTTTTTTTAATGAGCCATAACGGTTTTTTGTCACACTCTCGAATGATTCAATAAGATTTGTGAGGGAGAGACCTGTCCCTTACAAAGCCATGCTGACTATCTCGAATCAAACTATGGTTTTCTACGGAGTCATAAGTCCACTCTTTCAGAGTCCTCTCCAATAATCTGCAAACCACAGACATAAGAACGTGAGGTCTGTAATTCACATAATTTTCCCTATTCCCTTTCTTGAACAAGGGAGTAACATTTGCCACCCTCAAATCATGTGGTACGACTTCGGTGGACAGTGTGGGTGCAAAGGTCATTTCCAATGGCGCAGCAATCCATTCCCTCGCTTTGTGCAGTAACTTTGGACACATCCCGTCTGGTCCAATAGACTTATCTATCTTTATGTTTTACACAATTCTCAGCACATCCTCCTTCTTAACATCCACCTGTTCACATATATCAGTCCTTTTCACGCTGTCCTCACAAATAACAAGGTCCCTCTCAGGAGTGAATACCGAAGCACAGTATGCATTAAGGACCTCCCCTACCTCCTATGACTCCAGGCACAAGTTCCCTCAGCTATCCCAGATCGGTCCTACCCTCACTCTGACCATCCTCTTGTTCCTCACATAAGTGGAGAATGCCTTACGGTTTTCCTTAATCCTTCCCAACAAAGCTTTTTCATGTCCAGCTGTCCGAAGTCCATTCTTCAGTTCCTTCCTGGCTACCTCCAGTGAGGAACCAGAGTGTGGAAACAGGCCATTTAGCCCAACAACTCCATCGGTGAGGGAATACGTTTGGGCGGGATGCTCATCAGAGAGTCCATACGGACCCTCTGAATAACATCCCTCCCAAAATTATTCCCCCACCTATTACTGTCCATTTATCCTAACTAACGTGTCAATCCTGCACATCCCTGAACACTATGGGTAATTTACCATTTGCAAGGTTTGTGAAGGTTTGAAGCCCAGGTTAAGATTTAGGGTGTAGGTTTGCTCGCTGAGCAGTAGTTTTGATATCCGGACGTTTCGTTACCTGGCTAGTAACATCATCAGTGGCGACCTCCAAGTGAAGCGAAGCTGTTGTCTCCTGCTTTCTATTTATATCTTTCTCCTGGATGGGGTTCCTGGAGTTTAGATTAGATTAGTTTACATTACAGTGTGGAAACAGGCCCTTCGGCCCAACAAGTCCACACCGACCCGCCGAAGCGTAACCCACCCATACGTTTACCCCTTACCTAACACTACGGGCAATTTAGCATGGCCAATTCACCTGACCTGCACGTCTTTGGACTGTGGGAGGAAACCGGAGCACCCGGAGGAAACCCACACAGACATGGGGAGAACGTGCAAACTCCACACAGTCAGTCGCCTGAGTCGAGAATTGAACCCGGGTCTCTGGCGCTGTGAGGCAGCAGAGCTAACCACTGCGCCACCGTGCCGCCCATAATGGTGATGTCATTTCCTGTTCGTTTTCTGAGGGGTTGATAGATGGCATCTAGATCTATGTGTTTGTTTATGGCGTTGTGTTGGAGTGCCAGGCCTCCAGGAATTCTCTGGCATGCCTTTGCTTAGCCTGTCCCAGGATAGATGTGTTTTCCCAGTCGTAATGGTGGCTTTTTTCATCCTTGTGTAGGGCTACGAGGGAGAGAGGGTCGTGTATTTTTGTGGCTATCTGGTGTCAGTGTATCCTGGTGGCTAACGTTCTTCCTGTATGTCCTTTGTAGTGTTTGTCTCAGTGAGGACCAGTACAGCAGAGGGTAAAGCAGGACCCTCACAAGATGGTGGGATTGAAGCTTTGAATATCTCTGCTCCTTGCCCAGCGTTGTATCTATGTCCTATATCTGTCAGCCATATTTCCGTTATGGCTGAAATATCCCTGTCCCCAGTGCCAAACCATGCTCGGAGCTCATCTGCCTTACCTGCCAGGCCTCATGCGTTGTCAGTCAGCCAACCTCCCCACCCCCCCAGCCACCCCCAACGAAGGGATACCAATGTCCCTCTGGTTCAAGTCCAACCCGCCCCGCCTTTGACAGGCCACCTCTACCCCAGAGGAGATCCCAAAGAACTGAAAACCCTGCCCCCGACATCCTGCTCCTCAGCCACACCATCCATCCGGCCTATCTTTTTATTTCTATCCTCACAGGCACGTGGCACTGGGAGTAGTCTTGAGATCACTACCCTAAAGGTCCTGCCTTTCAAAGTCTTACCTAACGCCTGATATGCATTTCACAGGACCCCATCCCTTTGTCTACCTCTCTCATGTGGACCGATGTGCACAATGACCTCTGGCTGTTCACCCTGCCCTTCAGAATGTTCAGTAACCGCTCAGAGACCTCCTTGACCCTCGCACCCGGAAGGCAGCATACCATTTGGGGTCACTGCTGCAGCCACACAGCCTCTTGTCTGCCCCACTCACAAGTGAGTCTCCTATAATGAGACAGGATGTGGCAAACAGAGACAAGGCTGAACTACCTGCAGTTAGGGCTATATTTGGAAAGTGGAGTATGTGGAAGTGATACAGTGAGGATCCATGGCCAGAGTGTTAGTAAAGTGGGAATGACAAAGGCAGCAATCCAGTGAATACTGATCAAGTGATATCGTGATTTTGATAGACAAAATACTGTTCAATAAAAGCAGGTGAAGCTCTTTACGAGTATAGAAAGGGTAAGGGGTCCTTAAGAATGAGAGGCGAGCAATGGGCATGAAATATACTTGACAGACAGTATTAAGGAAAAGTTACAAGATATTTTATAACTACAGTCAGAGACAGAGGATTCCCAGCTAAAGAGTGCAACCTGTTAGAAACCAAAGGGATAATCTGGGCATGGAGCCAGAGGAAGTAGGTGAAGCCTTAAATGAGTACTTCCCATCTATATTCAGACAGAAGAAAGACATTGTAGACGCGGATTTCTGTTGAGATGGTGAGGTTCGGGAATATGTTAAGATCAATAAGGAGGAGGTATTAAATGTTTTCACAGGCATAAAGTTGGAGAACCTCCCAGTGCCCAATGAAATGTATCCCTGGCTGCTATGGGAGGTAAAAAAAAAAGGAGATTGCTGGGGCCCTGGTGGATATACCTAACACTTTCCTGTCCACAGGTGAAGTGCCAAATGACTGGAGGATCGCAAATATGGTTCCTTTGTTCAAGAAGGGCAGCAGGGATAGCCAAGGTAATTTCAGAGCAGATAGTCTGATAGCAAGGGGAGGGAAATTATTGGAAACAATTCTGAGGGACAGGATGAGTCAATGATTGGAAATGCAGGAAATAACTAGGGCTAGTCAGCACGGATTTGATACAGGAAGATCCTGTCTGATGAATTCAGCTGAGTTTTCTTTGAAATCACGATGAGGGCTGTGCAGATGATGTGGGTTCCTTGGAGTTCACTATGGCCTTTGACAAGGTCCCACATGGAAGGCTGGTCCAACACATCAATGGCATCCAAGGCAAGTTGGCAAATTGGATCCACAACTGTTGGAGGGTTGTTTTTTATTTCAAATTCTTTCACCAGTGGGTTTACCACAGGGATCTGTGCAGGAACCTTTGCTGTTTGTATGTACATTAATACCTTGGATGTGAAAGCAGAAGGAATCATTATTATAAAGAAGGAGAAAGAAGGAGCACAAGTTTATCCAGTGGGGTTGTTCATGAGTATTTTAACCAAACACTTCACACAATGATCTGATCAGTATTTCAAACAGTCACTAGGAATTGGAACCGCAGAAAATTTCTCCAATGAAACGAACCTTGCATCCTTCCACAAATTTCAGCTTTGTGTGAATCATACAACGATTCATCATCCAGCGGGATCACTGACTTGCCAACTGTATAAGGTCCATCAACTTTCTTCAGCAATCACAGCTTCTGTACACAGCCACCTGTGCTGTGCTCAGTGTCATTTGTTGCACCCAGGCCACAGCACATTTCTTCTTCCTGAGTTTATGAGCCTTGTGCCTGATCTGTCTGATCTGTTTAATAAACGTTTCCTATCACTTCAGCCCATCTCCTCACAATTCTAAAGTTATGAATAAAATAGGGCGTCAGACCAAATGTTAGACAAAGTGGAAGTATGCCACTCAGCCCATCGAGTCTGCCCCAATATTCAAAAAACTCATGGTTGATCTGATAATCTTCAACTCGATTCTGCTCACTTACCTCGACAAAGTTTCATCATCTTTCCGGTTAACTATCTGGCACGGTTTGAAAATACCCAACAACTCAACCTCAGCAGTGTGTGCCGCAAAAATGCCACAGACATTCTGACCCCGAGCAAAGAAATTACTCATCATTTCTGAATTCAATAGGCAATATCTAATTCTGAGTTCATGTCGATTGGTGCTCTCCTCACACCTGCTTGTATCTACCCTGTCAAGCTCCAATGAATTTTGAACGTTTATAAATGTTATTATGTGATTATAGAGCTCACCTCCACCTCCTTTGTTTCAAGGATAATAATCCCAGCCGAACCAATCATTCCACGAAGCTCCATTTTATACAGAGTTAGCAACACATTTGTAAATCTCTGCTGTCCCTTACAGCGTCCTTACATATTATTAAGACAGGTGGAGAAATTTCGGCGAGGAAACGAGTTGAAATTTCAGGCGCAGATGGGAATTGGAACTTGAAATCAGAAAGCGATTGGAATCGGATTGATCCACAGAAGGACCAAATGCAGCAATGATAACTCTGACAAATGAGAATCTAATCATATTCGATTGAAATTCAATGGCTTCATTGTAACTGAATTCCTCAGTGTGATCGCCCTGGGAGCTAGTATTTCAGAGGAATGGAACCTGACCGCCCATATAAAGAAGTTGACTGCAATAACATGTCCGACGGTCGACTTTGTTTGATTATTAACTCAACTCTTGTCTCCGTGAAGCCTACGTTGTTCGCAAGCACAAATTAGATGTTTAACAGAACTCTCTCCATTTGACTAGGTGGGTGCAGCTTCAATACCACTGAGGGAACTGGACACCCTCCACGACAATGCAGTCACTTAACTGTACATTCTTCAATACCTGAAAATTTATTCCCTTAACTGCTAAGGCACAATTGCAGCAGAGTGCACCACCTAGAAGATTCACTTGAGTAACTCATCCAAGTTTTGTTGACAGAACCTTCAATGCTTTACCGACTATAATACAAGGTTGAAGATGCACTGAAACGTCACCGTTTGCAAATTACCCTCCAAGGAACATACCAGCATGACTTGGAGAGAAATCCGTGGTAAATTCATTGAGTCGTGAAGCGGTCTTGATGGGCAAAGAGTTATACTTCAGCCCTCCCTCTTTTATCATACAATTTCTTTAAAAAAAATGACTATTGCATTGACCAGACTTGTACACATTCCTTTAGTTGTTTCCTAAACTGGCGCTTGCTAAAGATCGAATATCATCCTCAGCCTGTGGTCAACAATAGAAAATAGCCAAAAAACCCTTTCGAACAACTGATCTCCCTGTCCAACAATTACATTCTCCATTTTCCCTTTCTACCTGATTGTTACATCCCTGCGGTCCCTGACATTATTCATCATAGTCAACTACACAACTTCTAAAACATGACTCCGACAACTAAGTTTGAATTATTGATCAACATCAGGAAACAGTGGTACTCCACTGGAAACAGGCATCCAAACATGGTTCATTTTTGGATGGGATGAATACCTGAAATAACAGCAGAATCGGACCCTTGCTGTCATTTGTAAACCTGATGGTGGCTCTGCAGGTTGGTCTCCTGACTGATTCTTTCTCACATATGGGAGCGGTGAATGACCTGTCCAAATTGTGACTGAGCAAGTGAGTTTACACTTCAGCGGGTAATTGAATCCCTTCCTGCAGACCCCGCCCGCATGGACCTGACTTCATTGCGGCATGGGTAGCCTTGTGTCTGTTTAGTTTGGATAAGCAGTTGAATTTGAGTCCACGCTGAGACGACTCCCAATTATCCCCCTCATCCATGTTTTTTTTATACTTCCTTATTCTCCCACGGAGTGTGACCATCATAGTCTGAACAGCACTTGCTGTTCATCCTTAACTCTCCTTGACCTAAGTCAGAGGGAATTTATGGGTGAACCGTACTATTGTGCGGCTGGAGTCATATATTGGCAGGTCTCGTTAAGGACGGTAGATTTCCCTTTTGAAGGGAAATGAATTAATGTTTTTTCAGCAAATTAAAACTTTTTGTCACTTTTCCTCTGAGCGGGTTTATATTCCAGATTTTATTAATCAAATCTAATTATCTGCAGCTGCCATGCTCCATTCTCCAAGGGTAGCTAGCCCAAATATCGCCATTACATTTGCGGATGACACTAAGATTGGTGGAGTAGCAGAAATCAAAGGGGACTCTCAAAGAATGAAGGATAATATAGATAGACAGGAGAGTTGAGCGGACAATTGGCAAATGGAGCTGAATCCAAGCAAATATGAGGTAATGCATTTTGGGAAGTCTAATTCTCCAGCCAAATATACTGTAAACGGAAGAGCATTGGGTAAAGTTGATGAGCAGAGTTCAAGTCCTTTGTACCCTGAAGGTGGCTACACAAGTGGTTCGAGTGGACAAGACGGCATATAGCATGCTTGCTTTCACTGGACGGGGTATTGAGTATAAGAGCTGGCTGGTCAAGCTAAAATTGTAAAAGATTTTGTTTAAATCGCATTTAGAATGTTGTGTACTGTTCTGGTCGCCAAATTACCAAAACAATGTGCACGTTTATGAAAGAGTGCAGGGAAAGTTTATGAGAATGTTGCCTGGTACAGAAGGTGCTAGCTCTGAGGAGAGGTTAAGTAGGTTACGTTTGTTTTCACTAAAAAAAAATGAGATTGAGTGGGACCTGATTGTCGTCTACAAAATCATGAAGGGTATAGCCAGGGAGGATAGAGATAAGCTTTTTCCCAAGGTGAGGCATTCACTAATGACATGTCACGCGTTCAAGGTGAGAGGTGAAACGTTTAAGAGAGATCGATGTTGGAAGTATTTTACACAGAAGGTGCTAGGTACCTGGATAGAGTTGCCCGCAGAGGTAGTAGAGGCGAGCTCAGTAGATTCATTTCAGGTGCGTCTGGACAGATGCATGAGTAGGTGGGGTGCAGAAGGATACAGATGGTTTGGAATTTGTAATAGGTTTCGACAGTGGATCAGCTCAGGCTTCGGCGTCTGTTCTTGGGCTGTAATTTGGTCTGTTCTTCTGTGTTCACTACACTACCAACTTCATGCTACATTGCTACATCTCAGAGAATGACATTGTCAATTCCAATTATCACAGAGGGAATGAGAATATGACATGTGGCTGTGTCGGAATGAATGTGATATACGCTGAATTGGAGTGTTTACTGGAGCTAGAGGCTGATGTGGAGACGATGTGATCAAATACAGCTCTTACTGTCAAAGTAAGAAAACAGCGCAATGTTAAGGAACATTTCAGAGAAAGCTTTCAATTAATCGACCTCCCGCTTCAGGCTCCAGCACGCTTCCGCTGAGCCAATCTGCAGTGCGGGTTAATGCTGCTATTGTATCTTAATAATCTAATAAACGGAGACAAATATGCCCTTCCTCCCCGCCTTTGACCAGGACCCTTCCCAGCTTTGGAATGTCATGCGCCTCTGTTCCATCATAGAAGAACCACGTCCTCACTTTCAAACCAATCATTTCATTTCGATACCGTGGTTGTGAGATCATTTCTCATGGAGCAGCTTTTACAACATGGACATAGATTATTGGAGCATCAGGCTCAGGAAAAGGACACAGGGTAGCAGTGAGGAAAAGAAAATTTATTTAAAGTACCTCTTTCTGTGGACTTCTACATCATTTATTTTACTTGCTCATTTGGCTCTATCTAGTCTATTGTGTGCAGTTCTGCAATTCGAATGATACCATGGATATGATAGCACTGGAAATGATGCTGGACAGATTTACCAGGATATTGTCTGGGTAGAAGAGTTTTAGTTATGAAGAAAAATTGGATAGTCTGGAGATGTTTTTCTTACAGCAGAAGAAATTGAGAGGAGACATGTTTGAGATGTACAAAACAATCAGGAATATGGATGGTGTAGACTGAAATAAACGTTTCTCTTTGATGGTGAGGTCGATCACGGGGGGAGGGGAGGGTGGCATAGACTTAAGGATAGAAGAGGAAAGATTTGAGTGAACGCGCAGAGAAATGTTTTGAAACAGCGGTAGGTTGAAATCTGGAAATCAGTGCATGCAAAAGTTGGAGAGGCAGAAATTCTCAAAACTTTCAGAGGTATTCAGATGTGAATTTTGTGATGCCAAGACAGACGAGGCTATAGGCCAAGTGATTTAAAAAAGTGTTCGGATAGTTAAGCGAATGTTAATTTCCAGTAATACTAAATAGGCTTCTTCTTACATAAAATTCCTGGATAGCACCACCGCCGTTTCTGCGTGAGATCAGGTTCAATTCTCTTCCAGGATGAATGCTTGCATATTGGGAGGGCTCAGTTGGTAGAACTGCACCTTTCCACGCCAGAAACCCGCCTTCGATTCCAGACTTGTGTGACTGACTGAGTGGAATTTGCACTCTCATGCTCTCTCTCTCCCTTGTGGGTTTCCTCTGGCTTCTCCGATTCCTTCCCACAGTGCAAAGGTGTGCAATTCAGGTCAATGGCAAACAAAATCTGAATGGACTGTAAGTGTTATAAATCAGAGACAAAAGTAAGAATTGTAGCTCGGGGAGAACAGAATGACCATTTCGGGTCAACAGACCCTTCCTCGGAACTGTTTTTAATTCGCAATGTTGACACTGATTTCTCTCCACTGATGCTGCCTGACTCGCTGAGCTTTTGGAACAATTTCTATATTTGTAGGTGGATCATAAATGCGGATTTAAAAAGATTGAGTGGGGGAGTGTGAATCTCTTCCACGGCACAGTGCAGACTCAACTGGCCAAATGGTTTCTGTATGCACTGTGTCTTATTCCATTAACTCTGTATCTATAAGTCTTTTTTTCCTTTTTTAGTCTTTGTTTTTCACATCTCTCCTGTCATGTGAATTGCAGAACAGGACAATCGACGTATCGGGGATAAGCCACCAACAAACCGTTACCACCTGACGCCTGGAAGATGAACGCCTCATATTCTGCCTTGGGACCCTGCAACCACACGGGAAAAATGTGGATTTCAACGGCTCCTCATTTCCCTTCCCCCCACATTATTAGAGTCTGAAGCATCCAACTCTGCATCACCCTCCGGACCCATACATCTCTCCCCCTTTGACATATCACCTCCTCCCATGCCTCGATCCACCATTCGCTTTCCCAGCTACCTTGCACCCAACTCCAACCCCCTACCATTTATCGCCCAGCCCCCACCCACAAGACTCATTCCTGAAGAAAGACTTATGCCAGAAACGTCGATTCTCCCGCTCCTCGGATACTGCCTGACCTGCTGTTCTCTTCCAGCACGACACTATCGCCATGTCGAAGATAGACGATCTCAGCTCAGACTCGTTACTTGAGAGCGGAGAAAGCTGAATGAGGAAGTGATTAAGGTGAATAGTAAGGGGATAGATATGTGTGATGGGAATAAACTTCTAATGGGAAGAATTAACAACCGGGGACCTCTGTCAAACGCAAATGAGAAGATGTTCAGAGGAGATATAGGAATAACGTTTTCACTCTGAGAGTGTTGTTTATTTGGAATTCACTGTTTGAACGTGTGGGAAAGCTGTGCGTCAGGAGTATTTAGCCGAATACTTGAGAAGTTAGAGCGCACATGGATAAGGACCAGGTACTGGAAAGTGGGGTGAAGTTAAATAGATGTCTGATGAAAGAACTGAACACTGTACAGAAAATACAGAGCATGAAAGCATGGGAAGGGTAAAGACATGGAAACTACTGGCGATCTGTTACAAGAGGCTGCAGAATGTTACACTCGTCAGAAAGGTCACTGGGGCAGGATGGGGCCATTGTGGCAGGATAGGAAACGAATAGTGGAATGCACCTACACCAATTAGCAGAGTCAGACTGGGCTGAAGGTTACAATGTCAGACTGAGATAAAAGTAATTAGTAAAGTCACCCTTGCCTACTCAATATCATCATGGCAGTTTGGGACAAGTCGTGACAATACATACTTCGGACATGACTTTAAATAAATAATTGATAGTACAGTCAGACTGCTTGAGACGCTTGTAGATGGAAAGATATGACATTAAATATCTAATCAGTAGTTAGTAGAGTCAGCTTGGGACAGGAAAACATTGTGATAAATGGGGTAGCTAAATATCTAATCATGACAGGTTAGTCTGGGATGGAAGTTCATTGTAGCACAGGTGGCAGTAGAATTCCTAATGGTGACAGTAGAATAATATTAAGTAGAATTATGAAAAACCATAGTGGCAGAAGTAGAACGATAATGGGAACCAACACTATTGGCTTATTGTATAGCTGGAGTGAGGTAATTCTGACTAACACAGTTTTCATTCTGATAAGCTAACAAAACATGATTAAAGAAAGGTTATAAAGTGATGGAGTTTCATTCAGATACATGTGACTGCTGCACTTTGGAAAAGCAAATCTTAGCAGGACTTATACACTGAATGGAAAGGTCCGAGGCAGTGTGGCTGAACAAAGAGACCTGGGAGTGCAGGTTCATGGCTCCTTGAAAGTGGAGTCGCAGGTAGATAAGGTAGTGAAGAAGGCGTTTGGTATGCTTTCCTTTTTTGGTCAGAGTGTTGAGTACAGGAGTTGGGAGGCCATGTTCCGGCTGTACAGGACATTGGTTAGGCCACTATTTGAATATTGCGTGCAATTCTGGTCTCCTTCCTACCAGAACGAGGTTATGAAACTTGGAAGGGTTCAGAAAGGTTTACAAGAATGTTTCTAGGGTTGGAGGATTTGAGCTACAGGGAGAGGCTGAACAGGCTGGTGTTGTTTTCCCTGGAGCGTCGAAGGCTGAGGGGTGACCTTAAAGAGATTTACAAAATTATGAGGAGCATGGATATCATAAATAGACAAAGTCCTTTACCTGGGTCGGGGAGTTCATAACTAGAGGGCATAGATTTAGTTTGAGAGGGGAAAGATAAAGAGACCTAAGGGGCAACTTTTTCACACAGAGTTTGGTACGTGAATGGAATGAGTTGCCAGATGATGTGGTGGAGGCTGGTACAATTGCAACATTTAAGAGGCATGTGGATAGGAAGGGTTTGGAGAAATATGGGCCAGGTGCTGGCAGGTGAGACGAGATTGGGTTGGGATATCTGGTCGGCATGGACAGGTTGGACAGTAGGTTCTGTTTCCATGCTGCATATCTCAATGACTCTATGACTCTATGCCATGGACCCTGAGGTTCGGGAGGATTCAAGCATTTGTTTTCTGAATGTCACGATTTTTGTTTGCAAATAAAAGATCTACTCCTTGAAAAACTCTCCGCATCACCTCGTGATTGTTGACATTTTCTCCACGACAACCGCAACTTTGGGTGCAGTAAAATTGTGGCGAGTGCAGCTCTGTGGCGCAATGAAAAGCGTGTTAGATTTCTACAAGTTTTGTAACTTTGCTATTCAAAGTTTTTGTGTTTGAACCGCACCAGAATTGGAGTTGAATCATTGAGTGTTGTGCTGATTCATCGCCAATTCATGTCGTCTGGGGTTCTCGTCCCTGCTACTGACCAGAGGAAAATCCTAATCTTCTTGGTGATGAGTTTTTACCGAATCATGATCAGACCAGAATCGCAAAACCTGCAAATTTCGTGCAGACATCCACTGTCTCTAAACACATTTCCCTCTAAAGGTTGCACAGAAATGTTCGATTGCTCAAATGTCTTTATCCCGTTATGCGCCATGTTGTTGTGGATGAGCTGGGGAAAGACATTGGCGTATTTGGTCAGCCATGATGATCTCAAACGGCGGGTAGGACAGGTGTATGGAATAGCCTCCTCCTGTTCCTCTTTTTCTGTGCTGTTTCTTACAGAGGATTTTCAAAATTAACATGATAAGGGCAAGGTGAATCTACACTAGGGAACATCAAAGTCCTCCCCTTTACACCACCGCTCTCACAGCCAGAATAGGCAGCTCCTATTGCTGCTTTAGATCAGACAGTGAAGGATTCTATCAGGCGCTCTGTCAGACTGCATGCTCCTTCACACAGGTTTACAACTGGGTACATGGAGTAAGCAAACGTGTGGATATTGGGATTCAGGGACAGATTTCCTCTCTGCTGGGCTGCAGTTCTGGTCACATGAATTTCTGACATGCTGAGACATTCTGTGCATTCGACCTACGTTACGATTTAAACTGTAATTGACTTTTTATTATTACATAACATTCTTACATCTTCAATATTCATGCAAACTGTGCAACGTGTTCTTGGATGTAGGAATAGTGAAGATTATTAATGAATGCAATATGTTTCATGTTACCCGTATGAACTTTCAGAAGGAAGTTGCTGAAGTTTCACTGATTCGAATGCTGTGCCGATTGAAGCTGATTGTAGGAAAAGCCCTTCGACAGCGGCAAGATAACATTGTCTGTAAACAACGCAGGAACTATCGGAAACCCATTTTTCAATGTTGTCTATGTTTTCACATTTTTTGTGTCCCTTTTGTATCCTTTTTGTGAACCTGATGCTTCAATAATCACATGCTCATGTCAGTTTCACCTTGTCTGCATTAGCTTTAATTTCAGAACCAGACAGTTCAGGGAAATGAAGCGGGGTGAGTGACTGAGGTACCAGTGGGGCAGCACGTCACCACCAAAGATCCCACAGTGTTGTGGTTCAGTGGTTAGTACTGCTGCCTCAACAGGGTCAAAGTTCGATTCCAGCCTCTGTGGACTGTCTGTGTAGAGTTTGCACATTCTCCCCGTGTCTGCGTGGGTTTTCTCCGTGTGTTCCAGTTTCCTCCCACAGGCTAAAGATTGTGCAGGTCAGGTGAGTTGGTCATTCTAAATTGCCCATAGTGCATTTGTCAGAGGGGAAATGGTTCTGGTTGAGTTACTCTTCGGAGGGTTGGTATGGAGTTTTGGGTCCGAAGGGTCTGTTTCCATACTGGAGGGAATCTAATAATCACAGTTTAAGTAGAGCAGTTGAGTTAAAGTTCCCAAGGTACGTGTAGGTCATATGACAGTTTCGCTGTCTGCGGCTCCAGAGTGCAATTGGTCAGCGCCGAATACTTGAAGGTGCATAACATGCCAAGGTTTTAAGTTCAATGCTTATCTAAAGATGCTGTTACTGACAATGACCAGGGATTATTGAAGCATCAGACTGAAGGGCAGTTGTAAACAATGTTGTGTAAAGTAGCACTTATTTGAAAACACCAGTTTCTGACGTGGGGAAATGTTTTGCCTTTGTTAAAGATGCCAATTATTAACAGAAAATCTGAAAATATTCCCCAGGTGAATATCCATCTGTGGACAGAGAAACAGAGGTGAAGTTTCAGCTTGATGACCTTCCTCAAATTGCTGACCCAGCACAGGATTACATCCTGGGAAAGTCTGTATAAATCATTTAATGTCATTCAATTTCCTGCAAGCTGCACAGCTCATTAAATCAATCGAAAGTATTAGATTTATCTCTTTGTGGAGTTTGACTGTTGTCATTAAACCTGGTAAAGGATCTGGGCAAGTAGTTTTGCTGTTGGGAGGAACAAAGGGTCGAACTGGAATAAGGTTGAGACTTGACGCAGGATTTTTGAAGCGGAGATAAAAGAGTATTAAATGGACTCACGCCCCTTTCGGTTGATTATGACCAAATGTTCAAGACAACAGATGGCAATGATAATGATGTTTTACATCGACAGGCCAAATCTTGCTCACTAGAGGCACCACAGTGTTACAGATCAGGTGAGTGGGGGAGATGATGATCCTTGTGGAAATCTGAGACAGTGAGAAAATTAATCCCACGCAGTTGATCTCACTTTTCTCATAAACCAGTTAGTCAGCGGACTAAGCTAACCGACATCCATTTAATGTAGAGCAAAACCAAACAGCTCAGTGCATTTACGGTATATAATATTTCAAGTTGAATGAGTTGCTGCACCTTTCAACTCCACCAGCTCTTCTTATCCTTAACATTTTCAGTTGCAGGTGTTATGTAATTTCTTTCCTATGAATGTTAACCAATTCGATAATGTTTCTATTTTTCATCCCCATCCAGGCAGCCCAGAATTACTGTCACTGTTTAATTCTCCCCATGTCTGCGTGGGTTTCCTCCGCGTGCTCCGGTTTCCTCCCACAGTCCAAAAATGCGCCGGTTAGGTGAATTCGCTGTGTTAAATTGCCCGTAGTGTTAGGAGCAAGGGTACATGTAGCGGAATGGGTCTGGGTGGATTGCGCTTCGGCGGGTCAGTGTGGACTTGTTGGGCCGAAGGGCCTGTTTCCAAACTGTGAGTAATCTAATCTAATCTAATCTAATCTAATCTAATCTAATCTAATCTAATCTAATCTAATCTAATCTAATCTAACCTAATCTAATCTAATCTAATTCACTCCTTGTCTGCCTGCACGCGCTTTTCAAATATTCTTGAATCAGCCCCTAAAATGATTCTATTTCTGAAAATTCATCTCCGAATTCAATTACTCTCAGAATATAAAATGCCTACACTAAAATTTTTGATTATGCCCCGATGGGTTTGAAGTTCTAGCCTCTAGTTTCCACTCACCTAAACGAGGAAATTTCCCTCGTGTTTAGTCTTAACAACTTCACATCAGCTGGATAACCTCTTTTCGCACACAACTAAGTCTTTCCTGATTTCTCCCTAATTATTCCTTATCTATGCTACCATCACTTTAAACCCCCTCTTTTCGTTTCTAGTGGCTTTATCCCCAAGTAAACCTCATTTCCATCGTTTCGAACGACATGGTATCATGGCCGTTTCATTCCTAACGTCTTTATAGTCCAGTAAACACTGCCCGTGTCTTTCATCATGTCTTTATATCGCTGTATATTTCAACGTGAGAAAGGATGTTGGGTCCAATTCAATGCATGAAAACTCATCACTAAGTTATGCAATCTTATTACCGACACAGGAAAGGTGGAAGCAATTTCAATTACTGCTGAATAGATTGGTTGCAACAGAATCGGCTCAAATCCCAGTCATATACATGACTGTTCTTATAGATATTTGTTCTCTACGTGTGCTAAAGTAACACAGTGAGAGATCAATTACAATTGCCAGACATACATAAGGGGGCGTATGAAATGCTGAAGTTGTGAGATCAGAGCAGTTTTCATTGACATAGACCATTCACAGTTCGATTCTCAGTCTTAGGAATTAGACAGAGAGCGATTTTGAGCAAAATTTGAGCAGGGACGTTTACCCCATGACGTTACACCAATTTGTGTTGTTACTTTGTTGTTTACCTCATTTGTGTGTTTTTCCTCATTGAGGATTTTGAAGTTATCCCCTCTATACAAAAGTTCCGTGCTTTTGCACCATTATACAAAAGATGCAGTACAATAACACCAACGCTTTTCAGTCTACTTGTGCAGATATTGACTCCTGGAAACAGCACTGTGCACTCTCCCGAGACTGGAAAATAATTTGCTACATTCCCACTCTTATGGCTCTTTTCATTACATCGGCTTCTGTTCTTCACAGAATCCGATTCAGACCATCATCTTAACACTTCCTGGGGAGAAAATGGATTTGGGAGAGCGAACAGTCTCAACAATTGATTTCTGGTTTATGGGCCCACTAGGCTCCCGCTGGGTGTTAGCGGTGATCACAGCGGTTTCCCGCAGTTTTCAGCTTTTTTGTAGCAAGTACCTTCGAGGATGACATCAAAAGATATTCGCTGTTACTGTATGATACTCTACCAATGGAGACAGCTCAGTCCACTGGGATGGGATAATTTCTGCAGTGTGTCCTGCGTATCAGATACAGTGCACTTTATCATTCAGATCATACAGAGTGAGAGCGCTCGAAAAGGCCAAGCGAGTTTTCCCCACAGGAGTTTATTGTAGGTGGGACAATACCAGCGGCATCACCCTAACCCAGGAAAGAACTGTCTCAGAAGTCCATTTAGTAAGTTTAGTTTCAGATTCTGGTCACCATGCTCCACGAGCCCTGCAGCCTGTGGGCAATAAGCACAATGAAGTTGGTGGTGGATCCCAAAATGAGAGCATAATTCCTCATTAATATCTCCAATAAAATGGGGGTGGAGGGCATTGTCAGAAGGTAGACAACATCAAATACCAAAGCAGGTAATAATCTGCTTGAGTAAAATATTTACAACAGTTTTAGCAGTAGCGTTGGAAGTGCGGTAAGCTTCAACCCATCAAGGAAAAGAAAATCAACAATGACCAAAACATAATTATAATGCTGACACCTTTGCAACTCAATGAAGTCTTTAAACATCTTTTGCAGTTGGCATTAGGTGGTCAGAGGTCGACTCACCCTTGTCAGAGAACATAGAACATAAAAAGTACAGCACAGAACAGGCCCTTTCACTCACGATGTTTAATCCTAATGTAAAATATAGTAACAACCTACACACCCCTCAATTCACTGCTATCCATGTGCAAGTCTAGAAGTCGCTTAAATGTCCCCAATAACTCTGCTTCCACCACTACCACTGGTAACGCATTCCATGCATTCACAGCTCTCTGTGTAACACAAAAACAACTTCTGACATCTGCTTTATACCTTCCTCCTAATATCTTCAAACTATAAGGTCTCATATCAGTCAATCTTGCCCTGGGGAAAATTCTCTAGATATTTACTCTGTCTATTCCTCCCATTATTTTGTAGACATCTATCAGGTCTCCTCTCTTTCTCCTTCTCTCCAGAGAGATGTCCGAGCCTATTCAACCTTTTTGTCATAAGGCAAGCCCTCCAGTCCAAGCAGCATCCTTCCTTGCACCCTCTCCCAAGCCGCTGTGTCTTTCTTATAGTAGGGCAACCAGAACTGGACACAATATTTCAAGTATTGCCTCACCAGGGACTTGTCGACCTGCAGCAAAACCTCACGGCTCTTAAACTCTATCCCCCTGTTAATGAAAGCCAAAACACCAAATGCATTCTTAACAACCTTATCCACTTGTATGCCAACGTTGAGGGATCTATGTACTTGCACATCCAAATCCCTCTGTTCCTCCACACTGCGAAGAATCCTGTCTTTAATCCTATATTCAGCATTCGAGTTCCACCTTCTAACATGCATCACTTCGCATTTATCCAGCTCTGCATTCTGTCTATGTCGCGCTGCAGCCTGCAGTAGCCCTTTATACTATTGCCGACACCTCCAAACTTTGTGTCATCTGCAAATTTACTAACCCTCCGCTCAACCTTCTTCTCCAAGTCATTTATAAAAACTACAAAGAGCAGAGGCCCGAGAACAGAACCCTGGGAGACCCCAGTCAACAATATCGTCGAGGCAGAATACTACAGCCACTCTCTGCCTTCTGTCAGCCAGACAATTCTCTGTATATCTGTTTAATGCCTGGAAACAGAGTGTTGATGGAGGGTTGTCTGTTTATGTCTGATTAATGGTCGGTGATAGGGGGTGGTGCAGGGTTGTGTGTGTTTTTCTGTATTTATCTGCTTAATGACAGGAGACAGACTGGTGGTGGTCGAAGGTTGTGTGTGTATTTCTGTGTATATCTGCTCAATGGAAGGATAACAGGGGTGTGGTGGAGGGTTGTGTGTGTGTGTTTCTGTGTATATCTGTTTAATGGCAGGAGATAGGGTTGTCTTGGAGGAGTGTGCGTGTGATTCTACGTATGTCTATTTAAGGGTTGGAGACAGGGTGGCGGTATGTGTATTTCTGTGTCTATATGTTCAGTAGCAGGAGACAATTTGGTCATGGAGGATTGTGTGTGTGTTCCTGCATATATCTGCTCAATAGCAGGAGGCATGTTGTTCATGGAATGTTGTGCTTGTGTGTGTGTTTCTGCGTATATCTATTTAATTGCAGGAGATAGGGTGGTGGTGGAGGATTGTGTATGCATGTGCGTTTTTGTGTATATCTGTTTAAGGACAGTATGCAGGGTGTTCGTGGAAGTTTGTGCGTGTATATTTCCGTGTATAACTGTTTGATGACAGGTGACAGGAGACAGGGTGGTCAAGGAGGTTTGAGTGAGTGTGCGTGTGTGTTTCTGTGCATACGTGCTAAATGGCACGAGACAGTTTGGTGTGTGTATGTTATTGTGCATATCTGTCCAATGGCAGGAGGCAAGGTGTTCATGGAGTGTTGTGCATGTGGGTGTTTCTGCGTATATCCTTTTAATGGCAGCAGACAGGGTGGTGGTGGAGGATATATGTCTGTGTTTTTGTGTCTAAGTCGGAGACACGTTGGTGGTGGAGGTTTGTGTGTGTGTGTTTATGTGTATATCTGTTTAATGCCAGGAGACAGATTGTTGGTGGAGGGTTGTCTGTGTGTGTGTTTTTTTTTCTCTCCGTCTGTCTGTTTAATGCTGGTGTTAGGGTGGTGGTGCAGGGATGTGTATGTTTTTCTGTAAGTATCTGCCTAATGATAGGAGACAGACTGGTGGTGGTGGAGGGCTGTGTGTGTCTGTTTCTGTGTATATCTGATTAATTGCAGGAAACAGTGTGGCGGTGGAGCGTTCTGTATATATGTGTGTTTCTCTGTATATCTGTTTAAGGGCAGGAGACAGGGTGATGGTAGAGGGATGTGTGCGTGTTTCTGTGTATATCTGTTTTAAGGGCTGGAAAGAGTGTGGTGGTGGAGCGTTGTGCGTGTGTGTTTCTGTGTATATCTGATAAACGGCAGGAAACGAGGTGGTGGAGGGATGTGTATGTTTGTGTGTTTGTGTGTTTGTGTATATACCTGCTTAAAGGCAGGAGACAGCTGGTGGTGGAGAGTATAGTGTCTGTATTCCTGTATCTATGTGCTTACTGGCAGGAGACGGGGTGATATGGAGGGTTGTGTATGCATGTGCGTTTTTGCGTATATCCGTTTAAGGTCAGTAGGCAGGGTGTTCATAGAACATAGAACATAGATCAATACAGCGCAGTACAGGCCCTTCGCCCCTCAATGTTGTGTCGACCTGTCATTCCAATCTGAAACCTATCTAACCTACACTATTCCATGTACGTCCATATGCTTGTCGAATGACGACTTAAATTTACTTAAAGTTGGCGAATCTACTACCATTGCAGGCAAAGCATTCCATACCCTTACTACTCTCTGATTAAAGAAACTACCTCTGACGTCTGTCCTTTCTCTGTCACCTCTTAATTTAAAGATATGCCCCCTCGTGCTCGCCATCACCATACTTGGAAAAAGGCTCTCCCTGTCCACCCTATCTAACTCTCTGATTATCTTATATGTCTCTATTGAGTCACGTCTCAAACTTCTTCTCTCCAACGAAAAGAACCGCAAGTCCCTCAGACTTTCCTCGGAAGACCTTTTCTCCATACCAGGCAAGATCCTAGTAAATCTCTTCTGCACCCTTTCTAAAGCTTTCACATACTTCTTATGATATGGTGACCAGAACTGTACACAATACTCCAAGTGCGGCCGCGCCAGAGTTTTGTACAGATGTAGCATAACCCCATGGTTCAAGAACTCGATCCCTCTACTAATGCCTTCTTAACAACACAGTCAACCTGGGTGGCAACTTTCAAGGATCTGTGTACCTGGACCCCGAGATCTCTCTGCTCATCTACACTACCAAGAATCTTATCATAAGCCCAGTACTTTAAATTCCTGTTCCTCCGCAGTGGACCTAACACCGACCCTTGCGGCACATCACTAGTAACTGTACTCCAGGATGAACATTTCCCATCAACCACCACACTCTGTCTTCTTTCAGCAAGCCAATTACTGATCCAAACTGCTATATCTCTCACAATCCCATTCCTTCGCATTTTGAACAATAGCCTACTGTGGGTAACCTTATAAAATGCGTTGCTGATATCCATATACATCACATCAACAGGTTTGCTCTCATCTACCTGTTTGGTCACCTTCTCAAAGAAGGCACGACATAACCTTCACAAAACCGTGCAGACGATCCATTATCAAATTATTATTTTCTAGATGATTGTAAATCCTATCTCTTATAACCTTTTCCAACACTTTACCAACAAGTGAAGTAAGGCTCACTGGTCTATAATTACCAGGGTTGTCTCTACTCCCCTGCTTGAATAGGGGAAACATATTTGCTATCCTCCAGTCTTCTGGCACTATTCCTGTAGACAATGACGATTTAAAGATCAATCTTAAAGGCTCAGCAAACTCCTCCATGGCTTTCCAGAGGATCCCAGGCTAAATCCCATCCGGCCCAGTGGACTTATCTATTTTCACACTCTGCAGGATTTCTAATACCTCTTCCTTGTGAATCTCAATCCCACCTAGTCTAGCAGCCTGTATCTCAGTATTCTCCTCGACAACATTGTCGTTTTCTAGAGTGAATATTGTCGAAAAATATTCATTTAGTGCTTCCTCTATCTCCCCCGAGTCCTCACACAACTTCCCATTAATATCATTGATGGGCCCTAATCTTACTCTTGTCAATCTTTTATTCCTTAAATACCTATAAAAGGCCTTAGGGTTTACCCTGATCCTATCGGCAAACAACTTCTCATGTCTCCTCCTGGCTCTTCTGAGCTCTCTCTTTAGGTCTTTCCTGGCTACCTTGTAACCCTCAAGTGCCCTCACTGAGCCTTCACATCTCATCCTAACATAAGCTTCCCTCTTCCTCTTGACCAGAGATTCCACTTCCTTTGTAAACCACGGCTCCCGCGCTCTACCTGCCTGACAGGTACATATTTATCTAGGATACTCAGGAACTTTTTCTTGAATAAGCTCCACATTTCTAATGTGCCCATTCCCTGCAGGTTCCGTCCCCATCCAATGCTTCCTAAATCTTGCCTGATCACATAGTAACTGCCATTCCCTCAGATGTAAATTTCGTGGAAGTTTGTATGTGTGTGTATTTCCGTGTATAACTGTTTGATGACAAGAGACAGGGTGGTCAAGGAGATTTGAGTGACTGAGTGTGTGTGTGTGTCCGTATATATGTGCTTACTGGCACGAGACAGTTTGGTGTGTGTATGTTTTTGTGTATATCTGTCCAATGGCAGGAAGCAGGATGTTCATGGAGTTTTGTGTGTGTGTGTGCATGTGAGTTTCTGCATATATCTTTTTCATGGCAGGAGACAGGGTGGTGGTAGAGAGTAGGTTGTCTGTGTTTCTGTGTCTATGTGCTTAGGAGATAGGGTAGGAGATAGGGTGGTGGTGGATGGGTGTGTGTGAGTGTGTTTCTGTGTATATCTGTTTAATGTCAGGAGACAGAGTGTTGGTGGGGGAGATGTTTGTGTGTGTTTTATTTTCTGTGTATGTATGTTTAATGGTATGTGGTAGGTGGTGGTGCAGGGTTGTGTGTGTTTTTCTGTCTATATCTCCTTAATTACAGGAGACAGACTGGTGGTGGTGGAGGATTGTGTGTGTGTTTCTGTGTAAAATCTATTAATTTCAGGAAACATTGCGGTGGAGGAGGGTTGTGCGTGTGTTTTCGTGTATATCTATTTAATGGCAGGAGGCAAGGTGGTCGTGGAGGTTTATGTGTGTGTGTGCTTCTGTGTATATCTGATTAACGGCAGGAAACAGGGTAGTGGTTGAGGGATGTGTGTGTTTGTGTGTATGTCTGCTTAAAGGCAGGAGACAGGGTGGTGGTGGAAGGTTGTGCTTTGCTTCCGGTGTCTACCTGTTTAATGTCAGGAGGCATGGTAGTCATATTGTGTTGTCTGCGTGTGTGTTAATGTGTATATCTATTTAAGGGCTAGAGACAGGGTGGTGGTGGAGGGTGTTCTGTGCGTGTTTCTGTGTATAACTGTTTAATGGCAGGTGGCTTGTTGGTGGTGGAGGGTTCTGTGTGTTTCTGCGTATATGTGCTTAATGGCAGGAGACATGATGGTGTGTATGTGTTTCTCTGTATACCTGTTCAATGGCAGGAGGAAGGATGGTCATTGAGGGTTGTGTGTGTTTCTGCGTATCTCTATTCAATGGCAGGAGACACGGTGGTGTTGGAGGGTAGAGTGTCTGTATTTCTGTGTCTGTGTGCTTAGTGGCAGGTGACAGGGTGGTGGTGGAGGGTTGTGTGTGTTTCTATGTATATCTTTTTAAGCTCAGTAGACAGGGTGTTCGTAGAAGTTTGTATGTGTGTTTCTGTGTATATCTGTTTAATGGCAGGTGACAGGGTGGTGGTCGAGGTTGGTGTGTGTGTGTTTCTGTGTATATATGTTTAATTGCAGTAGACAGGCTGATGGTGAAGTGTGGTACGTGTTAGTTTCTGCGTATATTTGTTTTATGGCAGGAGACGTGGTGGTGCTTGAGGGTTGTGCGTGTGTTTCTGTGTATATCTGCTTAATGGCAGGCAACACGATGTTGGTCGGGGGTTTTGTGTGTGTTTGTGTGTGTGAGCGTTTCTGTGTATATCTGTTTAATGGCTGAAAACAATGTGGTGGTTAACGGTTGTGTTTGTGCATTTCTACGTATATCTGTTTAATCGCAGGGGATAGGGTTGTGGTGGAGGGTTGTGTGTGTGTTTCTGTGCATGTCTATTTAATGCCTGGAGACAGGGTGATGGTGTCGAGATGTGTTTATGTTTCTGTTCATATCTGTTTAATCGCCAGAGAGAGTGTGATGGTGGAGGGTTGTGTGTGTGTGTGTTTATGTGTATATCTGATTAATGGCAGCAAACAGGGTGGTGGTGGAGGGTTCTGTATATGTGTGTGTTTCTGTGTATATCTGTTTCAGGGCAGGAGACATGATGGTGGTCGAGGGTTGTGTGTGTGTACTTCTGTGTATATCTGCTAAATGGCAGCAGAACAGGGTGGTGGTGGACGGACGCGTGTGTGTTTGTGTGTATATATGTATATTTGTGTGTATATCAGCAGACAGGGTGGTGGTCGAGGATTGTGTGTGTGTTTTTCTGTGTATATCTGTTTCGTGGCAGGAGAAATGGTGGTGGTGAAGTGCAGAGTGCGTGTTTGTGTGTATATCTACTTAATGGCAGGGAATAAGGTAGTGGTGAAGGGTTGTGTGTGTGTGTTTCTGCATATACCTGTTTAATGGCTGCTGACAGGGAGGTAGTGGGGGGTTGTGTGTGTGAGTGTTTCTGTATATATCTGTTGAATTGCAGGAGACAGGGTGGTAGTGGAGGGTTGTGCATGTGCGTTTCTGTATATATCTATTGAATTGCAGGAGACAGGTTGGTAGTGGAGGGTTGAGTGTTTCTGTATATATCTATTGAATTGCAGGAGACAGGGTGGTAGTGGAGGGTTGTGTGTGTGCTTCTGTGTACATCTGATCATTGGCAGAAAACAACTTGCTTGCGTAGTGGTGTGTGTGTAGTTCTGTGTATACCTGTTTAATTGCAGGAGACAGGATGGTGGTGGAGGTTTATGTGTGTGTGTTTCTGTGTATACCTGTTTAATTGCAGGAGACAGGTTAGTGGTGGAGGATGGTATATGTTTGTTTCTGATTATATCTGTTTCATGACAGGAGACATGGCGGCGGTTGATGGTTGTGCGTGTGTATCTGTGTATATCTGCTTCATGGCAGAAAACAATGTGGTGGTGCACGGTTGTGTGTTTGTGTATTTCTACGTATATCTGTTTAATGGCAGGAGACAGGGTTATGGTGGACGGTGGTGTGTGTGTGTTTCTGTGTATATCTGTTTAATGATAGGCGAGGGGTGGTCGTGGTGGTCGTGGTGGTGTGTGTATGTTTGTGTATATCTGTTTAATGACAGGAGACAGGGTGGTGGTGGAGGCTTGTCTGGATGTTTCTGTAAATATCTGTTTAATTGCAGGAGACAGGGTGGTTTTGGAGGTTGGTGAGTGTGTGTTTCTGTATATAACTGTTTAATGAATGTAAACAGGGTGGTCGTGGAGGTTTGTGTATGTGTTTCTGTGTATATCTGCTTAATGACAGGAAACAAATTGGTTCTCAATGCTTGTGTGTGCGTGTGTGTTTCTGTGTACATCTGTTTAATGGCAGAAAACAATGTGATAGTGGAGGGTTGTGAGTGTGTGTTTCTGTCTATGTCTGTCTAATGGCAGGAGACAGGGTGGTACTGAAGATATGTCTTTATGTTTCTGTATATATCTGTTTAATTGCCGGAGACAGAGTGGTGGAGGAGGGTGGTGTGTGTGTGTGTTTGTGCGTCAATATGTTTAATTGCAGGAGACAGTGTGGTGTTGGAGGAATTAATGTGCGTGTTTCTATGCATATATTTATAATGATGGGAGAATGGGTGGTGGTGGTGGAGGGTTGTTTGTATGTTTCTGTAAATATCTGTTTAATTGCTTAATGACAGGAAACAAATTGCTGTTCAACGGTTGTGTGTGCGTGTGTGTGTGCGTGTGTTTCTGTGTATGTCTGTTCAATGGCAGGAGACAGGGTGTTGGTGTCGAGATGTGTGTGTGTGTTTCTGTTTATATCTGTTTAATCACCGGAGAGTGTGTGATTGGGGAGGATTGTGTGTGTGTATGTGTATGTTTATGTGCATATCTGATTAATGGCAGGGTGGTGGTGGAGGGTTCAGTATGTGTGTGTGCTTCTGTGTAGATCTGTTTTAGGGCAGGAGACAGGGTGATGGTCGAGGGTTGTGTGTGTATATTTCTATGTATATCTGCTCAATGGCACGAGAACAGTGTGGTGGTAGAGGGTAGTGTGTGTGTGTGTGTTTCTGTGTATATCTGTTTAATGCCAGGAGACAGAGTGTTGGTGTCGGGTTGTCTGTGCGTTTTTGTTTTCTGTGCCAGTCTGTTTAATGGTAGTTGATAAGGTGGTGGTGCAGGGTTGTGTGCGTTTTACTGTATATATCTGCTTAATGACAGGAGACAGACTGGTGATCGTGGAGGGTTGTGTGTATGTGTGTTTCTGTGTATATCTATTGAATGGCAGGACACAGGGTGGTGCTGAAGATATGCTTGTATGTTTCTGTGTATATCTGTTTAATGGCAGGAGGCAGGGTGGTGCTGAAGATATGCCTGTATGTTTCTGTGTATATCTGTTTAATGGCAGGAGATGGGGTGATGCTGAATATATGCGTGTATATTTCTGTGTATACCTGTTTATTTGCAGGAGACAGGGTATTGGAGGAGGACGGTATGTGCGTGTTTCTGTGTATATATGTTTATTTTCAGGATACAGGGTGGTGGTGGAGGATTGTGTGTGTGTGTGTTTCTGTGTATATTTATTCAAGGGCAGGAGACAGGGTGATGATGGAAGATTGTGTGCATGTTTCTGTGTATATCTGTATAATGGCAGGAGACAGGGTTATCGTGGAGGGTTGTGTGTGTGTGTTTCTGTGCATATCTGATTAATGGCAGGAAACAGGGTGGTGGTCGAGGGGTGTGTGTGCATTTTAGTGCATTTCTGTTTAATGGCAAGAGACAGGGTGGTGATGAAGGATTGTGTGTATTTCTGTGTGCATCTGTTTAATAGCAGGACACAGGGTGTCCGTGGAGTGTTGTGTGCGTGTGTTTCTGTATACATCTATTTCAGGGCTGGAGACAGGATGGTGGTGGAGGGTAGTGTGCGAGCGTGATTCCGTGTATAACTGTTTAATAACAGGAGACAGTGGTGGAGGAGGGATATGTGTGTGTTTCTGTGTTTAACTGCTTAATGACAGGAGACAGGGTGGTGCTGAAAATATGTGTGTATGTTTCTGTATGTATCAGTTTAATTGCAGGACACGGTGGTGGAGGAGGCTGGTGTGTGTGTGTGTGTTTCTGCGTAAACCTATTTAATGGCAAGACACAGTGTGGTAGTGGCGGGTAGAATGTCTGTGTTTATGTGTCTATGTGCTTACTTGCAGGAGACAGGATGGTGGTGGAGGGTTGTGTATGGCCAAGATTTGCGTGTGTTTGTTTCTGTGCATATCTGTTTAGTGGCAGGAGATAGGATGGTGGCCAAGATTTGCGTGTGTTTGTTTCTGTGTATATCTATTTAATTGCTGAGGACAGGGTGGTGGAGGAGAGATGTGTGTGTGTTTCAGTGCATATCTGTTTAATGACTGGAGACAAGGTCGTGGTAGGGCGATGTATGGGTCTGTGTTTCTGTGTCTATCCGTTTAATGGCAGGGGACAGGGTGGTGGTGGAGGGAGTATGTGCGTGTTTCTGTGTATATCTGTTTAATTGCAGGAGACAGGTTGGTGATGGAGGGTTGGGTATGTGTGTGTTTCAGTGCATATCTGTTTGATGATAGGGGACAGGGTGGTGGTGGAAGGTGGTGTGTGCGTGTTTCTGTGTATATCTGTATAAATGTAGGAGACAGGGTGGTGATGGAGGGTTGTGTGTGTTTGTGTTCCTGTGATTATCTGTTTAATGAAAGGAGACAGGGTGGTCGTGGAGGGTTGCTGTATGTTTCTGTAAATTTCTGTTTAATAGCAGCAGACAGCGTGGTGGTGGAGGATGGTGAGTGTGTGTTTCTGTGTATAACTGTTAAATAGCCGGAGACAGGGTGGTGCTGGAGTTTTGTGTGTGTAATTCTGTATATATCTGTTTAATTACAGGAGACAGGTGGAGGGTTGCGCGTGTGTTTCTGTGTATATCTGCTTAATGACAGGAGACAAATTGGGTGTCAAGGATTGTGTGCGCGTTCCTGTGTATATCTGTTTAATGGCAGAAAACAATGTGGTGGTGGAGGGATGTGTGTGTTTCTGTGTATTTCTCTTTATTGACAGGATACAGGGTGTTAGTGGAGGGTTGTGTGTGTGTGTTTCTGTGTATATCTGCTTAATCGCGGGAGACAGCGTGGTGGTGGAGGGTTGTGTTTTATGTTTCAATGTATATCTGATGAATGGCAGGAAACAGGGTATGGTGGAGGCTTGTGTGTGTGTTTCTGTGTATATCTGTTTAATGCAAGGAGACAGCGGGATGGTGGAGGGTTGTGTATGTGTGTTTCTGCATAGATTTGTTTATGGGAGGAGACAGGGTGGTGGTGGAAGGTTGTGTGCTTGTGTTTCTGTCTGTACCTGTTTAATAAAAGGAGACAGGTATTGGTGCAGTTTGGTGTTTATGTGTTTCTGCATATCCCTGCTTAATGGCGGGAGACAGGGTGGTGGTGGAAGGTTGTGTGTGTGTTTCTGTGTATATCTGCTTAATGACAGAAAACCATGTGGTGGTGAAGGGTTGTGTATGTGTGTGTTTCTGTGTCAGTCTATTTAATGGCAGGAGACAGGGGGATGGTGTCGAGATATGTGTGTGTTTCTTTTTATACCTGTTTAATTGCCAGAGAGTGTGTGATGGTGCACCATTGTGTGTGTGAGTGTGTGTGCGTGTGTTTCTGTGTAGATCTGTGTAATGGCAGGAGACGGTGTGGTCGCGGGTGATTGTATGTGTTTCTGTGTATATTTGTTTGATGGCAGAAAACAATGTGGTGGTGAAGGGTTGTGTGTGTGTGTGTGTTTCTGTTATATTTGTTTAATGGCAGGAGACAGGGAGGTGCTTTAGAGATTTGTGTGTGTTTCTGTGTATTTCTGTTTATTGACCGGCGGCAAGGTGTTGGAGCAAGGTTGTGTGTGTATGTGTGTGCTTCTGCGTATATCTGCTTAATAGCGTGAGACAACGTGGTGGTGGAGGCTTGTGTTGTGTGATTTAGTGTATATCGGATTACTGGCAAGAAACGGAATTTTGGTGAAGAGTTGTGTGTGTGTGTTTTTGTGTATATCTATTTAATGGAAGGAGACAGCGTGATGATAGAGGATTGTGTGTGTTTCTGCATATATCTGCTTAATGGCAGGAGACAGGGTACTAGTGGAAGGTTGTGTGCTTGTGTTTCTGTCTGTACCTGTTTAATAACAGAAGACAGGTATTGGTGCAGATTGGTGTGTATGTGTTTCTTCATTTTACGTTAACTGTGCAATTTGCTGCAGAGATGTTTACGCCTGGACATGAGCCACATGGGTACCAACTGAGGTGGAATTGTGTGTTGGAACTGAGTTGGAAACGTGTTTTTTTTTACGGTTTCAAGATGCCAATTACGCTGAACAACAACGAGCTAATGGAAACAGAAAGGTGAAACGTAGAATGGCTTCAACTTTCAAGGCTGGATGCCGCTGAGACGTAGCACGGAAGGCTGAGGCTTGTTTCTGTCGTGTAGGGGTCATCGCGTTCACGTAACACGCGAAAGATCCCCAGTTTGAAGCTGGGTAGAAACTGCCTTTTCCTTCAACTGCAGACTTTTACATGGACAAGAACGGAGCTTACTTGCTTGCTTTCCCATCTGCAAACCAGCTTTCGAATTTGCTTGAACAAATCTGCTCTCGTAGTGAAATGTAATGCAATTCCCCATTTAATGACTGTGCAAAGCATTGTAAAGTTTTTCTCCAACTAGCTTCTGATCATATGCCATTCTGTCTGAGAGTGTAGTTACCGCCTTCTGATCCTTCCACGAAAAGCAGTACCGCATTTGCATTCCTTGCGCAGGCGGCTCGGTTCAAAGATAGGGAAGAAGCTGATGCGCTGGTGTTACAGCGCACCACGGACTCCTGAACTTCTCTGTCTGTCAAATGCACCACAAAGTCGTTTCTGAAAGACCTCATTTGAAAGCTGTCTGTCATTATTCAACGTGCGAGAGTTGGCATCAGAGGTCCTGAATCATGTTTTGTAGCAGTTCGCATGTTAGTGGCTCATTCAATCAGTAACAGCAATGAAATGAAATTACACTCTCAGAGCGTCGCTAGTATTAAGTTGCGCCCCGAGATCAAGGCCACTTTGGAACTGAAACGGAGGAATCGACAGAGAGGCTCCAGAATGACATCGCATCCATTTGGTTTTCGTTAAATCACTGACGAGCAGGAAAATGTAAACGGGGAGGGCGAGTGGGTAAGTGAGGCAGTTTCAGCTCTGGTGAAACTCCTTCTTTGTGATTCACTCAGCACCCAGAGACGTGAAGGAGACTCAGGCGTGAGAGCTCTTCACATCGAGAACAAAAAGCTCTCAAGGGCAGTTAGCAGCTCTTCCGGAGTGGGGGTGGGGTGAGGTAATTACCTCTTGACTTCTGTTACTATGTTCAGAAACTGCCTTTTAGATTGAGGTGAATAGAAACTGCATTTCTAATAAGCACCGTGGAAATTAGCAACATTTATTGAGTCACTTCTCGTCGATTCCCACACAGGTTTCCAACTCAGTGGGTATACATCTGGCTCATGTCCAGGTGTGAACATCTCTACAGCAAATTGCACGGTTAAGGTAAAAGGCACAGAAAGTGTCATCTCGAACTGGCTCCGAGGTCAGAGCATCCTCACATTGTGATCTGTCGTTCTCGGATTGTAATGCTACCTCCGGTTTTAAGGTGGAGAACATTCTTTGGGACTCTTATTCTGCAAAACAGACACAGTGACTGAAACTATGCTGCACGGTATGATGTGGAACACGGCCTGCTCAGCTTTGCGCAATTTCCATGTCGTCCGGTGTGTTTCGTATTCCGTGTAAACGTAAAAGATGTCCTGTTTCGAGCAATGGGTGAAATCATTTAGCAAAGCAAGAATCGAAATGCAGTAATGTCAAGCAGCTCATGGTTATTTGACCAAATCATAACCGATCATATATTCTCACGCACTCACAGATACATTTGTAGCTGAAAAGAGTCTGAGAAGATAGACTCAGCTAACCGTTGATTTTTGTCTGGATTGATGGGCTACCATTATCTGCTACGAAATTGATATCGTAGACGGGCACATCCCAGCAGCTGTTCGAGTCGGAGAGGAACCATGGAACCCTTTTCACTCACTTTGCATCTGTTGTTATGCAGGAGTACAATTGGAAATGCAAGAAAATGGGCCAGCCCGGCCGGCTGGTAGTGTAGCCGAGCGGTCTAAGGCGCTGGATTAAGGCTCCTGTCTCAGCCGGGGCATTGGTTCGAATCCCACCGCTGCCAGTTCTGTTGATCAACTCCAAAGACGCAGCTTGTTAAAATGCTGTTTTGATCCCCGCTGTACTGATGTTTGAAACAGAAAAAAAACGCGTTTGCTTCGCGGGGAATTAACTGTGGTGTGGGAAAGTGTGGAATTTTCCAAAGTTGTCTGTGTTGTCATGATCGTGTTCGCCTCCCGCGCGGAAAATCGCAAGCAGCTCTACTGTTGCTTTATGTTCCAGGCAAGTTGAGTTTTTACAGGAACCGAATGAAGACTGGTTCTTTCATCGCTGTTGTGAAACAAAGTCCTGCGGTCACTCGACTCGTCGTTATTGGGTTTTCTGGCTAATGGGAAAATCGTTCCAATGAATTTCCATGTCATATGTTATTGAATTTCTCCCATTTCCTTCATTTCCGTCCTGGAGACATCGGAAGGGAAAGGTAATCTAATCGAGACTGTGATTGGTGAAATTCACTTTTTATGGCCAATTCTTATTATGTTCTTTCTTTCTCTCTTTACAGCATTGTCTGGGAAATGGTGGTGCATTAAGGCTGCAGTATGTTTGAAAGAGGAGTTTGGAATTGCCCCGTTGTCAGTTGTGAGATTACTTTATGACTCATGCCCTCGGACTGTCTCACATTTAGCATTCATGCTTCGCTGTGTCTGAAAATACATTAGGTATGCCAGTTTTGTTTGTGTTCCGTGTTAAATGCTTTCTGTTTTGTGATTCGCTCAATATTTTTCGAGTTAACGGGTTTCTGAGGTAACTTCCAGCAGCTAAAATCCTCAACTGAGGATGTGGGAAAATTTCACAGAGTATGGTCCGTCGGAGCAAAAGTAAGGAAGTCATTTGTTTCTGCAGTGTTTCAAAATACTACCTTTCCCGTGAGCATTCGATCAGACTAAATGATTGTGCCACAGACTGCGACGGCAAACTCCGCTAAAATCTAATCCTTTAAAGCCGGTGTAAGCAACACGACGTTATTGGGGTACACCGCTTGGAAACAGATACTTCGGTGTATCTCGTCCATGCTCACCACATAGTCAAAATTAAACAAATCTCGTTCCCCAGTATTTGGCCCCAATCCCTCTACACCCATCCTGTCCAGAAACTCATCCGATTACCTTTGAAATTTTCTGAGAGTAATAGCCTCCTCCACTTCCTCTGGTAGCTCATCCCATACACGCACAACCTCCTGTGTGGGAAATGTGCCTCACGTCCTTTGTCAATTTCAGCACACTCACCTTAAACCTATGCTCTCGAGTTTTCAATTCACCCCAACTCGACTCGTCGTTATTTGGTTTTCTGGCCAATGAGAAAAGCGTTCCAATGAATTTCGATGTCATATGTTATTGAATTTCTCCCATTTCGTTCATTTCCGTCCTGGAGACATCGGAAGGGAAAGATAATCTAATCGAGACAGTGATTGGTGAAATTCACTTTTTATAGCCCATTCTTATTATGTTCTTTCTTTCTCTCATTTCAGCATTGTCTGGGAAGTGGTGGTGCACTCAGGGTCCAGCATGTTTGAAAGAGTAGTTTGGAATTGCCCTGTTGCTAGTTGTGTGATTACTTTGTGTGATTACTCTACTCCTCGTCACGCCATCCACCCCTCGCTCCTCACCCCCTGCCCTCCTGTTCCATCTCCTACCCAACTCCTCCTACCCTCTCCTCCCATCTCTCCTCCTACTCTCGCCCACCGTCCCCAGCTCTCTCCTACAGCCCTCTCTCCACCCCTTCTTTCCTCTGCCCTGCCTCTTTCCCCAATCCCCTTATCCCCGCACCTCCCCCTCCTCCTCTCTCTTCCCCTCTCCCTCCCCCACCCACTCTCTCTCCCCATCTCTCACATTGAATGATGAGGCATACAAAGTGGTAAAAAACAGCATGAAACTGGAAGATTGGGAAAGCGTTAAAGATAGAAGAAAACCCCAAAAAGAGTGATAAAGATCCTTAGGAAAGAACAGGAGAGAAAAGATGTATCACAGAATTTAAAGACAGATAGCAGAAGTTTCTATGAAAACTTTAGATGAAAAGGAGAGGCTAAGGTAAATGTTGTTCCTTCAGAGGATGAGAATGGCAATTTTTTTATGGGATTTGATGAAACGGCTGAGTCACTGAACAGGTATTTTGTATCGGTCTTCAAAGTGTAGGGCCTTAATAACATTCCAGTGATTGACATCGAGATGGAGTCGGTGAGGACCTGGAAACAAACATTATTACGGACCGCTTGTGTTGGGCAAGCTCATGGAGCGAAGGACAGACAAGTCTCCTGGTCCTGGTGGAATGCATCCCAAGGTGCGAAAAGAGACAGCGGGGGATAGAGCAGGTGCACTGTCAGTAATTTTCCCAATTTGCTGGACTCTAGGGCAGTTCCAGCAGATTGGAATACAGTGGCGCCGCTGTTTAAAAAGGAAGGTAGACAAAAGATGGGGAGGTATAGTTCAGTTAGCATAACATCTGTAGTAGGGAATCTGCCTGAGTCTCTTATCAAGGAATAAAGAGCAAGGCATTGCTGCATCCTCAAGTGAATACCTTCCCACACATGGAACAGCTGAATGACCTCTCCCCCATGTGAATAAGATGATGTTAAATAAAGACCATTGAATTAAAAACTTTTACAGATCTTAAAGTTTTTTTTCCCACAGTCATTGGAAAGGTCTCTTGTCAGTGTAAATTCACTTGTGTGATATGAAGCTGGATAACAAAATAAATCTCTTCACAAAGAATGTCTGTGTCAATGAGTCTCCAGTAGGTCTGGGAATTTGCAACCCATCTCACAATCCAGACATTTCCATGGTGCTCATCTCCTCACATATCACCAAGTTGGATTATCTGGTGAAGCCTTTCCCATAAACACAACATATTTATAGCTTCTCTGTCTGTGAATGCTTTTAGATTGTTAACGGGAAAATGTTAATTAATTTCTGCAGTCAGTTCACTGGAACACTCACACTCTTATATGTGTGTGTGCGTGTGTCTGTATTGGTGCTTGACCACACACAATGTTGTTTGAAACCTTTGCTCACTGATATACCAGATAATCATGTTCCCTTTATGTCCAAATGAATTTAATGACTCTGTTGGATCTTTATATCATGTTTGATTTGTCTCACTTCTTGCGAGAGGTGCAAGTGGAGTTCAATGCAGCTAAATGTGATGTGATGCACTTTGGAAAGAATAACAGGAAGGCAGAGTACTGGGTCAATGGAAAGATTCTTGGTATTGTGGATGTGCAGAGGGATCTTGGAGTCCATAGATCCCTGAAAGTTGCCGCTCAGGTGGATAGTACTGTTAAGGCGGCATCCGGTGTGTTAGGTTTCATTGGTAGAGGGATTGAGTTCTGGAACCACAATATCATACTGCAACTATACAAAATGGTGGTGTGGCCACAGTTGGAATATTGTGTACAGTTCTGGTCGCCCTATTGCAAAAAGGATATGGAAGCATTGGAAAAGGTGCAGAGGAGATTTATCAGGATGGTGCCTGGTCTAGAGGGAAGGTCTTCTGAGGAAAGGCTGAGAGACTTGGATCTGTTCTCATTGGAAAGAAGGCGGCTAAGGGGGGATTTGATAAAGACATATAAGATAATCAGAGGATTAGATAGGGTAGACAGTGGAAGTCTTTTTCTTAGGATGATGACCTCAGCTTGTACGAGAGAGCACAACTACGAATTGAGGGGTGATAGATTTAAGACAGATGTCAGAGGCAAATTCTTTACACAGAGAGAGTGGCAAGTGTCATCACGTTCGCCTAACATGCGAAAAGTCCCTAGTTCGAAACTGGGCAGAAACTGCTTTGTTCTTCAACTGCAGCCTTTTACATGGACAAGAACGGAACTTTCTTGCTTGCTTTCGCATCTGCAAACCTACCTTCGAATTTGTTTGAACAAATCTGCTCTCGTAGTGAAATGTAATGCAATTCCATGGAATTACTGTGCAAAGCATTGTAAAGTTTTTCTCCAACCTGGTTCTGATCATATGCCATTCCGTTTGAGAGTGTAGTTACCGCCTTCTGATGCTTCCACGAAAAGCAGTACCGCACTTGCATTCCTTGCGCAGGCGGCCCGGTTCAAAGACAGGGAAGAAGCTGATGCGCTGGTGTCACAGCGCACCACGGATTCCTGAACTAGTCTGTCTGTCAAACGTACCCCAAAGTCGTCTCTGAAAGACCTCATTTGGAAGCTGTCTGTCGTTATTCAACGCGCGAGAATTGGCACCAGAGGTCCTGAATCATGTTTTGGAGCAGTTCGCACGTTCGTGGCTCATTCAATCAGTAACAGCAATGAAATGAAATTACACTCTCAGAGCGTCGCTAGTATTAAGGTGCGCCCCGAGATCTAAGCCACGTTGGAACTGAAACGAAGGGATCAACAGAGAGGCTACCGAATGACATCGCATCCATTTGGTTTTCTTTAAATCACTGACGAGCAGGAAAATGTAAACGGGGAGGGCGAGTGGGGAAGTGAGGCAGTTGCAGCTCTGGTGAAACTCCTTCTTTGTGATTCACTCAGCAACCAGAGACGTGAAGGTGACTCAGGCGTGAGAGCTTTTCACATCGAGAACAAAAAGCACTCAAGGTCAGTTAGCAGCTCTTCCGGAGTGGGGGTAGGGTGAGGTGCTTGACTTCTGACTTCTGTTACAATGTTCAGAAACTGCCTTTTAGATTGAGGTGAACAGAAACTGCATTTCTAAAAAGCACCATGGAATTTAGCAAGATTTATTGAGTCGCTTGTCGTCGATTTCCACACAGGTTCCCTACTCAGTTGGTATCCATGTGGCTCATGTCCAGGAGTGAACACCTCTGCAGCAAATTGCACAGTTAAGGTAAAAGGCAAGGAAAGTGGCATCTCGAACTGGCCTCGAGGTCAGAGCATCCTCACAATGTGATCTGTCGTTCTCGGATTGTAATGTTACCTCCAGTACCACCCTAAGGTAAATATTGGTCCTTCAGAGGATGAGAATGGCAATTTATTTGTGGGATGTGATGAAACGCCTGAGGCACTGAACACGTATTATGTATCGGTACCATCCTTCAGTCATCAGGAATGGTGGAGTCAATGAACGGCAGCCTCAAAACCACCCTCCCTAAAATCATCAGGACACAGGACTGTCTTGGCCAGATGGTCGGCCACTGGTGTTTTACACAGTAAGAGGATAGGGAAACCAAACGACGGATTTTACACCATTTGAAGTGTTAATGGAACGACCCATTCCCACAGCCAGACCCCCAAAACTAGCCAATGGCACAGCGCTGCTATGCACACAGGAACCTCTCTTGGATTCGGTTTAAGCCCTTTGTAAAAGGATCACAGTAAACCATGATTTGCAAAAGCTGCAGTGTACTGGGCACTTGGGTGTTCCTTTTATTCCTACTGATCCAAACTGAATAAAGATTCGTGCAACTTGTGTTCTTCACTGTATCTCAAACATACACACACGCAACATGGGTGCTGGGGAAAAATAAACACTACCGTAGTTAGGCAATAGTGGGGGTGGGGAGGTAAAACAAAAAAAGAACAAACAAAAGAAAAAGCTGCGGTTGTCCACACCACGGCAGGAACCACTTCACCAGTTTAAACAGGGCAGTATGTAATGAGACAGTCCCTGCCGAAAGATTCTCTCTCCCGTAGATGGAAATGACCACTCTTGGTCTGTCTCACAACAACGACAGCTGTCATGCTCCAAGGGAGACCAGAATGTGACCCGGTGAAAGAGGGCTCCGCCTCCACAGATGGACAACCAATCAGAACAGGATACAGCTCCAGATACCATAGAGGGATCCAGCTGCTCGCTGCGGCCATCGTGATGATCACTCATGGTCTGACCTGCACATCACCACTGATCGGTAACAGGACACACAGAACAGGGCACTTAATCCACCGTGAGCCGTAGGTGAACGTTTTTTTTAATATAACCCACAGGGTATGCCCAGAGGGTAAACCAGACCAGCTGCTGGGTCTGTGATGGTTTCCCCGAACATTCCTACGGAGGCATTCCCCACGGGGCAGTCCCTTTTAACGCCGCAGAGATGGTAGAATTGTGGCTAAAACTGGACAGGTCCCAGGGGTCACAACAATCAGTCTGCTAATCAGACGGGCCATTCATGTGGCTAATAGTTGAGACTACTTGGAATCCGCAGGATACCACCTCGACAAATTCACAGGATGGTTCTCTGCAGCCCAGAACCTCTCACATGAACACCCAACCTTGACCATCACTGACACCACCGCATGGGGTTCACACAGAGGAACGATCTGCCTGACGAGAAGCCAGCCATCCGCATGGGTGACTGGCTGGAGCTGGTGCACTAACTCACTGCTCTTGACCTCTGCAGTACTCTGGTCTGTAGCAGAGTGCAGCGTCCTAGATATATTTGGCCACAATATGTCTGCCCACAATTCCATTTTCAATAATATTTGGACAGGATCGCAAACCCACCGGCTAAGAACATACAATGACACTTATTTTGTCTGCGGCCACAAGGCATACCTCGGCTGGCGTTGTCATGGGCTGGCACGTGATATGTGGTACCACTCCTTTACCACTCCAAGTCGTCTCCTTTCCAGAAGCGTATTCCCCGTGGAAAACGCGGCCTCACTGCCCCAGACGAGATACCCTCTCCCCCCTTTTTGTGACAACTTACGAAACCCTGCACCTCGACATAGAGGCACATCAGCTGGCCACCATGCTGGAGGAGATAACATGCCACGGCTGAAGGGCTTGCCCAGCTAAATGCAGAGGCTGTCGCCATTCGCACTGTGGCCCTACAAAACAGAATAGCCATGGACTACTGGCTGGACAAAAAAAGGGGAACTAGCGCATTCATTGGCAAAGACTGCTGTGCCTACATCCCTGAACCCAAAGCAAATATAACGGACCTGTCATACAACTTTACACAGGCTGCTGCTGCCCCTGACACACACTTCTCACAGGCTGCTGCTGCCCCTGACACACCACTCCCCACAGGCTGCTTCTGCCCCAAATGAACTGGAGTCCCACTGGGACCTGTGGACCTGGCAACCTCCTGGCATGGCTCACGGGGGCACTGAACTGCTCGAGGAACTTATATTCCATATTGTGGTTGTGGGTATCATTATGCTGGCCATGGGCCTCCGTATGTGCTGCTGCCGGTTTTGTACAGCACTTTCACCCCTGCCCTCCTCACAACCCCGCTTGTACAAGTTCGCTGGAGTGAGATCCCCTCCCCTGACACAAACTACGCTCGGTCAGATTCGGACACTGACTACTACCTCTCTGACACCGAAGCCCCACTACTGATAGCCTCCCTTGTCTGGGCTACATTGCACCTTTTCAACATGCTCTTCAGCAAAAAATGGCGAACTGTGGGAGAAAATCTGGTACACTTTCCACTCATAGCATAAACACATAAAAAACACAGAAACATGTTGTCGAAACACAGAAACCATGGCTGCCAACACACACAGAACACACCCACAATGCCCAAGTCGTGGTCAAACAGGGTAATATAGAATTCAGATATTCTAAGATACTCCCAGACCTGATAATAACTTCTCAAACAGCCTTTCCAGTTAGCTCCTCGCCTCGATCATCACTTCAGTCCTAATAACCTAAGCACAGTCTCGTTTCCCATATAAACTGATGGCGCATAAACAAAGAGGCAGACTGAGAGACCTCGGAAGACTTTGCTCCCACGAGGAACACAATGGCCAGAACTGAATGACAGGAGAAGGAACATTTACACATACTCGTGCAGACAGGAAATAGCGTTAAGAATCCTCGAGAAGACATTTTCACCCATTCAAGGAGATGGCTGGAATCTCCAGTGGCAATTACAAATGTATTGTTACTGCCAGACGCTTGTTTAAATTCCATTTAGTTTATTCTTGTTTTAATCACTTTAAAAACTTCGCCACTATGCTGTTACAGCTTTAAAATTATCCTCTTTGTTTTGTACTACTATGAAATCTGCCTGCACTCTCTGCTTGGGGGAAAACATTCTTGCCATCTGTGCGGAGAATCAGTTCTGGGTCAGCCTGGCACATGTCTTTACCGCGATGTCAATTTGTTTATTCTAACTACTTGCCAGTTTTTTTACCTGATCTCTGATCCATTTGGCTGAATTTCTCTGACACCTCGTCATTGTGAATTGTTTATGTTTTTACCCTGTTATCAGTCTCCCGTGGGGGATCTCGCTGAAACCCACATACACAACATCATTGTCACACCCCTCATTTGAACATCTGATCACTTCCTCAAATCATGCAATCAGATTTGTTAGACATCACCTCCTTTGACAAGACCATGCTGATTCCTTCATCAAACCTTGCCTGGACCAGTCGCAATTAATTCTTTCCTTCAAACGTTTCTCCAAACGTTTCCCGACCACTCCTGTGAGGCTCACTTGGCTGTATTTCGCTGGTTTGTTTCTACCTGCCTTATAAAAAAGTGGAAATGCATTAGTAGTCCTGCAGTCCTCGATCAACTCGCCTGTGGCCAAAGAGGAATGTGAAACATTGGTCGGAACCCCTTAAATTGCTCCTTTGTCTCACAGAGCAACGTGAAAAACAACTGCACTCTAAGCTGGGGATTTGTCCGCGTCAAAAACTCCAGTATAGTCTCAGTTCCGATATAAAACTGATCAAGAAGCTCTCAGTGCATCTTCCTGCATCCTATACAGATGTCTTCCGACAAAGGGACTGCTCGCCAGCTGAATGTGTAAAGTGATTGCTCCATATATCTTTACAACTGTACACTACTGTACTCTCACACTGGAGGGAACGCATTCACCTATTTTAACTGGAAGACGCTGTTTTCAGCCTTTGCGCCTATTAAACCTTTAGCTTTGATACCCAATGGCACATTGTTACAGTGAGAAAGCGTTTCAGTGTTTTCTATCCTAAAAAAGACCGTCACTTGATGACACCTCCGAAATGGACTCCAATCCGTTCACATCTGACATGAGGGATGTTTTTCCCTCTGCTGTTCATCACATCCAGGATAGAACCGCGGTAGAAATTATTACTGTCTTCATTGAATTAAGTAGTTGATGCCGATGGCTCACCTTGTAATGGGAACTATCCACTAGAGAACTTTTCAACAGGAACACAGTTCTGTCTTCTGTGCAGTGGATCATTGCACAAGCGCAGTATCAGTCTTCTACCAGGCCGTGTGCAGTCATTCTTCCTCGAACATTCACAGTAACCGACTCTAACTAGAGCAAAACCAGATGGTTCTAGATAAAAGTCAGCAGGTCTAGCAGCATCTGAAAAATGATTTCAGAGTTAACATTTCGAGTCCAGTGACCATCCTCAGAACTGACAATAGCTTGGAAAATGTTGGTTTATCTGCAGAAGATATAGTGGCGGTTGGGCGAGGGTAAGGAATAAACGATAGGGATGGATAGAGTTCAAGTAGAGAGAAGAACAGTTGGACAAAGGATTGGATGATGATCTGGCTGGCAGGGTGAATAGCTGTTAATGGAGACTGTTAGTGGCGAACCATATGTAGTGTGTTATTGCAGGCTCAGTGACAATAGGGCCTTTGCGTGTTTGATAGAGGGATAGGATTAGGAGAGTTCAGGCCCTAAAAAATGAAAATGATATGGGGTCTGGAAGGCTGCAGGCCCCAAATACAAACTGACATGGTATCCTTCCAGCATGCCCTGAGTTTCGCTGGAACTCTTCTTGAAGACAGAACTTGAATGGTCTGCAATGTGGTCACCAAATCCAAACATTGTTGCCCAAGATAGTGGAAACCACATTGCAGTCGATTGGATTGCGTGAAGTGCAGTTCATGTATTGCTTCACCTGGAAGGTGTGTTTGGGCCATTGGAAACAGAGGAGAGAAGACGCCAATAGACAGGTGAGTAGGGACAAGAAGCAAACAGAAATATTATTAGAGAAATCATGAGGACAAGAAACCTAACAAAAAAGCACTTCACCTGAATGCTGGTCGCATTTGTAACATGGTTGAAGACTTAATGGCACAAATCAACACGAATGAAAATGATTTAATAGCCGTGAGAGAGATACGGTTAAGGGCTGGACACGATTGGGAGTTAAATATCCAGGAGTACAAGAGTATTTGGAAGGTTAGACAGCAGTGTAAAGAAGTTGGTGTCTCTCTGTTATTCAAGGCCGACATCAGGGCCGTCTGGAGAGAGAAAATGTGTTCTATTGGGAATGAGTTTGAATTACTTTGCATGGAAAGTAGAAATTCTAAGAAGAAAAAGTCACTGATAAGTGCAGTCTATAGGCCAGTAAATAATAACATCACACTGGTGAAGGCAATAAACAAACCAATAAGCAATGCCTGTAAAAATGGGTCAGCTATTATCATTAGGGATTTTGATTTAGATGTAGCTTGGTCGAACCAGCTGAGTCACAGTACCTTTGAGGAGGAGGTTGAAAAATGTACCAATGATGTTTTGCTTGAACAGTATGCAATGGAAACAACGAGGGAAAAAGCAATCCTTGATCTGGTCCTGTTTAATGGAACAGGAATAATTAATGATCTCATAGTTAGGGATCCTCTTGGAACGAGTGATCACAGTATGGCAGAACTGAGAATTCAGATTGGGAGTGTGAAGATAAAATCCTGTGCATGTACAGGGGGCACAACAATAGAACGAGAGCGCACATGGCTAATAGAGACTGGAAAAAAAAAAGGTTATTTTATGGGACAGATATCGAGCAGCGAAGGACTTCCAAAAAAGATTTTTTTGTAGAAGTGCTCAGCAAAAGTATATTCCAGTGCAAAAGAAGGACTGCAAGAAACGGGGTAATCTGCCTTGCGTGACTTCGGAAATAAAGGAGGCTGTCAAAGTCAAAGAGAAAGCATACCATGAAGCCGAGAACAGCTTGAAACTGGAAGATTGGGGAAACTTTAAAGATAAACATGACGAAGTACAGAATACAAAGACGGATAGCAAAAGTTTCTATAAAATATAAAACGAAGAAAGAGTGGCTAAAGTAAATGTTGGTCCTTTCGAGGATGAGAAGGGACATTTAGTTATGCGATTGGATGAACTGGCCGAGGCATTGCATTTTGTCTCAGTCTTCACGGTGGAGGATACTTATAACATGCCAGTAAGTTATAAAGAGACAAATGTAGGTGAGGACCTGGAAACAAACATTATTACGGAAGAAGTAGTGTTAGGCAAGCTAATGGAGCTCAGGATCGACAAGTCTCCTGGCCTTGAGGGAATGCACCTCAGGGTATTAAACGAGATTGCGGGAGAAACAGCAAGTGCTCTAGTGGCAATTTTCAAATTCACTAGACTGCGTGGACGTCCGTGCAAGTTGGAAAACAGCTAGTGTGACAACACTGCTGAAAAAGGGAGATGGGAATTATTGATCAGTTAGCTTAATTTTTGGAGTGGGGAAGATGCTAGAGTCTATTATCAAGGAAGAAATAGCAGGGCATGGAGATAGAAATTGGAAAGACGCAACGTAGGTTCATGAAGGTTCAAGCAGAGATGTTATGTTATAGCTGTACAAGGTGCTGGTGAGGCTATCCTTGGTGTACTGTGTGCACTTTTGGTTTCCTTCATTGAGAACGGATGCACTGGCACTTGAGTGGGGAGAAGGTTTGCAGAGGAAGTTCGCTCGTTTGATTCCGAAGTTAGCCTATAAAGAGAGACTGCATAGATTAGGATTATTTTCGTTGGAATTTAGAAAAATGAGGGGGCAATCTTACTGAAACATAAAACTTTGAACGGAATAGATTTGATAGGATTAGGAAGGATGCATCCACATTCGGGTGAAACTCGAACAAGAGGGCATTGCCTCAGGATTAGAGGGAGCAAACTTAGACTGAGTTAAGAAGGATCTTCTTCACCCAGACGGATGTTAATATATGGAATACCTTGCCCAGCGAAGAAGTTGACGCTCGCTCAATAAAAGCTTTTAAAGCTAAGAGCGATATTGCTTTTGAATAACAAAGGTAATAAGGGATACAGTGAGAGGCGAGTAAGCGGATTTGAGTCTTTAGAAAGATCAGCAATGATATGATTGAATGGCGGAGCAGGCTTGAAGGGTCGGACAGCCTACTCATGCTCGGACGTTTACGTTCTGTGCATTTATGTGTCAGAAAAGCAGAGATGCAGGGGGAAGACTCCATGGGGAGACTTGGTTCAGGCGTTGGAAGTGAAGGCAGATTGCAAAAGGGTTTACTGTAGGGAATGGTCACTGTGGATGGTGGACAGGGACGGGAGAGGGATGGCATCTCGCTAGTGGTGGTGAAAATTAAAAAAAAATCGATTATCACTTGAAGCACCACTGCGAATACATTTGTCAACTTTTATAGGTGCGCAATTGAGAGCATTCTGTCTGGATGTATCACTACCTGGTATGGCACTTGTACCATTCAAGGTCAAAGACGGTTACAGCGAGTGGTGAACTCGGCCCGGACAAATACAAAGGACAACCTATTATATGTTTGCATATTATTTATACATCTATGCAGCTTAACTCTGTGATATGCTTGCATTGATCGCAAGGCAAAGCTTTTCACTGTGCCTCAGTGCACGTGACAATGAATTCAATTCAATTCAATTGTGGAATGTCGACGACATGGATTTTTCGAGCAGCTTGTGGTGGAGCCAACTCGGGAACAGGCAATACTCGATTTAGCATTGTACAATGAGGCAGACGAGACAGGGGAGCTGAAGATGAAGGAACCCTTTGGAGGCGGTGATGATAATATGATTGAATTTACCCTGCAATTACCCTGAGAGGGAGAATATACAATCAGAGGTAACGGTATTAAAGTTGAATAAAGGCAAGTACAGAGGCATGAGGGAGGAGCTGGGTGAAATTGGTGAGGAGAGGAGCCTAACAAGAACGCAGGAAAGTGGAAATGCAGTAGCAGGAGTGTCTGAGCGTAATTCATCAGACACATCAGAGACACATCCTGTGGAAAATGAGGCATGGTGTCGGGAGGATGAGGCAACCATGGCGGACTGAGGAAGTCATCGATAGCAGAAAGGCAAAAGAGAAAAGATATAATGTGGCGAAGGGCAGTGGGTAATCAGAGGATTGGGAAGCTCACAAAGACCCACAAAGGGCAACAACAAAACCAATGAGATGGGAGAAGATTAAATATAAGATAACTACTAATATAAAGTTAAAAATCACACAACACCAGGTTATAGTCCAACAGGTTTAATTGGAAGCACACTAGCTTTCGGAGCGACGCTCCTTCATCATGTGATTGTGGAGGGCTCGATCGTAACACAGAATTTATAGCCATAAATTCTGTGTTACGATCGAGCCCTCCACAATCACTTGATGAAGGAGCGTCGCTCCGAAAGCTAGTGTGCTTCCAATTAAACCTATTGGACTATTACCTGGTGTTGTGTGATTTTTAACTTTGTACACCCCAGTCCAACACCGGCATCTCCGAATCATTACTAATATAAAGTAAGACTGCAGTTGTTTCTTTATTCATATAAACGCAAAAGAGAGGTAGAAGTTGACAATGGGCCATTGGAAAATGACAATTGACAGAAAGTAGTGGGGAACAAGGAAATTGTTGAGGAACTGAAAAAAAATATTTTGTGCCTCTTCACAGTGGAAGACATGAGTTATACCCAAACATACAAGAGAATGGGGGAACAGATGTGAGTCTAGTGGCCATCACTGTGAAGGTGCAAAAAACACTGAATGGCCTGAAGGTCGATACATCATCTGGATCAGATAGAGTACCCTCCAGAGTTCTAAGGTAGACAACTGAAGAAACAGTGGATACGTTCGCGGAGAGCTTTCAGGAATCGCTAGAATCAGAAAGGGTGCTATAGGGCTGAAAAATCACAAACGTGACACCCCACTTTAAAAAGAAACAACACAGAAGCTGGCAAATTATAGACCAATCCACCGAATCTTGGTTGTGGATAAGATCCTGGAATCCATTCCGTTGGAAGAAATTTCTGAATACTTGGAAGTGCATGTTAAAATAAGGCAAAGTCAGTAATGTTTCATCATGGAGAGGCCATACATGACAAATCTGCAAAAATTCCTCTTTGAGGAAGTAACAAGGAAGATAGACCAAGTAGAGCCATTGGATGTTATGTGTCTGGGCTTCATGAAGGCCTTTGATATTTGCCGCACAGGAGACTACTGAATAAGGTATGGGCCCATGGTTTCAGAGGAAAGCTGCGCTCTCAGGACAGAAAGCAGTGATTGGGAGCAAAACGATCCTTCTCAGGATGGCAGCTGGTGACAAGTGGCGTTCCTCAAGGCTGTGTTGGGACTACAACTTTTCATTTTCTCCATTAGCAATCTAAGTAAAGTACCTGAGGGCATTGTGTGTCAATTTGCAGACAATGCAATGGCAGGAGGACAGGTAGCATTGAGGAGGCGGCGATGCTGCAGAAGGATATGGGCATGCAAGGAGCATTGGAAAATAGATGGCAGATGGAGCATAATGTGGGAAAGTGTGAGGTGTTGCACTTTGGTAAGAAGAATAAAGACACGGACTGTTGTCTAAATGGGACGAAGGTTCACATGCCTGTAGTGCAAGGATACTTGAGTATATTAGCCCAGGATTCTCTTCAGATGAACTTGCAGATTGAAGCTATAGTTTGGAAGACGGATGCAATGCTGACATTTATTTTTGGAATATTTTAATATAAAAGCAGGGATGCACTTCCGCAGCTCTATAACGATCTGCTCAGACCTAATCTGGATTACTGTGTGTACGTTTGGTCCTCAAATTTCAGGAAGGATGCACTGGTCCTGGGATGCTTTCAGAGGTGATTGACCATTATGGTGACAGAAATGAAAAGCTTGACACATGAGGAACGTTCGAGGACTCTGGGTCAATACTCGATGAACTTTAGAAGAATACGAGGAAATCTAATTGGTACTTATAGAATCGTGAATCGCCTTGACAGAGTGGATGCAGGGAAGGTGTTTCCATTTTTAGTAGAGACGAGAACCCAAAGGCACAGCTTTGGAGAAAAGGGAAGACATTTGAGAGCACTAATATGAGACACTTATTCAGTTAGAGACTGGTGAATGTATGGAATTCGTTGCCAGCTAAGGTTGTGAAAGCCAGGGCTGTGATTATATGTAAGACTGAGGTATGTAGCAGGGTGGTTGTCAGGGATATCAAGGTTTATGGGGCGAAAGCTGGAGAATTGGGTTGAGAAAGTATCTGCCATGATTTAATGGAAGAGCAGATACACTGCGCTGAATGGTTTAATTTCTGCTCTATCCTCTAATGGACTTATGCATCGAATGACTTCCATCTGCAAGTTCTCCTCCAAGGAACGTGCCTGATTTGTCAGCGAAGATCTGATTGAGTGCTGATCCAGACTTGATGCACCAAATGGTCTATTTCCGCCCTCCATCTTCTATTTTATCATTCTTCATTAAAAAGATGAATGCAATGACCAGACTTGTGGCCAGTCCTCTGACTCATCTCTGAACAGGCAGTTGCTAAAGTTCCAGCATCATTTTCGTGCTCTTATATTCCCACCTGCGATCAAGACCAGAAAGTATCTCCAACCCCTCGAGACCACTTGATCCCTTGTCCAATCTCCTTCAAAGATTCGTGAATGCCTACTCCAATTTCTCTTTTATTACTGTAAACCACTCAGTATTCACTCTTGTATCATTGTTTCTCCCCAAATTCATTATCACCCACTTCACTGGATTGAATTCATTTCAGCACTTTTTCTTGCCAATTGTTTCCAATCTCCCTGCAGTCTATGGCTTTCTTCCTCATGGTTAACAACATGACTAATTGTTACATAATTTGCACACTGCTAAATGATCACCACGACAAATAATTAAAAATCGTTGACCAATATGTAAAACAATGGAACTCATAGAACCCATGTTTCATACGCTCACAGAGGACAGCAGAATTGGAGACTGTAAAGAAGGTGATCTAAGATTCCAGAATGATCGTAATCCAATGCGTCTTTGGGCTGAAAAATGCCACATGGAGTTCAATCTGGATAAATGGAAGGTATTGCATTTTGCTACATCAAATGTGAGTCGGGCTTATACAATTAATGATCGGGCGTTGCATCGTGTTGTGGAATACGGAGGCCAGGATGCAGGTGCATAATTCTTTTTAGTTTGCTTCACATATCGACAGAATGGTTAAAAAATTGTCATCCTGCATTCGTTGCTCAGTCCTTTGAGCATAGGAGTTGGTACGTATTGTTGAAATTGAATAGGATGTTGGGTGAGGTCTCTTCCGGAGTACTGCGTCCAGTTCTTGTCACCAAGTAATAGCAAGGAAATTATTAAGCTGGAGTAGGTTCAGAAGAGGTATACCAGCGCATGGCAAGTGGGGAAGGTTTTTGTTAAAACGAAAGGCTGGATAGGCTGAGAATATTTTCACTCGAGCACTGGAGTTTGAAAGGCGAACTGATAGAAATTTATAATTTTTTGAGAGTTCGGATAGAGTTAACTGTAACTGTCTTTTCTCCAAGGAGGGGGACTTCAAAACGAGAGGGCAAATGTTTTCGTTGAAAAGAGAGAGATTTAAACTAAGACATGAGAGGCTTGTTTTTTAACAGAGGATGGGTTATGTGTGCAATTCACTTCTCTAGGTAGTAATGAATGAAAGTACATTTGCAATGTTTACAGGATATTTAGATAAATGAATTGGAAAGTTTCAGTGGAATTTAAAAAAAGCTATTCATTCATACCTCGTCCATTATTTATTGCCCAGAGGGCAATTTGGAATCAACCACGACATTATGGATCTGGAGTCACATGCCAGCCAGACCAGATAAGTATGGCAGTTTCTTTCTCTATCAGGCATTAGTGAATCAGATCTACAACAACTGATTCAACATCATCAGAGTCTTCAACTCTCGGTATTTAGAGAAATAAATTTCCAGCATCTGCCATGCCAGGATTTGAACAGAATTATATCTGGACGTTCATATTAACAATGCAGTAATAATAATACAAGAGCATTATTAACCCTCAACAATTACAGGAGCCGTCAGATGCGACTCGTTTAGTTTGGCATTATGTTCAGTATGAGCTGGAAGGAGTGAAAGGCCTGTTTTCATGTTACGTGAGTCTATGACTTTGACGGTATTAAACTGGCAGCTGGTTGGGATTAACTGCAGCATTGACAGTTTAATTGATCTCCTTCTGGGATATGTAATCTTGTTGGTTACGCTGGAGTATTTTTTTGCTCATTGAGCCCGTCCCACACACGGGACTGTTGAACAGTCATTCCCCAGTTTGACTGAGTAAATGAATTTCCACTTTAGCAGGTATTTGAATCTCGCATTGCCCTGGTTTCTCTGTGATATCGGTGTCCTTGTATCTACCCAGAGTGAACGATTGGTTCAAATCATGTCCACGCAGACGCAAGTCTCGTTGTCCATGTTGTGAATGTGTTTTAATACTTTCCTATATACCCACAGGGTGTGGATGTCGCTAGTCAGGACAACATTTGTTCTTCATCCTGATTCGCTGTTGCTTCACTGCACGAGAGACATGGATTCGATCCCAGTCTCGTGTAACTGTTTGCAGTTTGCACATTCTCTCTTTGCTTGTGTGAGTTTCCTCCCACAGTCTGAGGGGGTGCAGGTTACTGCGATCAGCCATGGGAAATGAAGGGGAATGGAATAGGTATGGGGTGTGGGTCTGATAGGATGTGCTTCGGAGGGATGGTGTCGACTGCAAGGGCCGAATGGCCTGCGTCCCCACACGGTCGGCATTGTCGGATTAAGGTTCAGCGAAGTCGTTCTGGACCTGGAGTCACAAGTAGGCAGGATTGGGTAAAGGTGGTAGCATGCCCTGCGTAAGGGACATGCATGAATGGGATTGCAGGAAATTAAAGTCATGTTCTCTGTTCCTGAGGTCAGCTTTTCATTCCAGGTTTTATTCGACGAATTTTAACATTACCAGATCCGTGTCTGAGTCCCCAAGGATGACTCGTTTATTATATAACCACAACACAACCTTCTCCAGGTTGCAGTATTTACTGGGAACAAGAAGCAGATTCTGAGGGGATGCGAGCAAAGGCAGCTGCTACTGCCAATGTCAAAAACATGGATCCAAACATGAAAATGAAATTTCTAACCTTGCCACCCCAAAGTTAAAGTCTTAACACTCTTTCGATGCGCCAATCAGCTGTCTCAGCAACATATACTGCTTATGGCTATAATATTATAAATGGGGGCAAGTATTCCCTTCAGCCCCGTTTTTGACCAGGAGCAATCCCAACCTCGGAAATACGCGCGCTGCTCTCCCGTCATTCCATCCCAACTTCCAATTGGATCTTCATGGCTGCTTCAGACAGTTTCCCTGATTCCGGGTCTGGAACTGGAATTAAGTGTGATTGCCTGCAGCAGTTGTTATTGCCTTGTGTGGGCAAAGTGATGAAGTGGCCGATGTTAAACTATAATGCTATTGAAGCATACATTTGAACAATATCCTGCACTGTCCCATGAGTTTCGAGAGTTTCATTAATCCCATTCTCCAATACTCTCATTAATGGAATCTCCACAGTCTCTGGGGACGTTGAACTTAAAGATTCAGCCCATTCTTAGTTCGCACATGCCTGTCGCTAAGTTCTGATATTGTATATTATTCCTGACATTTCCTCTGCTAAAATAGAGCTGCAGTTGGCAAGCGTGGTCTGTGGAGAGCTGCAACCGTTTAGTATTTCGTATACTGCATTGTGATTGCCACGACTTCTGATCGACTCTACATCATGATAGTCAGTTCTCTCAAAGTTTTACATTTGGTGAAACACGGAAAGAATTTACTCGTTTTTACATGATAATATTCTCCGAGGTGATGATTTGTTTTCCATTGAATTTCGTTCTCTGATTTTTCTGCGTTTAATGTATCAGTATTTAACCCCAAAGGTTCTTGAAGATGTCTCTCCCTCTCACTCACCCTAACTCTCTTTTCCGACCCTCGTCTCATTTGACTGAGGCATTGCACAATTTAACATACACTTTCACGTTGATACCATCTACTCACTGTTGCTGGATGTCCATGCCCCAATCTCTTTATAGCCACGTTTAAATCATTCAATTCGTTTGGATATCGTAGCTGTGTGATTAATTCTCCTTTAGCGGTTTTTACTGACATGGACCAGAGATTATTGGAACGTGAGTCTCAATAAATGGACACAGAGAATAATTGGGAAAAAAGAGACTCTATTGGAACAGATCAGCCGTGATGGCTTTCTGCGATAGCCTATTTGTATTATCGCTTGATTGTTAATAGGAAAGGCCAGGTAACATTCCAAGGTCGATGAGTTCGATTCTCACCACACCAGGACAATGGTAAAATATGAGTGCAAGAAATATCTCCGATTAAGGATATGCCAAATTCGTTGCCTGAAAGACCCATAAGTTTCACTGACGTCCTTGAGGGAGGGAAACAGCCGTCCATGTCTCCTGTGGCTTCCACGTGTCCCCGGACCGTAAGCCGATAAATGCTGCAGAGACACACCGCATGCTGGTGCGACAACGTAAAAATGGTTCATTCGGTTCTACTTCGACTATTGTCTGCAGTTCACATAAGTCCATGGATGTGATCGCACTGGAAAAGGTTCAAGAGAGATTCACTCGGATAGTATCTGGTCTGAACATTTTCAGTCATGAAGAAAGACAGGACAGACTGGGATTGTTTGACACCGTGCAGAAGAGTTTGCGAGAAGGCATGGTTAACTTGGACAAAATCATGAGGGGTATTTATTAGGTAGACTGAAAGTAGCGTTTCCCATCGTCGGAGATATCGTTCATCGGGGACCAGAAATTTAATGAGAAAGACAGAAAGGTTTAAACAGATGTGTGGAAAAGCATGAGAGTCCGGCAGGTGTTGGAATTTGCAACACGGTGTCTGGACGGGTCAGGGAGGAAGGAACCCTTATAAACTGAAGAAATATTCAGATGAGAATGTGTTCTGCCAATACCTATAAAGCTATGGGCTAAGCGATTCTGGTCGGTAAACAGTTGTTTTTTGACAAATGGAGCCACAATGGGCTGAAGTGCCTCCTTTGAAACTGTTGTGCTCGGTAGTATAATGGTTAGTGTCGCCGCATGTTATGTGGGAGATAGGAGCTCAATTCCTCGCTGGGGCACTGTAAATGTTTAAAACTGCCGCTCCGTTCCCAAGTGCGGGTTATTAGTTCCTGTCCTTCCATTCTCCATGGGACATGTCACAGGAAAGACAGTGCTGTCTGAATCTGTGGGGAAGGACTGCAGCTCCCGGCGAGACAGAGTAACAGTGAAAGTACAAACACGTGACTTTCGCAACCTGCACCTCGTGTCTGTACTGGAATCTGAACCATTTAATAGAAAGAATAAGGAAGCTGAAGAAGAAACAGGGTACACCAATTCAGATCTGAGTACATAAACATTTTCCACAGGATCTTCAGGAGAACTGACAATCGGGTCTGAGAAAGAGTTTCATTCTCAGCACTGTTAGTTCACAGAGGTGTTTTGTAACACTTAAGCACTTAAGAAATTGAATAACAATTTAACTGAAGACTTGAAATGTTAGAACACACCAGGCGATGAGTCACGTGCTGGAAACTGTATTTACAAGCCAGATATTTGATGATTGATAATGATGCAATAGGCTGAAGGGCCTCTCGCCATACTTTTACAAACTCAATGACTGTCATTTTTCAACTGAACTAACAAGACAAAAACAAAGTCACCAAGAAAATTTGCAAGCATTGCATCTGTCTTCCTTGTTGTGAAAGTGTTGAAATTCAGCTCTCTCACTGCTCACTCCCAATGTTGATTTCCAGTCAGGGAAAAAAAATTGTTGTTCTTTATGAAAATCGTAAATTGAAAATGAATTCCTGACATTACAAAACAGCAAAGATACTAGCTTTCGGACCGCTGCTCATTCATTCGGTGGTTGTGGAGTACACAGTTGTAAGACACAGAATTTATAGCACAAGTTTACAGTGTGATGTAATTGAAATTATACATAGAAAAATACCTTAATTGTTTGCTAAGTCTCCCATCTATTAGAATGACGTGTTAGCTTCACTTCTTTCATATGTAAAGCGCAAAACGTTTTATTTTGAAGTTACATTCTCAGATGAACTTTAACAATTGGTGTTAGCCCCCGTGCGCTGTTGTCTGTTCCATAATGTTTAGACTGATACTAATTGTATAAAATGAGTTACCAGAGACTTACATGGGTTCATGCAGTTTATGAGCAAAGTACAATGGAACTCTGCAAGTACAAATTCACCCCACAAATGTATATATGCGTGTGTGTGTGTGTGTGCGTGTGTGTGTGTAGGAGGGTCTCTGTTTGTAGATAGGGTAATGGGATCACCTGTACTGTGACATGAGCCCCAGGTCCCGGCTGAGGCCATCACCATGGGTATCGAACTTAGCTATCAGCCTCTGCTCGGGCACTTTCAGCTGCTACCTGTTCCGAAGTCCGCCTTGCATGATGGTCACCCAAACGCCTTAGGTCGAATGTACAACTTAGAACATAGAACATAGAACAATACAGCACAGAACAGGCCCTTCGGCCCACGATGTTGTGCCGAACATTTGTCCTAGCTTAAGCACCTGTCCTATTCATATCCAATTGCTGCTTAAAGGTCACTAATGATTCTGACTCTGCCACTTCCACAGACAACGCATTCCCTGCCCCCACCACTCTCTGGGTAAAGAACCTACCCCTGATATACCCCCCATACCTTCCACCCTTCACCTCAAATTTATGTCCCCTTGTAACACTATGTTGTACCTGGGGAAATGTCTCTGACTTTCTACTCTATTTTTACCTCTGATCATCTTATAAACCACTATCAAGTCACAACTCATCCTTCGCCTTTCCAATGAGAAAAGGACTAGCACTCTCAACGTATCCTCGTACGACCTATTCTCCATTCCAGGCAACATCCTGGTAAACCTCCTCTGCAACCTCTTCAAAGCTTCCACATCTTTCCTAAAGTGAGGCGACCAGAACTGCAGACAGTACTCCAAATGTGGCCTTACCGAGGTCCTGTACAGCTGCAACATCACCTCACGACTCTTGAATTCCATCCCTCTGCTAATGATCGCTAATATACCATTGGCCTTCTTACAAGCTCTATCCACCTGAGTGGCAACTGTCAAAGAGCTATAAACATAGACCCCGAGAACCCTCTGCTCCTCCACCTTACTAAGAACCCTACCGTTAACCCTGTATTCCGCATTCTTATTTGTCCTTCCAAAATGGATAACCTCACACTTGAAAGGGTTGAACTCCATCTGCCACTCCTCAGCCCAGTCTGCATCATATCTAAGTCCCTTTGCAGCCGACAACAGCCCTCCTCACTATCCACAACTCTACCAATCTTCGTATCGTCTGCAAATTTACTGACCCACCCTTCAACTCCCTCTTCCAAGTCATTAATAAAATTACAAACTGCAGAGGACCCAGAACTGATCCCTGCGGAACTCTACTTGTAACTCGGCTCCAGGTTGAATATTTGCCATCTACCACCACTCTCTGACTTTGACCGGTTAGCCAGTTCTCTAACCAACTGGCCACATTTCACACTATCCCATGCCTCCTGACTTTCCACATAAGCCTACCATAGGGAACCTTATCGAATGCCTGACTAAAATCTATGTACACTACATCCACTGCTCTACCCTCATCCACATGCTTGGTCACCTCCTCAAAGAATTCAATAAGACTTGTAAGGCAAGACCTACCCCTCACAAATCCGTGCTGGCTGTCCCCAATCAAGCATTGTCTTTCCAGATACTTATAAATCCTATCCCTCAGTACCCTTTCCATTACTTTGCCTCCCGCTGAAGTAAGACTAACTGGCGTGTAATTCCCGAGGTTATCCCTATTCCATTTTTTGAACAGGGGCACAACATTCGCCACTCTCCAGTCCCCTGGTACCACACCCGTTGACAGTGAAGACGAAAAGATCATTGCCAACGGTTCTGCAATTTCCTCTCTTGCTTCCCACATAATCCTAGGATATATCCCATCAGGCCCGGGGGACTTGTCTAGACTCAAGTTTTTCAAAATGCCCAGCACATCTTCCTTCCTAACAAGTATCTTCTCGAGCTTAACAGTCCGTTTCCATACTCTCGTCTTCAACAATACGGTTCCACTCATTTGTAAATACGGAAGAAAATATTTATTCAAGACCTCTCCTATCTCTTCCGACTCAATACACAGTCTCCCACTACTGTCCTTAGTCGGACCTACCCTCGTTCTCGTCATTCTCATGTTTCTCACATACGCATAAAAGGCCTTAGGGCTAACCTTGATCCTACCCGCCAAAGATTTTTCATGCCCTCTCTTAGCTCTTCTAATCCCTTTCTTCAGCACTTTCCTGGCTATCCTGTATCTCTCCAAGGTTCCTCAGCCTTATGTAAGCCTCCTATTTCCTCTTTACTAGATATTCAACATCCCTCGTCAACCAAGGTTCCCTCATACGGCCATCTCTTTCCTGCCTGACTGGATCATACGTATCAAGGACACGTCGTATCTGTTCCTTGAAAAAGTTCCACATTTCAATGACATCCTTCCCTGACATCCTAAGCTCCCAAATTAAGCTCCTCAAATCCTGTCTTGCAGCATCGTACTTATCCTTCCCCCAAATGTAAAACCGACCCTGTTGCATGCAACTATCTCCCTCCATATCCAAGGTGAAAGTTACAGAATTGTGGTCACCATCACCAAAATGGTCACCCATTAACAAGCCCATCACTTGTCCTGGTTCGTTACCGAGTATCAAACACAATATGTCCTCCCCTCTGTTCGGACAATCTACATCCTGAGTTAGAAGATTTTCCTGGACACACTGCACAAAAACTGCCCCGTCCAATCTACTTGATCTAAAGAGCTTCTTATCAATATTTGGGAAGTTGAAATCGCCCATGACGACTGCCCTGTGGCTTCTGCAACTTTCCAAAATCTGTTTCCCAATCTGTTTCTCCACATCTCTGCTTCTATGAATGTCCTGGACCACTGAAGTGTTCCCCAACATGGAAGGGGCACACCTGCCTGTTGATTGATGTGCAGTCGCCATTCATCCGTTCTGTAGCCTCGCCTCGGTTTCACCAAAGTACCATGCCTCAAAGCATCCTTGCCTGCAGCGTGCTTTTTTTTAGTTTAGCGTCAGTCTAAACATTATGGCATGGACACAGCACACAGGGACTAACACCTTCAACAAATTATCTGGGTTGACTCTAATTGTTAAAGTTCACCTGAGAGTGTAACCATGAAAAGAAAGTTTCGCGATTTACATAAGAAAGAAGTGAACCAAACGTAGTCATTCTAACAGATGGAAGACTTAACAAACAATCAAGTTATTTTTCAATGTATAATTTCAGTTACGTCACACTGTAACCATTTGCTATAAATTCTGTGTCTTACAACTGTGTACTCCACAACCACCCGATGAAGGAGCAGCTCTCCAAAAGCTAATGTTTCCAATTAAACCTGTTGGACTATGACCTGGTGTTGTGCGATTTTTAACTTCATATTAGAATGCGAATCTCACAATTAAAACAGAGATGAGGAAGCATTTATTCTCTCATATAGTTCTGGATCTGTATAATTTCTTGTTGCAGAAGGCTGTTGAGGAAGAGTCATTAGGAGTAATCAGGTTCAGATTGGCAGATCTCCAAACAGCAAAGACATCAAGAGTTACGGTTCGGCAGGACAGGAAAAAGCGGGCGTAAGCAGTGATCCCGTTTGGCAGCAAGAACGAGGTGAAAAAGTACAAACTACAGAGTGATGAGGAAAGTATGGGCCAGGAATACTGGGACGGGAGAGGCTTAATGCTTTCTTTCTTTGCTGTAACTGTACACTGGTGTTAAAGTCTGAAATGGGACAATATCAGCCAAGTGGGTGAAATCTTACTTTCTGCTTGTTTTCTCCAGAGGTCTGTGTCACTCTTGGGGAAATGTGACTGCGTGCTTCAGACTGTGGGTAAAAATGGGATTCACTGCTGCTTCATTCAGCCACAAGGGTATCAGAACGAAACGTCTGTTAATGACATGTGTTTAAAGACTTTTGCAATCAGTTTAAGTTTATGCTGCATTAATCTGCGGTTATTGATCCACAGTTCAGATTAAGTCCCTGCAGTTAACTTGCTGACTTCTCCAGTTTTTCATAGTTCAATGTGATGCATCAAGTGTGTGTATAACGAGAGGGAGCTTGTTTCCCTCATCTTGTGTTTATACGTGTCTTATGTCCAGCCTTCACCAATGGCTAGAGCAAGGGGAAAGGATGAGACCAATGTGTAAGTCTGTCCGTGCCCATGCACGGCACCCACATCGGTAATTCTCTACTGTGCATTTACAGACGGTTATCGGTACTCCTACACCCACCCCCTCCCCCTTTTGAAATATCTCCATTGTTTTGTGCTGTGTCCCTGTGCTCATTTCAATAAGGTGAATCACTTCTACCCAACCTGCTACAGATTTCATCTGACAAAACACTTATTAAGAATCCCATGCATAAACATGCACTTCGCATCTCTCGTTATTTGGTTTTCCTGGATCTCTTTCAGACAATAAAAATTCTTGGCAACTTGACTTGGGAAAGAAAATGGCGTTCCTTTTAATTATTCCAATTCAGTCAACATTTCAATGCAGTTTAGGCAACAGGCTCAAATTATTCTTTGAGACTTTATAATACCGTTGATGCATATAAACATACTATTGGAATTCCAATTTTAATAAGACAGCTGTGATCATCCAAAAATGGCAACACGGAAAATCGTCAGTAGCAGCAGGAATCGAAACCACACGTACAGAGCGTAATGGATTAGCAGTGCATCGCCTTAACCTCTCGGCCAATAGGCAACCACCCTTCTGATCTTATTAATAAGTGAAGTTTGTAAATTATGCACACCAGCGATGTTTCTCCTTGGTATTGGTGAAATGATATTTAGCACAGTATGGTTCAAAGACTATCGTCTGACCTCTGCGTGTGGGGCAAGCACACTCCCACTGTGACACTCTGCTCACAGTGATCAGAGAAAAAATGAAGAAATGGCTATGCAACAAGATCTGTTGAATTCTGTGAAGATTTGAAGTCAATGGAGTGGAGAGCCGGTGACAGCAGGAGATGTAAAGTTGTGTGTGAGGAATTGTTTTCCAAACTGGAGGAGAGTGCATAGTGCTCAATGTCATTATTCGGATCATCTTTCTTCTGCTCAGATATTTTTGACACGCCCTTGCGTACAGGACAGACAATTTCAAAATCCTAAATAATGCTAAACTGACAATTGAATTCAACAATGGAAAAACCTTGATCTGTATCATTTACCTGGACTGTACGACACCAAGTCACTGTATGATCACAGCAACACAGTGAGCAAGTATCAGAAGGAAAATGAGTGCAGTGCCAGAGCGCATGCTGGGTGCAGCAGTTGACACACGGGGAAGTGCATTTCCCACAACAGGAACACTTCCCAAACAGCAGACTGCAGTGGAAGAATTCAGAGGGGTTTACACTTTGGAATTTGATGTCAGAGACACAATGGAGATCTGTCATTGAGTCTGTTGAGATGACGATTTTAACATTTCTACCGATGAAAAACAAAATAAAAGGCTCATGGGTCAGGCAATGCAAATGTTGAATTTGTACATTTCAACAAACTACCCATCTTTGCAATGAGTAGCTCACCACATTCCTTAAACGGGTTCAGAACCACTGGTGACGATGATCGCATAATGCCCGTTACCAACTATGGAATCAGAGAAACTCGGTTCCTTACCGTTAAGGTTCAGCCGGGAATGTGGAGGTAAGCATTAATGTGTCGCTTCAGTGCTGCAGGTGACCAGTCAAAGTATCTCTGTGCCAGTATAGTGGGCTGTGCTCTGCCGAAGTTTTAAGCTTGAGCCTCACATGGAGCAGCTTTGATTTGTTGTCGTGTTAAGAGGTACCGATGGAAGGTGATATTGAGCAAAGTCAAGTTTATGGAAAAGTACCAGTTTTTGTGGATTGAGAAACGACCTTTTCTGGATAATGACACCTTGATCAACAAACATACTACAAATATTTAAAACGTGAAGAGACGTGTGGAGAGAGAGCCGAAGGTGATTTTTTAGTAGATGGATGATGTTTCCCATGTGCACCGCGTTAAATTTCGGGAAAATCGATATTGATCTGGTTTCATGTTATGCAGTTTGTTGCAAACTCGCAATGGTCATTGTAATAATAATAAAAAAAGACTGATCGCATAGGACCGTCTGAATATTGTTTTCAATTTTAGTCTGAGCATCTTTCAGCTGAATTGGTGTGCTGCAGAGAAGTAGAGAGGGTTAAAAATACAAAAAAGACAGGGTCTACTTGGTGGTGGAGATCAGAAAGCGTGAAAGACACCTATTATCATGTGAATGTGATCAAATCTTTAAAGTAGGTGTTGCGTCTCCAAGTGACGATTCAATTGCTACTCATTAGGATGCAATTTCTGCCTGCAGTTATTTTAGGACATCAGCCCCATTTAGAATGCTTCACCTTGAATAATACGCTACACCTTTCAAATCCATGAAGTTTTTTTTACTCAATCTTATTCAGCTGAACGTGTTTATGAAATGCCTTTGTGTTTGAAAACAAGCAAATTCGAAATTAAACCACTCCCACGCGTTTTCTTTCTTTCGATGGTAAATTCCTTCCTTGTCCGTTTGTTCGTGCGTCTTTTAAAACACTATGAAATCAGAAATCTACGTTTTATTTCTGGAAAGTCATTCAGGATTTCAGTAACTTTATTGAGTGGAAGAAACTCTCATCCAATCTTTTCTAAATCATTCACTAATAGTTTTGAAGCTCTAACTAAAGTTGTTGATTGACTCAAAAGAGGGAATTTCCCCGATTTAGTCACTTCAAACCATACATTATGTGAAAATCTCTTTTGTTTACTTTTAAACTTGAGTCTTTCTGGTCCAGCATTTCCACATCTCGTGAATAAACTCCTTCTTTCTGTCTATCATGCCGATGAAACCATTTCTATCCTTTCTGATGTCTTTATGTCTCGGGAAACCCCGTCCCTGGGCTTCCTAATATCTTGATATTCAGTAAGCAGTGTCTGTGCCTTTTCTAACCTCTTCACATGTCTTTGGTGGAGAATAAGGACAAGGATTACACACAATGCTCCCACTGAGGGTGACCTAAAGATTTCACAGTTACGTGATGAACTCTTTGCTTTTTAAATATAATTTCTCTAAATCTCTATGACCTGAGTGAGTCTCAGCTATTTCGATTGGTAACTGAAGTTCAAATACATCACAGTCGGGCTCTAGTCATTCAGGTGCAGACTGATTCTGGACAGTAAATATCATTACGAAATGCCACCGTGGATCTGAAATCAACACTTTCCAGATAGTAATTGTCGTAGCTATTGTATCGTTGTCCGTGTTGTTGCCCACTTTGCTCATCAATTCATGTGTCCCTGTATTGAGTTCTACTGAATTATTAATTTGTGAATGGAAACATTCCCTTCACCTCTTAATCGAAACTCCATGGAGCATTGAATAATTGTACTTACATGCTTCCAGAGGACAGTCCTGCCATTACTGCGATGAATCAGTGAACTTTCTCCGCGTATCCTCGAAGGCAAGGATTTCCTTCGACAGTTTAGGAGATCATTACAGCACTTAAGCCCATGTGCGCATTCATTAAAACTAAAGCAGTTGCAGCAAGAGTTTCAGACTAAGATTTTGTAATCTGCTGCTTGTCCTAAAAGTTACATTCCAAATTGTGGTATGTTTGTGAATGATAGCATTTTCGGAATCTTGAGCAATGACATTTAATTTTTTCCAGAACACTATCATTCACTGTTCTCTCTTTCCCTTATGGTTCTCCATTTAACATCCTATATTTTCTCAGTTTATCTTACTGTTTCAACAATTCAAACAATCTCGCTCCTGATTACCAATCTGAGAGAATGCCATAATTTTGTTAATTTATCTGCAGTGCAGCTGTAGGACACAGTGACCAAGTGGAAAGGCATTGGTCACGTGAACCAAGTAGCAGTAGCGGGCTGGTGCAATCTGGCCATTCGATCGCAGTCATATTCAAAACATTTAACATAATCTTGAGCCAAATCATATTCGTAGAAAATAAGAAAAAAGGCGAAAGAACCGCCGATGTTGAAAATCAAACAAAAACAGAGTTTGCTGGAAACGTTCAGAAAGTCTGGCAGCATCTGTGGAGGGACGGACCCAGTGGATCTGAAACGTTAACTGTGATTCACCTGCACAGATGCTGCCAGCTCTGCTGAGGTTTTACACAATTTCTGTTTATGTTTGAGATTGGCAGATGTTGTAGCACGTTATGAGAACGGTGCTTTCTGGAGGCAAACAGACAGCACGGACCTGGTAGTGTGAAATGAAACCGCAATAATAAATGATTCGAAAGTGTGATGCTGGAAAAGCACAGCAGCTCAGGCAGCATCCGAGGAGCAGGAGAATGGACGTTTCAGGCGTAAGCCCTTCATCAGGAATGATGCTTGTGAGTCGGCGTGAGGCACACTGTTGAAGCCAGGCTCCAACTCGCAGACAACTCTTCCTACTGCCCCCGATAACAGCCTCACCTCCCATCATCTCCCAGACAATCGCAATCTCATCACCTCTTGGGAATCTCCCATCCACAGTCTCCAACCTCATTTTACATTAACTCCACACTCCCCATTTCTACCTCGTTCCTTAGTTCTGTTGTCTCAGACTGCGCCTGTCCGACCCGACTCATCTCTTCCTATCTCAACACCTTCCTGTCTCCCCAGTCCAGGAAATCCCCACCTACGTTCGTGACACCACCTATGCACTTCATCTCCTTCAAGACGTTTGTTTCCCTGACCCACAATGCGTCATCTAACCTTGGACGTCCAGTCCCTGTACACATCCATCTGCCATGACGAAAGTCTGCATGCCCTCTGTTTCTTCGTCTCACCCAATCCCAACTAGTACCCATCCACCGACACCCTGCTCCACCTGGCTGAACTAGTCCTCAACCTCAGCAACTTCTCCTTCCAATCCTCCCACTTCCTCCAAGCCAAAGGGGTAGTAGTGGGCACCCGCATGTGACTTAGCTTTGGCTGCTTCTTTGTCAGATATGTGGAATTGCCCGTCTTTCGCAGTTACACTGGCACCTCTTTCCACCTATTCCTCCACTACTTTGATGAATGCATTGGCGCCACTGCATGATCCCACGAGGAGTTTGAACAGTTCACCAACGTAACCAACACTTTTCAGCCCGAACTCAAATTCACCTGGATCATCTTGGCAAATTCCCTTCCCTTCCCGGGCCTGTCCATCCACATCTCAAGGGAATGACTAATTACAGATATACATGGCAAGCCCACCGACTCCCACAGCTACCAATACTACACCTCCTCTCACACACTTCGTGTATAAATGCCATCCCTTATTCCTAATTCCTCCGCTTCCACCACTTCTTTTCCCAGGATGACCAATTCCACCTCAGAAAGTCCCGGTTGGTCGCCTTCTTCAATAATCGCAAATTCCCTTCCCACGTGATTGACAATGCCCTCCATTGCATCTCCTCCACTTCACACACCACCGTCGTTGAACCCCACCCCTCCCGCAACAAGGACAGAACCCCATGGTCCTTAACTTTTACCCCACCAACCTCCGTATAAAACACATCATACTGCACCACTTCTGCCATCGCCAAACAGACCCCAACCCCTCCCAATCCCTATTATGATTCTTAGAAGGCTATTCCCTCCCAGATCCTCCCCCCATCGGGTCTACAACGCCCAATGAGCCCACACCCCACTACTGGCATCTTTCCCTGCCTCCGCAGGAAGGGTAAAACCAGCACCCACACCACTCCACTCATCTCCGTCCAAGGCCCCAAGGGATCCTTCCACATCCGTTAGAAATTCACCTATACCGCTTCCAATGTCATCTACTGCATCAGTTGCACCCAGTGTGGTTTCCTCTACGTCAGGGGGACAGGACGCCTTCTTGCAGATCATTTCAGAGAACATCTCTGGAACACCCGCACCCACCAACTTCACAATCCTGTGACTGAGCACTTCAACTCCACCTCCCACTCCATCAAAGACGTCCAGGTCCTGGGCCTCCTTCACCGCCAAACCATAACCACTCAATACCTGGAGGAGGAACGGCGTACATTCCGCCTTGGGACTCTGCCAAGCACGGGATAAGTCTGGATTTGAACAGTGTCTCATTTCTCTTCCCCTAAGTCCCAAGCCTCAAACTTGGCACCGCCACCTGGGCCTATTCCATCACTGCTCCTTCTAACCTATCATCTTCTCTCTCACCTTCATCCAACTATCGCTTTCTCAGCTAACTCCCCCCAACCCCAGACCCCTAACATTTATCTTTCAGTCCCGAATCACATGCCTTATTGCTGGTGAAGGGCTTATGCTTGAAACGTGGACTCGCTTGCTCTTCGGAAGTTGACTGACCTGCTGTGCTTTTCCAGCACCACACTCCCGACTCTGATCTCCAGCATCTGCAGTCCTAACTTTCTCCTAGGAATAATCAATGACGTTGGAGTGAAGATGCTCCTGGATTGCAGTGATCACAGTGTGACTGAGTTTTGCGTTTATTTTGGGTGAGGGCAGGCTGGATCTGAGACGAGCGCTTAACACCTAAACAACGGGAATGGTATCAGATAACGAAGTTAGGGCGGGCTGAAGTGAAGTGGAAAATTCTGGCAGAGGTGGGTCAATACAACTGCATCATATAACCCAGACTGTAAAAGACATGCAGAATGAGCACATCAATTTCAGTACAGGCACAATGACAGGTAAAGTGGAAAGGAGAAAATACAACACACTGAAATGGAATGGAATTATTTATGAGAAAGGGTTCAATATTTAAGCTATTTTACACACAGACTGCCCACACATTGGAAAAACGGAATTTCCAGCAGTGTAACGTCGATATTTGCCTGCGACATCACAATTCTGAGAGACACTGACATATTATCTTCTGTAGCAGCGTGGCCAAGGAAAAGCATGATTGGCCCATCAATCAGAATTCAATACTTCAAAGCTCTCCTCTGCACCGTACAACCTATTTGCTGCTCCTGCAGTCAGATCCCATTCGCTTCACAGTGTATCTTTTTCTGCTTCCTGCCTCACGTAAACACTTGAAACCTGATCTAATCACCACTGTTTCCACTTTAACCCATCTTTTGTAACTCCTGAGCTGACATAGGTACGAGTGACCGATTGGCCTTCTCGAGCGCTCTCACTCTGGTATGATCTGAATGATAAAGTGTAATGTGTCTGATCCGCAGGACACATTGCAGAATTTCCTCACGCGGGATGGTGCTGTCCATCCTGAGCTGCCTCCATTGACAGAGCTTTCTCCATTGGTAGAGTATCACACGGTAACAGTGAATATCTTTTGATGTCATTCTCGAAGTTGCATGCTCCAAAAAGATGAAGACTGCTGGAAACTGCCGTGATCAGCGCTAACAGAGAGGCCCAGCGGGAGGCTGGTGGGTCCATAAACCAGAAATTAATAGATAAAAATATTCTTATTTGCAGAAGAATCCGATTCAAACCATCATCTTAACACCTCCTGGGGAGAAAATGGATGTAGGAGGGCGGACAGTCTCAATTAGTTCCAGCATTTACAATATTGGTCCGTGTGACAACAAAGGCAGAAACCTGGAACTGTTTATCTTGCTTCTGAAAAACAGGTTAGTAAATTTTGAAGAGCTTAGATATTTCTTCTTGGTATTCATGAAATGATCTAGAGCAGACTACGGTTCCCTGAGTATGGTCTGACTTCTGGTTATGGACTGTGATATTTTGCTCACATGATCTGAACACATACAAAGAAATGGCTCAGTGACAAGATCTGCTGAATCAGGATCAATGAAGAACAGAAGCCGATGGAATGAAAAGAGCCATCAGAGCAGGAATTTAGCAAGTTATTTTCCAGACGCGAGGAGAGTGCACAGTGCTGTTTCCAGGAGTCAATATCTGTATAAGTTGACCGAATCAGTGTTGGGTGTTATTGTACTGCATCTTTTATACAACAGTGCAAAAGCACGGAACTTTTGTGTAGAGGGGACAACTTCAAAATCCTCAACGAGGCAATACACACAAACGAGGTAAACAACAAAAGAACCACACAAATTAGTATTAAGACATGGGGTAGACGTCCTTGCTCAAATTTCGCTCAAAATCGCTCTCCAACTAATTCCTAAGACTGAGATTCGAACACTGAATGGTCTTTGTCAATACAAAATGCTCTGATCTCACAACTTCAGCATTTCATATGCCCCCTTGTGTATGTCTGACAATAGTAATTGATCCCTCTCTGTGTTACTTCCGCACACATAGAGAAGAAATAACTATAAGGACAACAGTCATGTATGTGACTGGGATTTTATCCGATTCTGTTGTAGCCAATTGATTCAGCTGTAATTGAAATTGCTTCCACCTTTCCTCTGCCGGTAATAAGATTGCATAGCTTAGTGCTGAATTTTCATGCATTGAATTGGACTCGGCATCCTATCTCGGATGGAAATTTAATGAGATATAAAGACATGATGAATGACACGAGCAGCGTTTATTGGAATATAAGGACATTAGGAATTACACGGCCAATGATTCACTTGATACCATGTCGTTAGAAACGATGGAAATAGGGTTAACTGGGTGATAAAGCCACTAGAAAAGAATAGAGGAGTTTTAATGGAATGTGGCATAGATAAAGACTAATGCGGGAGAAATCAGGAAGGATTTAATTGTGTCCGAAGAGAGGTCACCCAGCTGATGTGAAGTTGTTTCGAGTAAATCCGAGGGAATGTCCCTCGTTTAGGTGAGTGGAAACTAAAGGTTAGAGCTTCAAACCCAGCGGGGCACGATAAAGATGTTTGGAGTAGGCATTCTTTATTCTGAGAGTTCTTGAATTCGGATAGATGGATTTTCATAAATAATACAATTTAGCAGCTGATTCCAGAATATTTGAAAAGCGTGTGCTGGCACAGAATGAGTGAATTAAACAGCGACAGAGATTCTGGGCAGCCTAGACGGGCATGCAAAAGGGAAATATTCTCGAATTGGTTAACATTCATAGGAAAGAAATTGCAAAGCACATGCAACTGAAAATATTGAATATAAGAAGAGCTGGTGGAGTTGGAAGGTACAGCAGCTCATTCTACATGAAATATTATATAATGTAAATGCACTGAGCTAATTGGTTTAGCTCTACATTGAATGGAAGTCTGTTAGCTCAGTCCACTGACTAACTGGTTTATGAGAATAATGAGACCAGCAGCGTGGGATTAATTCTCTCGGATTCGGATTTGAACTCGGATTTCACCAGTTTCCTCATTTCCCCTCCCCCCAGCCTGTCTCAGTCAAATTCAGCACCGCCTTCCTAACCTGCAATCTTCTTCCCGACCTCTCCGCCCCCACCCCAGTCTGACCTATCACCCTCACCTTGACCTCTTTCCACCTATCACATTTCCGACGCCCCTCCCCCAAGTCCCTCCTCCCTATCTTTTATCTTAGCCTGCTGGACCAAATTACCTCATTCCTGAACAAGAGCTAATGCCCGAAACGTCGATTCACCCTAGATGCTGCCTGACCTGCTGCGCTTTTCCAGCAACACATTTCCATCTCTGATTTCCAGCATCTGCAGACCTCACTTTCTCCTCTAGCTTATCAAAATGCCCAACTGTGTTAATCAGAATTACCTCACTCCAGCTGTACAATAAACCAACAGTGTTAGTTCCCATTGTCGTTCTACTTCTGCCACTCTGGTTTTCCTAATTCTACTTAATATTATTCTACTGTCACCATTAGGTATTCTACTGCCATCTGTGCTACAAAGGTCTACCATCCCAGACTAACCTGTCATGAGTAGACATTTTGCTACCCCATCTATCACAAAGTTTTCCTGTCCCAAGTTGATTCTACTAACCACTGATTAGATATTTAATGTCATATCTTGATACAAGCGTCTCAAACAGGCTGACTCTACTATCAATTTATTATTTAAAGACATGTCCTAAGTATTTATTGTCACGACTTGCCCAACCTGCCAAGATGATAGTTAGTGGGCGAGTTTACCTTTACTAATTGTTATTATCTCAGCCTGCCATAGTAACCTTTTCATCCCAGTCTGACTCTGCTAAATGGTGAAGGAGCATTCCACAATTCTTATCCCATCCTGCCACAGTAACCCTTTGACGAGTGTGGCATTCCACGGAGTTTTGTAACAGATCACCAGTAGTTTCCATTCCTTTGCCCTTCCCATGATTTCATGGTCTGTATTTTCTGCACAGGGTTCGAATTTTTCATCAGACATCTGTTTATCTTCACCCACTTTACAGGAGCTGGTCCTTGTCCATGTGTGCTCTCGCATCTCAAGTATTCGGCTGAACACTCCTGAAATATTTTGATGACTTATAGCTTTACCACACGTTCAAACAGTGAATTCCAAACAAACAATACTCTCAGAGTAAAAACGTTCTTCCAATATCTCGTCTGAACATCCTCCCCCTTGTGTTTAACGGAGATCCCTGGTTGTTAACTCTTCCCAAAGGAAGTTTATTCCTATCACATATACCGATCCCCTTAATGTGCATCTTACTCACTTCCTCAATCAGCCTTGTCCGCTCTCAGATAGAGAGCCTGAGCTGAGCTCGTCTAACTTCGCCATTGCGATACTGTCGTGCTGGAAAGGTACAGCAGGCAGCATCCGAGGAGAGGGAGAATCGACGTTTCTGGCATAAGTCTTTCTGCAGGAATGAGTCTTGTGGTTGGGGACTGAGAGATAAATGGGAGGGCGTTGGGGTTGGGTGCAAGGTAGCTGGGAAAGCGAATGGTGGCTGGAGGCGTGGAGAAGTGGTCAGTCAGAGGGGGAGAGATGAATGGGTTCGGAGGATGGTGCTGAGTTGGATGCTTCAGATTGTGATAGTGTGGGGTGAGGGGAAATGAGGAAGCCGTTGAAATCCACATTTTTCCCGTGTGGTTGCAGGGTCCCAAGGCAGAATATGACGCGTTCATCTTCCAGGCATCAGGTAGCAAAGGTTTGGTGGTAGCTTATGCCAGAAAGATCGATTGATCTGCAATTCACATGGAAGGAGAGGTGTGAAAACCAAAGACGAAAAGAAGGACAAAAACTTACAGATTCAGAGTTAATAGAATTAGACACAGTGCAGACAGAAACCATTTGGCCAGATGAGTCTGCATTGTGCCGTGGAAGAGATTCACATTCCTCCACTCTATCTTTCTAAACCGGCATTTATGATCCACCACCAAAAATAGAAATTACTGCAAAAGATCAGCGAATCAGACAGCATCAGTGGAGAGAAATCAGACTTATCATTGCGAATTAAAAACAGTTCAGAGGAAGGGTCTGTTGAACCGAAATGATCATTCTGTTTTCCTCCAGCTGCAATTCTGACTTTTGTCTCTGATTAACAGCACTTACAGTCCATTCAGATTTTGTGTGCCATTTACCAGAATTGCACTCCTTTGCACTGTGGGAAGGAATCGGAGAAGCCAGAGGAAACCCACAAGGGAGAGAGAGAGCATGAGAGTGCAAATTCCACTCAGTCAGTCACACAAGTCTGGAATAGAATGCGGGTTTCTGGCGCTGAAAGGCGCAGTTCTATACACTGAGCCCTCCAAATATGCAAGCGCCTGTCCGGGAAGCGAATTGAATCCGATCTCACGCAGTGACAGGCGGTGGTACTAGCAAGGAATTGTATCCAAAAAGAAGCCTATTTGTTCATACTGGAAATTAACATTCATTTAACTATCCGAACTCTTTTTGAAATCACTTGGCCTACAGCCTTGTATGTCTTGGCATCACAAATTCACGTCTGAATGCTTCTGAAAGCTATGAGGATTACTGCCTCTCCAAACTTTGCGAACACTGATTCCAAGTTTAAAACAACCGCTGTTTCAAAACATTTGTCGACACATTCACTCAAATCATTCCTCTTCTATTCTTAAATCTATGCCACCCTACCCCTCCCCCGTGATCGATTTCGCCATCTAAGAGAAACGTTTATTTCCATCTACGCCATCCATTTTCCTTATTATTTTGTCCATCTCAATCATGTTTCCTCTCAATTTCTTCTGCGCTAAGAAAAACGCCTACAGTTTATCCAATTTCTCTTCATGACTGAAACTCTTCTACCCAGACAATATCCTGGTAAATCTCTCCTTTATCATTTCCAGTGCTATCATATTCGTGCTGTTATGTGAATTGTAGAATTGCACGCAATAGAGCAAAATGAGCAAGTTAAACAAATGATGTAGAAGTCCACAGAAAGAGGTATTTTCGAAAAAAAATTATTTTCCTCAGTGCTGCTACCCTGTGTCCTTTTCCTGAGCCTGATATCCCAATAATCTCTGTTCCATGTTGTAAAAGCTGCTACAAGAGAATTGATCTCACAATCACAGTATCGACATGAATTGATTGGTTTGATAGTGAGTATGTGGTTCTTCTATGACGGCATAGAGGCGCATGAAATGCCAAAGCTGGGAGTGTTCCTAGTCAAAGAAATGGAGGAATGGCATATTTGTCTCTGTTTATTAGATTATTAAGATACAATACCAGCATTATCCCGCACTGCAGATTGGCTCAGCGGAAACGTGCTGGAGCCTTAAGCGGGAGGTCGATTAATTGAAAGCATTCTCTGAAATTTTCCTTAAGAATCCGCTGTTTTGTTCCTTTGACAGTCAGAGCTGTTATTGATCTCATCGTCTCCACATCAGCCTCTTGCTCCCAGTAAACATTCCAATCCAGCGTACAACACATTCATTCCAAAACAGCCACATGTTATATTCTCATTCCCTCTGTGATAATTGGAATTGACAATGTCATTCTGTGAGATGCAGCAATGTAGCATGAATTTAGTAGTGTAGTGAACAAAGAAGAACAAATAACACCGATACTTTACAGCCCAGGAACAGGCCCTTTGGACGTGGAATCCTGAGCTGATCCAAATCCACTGTTGAAACCTATCACCCAATTCCTAAGCATCTGTATCCCTTTGCACCCGACCTGCTCATTCATCTGTCCAGGCGCACCTGAAATGAATCCATCATGCTTGTCTCTACTACCTCTGCTGGCAACACGTTCTAGGCACCAACCACCCTCTGTGAAAAATACTTCCAATGTCTATCTCTCTTAAAGTTTTCACCTCTCACCTTGAACGCGTGACCTCTCATTATTTAATCCCTCACCTTGGGAAAAAGCTTATCTCGATCCAACCTGACTACACCCTTCATGATTTTGTAGGCGTCAATCAGATGCCCCTCAATCTCTCTTCAGAGAAACCATCTTCCATACCAGGCAACATCCGTGTAAATCTCTGCACACTCTCCTAAACGTCCACATCGTATTGGTAATTTCGCAACCAGAATTGTGCACAGCATTCTAAATGCGGTTGAACCAAAATTTTGTACAATTTTAGCATGACCTGCCAGCTCTTATACTCAATGCCCCATCCAGTGAAAGCAAGCTTGCCATATGCCTTCTTGTGCACTTGATCCACCTGTGCAGCACCTTCAGGGTACAAAGGACCTGAATTCCCAGATCTCTCTGCTCATCAACTTTACCCAAGGCTCTTCCGTTTACTTGGCTCCAGAATTAGACTTCCCAAAATTCATCATCTCACATTTGCCTGGATCCAACTCCACTTGCCACTTCACCGCTCAACTCTCCTGTCTATCTATATTTTCCTTCATTCTTTGACAGTCCCCTTTCTGTTTTCTGCTACTCCACCAATCTTTGCGTCATCTGCAATTGTAAAGACGATATTTGGGCTAGCAATCCTTGGAGACTGGAGTATGTCAGCTGCTGGTAATTATATTTGATGAATAAAATCTGGAATATAAACCCGCTCAGAGGAAGAGTGTCAAAAAGTTTTAATTTGCTGGAAGCCCGTTCATTCATGTCCATTCAAAAGGGAAATCTGCTGTCCTTAACGAGACTTGCCAACATATACCTCCAGACACACAATAGTACGGTTCACCCATAAATTCCCTCTGACTCAGTTCAAGGAGATTGAAGGATGGACAACAAATGCTATTCAGACCATGATTGCCATACTCCGTGGGAGAAAAAGGAAGGATAAAAACGATACATGGATGACGGGGAAAATTGGGAGTCCTCTCAGCGTGGTCTCAAATTCAGCTGATTATCCAAACTAAATAGACACAAGGTTGCCCACGCCTCCATGAAGTCAGGTCCATGGGGGCGGGGTCTGTAGGAAGGGATTCAAGTACCCACTGAAATGTAAACTCACTTCCTCAGTCACAATCTGGGCAGGTCATTCACCACTCCCATATGTGAGAAGGAATCAGTCAGGAGACCAACCTGCAGAGTTGCCATCAGGTTTACAAATGATAGCAAGGGTCCGATTCAGTTGTTATTGCAGGTGTTCATCCCATCCAGCAATGAACAATGCTTGGATGCCTGATTCCAGTGGAGTACCACTATTTCCTGATGTAGATCAATAGTTATAGGAGTTACGTTTAGAAGTTTACAGATGATGCAACAAATGGTCGTGTAGTTGACTGTGATGAATAATATCAGGGATCGCAGGGATGTATCAATCAGATGGAAAGGAACAACGGCGAATGGAATTGAATCCAAACCAATAAGTGGTAGTGAATTTGTGAGTTGAAACAATAACAGTGAGGATTCTGAGTGGTGTACAGGAGCAAAGAGATCTTGGAGTAGATATTCACAGATCTCTGAATATTGTTGGACAGGGAGATAAGTTGTTCGAGAGGCTCTTTGTATATTTTATATTGTTGACCACAGTCTGAGAATGATATTCGATCTTTAGCAAACGCCAGTTTCGGAAACAACTGAAGGAGTGAGCACAATTCTGGTCCATGCAATAATCAACATTTTTCAAAATTGTAAAATAAAATGTGGAGGGCTCGAGTATAACACTTTGCCCATCAAGACCGCTTCACCATTCAATGAATTTACCACTGATTCCTCTCCAAGTCATGCTGGTATGTGCCTTGGAGGGTAATTTGTAAATGGTGAAGTTTCAGTGCATCTTCAACCTTGTCGTTATAGTCGGTACAGTGTTTGAGCTTTGAAGGTTCTGTCAACAAACACTGGATGACTTACTTCAGTGAATCTTCTAGGTGGCGCACTCTGCTGCAATTGTGCCTCAGCAGTTAAGGGAATAAATATTCAGGCGTTGAACAATGCACAGTTAAGTGACTGTATTGTCGTGGAGGGTGTCCAGTTCCTTCAGTGGTATTTCAGCGGCACCCACCTCGGCAAATGGAGAGAGTTCTGTTCAGCATCTAGTTTGTGCGTTGCGGACGATGTAGGCTTCACGGAAACAAGGGTTGAGTTAATAATCAAACAAAGTCGACCGACGGACATGTTTTTGTCGTTAACTTCTTTTATGGGTGATCGGGTTCCATTTCTCCTAAATACTAGCTCCCAGGACGATTACACGGAGGAATTCAGTTACAATGAATCCAATGAATGTCAAACGGATATGATTAGATTCTGTTTTGTCAGAGTTATCATTGCTGTATTTGATCCTTCTGTGGATCATCCGATTCCATTCACTTTCTGATTTCAAGTTCCAATTCCCGTCTGCACCTGATATTTCAACCCGTTTCTTCACATAATTTTCTCCACCTGCCTTCATTATATGTCAGGTCGCTGCAGGGGACAGCAGAGATTTACGAGGACGTTGCCAACTCTGTATAAAATGGAGCTTTGTGAAATGACTGGTTAGGCTGGGATTATTTTCCTCGAATCAAGGGAGGTGGAGGGGAACTCTATAATCAAATAATATCAATCATAAACGTTCACGATTCGTGGGATCTTGACAGGGTAGATATGGGCACGTGGTTTGCCCTGTACTCTGAGGAGAGCACCAGAGGACATAATCTCAGAATTAGATATTGCCCATTTAATTCTGAAATGTGGAGTAATTTCTTTGCTCAGGGGCCAAAACATCTGTGCCATCTGTGTTGTTGGGTATTTTCAAACTGTGCCAGATAGTTAGTCAGAAAAATGATGAAACTTTGTTGAGGTCAGTGAGCAGAAAGGAGTTAAAGATTATCAGATCAACCATTTCGTTGAATGGTGGGTCAGACTCCAAGAGCTGAATGTCAAACTTCCAGTTGTTTAACATTTGGATTAATTCCTTATTTTATTTATAAGTTCAGAATTGTGGGGGGATGGGATGAAGTGATAGAAAAGATTTATTAAACAGATAGAACATAGAATATAGAACAATACAGCACAGAACAGGCCCTTCGGCCCACGATGTTTTGCCGAACTTCTAACCTAGATTAAGTACCCATCCATGTACCTATCCAAATGCCGCTTAAAGGTCGCCAATGATTCCGACTCTACCACTCCCACGGGCAGCGCATTCCATGCCCCCACCACTCTCTGGGTAAAGAACCCACCCCTGACATCTCCCCTATACCTTCCACCCTTCACCTTAAATTTATGTCCCCTTGTAACACTCTGTTGTACCCGGGGAAAAAGTTTCAGACTGTCTACTCTATCTATTCCTCTGATCATCTTATAAACCTCTATCAAGTCACCCCTCATCCTTCGCTGTTCCAACGAGAAAAGGCCGAGAACTCTCAACCTATCCTCGTACGACTTCCTCTCCATTCCAGGCAACATCCTGGTAAATCTTCTCTGCACCCTCTCCAAAGCTTCCACATCTTTCCTAAAGTGTGGCGACCAGAACTGCACACAGTACTCCAACTGTGGTCTAACCAAAGTCCTGTACAGCTGCAACATCACTTCACGACTCTTGAATTCAATCCCTCTGCTAATGAACGATAATACTCCATAGGCCTTCTTACAAACTCTATCCACCTGAGTGGCAACCTTCAAAGATCTATGTACATAGACCCCAAGATCCCTCTGTTCCTCCACCTGACTAAGAACCCTACCATTAACCCTGTATTCCGCATTCTTATTTGTTCTTCCAAACTGGACAACCTCACACTTGGCAGGGTTGAACTCCATCTACCACTCCTCAGCCCAGCTCTGCATCATATATAAGTCCCTCTGCAGCCGACAACAGCCCTCCTCACTGTCCACAACTCCACCTATCTTCGTATCATCTGCAAATTTACTGACCCACCCTTCGACTCCCTCATCCAATTCATTAATAAAAATTACAAACAGCAGAGGACCCAGAACTGATCTTTGCGGAACTCCACTTGTAACTGGGCTCCAGGCTGAATATTTACCATCTACCACCACTCTCTGCCTTCGACCGGTTAGCCAGTTTTCTATCCAATTGGTCAAATTTCCCTCTACCCCATGCCTCCTGACTTTCCGCATAAGCCTACCATGGGGAACCTTATCAAATGCCTTACTAAAGTCCATGTACACTACATCCACTGCTCTACCCTCATCCACATGCTTGGTCACCTCCTCGAAGAATTCAATAAGACTTGTAAGGCAAGACCGACCCTTCACAAATCCGTGCTGGCTGTCCCTAATCAAGCAGTGTCTTTCCAGATACTCATAAATCCTATCCCTCAGTACCCTTTCCATTACTTTGCCTACCACAGAAGCAAGACTAACAGAAGTAAGACAGATCAGGAACAATGTTCATAAACTCAGGAAGAGGAAATGTGCTGTGACCGGGGGCAACAAATGGCATTGGGCACCGCATACGTGGCTGTGTACAGAAGCTGTGATTGCTGAAGAAAGTTGGTAGACCTTACGCAATTGGCAAGTCAGTTATCACGCTGGATGATGGATCGTTGCATGATTCACACACAGCAGAAATTTGTGGAAGAATGAAAGGTTCGTTTCATTGGAGATGTTTTCTGCGGTTCCAATTACGAGTGACTGTTTGAAATACTGATCAGATTATTGTGTGAAGTGTTAGGTTAAAATACTCATGTGCACTCCCACTGGATAAACTTGTGCTCCCGACCTCTTGTTATTTGTTTCTCTTTCTTTCGATGCAAATTCATAGAAAGACAAGATGGAATGTGGGACGGACATAAAAATGCGTTCCTTCTCATTACACCAATTTAATGTACAATTGAAAAGAATTACTGCTCTCACTCTTAATTGCGACTTTATTGTTGTGTCGATTATTCGTGAATCTCCCGTGCAGTGAATAGCAAGAACAAGTTTCTAGATCCTGTGTATACCAGACGTGTGAGGTGCCAATAAAAACTGCTGGAGCGGTTTGTGAAGTTAGCAACCAGAGTGTGATTCGAACTCGTGAATGTGGAGCACAGCGGAATAATAACCCACTACGATAATCGTTCAGTCTGCGCAGCACATTTTTTTAGAGGAGTGACATGTCACCTCAGCAGGTTGCATGTGGTGAAAGTAAAGGATGAGAAATTTGCAGAACTGAATCGAATCCACCCCATTGTGTTTCTGCTTGCATCAGAATTATAATAACAGCAAATTCCAATAAATACCCATGCTCGTCAGAATGAATCGCTGTCAGTGATACATTCTGAGTCAGAACTGTGTCAGAATGAAACAGAGAACAAGAATTTTCCGTCATATTCTCACCTACATTTGACTCGTAACTTCTTCAGTCAATTTCTCTCTCACGTGAAGAAGCAGCTATGGAGCGGGAAATAAAGGCGATGCTGTGGCTCAATGGCCTTTCTCATATGGCTGAAACTGAATTAGATTAAATCGCAAGAAATGCTGATTTGTTCGTTTCATTTTAATTTCGCTGCAACCTCACAATATTCATTGTAATCGTCGAAAGTGAATTAGATAAATCTCATTGTAACGATTAATGTTGTATTCAAATTTGCTCCAACTTAATTTCAGCTTAAGGAAAATATTGCTTAGAAAATCAGAGTGTTAAAGTGCAAAAGAAAACCCACCAGTTTTGTTGCTCGTTGCTTTGGCAGATTTCACCGAGTATTAAATGGACCAAACATCATGGTGTTTGTCCTCACATCTTTAACGCATGTGATTAAATCCGGAAGTCGATCTCCAAGCAACTGGTCAGTTCCTATTCATTATGTAATATCTTTTCTTCGCAATAAATAAAAAATCCACCCAGTTCCATTTACAATGCTTCAGGTAGAATATCATGCCAAATCTTTCAAAATCCAGAGTTTTTGAAACCGAATCTTATTCAGCTGCACACGTTCACGATATTTCTTTACATTTAAAGTCAACCCACTTAGACATTGTTTCCCTGCAACTTCCGACCGATTACACCCCACCTCTGCACCTTTACCAAGCCACACGCTGTCTCCCTCCTTGTGAAATTTATTCCTTATATGTCACCAAATGTGCCTTTCCAAATATTTTGAAAAACAGATTCTCAGAGTGACAGCAATTCTGTTGTCATCATTTCTTTGTCCTTCAAAGGTTTTATCAAAGGTTTTGAATGTCTATCGTCCTGATGTTTACTTACTTGAAAGAGGGAATTTTCCACCTATTTACTCTGTCCAAACATTTCATAACCGAAAAAAACCTAATTAAGTCTTCCTTGGTTCAGGGTTAACTGTTCTAAATTTTCGAAGACAACAAGTGAATAAAATCTCATCCTCAGTAAACCCCGTCAGCATCGTCTCTAATGGCTTTACCCCCAGTAAACACTGTCATTACCCTCTCCGACAGAATCACAGAATCCTACAGTGCAGAAAGAGCATTTCAGTCAATCACGCCGGTGTCGACACACTGAAGAGCATCTCACCCAGACCGAACTCCCCTCCCCATTTCTTTATATCTCATCAGAAGAAGGGGCAACCCTCCCCATTATGATGTCAAATAAAGCTATTGGGCTATAACCTGTCGTCCTGTGACTTCTGACATTGTCCCCGCGTTATCCATGGTTAATTCATTTAATTTACTTAATTCAATCCCTGGACACGAGAGGGCAATTTAACTTGGCCAATCAACATAACCCTCAGACCGAACAGCAGTGCGAATTTCTGAGCCAATGTTCCATCAGCGTGAGCTAAACCTGTATCATTTTTAATGGCTTTATACCCTGGTAACTCAGCACCTTCAAAGCAAATCAACCCAAATTCAATGTATTGAAACACTACTCTGAGCTTTACACTCTGATTCGTGCTGCGGGAAATGTTTCTGCACTCATATTTGAATGCTTTTACGCTGTTTCTTCCTCACCTTCCTGCTTCCAATAAACACTTCAATCCGGAACAACTCTGTCAAATGCTTTTCATTCCAACACAGTAAAAAGGTGCAGTTTGCAGAGGTCACGTGTTTGCACTTTCACTGACACTCTGCCTCCCTGAGAGTTGCAGTCCTTCCCCACCTTGATTCAGGCAGCACTGTCCTTCCTGTGACATGCCCCTTCGAGAATGGAAGGACAGGTATCAATACTCGCACTTGGAAATGGAGCGACAGTTTTAAAATATTTACACTGTCCCCAGTGGAGAATTGAGCCCTGTGACAGGCAGCGATATTAACCATTATACTACCGAGGACAAGAGTGTCAAAGGAAGCCCTTCAACCAATTGTGGCCACACTTGTCAAAAACAATGCCTAATGAACTGAATCCCATTTCACAATGCTTATCCCACAGCCTAATATGTCTTGGCATCACAAGTTCACATCTGAATATTTGTTCAGGTTATAAGGGTTTCTGCCGCTCTGAACAATGCAGACAGCGAATTCCAAATTTCAACCCCCCGCTGACTGATAAAGCTTTTCCGCACATCTTCTCAAACCATTCTGCCTTTCTCCTTAAATCTCTGGCCCCTGTTGATCGATCCCTCCATCAATGGCAAATTCGTTTAGTCTACCCTGCCCATACCCTAACTCGATCATGTCTTGTCTACATCTCCTTTGCACTGCGACAAACACTCCACTCTGTCCTGTCTTTCTTCACAACTGAAACTCTTCATCCCAAACAATATCCCGGTAAATATCTCCTGCAATTTTCTCAGTGTGATCACATCCCTGCGATAATGTGACTTGCAAAACTGCACACAACGCACTTGCTTGAGCCTAATGAACATTTGTTTTAATATGTCTATATCAGTATGAGGGCGATTCTGGCTAAGCAGAATTTATTACCCATTCCGAATTGCACAGAGGGCAGTTGAGACTCAACCATATTGCTATGAGTCTGAAGTCACATGCAGCCCAGACCAAGTAAGGATAGCAAATTCCATCCCGAAATGACATCAATGAAACAGATTTTATTTTCAACCATTGTCAATGGATATATATTAGTCATTAGATTCTTCATTGCAGATATTTATTGAATCCAAATTTGACGATCATGGCATTGTGGGATTCAAGCCCGAGTACACAGACTATTAACTCGGTCTCTGGATTATCATTCCTATGAAATTACCACAAGACCAACGCAGAAAGCCACAAAAGCTGATCTTTTCCAATAAAATGTCTTTTCACCAAAACTGCCCTGGGTCTTTTCCATGAGCCTGACGCTCCAATTGTCTCTGTCCTATGTCAGTAAAAGCTGTTACATGGGGATTGATTTCACAACCATGATATCCAAATGGATCAACTAGTTTGGAGGTCCCGATGGTGTTATTGGGGCACGTTCACCTAACAAGAGTGACCGCAGCAGAAGCACAGACAGAACAGTATGAAGGTGAAAGAGAGTGATAGATTGTGCATTGCCTCAGAGAAATGGGAGGAGGGACGGCAAGGAGGTTTAATGATCGGGAGAAAGAGAGAAATCTCCGATAACGGGTGTGTTTGAATCCTGATATATGAAACGCAGAGATGTGAGAGAGCGAAAATTGAAGGTAAAATAATTAATTTCTTACCATGTTTCACAAAAAGGAAACGGAGAGAAAACTCAGTGCCCTGATTTGGTTTCAAATCGAGGTTGCTGTGGTCACAATGCAAAGTACAAACAACCACGATCACAGTAACCACAGAACAGGATGCTTGCAAGCAGCAATAAGTATAATAGCAGAGGAAATGTTCGGAAGAACAGCAAATGTACAATATCAGTACTCAGCGAACAGTGACAGACATGTGAGAACTGAGAATGAGCTGAATCTTTAAGTTCGGTGTCCTCAGAGGCTGTGGAGATCCCTTGAATGAGAATGTTGAAAACTGAGTTGGATAGATATCGACAAGCATCAAAGACTCGGGGGACTGTACAGGATATTGTTGAAATGTATGCTTCAATAGCATTTTAGCTTAACATCGGCACAGCCACCCAGATCCAACCAGAAATGGGGATGAGAATGAGTGCGCGGAGTTCCTCTCTGTCTCCAGTGATGCAATAGGTGAGCGTCCTGTCCTTCTGTGATGGTATGGAGGCGCAAGAAATTCCTAGGTTGAGTGTGCTCCTGCTCAAGGGAATGGTTGTCCCATTTTATACTACCATAGCGATTTACAGTCCATCTTGGTAAGACAGCTGACTGGCACAACTGGAGCGTGTTGATCCGTGAACTTTGCAGTGGTGGCTTTAAAAGATGTTTTTGCTATTTGGATCTGTGTTTCCGACACTGGTGGTGGCAGCTGCATTTGCTTGCATCAGCTCAGTATCACTTTCTTCCACACAGTCAAGACTTCAACCTGGAGAAGGTGGTGTTGGGCTGATATTTTAAACTCGTCATCCTTGGCGACTGGGACACGGAAACGGTGATGTTTAAGTTCGACGAATAAAACCTGAAATGCAAGCCTGACCTCAGAAACAGAAATAATAACTTTAATTTCCTGCAATCCCATTCATTCATGTCCCCTATTCAGGGGATTCTACCACCTTCACCCAGTCCTGCCTACGAGAGACTCCAGGACCAGAAACACATGAACTGACCCTTAATCCATGAATCCCCATCGTGTGGGTAAGCAGGTTAGTGGGCCCTTCCAGTCCACACGGTCCATCCGAAGTGCATCCCACCAGACCCCACGGTCTTCCCTATCCCATAAGCCTGCGTTTCCCGCTGTTGATCCCTGTAACTGACACATCTTTGGTCAGAGGGAGAAATAAAAATACAAACACGCAGAGAATGTGCAGACTGCCCACAGACAGAGACCCGAGGCTGGGATTGCACCCGGGTTTGTGGTGCAGCCAGGTAACAACGAGCAAGGGGCGAAGAAGAAATGTTGTCCTGAACAGTGATACTCACACCCTGTGGGTGAATGAGAAACAATGCAAACACTTTCACAACATGGAAAACGGGATTTGTATCTGTGTGGACACAATTTGAAAGGATCCTTCACCCTGTGAAGAAAAAAAGGAGGCCGAGACCACAGAGAAAGCAGGGCAATGTGGTAACTGCTGGAAGTGATTCAATTAACCACAGAAATGGAAACTCATTTAATCAGTAACACTGGGGAGAGACCGTTCACCAGTGCCGTGTGTGGGAAGGGATGACTGAGCAAAATAACCTCCGAGACTCCAGCAGGATTACATATCCCATCAGGTGTTCGATTATGCTGTCAATGCTGCTGTTAATCCCATCCAGCTGCCTGCTCCATAGCGTCAATCATAGAGTCATACAGCATGAAAACAGGCCCGTCAGTCCAACCAATCCATGCTGAACATACTGCCAAACTAATCTAGTCCCATCTGCCTCCTGCTGTACCCGTTAAGTGGTTATAATGCCTTTGTAGTTTTATTACTGAGTTGTTAATCCTAAAACTCAGGTAATATTTTGGGGACAAAGGGTTCAGGTCCTGGCATGACAGATGATGGAGTTTGAGTTCAATAAGCACCTGGAATTGAAGAGTCTCGTTATGACATGAATCAGTTGTGTGGAAAATCCCATCTGATTTACTCATGCCAGTTCAGGAAGCAAACTGTCATATTCATCTGCTCCGTCCCACAGGAGACTCCAGATGGATAATATCGTGGTTGACTCTTAAATGCCCTCTGGGAAATAACTGATGTACGAGGCATGAATAAATTTATTTTAAAAATCCCACTTTCCCATTCATGTTTGGAATCAATTGTCCTTTAAATGTTGCAAACGTACCCTCAACCAACACTTCCTCAACAAGTTAATTGCACATGTAAAACACCTTCCCTAAAAAAATGCCTCACGTGTCTTTGTTTAAAAAAAATCTCTCTCTTTTCATCTTAAACATATGTCCTCTCGCCTTGAAATCCCTATCCTGGGAATAGGCAGCTATCGTTAACTCTAACTTGCCTCTCAATAATTCATAAACTTCTGTCAGGTCGCCGCTCAAACCCTTAACCTAGAGTGAAAACAGTCTCAACTAGGAGACAGTGAGAACTGCAAATGAGAGATCAGAGTCGAGAGTATTTTGCTGGGAAAGCACAGCAAGTCAGGCAGCATCTGAGGAGCAGGAGAATCGACGTTTCGCGGAAGAGCCTGATGAACGACACTTGCGCGAAAAAAAATGACTCTCCTTTTGAAACTTAGATAATCTTCCTCACTGTCTACAATTCTGGTGTCGCCTCCAAACCTACAGTTCCATTGTTTTCTCATATAGATCAATGATTCCTCTTAACTTGTAGTGGCCGTGATTTAGCAGTGTGCAGATCATACAGTAGTTAAACATTCAATTAACCATGAGGAAGAAATCCGCAGACTGCAGAGAGATAACAAACAATTGGAAAGAAAAACGGTGAAAGCAATTCATTCCAGGGAGCTGGGTGATAGTGAAGCAAAATTAAACTTCAAACCAGCTGCCCACGCTCCAGTTATGGCACTCAGCTGTCTCAGCAAGATGCACTGTAGATTGCTGTTATTATAAACGTGAACACATTTTCCCTTCTGCCCCGCCTTTGACCAGAAGCACTCCCAACCTCGGAATTGCTTGTGCCTCTAAACCATCATAGAAATACCGTGCATTCTCCGGTTGTTTCACTGCAACTCTCGAGTATCTCTGCGACCTCATTCCCATCTCGATTTCAAGTTGGATCTTCGCGACTGCGCCATTCAGTTCCTCTGATTCTGGGGCTAGGAACTGGGTCTATGTGGCAGCAATGGTTACTGCCTTGTGTGGGGAAACTCGTGAAGTTGCCGATGTTAAACTGCATTGCTATTGAAGTATACATTTCAACAAAAGCTTGGTAAAAGCAGTGACTGCAGTTGCTGGAAACCAGATTCTGGATTAGTGGTGCTGGAAGAGCACAGCAGTTCAGGCAGCATCCGAGGAGCAGTAAAATCGACGTTTCGGGCAAACGCCCTTCATCAGGAATACAGGCAGAGAGCCTGAAGGGTGGAGAGATAAGTGAGAGAAGCGTGGGGGTGGGGAGAAAGTAGCATAGAGTACAATAGGAAGTGGGGGAGGGGATGAAAGTGATAGGTCGGAGGAGAGTGTGGAGTGGATAGGTGGAAAAGAAGATAGGCAGGTAGGACAAGTCAGGGCAAGTCATGGGGACAATGCTGAGCTGGAAGTTTGGAACTGGGGTGGAGTGGGGTGGGGGAAGGGGAGTTAAGGAAACTGTTGAAGTCCACATTGATGCCCTGGGGTTGAAGTGTTCCGAGGCAGAAGATGAGGCGTTCTTCTTCCAGGCGTCTGGTGGTGAGGGAGCGACGGTGAAGGAGGCCCAGAGCCTCCATGTCTTCGGCAGAGTGGGACGGGGAGTTGAAATGTTGGGCCACAGGGCGGTGTGGTTGATTGGTGCGGGTGTCCCAGAGCTGTTCCCTAAAGCGCTCTGCTGGGGGACGTCCAGACTCCCCAATATCGAAGAGACCGCGCCGGGAGCAACGGATACAATAAATGATATTGGTGGATGTGCAGGTAACAAAAGCTGCACTGTCCCCGGAGTCTTTGACGTTTTGGAGAAATCTATTTATCTCATCCTTCAGCACATTAACGATGGAATCACCACAGCCACTGAGGGCACCGATGTTCAACGGTCAGCCCACTCTGAGTTCACACACATCTGCCACTGTTCACTAAGCATTTGGTGCATTTGGTGCGCTGTGCATTTGGTGCGCTGCCTAACATTTCTAATAATACTTTACTTATTGTTGTTGGTTATTGCGTCCGTTGGTGTGATGTCGTGACCGTATAGTGATTAGTACTTTGCATTGTGGCCGCAGCAACCGCGGTTCAAATCCGAGTGACGGCAGTAGCTGCTCTGTTTGTCCCAGTCTTTTGTGAAACACAAAGGAATCAGTTGTTTTAACATGGTAATTTTCTCCAAGGTGATGTTTTTTTTCCTTCAATTTCTGCTCGCTCACATCTCTGTGTTTCAGAATTCAAATCCACCCGCTCTCAGAGATTTCTTCCCTCCTACGATCACTAACCGAACTTTCCATCCCATACCCCCATTTCATTAATTTGGAGATGCCGGTGTTGGACTATGATGTACAAAGTAAAATATCACCCATCACCAGGTTATGGTCTTACAGGTTTAATTGAAGCACTAGCTTTCGGAGCGATGCTCTTTCATCTTTTTTTTGTGGAGTCATTTCCTATTTCATTAAGGCACTGCAGAATCTAACATTGACTCTCACATTGATACCGATCAGTCTGTGTGGCTGCGGTCACTGTTGCTGGTTGAACGCGCCCCAACCCCACCATCGGGAAATGCAGACCATTTGATCCATTTGGTTTCCACTGCTGTGAGATTAATCCTCATGTAGCAGCTTTTACCGACATGGACCAGAGATTATTGGGGTGTTAAGCTCAGGAAAATGGCACAGGACAGTATCAGGGAAAAGCGACTTCATTAGATAAGATCAGTTTAACTGCTTTTCTGCAATGGCCGAGCGCTATTACCACTAACCACTGAACTATTAATTCAGACACCAGGGAGTCGGGTTTGACTCCGACCACGCTAGGTGGTAGAATTGGGATTCAATAAATATCTGGAATTACGAATCTAATACTCCTATATATCCATGTTCAATTATTGAAAAAATAAAACCATTTGACTTCCTTTAAGGAATGGAACTGCCATTCTTACATGTTCGGGACTCCATGTGACTTCAGCCTCACTACAATATGGTTGAGTCTCAACTATGCGCTGTGCAATTAGGGATCGCAATCAATAACTGCCGAACCAGCGACGCCCTCATACTGTAACAGAATAGAAAAAAAGTTAATTCGGCTCTTGCTGGGTTACTGTGTGCAGTTCTGCAATTCACAGTACAGCATGGATGTGATCGCACTGGGAACGTTGCAGTAGAGATTCCATGGGATATTGTCTGGGCTGAAGAGTTTCAGTTATGAGGAGAGATTGGACAGACTGGGGTAGTTTGTCGCCGAGCAGAGGAGATTGGAGAAGACATGACTGAGATGTACTAAACAATGAGGGATATGGATAGGATAGACTGAAAGAAGCGTTTCTTATTGATGGAGAGATCGAACACTGGGGCCAAGAGATTTCGGAAAATGACAGAAAGGTTTGAGTAGATGTGCGGAAAGGGTCAGAGAGGCAGGAATTGTTCTAACTTTAAAAAAATTGAGAAGTTAATTTGTGATGCCAAAACATATAAGACTATGGGCTAAACGATGGAAAACTTGATTCAGGTCGTTAAGCAGTTGCGTTGTACAAGTCCGGCCTAAACAAGCTAAAAGGTCTTCTTCGATGTTGTTGTCCTCCACAGTATCGTGGTTAGTGTCCCCTCCTGTCACAGGGCTCAATTCTCCGCTGGGGACATCGTAATGGTTTTAAACCCATCGCTCTGTTCCCCACAGAGGTTATTCATGCTTGGCCTTCCATTCTCGATGGGACATGTCACAGGAAGGACAGTGCTGTCTGAATCAGCTGGGGCAGGGCTGCAGCTCCTGGACAGAGAGTGTCAGTGAAAGTGAAAACACGTAACTTCTACAAACTGCACATTGTGCTTGTGTTGGAATGAAAACCATTATATAGAGTTGTTCCTGACTGATGTGTGTATTTAAAGCAGGAATCTGAGGAAGGAAACAGAGTAAACCCATTCAGATCTGAGTGCAGAAACATTTCTAGCAGCACTAATGAGGTTGTACAGCGTCGAACCGCGTTTGGATGCATTGAATTCGGGTTGGTGAGCGCAGCTTGCTTTCACTAGGCGGAGTTACCAGTGTGTAAAGCCATTACACATGATACAGTGGTTCGCACTGCTCTTAAGTCTGTTGGTTAGGTGGATTGGCCATGTTAAATTGCCCAGATGTGTCCAGGGAGTCACTTCAGTAAGTTAAGGGAATTAGCCATGGGTAACGCAATGATAAGGTCAGCAGTCACACGATGCCAGGTTTTATTGCAGCAGGTTTATTTGAAATTACAAGCCAGCGGCCTGCGGTGATAGAGAGGGGAGCTAGGTCTGGGTTGAGATGCTGTTCAGAGTGTCCCGACAGACTCGATTGGCTGAATTGTACTTTCTGCATTGTAAGGAATCTGTGATTCTATCAGAGAGGACACTGCCGGCGTTGACTGGGGTGCTAAGACATTAGAGATGATGCTGACGGCATTTTAGTTATTTGTGTTTTGGAAAATTTGAAACTGAACCAAGGAAAACCGAATGCAAGTTTTCCAGGGTATGTGAGATTTGGATAGAGTAAATAGGTGGTAAATGCACTCTTTCAAGTTCGCAAATTTCTGAACGTCATGCTTTCAAAACCATTGATGAAGGACAAAGAAATAATGGAGCAGAATTTCTGACACTCAGAGAATCCGTTTCCAAAATATTTGGCAAGGCACATTTAGAGACACACAAGCAGTGGGTTTCACCAGGAGAGAGAGAGACAGCTTGTGGGGTGTGGGGCGTGAAAGGGCGAGGAAACAATGTCTAATTTGGACGGCTTCAGATGTAAAGAATTATCGCAAACGTATGCAGCTGAACTGAGCAGATTTTGTATATTGTTAAGGAAAGCTATTCCATAATGAACAGGAAGTGACCCGTCTCTTAGAGATCGATTTCCTGCTTTAATCGCATGGCTTAAAGATGGGAGGACAATCGCCATGATGTTGGGTTCATTTGTTACCCACAGAAATCTGCCAAAGTAACTGAGCATCAAAACTGGCATCTTGTTTTGTAGTTTAACCTTCTGTTTTTCTCATCAGTATTTTCTTTAAGCTGAAATAAATTCGGAGCAAAATTCAATACAACATTAAACGTTCCAATCATATAAATCCAATTCACTTCCGATCATTGCAATGAACAGAGTGAAGTTGCAGCAAAATTAATAAAATGAAACGAACATAACTGCATTTCCGGGAATTTTACCCAATTCAGGTTCAGCCATATGGGAAAGACTATCGAGCTAAAACATCACCTTCACTTCTCTCTCCATATATACTTCTTCCCGTGAGAGAGAAACTGTCTGAAGAAATTATGCGTCAAGACTAAATGTGCGTGTGAATGTGACGGGAATTTCATGTTTGCTGGTTCATTCTGAGACAGTTCCGACTCGGAATAATTCAAGGACAAGGTATCCCTTCCAAGGACGAGGTCAATTCCTTGGATTTTGCTGATATCATTATTCCGCTGAAAGCAGAAATATAATGGCGTGCATTCGATTCCGCTCAGGGAATTTCTTATCCCCTAGGTGCACCATATGTAATCTTGATGTGGTCATATGTGAGCCTCTTTTCCATGGGATTTAAGTGGCCCAGAGATTAACACGACGGGTTGCTCTTTCATGGTGCATGTGTGGATTTGAATGCTATTCTGGCTGTTACTTCTATCAAACGCAGCTGTGGTTTCCCTTTGTACCTCGCATCTTTAGTGTACATTAGATGGAGAATCTTGCTCTTGTCCTTCATTGCATCGGAGATTGGTGATAAATCAATACCTCATCAAAGTCGAAATAAAGCAATTTGATTCTGTTGTAAGTTAAATTGGGATAATGAAAAGGAGTGCAAACGTTTCTTTCCTCCTTTCATTCCATCTTGACTTTCTATGAATTTACATCGAATGAAAGTGAAACAAATAAGGAGAGATTGGGTGCAATAGTTTATCCAGAAGGATTGTGAATTTTAATGTAATATTCGACACAAATTTCTGATCAGTATTTCAAACAGTCAATTGGACTTGGAACCACAGGAAACCTTTCCAATGAAACGAACCTTTCATTCTTTCACAACCTTTTGCTGTATGAATCATACCGCGATCCATCATCCAGCATGACGCCAAGTTGGCAAAAATATAAATCCACCAATTTTCTTTAGCAATCACAACGTCTGCACATACCCATCTGTTGGGTGTCCAGTGCCATTTGTTGTCTCCAGGCCACAGCACATTTCTTGATCATGAGCTTACGAGATTACATTACAGTGTGGATACAGGCCCTTCGGGCCAACAAGTCCACACCGACCCGCCGAAGCGCAACCGACCCATACCCCTACATTTACCCCTTACCTAACAGTACGGACAATTTAGCATGGCCAATTCACCTGACCTGCACATCTTTGGACCGTGGGAGGAAACCGGAGCACCCGGAGAAAACCCACGCAGACACGGGGAGAACGTGCAAACTCCACACAGTGGGTCGCCTGAGGCGGGAATTGAACCCGGGTCTCAGGCGCTGTGAGGCAGCAGTGCTAACCACTGTGCCACCGTGCCGCCCACCATCTGTCTGATCAGTTTGGAAACATTTTCTATCACTTCATCCCATCCCCTCAGTATTCTAGATGTATCAATAAAGTAAGGCTTTAGATCAAATGATGTAAAATTGGAAGTCGGCCATGCAGCCCATAGAATCTGCTCCACCATTCAATGAACTCATGGCTGATCTGATAATCCTCAACTCCATTCTCCTGCATTACCTCGACAAAGCTTCATCGTCTTTCTGGTTAAATACCTGTCTGTCACAGTTTGAAACTACACAGCAACTCAGCCTCAACAACAGTTTTGGTAAGGAGTTCCGCCGATTCACTGGCCCCGAGCAAAGAAACTACTCCCCATTTCTGAATTAAATTGGCAATATCTAATTCTGAGTTCATGTCCTCTGGCGCTCTCCTCATACCAGAGGGTAAATCACCTGCCAGTAACTACCCTGTCAAGATCCCATGAATATTGAACGTGCATAAATGTTATTACGTGATTCTCGAGCTGCACTCCGTCTCCCTTGTTTCAAGGAGAATAATCCAAACCGAACCAATCATCCCAAGAAGCTCCATTTTCTCCAGTGTTGACAACATGTTCATTAATCTCTGCTGTCCCCTGCAGAATCCTTACATATTATTACGGCAGGTGGAGACATTTATGTGAAGAAACGGTTGAAATTTCAAGCACAGACGGGAATTGGAATTTAAAATCAGACAGTGACTGGAATCAGATTGGTCCACACAAGGACGAAATAGAATAATGATAACTCTGACAAATGAGGATCTAATCATATCCCACTGACATTCAATGGCTTTACTGTAACCAAATTATCCCGTGTAATTGTCCACTGAGCTAGTATTTAGAAAAATAAACAGATAGAAACTGGCTATATAAACAATTTGACAACAAAAACATGTCCTTTGGTAGACATTTTTTGATTATAAACTCAACTTGTGACTCCATGAATCCTACATCGTTTGCAAGGCAAAAATGAGACTCTCTCCATTTGCCTCAATGGGTGTAACTTCAGTAACATTTAAGGACACGGTCCACGACAATGCAGTCACTTGATTGTATCCTCTTCAATACCTGCAATATTCATTCTCTTCACCGCTTAGGCACAATTGCAACAGAGTGCACCAACTACAGGATGCACTGGAGTAAGTCATGTGGGCATATTTGACAGAACCTTCAAAGCTCAACAGCTGTACTGACTCTGAGGATAAGGTTGGAAGATGCAACGAAACGCCACCATTTGCAAGTTCCCCTCCAAGGCCCATAGCACTCTGACTTGGAAAGGAATCAGTGATAAACTCATTGGTGAAACAGTTTTGATGGGCAAAGTTGCAGACTTCAGCCTTCCATGTTTTATCTTGCAATTTTAAAAAAATGTTTATGTGGTGACCTGACTTGTGCTCAGCCCTTTAGCTGTTCCCTAAACTGGTAGTTGCTAAAGTGGTCAACACGAGAAAATATCCAAAAACCCTCTCAATCAACTGATTCCCTTCAAGATTAGAGTGGTGTTCGAGAAGCAGAGCAGGTCCGGCAGCATCTGAGGAGCACGTAAAATGAACATTTCAGACAAAAGCCCTTCGTCTGGAATGAGACTGGGAGCATATTGGATAGAGAGATAAATGGGAGTGGGGCGGGGCTGGGGAGAAAGTAACTGAGAGTGCAGTCAGTGGATGGAGGTGGGGGGTGAACATGATATTTCAGAGAAGAAGGTGTAGTGGATAGGTGGGAATAAAGATGCACAGGTGTGACAGGTTAGGATGACGGTGATGAGCTGGAAGGTGGGAACTGGAGTAAGGTAGAGGGAGGGGAAATGAGGAAACTGGTGAAGTTCCAATTGATGCCATGGGGTTGAAGGGTCCCGAGGCGGCAGATGAGGCTTTCTTCCTCCTAGCATTGGGTGGTGAGGCAGTGGCGATGGAGGAGGCCCAAGACCTGCATGTCCTCGGGAGAGTGGGAGGGGGAGATGAAATGTTTGACCATGAGGGCACTGGGGTTGATTCTTATGGGTGCCCTGCAGATATTCTCTGAAGTGCTCTGTGAGAAGACGTCCGGTCTCCCCAATTTAGAGTAGACCACATCGCGAGCAATAGACACAAGAAATGACGTGTGTGCAAATGCAGGTGAAATTTTGATGGATGCGTAAGCCTCCATTGGAGCCTTGGACAGAGATGAGAGGGTAGATTTGGGAGCAGGTTTTTCAGTTCCTGCGGTGGCAGAGGAAGGTGCCGGGAGGGAAGGGTGGGCCATTGGAGGGCGTGGACTTGACTAGGTAGTCACAGAGCGAATAGTCTTGGCGAAAAGTGGATAGGGCTGGGGAGGAGAACCTAACTCTAGTGTTGGGATCCGTTTCGAGATGGCGAAACTGTCAACAGATGACTTGATTTCTGCAGAGGTTGGTGGGATAGAACATGAGGACCTGGGACGTTCTGTCCTTGTGGTTGGAGATTTGGGGTTCATGGGTGGAGGTACGGAACATGGATGAGATGTGTTGGAGGGCATCTTCAACCACATAGATTGGGAAGTTCCGGTCTTTAAAGAAGGAGGCCATCTGGTATGTTATGTGGTGGAACTTGTCCTTTGGGAGCAGAGGGTAAAAACAATGACTGCAGATGCTGGAAACCAGAGTTTAGATTAGAGCGGTGCTGGAGAAACAAAACAGTTCAGGCAGAATCCGAGGTGCAGAAAAATCGAAGTTTCGGGCAAAAACCCTTCATCAGGAATACAAGCAGATTGCCTGATGGGTGGAAAGATAAATGAGAGTAGGGTGGGGTGGGGAGAAAGTAGCATAGAGTATGAAACATACCAGATGGCTTCCTTCTTTCGAGACCGCAATTTCCCTTCCCACGTGGTTAAAGATGCCCTCCAATGCATCTCGTCCACATCCTGAACCTCCACCCTCAGACCCAACCCCTCCAACCGTAACAAGGACAGAACCCCCATGGTGCTCCCTTTTCACCCTACCAACCTTCGCATAAACCAAATCATCCGCTGACATTTCCACCACCTCCAAACGGACCCCACCACCAGGGATATATTTCCCTCCCTATCCCATTCCACCTTCCACAAAGACTGTTCCCTCCGTGACTATCTTGTCATTTCCACGCCCCCCAACAACCCATCCTCCCGTCCTGGCACCTTTCCCTGCCACCGCAATAATTGCAAAATCAGCGTCCACACCTCCTCCCTCGCCTCCATCTATGGCCCGAAAGGAGCCTTCCACCGGTATCAAAGTTTTACCTGCACATCCACCAATATAATTTATTGTATCCGTTGCTCCCGATGCGGTGTAGTCTATATTGGGGAGACAGGACGCCTCCTAGCAGAGCGCTTTATGGAACATCTCTGGGCAACACGCACCAATCAACCACACTGCCCAATGGCCCAACATTTCAACTCCCCCTCCAACTGAGCCGAGGGCATGGAGGTCCTGGGCCTCCTACACTGCCACTCCCTCACAACCGACGCCTGGAGGAAGAACACCTCATCTTCAGCCTCAGATCACTGCAACCCCAGGGCATCAACGCAGACTTCACCAGTTTCCTCATTTACCCTCCCCCCACCTCACGCCAGCTCCAAACTTCCAGCTCAGCAATTTCCCCATGACTTGTCTTACCTGCCGATCTTCCTTTCCACCGATCCGCTCCACCTTCCTCCCTGACTCATCACCTTCATCTCCTCTCCCACTCACCTATTGTACTCTGTGCTACTTTCTCCCCACCCCAAACCTCCTCTCATTTAACTATCCAACCTTCAGGCCCTCTGACTGTATTCCTGACGAAGGGCTTTAGCCCAAAACGTCGATTTTACTACTCCTCGGATGCTGCCTGAAACGCTGTGCTTCTCCTTTGGGAGAAGATGTGATAGAGGTGGAGGGATTGGGAATATAGGATCACATTTGTGCAAGTGATGGGGTGGGAGAAGGTATAATCCAGACAGTTGTGGGAGTCAGTGGGTTTGTAAAAAGTGTCAGTAACACTGAACTTGAGGGATATATTTCCCTCGCCACCCCTGTCCACTTTTCACATAGACTGTTTCCTGCACGGCTACCTAGTCAAGTCCACGCCCTCCAATGAACCCCCCCCCCCCTCACCCCGGCACCTTCCCTTGCCACCACCGGAATTGCAAAACCTGCACCCACATCTTCCCCATCACATCCTTTCAAGGCTCCAAGAGATCCTTCCACATCCATCAAATGTGCATCTGCATGACACACATGTCATTTATTGCATCTGTTGGTCTCCTCTACATTGGGTCCAACAGACACCTTCTCGCAGAGCGCTTCAGCGAACATTTCCAGTACACCTACAACATTCAACCCCAACTCCACATCACCAAACACATCAACTCCCTCCCCCCCCTACTCTCCCATGGACATGCAGTTCCTGGGCCTCCTCCACCGCCATTCCCTCAACACCCGACGCCTCATCTTCCACCTTGGGACCCTTCAAGCCCAGGGCATCAATGTGGTTTTCACCAGCTTCCTTATCCCTCCACGTCCACCTCATCCAAGTTCCAAGCTTCTAGATTGGCACCATCATATTGACCTGTCCCACCTGTCTATCTTACTTCCCACCTATCCGCTCCACCCTCTCCTCCAACCTATCACCTTTAACCCCACCTCTATCCACCTATTTCACTCTCAGCTAAATTCTTCCCAGACCCAGTCCTCCCGTTTATCTCTACACCCTCGAGGCTCGCAGCTTTATTCCTAATGAAGGGCTTTTGCCCGAAACATCATTTTTTTCTGCAACTCGGATCCTGCCTGACCTGCTGTGCTTCGTCAGCACACTCTAATATTGATTCTGATTCCCAAAATCTGCAGTTCGTACTTCTGTCCAAATGATTCCCCTATCCATTGAACTTTAGCGATCGTGAATTCCCACTCCATGATCTCTTTGTCCGTCTATACCACACAGAATACTCACTGTTATTGTTTCTTCTCCCCAATTCATTAACTTTCATTGATATGGATTCAATCCCATTCAGCATTTTACCTTTCCACCTGATTGATACATCCCTGCAGTCCCTAGCATTCTTCACCATAGCCAATTGTTGCATCATCAGCAAAGTTCTAATCCATGGCTCCTACAACTAAGTCTAAATCACTGATATACATCAGAAAACAGTGGAACTACACTGGAAACACGCATGCGAACAGGTGTCATTTCTGGTTGGGATTAACGGCTGCAATAACAGCAGAATCGAACTCCTGCTGTAATTTGTAAACTTGCTGGTGACTCTGCCAGTTGGTCTCCTGAGGGATCACTTCTCACATATGGGAGTGGTGAATGTCCTATGCGCACTGTGACTGAGTAAGTGAGTTTACACCTCAGCGCGAAATTGAATCCCTTCCTGCCGTCACCCAATGGCCCTTACTTCTTGGCGCTGTGGGTATCCTTGTGTCTATTTAGTTTGATAATCAGTTGAATTCGTGTCCACACAGACACGATTCCCACTTCGTCTGTTGTCCATGCATTTTTATTCTTCCTTAATCTCCCACGGAATGTGGCTATCATTGGTCTGAAGAGCATGTATTGTTCATTCTAATTCACCTCGAACTGATTCAGAGGGCATTCATGGCTGAACCACATTGTTGTGGGTCTAGAGTCACATGTTGGCAGTACTCATTACAGTTGGCAGATTTCCCTTTCGAAAGGACATGAATGAATGAGTTTTCAGCCATATAAAGTTATTGTCTCTGTTCCTGAAATTGGGTTTATTTTCCAGATTCTATTCATCGAATTTAACTAACAGCAGCTGCCACGTTCCAGTCTCCAAAGATTACTCGCCCAATAGATCACCGCTGCATTAACAACTCCCTGCTGCATTTCTCCATTCAAAAAATGACATTGTCAATTCAGATTATCCCAGATGAAGCGAGAATAGGACGCGTTTCTGTGTTGGAATGGAAGCAATGCACGCTGGATTGGAGTGTTTACTGGAGCAAGAGACTGATGTGGGGACGATGTGAGCAAAAGCAGTTCTTATTGTCAAAGTAACAAAATACTACTTTGTTAAGGAAAATCTCTTAGAACGCTTTTAACACATCGACCTCTCACTTGAAGCTCCAGCACGCTTCCTCTGAGCCAATTGACCAGAAGCACTCCCAGCCTCAGTATTTCACGCTCTTGGATAAGTAGACAAAGTCTTTTCCCTGGGGTCTGGAGTCCAGAACGCGAGGGCACAGATTTAGATTGAGATGGAAAAGATATAAAAGAGACCTCAGGGGAAACTGTTTCATACACAGGGTGGTGCGTGTATGGAATAAGCTGCCAGAGGAAGTGGTGGAGTCTGGCACAATTGCAACATTTCAATGGCATTTGGATGGGTATATGAATAGGAAGGGCTTGAAGGGATATGGGCCGGGTGACAGGTGGGACTAGATTTGGTTGGGATATCTGGTCGGCATGCACCAAATAGTCTGCTTCCATACTGTATATCTCTATGACTCTATGACTCCAGGAAGGCACCTTTACCAAAAATGTCACTGGTGCCACAGAATAGCTTCACATGCTCATTTCCACCCCCACTTCCGGTTTGGTATTCGCGGCTGCACCACGAAGTTTGTCTGATTCCGGTTCTAGGGACTAGGGTTATGTAACTGACTGCAGCAATGGCTGCTTCCTTGTGTGAGGAAGTTGGTGAAGAAACTGTTATTAACACAATGTTAATAACATATTGTTATTGAAACATACATTACACTAATATACCGCCCTACTCCCGGAACCTTTTGTTTTCTAGAAATCTATCAAACTCAGTCTTCAACACGCAGTCCTCGATAGAACCACCACAGCGTCTGGGAATATCGAATTTAAAGATTCAGCTAATTCCGAATTCCCACATACCTGCTATCGCACGCCTAATATTCCTGTTGTGCATCTGCTACTCTTCCTAACATCTCCTCTGTCACTGTAATTATTGCTGTTTTTAAACGCGTGTCTCTGCATGACTCAGTGATGGTTTGAATGTTAAAATATTCTGCATTGTGGCCTCAGTAAGCTCGTTCGAATCCGAATCACTGCATTTCACTCCTTGTGACTCATGCAGAAGATACACAGAAAGGAATTAGTTGATTTTACATGAAAGCATTCTCAGAGATTATCATTTTTTTCTAATCAAACCCCTCTCTCTCTCACATCTCTGCGAGTCATATATCAGGATTGAGACTAACCCCTTCTCGGAGAATTCCCTCCCTCCCGCAATCACTTAACTCCTTTAAGTTCCCCCTCCCATTTCCCTTACAATCACTTTCACATTGATCTCGTTCAGCCTGAGCTGCTGCGCTCACTGTTGCTGGGTGACCATGCCCAAGTCTCACCATCGGGACCTTCAAACCAGTTGATCCATTTTGATGCCGCGGTTGTGAGATCAATCCTCATGTCGCAGCTATTACTGACATGGACCAGCGATTATTGAAACATCAGGCTCGGGAAAAGGGCACAGGACAGCATTGAGGAAAAGAAACTTTATTAAAAAAAACATCAGTTTCTGTGTACTTTCGCAACATTTATTTTACTTGTTCATTCAGCTCTAGCGAGACTGTTGTGTGTAGTTATGCAATTCACATTATAGCAGGGATGTGACAGCGCTGGAAACCATGCCGGGGAGATTCGCCAGGATATTGTCTGGGCTGAAGAAGAGAGAGTGGACAAGCTGGAGTTTTTTTTCTTAGAGCAGAGGAGATTGGGTGGGGGTGGGGGTAGCGGCATGATTATAATGTACAAAGTACTGAGGGATATGAATAGCGTAGACTGAAATAAATGTTTTACTTTGATAGAGCTTTCGATCACGAGAGGGCCACCGATTTAAGGTCAGAGGCGGAAAGATTATAGTGAATGCGTGGAAAAACGTTTTCAGACAGTGGGTGGTTGAAATCTGGAACACAGTGTATGCAAGACTCGGAGAGGCAAAAATCCACTTAACTTTCTGAAGTATTCAGATGTGAATTTGTGATGCCAAGACATACAAGGCTATGGGTCAAGTGACTTTAAAAAGGAGTTAGAATAGTTGCGCGATTCTTATTGAGCAATACAGATACTCCGTTCTAAGTATGGATTATTAATACCTATCCTTCCATTCTCGAAGGGATATGTCACATGAAGAACTGTGTTGTCTGAATCAGCGTGGGGGAGTACTACTGCTCCCGGGTAGACAGACTGACAGTGACAGTGTAAGCACGTGACTTCTGTCAGCTGTACCTAGTATCGGTGTTGGCATGAAAATCGTTACGTAGTTTTGCTCCGTAACTAGGTATTTGCTTATAGCAGGAAGCTCAGGAAGATATGCATTCTACTGCCCTTTCCCCACTAGCCCATACAACTGAATACCGGCACAATGCAAGACAACTTATCTCTGTACATCCTCGTCCAATCCTCCTTGTCCCCCAACACTTTCCCATATTGCACTATTCCACGCAATCTCAGAAAGTGTAATGCTGCACGGTTATGATGTCCCTCCTCATTGTGTAAGGTTCCAGTGATTTATCTGCCCATCACTCAATTTAGCAAACTGCATTTTCTGCTCATAATGTGATCTCGTCTGGACTGGGGAAACACACAGCGTGTGGCAAACGTGTTCTGTCTGCAAGCAAAAAATGACCCTGAGCTTCCAGGTTCCTGTCACTGCAACAGCCCAATGTGTTCCCATGCCTCCATTTCAGTTTGGTCTGCTGTAGAGCTCCCGCACAGCACAGCGCGAGTTGGAAGAGCGGCACGTCATTTCCTGCTGACAGACCGTACAATCTTCAATACCCAACATCGAGTTCAATCATTTTAGACCCTTCTTTCACATTCCTACCCCACCTACACATACCATTCATTCCAAAGGCGGATCGTTTGGCTCGAAAATCTCTCCTAGATGCACTAAACCTGCTGTTTTTGTTCAGATATTTCTGCTTTTCTTCGGATAATTTTGTTCTGTTCTGATTGCCAGCCTTAAGGAATCGTGTGTTTACATCGGAGCGTGGTCAGAATAGATTTACCAAGGTGGTGCCTGAGCTAGACCATTCCCTCTGCGAAGATAAGCGAAAGTGAGGGCTACAGGTGCTGGAGCTCAAAGTCGAGAGTGTAGTGCTGGAAAAGCACAGCACGTCAGACAGCATCTGAGGAGAAGAGAATCGATGTTTCGGGCACAAACCACCGCCATTCCATTACTAGCCGATGCCTGGAGTAAGAACGTCTCATATTCCAACTTAGGACCCAGAAAACACTCGGGATAAATGTGTATTTCAACAGCTTCCTCAATTCGCCTCCCCCCACATTATCCCAGTCCCAACTAGGCTCTGCTGTCCGGATCCGTCCATCAATCCTCCTTCTGAACTATCACATTCTCCCTCACCTTCATCCACTTTCCCATCACCTGACCACGAACCCCATTCCAATCCCTCAACCCCGACTCAATATCCTCATTCCTGATGAAGGGCTTATGACCGAAACATCGATTCTCCTGCTCCTCGAATGTTGCCTGACCGGCTGTGCTTTTAAAGCACTACACTCACGCCACTGCAAAGATGGATGAGCTCGTCTGGGCCTCTTTATCTGAGAGCGGAGAAAGCTGAGAGAGAAATTGATTAATGTGCACAGAAAGGGATTAGGTATGTGTGACAGTAATAAACTTATTATGAAAAGGGTTAATAACCAGGGATATAGATGAAAAGCTAGAGAGAGAATGTTCAGAGAAGATTTAGGAAGAACTTTTACATCCTGAGAGTGTTGTTTTTCTGGAACTCACTGTTTGAACGTGTGGTAAAGCTAAGAGTCATCAAAACACTCAGGAGTATTTAGCTGAAAACTTGAGGAGCTAGAGCATGCACGGACAAGGCCCAGGTACTGGGAAGTGGGGCGAGGATAAATCGAAGTTTGATGAAGGACTTGAACACTGTAACTTTGGGTGCAGTAAAATGGAGGTTAGCGCAACTGTGCAGCCCAATGATAGACGTGTTGGACTTCTACTGCATTGTTAAGATTGCGATTCAAAGTTTGTGGGTTTGAGTCCCACCAGAATCGGAGTGTAGTTCAGATTTCAGCTGAATCAATGATTGTTCTGCTGACTCATCATCATTTCCCATCGTCTGGAGTTCTCGCCCCTGCTACTGACCAGAGAGGACTCCTCACCTTCTTGGTGGTGAGTTTTGAGGGATTCGTATCATTTAAAACATGATCAGCCAAGAATCCCATTGCATAAGCTCAATGTCTCTAAACACATTTTGCTCCCATAGTTGCAGTTTTTCGGTTTATTCAGTGTATTTTTTCCCTTTGGGCGATAGGTTGATGTGGATTGGCTGGGAAAAGACATTAACGTGTTCGGTCAGCCATAATTATGTTAAATGGCGTGGTAGCGCAGGCGGGTGAAATCGGCCACTCCTATTCCTCTCTGTCTGTGCTGTTTCTGACAGAGGGTTTTAAACAATAACATGATGAGGACACTGTGAGTCTACACCATGGAATACCAAGGACCTCCCCTTTAACCCACTGCTCTCACAGCTGGAATACACAGCTCCTATTGCAGCTTTAGATCAGACAATGGAGGATTCTCCCAGGCGCTCTGTCAGACTGCATGTTCCTTCACACAGGTTTCCCACTGGACACATGGAGCAAGCAAGCGTGTGGATATTGGGGATTCAGCGAAAGATTTTCCCTTTTCCTGGCCAGAGTTCTGGCCACGGTAATAAACATGAATTTCGGGCATTATCTATCTCACTTTGGATTCTTATCACTTTACAATTTAAACTGAAAATCAATTTACTCTTGCATGATATTCTTCTATCTTCAGTATTCATGAAAACTGTGCAACATGTCCTTGGATGTAGCCATGATGAAGATTGATGATGAGTGCAGTATGTTTCATGTTGTCTGTAAGAACTTGCGGAAGGAGGTGAGTGAAGTATCGTTTAATCGAATTCTGTGCCAAATTGAAGCCGACCGAATGAGAAGTCCTGTGACAGCGATAATATCACATTGTCTGTAAGCAACACAGTGACCCACGGAAACACAGTTTTCAATTAAGTCTATTTTGTACAACGTTTTTCTATGTCCCATTTCCTGAACCTGATGCTCGAGTAGTCACAGGTCCATAACAGTTCCTCCTCCTCTGCCTTAGCTTTAATTTCAGAACCACAGCAAAAGTAGAACAGGCGGGTCGAAGATCCCAGGGGTACGAGTAGGGCACTTTATAGGCTTGCTGTCGGCGGCTCCATTGGAGCAACCGATCAGCGCTTGGCACTGAACAGTGTGTTAAAATGCCGCAGTTGTAATTTCAATCCTTATCTAAAGCTGGTTTTACTGACGTTGATCAGGAATTATTGGAGCATCGGACTGAAGCGTAGTTGCAGAATAATGTCGAATAAAGCAGCATCTATTCTAAAACTCCAGTTTCTGATTTGTGGAATTGTTCTGTCTTTGGGAAAGGTATCAATTATTAACCGTAAAACTGCACATATTCCCCAGGTGATTAACCATCTGTGGATCGAGAAACAGAAGTGATATTTTAGCTTGATGAACTTTTTCAAATCTCTGACACTGCACTGGATTGCATTCTTGGAAAGGCTGTCAAACTCGTTTCAGATAATCGTGTTTGCTGCAAACTCACACAGCTAATTAAACGGTTCAAAATGAATTCGATTTATCTCGTTCGGTAGACTGAATGTTGTCAGTGAATCTGGTAAAGTCATGACAAATACTTTTGCTGCTGTGCAGAACAGTGAGTTCCAACAGGAATAAGGACGAGTCTTGTCGCTGGATGTTTCGGGAGGAGATCAGTGTGTATTAAATGGACTCAGTCCCGTTCCTGATCATTGTGACCAAATGTCCAAGGCAACAGATGGCAAAGCTAATTGTGCTTGACATTGACAGGTCCATTCTTACTCACTAGAGTCACAATTGCATTACAGATCGCATGAGCGGTGGAGATGATGCCACTTATGGCAACCTGAGAGAGTGCGGCAATTAATCCCACGTTGTTAGTCTCACTCTATGCCATAAACCAGTTAGCCAGCGGACTGAGCTAACCCGCTTCCATTTAATGCAAAGCTAAAACAAACAGCTCAGTACATTAACAATTTGTAGTAGTTCACGTCGAATCAGCTGCTACACCTTTCAACACCACCAGCTCTTCTTACACTTAACATGTTCAATTTCTATGCAATTTCTTTCTGATGAACGCTAAACAATTTGTGAGTGTGTCACTTTTGCCTCCCCATCCAGGCAGCCCAGAATCCGTGCCCCTGTCAAATTCGCTCATTGTGTGTCTGCAACTGGCCTTTGAAATATGCTGGAATCATCTTCTAATTTTTTTCTGTCTGAAAAGTAATCTCCGATTTCAAAATCTCAGAATAAAAAGTACCTGCTGCAAACTTCGTTGTCGTTCCTCGCTGGTTTTGAAGCTCTAACCTCTAGTTATACACTCACCTGAACCAGGTAATTTCCCTCTTATTTACCCTTACCAACCTCGCATCCGGTGGAAAATCTCCATTAGGACACAACTCAGTCATTCCTGATATATGGCGCGTGAATCTTCATCTATTCCACCACCGCATTAAATTCCTTGTTTTCTTTTCTTGTGGCTATACCTCCCAGTAAATCTCATTTCCATCGTCTCTAACGATTTTGTATCAAGGGAACTCTGACCATATCCTTCCTAACCAAATTGAACCCCCCAATCCCCGTGTATTTCATCAGTAAATTTCGCCCCGAGAAATGATGCTGGGTCTAATTCAACCCATGAAAACTTACCACAATGCTATGCAATCTCATTACTGCTACAGGAAAGATGAAGGCTATTTCACTTACAGCTGAATCTGTTGGCTGCAGCAACATTGGGTCAAATCGCAGTCACACAGGTGACTGTTGGTCTCATTTTTATTTCTTCTCAACGTGTGCTGACGTAACACAGTGCGAAATAAATTAATATTGTTAGACATAAGTAAGGGAGCATATTAAATCTGAGGTTATGAGAAGAGGGCAGTTTTGATTAACATTGACCAGAGATTGTTCAAATCTCAGGCACATGAGATTGATAGAGAGCGATGTTGAGAGAAATAAACTGTCTTGGCAAATGCAGGTGTTATGAAGTTGTGGGTGTAAAGTACTTTTAATGGTGCTGAAATAGCTGGCTAGCACAAGGAGTCCAGAACAAGGCAACAACATAACATTTGATGAAAACACTAAGAACTGTGTTACATGGATACAAAAAACAAATTTGAATTCGGCCAATCAGTTTAAATTATGTCCCAATCAAGTTTAAATTTGGTATTTTTACAATGTTAAAACCAATGAAACGGTCCGACGTTTTGTGGGACAAATATCGGACATTTGGAACAGTTGCCCAGAGCGACAAAGAACAGCAAAGAGAGCAGCTAAAAGACCAACAGATGGAGGATGCTAGCAAAATCTCCAAGAGATGCCTATCTGGAGAAAAAGATTGCACAGAAAAAATGCATCATCACCGACCTGGAGAAAAAAATCTCCAGAGGAGGATACAAAGAGAACATTCGACAACGATCTGGTTGTTAAATTTGAACTTTTTTGTAAAAGTTATTGGGATCAGAGTGAGGGAAGATATTGTAGAGCAGAAGGTTTAGAGAAAGGAGTTGTAGGTTGATCATTCTCTGTCAATAAAAAGCAATAACGTTGTTATTTTTAACTTTAAGTAGTGATTTTTGGGTTGTTTCTTTGTCTGTGGAATTTTAACAGAATACAGCACGGGGTGAATCCTTTCTGCTTTGCTGGTTTCCATTAGCAGAGGGGGTTTACCCCATCACGTAACACCAGTTTCTGTGGTTGCTTTGTTGTTTTGCTAATTTGTGCATTTTGCCTCATTAACGATTTTGAAGTTGTCCCCTCTACACAAAACGTCCGTGCTTTTGTGCCATTGTACAAAAGGTGCAGTGTGTCTAAGCGACAGGGCTCCCGACAATAACATGGAAACAGCACTGCGCACTCTCCTCGAGTCTGGAAAACGATCCCAACACAGATAATGTTACATCCCGCTCTCAAGGGGCTTTTCATTCCATCGCTTTCAATTCCTCACAGAGTTCCGTTTCAACAGATTTTGTCACTGAGTCATTTCTTTGTTTTTGTTCAAATCCGGTGAGCAGAGGGTCCCAGTTGGAGCATGCTGAGCCCATAACCCAGAGGTTAGACCATACTCTGTGAACTGTACTCTGCTTTTCATCATTTCACTAACTGCATGTAGATGTATCTATGCTCTGCAAATGTTCACGCCTTTTTTAAGAAGCAAGATAAACAGTTCCTGGTTCCTGCTTTTGTTGTCACACAGACTAAGATTGTAAATGCAGGGAACATGCACTGGTCGTGACTATTTGCTCTCCCACATCCGTTTTCTGCCCAGCAGGTGGTAAGATGATGGTCTGAATCGCTTTCTTCTGTTCCCTGTCACTGCGGGATGATGCGAGCTGTGAAATCTGTTCTCTGAGCTGGCGATAACGTGATAAAACGTATGCACATCAGGTGCAACGTGCCTGAGCGACAGGACTCGCTGCAGTAACATTCCATGCTGATTCAGACAGCAGAGCCCTCGCTATGACTTCGAGAAGGACAAAGACACAGATGACTGGAAGAGATTCTCTCTTTCCCTACAGTTCTTCACATTTCTATCTGTCTCAGATGGCGTTATTTGCACAAGTTTCCCTAAAGATTATTAAGTCCTGTGCATGCGCGATCTCTCTTTTGTACAGCTTTCCAGAATTTCCATAAGTCCCACTACCTCTAACCCCCTCCCGCGCTCCACAACGCCGTGTTTGATAGTGGGCTGAAAAGCGTGTTCATGTTTCTCTCCCACAACACTAATTGCAAATTGAAGATGAGTTCGTCCAGCTGCCAATTCAGGGAGCCCGCTCGCAAAGGAAGTGGCGAGCACAGCCTCCGGGGAACCGGAAGTCAGAATGGCAAGGATCTGCTATTAAAACTCAGTGTGGCCTTCCCTCCGAAACAACAGAATTACCCTATTTTTTAAACAAGGAAACTCACCTGATTTATGGATCATGCTTCTGTTACGGTTCTGGTTTGTTGGTCTTGGTTGTGATATCGCCTCGGGTGGGTGATGTTCGTGTGAGAAGTCACACTTGAGCACTGGAGTTTTGCATATGGTTCTATTTTTGACTCAGAAGGTATAATTTTGATGAGCTCGAGTTCAGAACAAGGCACCGAAGCTTAAAGACCCACAAAAGCAACTTCTTCGAGGTCGTTACAAGACTGAGAAATGGATTCCCTAACTTCAAAAGATGCTGATCCTGTTAATGTGGATTTTGCCTAGTGCACGTCCTGTGTGGAGTAACCTGAAAGCCTTAATCTGTCCAAAATTTTGTTTTACTTATGCTGTGATCTGCATGTACTTGATTAGTGTGATCTGCCTTTACCAATCGCAGACAAAAGTTTTCACTGTACTGAGGTTCATGTGATAATCAATCAATCAAATAAAGTCAATCAATCGACCGATATAGACATTTCCTTATTGTTTGGGGGCTGCATAGCCTCACTTTGCACTGTGACATATTTTGTGATTCTGAGTGAAATAACAGTTAAACCAACAGAATATGGCAAGTTAGTCACCGGTTATATTGACACAGCCGGGACACATCTGCGCCACATTGTGTCACACAATAATAGTGAAGACCTTTTGAAATCATTCTCTGAGGTACAAGCCACACGCCAGACCGAAAAGCTGAAGACTGTGTGAGACTGCTGTGGTCAGCGCTAACAGGGCCGCCCAGTGGGGCGTATTGGGCTCATAACCATGAAATTAATGGATTGAAAACATCCTCTATTCGTTGACAATTCCATGTTTCAGTGTGTGTACTGCCCCCTCCAGTGTTTCTCTATAATAGATCTCCATTCTACGCATTGCGTGCTGTGTCATTTCTGCTTCCTTTCATTCAATGTATCTGAAATGAATATTTCATACCGATACACGGGGGAAATTTACACAAATGAGGAAACACACTTGTGAAGTTCTGGAACATCTTTTCCTGTTCTCTGTCGGTGTGCTCTGATCTGATTCGCAAAATCTCTTGCCAGAGCTGGGAATAAACTGGTGAAGGTGAGACACATCAGTTGTAGAGTGCTCTATGTGCATGACGCCCTGCAGTTATTCCCCACGCCGTTTCACACAGCATTGTTCTTCCTGTGAAATGAAAAGCTGTGAATTACAATTCGATAAATTTGTTGGAGACAGAATTGCGATACAGGGACAGCTCTGCATTATTAGGACATACATCACCAACTATGAATAACCACAGGGATATACAAGCGTCAGAGAGTCGCTAGCGACTCGATGGGCTGAACAGCTTCTATCGGCGCGTGACTGACGCCACGGATTGATGCTGTCCCTCTTCCTGTCTCTGGGACAGAATGGCTGATGGTGAAACAAAGTCTCATTGTTAACCCTATCTTCTGCGTTAAACTGTCTGCAGGCCCGCAGCTCAGGGACGTGGGGATGGCTCTCAGTGAGTGAGACTTTCAATCGGATTGTCTTTATCTAGGAAAGTTGGGGTTCAGATGTTCACTGCTGTCCGATTGCAGCAAAGAAGCCGATGTTAGTGTTACAAAAGCCTTTCTGCAGGATTGCTGTGTGAAGATGGATTTTGAACAGCAATCGGGCTGCACAAACATGCCCTCACATGTCTTTACCTGAGGGTGGAGAGTCCGGAGTACATTTGTGTCTTACCCACCAGCTCAACGTCTTTATCGTTGGCTCAGATAAATTATATTTACAGGAAGCTCCCAATCAAATTTGCTGATTCGCAGCACTTGATGGAACTGGCCGTGCCGATGACAGCGAGCTTTAGAGTGTAACCACACTTGCCTCTCCTCACACTACTTGCCGGTGGAGGGAAATAACTGAATACTCTGCCGATGGAGACAACTTAGTCCAAGCAGAAGGGATAAACAGTACTGTTCTGTGAACAAGGAGGCAAAATGACAAGGCAATATTCTGAAAACACTTTGATGCTTAAAAATCTGAGAACAAATTGGGATGTAGTTGGACCTGACCGAATCTCAGCAGGTTTGGTGTGGCAATGTAAGAGTGTCTAGGCCATGATCTTCGCTCAGCAGCTTGTGTTAATACTGGCATGGGAGAATGTCTTACTTCAAGTTGCCATCGAGCCTTGGTTGTTTCACTTCACTTTTGCACGGTCGTCCTATCAACTGTCTGATAAAAAGATGTAAATCATTAAGTTGCACCCTTTGAACTAATTTTGAGTTTTGGGGTCAGAAGTGTCATTGTAGTGGGCATGGCACAGTACCACATGTGGTGGAAGTCAAACAAGTGTTAGAGGATTTTCACCCACAGAATCCCACTCTGAGTAAATCCACCATCTGGATATTCGCATAGTTCTGGGTGTGAAACTTTAGGAAGTGGGAACGTGAAATGATTGAAAACAGCGCTGAACAGGTTGATGAGAATGGTGTGGTATATGAGGAATATCAACAATAAAGGTCTTTTGGAAAGTTAGGGCAGGACTCCTTGGAGAGCAGAAGGCCAAAAGCTGGCCTTGTTCAATCTTTCCAAGACATGAGTAGGTGAGACAGAGGGAATAAGGAAGGGGGAATGCTCCTTACGTTTGAAAGGATCGAGAACGATTCGGCAGAGTTTTAAAGATATTAGTAAAAGAAGAAAATGTACATGAGGAGAAATGTTTTCACATCGGTAGTGGTTAGGGTCTGACATTGACAAAGACGCAGTTTCAATCGAGTTCTTGAAAAACTATTTCAATGTTCATGTTGAAAGCAAAAATGTGTAGAGTTCCAGGGAGAAGGCAAGAGAATGATTCGAAAAGAGAAGCACATTTATCTCTGTAGAGAGCCAGCACAGCTAAGGTGTTTTGTTACACATTTGTGATTCTGACTGGAATCACAGTTCAACCAACAGGATGTAGGGAGTTAAACAACGGTGATATTGGCAAAGCCGGGACACATGACACAATAGAAGGTTATCCAGCACGTACATGGCACAGGGAGGATGGCGCTGTCTGAAAATACAGCAGGATGTCCTGCGGATCAGACACAGGAAATTTCACTATTCGAACCGAATCAGCCCGATGAAGGGGAGCCAAGGAGCCGGAGGCGCCTGCTTCAGAACTCAATTACGAAAGAAGCTTAGGCTCGAGTCCCCCCACTGCAATTTCTGTGGCTGTGGCGTGTTCAAATAAAAAGCAGGACTGGGAGTTTGCTTTACAGAGACGGGGCACAGTGTGCATCTTGTCATGATCGTGTTCGCTTCCCACACGGTAAATCGCGGGCTCAAGCTGCTTTACGTTCCTGGCAAGTTGAGGTATGAACAAATTGGGTACGATTCCTGGAGAGTTAACTGTGGTGTGGGAGAGTGCAGATTGTCTCAAAGTGTCTGTGCTGTCATGGTAGTACTCGCTTCCAGCACGAAAAACCGCAAGCAGCTCTACTGCTGCTTTATGTTCCAGGCAAGTTAAGCTTGTACTGGAACCGAATGCAAACTGTTATTTCATCGCTGTTGTGAAACAAAGTCCTGCGGTGACTCGACTCGCCCTAATTTGGTTTTCTGGCGAATGGAAAAATCGTTCCGAAGAATTTCGGTGTTATATGTTATTGAATTTCTCCCATTTCCTTCATTTCCGTCCTGGAAGGGACAGTTGAGACTGTGATCTAATTGAGACTGTGAGTGGTGAAATTCACTTTTAATGAAATTCACTTTCTTATTAGGTTCTTTCTTTCTCTCTTTGCAGCATTGTCTGTGAAATGGTGGTGCACGAAGTCTGCAGTATGTTTGAAAGAGTAGTTTGGAAATGCCCTGTTGTTAGTTGTGAGATTACTTTATAACTCATGCCATAGGGCTGTCTCACATTTAGCATTCATGCATCTCTGTGTCTGAAAATGCATGAGGTATGCCAGTTTGTTTGTGTTCCGTGTTAAATGCTTTCTGCTTTGCGATTCGCTCAATACATTTCGATTTAACAGGGTTTCTGAGGTAACTTCCAGCAGCAAAAATTCTCAACTGAGAATCTGAGAAAATTTCACGGAGTATGGTCAGTCGGAGCAAAAGTAAGAAAGTCGTTCGTTTCTGCAGTGTTTCACAATACTAACTTTCCCGTGAGCAGTCGAACAGACTAAATGATAGTGCCACAGACTGCGACGGCAAGCTCCGCTAAAAAGTAATCCTTTTAAGCCGGTGTAAGCAACACAACGTTATTGGGGTACACCGCGTGGAAACAGATACTTCGGTGTATCTCGTCCATGCTCACCACATAGCCAAAATTAAACAACTCCCATGAAACAACGAGCTATTGGAAACAGAAAGGTGAAAGGTCGAATGGATTCAATATTCAATGCTGGATGCCACTGAGCAGCAGCAAGGGGGCCTGTGACTTGATCCTGTAGTGTAGTGGTCCAGAGGTCCTGAATCATGTTTTGGAGCAGTTCGCACGTTAGTGGCTCATTCAATCAGCAACAGCAATGAAAGAAATTACACTCTCTGAGGAACCTCAGGACCTGTGCGTTCATAGCGTGGCTAGTATTAAGGTGCGCTCCGAGATCTAAACCCCGGTGGAACTTAAACAGAGGAATTGACAGAGAGGCTACAGAATGACATCGCATCCATAAGGTTTTCTTTATATCACTGACGAGGAGGAAAATGTAAACGGGGAGGGCGAGTGGAGAAGTGAGGCAGTTGCAGCTCTGGTGAAATTCCTTGCGCAGGCAGCTCGGTTCAAAGACAGGAAAGAAGCAGATGCTCTGGTGTCACAGCGCACCACGAATTCCTGAACTTGTCTGTCTGTCAAATGTCCCCCAAGGTCGTCTCAGAAAGACCTCATTTGGAAGCTGTCAATCGTGATTCAACGTGCGAGAATTGGCACCAGATATCCTGAATCATGTTTTGGAGCAATTCGCACGTTAGTGGCTCATTCAATCAGCAACAGCAATGAAAGAAATTGCACTCTCAGAAGAACCTTTCGACTTGCGCATTCATAGCGTCGCTAGTATTAAGGTCCGCCCCGAGATCTAAGTCATGTTGGAACTGAAACGGAGGAATCGACAGAGAGGCTACAGAATGACATCGCATCCATTTGGTTTTCTTTAAATCACTGACGAGCAGGAAAATGTAAACGGGGAGGGCGAGTGGAGAAGTGAGGCAGTTGCAGCTCTGGTGAAATTCCTTCTTTGTGATTCACTCAGCAACCAGAGACGTGTAGGTGACTCAGGCGTGAAAGCTCTTCACATCGAGAACAAAAAGCACTCAAGGGCAGTTAGCACCTCTTCCGGAGTGAGGGTGGGGTGAGGTAATTACCTTTTGACTTCTGTTAATATGTTCAGAAACTGCCGTTTTGATTGAGGTGAACAGAAACTGCATTTCTAAAAAGCACCATGGAATTTGACAAAATTTATTGAGTCGCTTGTCGTCGATTCCCACATAGATTTCCAACGCAGTTGGTATCCATGTGGCTCATGTCCAGGTGTGAACATCTCTGCAGCACATTGCACGGTTAAGGTAAAAGGCAAGGAAAGTGGCTTCTAGAACTGACTCCGAGGTCAGAGCATTCTCACAATGTGATTTGTCGTTCTCGGATTGTAATGTTACCTCTGGTTTTAGGGTGGAGAACATTCTTTGGGAATCTTATTCTGAAAAAAAAACCAGACACAGTGACTGAAACTATGCTGCACGGTATGATGTGGATTACGGCCTGCTCAGGTGTGTGCATTATCCCTGTAGTCCGGTGTGTTTCGTGTTCCGTGTAAACGTGAAAGTCGTCCTGTTTCGAGCAATGGGTGAAATCATTTAGCAAAGCGAGATTCGAAATTGCAGTAATGTCAAGCAGCTCATGGTTATTTGACCAAATCATAAGCGAACCCATATTCTCAAGCACTCACAGATACATTTGTAGCTGAAAAGAGTCTGAGAAGATAGACTCAGTTTACCATTGATTTTTGTCTGGATTGATGGGCTATCAATATCTGCTGCGAAATTGACATTGTAGCTGTGCGAGTCCGAGAGGACATCCCAGCAGCTGTGCGAGTCCGAGAGGAATCATGGAACCCTTATCATGTGACTTTGCATCTGTTGTTATGCAGGAGCACAATTGGAAATACAACAAAATGAGGGGGCGTGGCCGGCTGGTAGTGTGGCCGAGCGGTCTAAGGCGCTGGATCCAGGTTCCAGTCTCGAAAGGGGCGCGGGTTCGAATCCCACCACTGCCATTTCTGCTGATCACCTCCAACGCTGCAGCATTGTTAAAATGCTGTTTCGGTGCCCACTGTATATTGATGTTGAAAACAAAAGTAAAATGGGTTTGCTTCCCAGGGAACTAACTGTGGTGTGGGATACTGCCAAATATTTCAAAATGTCTCTACTGTCATGATCGTGTTCGCCTCCCGCTCGGAAAATCGCAAACAGTTCTGCCATCCCAGGCAAGTTGAGCTTTTTACTGGAACCGAATGGAGACTGTTATTTCATCGCTGTTGTGAAACGAAGTCCTACGGTGACTCTACTCGTTGTTATTTGGGTTTCTAGATAATGGGAAAATCGTTCCAATGAATTTCGATGTCATACATAATTGAATTTCTCCCATTTCCGTCCTGGAAACATCGGAAGGGAAAGGTAATCTAATCGGGACTGTGATTGGTGAAATTCACTTTTTACTGCCAATTATTATTATGTTCTTTCTTTCTCTCTTTTCAGCATTGTCTGGAAAGTGGTGGTGCACTAAGGCTGCAGTATGTTTGAAAGAGTCGTTTGGAAATGCCCTGTTGTTAGTTGTGAGATTACTTTATGACTCATGCCCTCGGACTGTATCACATTTAGCATTCATGCATCTCTGTGTCTGAAAATGCTTGAGGTATGCCAGTTTGTTTGTGTTCCGTGTTAAATGCTTTCTGTTTTGCGATTCGCTCAATACATTTCGATTTAACAGGGTTTCTGAGGTAACTTCCAGCAGCAGAAATTCTCAGCAGATGATCTGGGAAAATTTCGCAGAGTATGGTTATTCGGAGCTAAAGTAAGGAAGTCGTTCGTTTCTGCAGTGTTTCACAATACTACCTTTCCCGTGAGCAGTCGAACAGACTAAATGTTTGTGCCACAGACTGCGATGGCAAACTCGGCTAAAAAGTAATCCTTTAAAGCCGGTGGAAGCAACATGACGTAATTGGGGTACATCGTGGAAAAAGATACTTCGGTGGACCTCGTCCATGCTCACCACATCGCCAAAATTAAACAAGTCCCGTTCCCCAGCATTTGGCCCCAATCCCTCTAAACGCATCATATCCAGAAACTCACCCGATTACCTTTGCAATTTTCTGAGTGTAATAGCCTCCTCCACTTCCTCTGGTAGATCATTCCAACCACGCACAACCTTCTTTGTGGGAAATGTGCCTCAGGTCCTTTGTCACTTTCAGTCCACTCACCTTAAAGCTATGCTCTCGAGTTTTCAACTCACACCAACTTGGGTAAAACTCAGTTAACCACCCTTCCATAAGGTCATGTCGCAGCTGTTACGCTGCAGGGAAAGTCGTCCCAGCCTATTCCACCTCGCCCTACGGTACAAACATCGACGACAGCTTTGTCTATATTTTGTCATCAATTTAACGTGTCTTTTTTTTTACGTTTTCAAGATGTCAATTACGCTGGACAACAACGAGCTATTGGAAACAAAAAGGTGAAACGTAGAACGGATTCAACTTTCAGTGTTGGACGCCACTGAGTCGCAGCACTGCCGATTCCGGTTTGTTTCTGTAGTGTAGTGGTCATCACACGCGAAAGGTCCCCAGTTCGAAACTAGGCAGAAACTGCTTTGTTCTTCAACTGCAGCCTTTTACATGGAGAAAAGCTGAGCTTTCTTGCATGCTTTCCCATCTGCAAACCTGCCTTCGAATTTGCTTGAACAAATCTGCTCTGGTCGTGAAATGTAATGCAATTCCATTTAATTACAGTGCAAAGCGTTGTTAAGTTTTTCTCCAACCTGGTTCTGATCATATGCCATTCTGTTGGAGAGTGTAGTTACCGCCTTCAGATCCTTCCACGAAAAGCAGTACCGCATTTGCCTTCCTTGCGCAGGCGGCTCGGTTCAAAGACAGGAAAGAAGCAGATGCTCTGGTGTCACAGCGCACCACGAATTCCTGAACTTGTCTGTCTGTCAAATGTCCCCCAAGGTCGTCTCAGAAAGACCTCATTTGGAAGCTGTCAATCGTGATTCAACGTGCGAGAATTGGCACCAGATATCCTGAATCATGTTTTGGAGCAATTCGCACGTTAGTGGCTCATTCAATCAGCAACAGCAATGAAAGAAATTGCACTCTCAGAAGAACCTTTCGACTTGCGCATTCATAGCGTCGCTAGTATTAAGGTCCGCCCCGAGATCTAAGTCATGTTGGAACTGAAACGGAGGAATCGACAGAGAGGCTACAGAATGACATCGCATCCATTTGGTTTTCTTTAAATCACTGACGAGCAGGAAAATGTAAACGGGGAGGGCGAGTGGAGAAGTGAGGCAGTTGCAGCTCTGGTGAAATTCCTTCTTTGTGATTCACTCAGCAACCAGAGACGTGTAGGTGACTCAGGCGTGAAAGCTCTTCACATCGAGAACAAAAAGCACTCAAGGGCAGTTAGCACCTCTTCCGGAGTGAGGGTGGGGTGAGGTAATTACCTTTTGACTTCTGTTAATATGTTCAGAAACTGCCGTTTTGATTGAGGTGAACAGAAACTGCATTTCTAAAAAGCACCATGGAATTTGACAAAATTTATTGAGTCGCTTGTCGTCGATTCCCACATAGATTTCCAACGCAGTTGGTATCCATGTGGCTCATGTCCAGGTGTGAACATCTCTGCAGCACATTGCACGGTTAAGGTAAAAGGCAAGGAAAGTGGCTTCTAGAACTGACTCCGAGGTCAGAGCATTCTCACAATGTGATCTGTCGTTCTCGGATTGTAATGTTACCTCTGGTTTTAGGGTGGAGAACATTCTTTGGGAATCTTATTCTGAAAAAAAAAACCAGACACAGTGACTGAAACTATGCTGCACGGTATGATGTGGATTACGGCCTGCTCAGGTTTGTGCATTATCCCGGTAGTCCGGTGTGTTTCGTGTTCCGTGTAAACGTGAAAGTCGTCCTGTTTCGAGCAATGGGTGAAATCATTTAGCAAAGCGAGATTCGAAATTGCAGTAATGTCAAGCAGCTCATGGTTATTTGACCAAATCATAAGCGAACCCATATTCTCAAGCACTCACAGATACATTTGTAGCTGAAAAGAGTCTGAGAAGATAGACTCAGTTTACCGTTGATTTTTGTCTGGATTGATGGGCTATCAATATCTGCTGCGAAATTGACATTGTAGCTGTGCGAGTCCGAGAGGACATCCCAGCAGCACAATTGGAAATACAACAAAATGAGGGGGCGTGGCCGGCTGGTAGTGTGGCCGAGCGGTCTAAGGCGCTGGATCCAGGTTCCAGTCTCGAAAGGGGCGCGGGTTCAAATCCCACCACTGCCATTTCTGCTGATCAGCTCCAACGCTGCAGCATTGTTAAAATGCTGTTTCGGTGCCCACTGTATATTGATGTTGAAAACAAAAGTAAAATGGGTTTGCTTCCCAGGGAACTAACTGTGGTGTGGGATACTGCCAAATATTTCAAAATGTCTCTACTGTCATGATCGTGTTCGCCTCCCGCTCGGAAAATCGCAAACAGTTCTACCATCCCAGGCAAGTTGAGCTTTTTACTGGAACCGAATGGAGACTGTTATTTCATCGCTGTTGTGAAACGAAGTCCTACGGTGACTCTACTCGTTGTTATTTGGGTTTCTAGCTAATGGGAAAATCGTTCCAATGAATTTCGATGTCATACATAATTGAATTTCTCCCATTTCCGTCCTGTAAACATCGGAAGGGAAAGGTAATCCAATCGAGACTGTGATTGGTGAAATTCACTTTTTACTGCCAATTCTTATTATGTTCTTTCTTTCTCTCTTTTCAGCATTGTCTGGAAAGTGGTGGTGCACTAAGGCTGCAGTATGTTTGAAAGAGTCGTTTGGAAATGCCCTGTTGTTAGTTGTGAGATTACTTTATGACTCATGCCCTCGGACTGTATCACATTTAGCATTCATGCATCTCTGTGTCTGAAAATGCTTGAGGTATGCCAGTTTGTTTGTGTTCCGTGTTAAATGCTTTCTGTTTTGCGATTCGCTCAATACATTTCGATTTAACAGGGTTTCTGAGGTAACTTCCAGCAGCAGAAATTCTCAGCAGATGATCTGGGAAAATTTCGCAGAGTATGGTTATTCGGAGCTAAAGTAAGGAAGTCGTTCGTTTCTGCAGTGTTTCACAATACTACCTTTCCCGTGAGCAGTCGAACAGACTAAATGTTTGTGCCACAGACTGCGATGGCAAACTCGGCTAAAAAGTAATCCTTTAAAGCCGGTGGAAGCAACATGACGTAATTGGGGTACATCGTGGAAAAAGATACTTCGGTGGACCTCGTCCATGCTCACCACATCGCCAAAATTAAACAAGTCCCGTTCCCCAGCATTTGGCCCCAATCCCTCTAAACGCATCATATCCAGAAACTCACCCGATTACCTTTGCAATTTTCTGAGTGTAATAGCCTCCTCCACTTCCTCTGGTAGATCATTCCAACCACGCACAACCTTCTTTGTGGGAAATGTGCCTCAGGTCCTTTGTCACTTTCAGTCCACTCACCTTAAAGCTATGCTCTCGAGTTTTCAACTCACACCAACTTGGGTAAAACTCAGTTAACCACCCTTCCATAAGGTCATGTCGCAGCTGTTACGCTGCAGGGAAAGTCGTCCCAGCCTATTCCACCTCGCCCTACGGTACAAACATCGACGACAGCTTTGTCTATATTTTGTCATCAATTTAACGTGTCTTTTTTTTTACGTTTTCAAGATGTCAATTACGCTGGACAACAACGAGCTATTGGAAACAAAAAGGTGAAACGTAGAACGGATTCAACTTTCAGTGTTGGACGCCACTGAGTCGCAGCACTGCCGATTCCGGTTTGTTTCTGTAGTGTAGTGGTCATCACACGCGAAAGGTCCCCAGTTCGAAACTAGGCAGAAACTGCTTTGTTCTTCAACTGCAGCCTTTTACATGGAGAAAAGCTGAGCTTTCTTGCATGCTTTCCCATCTGCAAACCTGCCTTCGAATTTGCTTGAACAAATCTGCTCTGGTCGTGAAATGTAATGCAATTCCATTTAATTACAGTGCAAAGCGTTGTTAAGTTTTTCTCCAACCTGGTTCTGATCATATGCCATTCTGTTGGAGAGTGTAGTTACCGCCTTCAGATCCTTCCACGAAAAGCAGTACCGCATTTGCCTTCCTTGCGCAGGCGGCTCGGTTCAAAGACAGGAAAGAAGCAGATGCTCTGGTGTCACAGCGCACCACGAATTCCTGAACTTGTCTGTCTGTCAAATGTCCCCCAAGGTCGTCTCAGAAAGACCTCATTTGGAAGCTGTCAATCGTGATTCAACGTGCGAGAATTGTCACCAGATATCCTGAATCATGTTTTGGAGCAATTCGCACGTTAGTGGCTCATTCAATCAGCAACAGCAATGAAAGAAATTGCACTCTCAGAAGAACCTTTCGACTTGCGCATTCATAGCGTCGCTAGTATTAAGGTCCGCCCCGAGATCTAAGTCATGTTGGAACTGAAACGGAGGAATCGACAGAGAGGCTACAGAATGACATCGCATCCATTTGGTTTTCTTTAAATCACTGACGAGCAGGAAAATGTAAACGGGGAGGGCGAGTGGAGAAGTGAGGCAGTTGCAGCTCTGGTGAAATTCCTTCTTTGTGATTCACTCAGCAACCAGAGACGTGTAGGTGACTCAGGCGTGAAAGCTCTTCACATCGAGAACAAAAAGCACTCAAGGGCAGTTAGCACCTCTTCCGGAGTGAGGGTGGGGTGAGGTAATTACCTTTTGACTTCTGTTAATATGTTCAGAAACTGCCGTTTTGATTGAGGTGAACAGAAACTGCATTTCTAAAAAGCACCATGGAATTTGACAAAATTTATTGAGTCGCTTGTCGTCGATTCCCACATAGATTTCCAACGCAGTTGGTATCCATGTGGCTCATGTCCAGGTGTGAACATCTCTGCAGCACATTGCACGGTTAAGGTAAAAGGCAAGGAAAGTGGCTTCTAGAACTGACTCCGAGGTCAGAGCATTCTCACAATGTGATCTGTCGTTCTCGGATTGTAATGTTACCTCTGGTTTTAGGGTGGAGAACATTCTTTGGGAATCTTATTCTGAAAAAAAAAAAACCAGACACAGTGACTGAAACTATGCTGCACGGTATGATGTGGATTACGGCCTGCTCAGGTTTGTGCATTATCCCGGTAGTCCGGTGTGTTTCGTGTTCCGTGTAAACGTGAAAGTCGTCCTGTTTCGAGCAATGGGTGAAATCATTTAGCAAAGCGAGATTCGAAATTGCAGCAATGTCAAGCAGCTCATGGTTATTTGACCAAATCATAAGCGAACCCATATTCTCAAGCACTCACAGATACATTTGTAGCTGAAAAGAGTCTGAGAAGATAGACTCAGTTTACCGTTGATTTTTGTCTGGATTGATGGGCTATCAATATCTGCTGCGAAATTGACATTGTAGCTGTGCGAGTCCGAGAGGACATCCCAGCAGCTGTGCGAGTCCGAGAGGAATCATGGAACCCTTATCATGTGACTTTGCATCTGTTGTTATGCAGGAGCACAATTGGAAATACAACAAAATGAGGGGGCGTGGCCGGCTGGTAGTGTGGCCGAGCGGTCTAAGGCGCTGGATCCAGGTTCCAGTCTCGAAAGGGGCGCGGGTTCAAATCCCACCACTGCCATTTCTGCTGATCAGCTCCAACGCTGCAGCATTGTTAAAATGCTGTTTCGGTGCCCACTGTATATTGATGTTGAAAACAAAAGTAAAATGGGTTTGCTTCCCAGGGAACTAACTGTGGTGTGGGATACTGCCAAATATTTCAAAATGTCTCTACTGTCATGATCGTGTTCGCCTCCCGCTCGGAAAATCGCAAACAGTTCTACCATCCCAGGCAAGTTGAGCTTTTTACTGGAACCGAATGGAGACTGTTATTTCATCGCTGTTGTGAAACGAAGTCCTACGGTGACTCTACTCGTTGTTATTTGGGTTTCTAGCTAATGGGAAAATCGTTCCAATGAATTTCGATGTCATACATAATTGAATTTCTCCCATTTCCGTCCTGGAAACATCGGAAGGGAAAGGTAATCTAATCGAGACTGTGATTGGTGAAATTCACTTTTTACTGCCAATTCTTATTATGTTCTTTCTTTCTCTCTTTTCAGCATTGTCTGGAAAGTGGTGGTGCACTAAGGCTGCAGTATGTTTGAAAGAGTCGTTTGGAAATGCCCTGTTGTTAGTTGTGAGATTACTTTATGACTCATGCCCTCGGACTGTATCACATTTAGCATTCATGCATCTCTGTGTCTGAAAATGCATGAGGTATGCCAGTTTGTTTGTGTTCCGTGTTAAATGCTTTCTGTTTTGCGATTCGCTCAATACATTTCGATTTAACAGGGTTTCTGAGGTAACTTCCAGCAGCAAAAATTCTCAGCAGATGATCTGGGAAAATTTCGCAGAGTATGGTCAGTCGGAGCTAAAGTAAGGAAGTCGTTCGTTTCTGCAGTGTTTCACAATACTACCTTTCCCGTGAGCAGTCGAACAGACTAAATGTTTGTGCCACAGACTGCGATGGCAAACTCGGCTAAAAAGTAATCCTTTAAAGCCGGTGGAAGCAACATGACGTAATTGGGGTGCATCGTGGAAAAAGATACTTCGGTGGACCTCGTCCATGCTCACCACATCGCCAAAATTAAACAAGTCCCGTTCCCCAGCATTTGGCCCCAATCCCTCTAAACGCATCATATCCAGAAACTCACCCGATTACCTTTGCAATTTTCTGAGTGTAATAGCCTCCTCCACTTCCTCTGGTAGATCATTCCAACCACGCACAACCTTCTTTGTGGGAAATGTGCCTCAGGTCCTTTGTCACTTTCAGCCCACTCACCTTAAAGCTATGCTCTCGAGTTTTCAACTCACACCAACTTGGGTAAAACTCAGTTAACCACCCTTCCATAAGGTCATGTCGCAGCTGTTACGCTGCAGGGAAAGTCGTCCCAGCCTATTCCACCTCGCCCTACGGTACAAACATCGACGACAGCTTTGTCTATATTTTGTCATCAATTTAACGTGTCTTTTTTTTTACGTTTTCAAGATGTCAATTACGCTGGACAACAACGAGCTATTGGAAACAAAAAGGTGAAACGTAGAACGGATTCAACTTTCAGTGTTGGACGCCACTGAGTCGCAGCCCAACCGAGTCTGGCTTGTTTCTGTAGTGTAGTGGTCGTCACGTTCGCCTTACACGCGCAAGGTCCCCAGTTCGAAACTAGGCAGAAACTGCATTGTTCTTCAACTGCAGCCTTTTACATGGACAAGAGCTGAGCTTTCTTGCATGCTTTCCCATCTGCAAACCTGCCTTCGAATTTGCTTGAACAAATCTGCTCTGGTCGTGAAATGTAATGCAATTCCATTTAATTACAGTGCAAAGCGTTGTTAAGTTTTTCTCCAACCTGGTTCTGATCATATGCCATTCTGTTGGAGAGTGTAGTTACCGCCTTCAGATCCTTCCACGAAAAGCAGTACCGCATTTGCCTTCCTTGCGCAGGCGGCTCGGTTCAAAGACAGGAAAGAAGCAGATGCTCTGGTGTCACAGCGCACCACGAATTCCTGAACTTGTCTGTCTGTCAAATGTCCCCCAAGGTCGTCTCAGAAAGACCTCATTTGGAAGCTGTCAATCGTGATTCAACGTGCGAGAATTGGCACCAGATATCCTGAATCATGTTTTGGAGCAATTCGCACGTTAGTGGCTCATTCAATCAGCAACAGCAATGAAAGAAATTGCACTCTCAGAGGAACCTTTCGACTTGCGCATTCATAGCGTCGCTAGTATTAAGGTCCGCCCCGAGATCTAAGTCATGTTGGAACTGAAACGGAGGAATCGACAGAGAGGCTACAGAATGACATCGCATCCATTTGGTTTTCTTTAAATCACTGACGAGCAGGAAAATGTAAACGGGGAGGGCGAGTGGAGAAGTGAGGCAGTTGCAGCTCTGGTGAAATTCCTTCTTTGTGATTCACTCAGCAACCAGAGACGTGTAGGTGACTCAGGCGTGAAAGCTCTTCACATCGAAAACAAAAAGCACTCAAGGGCAGTTAGCACCTCTTCCGAAGTGAGGGTGGGGTGAGGTAATTACCTTTTGACTTCTGTTAATATGTTCAGAAACTGCCGTTTTGATTGAGGTGAACAGAAACTGCATTTCTAAAAAGCACCATGGAATTTAACAAAATTTATTGAGTCGCTTGTCGTCGATTCCCACATAGATTTCCAACGCAGTTGGTATCCATGTGGCTCATGTCCAGGTGTGAACATCTCTGCAGCACATTGCACGGTTAAGGTAAAAGGCAAGGAAAGTGGCTTCTAGAACTGTCTCCGAGGTCAGAGCTTTCTCACAATGTGATCTGTCGTTCTCGGATTGTAATGTTACCTGTGGTTTTAGGGTGGAGAACATTCTTTGGGAATCTTATTCTGAAAAAAAAACCAGACACAGTGACTGAAACTATGCTGCACGGTATGATGTGGATTACGGCCTGCTCAGGTTTGTGCATTATCCCGGTAGTCCGGTGTGTTTCGTGTTCCGTGTAAACGTGAAAGTCGTCCTGTTTCGAGCAATGGGTGAAATCATTTAGCAAAGCGAGATTCGAAATTGCAGTAATGTCAAGCAGCTCATGGTTATTTGACCAAATCATAAGCGAACCCATATTCTCAAGCACTCACAGATACATTTGTAGCTGAAAAGAGTCTGAGAAGATAGACTCAGTTTACCATTGATTTTTGTCTGGATTGATGGGCTATCAATATCTGCTGCGAAATTGACATTGTAGCTGTGCGAGTCCGAGAGGACATCCCAGCAGCTGTGCGAGTCCGAGAGGAATCATGGAACCCTTATCATGTGACTTTGCATCTGTTGTTATGCAGGAGCACAATTGGAAATACAACAAAATGAGGGGGCGTGGCCGGCTGGTAGTGTGGCCGAGCGGTCTAAGGCGCTGGATCCAGGTTCCAGTCTCGAAAGGGGCGCGGGTTCGAATCCCACCACTGCCATTTCTGCTGATCAGCTCCAACGCTGCAGCATTGTTAAAATGCTGTTTCGGTGCCCACTGTATATTGATGTTGAAAACAAAAGTAAAATGGGTTTGCTTCCCAGGGAACTAACTGTGGTGTGGGATACTGCCAAATATTTCAAAATGTCTCTACTGTCATGATCGTGTTCGCCTCCCGCTCGGAAAATCGCAAACAGTTCAGCCATCCCAGGCAAGTTGAGCTGGAACCGAATGGAGACTGTTATTTCATCGCTGTTGTGAAACGAAGTCCTACGGTGACTCTACTCGTTGTTATTTGGGTTTCTAGATAATGGGAAAATCGTTCCAATGAATTTCGATGTCATACATAATTGAATTTCTCCCATTTCCGTCCTGGAAACATCGGAAGGGAAAGGTAATCTAATCGAGACTGTGATTGGTGAAATTCACTTTTTACTGCCAATTCTTATTATGTTCTTTCTTTCTCTCTTTTCAGCATTGTCTGGAAAGTGGTGGTGCACTAAGGCTGCAGTATGTTTGAAAGAGTCGTTTGGAAATGCCCTGTTGTTAGTTGTGAGATTACTTTATGACTCATGCCCTCGGACTGTATCACATTTAGCATTCATGCATCTCTGTGTCTGAAAATGCATGAGGTATGCCAGTTTGTTTGTGTTCCGTGTTAAATGCTTTCTGTTTTGCGATTCGCTCAATACATTTCGATTTAACAGGGTTTCTGAGGTAACTTCCAGCAGCAAAAATTCTCAGCAGATGATCTGGGAAAATTTCGCAGAGTATGGTCAGTCGGAGCTAAAGTAAGGAAGTCGTTCGTTTCTGCAGTGTTTCACAATACTACCTTTCCCGTGAGCAGTCGAACAGAATAAATGTTTGTGCCACAGACTGCGATGGCAAACTCGGCTAAAAAGTAATCCTTTAAAGCCGGTTGAAGCAACATGACGTAATTGGGGTGCATCGTGGAAAAAGATACTTCGGTGGACCTCGTCCATGCTCACCACATCGCCAAAATTAAACAAGTCCCGTTCCCCAGCATTTGGCCCCAATCCCTCTAAACGCATCATATCCAGAAACTCACCCGATTACCTTTGCAATTTTCTGAGTGTAATAGCCTCCTCCACTTCCTCTGGTAGATCATTCCAACCACGCACAACCTTCTTTGTGGGAAATGTGCCTCAGGTCCTTTGTCACTTTCAGCCCACTCACCTTAAAGCTATGCTCTCGAGTTTTCAACTCACACCAACTTGGGTAAAACTCAGTTAACCACCCTTCCATAAGGTCATGTCGCAGCTGTTACGCTGCAGGGAAAGTCGTCCCAGCCTATTCCACCTCGCCCTACGGTACAAACATCGACGACAGCTTTGTCTATATTTTGTCATCAATTTAACGTGTCTTTTTTTTTACGTTTTCAAGATGTCAATTACGCTGGACAACAACGAGCTATTGGAAACAAAAAGGTGAAACGTAGAACGGATTCAACTTTCAGTGTTGGACGCCACTGAGTCGCAGCCCAACCGATTCTGGCTTGTTTCTGTAGTGTAGTGGTCATCACGTTCGCCTCACACGCGCAAGGTCCCCAGTTCGAAACTAGGCAGAAACTGCTTTGTTCTTCAACTGCAGCCTTTTACATGGACAAGAGCTGAGCTTTCTTGCATGCTTTCCCATCTGCAAACCTGCCTTCGAATTTGCTTGAACAAATCTGCTCTGGTCGTGAAATGTAATGCAATTCCATTTAATTACAGTGCAAAGCGTTGTTAAGTTTTTCTCCAACCTGGTTCTGATCATATGCCATTCTGTTGGAGAGTGTAGTTACCGCCTTCAGATCCTTCCACGAAAAGCAGTACCGCATTTGCCTTCCTTGCGCAGGCGGCTCGGTTCAAAGACAGGAAAGAAGCAGATGCTCTGGTGTCACAGCGCACCACGAATTCCTGAACTTGTCTGTCTGTCAAATGTCCCCCAAGGTCGTCTCAGAAAGACCTCATTTGGAAGCTGTCAATCGTGATTCAACGTGCGAGAATTGGCACCAGATATCCTGAATCATGTTTTGGAGCAATTCGCACGTTAGTGGCTCATTCAATCAGCAACAGCAATGAAAGAAATTGCACTCTCAGAGGAACCTTTCGACTTGCGCATTCATAGCGTCGCTAGTATTAAGGTCCGCCCCGAGATCTAAGTCATGTTGGAACTGAAACGGAGGAATCGACAGAGAGGCTACAGAATGACATCGCATCCATTTGGTTTTCTTTAAATCACTGACGAGCAGGAAAATGTAAACGGGGAGGGCGAGTGGAGAAGTGAGGCAGTTGCAGCTCTGGTGAAATTCCTTCTTTGTGATTCACTCAGCAACCAGAGACGTGTAGGTGACTCAGGCGTGAAAGCTCTTCACATCGAAAACAAAAAGCACTCAAGGGCAGTTAGCACCTCTTCCGAAGTGAGGGTGGGGTGAGGTAATTACCTTTTGATTTCTGTTAATATGTTCAGAAACTGCCGTTTTGATTGAGGTGAACAGAAACTGCATTTCTAAAAAGCACCATGGAATTTAACAAAATTTATTGAGTCGCTTGTCGTCGATTCCCACATAGATTTCCAACGCAGTTGGTATCCATGTGGCTCATGTCCAGGTGTGAACATCTCTGCAGCACATTGCACGGTTAAGGTAAAAGGCAAGGAAAGTGGCTTCTAGAACTGTCTCCGAGGTCAGAGCTTTCTCACAATGTGATCTGTCGTTCTCGGATTGTAATGTTACCTGTGGTTTTAGGGTGGAGAACATTCTTTGGGAATCTTATTCTGAAAAAAAAACCAGACACAGTGACTGAAACTATGCTGCACGGTATGATGTGGATTACGGCCTGCTCAGGTTTGTGCATTATCCCTGTAGTCCGGTGTGTTTCGTGTTCCGTGTAAACGTGAAAGTCGTCCTGTTTCGAGCAATGGGTGAAATCATTTAGCAAAGCGAGATTCGAAATTGCAGTAATGTCAAGCAGCTCATGGTTATTTGACCAAATCATAAGCGAACCCATATTCTCAAGCACTCACAGATACATTTGTAGCTGAAAAGAGTCTGAGAAGATAGACTCAGTTTACCATTGATTTTTGTCTGGATTGATGGGCTATCAATATCTACTGCGAAATTGACATTGTAGCTGTGCGAGTCCGAGAGGACATCCCAGCAGCTGTGCGAGTCCGAGAGGAATCATGGAACCCTTATCATGTGACTTTGCATCTGTTGTTATGCAGGAGCACAATTGGAAATACAACAAAATGAGGGGGCGTGGCCGGCTGGTAGTGTGGCCGAGCGGTCTAAGGCGCTGGATCCAGGTTCCAGTCTCGAAAGGGGCGCGGGTTCGAATCCCACCACTGCCATTTCTGCTGATCAGCTCCAACGCTGCAGCATTGTTAAAATGCTGTTTCGGTGCCCACTGTATATTGATGTTGAAAACAAAAGTAAAATGGGTTTGCTTCCCAGGGAACTAACTGTGGTGTGGGATACTGCCAAATATTTCAAAATGTCTCTACTGTCATGATCGTGTTCGCCTCCCGCTCGGAAAATCGCAAACAGTTCAGCCATCCCAGGCAAGTTGAGCTGGAACCGAATGGAGACTGTTATTTCATCGCTGTTGTGAAACGAAGTCCTACGGTGACTCTACTCGTTGTTATTTGGGTTTCTAGATAATGGGAAAATCGTTCCAATGAATTTCGATGTCATACATAATTGAATTTCTCCCATTTCCGTCCTGGAAACATCGGAAGGGAAAGGTAATCTAATCGAGACTGTGATTGGTGAAATTCACTTTTTACTGCCAATTCTTATTATGTTCTTTCTTTCTCTCTTTTCAGCATTGTCTGGAAAGTGGTGGTGCACTAAGGCTGCAGTATGTTTGAAAGAGTCGTTTGGAAATGCCCTGTTGTTAGTTGTGAGATTACTTTATGACTCATGCCCTCGGACTGTATCACATTTAGCATTCATGCATCTCTGTGTCTGAAAATGCATGAGGTATGCCAGTTTGTTTGTGTTCCGTGTTAAATGCTTTCTGTTTTGCGATTCGCTCAATACATTTCGATTTAACAGGGTTTCTGAGGTAACTTCCAGCAGCAAAAATTCTCAGCAGATGATCTGGGAAAATTTCGCAGAGTATGGTCAGTCGGAGCTAAAGTAAGGAAGTCGTTCGTTTCTGCAGTGTTTCACAATACTACCTTTCCCGTGAGCAGTCGAACAGAATAAATGTTTGTGCCACAGACTGCGATGGCAAACTCGGCTAAAAAGTAATCCTTTAAAGCCGGTTGAAGCAACATGACGTAATTGGGGTGCATCGTGGAAAAAGATACTTCGGTGGACCTCGTCCATGCTCACCACATCGCCAAAATTAAACAAGTCCCGTTCCCCAGCATTTGGCCCCAATCCCTCTAAACGCATCATATCCAGAAACTCACCCGATTACCTTTGCAATTTTCTGAGTGTAATAGCCTCCTCCACTTCCTCTGGTAGATCATTCCAACCACGCACAACCTTCTTTGTGGGAAATGTGCCTCAGGTCCTTTGTCACTTTCAGCCCACTCACCTTAAAGCTATGCTCTCGAGTTTTCAACTCACACCAACTTGGGTAAAACTCAGTTAACCACCCTTCCATAAGGTCATGTCGCAGCTGTTACGCTGCAGGGAAAGTCGTCCCAGCCTATTCCACCTCGCCCTACGGTACAAACATCGACGACAGCTTTGTCTATATTTTGTCATCAATTTAACGTGTCTTTTTTTTTACGTTTTCAAGATGTCAATTACGCTGGACAACAACGAGCTATTGGAAACAAAAAGGTGAAACGTAGAACGGATTCAACTTTCAGTGTTGGACGCCACTGAGTCGCAGCCCAACCGATTCTGGCTTGTTTCTGTAGTGTAGTGGTCATCACGTTCGCCTCACACGCGCAAGGTCCCCAGTTCGAAACTAGGCAGAAACTGCTTTGTTCTTCAACTGCAGCCTTTTACATGGACAAGAGCTGAGCTTTCTTGCATGCTTTCCCATCTGCAAACCTGCCTTCGAATTTGCTTGAACAAATCTGCTCTGGTCGTGAAATGTAATGCAATTCCATTTAATTACAGTGCAAAGCGTTGTTAAGTTTTTCTCCAACCTGGTTCTGATCATATGCCATTCTGTTGGAGAGTGTAGTTACCGCCTTCAGATCCTTCCACGAAAAGCAGTACCGCATTTGCCTTCCTTGCGCAGGCGGCTCGGTTCAAAGACAGGAAAGAAGCAGATGCTCTGGTGTCACAGCGCACCACGAATTCCTGAACTTGTCTGTCTGTCAAATGTCCCCCAAGGTCGTCTCAGAAAGACCTCATTTGGAAGCTGTCAATCGTGATTCAACGTGCGAGAATTGGCACCAGATATCCTGAATCATGTTTTGGAGCAATTCGCACGTTAGTGGCTCATTCAATCAGCAACAGCAATGAAAGAAATTGCACTCTCAGAGGAACCTTTCGACTTGCGCATTCATAGCGTCGCTAGTATTAAGGTCCGCCCCGAGATCTAAGTCATGTTGGAACTGAAACGGAGGAATCGACAGAGAGGCTACAGAATGACATCGCATCCATTTGGTTTTCTTTAAATCACTGACGAGCAGGAAAATGTAAACGGGGAGGGCGAGTGGAGAAGTGAGGCAGTTGCAGCTCTGGTGAAATTCCTTCTTTGTGATTCACTCAGCAACCAGAGACGTGTAGGTGACTCAGGCGTGAAAGCTCTTCACATCGAAAACAAAAAGCACTCAAGGGCAGTTAGCACCTCTTCCGAAGTGAGGGTGGGGTGAGGTAATTACCTTTTGACTTCTGTTAATATGTTCAGAAACTGCCGTTTTGATTGAGGTGAACAGAAACTGCATTTCTAAAAAGCACCATGGAATTTAACAAAATTTATTGAGTCGCTTGTCGTCGATTCCCACATAGATTTCCAACGCAGTTGGTATCCATGTGGCTCATGTCCAGGTGTGAACATCTCTGCAGCACATTGCACGGTTAAGGTAAAAGGCAAGGAAAGTGGCTTCTAGAACTGTCTCCGAGGTCAGAGCTTTCTCACAATGTGATCTGTCGTTCTCGGATTGTAATGTTACCTGTGGTTTTAGGGTGGAGAACATTCTTTGGGAATCTTATTCTGAAAAAAAAACCAGACACAGTGACTGAAACTATGCTGCACGGTATGATGTGGATTACGGCCTGCTCAGGTTTGTGCATTATCCCTGTAGTCCGGTGTGTTTCGTGTTCCGTGTAAACGTGAAAGTCGTCCTGTTTCGAGCAATGGGTGAAATCATTTAGCAAAGCGAGATTCGAAATTGCAGTAATGTCAAGCAGCTCATGGTTATTTGACCAAATCATAAGCGAACCCATATTCTCAAGCACTCACAGATACATTTGTAGCTGAAAAGAGTCTGAGAAGATAGACTCAGTTTACCATTGATTTTTGTCTGGATTGATGGGCTATCAATATCTGCTGCGAAATTGACATTGTAGCTATGCGAGTCCGAGAGGACATCCCAGCAGCTGTGCGAGTCCGAGAGGAATCATGGAACCCTTATCATGTGACTTTGCATCTGTTGTTATGCAGGAGCACAATTGGAAATACAACAAAATGAGGGGGCGTGGCCGGCTGGTAGTGTGGCCGAGCGGTCTAAGGCGCTGGATCCAGGTTCCAGTCTCGAAAGGGGCGCGGGTTCGAATCCCACCACTGCCATTTCTGCTGATCAGCTCCAACGCTGCAGCATTGTTAAAATGCTGTTTCGGTGCCCACTGTATATTGATGTTGAAAACAAAAGTAAAATGGGTTTGCTTCCCAGGGAACTAACTGTGGTGTGGGATACTGCCAAATATTTCAAAATGTCTCTACTGTCATGATCGTGTTCGCCTCCCGCTCGGAAAATCGCAAACAGTTCAGCCATCCCAGGCAAGTTGAGCTGGAACCGAATGGAGACTGTTATTTCATCGCTGTTGTGAAACGAAGTCCTACGGTGACTCTACTCGTTGTTATTTGGTTTTCTAGATAATGGGAAAATCGTTCCAATGAATTTCGATGTCATACATAATTGAATTTCTCCCATTTCCGTCCTGGAAACATCGGAAGGGAAAGGTAATCTAATCGGGACTGTGATTGGTGAAATTCACTTTTTACTGCCAATTCTTATTATGTTCTTTCTTTCTCTCTTTTCAGCATTGTCTGGAAAGTGGTGGTGCACTAAGGCTGCAGTATGTTTGAAAGAGTCGTTTGGAAATGCCCTGTTGTTAGTTGTGAGATTACTTTATGACTCATGCCCTCGGACTGTATCACATTTAGCATTCATGCATCTCTGTGTCTGAAAATGCATGAGGTATGCCAGTTTGTTTGTGTTAAGTGTTAAATGCTTTCTGCTTTGCGATTCGCTCAATACATTTCGATTTAACAGGGTTTCTGAGGTAACTTCCAGCAGCAGAAATTCTCAGCAGATGATCTGGGAAAATTTCGCAGAGTATGGTCAGTCGGAGCTAAAGTAAGGAAGTCGTTCGTTTCTGCAGTGTTTCACAATACTACCTTTCCCGTGAGCAGTCGAACAGACTAAATGTTTGTGCCACAGACTGCGATGGCAAACTCGGCTAAAAAGTAATCCTTTAAAGCCGGTGGAAGCAACATGACGTAATTGGGGTGCATCGTGGAAAAAGATACTTCGGTGGACCTCGTCCATGCTCACCACATCGCCAAAATTAAACAAGTCCCGTTCCCCAGCATTTGGCCCCAATCCCTCTAAACGCATCATATCCAGAAACTCACCCGATTACCTTTGCAATTTTCTGAGTGTAATAGCCTCCTCCACTTCCTCTGTTAGATCATTCCAACCACGCACAACCTTCTTTGTGGGAAATGTGCCTCAGGTCCTTTGTCACTTTCAGCCCACTCACCTTAAAGCTATGCTCTCGAGGTTTCAACTCACACCAACTTGGGTAAAACTCAGTTAACCACCCTTCCATAAGGTCATGTCGCAGCTGTTACGCTGCAGGGAAAGTCGTCCCAGCCTATTCCACCTCGCCCTACGGTACAAACATCGACGACAGCTTTGTCTATATTTTGTCATCAATTTAACGTGTCTTTTTTTTTACGTTTTCAAGATGTCAATTACGCTGGACAACAACGAGCTATTGGAAACAAAAAGGTGAAACGGAGAACGGATTCAACTTTCAGTGTTGGACGCCACTGAGTCGCAGCCCAACCGATTCTGGCTTGTTTCTGTAGTGTAGTGGTCATCACGTTCGACTCACACGCGCAAGGTCCCCAGTTCGAAACTAGGCAGAAACTGCTTTGTTCTTCAACTGCAGCCTTTTACATGGACAAGAGCTGAGCTTTCTTGCATGCTTTCCCATCTGCAAAACTGCCTTCGAATTTGCTTGAACAAGTCTGCTCTGGTCGTGAAATGTAATGCAATTCCATTTAATTACAGTGCAAAGCGGTGTTAAGTTTTTCTCCAACCTGGTTCTGATCATATGCCATTCTGTTGGAGAGTGTAGTTACCGCCTTCAGATCCTTCCACGAAAAGCAGTACCGCATTTGCCTTCCTTGCGCAGGCGGCTCGGTTCAAAGAGAGGAAAGAAGCAGATGCTCTGGTGTCACAGCGCACCACGAATTCCTGAACTTGTCTGTCTGTCAAATGTCCCCCAAGGTCGTCTCAGAAAGACCTCATTTGGAAGCTGTCAATCGTGATTCAACGTGCGAGAATTGGCACCAGATATCCTGAATCATGTTTTGGAGCAATTCGCACGTTAGTGGCTCATTCAATCAGCAACAGCAATGAAAGAAATTGCACTCTCAGAGGAACCTTTCGACTTGCGCATTCATAGCGTCGCTAGTATTAAGGTCCGCCCCGAGATCTAAGTCATGTTGGAACTGAAACGGAGGAATCGACAGAGAGGCTACAGAATGACATCGCATCCATTTGGTTTTCTTTAAATCACTGACGAGCAGGAAAATGTAAACGGGGAGGGCGAGTGGAGAAGTGAGGCAGTTGCAGCTCTGGTGAAATTCCTTCTTTGTGATTCACTCAGCAACCAGAGACGTGTAGGTGACTCAGGCGTGAAAGCTCTTCACATCGAAAACAAAAAGCACTCAAGGGCAGTTAGCACCTCTTCCGAAGTGAGGGTGGGGTGAGGTAATTACCTTTTGACTTCTGTTAATATGTTCAGAAACTGCCGTTTTGATTGAGGTGAACAGAAACTGCATTTCTAAAAAGCACCATGGAATTTAACAAAATTTATTGAGTCGCTTGTCGTCGATTCCCACATAGATTTCCAACGCAGTTGGTATCCATGTGGCTCATGTCCAGGTGTGAACATCTCTGCAGCACATTGCACGGTTAAGGTAAAAGGCAAGGAAAGTGGCTTCTAGAACTGTCTCCGAGGTCAGAGCTTTCTCACAATGTGATCTGTCGTTCTCGGATTGTAATGTTACCTGTGGTTTTAGGGTGGAGAACATTCTTTGGGAATCTTATTCTGAAAAAAAAACCAGACACAGTGACTGAAACTATGCTGCACGGTATGATGTGGATTACGGCCTGCTCAGGTTTGTGCATTATCCCTGTAGTCCGGTGTGTTTCGTGTTCCGTGTAAACGTGAAAGTCGTCCTGTTTCGAGCAATGGGTGAAATCATTTAGCAAAGCGAGATTCGAAATTGCAGTAATGTCAAGCAGCTCATGGTTATTTGACCAAATCATAAGCGAACCCATATTCTCAAGCACTCACAGATACATTTGTAGCTGAAAAGAGTCTGAGAAGATAGACTCAGTTTACCATTGATTTTTGTCTGGATTGATGGGCTATCAATATCTGCTGCGAAATTGACATTGTAGCTGTGCGAGTCCGAGAGGACATCCCAGCAGCTGTGCGAGTCCGAGAGGAATCATGGAACCCTTATCATGTGACTTTGCATCTGTTGTTATGCAGGAGCACAATTGGAAATACAACAAAATGAGGGGGCGTGGCCGGCTGGTAGTGTGGCCGAGCGGTCTAAGGCGCTGGATCCAGGTTCCAGTCTCGAAAGGGGCGCGGGTTCGAATCCCACCACTGCCATTTCTGCTGATCAGCTCCAACGCTGCAGCATTGTTAAAATGCTGTTTCGGTGCCCACTGTATATTGATGTTGAAAACAAAAGTAAAATGGGTTTGCTTCCCAGGGAACTAACTGTGGTGTGGGATACTGCCAAATATTTCAAAATGTCTCTACTGTCATGATCGTGTTCGCCTCCCGCTCGGAAAATCGCAAACAGTTCAGCCATCCCAGGCAAGTTGAGCTGGAACCGAATGGAGACTGTTATTTCATCGCTGTTGTGAAACGAAGTCCTACGGTGACTCTACTCGTTGTTATTTGGGTTTCTAGATAATGGGAAAATCGTTCCAATGAATTTCGATGTCATACATAATTGAATTTCTCCCATTTCCGTCCTGGAAACATCGGAAGGGAAAGGTAATCTAATCGAGACTGTGATTGGTGAAATTCACTTTTTACTGCCAATTCTTATTATGTTCTTTCTTTCTCTCTTTTCAGCATTGTCTGGAAAGTGGTGGTGCACTAAGGCTGCAGTATGTTTGAAAGAGTCGTTTGGAAATGCCCTGTTGTTAGTTGTGAGATTACTTTATGACTCATGCCCTCGGACTGTATCACATTTAGCATTCATGCATCTCTGTGTCTGAAAATGCATGAGGTATGCCAGTTTGTTTGTGTTCCGTGTTAAATGCTTTCTGTTTTGCGATTCGCTCAATACATTTCGATTTAACAGGGTTTCTGAGGTAACTTCCAGCAGCAAAAATTCTCAGCAGATGATCTGGGAAAATTTCGCAGAGTATGGTCAGTCGGAGCTAAAGTAAGGAAGTCGTTCGTTTCTGCAGTGTTTCACAATACTACCTTTCCCGTGAGCAGTCGAACAGAATAAATGTTTGTGCCACAGACTGCGATGGCAAACTCGGCTAAAAAGTAATCCTTTAAAGCCGGTTGAAGCAACATGACGTAATTGGGGTGCATCGTGGAAAAAGATACTTCGGTGGACCTCGTCCATGCTCACCACATCGCCAAAATTAAACAAGTCCCGTTCCCCAGCATTTGGCCCCAATCCCTCTAAACGCATCATATCCAGAAACTCACCCGATTACCTTTGCAATTTTCTGAGTGTAATAGCCTCCTCCACTTCCTCTGGTAGATCATTCCAACCACGCACAACCTTCTTTGTGGGAAATGTGCCTCAGGTCCTTTGTCACTTTCAGCCCACTCACCTTAAAGCTATGCTCTCGAGTTTTCAACTCACACCAACTTGGGTAAAACTCAGTTAACCACCCTTCCATAAGGTCATGTCGCAGCTGTTACGCTGCAGGGAAAGTCGTCCCAGCCTATTCCACCTCGCCCTACGGTACAAACATCGACGACAGCTTTGTCTATATTTTGTCATCAATTTAACGTGTCTTTTTTTTTACGTTTTCAAGATGTCAATTACGCTGGACAACAACGAGCTATTGGAAACAAAAAGGTGAAACGTAGAACGGATTCAACTTTCAGTGTTGGACGCCACTGAGTCGCAGCCCAACCGATTCTGGCTTGTTTCTGTAGTGTAGTGGTCATCACGTTCGCCTCACACGCGCAAGGTCCCCAGTTCGAAACTAGGCAGAAACTGCTTTGTTCTTCAACTGCAGCCTTTTACATGGACAAGAGCTGAGCTTTCTTGCATGCTTTCCCATCTGCAAACCTGCCTTCGAATTTGCTTGAACAAATCTGCTCTGGTCGTGAAATGTAATGCAATTCCATTTAATTACAGTGCAAAGCGTTGTTAAGTTTTTCTCCAACCTGGTTCTGATCATATGCCATTCTGTTGGAGAGTGTAGTTACCGCCTTCAGATCCTTCCACGAAAAGCAGTACCGCATTTGCCTTCCTTGCGCAGGCGGCTCGGTTCAAAGACAGGAAAGAAGCAGATGCTCTGGTGTCACAGCGCACCACGAATTCCTGAACTTGTCTGTCTGTCAAATGTCCCCCAAGGTCGTCTCAGAAAGACCTCATTTGGAAGCTGTCAATCGTGATTCAACGTGCGAGAATTGGCACCAGATATCCTGAATCATGTTTTGGAGCAATTCGCACGTTAGTGGCTCATTCAATCAGCAACAGCAATGAAAGAAATTGCACTCTCAGAGGAACCTTTCGACTTGCGCATTCATAGCGTCGCTAGTATTAAGGTCCGCCCCGAGATCTAAGTCATGTTGGAACTGAAACGGAGGAATCGACAGAGAGGCTACAGAATGACATCGCATCCATTTGGTTTTCTTTAAATCACTGACGAGCAGGAAAATGTAAACGGGGAGGGCGAGTGGAGAAGTGAGGCAGTTGCAGCTCTGGTGAAATTCCTTCTTTGTGATTCACTCAGCAACCAGAGACGTGTAGGTGACTCAGGCGTGAAAGCTCTTCACATCGAAAACAAAAAGCACTCAAGGGCAGTTAGCACCTCTTCCGAAGTGAGGGTGGGGTGAGGTAATTACCTTTTGACTTCTGTTAATATGTTCAGAAACTGCCGTTTTGATTGAGGTGAACAGAAACTGCATTTCTAAAAAGCACCATGGAATTTAACAAAATTTATTGAGTCGCTTGTCGTCGATTCCCACATAGATTTCCAACGCAGTTGGTATCCATGTGGCTCATGTCCAGGTGTGAACATCTCTGCAGCACATTGCACGGTTAAGGTAAAAGGCAAGGAAAGTGGCTTCTAGAACTGTCTCCGAGGTCAGAGCTTTCTCACAATGTGATCTGTCGTTCTCGGATTGTAATGTTACCTGTGGTTTTAGGGTGGAGAACATTCTTTGGGAATCTTATTCTGAAAAAAAAACCAGACACAGTGACTGAAACTATGCTGCACGGTATGATGTGGATTACGGCCTGCTCAGGTTTGTGCATTATCCCTGTAGTCCGGTGTGTTTCGTGTTCCGTGTAAACGTGAAAGTCGTCCTGTTTCGAGCAATGGGTGAAATCATTTAGCAAAGCGAGATTCGAAATTGCAGTAATGTCAAGCAGCTCATGGTTATTTGACCAAATCATAAGCGAACCCATATTCTCAAGCACTCACAGATACATTTGTAGCTGAAAAGAGTCTGAGAAGATAGACTCAGTTTACCATTGATTTTTGTCTGGATTGATGGGCTATCAATATCTGCTGCGAAATTGACATTGTAGCTGTGCGAGTCCGAGAGGACATCCCAGCAGCTGTGCGAGTCCGAGAGGAATCATGGAACCCTTATCATGTGACTTTGCATCTGTTGTTATGCAGGAGCACAATTGGAAATACAACAAAATGAGGGGGCGTGGCCGGCTGGTAGTGTGGCCGAGCGGTCTAAGGCGCTGGATCCAGGTTCCAGTCTCGAAAGGGGCGCGGGTTCGAATCCCACCACTGCCATTTCTGCTGATCAGCTCCAACGCTGCAGCATTGTTAAAATGCTGTTTCGGTGCCCACTGTATATTGATGTTGAAAACAAAAGTAAAATGGGTTTGCTTCCCAGGGAACTAACTGTGGTGTGGGATACTGCCAAATATTTCAAAATGTCTCTACTGTCATGATCGTGTTCGCCTCCCGCTCGGAAAATCGCAAACAGTTCAGCCATCCCAGGCAAGTTGAGCTGGAACCGAATGGAGACTGTTATTTCATCGCTGTTGTGAAACGAAGTCCTACGGTGACTCTACTCGTTGTTATTTGGGTTTCTAGATAATGGGAAAATCGTTCCAATGAATTTCGATGTCATACATAATTGAATTTCTCCCATTTCCGTCCTGGAAACATCGGAAGGGAAAGGTAATCTAATCGAGACTGTGATTGGTGAAATTCACTTTTTACTGCCAATTCTTATTATGTTCTTTCTTTCTCTCTTTTCAGCATTGTCTGGAAAGTGGTGGTGCACTAAGGCTGCAGTATGTTTGAAAGAGTCGTTTGGAAATGCCCTGTTGTTAGTTGTGAGATTACTTTATGACTCATGCCCTCGGACTGTATCACATTTAGCATTCATGCATCTCTGTGTCTGAAAATGCATGAGGTATGCCAGTTTGTTTGTGTTCCGTGTTAAATGCTTTCTGTTTTGCGATTCGCTCAATACATTTCGATTTAACAGGGTTTCTGAGGTAACTTCCAGCAGCAAAAATTCTCAGCAGATGATCTGGGAAAATTTCGCAGAGTATGGTCAGTCGGAGCTAAAGTAAGGAAGTCGTTCGTTTCTGCAGTGTTTCACAATACTACCTTTCCCGTGAGCAGTCGAACAGAATAAATGTTTGTGCCACAGACTGCGATGGCAAACTCGGCTAAAAAGTAATCCTTTAAAGCCGGTTGAAGCAACATGACGTAATTGGGGTGCATCGTGGAAAAAGATACTTCGGTGGACCTCGTCCATGCTCACCACATCGCCAAAATTAAACAAGTCCCGTTCCCCAGCATTTGGCCCCAATCCCTCTAAACGCATCATATCCAGAAACTCACCCGATTACCTTTGCAATTTTCTGAGTGTAATAGCCTCCTCCACTTCCTCTGGTAGATCATTCCAACCACGCACAACCTTCTTTGTGGGAAATGTGCCTCAGGTCCTTTGTCACTTTCAGCCCACTCACCTTAAAGCTATGCTCTCGAGTTTTCAACTCACACCAACTTGGGTAAAACTCAGTTAACCACCCTTCCATAAGGTCATGTCGCAGCTGTTACGCTGCAGGGAAAGTCGTCCCAGCCTATTCCACCTCGCCCTACGGTACAAACATCGACGACAGCTTTGTCTATATTTTGTCATCAATTTAACGTGTCTTTTTTTTTACGTTTTCAAGATGTCAATTACGCTGGACAACAACGAGCTATTGGAAACAAAAAGGTGAAACGTAGAACGGATTCAACTTTCAGTGTTGGACGCCACTGAGTCGCAGCCCAACCGATTCTGGCTTGTTTCTGTAGTGTAGTGGTCATCACGTTCGCCTCACACGCGCAAGGTCCCCAGTTCGAAACTAGGCAGAAACTGCTTTGTTCTTCAACTGCAGCCTTTTACATGGACAAGAGCTGAGCTTTCTTGCATGCTTTCCCATCTGCAAACCTGCCTTCGAATTTGCTTGAACAAATCTGCTCTGGTCGTGAAATGTAATGCAATTCCATTTAATTACAGTGCAAAGCGTTGTTAAGTTTTTCTCCAACCTGGTTCTGATCATATGCCATTCTGTTGGAGAGTGTAGTTACCGCCTTCAGATCCTTCCACGAAAAGCAGTACCGCATTTGCCTTCCTTGCGCAGGCGGCTCGGTTCAAAGACAGGAAAGAAGCAGATGCTCTGGTGTCACAGCGCACCACGAATTCCTGAACTTGTCTGTCTGTCAAATGTCCCCCAAGGTCGTCTCAGAAAGACCTCATTTGGAAGCTGTCAATCGTGATTCAACGTGCGAGAATTGGCACCAGATATCCTGAATCATGTTTTGGAGCAATTCGCACGTTAGTGGCTCATTCAATCAGCAACAGCAATGAAAGAAATTGCACTCTCAGAGGAACCTTTCGACTTGCGCATTCATAGCGTCGCTAGTATTAAGGTCCGCCCCGAGATCTAAGTCATGTTGGAACTGAAACGGAGGAATCGACAGAGAGGCTACAGAATGACATCGCATCCATTTGGTTTTCTTTAAATCACTGACGAGCAGGAAAATGTAAACGGGGAGGGCGAGTGGAGAAGTGAGGCAGTTGCAGCTCTGGTGAAATTCCTTCTTTGTGATTCACTCAGCAACCAGAGACGTGTAGGTGACTCAGGCGTGAAAGCTCTTCACATCGAAAACAAAAAGCACTCAAGGGCAGTTAGCACCTCTTCCGAAGTGAGGGTGGGGTGAGGTAATTACCTTTTGACTTCTGTTAATATGTTCAGAAACTGCCGTTTTGATTGAGGTGAACAGAAACTGCATTTCTAAAAAGCACCATGGAATTTAACAAAATTTATTGAGTCGCTTGTCGTCGATTCCCACATAGATTTCCAACGCAGTTGGTATCCATGTGGCTCATGTCCAGGTGTGAACATCTCTGCAGCACATTGCACGGTTAAGGTAAAAGGCAAGGAAAGTGGCTTCTAGAACTGTCTCCGAGGTCAGAGCTTTCTCACAATGTGATCTGTCGTTCTCGGATTGTAATGTTACCTGTGGTTTTAGGGTGGAGAACATTCTTTGGGAATCTTATTCTGAAAAAAAAACCAGACACAGTGACTGAAACTATGCTGCACGGTATGATGTGGATTACGGCCTGCTCAGGTTTGTGCATTATCCCTGTAGTCCGGTGTGTTTCGTGTTCCGTGTAAACGTGAAAGTCGTCCTGTTTCGAGCAATGGGTGAAATCATTTAGCAAAGCGAGATTCGAAATTGCAGTAATGTCAAGCAGCTCATGGTTATTTGACCAAATCATAAGCGAACCCATATTCTCAAGCACTCACAGATACATTTGTAGCTGAAAAGAGTCTGAGAAGATAGACTCAGTTTACCATTGATTTTTGTCTGGATTGATGGGCTATCAATATCTGCTGCGAAATTGACATTGTAGCTGTGCGAGTCCGAGAGGACATCCCAGCAGCTGTGCGAGTCCGAGAGGAATCATGGAACCCTTATCATGTGACTTTGCATCTGTTGTTATGCAGGAGCACAATTGGAAATACAACAAAATGAGGGGGCGTGGCCGGCTGGTAGTGTGGCCGAGCGGTCTAAGGCGCTGGATCCAGGTTCCAGTCTCGAAAGGGGCGCGGGTTCGAATCCCACCACTGCCATTTCTGCTGATCAGCTCCAACGCTGCAGCATTGTTAAAATGCTGTTTCGGTGCCCACTGTATATTGATGTTGAAAACAAAAGTAAAATGGGTTTGCTTCCCAGGGAACTAACTGTGGTGTGGGATACTGCCAAATATTTCAAAATGTCTCTACTGTCATGATCGTGTTCGCCTCCCGCTCGGAAAATCGCAAACAGTTCAGCCATCCCAGGCAAGTTGAGCTGGAACCGAATGGAGACTGTTATTTCATCGCTGTTGTGAAACGAAGTCCTACGGTGACTCTACTCGTTGTTATTTGGGTTTCTAGATAATGGGAAAATCGTTCCAATGAATTTCGATGTCATACATAATTGAATTTCTCCCATTTCCGTCCTGGAAACATCGGAAGGGAAAGGTAATCTAATCGAGACTGTGATTGGTGAAATTCACTTTTTACTGCCAATTCTTATTATGTTCTTTCTTTCTCTCTTTTCAGCATTGTCTGGAAAGTGGTGGTGCACTAAGGCTGCAGTATGTTTGAAAGAGTCGTTTGGAAATGCCCTGTTGTTAGTTGTGAGATTACTTTATGACTCATGCCCTCGGACTGTATCACATTTAGCATTCATGCATCTCTGTGTCTGAAAATGCATGAGGTATGCCAGTTTGTTTGTGTTCCGTGTTAAATGCTTTCTGTTTTGCGATTCGCTCAATACATTTCGATTTAACAGGGTTTCTGAGGTAACTTCCAGCAGCAAAAATTCTCAGCAGATGATCTGGGAAAATTTCGCAGAGTATGGTCAGTCGGAGCTAAAGTAAGGAAGTCGTTCGTTTCTGCAGTGTTTCACAATACTACCTTTCCCGTGAGCAGTCGAACAGAATAAATGTTTGTGCCACAGACTGCGATGGCAAACTCGGCTAAAAAGTAATCCTTTAAAGCCGGTTGAAGCAACATGACGTAATTGGGGTGCATCGTGGAAAAAGATACTTCGGTGGACCTCGTCCATGCTCACCACATCGCCAAAATTAAACAAGTCCCGTTCCCCAGCATTTGGCCCCAATCCCTCTAAACGCATCATATCCAGAAACTCACCCGATTACCTTTGCAATTTTCTGAGTGTAATAGCCTCCTCCACTTCCTCTGGTAGATCATTCCAACCACGCACAACCTTCTTTGTGGGAAATGTGCCTCAGGTCCTTTGTCACTTTCAGCCCACTCACCTTAAAGCTATGCTCTCGAGTTTTCAACTCACACCAACTTGGGTAAAACTCAGTTAACCACCCTTCCATAAGGTCATGTCGCAGCTGTTACGCTGCAGGGAAAGTCGTCCCAGCCTATTCCACCTCGCCCTACGGTACAAACATCGACGACAGCTTTGTCTATATTTTGTCATCAATTTAACGTGTCTTTTTTTTTACGTTTTCAAGATGTCAATTACGCTGGACAACAACGAGCTATTGGAAACAAAAAGGTGAAACGTAGAACGGATTCAACTTTCAGTGTTGGACGCCACTGAGTCGCAGCCCAACCGATTCTGGCTTGTTTCTGTAGTGTAGTGGTCATCACGTTCGCCTCACACGCGCAAGGTCCCCAGTTCGAAACTAGGCAGAAACTGCTTTGTTCTTCAACTGCAGCCTTTTACATGGACAAGAGCTGAGCTTTCTTGCATGCTTTCCCATCTGCAAACCTGCCTTCGAATTTGCTTGAACAAATCTGCTCTGGTCGTGAAATGTAATGCAATTCCATTTAATTACAGTGCAAAGCGTTGTTAAGTTTTTCTCCAACCTGGTTCTGATCATATGCCATTCTGTTGGAGAGTGTAGTTACCGCCTTCAGATCCTTCCACGAAAAGCAGTACCGCATTTGCCTTCCTTGCGCAGGCGGCTCGGTTCAAAGACAGGAAAGAAGCAGATGCTCTGGTGTCACAGCGCACCACGAATTCCTGAACTTGTCTGTCTGTCAAATGTCCCCCAAGGTCGTCTCAGAAAGACCTCATTTGGAAGCTGTCAATCGTGATTCAACGTGCGAGAATTGGCACCAGATATCCTGAATCATGTTTTGGAGCAATTCGCACGTTAGTGGCTCATTCAATCAGCAACAGCAATGAAAGAAATTGCACTCTCAGAGGAACCTTTCGACTTGCGCATTCATAGCGTCGCTAGTATTAAGGTCCGCCCCGAGATCTAAGTCATGTTGGAACTGAAACGGAGGAATCGACAGAGAGGCTACAGAATGACATCGCATCCATTTGGTTTTCTTTAAATCACTGACGAGCAGGAAAATGTAAACGGGGAGGGCGAGTGGAGAAGTGAGGCAGTTGCAGCTCTGGTGAAATTCCTTCTTTGTGATTCACTCAGCAACCAGAGACGTGTAGGTGACTCAGGCGTGAAAGCTCTTCACATCGAAAACAAAAAGCACTCAAGGGCAGTTAGCACCTCTTCCGAAGTGAGGGTGGGGTGAGGTAATTACCTTTTGACTTCTGTTAATATGTTCAGAAACTGCCGTTTTGATTGAGGTGAACAGAAACTGCATTTCTAAAAAGCACCATGGAATTTAACAAAATTTATTGAGTCGCTTGTCGTCGATTCCCACATAGATTTCCAACGCAGTTGGTATCCATGTGGCTCATGTCCAGGTGTGAACATCTCTGCAGCACATTGCACGGTTAAGGTAAAAGGCAAGGAAAGTGGCTTCTAGAACTGTCTCCGAGGTCAGAGCTTTCTCACAATGTGATCTGTCGTTCTCGGATTGTAATGTTACCTGTGGTTTTAGGGTGGAGAACATTCTTTGGGAATCTTATTCTGAAAAAAAAACCAGACACAGTGACTGAAACTATGCTGCACGGTATGATGTGGATTACGGCCTGCTCAGGTTTGTGCATTATCCCTGTAGTCCGGTGTGTTTCGTGTTCCGTGTAAACGTGAAAGTCGTCCTGTTTCGAGCAATGGGTGAAATCATTTAGCAAAGCGAGATTCGAAATTGCAGTAATGTCAAGCAGCTCATGGTTATTTGACCAAATCATAAGCGAACCCATATTCTCAAGCACTCACAGATACATTTGTAGCTGAAAAGAGTCTGAGAAGATAGACTCAGTTTACCATTGATTTTTGTCTGGATTGATGGGCTATCAATATCTGCTGCGAAATTGACATTGTAGCTGTGCGAGTCCGAGAGGACATCCCAGCAGCTGTGCGAGTCCGAGAGGAATCATGGAACCCTTATCATGTGACTTTGCATCTGTTGTTATGCAGGAGCACAATTGGAAATACAACAAAATGAGGGGGCGTGGCCGGCTGGTAGTGTGGCCGAGCGGTCTAAGGCGCTGGATCCAGGTTCCAGTCTCGAAAGGGGCGCGGGTTCGAATCCCACACTGCCATTTTCTGCTGATCAGCTCCAACGCTGCAGCATTGTTAAAATGCTGTTTCGGTGCCCACTGTATATTGATGTTGAAAACAAAAGTAAAATGGGTTTGCTTCCCAGGGAACTAACTGTGGTGTGGGATACTGCCAAATATTTCAAAATGTCTCTACTGTCATGATCGTGTTCGCCTCCCGCTCGGAAAATCGCAAACAGTTCAGCCATCCCAGGCAAGTTGAGCTGGAACCGAATGGAGACTGTTATTTCATCGCTGTTGTGAAACGAAGTCCTACGGTGACTCTACTCGTTGTTATTTGGTTTTCTAGATAATGGGAAAATCGTTCCAATGAATTTCGATGTCATACATAATTGAATTTCTCCCATTTCCGTCCTGGAAACATCGGAAGGGAAAGGTAATCTAATCGGGACTGTGATTGGTGAAATTCACTTTTTACTGCCAATTCTTATTATGTTCTTTCTTTCTCTCTTTTCAGCATTGTCTGGAAAGTGGTGGTGCACTAAGGCTGCAGTATGTTTGAAAGAGTCGTTGGAAATGCCCTGTTGTTAGTTGTGAGATTACTTTATGACTCATGCCCTCGGACTGTATCACATTTAGCATTCATGCATCTCTGTGTCTGAAAATGCATGAGGTATGCCAGTTTGTTTGTGTTAAGTGTTAAATGCTTTCTGCTTTGCGATTCGCTCAATACATTTCGATTTAACAGGGTTTCTGAGGTAACTTCCAGCAGCAGAAATTCTCAGCAGATGATCTGGGAAAATTTCGCAGAGTATGGTCAGTCGGAGCTAAAGTAAGGAAGTCGTTCGTTTCTGCAGTGTTTCACAATACTACCTTTCCCGTGAGCAGTCGAACAGACTAAATGTTTGTGCCACAGGACTGCGATGGCAAACTCGGCTAAAAAGTAATCCTTTAAAGCCGGTG